>NW_026991725.1:17731682-18945683 GCF_029215605.1 Mirounga angustirostris
AATTGCTTTAGTTATACTTTTTGTACTTAAAGCTTGGTATGACATTTCTTTCTTTCTTTTTTTATTCTTATGTTAATCCCCATACATTACATCATTAGTTTTAGTGAAGTGTTTCATGATTCATTGTTTGTGCATAACACCCAGTGCTCCATGCAGAATGTGCCCTCCTCAATACCCACCACCAGGCTAACCCATCCTCCCACCCCCCTCCCCTCTAGAACCCTCAGTTTGTTTTTCAGAGTCCATCGTCTCTCATGGTTCATCTACCCCTCCGATTTCCCCCACTTCATTCTTCCCCTCCCGCTACCTTCTTCTTCTTCTTTTTTTTTTCTTAACATATATTGCATTATTTGTTTCAGAGGTACAGATCTGAGATTCAACAGTCTTGCACAGTTCACAGCGCTTACCAGAGCACATAACCTCCCCAGGGTCTATCACCCAGTCACCCCATCCCTTCCACCCCACCCCCCACTCCAGCAACCCTCAGTTTGTTTCCTGCATTTAAGAATTCCTCATATCAGTGAGATCATATGATACATGTCTTTTTCTGTTTGACTTATTTCACTCAACATAATACCCTCCAGTTCCATCCACGTCGTTGGAAATGGCAAGATCTCATTCCTTTTGATGGCTGCATAATATTCCATTGTATATTTATACCACCTCTTATTTATCCATTCATCTGTCAATGGACATCTTGGCCCTTTCCACAGTTTGGCTATTGTGGACATTGCTGCTATAAACATCGGGGTGCACGTACCCCTTCGGATCCCTACTTTTGTATCTTTGGGGTAAATACCCAGTAGTGCAATTGCTGGATCATATGGTAGCTCTATTTTCAACTTTTTGAGGAACCTCCATACATTTTTCCAGAGTGGCTGCACCAGCTTGCATTCCCACCAACAGTGTAGGAGGGTTCCCCTTTCTCCGCATCCCCGCCAACAGCTGTCGTTTCCTGACTTGTTAATTTTAGCCATTCTGACGGGTGTGAGGTGGTATCTCATTGAGGTTTTGATTTGGATTTCCCTGATGCCGAGCGATATTGAGCACTTTTTCATGTGTCTGTTGGCCATTTGGATGTCTTCTTTGGAAAAATGTCTGTTCATGTCTTCTGCCCATTTCTTGATTGGATTCTTTGTTCGCTGGGTGTTGAGTTTGATGAGTTCTTTATAGATTTTGGATACTAGCCCTTTATCTGATATGTCATTTGCAAATATCTTCTCCCATTCTGTCGGTTGTCTTTTGGTTTTGTTGACTGTTTCCTTTGCTTTGCAAAAGCTTTTTATCTTGATGAAGTCCCAATAGTTCATTTTTGCCTTTGCTTCCCTTGCCTTTGGCGATGTTTCTAGGAAGAAGTTGCTTCAGCTGAGGTCGAAGAGGTTGCTGCCTGTGTTCTCCTTTAGGATTTGGATGGACTCCTGTCTCACGTTGAGGTCTTTCAACCATTTGGAGTCTATTTTTGTGTGTGGTGTAAGGAAATGGTCCAGATTCATTCTTCTGCATGTGGCTATCCAATTTTCCCAACACCATTTGTTGAAGAGACTGTCTTTGTTCCATTGGACATTCTTTCCTGCTTTGTTGAAGATTAGTTGACCATAGAGTTGAGGGTCCATTTCTGAGCTCTCTATTCTGTTCCATTGATCTATGTGTCTGTTTTTGTGCCAGTACCATGCTGTCTTGATGATGACAGCTTTGTAATAGAGCTGGAAGTCCGGAATTGTGATGCCGCCGGCTTTGCTTTTCTTTTTCAACATTCCTCTGGCTATGTGGGGTCTTTTCTGGTTCCATACAAGTTTTAGGATTATTTGTTCCATTTCTTTGAAAAAAGTGGATGGTATTTTGATGGGGATTGCATTGAATGTGTAGATTGCTCTAGGTAGCCTTGACATCTTCACAATATTTGTTCTTCCAATCCATGAGAATGGAATGTTTTTCCATTTTTTTGTGTCTTCCTCAATTTCTTTCATGAGTATTTTATAGTTTTCTGAGTACAGATCCTTTGTCTCTTTGGTTAGATTTATTCCTAGGTATCTTATGGTTTGGGGTGCAATTGTAAATGGGATCGACTCCTTAATTTCTCTTTCTTCTGTCTTGTTGTTGGTGTATAGGAATGCCACTGACTTCTGTGCATTGATTTTATATACTGCCACGTGACTGAATTCGTGTATGAGTTCTAGCAGTTTTGGGGTGGAGTCTTTTGGGTTTTCCACATAAAGTATCATATCATCTGCAAAGAGTGAGAGTTTGACTTCTTCTTTGCCAATTTGGATGCCTTTGATTTCTTTTTGTTGTCTGATTGCTGTGGCTAGGACTTCCAATACTATGTTGAATAGCAGTGGTGATAGTGGACATCCCTGCCGCGTTCCTGACCTTAGGGGGAAAGCTCTCAGTTTTTCCCCATTGAGAATGATATTCTCTGTGGGTTTTTCATAGATGGCTTTTATGATCTTGAGGTATGTACCCTCGATCCCTATACTCTGAAGAGTTTTGATCAAGAAAGGATGCTGTACTTTGTCAAAAGCTTTTTCTGCATCTATTGAGAGGATCATATGCTTCTTGTTCTTTCTTTTGTTAATGTATCATGTTGATTGATTTGCAGATGTTCAACCAACCTTGTAGCCCAGGGGTAGATCCCACTTGGTCGTGGTTAATAGTCCTTTGAATGTACTGTTGGATCCTACTGGCTAGTATTTTGGTGAGAATTTTTGCATCCATGTTCATCAGGGATATTGGTCTGTAATTCTCCTTTTTGATGGGGTCTTTGTCTGGTTTTGGGATCAAGGTGTTGCTGGTCTCATAGAATGAATTTGGAAGTTTTCCTTCCGTTTCTGTTTTTTGGAACAGTGTCAGAAGAACACGTATTAATTCTTCTTGAAATGTTTGGTAGAATTCCCCTGGGAAGCCATCTGGCCCTGGGCTTTTGTTTTTTGGGAGATTTTTGATGACTGTTTCAATTTCCTTAGTGCTTATAGGTATGTTCAGGTTTTCTATTTCTTCCTGGTTCCGTTTGGGTAGTTGATACATCTCTAGGAATGCATCCATCTCTTCCAGGTTATCTAATTTGCTGGCACAGAGTTGCTCATAATATGTTCTTATAATTGTTTGTATTTCTTTGGTGTTGGTTGTGATCTCTCCTCTTTCATTCATGATTTTGTTGATTTCGGTCATTTCTCTTCTCTTTTTGATAAGTCTGGCCAGGGGTTTATCAATCTTGTTAATTCTTTCAGAGAACCAGGTCCTAGTTTCGTTGATCTGTTCTACTGTTCTTTATTATACTTTTCTTTCTGTTCTGATCTTTATTATCTCTCTTCTCTTGCTGGGTTTAGGCTTTATTTGCTGTTCTGTCTCCAGCTCCTTTAGGTGTAGGGTTAGGTTGTGTACTTGAGACCTTTCTTGTTTCTTGAGAAAGGCTTGTATTGCTATATACTTTCCTCTCAGGACTGCCTTTGCTGCATCGCAAAGATTTTGAATAGTTGTGTTTTCATTTTCATTGTTTTGTGGGGCATCTTGTCTCTGTGGCAACTATTCTACTCTGTCCTTGTAGCACAAAAGGAAGCAAAGATACTATGTAAACAATGTGAGTGGTTGTGTTCTAATAAAACTTTATAAGATGGGAAGCTGGCTGGATTTGGCTGCAGGCTGTAATTTGCCAAACCCTGTTCAACATGCTGGGGTTACAGAGGTGATCCAAACAAATGAGAATCTTATATGCAAGTTACATTCTGATAGTGATGTAGGGGTAGGGAGCAGACAATAAAGAAATCAGTAGGCAAGAAAAATAAGGACATTGGGGTAAGTGTTCTACAGAGAATTAAAACAGGGACACCTGGGTGGCTCAGTTAAGCAAGTGCCTTCGGTTCAGGTCATGATCCCAGGGTCCTGGGATCTAGCCTTGCATTGGGCTCTCTGCTCAGTGGGGAGTCGGCTTCTCCCTTTTCCTGCCGCTCCCCCTGCTTGTGCTCTTATTCTGTTTCTCTCTCTGAAAAATAAATAAAATATTAAAAAAAAAATAGGATGCTGTGATGAATGACTGCTTTAGTGTTGTTGGGTGAAAGACCACTTTGAGCAAGGGGCGCTTAAGTTGAGGTCTCAATGACGAAGACTTAGCTAGACACTGATGTGTGGGGGGAAGAACATTCTGGACAAAAGGAACTACTTTTGAAGATTTACTAAGTTGGGATGAGCTTGGTATGTTCAAGGAACCAAAAGGTCAGTGGGAGCACAATAAGAGAGAGTTCTTTCTTTCTTTTTTTTTTAATCTTTTTTTATTCTTATGTTAATCTCCATATATTACATCATTAGTTTTAGATGAAGTGTTCCATGATTCATTGTTTGAAGAGAGAGTTATTTCTTTTGGCAATAACTCCAAAGAAAAATATATGCACAGTGGTTTTCAGGTTGGATTTTTTTTTTAATTGTACAAGATTGGAAACACTGTCAGTTCCTTCATGAGAAGGAATGTAGTTTATTCAATAACACAGAACTAATGCATAGGAGACCATCTGTAAATGTTTGTTGATCTAAATCTAAATTTCTGGCAAAAGGAAAATGACTAATTTGATATCAATTTGATGAACTTTTCCAAAGGCATTAAAACTATCATTAGTTTGGAATGTTCTCAAATGCAGTCACAGAAACTCTAACTGGCTTCTAGAAACTTTATTTTTCTCATAAGGCAAGAAGTCCAGAGGTAAGGGACTGCATTGGCTGTTGCAGGGCTTTGGTGAGTCCATGGCTGATGTCTCGGAAAAATTCTTAAGACTTCCTCTCATTTACACAAAAAGGCTTCCAATACTTAAGTAGTACATCTGGGTCAAGGCAGGAAGGAGAGGGTGCAGAGGAAGGCCAGCATAGTCTATTACTTTTGTCAGGAAAGTGAATGCCTTCCCAGGAGCACCTCTTCTTTCCCTAGTGGATTTTTCTCCTTAGGTTTCATTGCCAGAACTTAGTTACGTTAACTGATCACCCTCGTTGCTTGGAAGGCTGGGAAGTAGGAAACAGGTTTGTTTTGACTAGTTTAGATCAATCCAGATTGATCACTGGGCTAGGCATATCGCCAACCTCAAATAAAATTGAGTTTGTGTTGGTGAAATGAAGGAGGAATGGAAATTAGGCAGACCACTATGAAGATTGCTGGTCATTGTAGAAATGCTAATTAGAGGAAATGAGAATAGCAGAGAAGAATTGTAGCCACACTGTGATCACCTATGTTATGTAAGTTACCAAACTTTTGAGTATTGCTTGTAAATGCACATTACCTAATTTATTTTCAGCTCTATGAGATAGTTAATATTTTTTGTTCCCCTTTTTAAGTGAGCAAACAAAGATTTAGAGGGATTAATATGGTGAAAGTTACACAGCTAATAAATGGCCCATCAAGGATTCAAATTGGATTCTATGGTTCTGAATTCTGATTTTTCTCTATATAGGATTTGTGTCCAGAATGACTCCCTATGTAACAGCATATACAGAGCTATGAAAAAGGATATACAAGAGAATATGGATAAATGAAAACAGTTCATGGTTTAGGGTTGGGTTATAAGTGGAGAGGAATGTGATATTTCTTTTAAAAAATCTTTTAATCTTATGACCATAAAATTTGGGGGAAATTCATGAGAACAGAATTTATCCCTTTTTTGCCAGACCTACACTTCTTTAATTACTTTGCCTGATAGTTTAATTTTTGGTCTTTAATGTTTTTTTTTCTTCATGTAACTGCAGTATATGTACAAATATGAACTGTACAGCTTAATGAATTTTTTCATGTGCATAAACCCATGTAATTACCATACAGATCAAGGTACAGAACATGTCCAGGGTCCTTGAAGGATCAGTTTTGCCTCTTTCTGGGTGGTTTTCCTTCCACTAAGGCCAACCGCTATTCTGCCTTCTATCATCATCGATAAGTTTCTGCCTCTTTTTAAGTGCCAAATAAATAGAACCATAAAACATTAATCTTTGGTATCTGACTTCTTCCATTTACTGTCTTATCTGTGTGATTAATCCATATGGTTATGTTTATCAGTTTGTTCTTTTTCATTACTGTGTAGTATTTGATTGTATGACCATATCTCTATTTACTCATTGTACTGTGGATGGACATTTTGGGTCATTTTAAGTTTTGGCTATTAGGAATAAAACTGTCAACATTCTTATCCCAGTCTTTGGATATAGCACTCATTTCTGTTTAGTGCCTATCTGAGAGTGATATTGCAGGGTCATAGGGTATATGTATGTTTAGCTTTGGTAGATACTACCAAACATTTTCCAAAGTTTTTCCAATTTATGTCCTTACCAATAAGGTAAGAAAGTTCCATTGTTCCATATCCTTGCCAGTATTTTAGCATTGTTGATTTTTCCATTTTAGTGAATTCAGTGGGTATGTGGTATTCCATTTTGATTTTTTTTTGTGGTGTTTTTGCTCACTGGGTGAGCACTTTTTCATATCTTTGTTGGCTATTTTGATCTCTGCTTTTGTGAAATATTCAAGTCTTTTGTACATCTTTAAATTGGGAATGTCTTTTTTTAAGAGCTCTTTATGTATTGTTATAAATGTATGCATATATGTATACCTGTGTGTTTATATATCTCACTTGATTCTTTTATATTTATATTATAAATATCACTTGATTATTCTTTATAGCCAAATCAGTCTTCCATGCTCAGTCTTCTTTGGCTAAAGCTTGCTAACTGCTGCTACACATGTTACATACCTCCCTACGGTGAGATGTGCCTTTATTGGCAGTCTTTTGTTGGCAAGCCATGTCCCTCAGCTCCTTCAAAATTCAGATGAAAACTTACCTTTTGGAAGTTTTTGCATATAAGCATCCATAACATATAGTCACCATAATACTGATTTTCTTCTCTGTGTAAAATGGTTAATATGTTGCTTATGTTGGTTCTAAGTGTGTGTGTGTGTGTCTCTTAGCCTATAGTTGGCACTCAATGTGAATTCTGTTGTCCAGTCTACATATATTCTTACATCTATATTTTCTTGTTTGAATAATTTCAGGACTACTTCACTTGATTGTCCTCTTTTCTGTTGTTCTCATTCTCATCTGCAGCTTCAACCTTCTCAGCACCTAAAAATTAAAATGGAAAATTAAGGTGAGGAATTTAGAAGTCAGAGTTTACTAAAGTGAAATGACCTCCCAAGAGTTTTATTTTTTTTAAATCAATTTTGTAAACATTTTACAATTTTTGACATAAAACAAAAGTGCATAACAATCATAGAGTGAATACTCCATAATCACAACCCAAGTCAAGAAATGAGCCAGTTCTAACATTAAGAGGCCCTCTATGAGGGCCTCCTCCATCGGACTATCTTCTCTGCCTTCAGACTATTTCCTATCATTAATTTTATGGAACCTAATCCCTTGTGTGGGGGGTGGTTTTTTATTTTACCACATATGCAAGCATTCTTGAATACATAGTTTTACATGTTTTGAACTATATTTAGTATGAATCCTACTATAAATTCCTTTGCTTGTAGCTGCTTTGGTTCAACATTGAAAGATGAATTCATGCTGTGTGTCTAATCAATTTTTATTTTTGGACATAAGCCATTGTATGAATGGAGTTGTATGAGTTACAGTGATGTATCTGTCCTACTGCTGATGAGCTTTTGGGCTGTCTCCACTTTGGGGCTATAGCAGACAATGGTGTTATTAACATTCTTCAGTAGGAAGCTTGGTGGACATCTGTATGCATTTCTCTGGAGTATATACCCAAAAGTGGAATTACTGGTCATATGGTATGTGTATCTTCAATGTACCTAGACAATGCCAAACTGATTTCTACCAAGGATTTGAGGAAGACAATAACAATGGGCAGCTTTGAATGATTTCTGGTCAAAGCTTGAGGGTTTTTTTTGTTGTTTTGTTTTTTTAAAAGATTTTATTTGAGAGGGGGGAGTGCATGCATGCATGTGTGTGAGTGGGGAAGAGGGAGAGGGAGAGGGAGGGAGGGGGAGAGAGAGAGAGAGAGAGAGAATCCTCAAGCAAACTCCCCGCGGAGTGTGGAGCCCAACATGGGGCTGCATCCCAGTACCCTGAGATCATGACTTTAGCTGAAACCAGGAGTCAGCCGCTTAACTGACTGAGCCACCTAGGTGCCCCAAAGTTTGATTTTTTTTTTTTTTTTAAAGCTAGTTCTGAAGGCACAGAATCTGATGCAGGGCATTAGTTTATTATTTCACTTGCCCTGTGATAGTAAATGTGATCTTTGTGGAAGAATTAGGGAGGAAGCATGGTGTATTGGTACATAGGCTCTGGCTGTAAGAAAGAATTGGGAGTTCAAACCTCTGCTACTGAATTGCTGTGTTGACTCTCAGCCCAGGTTCAGTGTAATTACCTGGAAAACGTGTTAACACAGACACACAGAGATGCAATAGAGAATAAATGCTGTATCAGATATAAAGTGCTTAGCACAGTGCTTTGCACATGGTTGGTGCTCAAATATTGTTTTTCTTACTGTTTAAAAAGCAAAGTGTCATCCTATCTTAATGTTCACTCTGTTTATTGAAATGTATCCGTGAGACTCTAAGGTGCGTCTACATTAGAAACTAGCCAAAATTCTTGGGTTCTCAGTCACTTTTTTCGGAAAATGTAATTTATAATTTTGTGGAGTGAGTAGTGATGTCAAAATTTCTGCAGGGTAACCAGTCTCTAATAGACTCAACAAGGGCTCCGTTAAGGGAGAAGAAGGTTAAACATTGTGTTACTCCTTGTGTGTGAACATGTGTGCCAGCATAGAGCTACCTCTGCTTCCACGGTCCAGGAAAATTCCAGTTTCACCAGATGATAGTATGTGTGTGAGTATGTATGTATGTAAGTATGTATGTTTATATCCTACTTTTCTGTGCTTACCACCTTGGAGTATTGTGCTTGGGGGAAATGACACAAAGAGCTAAAGGATAAACATTGCTCATATCCAGCACCTTTGGGGGCCTTTCCTAGAAATGAGTCATTTGGGGTTTTGTGGAAACTTATATTTGTATATTAAAATGACCAGTGATAAATTATGGAGCAGCATGCAAATTTTGTATGGATTTTTAAGATAATATTTTAGGAAATTCTGTATCTGTAGTGGGCTACTTTGGCCTGTGCCCTAACTCTTCTGGGGATATATATGAACTTAGAGATAAGAAAAGGTTGGAAATTAATATTAATCTATGGGGTCTTCTCATGTGCTCTTACATCATCTTTCGTTGTTCTTCTGTGGCCTTATTTCCTTGGACCCTGGCAAGACGGCATCTTCTTTCCTCTCCTTGGTGCCAACAAGGCTGGGGCTGGGATTAGAAGTAAGGCAGTAGGGTTGGTGGGGCTTGGTATCTTGCATGTTTGCAGAAAATACTACCCTGACTTCTACAAAACCAAAAATAATTATGAAACCCTGCAACAAAAACCCTGCATTCTTGAAAGCAGAGTCACAAGAAATCAGGAGCTAGATTCATATATTTTAAGATTATTAAGGTCATTGCTTTTTCTTGGCCTATTTTATATACAGATATTTTAAACTTCCTATTCTAGTCTGAAACCATCTGCCAACATTGTAAGAGTTGAAATTCTGGATCTTGCATTCTACAAGGTAAGATACAGTGTTTCATGCTTGTAAAATGAGGAGTTTGGTCTGATTCTACGATCCCAGTAGCTTCTTCCATTTCTCAAATCCCAGGATTGCACTTTGAGTTTCTCTCTGGTTAAGTGTGTAGTGTGACAAGGGGAAATTGAGTTTAACATAAAGTTGACTTACTACAAAGACACGAGTAATGAACATCTCTTATTTATCTTGGCAAGACCTTTTTAGCTAGCTAGCTGTATTTTGACTTAATTGTGGTAGTAATAACAAAGTCCGTGAACTTGCCACCTTTCCATTGAGTGCCTCCAAATGTTTTATTCAGATATACAGTGGCTCTAAGAGGGTTATGTATAATGTGTTTGTTGCATGATGAGCCTTATCATTTGATTAGATCATATAATTTTTTAGCTAAAGGTGAAAACTGGGTGTGAAAACATTGGCTGTTAATATGCCATTATGAAAGACTTTACAACACAGTTGTTAACTTTCTCCTAATGATCTCGGTACTTGGTGTTTCGTCATGTTTACTATTAATTCTTGCTGGAGGTCATGAGTCCATGGTCTTTCACTTTCCTTTGTGTTCAGGTAAAGTGCTTTAAAAAAATTACATGCAGTAAAATTCACTCTTCATGGTGCATTCATTTGATAAAGTTGTGTATCTAACACAAGAGTCCTGACACAGAACAGTTCCATTACCCAAAAATTGTCTTGTATTTTTCCTTTATAGTTGATTCCTCCCCTTGCTCCAAACTTGCTAAACTTACTTAGTATTTCTGGAAGTTCGTTTGTA
This sequence comes from Mirounga angustirostris, assembly GCF_029215605.1. Classification (NCBI taxonomy): domain Eukaryota; kingdom Metazoa; phylum Chordata; class Mammalia; order Carnivora; family Phocidae; genus Mirounga; species Mirounga angustirostris. The sequence goes on from NW_026991725.1 coordinate 17,742,052, forward strand.
GATTCCTTTGGATTTTCCATATAGACAATCATATCATCTGAAAAAAGGGCTTTATTTCTTTTTAATCTGTACACTTTTTTCTTCCCTACACCTCAGTGCACTGGTTAGGTCTTCAGCACAATAATATTGAATAGGAATGGTGAAAGCATACATCCTTTCCTTATTCCTGATTTTTAAGAGGAAAGCATTTAATCTTTACCACTAAGTATGATGTTATCTCTAGTGTTTTTTTTTTGTAGGTGATTTTTATCAAGTTAAGGAGGATATTGTACATTCATAGTTGCTGAGAGGTTTTTTTTAATCATTAATGGATATGAATTTTCTCAATTGTATTTTCTGCATCTATTGAAATGATTGTGTTTTTTCTTCCATAGTCTCTTAAGATGATGAATTACTTTGATTGACTTTTTTTTTTTACTTTTTTATTCTTATGTTAATCCCCATACATTACATCATTAGATGTAGTGTTCCATGATTCATTGTTTGTGCATAACACCCAGTGCTCCATGCAGAATGTGCCCTCCTCAATACCCACCACCAGGCTAACCCATCCTCCCACCCCCCTCGCCTCTAGAACCCTCAGTTTGTTTTTCAGAGTCCATCGTCTCTCATAGTTCGTCTGCCCCTCCGATTTCCCCCGCTTCATTCTTCCCCTCCTGCTACCTTCTTCTTCTTCTTCTTCTTTTTTTTTTTCTTAACGTATATTGCATTATTTGTTTCAGAGGTACAGATCTGAGATTCAACAGTCTTGCACAATTCACAGCACTTACCAAAGCACATACCCTCCCCAGTGTCTTACTTTGATTGACTTTTGAAGGTTGAAATAACCTTCTATTTTTAGGATAAACCCAAAGTGGTCATGATCCATTGTATTGCTTGACTTGATTTGCTAATACTTTAACTCTATTTTCATGGATTTTTGAATTTATATTCATGTAGTGTATGACTTTTTGTAATGTCTTTGGGTTTGGTATGAAGGTAATGCTGACAACATAAAATGATATTTTGGGTGTATTCTCTTGTATGGAAGTAATTGCATAAAATTAATGTAATTTCTTCCTTAAATCTTTTGTAGAATTCGCCAGTGAATCCACCTGGGAGTGAAGTTTGTTTCCTTTCATTTTGTTTTGTTTTTTGTTAGATTTAAAACCAGAAGTTCAATTTCTTTTGTAACTATGGGACTATCCCAGTTATCTAATTTTCTTGAATTTTCCTAGTTGGTGTCTTCCAAGGAATTTGGACTATTTTATTTATGTTGAATTTATGGGTTTAATGTTTGCAATACTTTATTTTAATGTCTGTGTTGTCTGTAGTGATATACTGCCTTCATTCCTGGTACTGGCAAATTGTGCCTTTACCTTTTTTTTTCCCCCTTGGTCAATCTTAATGATTAAACATTTCATTAATCTTTTCGAAGAACTAGCTTTTGGTTTCATTGAAATTTCTGTTATTTTTAATTTTAATTCATTTTTGCTCTTGAGAAAACTTGAGAAAAGAAGTTTATCCAGATATATATTATTGCCATTGCTTTTCCTTCATTCCTAAAGTTCCAGGTTTCCCTTTGATATTATTTCCCTTCCACCTAAAGAACTTACTGCATCTGCTTTAGAACAGCTAGTGATAAATTTTCCTTCATCTGAAACTTCACACCTTTTCTCTTCATCTGAAAATGTCTTTATTTTGTCTTCATTTTTAAGGATATTTTTACTGGATACAGAATTCTAGGTTGACAGTTCTTTTCCTTCAGTACTTGAAAGATGTTCTTCCACTGCCTTCTGGCTTTACAAATTTCTGATAAGAAATCTATACTCATTTGGATCACTTTTCTCCTTTTATATGTCAGCTTTCTCTGATGCATTGAACATTTTTTCTTAAGAGTGAGATAATCAGGGTGCAAAAATTTAGGAGGCCCCCCACTGAGTGTGGTGCATGTACAGGATTGGCAGTTGTACATCCTGAGAGCCAGTGCCCTCTTAAAATTTTGCTCTCTAGGTGCCTACCTTGCTTTACCCTAGTCCCAGCCTTTTTTGATCTTCCCAGCTCCTGGGACCTGTTACTTTAGTTTCTCTTGCCAGAAAAATGCATTTCGGCCCCTTGCACTGTTTCCTAGTTCTACACAGTTGGGGTTGCTCTTGGCCCTTGGTGTGATGAGGCAAGAGGAAAATGAGAAAAGCTCAATAGGGTAATTCCTTACAGTTCTTCAACCACAACCATCATTTTCCCCATTTCCTCTGGCTGTTTTGCTCTTAAGGGTTAGATACTCCCCATCAGTGGTGCTCTGTGACTTAGGCTGGCTTTGAGACACATCCAGGAGAGAGACAGAGAGAGAGAGAGAGGAGAACCAAAACACGGGGAATTATCTCAAATATTCCCTGGCTTGCAGGAGACTCTTTTCTCAGTCTGTAGCTGGGAAAAGGATGTTTCTCTCAGAGTGTTAGCTGTCTGAGCCCACTGTGTGTGCCTCACCTCACTGCCCTGGGGTCAAAGAAGGGAAAAAAGGGGGAACAAAACCGGGAACTCAGCATAGCACTGTTGTTCTTTAAGTTTCAGTTATTGTTTATTTTTCAAAATTCTCAGGTGCTTGCTTTTTGTATTCTGTGCAGTGTTGAGTTGTAAGCAGTGGGAGAGAGGCTGTGTGGTGAGCTTTTTCCATCTTGGCATGCACAGGTACTCCTAAGGTGATTTTAAAGGTGGAAAAACATCATGAAAGTGGATAAACTATTGAAAGACTCTGGAAATGTTGGCTGTATTTTTTAAATCATTGATCAGGGTACAGGTTTTGACACTCTTAAATATATCTATAGGGGCAAATTATTTGGAATCGGGTTTGTTCTGAAAAAAATCTAGGAGGTATGTTTACCATATCTTTTGATCTTAAGTCTGGGTTGAAAGTCTGTTCTGTTTTCATAGCACTGTGGGTTACGTCCTTCTTAGTTCTTATTATACTGAATTGAAATTGCCCATTTCCTTATCTTTCTCACATATTAAACCATTTTTTTTTTTTTAGAAAAGGAACTATGTCTTACTCTTCTGCACATTGTTGGCATCTAACAATAATGCCTGGCAATTGATGGGCACTAAATATTGAATAAATGGATGAACCAAACTCTTTTCTACATATAGGTATGTACATATAAAGGTTCCTGTTACCCAGACATACACTGTTTATCTAGATGTTGTGAAATCAACCTGTCTTTTGAGATTTAAATTCTGAGCTCAGTCTAATACTTAACCACACATTTTTGCAGGTTCTCAGGGGCTTACATCCTCAAGGTCATCTTTTCACATTGATATTTCAGTTCAATTATGATTGACCTTCTAGGATTCTTCTTTCTGCTGTGTAGTGAATCAAACACGAAATTTAGCTTTTCTTTGTTTATTACCCAAATCCTTTGTGAGGCATTTATGTATGTGTGCATGTGTGTATGTGGATCTGCATGTGTATTTGTGTGTGCAGTCTTTGAGAAGTTCCAGGATGATAAAGGGTTATCACCTTGCAGATAAAAACGTAAAACTGAATATTGGATGCTATTAAGAGTGTTTCTACTATCTTCCTGCAAAATCTGCCCTCCCCATTTCAATTTCCTTCATATTACTGTACAGAATAATTTGTCTTTCCACCCTTCTATTGAGTTTCGGTCTACTTTGCATATACATAAGGCCCATTAATGTGTTCTGCTAAAATAATCTAAAATAAAGAGTAATCTAAACCCTTTAGAACAGAAGAACTGGCAGAGGCTTTAAAGCTTCAGTTTCTTTTGATGTCCATTAGCATAATAAATGGTTCTCTACCCCCTCACTTTCAATCTGGAGGTGTTTTGGGGGTGTAAAATGAGTCTCTTGTAAACAGCATATTGCTAGGTCTTTTTTTTTGGTCCATTCTGATACCCTGTGTCTTGGTTGGAGCATTTGTACATTTACATTCAGAGTAATTATTGAAAGATAGGAATTTTAGTGCTATTGTATTACCTGTAAAGTTGCTGTTCCTGTAGATTGTCTCTGTTCCTTTCTGGTCTTTGTTACTTTTGGGCTCTCTCTCTCTCCACTCAAAGGATCATTCTTTGCAGGGCTGGTTTAGTGTTCACAAATTCCTTTAGTTATTGTTTGTTCTGGGAACTCCTATCTCTCCTTCTATTCTGAAGACAGCCTTGCTGGATAAAGTATTCTTGGCTGCATATTTTTCTCATTTAGCATATTGGATATATCATGCCAGTCCTTTTTGGCCTGCCAGGTCTCTGTGGACAGGTGTGCTACAGCCTTATGTGTCTGCCCTTTTAGGTTAATAACCTCTTGTCTGGAACTGCTTTCAGGATTTTTCTCTTTATCTTTGTAGTTTGCAGGCTTTACTATTATATGTTGAGGTGTTCACTTATTTTTGTTGATTTTTGAGCATGGTTCTCTGTACCTCTTGGAATTGAATGCCTGTTTCCTTCCCCAGATGAGGGAAGTTCTAAGTTATAATTTGTTCAAATAAACCTTCAGCCCCATTTTCCCCACTCCTCGTCTTCTGGGACTCCCATGATAGGGATATTATTTTGCTTAATGGAATCACTGAATTCCCCGAGTCTCTCTCTGCAGTCTAATAGGTGTCTTTGCCTCTTCTTTTCAGCTTCTTTATTTTCCATCATTTTATCTTCTATGTTACTGATTCTCACTCTTCTGTTTCATTCATCCTCATTTTTATGGCCTCCACTGGGGCTGTGTTTCAGTAACAGCATTTTTAATTTCGGCCTGACTAGATTTTAGTTTTGTTTTTTTGTTTTTGTTTTTTTTTTTGACTCTACAGTGAGGGATTTCCTAATGTCTTCTATGCTTTTTTCAAGCCCAGCTAGTATCTTTGTAATCATTGTTTTAAGTTGTAGTTCAGACATTTCACTTATATGAGAAAGGAGCCAAATAAAATCATGAATGAAAGAGGAGAGATCACAACCAACACTGAAGAAATACAAACAATTATAAGAGAATATTATGTGCAATTATATGCCAACAAATTAGGCAATCTGGAAGAAATGGATGAATTCCTAGAAACATTTAACTATCAAAGAAGTAGAAAAGCTGAATGAATAGATCCATAATCAGCAAAGAAATTGAATTAGTAATCAAAAATCTCCCAATAAATAAGAGTTCAGGACTGGATAGCTTCCCAGGGGAATTCTACTGAACATTTATTTTTATTTTTATTTTTTAAAATTTTATTATGTTAGTCACCATACAATACATCATTAGTTTTTGATGTAGTGATCCACGATCCATTGTTTTCGTGTAACACCCAGTGCTCCATGCAGTATGTGCCCTCCTTAATACCCATCACTGGGCTAACCAATCCCCCCTCCCCCCTCCCCTATAAAACCCTGTTTGTTTCTCAGGTCCATAGTCTCTCATGGTTCATCTCTCCCTCCAATTCCGCCCCCCCATTTTTCCCTTCCTTCTCCTAGTGTCCTCCATGCTATTCCTTATGTTCCACAAATAAGTGAAACCATATGATAATTGACTTTCTCTGCTTGACTTATTTCACTTAGCATAATCTCCTCCAGTCCCATACATGTTGATGTAAAAGTTGGGTATTCATCCTTTCTGATGGCTGAGTAATATTCCATTCTACTGAATATTTAAAGAAGAATTAATACCTATTCTTCTGAAACAGTTCCAAAAATAGAAATGGAAGGAAAACTTCCAAATCCATTCTATGAGGCCAGCATTACCTTGATCCCCAAACCAGACAAAAACCCCCCAAAAAGGAGAACTACGGACCAATATCCCTGATGAACATGGATGCAAAAATTCTCACCAAATACTAGGTAATAGGATCCAACAGTACATTAAAAGGATTATTCACCACAACCAAATGGGATTTATTTCTGGGCTGCAAGGGTGGTTCAACATTTGCAAATCAATCAATGTGATACACTACATAAATAACAGAAAGGACAAGAACCATATGATCCTCTCAATAGGTGCAGAAAAAGCATTTGACAAAGCAAGCATCCTTTCTTGATCAAAACTCTTCAGAATATAGGCATAGGGGTACATACCTCAATATCATAAAAGCCATCTATGAAAAACCCACAGCGAATATCATTCTCAATGGGGAAAAACTGAGAGCTTTCCCCCTAAGGTCAGGAACACGGCAGGGATGTCCACTATCACCACTGCTATTCAACATAGTATTGGAAGTCCTAGCCACAGCAGTCAGACAACAAAAAGAAATCAAAGGCATCCAAATTGGCATAGAAGAAGTCAAACTCCCAGTCTTTGCAGATGATATGATACTTTATGTGGAAAACCCAAAAGACTCCACCCCAAAATTGCTGGAATTCATACAGGAATTCAGCAAAGTGGCAGGATATAAAATCAATGCACAAAAATCAGTTGAATTTCTATACACCAATAATATGACCGAAGAAAGAGAAATGCAGGAGTCAGTCCCATTTATAGTTGCACCCAAAACCATAAGATGCCTAGAAATAAGCCTAACCAAAGAGGCAAAGGATCTGTGCTCTGAAAACTATAGAACATTCATGAAAGAAATTGAGGAAGACACCAAGAAATGGAAAAGTGTTCCATGCTCATAGATTGGAAGAACAAATATTGTGAAAATGTCTATGTTACCCAAAGCAATCTACACATTCAGTGCAAGCCCTATCAAAATACCATCAACATTTTTCACAGAGCTGGAACAAACAGTCCTGAAATTTTATGGAACCAGAAAGACCCTGAATAGCCAAAGGAACATTGAAAAAGAAAGCCAAAGTTAGAAGAATCAAAATTCCAGATTTCAAGCTGAATTACAAAGCTGTAATCATCAAGACAGTATGGTACTGGCACAAAAACAGACACATAGATCAATGGAACAGAAGAGAGAACCCAGAAATGGACCCTCAACTCTATGGTTAACCAATCTTTGACAAAGCAGGAAAGAATATCTAATGGAAAAGAGACAGTCTCTTCAACAAATGGTGTTGGGAAAATTGAACAGCCACATGCAGAAGAATGAAACTGCACCATTTTCTTATACCATACACAAAAATAGATGCAAAATGGATGAAAGATCTAAATACGAGTTAGAAATCCATCAAAATCTTAGAGGAGAACACAGGCAGCAGCCTCTGTGACCTTGGCAGCAGCAGTTTCTTGCTAGACTCTTCTCCAAAAGCAAGGGAAACAAAGGCAAAAATGAACTATTGGGACTTCACCAAGATAAAATGCTTTTGCACAGCAAAGGAAACCGTCAACAAAACCAAAAGACAACCGACAGAATGGGAGAAGATATTTGCAAAGGTCTTATCAGATAAAGGGCTAGTATCCAAAATCTATAAAGAACGTATCAAACTTAACACCCGAAGAACAAATAATCCATTCAAAAATGGGCAGAAGACATGAACAGACATTTCTCCAAAGAAGACATAAAAATGGATATGAAAAACACTCAACATCACTCAGTATCAGGAAAATAAAAATCAAAACCACAATGAAACACCACCTCACACCAGTTGGAATGGCTAAATTAACAAATCAGGAAACGACAGATGTTGCAAGGATGCAGAGAAAGGGGAACCCTTACACTCTTTGTGGGAATGCAAACTGGTGCAGCTACTCTGCAAAACAATATGGAGGTTCCTTAAAAAGTCAAAAATAGAACTACCCTGTGACCCAGCAGTTGCACTGCTAGGTATTTATCCAAAGGATACAAACATAGTGATTCGAAGGGGCAAATGCACCCTAATATTTATAGCAGCAGCAATGTCCAAAATAGCCAAATTATGGAAAGAGCCCCGATGTTCATTTACAGATGAATGGATAAAGAAGATGTGGTGTGTGTACACACACACACACACACACACACAATGGAATATTATTACTCAGCTATCAAAAAGAATGACATTTTGCCATTTGCAGTGACGTGGATGGAACTAGAGTGTGTTATGCTAAGCGAAATAAGTCAGAGAAAGACACATACCATATAATTTCACTCATCCATGGAATTTAAGAAACAAAACAGATGAACATAGGGGAAGGGGAGGAACAATAAGATAAAAGCAAACAGGGAGGCAAACCATAAGCCCAAGGACCAAATCACCTTTCATGCCAATTCTTGTTTTTTTCCAACTGCAGCTAAATTTTATAAAGTAATCTAGATATTAAAATTAAAAATTTATACCCATGAATGGAGTGCAGGTAAATTGTGAAAGAGGCTCTTTGGAGAACTGTAGCTATAGTCAATGAACCATAGAACTTATATTAGCCATGTCAAGTCTCCTGTGAGAATAGCACTGGGTCTTTTGTTATTTCATTGGTTTGTATATGAATTTGATTAAATTGAATTGGGGGAAAAAGTTCTGGAAAATTACTTGTAGTGATGAGCTACTAAGAAGCATGTAAGTGTGGCCAAGTGCTTTGACTTTAATAAATCTGTTGGAAGTTTAATGGTCATCTTTGAAATCCATTCATTGTGATAAATGTCCACACTAAAGTCCCTGTTTTTTTTTTTTTTAAGATTTTATTTATTTATTTGAGAGAGAGAGAATGAGAGAGAGCACATGAGAGGGGGGAGGGGCAGGGGAGAAGCAGACTCCCTGACAAGCAGGGAGCCTGATGCAGGACTCGATCCCGGGACTCCAGGATCATGACCTGAGCCGAGGGCAGTCGCTTAACCAACTGAGCCACCCAGGCGCCCCTAAAGTCCCTGGTTTTGAAAGGCTAGCTTGCATCATCTCTCATTCATTAAAAAAAAAATTTAGGGGCTTAGTCATTAAGCGTCTGCCTTTGGCTCAGGTCATGATCCCAGGGTCCTGGGATCGAGCCCCGCATCAGGCTCCCTGCTTGGCGGGAAGCCTGCTTCTCCCTCCTCCACTCCCCCTGCTTGTGTTCCCTCTCTCACTGTCTCTGTCTCTTTCTGTCAAATAAATAAAATCTTTTAAAAAAAAAATTTAGAGGTCATTTTACAAAAAACGAAAAGACGCTTAATCAATGAAATATAATTCATTTAGTATAACGTTATCCTAATCTGATCCTTGGTTTCCTTCATTTTCAGTTGCCCTTTCAACTGCACAACATGCGTATGTTTTGTAGTTGTTGTTTTAGTGATCAAATTTGTAATCTGCTTATACTTAACATTATGTCATTAACCGTTCTAATGTTCTATAGCTATTCATCATTATCTCTTTTATTAGCTGCTTAATAACATTTGGGCAGTACCATATTACATTATTCCATTAACTTAATGTGTATCATCTACGTGGACATTCAAATTGTTTTCAAATATTTGCTGAGATATTAGTGCACTATCTTCATGGATATAGCTTTTTGTTATTTTGCTCTATTTAAAATGCATTTCTTTTAGTAGATCAAAAGATTATACCACCTTACAGTACCACCAGCACACAGGGGAATACTAAGGTCAACACAATATTGCCATTTCTTAGTGTGAATATTTGAAACTTTTGAATAAACTGAATAATTGTATATAAATTGTTATTTCAAGGTTGACTTCAAATTTCTAGTAATAGTGAGGTTGAACATTTTCTGTATGTTTATTAGAGCCCCCTTTTGTGTGAATAAACTGTTCTTATTAATTGCCCATTTTATCTGCTGGTGGGCTTGAGATATTTTCTTGTAACCTATATTAACATCTTGCTGCAAATATTTTGATTTTGGTTTTCTTTTTTTCTTTTCTTTTTTTTTTTTTTGAGGGTGTGAGAGCACAAGTGGGAGTGTGAGGGTATGGGGGTGGGGGGTGGGGGAGAAGCAGAGAGAGAGAGAAAATCCTAAGCAGGCTTCGTGCAGGGCTTGATCCACAACCCTGAGATCATGACCTGAGCCAAAATTAAGATTTGGACGCTTAACTGACTGAGCCAGCCAGGCACACCTTGGTTTTCTTTTTTAACAAAACTTTTTAAAAAGACTTTGTTTGAGAGGGAGAGAGAGAAAGAGAGAGTTTGGGATTCATTTATATATTCCAAGTTGGCAGCTTTAATAAAATAATATGCTCTCAGATGTCCCTGTGCAAACATGGGGCAAGAGAGATAAAGTTGATAATCAAACATGAGGAAAGAAAATGCCAAAGGTAGAGCGTTATTACAAACTGACCCAGGTGTAGCTAGCTATTTCTTCACATGACCATATTGAGAAACTGATGAACATGTGAAAAAATTGTGTCCCATAAAAAGTGTTTTTATTTTCTGGAAGATTTTGTATAATTTTAAAATTATATATTTCTTAGAAGGTTGGTGAAAATCTTTTGTAATGTTACCTGAGTGTGTTTTTTTTGTGTGTGTAAAGACTTTCAGAGTAGTCGTGGAACTAGTCTACTTTGCAAATCTTTTGGTAAGTTGTTCTATACTAGACAAATTTTTATTTCATCCAAGTTTTCAAAATGTTTTGCTTTTCATAGTGCTGTCATAGCATTTAAAAAATCTTGAATGTAACTGTAGTTTTGCCTCCTTTTAAGTCACATTTTAATTCCTTCTGTCTCTTTTCCTGGATTAATCTTCAGAGAATTATCAAGGTAATCTCTAAAAAAAAAAGTCAGATTTGTCTTTGGGTAGTGCTTCTAATGACTTTGTTTTCTGTTTCATTTTCTACTTTTAACTTGATTACTGTTTTCTAATTTTATTATGCTTCACTAATTTCATCCTTTTTCTTTTCTAATATAAGCTTAATTTAAAGCTACAATCTTTCTAAATATCACTTCAGCTGTATTCCCCAGGTTTTGATACATAATTTTTCTAAGTATTTTAACATTTCCATGATTTCCTTTTCAACTTTTCAGTGATTTAAAGGAGGTATTTTAAAATTTCCAAATACATGGAAGTTCTTTATTTTTTTATTACAGATTTCTAATTTAATTGCATTGGGATAGGAAAACCTCTGTATGATATCAGTTCTTTAAAATCTTTTGAGACTTAGGGCCAGTATTCATAAATACTAATTTTTATAGATGTCCCTAGTACACATGGAAAGAATATATATTTAAAAATAGATAGGTGTTGATTTATATATGTCCATTAATCATGTTATTCGTGTTCATATTTTCAGTATTTTTATTAGTTTTTTATGCACTTGACATGCCAGTAATGAGAGGTGTGTTGAACTATTCCACTGTGAGGATGGTTTTTTAGTCCCCACCCCCATCTTATTGGTTTTTGCTGATATTTTGAGGCATTTTTATTAGGATGGTACAGTCTGAGAACTGCTGTATTTTCTAGGTGAGTTGACATTTTATTACTATTAGTGACAATCATTGATAAAGACTTTCTCTTAATTTTTTCTGATATTGATATCTCTATGCAAATTAATTTTTAAAGTGTTTTACTGGTATATATTTTTCTGTCCTTTTTTGAAATAAAAAAACCCAATATGACCATCTGTCCTTTTTTTTTTTTAAAGATTTTATTTATTTGAGAGAGAGAATGAGAGAGAGAGAGAGCACATGAGGGGGAGAGGGTCAGAGGGAGAAGCAGACTCCCTGCTGAGGGACTCGATCCTGGGACTCCAGGATCATGACTTGAGCCAAAGGCAGTCGCTTAACCAACTGAACCACCCAGGCACCCCCCCCTTTTTTTAATTAAAGATTTTATTAGAGAGCTTGAGCAAATGAGTAGGAGCCAGGGTGTGTGGGGCGGGGGAGGGACAGAAAGAACGAGAAGCAGACTTTGCGCTGAGCAGGGAGCTCCATGTGGGGTTTGATCCCAGGACCTTGAGACCATGACCTGAGTCAAAGGTAGATGTTTAACCGACTGAGCCACCCAGGTGCCCCTGACCATCTGTCTTTTAACTGACCATTTGGTTCATTGTAATTATTGGTATATTATGACTTCTTTTTTTTTTTTCTTTTAAAGATTTTATTTATTTGATAGAGACACAGCAAGAGAGGGAACACAAGCAGGGGGAGTGGGAGAGGGAGAAGCAGGCTTCCCGTGGAGCAGGGAGCCCGATGTGGGGCTTGATACCAGGACCCTGGGACCATCACCCGCGCCAAAGGCAGACACCTAACGACTGAGCCACCCAGGTGCTCCGGTATGTTAGGACTTCTTTATATCTTGTGTTTATTTTTAGCAGTTTCCTATGCTTTTTTTCTTTTCTGAGTAGAGTAGAGGATTTCAAGATCCCTTTCAGTTCTAATATTCTGTGATCTTAGTAAGTAGGTAAAATTAAATGAAAAATAACATTGTTCAAACTATGCATTTAATAGCAGCTGGTGTGAGTGAGAGAAGTCAGGAATGGCTTCACTGGAGCTCATCCTTGAAGGATAGATTCTGTTTGAATAAGCAGAAAGATAAAGATTAACAGTAGGAAGCAAGATGAGGGATATACAGGGTGAAAGAAGTTCGTGGAGGCCAGGTGCAAAAGACATTAGGTAGCTTATGCTTAGCAGAAGAAAAAGACCTACTAGAGGCTAGAAGGAAGGGAAAAGGGAGAGAAGGGAAGAAAGGGCTGAAAGATGATTATAACAATGAGCATAAATATTACATACAAACATGGGTAGATATTTACTCCAGAAATTAGAGAAGCAGCTTTAACTCTTGCAGTGGGCTCTCCATGGTCTCAGAGTACTAATGCAAAAGAATCCTATATCTTGTGCCATTTTTGATATGGGAGAAGCAGGTTGGAAGTGAATTGTTCCTGGTAGCCTTGGGTGCAGGAAAGCCATAAGGGTTATTTTTAACCACTGAAATCTTGTTTCCAGAATAGTGAGACCTATCAGTGGAAGTAGCATCCAAGCTGTCGCAACATATTAGGGTCCCCGCGTGCTGTCAGTGGACTTCTCCTATGGGAGAGATGACCTTTTATGAAATGTTTGTTAGAAAACTCAGAAAGTAAACTTGACTTCCCCAGTACCCTTTGTAATTTTTGTAAGTATAAGGACAAAGGCTATCTTACACAGTGTTCTGAAAAGTGTTCATAATTTTGAAAGGAGTAGAAAGTAGTGGTCAAGAAATCCCATTATAAGAGAGCAAGGTTTGTGTGCCCTCATTTACATTCCAGCCTGGGAAATGGTCTTTGGTTGGATGATAAGAGAAAGGCAGAAGCTTATTCATGACCCTTCTATTAAAACCAAATTTATGAGTGAAAAAGAAATAATGACTGAAAATTTACAAGAATTATGAGGCAAGAATTGAGCAATGTGTTCTGAGCTTTTGCTCTTGCTATCACTAATAAATCTGGGCTGCCCAGTTGCTACTCTTATCCCAGGGAGCTGAATGATAAGATATCTCTCCTACATTAGCAGTCTGAATGCAGTAACAAAATGTCACTTTGTTGAAGATTAGATGTCAGCGGGGATCAAAAAAGCAAATACCCAATTCAAATCCACACATCCTCAACTCCCTACTTTCAGTGCCAACTGAAGGAAACTATGCTATTAGGGCTGAATTTTGTGTAACCTTCCTTAGGCTGCATTTGGAGTTTTGTCATCAGTATCAAAAGGTCATAGGACACAGAAACTGAACAATATCTGTGATGCTCCACTGTCAAAACTCTTTTCCATAAAGCCATAATAATTAAAGAGTCTGCTGCTGGCACGGAGGTAGACTGATCAGTGAACAGGCTAGATGACCCAGACCCTCAAATATGTAAAAAGTTAGTATACAGTTAAATCCTCATCTCTCAGCATGTACAAAAGAAAGGAGGGGGTGTTAGATTTTAATGTAATGAATATGCAAACATTGTAAGAAACTGTCTGTAAGTACTCCAGTCTAGAGATGAGGGAAGTAAAGTTGGTAGGATAAATGCAGGCAGTATAGAATGCTTTAAGAGCATAGCTCTGGGGTCAGTAACCCGTGGTTTAGTTCTAGCTAGTGCAACTTACTGTATTTCTCATTTGGGCAAGGTGCCTAATCTTTCCAAATTCACAATTCTGCAACCTGTAAACTGGGAGTAGCATTTAAACCTATCTTGGGCAACTTACATATTTCCTCATCTGAAATAATGATATAATGAAGATTTTCACAGTAAATGGTAATTAGAATAATAAAACCTACCTTGTTGTCAGGACAAAATATAATAGTGGGAAAGAGTTTAGCGTAATAGCTGTCCCATAACTACATCCTTTCTTATCTATTGTTTATTCATATATTGGAACAAAGAAGAGAAAGATATGTCTTTATAAACTACAAAAAATATATGCAAAAGCTTAAAGGGAACATCAAATAATATTTTTTAAAAACAAGTTTAAGGGCGCCTGGGTGACTCAGTCCTTGAGTGTCTGCCTTCGGCTCAGATCATGATCCCAGGGTCCTGGGATCGAGTCCCACATCGGGCTCCCTGCTCAGCGGGAAGCCTGCTTCTCCCTCTCCCACTCCCTCTGCTTGTGTTCCTGCTCTCGCTGTCTCTCTCTCTGTCAAATAAATAAATAAAATCTTTAAAAAAAGAAAAAAAGAAAAGCAAGTTTAATATATAAACTTTTTATAGATCTGAAAATTTGGGGGAATATCATTTCTAGTGGGTCTTTTGGCAATAAATTCTCTTACCTTCCATTTTTTGTTTTTTTTTCCTGAAAGCATCTGTATTTTACCTCCATTTTTAAGGAACATTTTCACTGGATATAGAACTCCAGTTGAGGACTTTATTCTTACAGACCCTAAATCTATAATTCTGTTATTTTCTGGGCATCATTATTTCTGATAAGATACCACCTGTCACTTTTTCATTATTCCCATGTATGTAACGATTTTTTTTTTTCCTCCTGGAGTTGATTTTAAGATCTTTATCTTTGTTTTCCAGAAGTTTAACTCTGTAGGTATGAATTTTTTTTTTGTTTTTGTATTTATTCTCATTGGTGTTCATTGATATTTCTGGATTCGTGAGTTGCTGTTTCTGGTCAAATTTAGAGTAAAGTTGGCCAGTTGCATGAATTTAGAGTCTCTGATAATTGTTTCAAATGTAACTGAGGTTTTGTTCATGTTTTTTTCCAATCTTTTTTCTCTCTATGCTTCAGTTGGATAATTTTCATTGACCTGAGTTCAAGCTGAATGATCTTTTGTTGTATGTAATCTTGTCAATCTCATCCAATGACTTATTTTAAATTTTTGATTTCTGATCTTCTATTTAGTATTTAGATTTATTTTTTTACAATTTTCAAATCTCTTATGAAATTCTCTCATCTCTTTTTCTGTAAACTAATCAACATTGTAATCTTAGTTATTTTAATGTCCTGTCTGAAAACAGCAATACCTGGTTTGCTTCTGAGTACATTTCTTTAAACTATTGGTTACATGTTACTGTCTTGCCCTCCACCCCCCCATATCTGTTAATTATTTATTGAGTATTTTGGATGACACCTTATCGAGATTGCATTCTGTTATTTTTTACTGGAAAATGTTAAGTTTTGTTTTAGTAGGCAGTTAAATTACTGACTGATCATCTTGAACCTGTGAAGTCTTTGTGTTGTGATTTGCAAGAACAGGTCTATTTCTTTCTTACCCTCGGTTTTTTAGTCCTGGAATGTTGTCTTTACTCCAGAAGGGTGGAGTAAAGACTTCCTAACTAAATGTTGGTGGACTCCCATATTAATGGAGCAAGGGTCACACCTTGCCTGTTCTACTGCCCTCTGCATTCCTCTCCCCTCTAGGTCTATAATGCTTAGTTCCTTTTTGTAGATTCAGGCCCACTCCAGTACCAGAAGTTAGACCTAAGGTGGAAGGAATCAACCAGTTCTTTGCCCACAGTCTCAGGATAATTTCTTCTAGGGATTGATGCACAGGTCTGAGACTGTGCTTTTATTTTCATTTTTTTTTCCCCCCCAAATCATTTTCTTGTAAACCATGCAGGACTAGGGGCTAATCTTTGAGCTTGGTCATCTTCCTAGAAACCAGAGTCCTGCTTCTGAATCTTTATCCAATTGTTATAGCCCTGCTATTCTTAGATGGAACATCTTAATTGTGTCTTCCTGTTTGGGTTGGAGGGTTTTGTCTGCCTTGGGTTTTTTCTTGTTCTGTGCTATCCACTCTTAGGGAAGCTTGTTCATGATACTAACTTTTGACCTGGATTGAGACAGTAGAATATACTAAAGAATGTTGGTTAGCCAGACCAAACATCCTATGCTAATCTATTTGTAATTCTTTGAGCAAATATTTATTGAAATTTCTCTGCATGCCAGGATCCCAGAATATAGAGATGAGTACTATTGAGAAATCCTGATGTGTAACACTGATTCCTTACAGTAAGAATAAAATAACTGGTTGTTAAAACTTGAAGGGGGAAGGGCATCTCTAGGGGAAGTGTGTGCGTGCGTGTGTGTGTGGGGGTGTGTGTGTGTGTATACAAATAGTATTATTTATCATGACTGAATAATGGGAGCTTCAGCACAATTGTTGGCATTGGCCTTATGCTCAATATCTCATTTCCTTTACCCATGAAACCAGAGGACCTTCCTTCCCAGGCTGCCACAGTGAAACTTTGTGAAGTCAGCTTATGAGCCCAGTGCTGGGAAATAGTATTTAGCATAGCTGGCATGTTCCTGAGGCAATGGTTATCTATGCAGAACAGTGGTGGAGGCAAATTACTTCTCAATTTTATGCGATGCTGACTTGTCAACCCAAAGGATGCATTTCATTATCTGTGACTTTGGTGGGGATTAGTCTGGACAGCTCACTGAGGCAAATCTGCCTATCAAAGCAACACTTGAGAGTTTTATTTATTTAAATATATATTTTTTTCTATCATAAAGGAAATTAAAAGCAAAAAGGGGGGAAGGCAATTAAAAATGTTAAGAATTAGCAAAAAAAAAAAGGAGAAAATGGAATCTAAAAGTTGTTGGAACAGTCCATTTTTCTAGATATAACAGCCGATTTCATTTATCCTGAGAAGGGCTCAAGGGTCAAAGTAATGGTATTTTTGTGATCTCATTGTGCCATTTCAATATGTCAGATTTTCTGAATTCTATACCAGTCTAGTCCCATTCTCTTGGGATTCACACATTTGGGCAGCAGAGCCTGAACCTCACATAGCACCCTAATTTATCATTAATCCAAGAATCTAGGAACGAGTGCCTTCCTGCCCACCCTCCATGCACTAGAAGGAGGAGGCTTTGGAAACTACTACAGAGAAGTTTTGAGAAGACCAAGCAATGGTGGTTTTCAACATTTTCTTAGGTTTGGGACCTTTTGTTAAAACTAAAGTTTACAGAAACTTGGTGGAAATGGATGGAAGCTTAATGTCTCACTTGTGTCACTCTAATCTGGGCCCTTCACGTAGCTCCTTGAACAAATGCCTTAAAGTCATTTGAATGTTCAGGGTAACTCATACTTATTATGGAAAATTTGGAAATTTTATCCTTTTTCTTCCCCCACCTGAATATTTGTTATTGCTCTGGGCAAGGGGGTGGTAAAAGTTAGATCCAGGCTTCCATGTGAGAAGCAGATGACCTTGCATAGGCCTTGAAACTAAGCTGTGTGTTATGACCCAATATTATCAGTACTTTTCTTTAAGGAATATAGGGTAAGACTCAGCTAAAAACAGAGGGATTTTATTAATCCTGTGCTATAACTTCTTTTGTTTTGAGTTCCTTTGGAAGTCTTGTTGGTAAGAGAGTAATAAAGCATGAATTCTTGGGTTGTCTAGTTTGATATCATAAAAAATTCATCCCGTAGTTTTTACGGAAGCAATACCTTTTTCTGCATGCACTGTTAACATGACATTTCAGCACAATGGGCTATATTTTCTTCCCTGGCTAAAACTAAAAAAAAAGTGTCTGCCTGCATGTGACCGTGGTTCGGAGAACAGCATTTAGAGATGGCAGGAGGCCAGATGGACTAATCTGATTGCAGGTGGAGCAGGGGCTTCTGGCCTGTCCCATGGGATCTTCTGTGAGGACACTCTAATGAAAAATAGATTAGATTTTTACCAAGTGGAGCTTCAGGCGTCAAATGCCTGAATTGTACCATTTCCTATCCTCATTACAAATTATGGTCATAAGAATTGATTCGCATCATGATTTTGTTGGGAGGGGGGAGTGTGGAGAGTCCTCACTGCAGTCTAATGGGGGTGGAGGGGGGGCGGAATAAGACCCAGGAGTGCATTATCTGCATGGCCCTGGGAATCCCTGGTCCCTGTAATTGTGAGTTGTATTTTTTCCTTAGGTTATCTGTATGTGGAGGTGCTTTATGAAAGCTCATGTTCTCAGTGGGGAAAAACATGTCCTGGGATGTGGAAGAGTGAGAATCTGTTCAAAGGAAGAAAAAGTAGAGTCAGCAGCAGAAACTGGTGACATTATATATATATAAAAAATTGATAGGTTGTGCTGGAAAAGCCATTTATAAGGAAATAAAGGTAACAGCTAACAACCAAGGAAGCAGAAAGCAATATCCATCCATCGACAGATGAATGGATAAAGATATTGGGAGGGGATGTTACTTTCTAGAACTCTTTTTTAAAAATTAATTTATTTTGCATTGTGCAAAAGGGACCGGAGTCACAAAGCTCAGTTATGATCAGAATGTGGGCCTGCTCCTGGCTCTCTGACTCCCAGACCACTGTTCTTCCTTTCATCCACAAATTCTTATCTTCAGGAGCAAACAGTTTTGGACTCATTTTTCACATAGACATGAACTTTGCATTGCTTTTCCTTTAGCAAGGCTGGGTCAGCATTTTATTGGGTGTATTCTGAAGAGTGCTCCTCTTAAGAGATGATCCACGAGGGAAAAAAATTTCCTTGTTAAATACATTTGGGAGCAGTAGTAGCTCAGTACATCCCTCTCTTGGATGGTTTCATCACATGTTTGAATATTGAAGACCCTGGGAAGACTCACAGCAAAGAGGCTGTTTGACTTTGTTTAACCCAGAGTGTCTGGAATGTAGTTTGTCCTGGAGCCCTTTTTGGGTGTTAGACCTCACCGAACACGATTTGGAAAACTGATCTGGCTGTGGCTGTTCACATACCCTTGTGCCATTCACAGAGGCTTGGCCTGATTACGGGTACTAGTTGTGGCCCTGATTAAAATTTGCTGTTCCAGAAAGAAGAGTGAACTAATATTTACTGAGATTCCACAATGTGACCTGTAGTGCTCTTTATCTTATAATATTGTTTCCTGTTGTCCTCCTCCTACTACCATACCATAGATAGTATTTTCTTCACTTAACACAAGAAACCCGAGATTCTGAGAGACAAAGTGGTTTTCCCAAAGTATCTAATAAATTTAGTTGTGCAAAAGAGATAACAAACCCAGGTTATTTTTCTCCAAAGACCAGGCTCTTTGATCTAGACCATGGAAGGCAAGCAGGTAACTTTCCTGGTAGAGGGAGAAATATCCTGGTTTGGGTGGGATCCTGTAATGTGAGACTTTCAGTACTAAAACCAGGAGAGAGGCAAACTGAGTTACATTGGTCACCTTGAATTTCTTCCTCTTACCCTCATAATGAACATAGATGAGCCATCCCAACACTCTTCTCTGCTGAACCTGCATGTTGCCTCAGAATCTGCCCTGACTCTGTGCTCCAGGCAGCCACTACCAATCAAAGGAAACATGGTGTGTATGCACGCGTGGGGGGGTGGGTGTGTGGGAGGAGGGTAAAGGGGAGGTTATTTAATCTCTAACCTGTATTATGCTGGCTCATATGAGATCTTTTGCATACCAAATAGCCTGAGTGTTAGAGTAGGACTCCCTGCAGAGACTCTGGCTTTGTATTTCAGACTCCAAGCTATATCCACCATGTCAGGCAAATGCGATAACTGCCAAGGTACAGAAACAGTCCACTATGGAATGAACTGACATTTAGTGATTTTTACTTCCCTTCAGGCTGATAGCTTTCATTTGTGACCCAAATCCATTCTTCTCAATTCCCCAACCCATTAAATCTGGGCTAGTTGTCATCTTGTATTTTGTTTTAGCCCCAGTTCTCAGTCCTCAGAACGTGCCTTAAACAAGTGACTTACTCACTTACTATCGAAGAAAGTGATTCTACCAATTTAGAAACAGAATCAATTTATTGAAGCTTCTCCGTAAAGTAGTAGTGTTCTCCCCATATCAACAGAAAATCTTTTTTTTTTAAATTTTAAAAAATATATATTTCCAGTAGAGTTAACATATGGTGTTCCATGAGTTTCAGGTTTATAACATGGTGATTGAACATTTCCATACATTGCCCAGTGCTCATTACCACAAGTGCAATTCTTTTTTTTTTTATTCTTATGTTAATCCCCATACATTACATCATTAGTTTTAGATGTACTGTTCCATGATTCATTGTTTGTGCATAACACCCAGTGCTCCATGCAGAATGTGCCCTCCTCAATACCCATCACCAGGCTAACCCATCCTCCCACCCCCCTCCCCTCTAGAACCCTCAGTTTGTTTTTCAGAGTCCATCATCTGTCATGGTTCGTCTACCCCTCCGATTTCCCCCCCTTCATTCTTCCCCTCCTGCTACTTTCTTCTTCTTCTTCTTCTTCTTCTTTTTTTTTTTTCCCTTAACATATATTGCATTATTTGTTTCAGAGGTACAGATCTGAGATTCAACAGTCTTGCACAATTCACAGCGCTTACCAGAGCACATACCCTCCCCAGTGTCCATCACCCAGTCACCCCCTCCCTCCCACCCCACCCCCCACTCCAGCAACCCTCAGTTTGTTTCCTGCGATTAAGAATTCCTCATATTAGTGAGGTCATATGATACATGTCTTTCTCTGTTTGACTTATTTCACTCAACATAATACCTTCCAGTTCCATCCACATCGTTGCAAATGGCAAGATCTCATTCCTTTTGATGGCTGCATAATATTCCGTTGTATATATATATACCACATCTTCTTTATCCATTCATCTGTCGATGGACATCTTGGCTCTTTCCACAGTTTGGCTATTGTGGACATTGCTGCTATAAACATCGGGGTGCATGTACCCTTTTGGATCCCTACTTTTGTATCTTTGGGGTAAATACCCAGTAGTGCAATTGCTGGATCATATGGTAGCTCTATTTTCAACTTTTTGAGGAACCTCCATACTGTTTTCCAGAGTGGCTGCACCAGCTTGCATTCCCACCAACAGTGTAGGAGGGTTCCCCTTTCTCTGCATCCCCGCCAACATCTGTCGTTTCCGGACTTGTTAATTTTAGCCATTCTGACTGGTGTGAGGTGGTATCTCATTGAGGTTTTGATTTGGATTTCCCTGATGCCGAGCAATGTTGAGCACTTTTTCATGTGTCTGTTGGCCATTTGGATTCAACAGAAAATCTTAATTATATCATAGATCAAAATAAATACTAAAATGTGTAGGACTCAGACTAAACAGTGTAGTCCTTTAGATCTGTTTCTAATCATCATAGAGCATTTTCTGATATCCCGAGCTAAAAATCAGCCCTAATCCTCCAATCCTGTTTAATTTATAAGGAAGCTTCTAAAACAGAACATACAAAAAGAAAAGAACAGATATCATAAATGTACAGCTTGGTACATTTCACAAAGTGAACTTGTAATTGCTACTCAGATTAAGAAAGAGAATCCTCTTCAAGCTCTCTCAGCCACTCCTCCTTTCAACGTCTACCACTCTCCTGACTTTAATCCCTGCAGAATGTGTTTACCTGTTTTTGAGCTTTATATAAATGGCAGCTTTTGTGTCTGGCTTTTTTCATTTACTGTTACGTTTGTTACAGGCATTTAGGTTGTGTATAATAGTTCATTTTTCTCGTTACTACAGAGTATCTACTATTGTGCCACAATGCATTTATACATTCCACTGTTGATAAACATTTAGGTTCTGGTTTTTGGCTAGTACAGTGTTGCAGTGAACATTCTTGTACATTTCTTTTTGGTGAACACATCTGCATTTCTATTGGTTGTGTACATTGGAGTGGAATTACTGTTATGGTAGTGTATCCATATATTTAACTTTAGTAAATAATAGCAAACAGTTTTCCAAAGCAACTGTATTAATATATGCCCCTGACAGCAATTATTTGAGAGTCCCAAGCACTCTATACAGCTTCATCAACAGCTAAGATTTATTCTAAAAAAGAACGTATTTCTCTTCAGTCTTAGGAGAATCTTTGTGGACGTGGATGCCCTCATTGCTGCCCCTTGCCTTCCTGTCTACCTCCTTTCCAGAAAATTCTCTATTTCCTTAAATCCTCCCTTTTCTCATTCTGCATATTCTTTCCTGCTTTTTATTAGAAATATTCATTAGAAATGTGATGTGGTACCACTCCTCATGAGTATATGTATTTGTGTAGAGGACAAGAGGTAATGGCATCAGCATTCTGTGTGTTTTTGGCATCAGCATTCTGTGTGTTTGTGTGTGTTTGTATCTTGAAGATCTTACTTTTTTAGAGCAGTTTTAGGTTCTAGCAAAATTGGGAGGAAGGTATAGAGATAACCAGTCTATCCCCTCCCACATATAGACATAGCCTCTCCTATTATCAGCATCCCCCACCAAAGTAGTACATTTGTTGCAATTGATGAACCAACATAGACACATCATTATCACCCAAAGTCCATAGTTTACATTAGGGTTCACACTTGGTGTTGGGCATTCTATGGATTTGCACAAATGTATAATAATATGTATGCACCATTATAGTATCTTACAGAGTAGTTTCACTACCCTAAAAGTCCACTGTTCTGTCAGTTCATCCTGTCCTCTTCCCAGGTTCTGGCAACTACTGATCATTTTATTCTCTCTATAGTTTTGCCTTTTCTGGAATATTTTGTGGAATCATAAATGTAGCTCTTTCAGATTGGCTTCTTTCAATTAATATATACATTTAAGCTTCCTCCATGTCTTCTCATTGCTTGATAGCTTGTTTCCTTTAAGTGCTGAATGTACCCCCAGTCTATCCATTCACTCACTGAAGGACATATTGTTAGTATCCAAGTTTTGGAAATTACAGATAAAACATCTGTGTACAGGTTTTTGTGTGGACTTAAGCTTTAAACTCTTTAAATACCGAGGAGCACAACTGCTGGATAGTATGGTTAGGAGTGTCTGCAAGACTTCTGATGGTCATATCTACAGCCTGCGCCACTCACTTATGTTACCTTCTTGGCCCCCCATCTCTATACCAGGTATTTCCACTCAGATATTCTTCAAATAATTTAAACTCAATAAATCTAAACTCAGTAGATGAAATCATCATCTGTCAAACCCTACTGCTATACTGTCAAACTAGCTCCACTTCTGGATTCTTTTGTTTCTAACCTCCATTCTTCCATGGCTGTCAGGCTTTGCGGTGTCTGTCATCTTCCTTCCTCTTCTCCCTTTTCCTCTATACACAATCAGTAACCAAGTTCTGTAAATTCTTTCAAAGGTTCACTTTGTCCAAGCCTCTCCTTTCCACCACCACTATATGGTTTAGTACCTCATTTTTGCTTAAGCTCTTATAATACCCACTCCCTTATTTCTAAGCTTCCATTTTTTTTTTCACTAATCCAATTCATTTTGTAAACTCTTGTTTGCTAAATAATTCTTCATAAGTAATACTTTGATTATGCCATTCTTCTGCTGGAAAATTATGTTTCCTAGTTTGTGGTGATTAAAGACTAAACCTATTATTTTGTCAGTCAAGACCTTCTATATTCTGGCTCCTGTCTGTAGCCTTTCTGGACTGATTTCCCTCTCTTCCCTGATATGCTTTGTGACTTTCTGCCTTTGTGCTTTGCTCAGATTGTTCCCTTAGCTTGGAATGTTCTTCACCCCTATATTTCTCTCAGTATGGAAATCTTATTTATTCCTCAAAACCAGATGAATGAACATGAGTTTCCTAATTGTACACTTTTCATTCCATGTGTAAATTGTCTCATTCAACTAAACTACAATTTCTTTGATTGAGACTCTTCCAAATTTGACTAATTATAAGAATCCTCTGAGCTTTGTACAGATACATAGACTCTTAAGTAAATGACAAGACTACTGAAACACAGTGGTGTTCCTTTTTACATATTACCTTATGATGACTTACTGTTTTTTTTGTGTGTATATAATATATTTTCTACTAAGTCACAAGATTGCTTAGGGCTTCGATGGGTCTTTCTTTCTGTATGCCTTGAATTTCTCAGAACAGTTATTTGCACATACTAGGTGCTTAATGCATATAGATTTAGTGACTTAAAAATGTAGTTCCCCAGGGAACTACCATGATCATTTAAAAAAAAATTATCAAAGCATTCTCATACCCTATCTGTTCTTGGCCTTGTTCTCTTTCTAAAATGTCTTTTATCACACTTCATTTCTTTTTTTGGCTGACAGGACCCATATTTCCGGGATTGGTTTTAGGTCTCAACATCATCCAGGAGACTGGGAAAGCAATTAATCCTGTGTCAATACCTCTTATTTCAGGGATACCCTATGCTTGAATCAATTCAGGCACACTATTTTTGATGGGAGAAAGAGAATATTATTCACTCTAAAGAACTATGGAGCCCAGAGTATGATATGAAAATCATGACTATAAAACGATCTTCCCCATGTGTGTGAAGACAGAAAGATACCAAATTGCCCTGGGTGATTTGTTCTTACAATTGCTCACGGTGATTTATTCAACTTCAAGTCACTTCTAAGTTTTTCCAGAGAAAGATAAGTCCAAATTACCTGCTGGTGCCTAATCTTTCAGTATGATTACTTAAGAGAACGCTTTGGGGCAGTTTTCTGCTTTGATGATATTATGGTGCATTCACCATTTAACAATGGTGAGATGATTGTCATTTATGGGACCCATCCTAACTGCACAATGGTTTCTGATTAGGATCAGACCAAAATTGTTGCTGATTAGAGCAACACACTGTGGTTGGCTGTTATTGCCCTGTATCTCCTTAGAAAAAGGTGGCACCTGTAAAAATCAATAATGCATGAGTTCGAGAAAGCTCTGAGATAGCATTTCTGTTAAGTCCAGAGGGAATGAAAGAATCAAACCTCAGTCTCTAAGTTTCTCATTTTATTCATATCAAAGAGTTTATATAGAGCACCTGTGTTGTGCTTTTTACTCTACCAGCTGTTGTGCATTAGACCAGAGAAGTAGAAGTCATTTCTTTCCTCAAGTAGTTCATGATTTCATTGGGTGAGATAAGACACCTAAACATATACAATTAAAAGGCGGTGGAAGGCCATTTATGGACATTTTGTAAAGGATGTTATATAGAGAATATGATCAGATTTAAAAATGAGAAGGAAATGTGTCATCCTTAAGGATGATTGGACTTAAGACTGGTCCTGATTTTATGTGAGAGTAAAATGAAATAAGTAAATAAGGAACAAGACCGCTGTTAGAGCTGTTTATATATTTTGTCTTTTAGGCAGGGGGTTGAGTGCTTAGTAGGAAATCTAAGAATTTTTAAATGGACATCTTGGGTAATTCTTTTTTTTTTTTTTAAAGATTTTATTTATTTATCTGACAGAGAGAGACACAGTGAGAGAGGGAACACAAGCAGGGGGAGCGGCAGAGGGAGAAGCAGACTTCCCGCTGAGCACGGAGCCCGATGCGGGGCTCGATCCCAGGACCCTGGGATCATGACCTGAGCCACCCATGTGCCCCATCTTGGGTAATTCTTAATGTATATTGTATTCATTACCCCTGAAGGTGCCAGAACATAAACAACCTCTTCCTAATGGTGATATCTCATTTTGCATTCTTAAAGTGATTTTATTTACACCTGGGCTATTAATTATCTTCATCAGTGGCAGCCTGTCTTTGCATTCTGGTATTTTCCCCCGCTGTCTTTGTGAGTGCACTTCTCTCTCTGCAGTGATCTGTAGTGCTCAGGAAAGGGTTTTTAAATTGACAGGCTGAAAGATACCAGCACCCGGGAGAGTTTATTAAACCCACAGCCAATGAACTTGGTTCAGCCAATGCCTTTAAAAGAATGAGTGTCTGAAAAGCTGCAGGGTACTGTATCATTTTAGCACTGAAAAATGAGACAGATTTTGAACAGTGTAGTTGAAAGTGTGTGTGAGGGAGGAAGAGATTATGCCAATGGAAAATGGAGAAGAAAATATGAACAGGGACAAATTTATGTAAGTGATAGTTTTCAAGGGACACTCTCAAGGGTCAGGGCACAGGAGCAGGTTTCTTTTGGATGGGAAACAATTCTACATAGGGAGATTTTGCCCTCTTTCTTTTCCTGTTTCAAGAGAAAAAATGAAGTTTTAAATGAAACAAATTCTGCTGCATTATTTAGACACTTGTCTTTGTGCATGGGTTGGACCAGATGGTTCCTGGGGACCCTGTCTAGCCCCTGGTTTTGAAAGTCTCTCCTGAGAAAGCAGTTTGTGTTTAATTTAAACATGTAGATTCTGTTGGGCATTCTGTAATGTTGGCCAAAAAGCTCAAAAAATAATTTAGTGAATTGCATTAAAGGTGCACTCTCCAGTATGTTACCTGGATCATATCTCTCATTTCCTGCTTCTGTCTGTCATTTATTCTCACGTATTGAGCACCTGTGACAGGAGACCAGGATACAAAGACAGATAGGCTCCTGACCTCAAGGAATTTGAGTCCAGTGGAGTAATTGTAAAATTACCAAATAAATGTGTGATGGAAACACAGACTTGGAGGTCAGAAAATGATATCAGAACTGAGCTGAGCTTTGATGCCTTGTAGGAGTTAGCTAGGTAAAATGTGGGAAGGCCAACAGATTATATATCACAAGACTTTAATTAGAAAGTTAAGTTCCTACAATATTAGAACAATTTTTCTTTGTAAATTGCACTTGACTGTAATTGCTATATAAATGTTACTAAGATGTATATAATAACAATAAATTGAAAGAAGAAAATGCCCAAAAGGAAAAATGATTCATTTAGTCATATGTAGTTTTGTTATTTCACATATATTTTTGAAGATTTTATTTATTTGAGAGAGAGAATGAGAGCGAGAGAGCACGAGAGGGGGAAGGGTCAGAGGGAGAAGCAGACTCCTTGCTGAGCAGGGAGCCCGATGCGGGACTTGATCCTGGGACTCCAGGATCATGATCTGAGCCAAAGGCAGTCGCTTAACCAACTGAGCCACCCAGGCACCCTGTTATTTCACATATATTTGAAACAGTTTTTCCTGTAATAAGCTAAACTTCGGCCAAAATGCTACTCTATTACATTGCCCTGGTCACTTGGCAAGAGAGTGAGAAAGACTGAACACTGTCTCTACTGATATGTATGTTCTTGAATATTTAGTTATTTCATTTGGTTGCCTTTTGGGGTGGTGGGTAATGGGGCTGTTTGAATTACTAAATTTTGGTGGTAATCTGAAACAGCCATATGAAGAGAAGTTGTATATTTTGTAGGCTTTTGACAGTGCTCTGGTGGCTTCAGATACATAATAGATCTCTTAATTGTTACTTTGGGTGCAACCCTTAATGCCTGCCCTTAAAATTATCTATTAAATAGGAAAAATACCCTTTCTTCTTCCTTCACAGGGTTGCAGTAAGGATCAAACAAAGCCATGTGTGTGAAAATCCTTCATAGACTACAAACTCTTAGAGCATTCTGCTTTTAGGTTAGAAATGTTAAGCTCTCTGGAATATTAAGACTTTTCAAAGTATTCTGTAGTGCTCTTGATTTCTAGTTTTCATCTTCCTACATTGTGTGTGTGTGTGTATAGTTAAGCATACCTTGATATATATATATATACACACACACATTATATATAAATATATAAAATATATGTGTATGTATATATAAAATTAGTGAATTCTAGAATTATTAATCTTATATAGTGAATTCAGTCTGCAAACTTACAGGAGGGCTGGATTTTAGTTATAAATTCTCAGAATTTTCTTTTTCTATATTTAAGCCACCTTTCATATAAAATTAAATTGAGATAGAGAAACTGAAGGACTCCCTAAAAACCTGCTTTTGCTCCTTTTCCTGCTTCTATGCTTGCTAGGACCTGCACCCCCACTTCACACATGCCTCAGAATGCACATAGCGTATGTCCTTGTAAGGGACAAGGAGGTAATGATTTCTTTAGAATCAATAACATCTAAAGAAGGACCAGGTGAGAATGACCTCATATGCACATTCCAGACCACTGACTCCAGACGTATCAATGCCAAGACCCCCTGACGCCAAGGAATAATTGACGTATGAAGGTCACCTGGGCCCTTGTCCTGTCCTTGTTCTAATTGGTTCCTGGATGCCTGAGGAGACACACCAGACCACAGTCCTCAGTAAAAACCCCAGACCCCCAGCAAAGATGGGACCCTCTGTCCTTTCTGAGTCTCCCAGATACTCTCTCGGTACCTGCACTCTCTTAATACCTTTATTAAACTCTGCTTTCACCTCCTGCTGGCTCATGTTTTATTTCTTTGCAGTGGACAGCCAGGGATCCTTTTGGCTGGTCCTGCGGGGGGCCCCCTCTGGGTCCTCAGACCGGGCCTGCCTGCGTCAAAACGACCACTTAAAATTCAGGCCTAGTAGACAGCATTCTCTTCTGAGAATCCTTCTATATACATCGCTGCATTGAGGTCTCTTGTCATTAACCACAAAGGCAATTTGTTTGCTCCCTTGCCTAGGTTTATGATCATTTAAGATGTACTGTGATTTGTGGGAGAGTTTGGGGGCTGACTTACTATAGGGGAAACGTTGGTGAGTGTGAAACCTGCATGAGCTTAGCGTCATTCAAACTCGGATCTGACAGTGCATCAGGAAAATAAAAGGTAGCATTTCCAGCTCAGTGTCCTTCACAGGAGTCATGAAGTTTTTAAGCCTGGAGGATCTTAGGGGTAATGTCCTCCAGCCACATGTCTTCTCTCGTGGAAATGATGCTCGAATGAATGAAGTATTTTGGCCAAGGATGTGCATAAGGACCTGAATTTAGGCCTCCCAGCTTAGAGCTCTACCACACTCTCCTCCTTCCCCTTTTGGTACTGTACACATCAGGGCCCAGGTGCTTTCTGGTTTTCTTCATAGTCCAGTGCAGGATTTGTCAATGCTATTTTGAGAG
The DNA here is from genome assembly GCF_029215605.1 of Mirounga angustirostris. Taxonomy (NCBI): domain Eukaryota; kingdom Metazoa; phylum Chordata; class Mammalia; order Carnivora; family Phocidae; genus Mirounga; species Mirounga angustirostris. The sequence continues at coordinate 17,770,912 of NW_026991725.1, forward strand.
CATTACTTTGGTTCACATTGTTCACATTAGGGTTTCATCCTGATAGGCAGAAAGTGGACTTCAGTATCATAATCTTGAAAAAATTGTTTGGATGAAAACATTTAGTTCTTTATGTGGGGGTGGGGGGTGAATGGCTCTGTTGACATATATTTATGTAGTTTATAAAGGAAATACATATATGTAGAGTAGGATTATTAAACCTGCCCATTCTGTTCCTCTTCTCTTTACCAGTTGACTGTGAAATATTAGCATTTCACCTAATGTTTCAGAATCTTTCCTGCAAAATGAGAGTACAAGTAACTACCACATAAGATTGCTGTTCAGTTTAAGATAATTTGTGAATGTTAACATTTATGTCATCTGTAACAAGTTATGCAAATATGTTAATATTATTACTTAACTGCATGCTCCAGAGCCCTCCAGTTTTGCTGCCTTCTGTGGGTGGTTGAATCAAGTCACATACAATTCCAGCACTGTCTAGTAGCTCCATAGGAAGTATCGTGGGTCCTCCTTAAAGCTGCTTAATTCTGACTGTAGATCAACTTCCTTGTTGAAATTGTGATCAGATGTGAATATTAATCCTTAAAAACCTTGACTTTGAAAATGAGCAGTGGCAGGGGGAAGTCATTTATGTTAAAAAAAAATCACATGCGCTCGCTTCGGCAGCACATATACTATATTAAAAAAATCACAAATTAGAAGAGGTAGCAGGGAAACAGAAGCACATTAAACAATAGAAAGCTTAGTGTTCAGAGCCTTAAAATAAACTGTAGTTTATTTTGAATGTTCATTTTGAAGCAGAATTTTTGTGACTTACTCCCCATGCTCCATGTCCATACTAATGTTAACAGATGTCCCACCTTCCAAAGCAGAGAGGCAAGCTTGGCAGCTCTTCTCAGCTCGCAAATTTAATTATGGCTGCAAATGTGATAACGGAGCAACCTTTCCAAGTTTTAATTTCATCTGCATTTGGCACAAGCAACCTTCGTTTTCCACCATATGGGTAACGGTGGTGCAAGGTGCTGTCTTGTGCCCTTGCTGCAAGTTAGTTAGCTCTCGATTATCTGCAGAGGAAACAGCCATGTAGTGGATCAGTCATGGCTCTTTTATAACCTTAGTCAGCTATCCCTGTACCTAATATGTAGCTGGACTGCCTTCCCACACTGTCACTTGGTTTAGTCTTGGGAGCTGTAAACTTATTATTTTTTAAAGGATTTTACTTATTTGAGAGAGAGAATGAAAAAGAGCTGAGAGGGAAGACAAGCAGGGGGCAGGGGTAGAGGGAGAAGCAGACTCTCCACCGAGCGGGGAGGCCATTGTGGGACTCAATCCCAGGACCCTGGGATCATGAACTGAGCTGAAGGCAGACGCTCAACTGACTGAGCCACCCAGGTGCCCCTGTAAACTTAGTTTAATATTTACTTGGCAGAGCACCAACTCTTAATCTGATGCCAACTTATTCATCACTCCTTGCTATTAGACAATCCATTCCAAATGTAATCACACAATCTTAGATGTGTATTGCATTTTATGATTTGCAGAATATAGAACAACTTGTATGATCCAGACACTAGTCTTATGGCTAGGAAAGGTAAGCATTGCAGGCAAAGAAATGGAGTTTTGGGAAGGTTGAGTGACTTATTCAGGGTCATCTTATAAATAAAGAGTGTAAGGTCAGCCTTATGTCTCTAAAGTCAGGGCCCTTCTGTATGACCCTTTCCCCAAAAGGAAAGGTGGATTATTTAGATGATCTATTTTTGAATAATGTATACTATAACTTCTCTTTATTAGTACAGGTAATGGAGAGCTTGAGCTTGAATAAACACGGGGAAAGATGGGATATATAGGTAAAGAAGCAGGGAAATCTCAATACTGTGTCCATTAGCTTTGTAAACATTTTTCAATGTCTCCTTTCTTAGAACTGTTATTCTCTCGTGATTTCAGGCAGGGCTGTGTGGCAGGCTTGTGGTGGTTCATTGAGTAAAGAGAAAATGCACATGAGGCATAAATGTACGAGAAATAAGATCTGGTAGTACGATCAGTGCCCGAGGCTATAAAGGAGTTATCACAGACAGGAAATATTCCAATCCAACAGTGTCTATACTGGATACCTATCAGGTACTTACCAGGCACTGGGTTAGGCTTTGGGGATGAAAAGATGACTAAAGTATATTGTCTTTTAGGCATTTATTGGCCACAGGGAAAGAAATATATAAATAATTATGATACCTAATAAATACAAAACTAAAGACAAGTTTGAAGTGTTGTGGGAACTCAGAGGAAGGACAAACTTATTCCATATGATGGTGAATTTCAAGCCTTCCTGGCTTAATTTGGGCACATATGGGAGAGCTGAGGCCTTTTGTAATTATGGAATTAAAGAGAATCTCCTGAGTCAAATGAAGATATAATTCCAAATTAAAACTGAGTGTATAGAAATACTTAACCTTGCAAGACCATAGCTAAACCTTTTTAATCAACTGTTGGGAGCCGTATTTGGAAAGAGTCTTTTCACTCACAGTGTGTACAGTCAGCATAAAAGAATGATGCTGAATAAAGCAGAGAAATAGCTTTTCATAGCAAAGCAGCACCGATCATTGGGGGATACAAATCCAAATAACTGGTTGGCCTTCTATTTAAAAATCTGCTTTGGTCACAGTAACTGTCCTGGATGATTCCAAGGCATGTTGACATAGCAGTGTTCTGGGCATCAGCAGGTTCCAGGGAGAACACTGAACAGTGTGGTCTGGGCTGGGCTGGGGGTGGGTGGAAGGGACAAAGCCACCTTATGAAATGCCATGCTGTCCAGGTGCAGGGCAAGGAGGTGGCTTCTTCAATTTGTCAAAAACTCATTTTCAGGCTGTTAGGTCTCCTAGTAGCAGAATGGCTTCTGGAACCCGCCTTCTCTTTCTTGTGCCAAAATAGGAGTATTTACCCAGATGCAAAAGATGAAAAATAACGACATTAAAAAAGATTACAGTGCTTAAAAAATATGGATTTAATTAAGCATTCCTACCATTTGGGGATGGAGGGATTCAGATTTGGAGAGCACATGTAAGATGTAACTTCTGTCTTCTCACAAGCTCAGCCACCTTGGTCCTAGTGTGGTTTACTCCTTTGCCTTCCTCTTGGCCAAGCAGGTAGGTAACCTAGAAATGATCCTCTATTTTTGTTTTTTACTAAATACTACTTAAGACACTTTCTCTGGTACAAAAAAGAAGTACTGTCAGTGTGGGTATGTGTTTCTGTGCTCCAGAACATGGCAGAAATAGTGGACATTGCAGTAATTTAGAGTAAAGTGAAGGTCTACAGTTCTTTTTTTTTTTTTTCCTCTTGCTTTCTTTCCCATAAGTAGATATTATGGTGGCCACGATATGAAGTCATTTGGCAGTATGACATTCTGAAAAGGGAATGGGTCCTTGGATGGAGAAGTAAATTTGAATCCCACTCTTGCTACTTACTAGGTAGTGAAAATGGCCTGCTTCTGCTATGGCTGTTTTCTCCTCCAGTAAATGCAGATTATTCCCATTTTACAGATTTATAGTCCCTTCTAAAGCTTCCCCTGCTTCCCTCTGAGAGTCCCCAGGGTATGAGCACTGGCACACATGCGCTCTGAAACCAGTTTGCTCATGTTCTCTGCTTTCTAGTGGAGGTTCTGACTGGCTCTGCACCTCTGACTGACTCATCCTCACCTCACCCTGACTCTCAATATAGTGTGGCCTTAGGGGGATAGGTGCCATCTGTGCTGGGAGGGAACTCAAAGTACACTGGGTGTGTGGCAGCGAAACATGGGCTTGGGGGTGGGCTTGGTGTGATGAAAATGGCACTTGCTCCAATTCTGTCTCACTTCATAGCATCTGAAGAAGCACATTTCCTTCCCAGAATATCACCTATCCTTTATCAGATCTTCTGGCTTCTGCATGCAGTTTCTCTCTATAGGATTTTAAAACCAGTCCCTTTGGCCAGCAGGGAGACAGATGCCAAGCAGTTGCCTCCATATCTAATTCACCCCTCTGTCATTGACTCAAGCCTCCCTGCACTAAATTCTTCCCCTTAACTACAACCCTGTACCATAAAATCATATGAATAGATACCCAGCAGTGTCACCAGCCTGCCAATTCTACAAACGACTCAGCTCTGAATCTCACTTTTGAATCTCTGCAACTCAAAGAAACAGCAAATTAAGTGGTCTGGTCTCTTGGTAACTGGAAGCCTTCATGAGTTAGTATGCTGCAGTAATAATTCAGAAAGTAGTAATTCTGATCCTTATATCCATTCCAATGGCAGATGAATGCAGTGTACTTGGTACATTGTACCAAGTTTTGGTACAATGAGTACAAACTGAGTTTTGATGCGTATATACTGGATTCATCTGAATTCTAAGAATAGAACAACAGAGTTCTAATTCAGTGAATAATAATACTTAGAAGTATACACTGCCTTTTAAAATACCTCCAGACCCATCTCACTTTTAAAAAGTCAAAAACATATATTCATTTAAAATATGCCTTGATTTAGGCATATCACCCACCATATCTTTATTGTATTTTATAAGGAACATTAATAATAATAATGACAGTAGATAACATTTATTAGGTATTTGCTGAGATCAGATACAGTTCTAAGGATTTTACATATGTTAACACATTTAATCCTCTTGACAACCCTATGAGGTGAATACTGTTATTAAAATTTTACAGATGAGGAAATGGAGGGTAGGAGAGATTAGTTTGCCAAAGCCACACAGCCAGTAAGTGCTGGAGCTGGGATTTTTTTTTTTTTTTTTAACCTGTGCAGTTTATTAAGTTCATTTCTTTTATATACTTCTTTATCCTTTTTATATTCTTTTATAACACTTATTACATTGCATAGTAGGTATTTTTAGTATCTTTCTTTCCCCACTAGATGATGCTGTCTGATGTCAGGGGCTATGACTTAATGTAGCTCACTGTTACACCTGACACATGGTCAGAACTAGTATCTGTTGCATGTAGAACAGGTTCACCAGGAATCTCAAGAATATTTGCTTCTTTGTGTATGGTAAAAGTGACTGTTAGAAATAGCAAAGAACATATGGGCCATACTTGCATACTGTTCCCAACCAATTTGAGAAGAAAAGCCCTCCCCAGATGAAGAGTTATGTGACCACTTGAAAGAGGGAACTACTGAATTGCTCAGAAACATAGTGACTTAGTGTTCAGTCACGGACTAAAACTGGAATCTTTAGCATCTACCAGGTTAACAGGGAACTAGCTGTTAGATGAAATAGATCAATGTTGGTCAGTTAGACTTATGTGGGTCAAGACCAAAAACCTACAAGAGAATTAGAGGTTAAAACAAAACAAAACAAAACAAAACTGAAGTTACTGATTTTCAAATGTTTGAATGATTGAATAGGAAACTTGCCTGATTTATAAATCTCCTGGGTCTGTAGCCTATTAGTTCACTCAGTTACTCACTCACTTACTCACCACATTTATAATTAGTGCTTACTATGTACTAAACTCTGTGTTAGTCATGAAAGTCTCTGATTTTGAAAGAGGAAAAGAGAAAGCCCTAAGTTTTAGAATAACTTTTCTGGCTAGGCAACTGTTTCTTGTCAGCAACTTGGTGTTGTGGGAGGTGTTTAAAAAACCACTGATAATTTTGGACTTGGATACTTTGTTAGGTGGAATTAGGGGCTTGACTAGTTTCAGCGATTCAGCTAGCATATTTTGAATACCCGCTATATTTAAGCATTGTGGGAATAAAGTGACAAAAAGTTCCTGCACTTAAGTAGATTACAGTGTATTTAATTAGGATTTATAGTGGGTCTCTAAACCAGAAGCTGTGGGAATAGATGGGTTGGATCTTTTCATATAATAGAATATGGAGAATTTCATAAGCTCATTAATGCCTTGGCTGAGTGTCTGGGATCTAGTGCTCACAACTATCCACATTCTGCTCTTCCTCTTGGCTATCAACACGCTTTCCCTTTCCAGATCCTTTTGTAGTTGGGTATGACAATGTGATTGAATTCTGTATAGGAGAATGTGAGCAGAAATGTTGTGCATTTGCCCATAAAATTCTCTCATATGCTGTCCTGTCTCTATTTATCCATCTGCTGGTAGAAAAGGAGGGCTCCATGAACCAGAGTTGGGTGAAGCCATGAGATAAGAGAAACCGGGATAAAAAAAAAAATCACCTGTTGACCCATGATGGAGTGTGACATGAGTGAGAAATTGTGATAAGCCATTGTGATTTGAAGGCTGTTGTTTGTAGCAGTTAGCTTCCCCTAACAATTCAGCATTGGTGCTTGACTTACGCCGTGCCAAATCCTAAAAGCCAGGACAGTATGTCTAGGCAATAAGGAAGGACATGAATAAAACCTGTAATCAAGAAATTCATTCAGATTTACCAAGTACTTTCATATACCTTAGTTCATTTTGTCATTGGTCTTTTAACAGATTTTTTTTAACGATTTTATTTATTTGACAGAGAGCACAAGCAGGGGAGAGTGGCAGGCAGAGGTAGAGGGAGAAGCAGGCTCCCCGCAGAGCAGGGGGAGCCCGATGTGGGACTCGATTCCAGGACCTTGGGAACATGACCTGAGCCGAAGGCAGTCGCTTAACCAACTGAGCCACCCAGGCACCCTGTCACTGGGTCTTATAATAACTATAAGGAGATGGGTTAAGTAGTGTTGTGTCCATTTTGCTGATAGGACTAAAACAACTTTGCTTGGAAAGGTAGGGAACTATTTTTTTTAAAAATATTTTATTGTTATGTTAATCACCATAATTACATCATTAGTTTTTGATGTAATGTTCCATGATTCATTGTTTGTGCATAACACCCAGTGCTCCATGCAGAACGTGCCCTCTTTAATACCCATCACCAGGCTAACCCATCCACCTACCCCCCTTCCCTCTAGAACCCTGTTTGTTTTTCAGAGTCCATCGTCTCTCATGGTTCGTCTCCCCCTCCGATTTCCCCCTACTAACTATTAAAACAAACTTTAGTTCAGTTAGGGAGGAGCTGCTCCTTAGGACTGTCTATGGACTAGGGTTTTTTTCTAACACATGCTTTAAAATTATTTGCTCAAAAGTCTTCCTTACTTCGCCCTCCCCCACGTTCCCTGCTTTAATCAGATACTTGGGTATGGAATGAAGAGGGAAGAACATACAAGAGGAGGGATCATCCCTTTAAGGAGGCATATTTCTTTCTTGGGCATGACCCTTTTGACTGTCCTGGGACTGCTGTGAACCCTGGGAGGTACATGGTAACCTCCATAACAGAACCAAGCTTTATCCCTGCCTGGATTACTATGATTATTTGAGGGTGTCCAGATTCTTCAAATATAATTTCTGAAGGCATAATCTTTCTCTTTCCTTCTTAACCAGCACAGGCAATTCTACCTTCCCTAGGGTTTCAAATTTTTGTACAGCCTTTAGTGTACCTTTTTCTTTTTATAGGGCTTCATTGATAATGATTTTTGCCTTTTGTACTTAGAAAAGGAGAATTTTCTCCTGCAACATTTTTATATAGCCTACAGGGACTCTGTATTAGCAGTCACCCAGCTCAGCTCCCTCTCTCCCCACCCAATTAATTTTTCTGATTCATTTCAGCTTCATTAATTGATGCAACTAGCACCAGTGTCTAGCATTTTCCTAGGTATGGAGCATGTAAAGATGAATAGGGTTAGCATTCCAAGCCTTAAGTGGACAAACTTTATAGGAATATCCAAATATATATATTTAAAACCAGTGTTAATATTCATTTGGGGTGACTTTATAAATGAATACCTTTAGTGGACACTTTCTTGTACTACACTGTTCCTGTAAAGACTGGGATGAGTGAAGACTAGAACACAGGAGACTCATCAGAAAAGGAGCTCTGAGGACAAAAACGCAGATTCTACTCAGGCTTGTCTAGGACTGCAAGGCTAAATAAGCCTAATGTTATGGGTCAGGTACTGTGTTAGTCAAGGCTCTCTTGGTAGTAAGTTATGGAAAATTCAATTCAAATTGGTTTGAACCAAAGGGAATTTAATGGCTCTTATGCCTGAAAAATCTAGGCTATAAGTCTGTATATTAGTGGGATTAGAAACATTTTCTAATTTCAGAGGTGGGAAATGGAACAGATTCTTCTTTCTCCTAGGTAAGTGGAGAATAGAAATAGAATCACTTGATACAAATAAAATATAAGCAAGCTTTAAGGCAACCACTTGTCTTTCTTAGAAACAGGGAACAAAATAAAGCATTCTGGCAAGAGGGTAATTAAAAGTCAATAGATTCTCACCAGTATGGCCAAGTAAATGGTGAATATGTCCTAACAGTCTGTGATCCTCAGTCCTCAAAAAAGTTGGGTCATCTTTTTGTCCTGACAAGATGAGAAAACACTTGTCTAGTGAGTGACTCCCAGCAGGTGTAATAGCAGAAAGACAGGCTGGTATATGTCCTCTCACTTTAGGTTGTCCAGAAGAGATGGACCTTCTTTTTTATGGAATCATCTATGTATGAGTTAGGTAACTCATACACGTCAAGTTTTGCCAAGGCATTTAGGCAATGGGGCTGAATGCAAAAACAAAATAACCAAAACCCCCCCAAATCCTTTATATAATTAAAAACCACCTAAATGTTATTATTTCAAATATAGCAGTTGCACATACATCCAACTTGCTATGGTATTGTCAAGTTTCTTCAGCCAGCATTTTATCTGTGGCCAAAAGCTTTTAATAGGTCATAGAATTATCTAGGATATCAAAGGAAGAAGTCCTCTTTATAAAGAATTTGGAGGACTCCAGGAACTTGTGTCAAGATAATATTTCAGGCCTGATTGGATCCACATTCTCAAGCGAAGTGTCATCCCCCTTATTTCTTGGTTATGCTTTTCTCATTGTTGACTCCTTCTCAGGCAGGTTCTCTAGTTAAGGTGTCAAGACTGCCGCTAGTAGCCCCAGTGTTACATTCCATCTCCTCATTAACCAGTAGAAAGAAAAATTCTTTCTTCCCCCAAATTCAAAGCTCCTAGGGTTGAATTGAAGAATCAACTTAGGTCATGAGGCTGTCCTGAATTAATCACTTCCAGTGAGTTTCTAAGATTTGATGATTCAGCTGGCCAGCCTGGATCACATGCCACCCAGGCCACACGGGCTGGGATAACCAAGAGTTGTTGAATCAGCTGCTGTGACATTATATCATAGGCTTCCCAGTTCAGGATCATGGGAGGGCTACTGTAATTCCTCACTTCAGAATTTACTTGTAGCATTCTCCTTCCTGATACCTATTTCTTTTCGATTCAACATTCTTCTGATTACAAGAATCAAAAAAATCATATGGTTACTAAGGCCACATACACACAAAATCCATAGACAGTTATTGGAAGGGTCCTTGAGTATCTCTCAGGATCAAAGGAAGTAGGCATGCCTATAGAGGAGCAAGGGAAAAAACAGCCCCTTGTAGGAGCTTATAGTCTTCCTAGTGGTATCATTGTTCCTCCACTTCAAAGATTTTCCACCTTTGTGTCTCAGTGAAAAATTTCCCAGTTGTTTGAAGAGTGCATTTGATTAGTCTGTCGTAGGTCAAACGTAAACCTCTAGATCATTCAGCTATTGTTGGGTGAGTGAACCATATGATACAACATGAAGAAAATACTATTACTTTTTGTTAAAGTTGAGGAAATTATGTTCATGGAAGTGAATTTTTCCAGTATTTTATGGCTAATAATAGTAGAGCCAGCATTTTAATCCAGTTCTAATTACATAGGTTTTTAAAAATTCTTCATATAGTACCATGCCTGTTAGACTCACTGGATTCTAAGCTGATTTTTTTACATTCGTGTGCCTTCATTTGTGTTTTGGTAATTGTTTAGTTTTAATCAAGTTGTGTTTAAAAATTCCAGTCTGTCCCAACAAAAGCAATGTCTTTGGGGAATGCATATATGTGGTTGACATCAGGATTAAAGTGGGATGTGCTCATCAAAGAGGCCATACCCTCTTAGACCATTGTTTTTCCTCTCTCAGTAATTCTTTCTGAGAGCTCTTCTCATCTGTAGGATTTTGAGTTTAGGTTATTTGAGAAATAATTCTCTTATCACACTATCCTGAACCCATGGACATCTGTGATTTGAAAATTCCAAACTCTAATGGTTTCTTCTCACAATATGTGGAAAGAAGAGTTGGAAGAACATTTCACAGTAAGTATAAAATGTGGCAAAAATAGATAGAAAAATAGGTGATGGCACAATTCTGTTAGTAATAGGGTTCCTTTCTTTGCCATTCTGGACACCAGATTTTTGACTACTAATTGATTTTAACTCAGGTAATTTTCTAAAATACTTTTGGAAGTTCTAGAAATATATATGCAGGCAGCAAAACTCACTCTAGAAGCATAACCGTTTTTATATAAATCAAATTATTGTTTTATGTGTTTTTTTATAAGGTGAGTCTAAGGTTAAGTTCTAATCCTCTTGACACTAAGGAAAGTTAATGTGCTTATGGTGTTCCTATTTGGCTTTCTTTAACTATTCTTAGGGAGGGGTTACTTCTGATCTTAGATCTTACCTCACACAATTTATGCTGGGCTAGTTACCTCTTACTGTTAGAGAATATTAAAATACACAAGATTCATGATCTCACAGCTGACTGTTGTTCAGCTTTCACTACAGAAGCATAGAGTCTTCATCTCTTTCTCTCCATTTGGGGAACTTCCTGTTTCCATTAGCTTTAACATGCCATTCCCTTATGCAATGCTTCAGTTTTCTGCTTGGTCTCTGATCTGTAGGACTGAATAAAACCATTTCGAAGTACGGGATAGCTTGAAAAAAGCTCCCCTTCTACAGAGGTAATTCGACTCTAGCATAGCATCATCTAATGCTCTCTTTATTCTCTAACCTTTTGGTTCCCTTACTTTGCCCCCATCTCCTTCCTCCTCCTCCCTGGCTGTATGGCTAAACAGAGTGTTGTTATTCCAGGCATTTCAGGCTAACATCCAGTATAGGCTAGGAAGCACACTTGGGCCTGATCTGCAGACTAGTGCTATGGAAGGCAAAAAACTTGCCAGAAAATGAGGATGATACAGTGATACATAGCTCTGACGTCTGACCCTATCAAGGCAGTCTGGCTCAAAGGAGAGTAAGACTATGTGCATGAGATGATTTTCCCAGGACAGAAAAAGAAAGTTGTTGGGTCAACAATAACTGATTAGTACTTACAGTTAAAAAAGCATTTCTACATGCATTATCTTCTTTAATCCCCTGAGGTATATGTTATTATGATCTCCCTTTTCAGATGACGCTCAGATTTAAATTTCATAGCCAGAGTTGTCTGATTCAAATCTAGCTCTGAATCCCATCTCTTCCCCTGATGCCTCGTAGCTGCACCAGAAAAGGGTATGGTTTTTGTGCCTTCTTAATACAGAAACACCCTGTGCTGCCCTTTGTGTGAGTATGATGGGGTTACAGGTCTGTTAAATGATTCCCTTAAAGAGGGACCAGACAGACAAGAAGGGGATCTGTGTATAGGGTAAATACAAGGACACTTGCTGTAGATGAAGGATCAAGAATAAGCTGCACATGAAGATCAGATGACCAACAGTGGGGCAAAGATGGGTTATTTTCTTTGTAATCTAGGAATCCACCCAACCTGTGCCTTCTCCAACATATAGAGGAAAACAAACTACATTCCTTTGCATGCAAATACTCTATTCATTTGAAATTTTGAAAGTATTAAAAATAACTTAAGTGTTATGTCTATAGAAAGAAAAGTCTTGAAGTTCTTTAGAATAAATCAGAGGTTATGAATAGCAAAGGCAAAACAAAAATGTTGGAGGAGTTTTCTTACTAAGAGAAACTATTATAGCAGTCAGAAGTTCTTTTAGAGCATTGAAAAGAAGACCAGTATGTGCAAGGGGCCATATTTTAGGTGATAAAGGAGACTTGCTAAAGCTGCTTCTCCCTTTAAGGTTTTTGATTCTATGAAGATGAAGTAAATTCTGTTCATTTTAAGAGAAGCCTAAAGTATGAAAAGCAGCCGGGGCTCCTTTTCTCGGCCTGACAGTGCTGCTGACACATAGCTGGAGGCTGATTTATCATCATATCTAAGGAAAGCTTTTAACAAACGACAACACATATGGACATTAGGCAGTTCCTTTCCCCTGCATAAAACAAAGTGACAAATGGTGTGTGAATTTTAAAGACATAATTCCTCCAATAAAAGCTCTAAAGCATGTGCTAGTGATTCCCCCATTTCAGATTTACAAGGTGATTCATGGGAGAGGATTGAGAAAAGTTAGCGAAGTCTATTAGTCTCTTATTTCAGTGCCAGTCTTCACCATTTCCATGCCTCAGTTTATAAAATGCATCGTGATTTTTTTCCTTTAGGGGAGATTAAGGTGGATTGGATTTATCACTAGCTTATCTTTCTCTGCAATTGTATAGATATCCAGTTTTTATTGTTGACAAATTAGGATGCTTTAAAGCAGACCACATCAGAAGTAGATCCGTAATCCATAAATCCTTAAATCTTAAGGGAGAAAACCTAGGTCAAGTTAAGAGAAAGTCAAGGAATATTCCAAAGTTTTATTTGGCGTCTGTCAGCAAGGCATCTGTGGAAACCCAGTTACCTTCATTTCACACCATATCTTCCTTTTCTTTGGACATTTCAGTTTGAAATTTGATGCTCTTAGGATTTTTTTTTTTTGATTAATAAATTGTATTAAACCACTGAAATGTTAATTAAGCCGTTAAACTAATGTAAACAAAACACTCAGGAACTAAGAAATATAGTTCCCACATTTGAATAGTGAGACTGAAAAGCGTTATAGTCCCTTTCTCCTCTTGAGACCGGTCACCCTTTTAGACCAGACTCACTCTGAGTGGCGGGTTCCCGTTCTTTGATCTTAAGTGCACACATGGCTCAGCAGGCCCTTGGTGTTGATGCCCTTAGGATTCTAAGTAGCCAGCCTGGCATCAGGGTCTAGGCCAGAGGTTCATAAACTACAGCCAGCCAGCAGGCTAACTTTAGCCCACTGCTTACTTTTATAAATAAAGTTTTATTGGAACATAGCCAAGCCCATTTGCTTATAGGTTGTCTATGGTGCTTTCACACCATAATAGCAGAGTTGAATAGTTGTGACAGTTTGAGCCTGAAAAACCCCAAAATATTCACTGTATGGTCCTGTACATAAGTAGTTTGCTGATGCCTGGTCTAGCCCATTCAGGCTAGTGTTTTAGAGCTGCAGAAGAGAGATTTTTTTCCCCCTCTCTTGATTATTTCATTTATAGAAAACTTTTTTTCTTTTTTCAATTAAATACCTATTTGAAAGTTCATCAGATTTGGTGATAGCCCAGATTCCATTCTTTATACTTAAAAGGCCAGACATTTCTCAGTCTATGGTTTCTTTATCATTTTAAAATACTTTAAATAGAGGGCGCCTGGGTGGCTCAGTTGGTTAAGCGACTGCCTTCGGCTCAGGTCATGATCCTGGAGTCCCGGGATCGAGTCCCGCATTGGGCTCCCTGCTCGGCAGGGAGTCTGCTTCTCCCTCTGACCTTCCCCCCTCTCATGTGCTCTCTCATTCTCTCTCTCAAAATAAATAAATAAAATCGTAAAATACTTTAAATAGAAAGGTAAAAAAAAGCCATTTCTTGGCTACTTGTCTAGCTTTATGAGTCTTCCCACTACCTGCCAACACCACAGAAATCTAAGTGATTTTTTTTTTCAGTGACTTTAACCTCTGAGCTTCTGCTGCTCACCTCCCTTTCCCCTACCTCCACTCTAAACCACATTTCTTTTTTTTTTTTTAAAGATTTTATTTATTTATTTGACAGAGAGAGAGATAGCGAGAGCAGGAACACAAGCAGGGGGAGTGGGAGAGGGAGAAGCAGGCTTCCCGCGGAGCAGGGAGCCCCACGCGGGGCTCGATCCCAGGACCCTGGGATCATGACCTGAGCTGAAGGCAGACGCTTAACGACTGAGCCACCCAGGCGCCCCTAAACCACATTTCTAGTGGTCATGATATGTGGTCCTGACAGAAATATGTAGAAGACACAAAAGGCCCTTTAGGTTAAGTAGTTGTGATTTCCACAGGAATTTTCCTTGTTGCAGGAAATAACACTCTTTTTAGTGGGTTTGAGTTGAAATTCTGAAACTATAATATTTCTTTCAAATAGCCTGCTCATAAATCCTTTTAAGCATGCAGCCCTTAGCACAAGTCCCTACTAAATTAAATAACAAGCAGAGCTAGGAAAGGACTGATTGGTACATTTGATTATTTTATAAGGTTGGGGAGAGAGCGGCACAGGAGTTTGAAACTATAATTGCTGCTTCTCCCTTGTTGCTCTTCTTAGGCTCCTGAAGAGTTGCAAAAGTTCCACAAGCTTGTGCTCTCTTGGTTATGCATGTTTAGTCTTGTCCTCTGTTCTGATACCAAGTGCCAGCTGTACTTACCCAGAAATCATGGAGGAATTCAGTGTCGTTTTCCTTTGTGTTACTGAGTTTCTTTTTTTGAAACAAGAAATGTCCGTCTTTGGGGCATTTGGCCATATCATCTAAGGCAGTAAAGCAATTCAGCAGTCACTCAGCAACTTGTAAACATCTGTTCCATTTACCTCAAGTCCCAATAATCCTGCAAACTGGAGTTTAAATTCTCCAAATTTCCCCTCCCCCCTAATACAGAAGGGGAAAATAAAAATCACCAAAAGAGAACTAGAAGCAGAAGTATATTCCACTACACAAGCCATGTAGGTTATTTGGACAATGTGCAATAATTGAGTTCTAATCCTTGGTCTGCCTTTATCCAGTTATATGACCTAAGGGAATAATTTAATATCACTGGGTTTGTTAATTGTAAAAAAGAAAGATTAGACTTTTTTTTTTTTTTAATCCTTTTGTCCTACACATTCAGATTGCACTCAGACTGGAGATCTGTCAGTCTCTGGAACAGGCTTTTAGAGAAAGGCAGTCTTGGAGAATTTACTGTCCTATGTCATCCTCCCAATGGCCCTAAATAAACTTCTTTAGAACTTGGAGCAAGAAAGTACAAATCCCTGAATTCCCTTGATAAGATAAATGGTCCTTCTGTTTGGAAGATTGTGCTTCTTGACCAAATGTGCATCTTCGGCAGGTGCCCAAACATGGAATGTTTCAGGTGGAATGGTGAGAAAAAGAGGGGGCAGCTGCTGCTCCCACCAGTACGGCTGAAACAACCCTGACCCCCAGAGGAGATGTGTTACAAACAGATGGCCTTCACATACCAAAGGGAACTGTACCATTTTATATATTATCTGATCTAGAGCCAAGGGAATAGAGAATAAGCTATGCAACTTCCTTTTTAGACTTTTAATTTTATGATTTTATAAGTGATGAGGCTCTGATTTTATTAAGACTACAATTGGAACTTTGATAAGCACACATTTTTATTGAGATGAATCTTTCTTTAACAGCTGCAGGTGGGACATAGTTCATTAGGGACCTCTATATTAAGAGACATGTAATCCTCCCTTAGTTTTTATAGGAAAAAAAATCTCGACAGTGACACCATAATATTTGACCTTAATAACTGCACCTGGAGTCATTCACCAAGAATACCAAAGGAATTTTGCCAACAAATTTAGCTCTGCACATTAATAATAAATGATTCTGAAATCACATTCATCTGTACTTTTTAGGAGGTTCTAAAACAGCTCAGTTAGTCTTGATGAATTAGTTCTTTCTCTGAAACATAACTCATTATTAGCACATTTTATGGAAATAGCACTAGTCCAAATTGTTAGTAATTTAAGATGCATATTTCAAAAGTGCATGATTTAATTCAGTGGAGTAGATGAGATTAAGAGTAAGTTTGCTCCCACCTCTTGTCATGAAATACAGTACATGGAGATATTATAACACATGGGAGGTAGACTTAGTAATATAGCGTGCTTGGGGATATAAATCAACGCATGTCTTTTTACCCTGGCATTCCTCAGGGGTGCTATGTAGAAGTACCCTGTCCTGCCCATGGATACCAGTGATTCTGCATTTTTTCTAAGTCAACAATCATTTAGAATGCATCATTCTTTGGACTATTCAGAAAAGAAGTGTCTATTGAGGAACAGGAAGAAAAAGAACAGCCCTAGAAACACACACACACACACACACACACCCCTTTCTTCTTACACCTTGAACCCCCATATATGAGTAAGAAATTTATGCTCACTCATATAGGAGATCAAAACAAGACCTTTAACCCAACTGTCTTACCTACAAGAAAGTCATCTATCCTCACTGTACTGCCATAGGTCAAGACCCTTAACTTTTCACCTGAGAAACTAATTGCAGTAGCACTGTAATTGATTTCTTGCAGCCAGTTATGCCTCTAGCCTGCCTGCTTTCCACATTCTTACTGAAACAGAAATTAGATCCAGTCACTCCATGCTTAAAAAATCCTTCTGTGTCTCCCACAACCCATAATCATCATGATAAAATCCAGATTAGTCAGAGTAGTACTCAGGCCTCTCTCTCAGGATATGGGCTCTATCTGCACCCCTAGAGGAATGCTCTGCTCTGCTCTGGTCAGATCCATCTATGTGCAGTTTTCCAAAAATCATTCCATAGTCTCATCTCTGATACTTTGTACACGCCGTTCACTTCTCATTTGAGCTGAAACTGAAAGATTAAAAATGATAGCTAAAATTTGTTGGACACTTAATTATGAGTCAGATATAATTCTGAGGGTTTTACATTTATTGAGGCATTCAGTGCTTTGCAAAAGCATGAAGTAGGTGCTCTTATTCTCACTTTGTAAAGGAGGGACCTGAGGCATGAGTAGTTAAGAAACTTGCCTGAGTTTACACAAAGGATTAGAAGTCGTATCTGGGATTCCAAGCCTCGTGCTCATCACTACAGTACTGTATTGTCTCTAGGGTTCAGGAAGCATTTACTCATCCTTCAACATTCGATTTAGAGAGCATTTCACTGAGAAACTCCTGTGATACCCCAGATCTGAGGAAGGTGCTCTTTGCATCCTGCCCCTGTTATATCACACAGCATTGCTCATGCTAAGTTCCACAAGAGGCCAGGATCTTGGTGTTCTCTCCTGCCTTTTTACTCCTAGGACTTTGAAAATATTTGTGGAATGGAGAAAAACTCATTGTCTCCTACTGTAAATGATTTCCTTTTGTCTTAAAAATTCCAGGTGAGTATCTTAGCCCCAGTAGACAGTAGGCATTCAATAAATGTTGGGTGATGAAAGAGCATATGAGTTTATGGGCTCTTTCTTGGTATACCCATAGGAAATAGTCGATTAGCTTCCTTAAAAATGGCCATTCTCATATTTCTTTATCCTTTTTTTGCCACTCCCTTAATTACAAATTCCATACCCCATACAATTATGAAGTATAAAGAAAACTTAACTTACACAGAAACAAGTTAATTCTCTTATGTAGCTTTTGACTCACAGGGTATAGCACACTTCTTCATTTTAGCACAATAATGGAAAAAACACAACAAAATTTTACCAGATTGAATATTTGCTATAGCAGTAAAAGTAAATGGACCATCTACTATATGCCAGGTTCTTGTGTAAACATTTTATATGATTTTATTTAATCATAATCTTTTGGATAAGCATTATTATCCCCATTTTACAGATGAAAAAACAGGTGTGATTCAGTATCTTAACCAAAATTCACACAAAGAGTAATCTGCAGAGTGGAAACCCAAACCCGGAACTGCCTGATTGCAAAGTCTGTATATTTGATTTAAAGCCTATCTGGGGTTCCTGGGTGGCTCAGTTGGTTAAGCGTCTGACTATTGATTTCAGCTCAGGTCATGCACTCAGGATTGTGAGGTCGAGCCCCATGCTGGGCTCTGTGCCTAGCTCAGAGTCTCCTTGAGATTCTCCCTCTCCCTGTCTCCCTCCCCCCCCCACTTGTGCATGCTGGTACTCGATAGATAGATAGATAGATAGATAGATAGATAGATAGATAGATAGATAGATAGATAGATAGAAATCTTAAAAAATAAAACCTGCCCAATGGCATGGTTTCTTGAGGCCAGGGAGCATGCCTATGAAATTGACCATTCTTTGGATTACAGATTTGAGTAAATTCAACAATGAAACCTATCCACTTCATTATGCAATGGCAGGTTTTATATATTGGGTTTTCAGTGTAGTAGGAAGAAGGCATCATTTACTAATGATAAAGAGAACAACTGTGGTGCTAGATGGCTAGTTTGAATCTCTGTTTGCTTGTTATGTATTCTTTGGCAAGTAGCTGAACCCCTCCATACCCAGTTTCTACACCTGAAAAACAGGCAGTAATAATAAATAATTTATAATAATAAAACCTACCTTCTGGAATGGTTAGATTCTGACTCTTAATCTCTGATTTAAGTTAGAGCTTCCCTATTAGTGTTCCAGTACTGGATAAGCCAGAATCTCTATGCTTACTTAGTTTAGTGCTTCCACTGTCTGCTTTTTTTCTGACTCCAATATACCAGTCCTAATTCCATGCTCTGCCGCAGGATGGAGGCATGTGGTCATGAATCCAAAAATTCCTTTTGCTAATGTACTTCTTTCCCCCAAAAGTGATGAAAGTTTCTTGCTTCAGCTTTAACAGTCATGCAGTTTATGTATACACCCTGCTATGTAAATTGCAGTCAATTACTTAGGGTTAGCAGTTGAAATTCCCAGTAGTAGTGAAGAAGCTAGCTATTTGTAAGTCATTTGTAGTAATCTTTAGTAATCGATAATTAGACACTAATTAGCTCATTTGCTTAGTGTTGTTTTTACTTAGTAAGACATTTAATGAGTTAATTACAAGAAAAAGAATTGAATGGTAATTAAATGCCAATTAAAGGATTTTATATGTAAGCAAAGTACATTGGTTAAATAATAACATTTAAAATGATAACCGTGAACTAAATGATTTAAGGTAATGTGGTAAGAATAGTTCTGTCCTTTGTACTGATTTCCATGGTGCCTTAGTCTTACTTGGGTGTACACAAGTCTCGGTTGTCAGAGCTTCTCGATCTCAGCTCTCTTGACACCAGGAGCCGGATAATTCGATGTTGTGGGGGCTGTACTATGCATTGTAAGATGTATAGCAGTATCCTTGTCCTCTACCGGCCAGAAGCCAGTGGTACTCTCCCATTTGTGATAACAAAAATGTTTCATTGACAGATGTCCCCAACCACTGGGTTCCGTTAAATACCTCTTTTATGTTTTTTTCCTTCTCCTAATAGTTACTGTATTTTCACTATTTACCTGCAGTTGAGATTTTAAAGCTCCACTGTAACATCTGTGGACTCCAGTGACTAGATTGCTAAGAATGAACTGTTAATGTGGCAAGAGCACTGAATTTGGTACCTGAAGACAGCCTCATAGTAGGTGTCCCAGTTACACAGTGTATGATCTTGAGTGGTAATGTAATGTCTTTGAATATCCTTTCGTATATAACAAGCATAAGAAAGTTTGTTTCTAGTTTTGGTATAGGGTTGTAGGACTTGGAAGGCAAAAATTGCTTTGCCATGTGACTTTTAACCTTTGATCACAAGAACCTTTCCTGACCCACTGGCTTTTTTTTCTTTCATATATATTTATTGAATGCTTTCTGTGTGCCAGGTGCTTTTCTAGGCAGTGGGGATACAGTAGTGAACAAAGCAAATGTATGTTATATTAGACTGAGAGGTAGCATGGAAGCAAATAAGCAGAGAGCAGGGATAGAGAATTCATTTTTAAGTGAGGTGCTGCTGGATGTTCCCACTTAGAAGAAGCCAACTTGGGGGCGCCTGGGTGGCTCAGTCGTTAAGCGTCTGCCTTCGGCTCAGGTCATGGTCCCAGGGTCCTGGGATCGAGCCCCGCATTGGGCTCCCTGCTCTGCGGGAAGCCTGCTTCTCTCTCTCCCACTCCCCCTGCTTGTGTTCCCTCATTCGCTGTGTCTCTCTCTGTCAAATAAATAAATAAAATCTTTAAAAAAAAAAAAGAAGAAGCCAACTTGAAGGGGGAAGGTAAGTGAGCCAGGTTGGATATCTGAGGGAAGAGTGTCCAGGACAGATGGAACAGCCAGTGTAAACCTGTTCCCTTTTTCTTATTCAAAATTTGAAGAGTTTATTAATTTAAATGGGCATTGTTATTGATCTTGTTGCTTATAAAATTGGATGTTTTGTTATATCTCACAGTTTTTCCTTTTAAAAGATCTTCATATATGTTTCCAGGATATTTAAAAAATAGGCACAATTATACATTTAAAGTACAGTATTGGGATAATTTGAAGAAATGGGGAATATTTTTGTACATTCCAACTAAGGATAGTGAGAGAAAACTTCTACTGAGTCAATTAAACAAGTCAAACATGGCTCTATTACTGTCTCCTAGTAACATTAATTAGTTGCTCTTGTCAATTTGAGTCCATTGACAAGACCTCAGTACCACATTAAGTAGTCACATTATGACCTATGCAATTTGAAATCCTCAGGATACCTATGAAAACACCATTCATCTTAATTAGAAAGCCTAATAAATTAGATAAATATTGGCTTTAGAATATTAATCACACAACACAAATCAGTCATAATTATAATGAAGAACCTGTGCTTTCATGGCAGGGTTTTCATATTCTTTTCAGGCCACAAAGTTCAAGGGCATATCATCATTCTTCATTTCATATTTGGAAGTATGGAAGCTGATATTTTTAAAGTTATGTTTATGCCAATTAACACTACAGTTAATTCTGTGATAGACTGACAAAGTCACAGCCATTATCTGTGTTTTATAGAATGTATCTTCCACCAGTCTTTATGTCAATGTCTCTTGGTTCATTTAGAATGTCTTATTCTTTAGTAATTCCTCTGGAAAGGCACAAAGGAACTATTTTCTCCAAATCCTTGCATGCTCATAATAGTTTATCTGTGAGCTTTATAACTAAAAGTCCATTTGTGTGTGAAATTCTTGTCTCAGATTTTCTTTGGTAACTTAGCATATGATTCCATTGTTATCTGGGATAATGCACTGGTGTAAAAATATGACACTTTAATTTTATTTCCCTTATAAGTGAATTGGTTGGTTTGCCTGAATTGTCCAAAGGATTTTTTTCTTTATAGTTCAGTAACTTTACTAGAATTTCTCATTTTGGGTTCTTCTGGGTTGATTTTTCCCAGCTAGTTGTGTACCCTTACAGAATATAATGTCAACACTTTTTTTTTTCCTTTTAGGTAAAACTTTTAGGAAAGTTTTCTTCAATTAAAGTTTGTAATATTTGTTTTGTTACATCTTGTTGGTCTACTTCAGAAACTTTTTTTTTTTTAAGATTTTATTTATTTATTTGAGAGAGAGAATGAGATAGAGAGCATGAGAGGGGGGAGGGTCAGAGAGAGAGGCAGACTCCCTGCTGAGCAGGGAGCCCAATGCGGGACTCGATCCCGGGACTCCAGGATCATGACCTGAGCCGAAGGCAGCCGCTTAACCAACTGAGCCACCCAGGCGCCCACTTTTTTTTTTTTTTTAAGATTTATTTATCAGAGAGAGTGCATGCGTGTGGTCATACAAGCACATGTGTCGGCTGGGGGAGAGGGGAGAGGGAGAGAATCCTCAAGCAGACTCCCCGCTGAGTGCAGAGCCTGACTCAGGGCTTGATCCCAGGACCCTGAGATCATGACCTGGAAAGAAATCAAGTGCTCGAAGCTTAACTGCCTGAGCCACCCAGGTGCCTACTTCAGAAATTCTATTAGAGGTTTTGTGTCAAGATGTATTTTTCCAAAGATGGTCATGCCTGCATATTTATTCCATCCCACATGTTCTCCTCACAGTGTGACTGACACCCTTTTCCTCTGGAAGCAGAGTTGCTGTTTCTTCTCCTTGAATCAAGGTCATGCCTTGGGACTACACTGGCCAGTGGATGACAAAATAAGGGATCCTCTATGACTTCTGAGCCTGGGCCATGGGAATAATGCAGCTTCCTCCTGGCCTTCTCTTGGGATGCTTATCCTTGAAATCCTGCCTTTGACTTTCAAGGAGGCCCAGGCCACCTGGAAAGGCTGTATGCAGGTGTTCCAGCCAATAGACCCAGCCAGGCACTCAGAAAATAACCAGCATTGGCTGCCAGGCATATGAGAGAATAGTGTTTAGATGATTCCAGCCTCCAGCCTCAAGTCCCAGCTGAGGCTGTAGACATCACACAGCAGAAATTATCCCATTTATGTGCTATCTGATACTCAGAAACCATGAGAGATAATACATCATTATTGTTTAAAGCCCTACGTTTGGGGAATATTTGATACGTAACAATGGAAAGCTAATACTGGTGTATTGATTCTTTAAAAATTTTTTTTTCTATACCTGTTACTTTTTCTTTCTTTTTAACTTTGATGTTTTATTTGCTCTTGTGTTTTTTTCTAATTTAGTTTTCATTTCTGCAATGATTTTTGGCAATTTAAGTTGTTGAGTTAATCTTATTTCACCTATTTTTATGTTGTACTTCTCTATATCTATATGCCTTTTGGCTTATGTGAGAGAGTAGGCCACAGTTTGATTTGTGTTCCAGACTTGTTCTGGTGTATTTTTATTACTTGTAGGGTGTTAATTTGTCCATCTTCTCTATAGTTGCTTATGAGAACTTCATACTGTGCTTTATCTCCATTCTTTTTGATTGCTCACTTTTATGTGAAACTGGTTTTCCTGTCCATTCAGGTGGAAGGGTTGGGTTGAAATAGCTATTCCAATTTCATGTCTCTAGAGCTGCTTCTTTGGTTCTCTGTTCTCGAAGTATGTTGTCCATTCTGAGAGCTGCCTCCCCTGGTGCTCCCCCACCTTTATCAGGGTCTGATATTTCCTGTACACATGTCATCTCTCCCCTGTTCAATTGGGAATCTCCTTCTGGCAGTTTCTCCTCAGTGTTGGACTTTGTCCTGGAAAAGGGGGTTGATTAGTTTTGAGAGTTGATAGGGTCATGTTTTCTTTCAGTACTTTCAGACTTCTCCACAGATACCTTGTTACCCAGATGACTGCAGGAAGTATGCCAACTCCTCCCAAGGTTTGCTGCTGTCCTCAACTAGGCTATGGTGTGTGTTCTCCAGAGACTCCCTGTTGACAATCTTGGGGTTCTGTTCTCAGGTGGATATGATGCCTGGTACTTTCTTCTTCTTTATCTCATATAGATGTTCATATCACAAGGCCTTTGGGCTCTACATGACCATTCCCCACCTCTTTATATTTTGGGGTTCATAGGAATAACCCTTTGTTACATAGTTTTGTTGTGGATATCTGCGGATTTTTTTTGCTTTTTTTTTTTTGTTTTTTCCCGCTATTTTAGTTGCTTTCTTTCAATGGGGCATGGAGAATCACACTGGTGATGGTTACCACCATCGCTGTCATTCCAGAATTCCATCTATGCATTTTAATCTCTCTTGTTATGTGTTTCTGAGCCACCTCAGAGCCTTTTGTCTATAGAGAGAGGATATAAATAAATTCAGGGAGAAGACTTGTGATGTGCCATCTCTGCCCTCTTAACAGCCAACCTCTAGGAAGATGGTGATCAGTGGAGCCATACTCTTTCCAGATGGTACCCATTATAGTGTCCTATACATAACAGTTCTTATTTTGGAAATCTATAAAAGGACATTTTAGGCTTTATAATGTGAAGAAATATGGGGTTTGTTCCCTTGGCATAATTTCTTCCAACCATAGAACACTGTCAACAGTTCCCCTCAGGCCTTTAGAAGCTTGAGAACCATTTGAAATGTGGAGGGAGATGGGGTAGAAGGCAAAGTGAAGCAAAGGAAAATGGTGGGGATTGTGCCGTCATTGGGTTGTTGAGTCACGTGACCTTTTTTTTTTTAAACACGAGAACATACTGAAAAGTTTCTTTTCCATGTTGATTTCTGCCCAACACTTGGCCCATAACAGCTGGAAAAATCAGATGAAATGGAATAACTCCCACCAAGAACTGGGAGGGAGAAAAACACTGGCGAGAAATGAGTAGTAAATGTAATGTCATCAACCCTTCCCTTAAGCTCTTATCCTATAGATTGCATTTCCTCAACTCAGAAACCTGATCTTCCCAAGTGTGTGTTGAGCACAGTCAGCTGAAATTCAGCTGTTTCCGACTTCACCCTACTTTGAAGGTGTTAAGGGAGATTAGACTTGAATTATATTTGGGAAAATAATCTCTACTATTATGAAGCAAATCTTTAATGGTATTAAAAAGGCACTTCAAGGTTTTTTTTCTTTTTTTTCCCCCCACCGAATCTTACTTTCTAAACAACATATTGCTGAGTTAAGTGTAAATGAATCAGTAGCATATGGCTTAATCTTCTCTCAGATCCCCTTTGGGCTTAAGGAATTAATTGATAAACTTAGTGGCAAAGCTTCCTTGTAGTATTTGGAATCCCAAACTTAGGCAGCACGACTGGAACCATTTACAGGCTTCAATTTGAGTTAATGCCTTTCTTTCTATTAAAGTCTTAAAGGGCTAATGGAATGCAGCCTTCATAGCTGACTACCTCAGGCTCCCGTGTCACAATTTCCCCATGTCTTTATTTCTCAAAGAATTTATTAGGAAATGAGCATCCGTTCAGCTGCCTCCTGTGAAGTGAGACAGTCATGCATGGGCAAATGCAGAGACTGAGAAAACCGAAGTGGGCTGTTTCTTTCCTATCAGATGTTTCAGAAGTCCCATGGATTCTAAGTATCCCATAGAGAACTCTCAACGAGATAAAAGGGAGTAGGTTTATGATTAATGCCAGAAGATTATTTCTTAAAGTTTCTCACTACAGGCAAGTGTTAATTAAGATTCTCTTCTGTTTGCTGCTGTTTAAACAGGCAAGTCAGTTGGTATGCAGAAAAGACTATGGGCTTTGGAATGTTGAGAGATGGGAGTGCACATCACCTCTCTGTCTCTCACTGGTTACATGGCTGGTTACCAAAGCTGAGCTGAAATGGCAGGTGCATGGCAGGGGATGTTAGTGAGCTTTTGCCTGGGGCCTGGCTGGAGGTGAGCGCTCCGGCAGGGGGCTTCAAGACAAGAAGGCAAAATGAATCAAGGCAGAATCCTCTGCTTGGCTTCCAGTCAGTGTTACCATTGCTGCAGACATTTTGAATGTAACTGAATAGTAATTAAGAACGATAGAAAATCCGCCATCAGCTATCCAGAGGCAGTCTGCTTTCTACTTTTTGGTAACCACACTCCCACCTCTTAAGACACAAATAATTGCCCTTCTGCCTCCAACATAATTTATTTTGCTTTTGCATAACTCCATACACTTTTCTTAGCAGGAGAAAAGAGAGATGTTTTCTATGGGAACTCAGACACATGACACTTTGCAGCCAACCCATTTTGGCTGTGGGTCTTCATCTCATAAGTATCCATTTCTTCACCTGTAACATGGGTATGGTACCTCATGAGAACTAAAATAATGTATGTAATATGCTCAGTGCAGTAGTAAATGGCATATCATAGGGGCTCATAGTTAGATCTCTTACAATATACTATCTCCTGGTTTATGAAGTACTAGACATCAGTGAGGATTATTCTGTCCAGAAGGTGATAGGACAGGGTAATTGTAAAGTTCAGATGGCTCTGCTTGTGTGTAATTTGATTGAAAGTTTTAGGAGCTGGGATGAGTCTTGGAAAGGTTATTCCCCAAAGCCCTTTAAAAGACATGCCTATCAAAAGCAAGGTGCCCCTGAAACCTCAAGCTGCTGTTTTGCAACATTGTTACATGTGGGAATGGAACCTCCTTTCCCCAAATAACCACAAAATTCAATCAGTGTAATTACAGAAATCACAGCTGACTCATATTTTTTCTTCTGCTATTTTATGTTGTTGTATTATCTCTGTCACTCGTTGCTTTATAGCTGTTTTATTTCCCTCATACTGTTTTGAGACATTAAACTTAAAGTAACTTTTTTTTCTAACTTGGAAAAGAAAACCTAAATAGAAAAAAAAAAGGAAAATATTACTAACACCCATATAGTCATGATAGAAAATTAATAAATGTGAAATCGACAAAATTTTTTACTTTATAGCTTTTTACTTCTGATCTTTCTCTTAAATGGACGTCAATCTCATGAATACCATTCTTCTCCTTACATAGAGTCAATCCTTACTGTAAATTTTGCATGAATCCTTCTAGTCCATGTGTTTTTATTCAGTATATACAAAAACTTAAAACCAATATGTAATACTCTTGTATTTTGCAAGATTTATGTGAATGTTCAGAAACTTGTTTCATTTAACAATATTTTAGATAGTAATCCATTTTTTTAAAATGTTACTTCAACTTTTTTTTTTTTTTTAAGATTTTATTTATTTGACAGAGACACAGTGAGAGGGGGAACATAAGCAGGGGGAATGGGAGAAGGAGAAGCAGGCTTCCCGCGGAGCAGGGAGCCCGATCCCAGGAGCCTGGGATCATGACCTGAGCCGAAGGCAGACGCTTAACGACTGAGCCACCCAGGCGCCCGAGAGTAATCCATGTTGATAGATGCATATAGATTTAGTGAATTCACACTATTGAATTGAATTTCATCATGTGACTACCAAGAAACTGTCCCTTATTGACACACATTCAGAGTATTTCTAACTTTTTGCTATTTCCTCAAATGCTTTAATAGTTTGGTAATATATACATTTATGCAAGATAAATCATGTTTTTGTATATGTTGCATAACCAGGAAGAAATAATCAGTTTCAAGACAGAATCCTCTAAGAAGAGTTTTTGTCTAGCTGATGCATCAGAATCTTGACTATAATGAAATTGGTTCAATATAAGTTTATTTTATATCCAAGGTTCTCAAATTTTAGTTTATCACAATCACCTGATTCATGTATTTAAACAAACCCTCTGGTTTTTCATTGGTTTATATTTTAAGAAGCTTGATTGTAATATCGGGGACTGAAATTAAGAGCTTTTATTTTGCATACAGTGATTTCTTGAGGTTGTTGCTCTGTAGAAACCTGTGGTGTTGAGAGTTTGTCAAGAAATCTTTCTCCTTGGGATGCCTGGGTGGCTCAGTCGGTTAAGCGTCTGCCTTCAGCTCAGGTCATGATCCCAGGGTCCTGGGATCGAGTCCCACATCGGGCTCCCTGCTCCGCGGGGAGCCTGTTTCTCCCTCTGCCTCTGCCTCTCTCTCTCTCTCTCTATCTCTCATGAATAAATAAATAAAATCTTAAAAAAAAAAAAAGAAATCTTTCTCCTTGGAGATAAAAGAAACACTAACACATTTAGAGTCTGTACTCTGTCCCAGCCCAATGCTAGCAACTTTCACACACATAATTTTATTTAATCCTCAGAGATCCTTGGAAGTTTATTTTGTAGTTGAAGACATAATAGTCCAAGATCACATAACTACTCAGCAGTATACTAAGTCAAGTCTGAGACTTGACCCTACCTCTTTTTGATTTGAAAATCCTATTTTCTGTCTTCTACATGTTCACATATCTTGGGGAGGTAATCAGTATTAACAGCTGTAGTTTATACACAGGACATAGAGTCACTTAATCAGCATAAATTTTGTTTGAGCCTCCACTGTGCTGTCCTTTTTGTGCAATTACCATAAGGGCTTACAAAGAAATAATTCACTGCCCATGGGGAGCTCATAATCTTTTGGGGAAGAAAAGATAAAGATAGGAATAGTGGACAATATTTTGAACTGAATTTGTGCAGCTTTGGGACGAAACAGTGTGGATTAGAGAAGGAAAGCTAAGTTGGAGGTGGATATTGGGTCATGCTGAGAAAGTGGGTGGTATTTACCCAGGTAGGTAGGAAGCAGCAAAGAATTCTGGATGGGTAGAATTGCATGAACAAAAGCTTGGGGCTTGGGACTACCAATGGCTCCTATCACCTGTTGGAAAGGATGACTGTTAGGGACGCATCCAGATGTCACTGTCAGCAGAGTTAATAGAGAACCTAGAACATGTGACTCCAGTATCTGAGCTCCTTTCACTTTCCACACCTCTTGTCTGATCTCTTCTCAAATTACAGTGTAGTCAGTGGAATTCATCAGGACACACAAGAGGCATGTAATAGAATGCCAGTGTTTTGGGAAGACCAGGGGAGGTGTCTAAGCAAAGCAAGCTAAAAGTTCCTGGTGACCAAAGAAAGGAAAAATCAGACAATGTGAAAGAAAGGTAGTGCTTGAAGGCTGTATAATTACCAAAAAGGCTTATGGAATTCCCCTGCCCTGAGGGCTCATTTGGAAGCTGAGCTGTGTGTTCTTTTTTTTTTTTTTTTTACTACTATGTTAACCACTATACATTACATCATTAGTTTTTGATGTAGTGTTCCATGATTCATTGTTTGCGTATAACACCCAGTGCTCCATGCAGAACGTGCCCTCTTTAATACCCATCACCAGGCTAACCCATCCCCCCATCCCCTCCCCTCTAGAACCCTCATTTTGTTTTTCAGAGTCCGTCATCTCTCATGGTTCGTCTCCCCCTCCGATTTCCCCCCCTTCATTCTTCCCTTCCTGCTATCTTCTTCTTTTTTTTCTTAACGTATATTGCATTATTTGTTTCAGAGGTACAGGTCTGTGATTCAACAGTCTTGCACAATTCACAGTGCTCACCATAGCACATACCCTCCCCAGTGTCTATCACCCAGTCAGCCCATCCCTCCCACCGCCCCCACTCTAGCAACCCTCAGTTTGTTTCCTGCGATTAAGAATTCCTCGTATCAGTGAGGTCATATGATACATGTCTTTTCTGTGATTGACTTATTTCGCTCAGCATAATACCCTCCCGTTCCATCCACATTGTTGCAAATGGCAAGATCTCATTCCTTTTGATGGCTGCATAATATTCCATTGTATATATATACCACATCTTCTTTACCCATTCATCTGTCGATGGGCATCTTGGCTCCTTCCACAGTTTGGCTACTGTGGACATTGCTTAGAGCTGTGTGTTCTAATGGGAGGTTTGTAGAATAGCCTGAGAGCCAGCCTACTCTGAGAAAGTATAAGTTTAAAATGACTAGCCTTCCAGTTTCTTTTTCTTTTTTCTCAAAAAAACCCAAATAAAACAAAGCAAAACTTAAACTGAGGCATAGGAAATGTGCTAATTATCCTCCAGGGGCTATAGCTGCTGTTCAGTGCACTCATTCCTGGAGCGTCACTACTACTTGACTCCTGCACCCATCCCTCTCATCCCTACCCATCCCTACCCCAACTTTGACTCCCTTCCTAGTGCATTGGGAAATTAGGGTTTTGAGCTTTGGATTCAAGTTGCTGTGTAGAGTCTTGCTTTAATCAGTTACTCACTGGTGAAGTAAGCTAACCATCTGAGTGATATGTCCTCATCTGTAACCTAAAGATAATATCTACTTGTAGAGTTACTGTGAGAATGTGTTATGAAGCATCATATACCTATGATGGAAGTGTTATTAGTATCCTCAGAAAAGCAAAGCTAATGGATTTTACCTATCATCCTACTAAAAAACTTCTACAAGATGTACTTTAGGCAAAAGAAAATTGAACCCACAAACTGAGTTTTGAGGATAAATACTGATCACAGAAATCTGTAAAGATAAAGATGCATCTAAATAATCTCTAAAGGGGGAGGAGTTGATTAAACAAAGTGGAACTAAAATACTGGATAAAAGTAACGTTTAAGTTGGGAGTTATGATTAAAGTTCAATTGTTTCACAGTTCTTGTTCAGAAAATATATAGAAATGTTGATTAACTTTTGACTTTAAGGATAAAATTTTAAGGATAACCTCTACATAAATAGGTTATTCAAGTTTTCAGCCAGTAGTAGGGATAAAAGAATAAAGGAAACCTGATCAGTAAAATATGTTAGAAAAGGAAAGAAAATAAAAAGAATAAGAAAAGAACAGAAAAATCAGAGTAACTAGAAAATACAAAATAAAGTGGTAGAACTAAATCAAAATGTGCAAATAATCACCATAAATGTATATGGACTGAGTTTAATAGCACAGACATTGTCAGATTGAAATAAAAGAGAATCTAGGGGCACCTGGTGGCACAGTCGGTTAAGCATCTGACTCTTGGTTTCGTCTCAGGTCATGATCTTGGGGTACTAGGATCGAGCCTTGGGTCGGGCTCTGTGCTCAATGCAGAGATTGCTTAAAAGACTCTCTCTCAAGGGGCAGAAGGTATAATGGAGCAAATTATAGCAGAGAACTTCCCTAATTTGGGGAAGGAAACAGGCATGAAAATCCAGGAGGCACAGAGAACCCCTCTCAAAATCAATAAAAATAGGTCAACACCCCGACATCTAATAGTAAAACTTACGAGTCTCAGAGACAAAGAGAAAATCCTGAAAGCAGCTTGGGAGAAGAGATATGTAACCTACAAGGGTAGAAACATTAGATTGGCAACAGACCTATCCACAGAGACCTGGCAGACCAGAAAGGACTGGCAGGATATATTCAGAGCACTAAATGAGAAAAATATGCAGCCAAGAATACTCTATCCAGCTAGGCTGTCATTGAAAATTGAAGGAGAGAGAAAAAGCTTCCAGGACAAACAAAAACTAAAGGAATTTGCAAACACAAAACCAGCCCTACAGGAAATCTTGAAAGGGGTCCTCTAAGCAAAGAGAGAGCCTAAAAGCAACATAGACCAGAAAGGAACACAGACAATATACGGTAACAGTCACCTTACAGGCAATACAATGGCACTAAATTCCTATCTTTCAATAGTTACCCTGAATGTAAATGGGCTAAATGCCCCAATCAAAAGACACAGGCTATCAGACTGGATTAAAAAACAAGACCCATCGATATGCTGTCTGCAAGAGACTCATTTTAGACCCAAAGACACCCCCAGATTGAAAGTGAGGGGGTGGAAAACCATTTACTATGCTAATGGACACCAAAAGAAAGCTGGGGTGGCAATCCTTATATCAGACAAATTAGATTTTAAACCAAAGACTGTAATAAGAGATGAGGAAGGACATTATATCCTACTTAAAGGATCTATCCAACAAGAAGATCTAACAATTGTAAATATCTATGCCCCTAACATGGGAGCCGCCAATTATATAAGGCAATTAACAACAAAAGCAAAGAAACACATTGACAACAATACAATAATAGTGGGGGACTTTAACACCCCCCTCACTGAAATGGACAGATCATCTAAGCAAAAGATCAACAAGGAAATAAAGACTTTAAATGACACACTGGACCAAATGGACTTCACAGACATATTCAGAACATTCCACACCAAAGCAACGGAATACACATTCTTCTCTAGTGCCCATGGAACATTCTCCAGAATAGATCACATCCTAGGTCATAAATCAGGTCTCAACTGGGACCAAAAGATTGGGATCATTCCCAATCTTTATGTGGAAAACCCAAAAGACTCCACCCCAAAACTGCTAGAACTCATACAGGAATTCAGTAAAGTGGCAGGATATAAAATCAATGCACAGAAATCAGTGACATTCCTATACACCAACAACAAGACAGAAGAAAGAGAAATTAAGGAGTCGATCCCGTTTACAATTGCACCCAAAACCATAAGATACCTAGGAATAAATCTAACCAAAGAGACAAAGGATCTATACTCAGAAAACTATAAAATACTCATGAAAGAAATTGAGGAAGACACAAAGAAATGGAAAAACATTCCATGCTCATGGATTGGAAGAACAAATATTGTGAAGATGTCAATGCTACCTAGAGCAATCTACACATTCAATGCAATCCCCATCAAAATACCATCCACTTTTTTCAAAGAAATGGAACAAATCATCCAAAAATTTGTATGGAACCAGAAAAAACCCCGCATAGCCAGAGGAATGTTGAAAAAGAAAAGCAAAGCTGGCGGCATCACAATTCCGGACTTCCAGCTCTGTTACAAAGCTGTCATCATCAAGACAGCATGGTACTGGCACAAAAACAGACACATAGATCAATGGAACAGAATAGAGAGCCCAGAAATGGACCCTCACCTCTATGGTCAACTCATCTTTGACAAAGCAGGAAAGAATGTCCAATGGAACAAAGACAGTCTCTTCAACAAATGGTGTTGGGAAAATTGGACAGCCACATGAAGAAGAATGAAACTGGACCATTTCCTTACACCATACACAAAAATAGACTCCAAATGGTTGAAAGACCTCAATGTGAGACAGGAGTCCATCCAAATCGTAAAGGAGAACACAGGCAGCAACCTCTTCGACCTCAGCTGCAGCAACTTCTTCCTAGAAACATCGCCAAAGGCAAGGGAAGCAAGGGCAAAAATGAACTATTGGGACTTCATGAAGATCAAAAGCTTTTGCACAGCAAAAGAAACAGTCAACAAAACCAAAAGACAACCGACAGAATGGGAGAAGATACTTGCAAATGACAAATCAGATAAAGGGCTAGTATCCAAAATCTATAAAGAACTTATTAAAGTCAACATCCAAAGAAGAAATGATCCAATCAAGAAATGGGCAGAAGACATGAACAGACATTTTTCCAAAGAAGACATCCAAATGGCCAACAGACACATGAAAAAGTGCTCAATATCGCTCGGCATCAGGGAAATCCAAATCAAAACCTCAATGAGATACCACCTCACACCAGTCAGAATGGCTAAAATTAACAAGTCAGGAAAGGACAGATGTTGGCGGGGATGCGGAGAAAGGGGAACCCTCCTACACTGTTGGTGGGAATGCAAGCTGGTGCATCCACTCTGGAAAACTGTATGGAGGTTCCTCAAAAAGTTGAAAATAGAGCTACCCTATGATCCAGCAATTGCACTACTGGGTATTTACCCCAAAGATACAAAAGTAGGAATCCGAAGGGGTATGTGCACCCCGATGTTTATAGCAGCAATGTCCACAATAGCCAAACTGTGGAAAGAGCCAAGATGTCCATCGACAGATGAATGGATAAAGAAGAGGTGGTATATATATACAATGGAATATTATGCAGCCATCAAAAGGAATGAGATCTTGCCATTTGCAATGACGTGGATGGAACTGGAGGGTATTATGTTGAGTGAAATAAGTCAAACAGAGAAAGACATGTATCATATGATCTCACTGATATGAGGAATTCTTAATTGTAGGAAACAAACTGAGGGTTGCTGGAGTGGGGGGTGAGGTGGGAGGGATGGGCTGACTGGGTGATAGACACTGGGGAGGGTATGTGCTCTGGTAAGCGCTGTGAATTGTGCAAGACTGTTGAATCTCAGATCTGTATCTCTGAAACAAATAATGCAATATATGTTAAGAAAAAAAAAAGAAGAAGGTAGCGGGAGGGGAAGAATGAAGCGGGGGAAATCGGAGGGGTAGCTGAACCATGAGAGACGATGGACTCTGAAAAACAAACAGGGTTCTAGAGGGAGGAGGGTGGGAGGATGGGTTAGCCTGGTGGTGGGTATTGAGGAGGGCACATTCTGCATGGAGCACTGGGTGTTATGCACAAACAATGAATCATGGAACAGTACATCTAAAACTAATGATGTAATGTATGGGGATTAACATAAGAATAAAAAAAAAAAAGACTCTCTCTCTCTCACCCCTCTGCCCCTCCCTACCACGTTCTTTCTCTCTCTCTCTCTCCAATGAATAAATCTTAAAAAAAAAAAAAAAAAAGAATCTAGATATATGTTTACAAGGGACCCACTTAAACTTAAGGATATAAAGAATTGGAAGTAAAAGAAAGGGAAAAGATATAGAAATTAACAGAAAGAATGCTTGTGTAGCTATACTAATAGTAAAATAGACTTTACTTTTTAAAAATATTTATTTATTTGACAGAGAGATACACAATGAGAGAGGGAACACAAGCAGGGGGAGTGGGAGAGGGAGAAGCGAGCTTCCCGCTGAGCAGGGAGCCCAATGTGGGGCTCTATCCCAGGACCCTGGGATCATGACCTGAGCCGAAGGCAGATGCTTAACGACTGAGCCACCCAGGCGCCCCTTAAAATAGATTTTATGATCCCTAATGTTTTCTGATATAATGAAAAGAGGAAAAATTCACTAGGAAGATGGAGCAGTTATAAACTTGTTTGCAATTAATATATAGCATCTTAATATATAAATCAAAAATCAACGGAATTACAGGGAAAAGTTAACAAATTGACTAATGTAGGACGGGAATTTTAACAAATGTCTCTCTGGTAGGTTAGAAGAACAAAAAATTTAAGAGGATATAGAATAACAAAATTAACAAACTTAATTTAGTGGAAATAAATGAATTATCTATCTGACAATTAAAGAGTATATATTAATGCACTCATGGCACATTTACAAAAATGTACTAGGCCACAAAGCAATAACTGACCTGCTTTTAGTCTCTAGCAATGAGTTAGTTTGCATTTCCTAGAATTTTATGTGAATGGAATTACAGAGTACACACTTTTTCTTTTTCTTTCTCTTTTTTTTTCCTGGCTTTCCTTTCTTAGTATAATTATTTTGAGATTCATCCATATTGATGCATGTATCAGTAGTTCATTCTTTTATTGCCCTTTAGTATGGTATAATTTGTTTATTCATTCAACAGTTAATGGACATTGGATTTCTTCAGTTTTTGCTTTTTATAAGTGAAGCTGCTGTGAGGTTTTATGTACAAAATTTTATGTGAACATATGCTCTCATTTCTATTGGATAGGAGTGGAATGCCTGAGCTGTATGGTAGAGGTATAAAGTGATTGTATCATTTTACTTACCCATGAGCAGTGTAGTCACTTTGTGGAGCTCTGCATCCTCACTGAATATTGTTATGTTCAGTCATTTTAATTTTAGCCATTCTAGCAGTGGTATCTCATTGTGGTTTGAATTTGCATTTCCCTGGTGACTAATGATATGCATCTTATGTGCTTATTTCTAGATAATTTTTGGTGAAGCATCTATTTAAATCTTTGCCCATTTTTCACTAGGTTGTTTATTATTGAGTGATAGGACTTCATTATATGGTCTAAATACAAGTCATTGTTGGGCAAATTTCTTACAAAGGTTTTTTTTTTTTTTTTCTCAGTCTGTGGCTTGCTTTTTCATTTTTATGGCAAAGTCTTTTGATGATCAGAACTTTGAATTTTTTTTTTAAGATTTTATTCATTAGAGAGAGAGAGTGCAAGCAGGGGGGAGAGGCAGAGGGAGAGGGGGGAGGGAGAAGCAGACTCCCCGCCCAGCAGGGAGCCCCACGTGGGGCTCAATCCAGAATCCCGGGATCATGACCTGAGCTGAAGGCAGATGCTTAACCATCTGAGCCACCCAGGCACCCCTAGAACTTTTAGAATTCTAATGAAATCCAGTTTATTAATTTTTTCTCTTAAAGTTTATGTGTTTGTGCCCTTTAAGATATCTTTTCCATACCCAAGGTGTGAAGATTTTCTCCCAAGTCTTTCTGTAGAACTTTTATAGTTTTAGCTTTCAAATTTAGTTCTGGGATTAATTTCTAGTTAAAGTTTATATTTTATGGGAGGTCAAGGTAAAGGCTTATTTTTTGCTATGGCTGTTCAGTTGTTACAGTACCATTTATTGTAAAAACTATTCCCTCTCTATTGAATTGCTTTTGTACTTTGGTCAAAATTCCATTGACTACACACACCCACACATGCAAAATGTTGATTGCTATACTTCATAATAAGATTTGAAATCATGTAGTGCACACCCTTCAGCCTTGTCTCTCTTTTTTTTCCCCCAAAGCTTTGGCTGTCCTTTAAATTTCCCCCAAAGCTTTGGCTGTCCATATAAATTTTAGTATGATTCTGTCAATTTCAACCACAAAGCCTGCTGGGATTTTGATTGGTGTTGAATTGATAGATCAGTTGATCAATTTGGGGGAATGGACATCTTAGTAATACTGAATCATCCACTCTGTGAACACAGACAAACATCCATCTCTCTAGGTCTTTTTATTTATTTTTAATTTTTAAAATTTTTTTAAAGATTTTATTTTTTTGACAGAGACACAGTGAGAGAGGGAACACAAGCAGGGGGAGTGAGAGAGGGAGAAGCAGGCTCCCCGCTGAGCAGGGAGCCTGATGTGGGGCTCGATCCTAGGACCCTGGGATCATGACTTGAGCCGAAGGCAGATGTTTAACAACTGAGCCACCCAGGAGCCCCTCTCTAGGTCTCTTTAATCGTTCTCAGTAATGTTTTCTAGTTTTCAGGTCTTACACATATTTTGTATTAACTATTTCATATTTTATGCTATTTTAAATGATGTTTTTCACTTTCAATCTGGTTGTTTGTTGTTAGCATATAGAAATACAACTGAGTTATTACAAAGCTGTCATCATCAAGACAGTATGGTACTGGCACAAAAACAGACACATAGATCAATGGAACAGAACAGAGAGCCCAGAAATGGACCCTCAACTCTATGGTCAACTCATCTTTGACAAAGCAGGAAAGAATGTCCAATGGAAAAAAGACAGTCTCTTCAACAAATGGTGTTGGGAAAATTGGATAGCCACATGCAGAAGAATGAAACTGGACCCTTTCCTTACACCACACACAAAAATAGACTCCAAATGGTTGAAAGACCTCAATGTGAGACAGGAGTCCATCCAAATCCTAAAGAAGAACACAGGCAGCAACCTCTTCGACCTCAGCCGCAGCAACTTCTTCCTAGAAACATCGCCAAAGGCAAGGGAAGCAAGGGCAAAAATGAACTATTGGGACTTCATGAAGATCAAAAGCTTTTGCACAGCAAAAGAAACAGTCAACAAAACCAAAAGACAACCGACAGAATGGGAGAAAATATTTGCAAATGACATATCAGATAAAGGGCTAGTATCCAAAATCTATAAAGAACTTATTAAAGTCAACACCCAAAGAAGAAATGATCCAATCAAGAAATGGGCAGAAGACATGAACAGACATTTTTCCAAAGAAGACATCCAAATGGCCAGCAGACACATGAAAAAGTGCTCAATATCGCTCGGCATCAGGGAAATCCAAATCAAAACCTCAATGAGATACCACCTCACACCAGTCAGAATGGCTAAAATTAACAAGTCAGGAAAGGACAGATGTTGGCGGGGATGCGGAGAAAGGGGAACCCTCCTACACTGTTGGTGGGAATGCAAGCTGGTGCATCCACTCTGGAAAACTGTATGGAGGTTCCTCAAAAAGTTGAAAATAGAGCTACCCTATGATCCAGCAATTGCACTACTGGGTATTTACCCCAAAGATACAAAAGTAGGAATCCGAAGGGGTATGTGCACCCCTATGTTGATAGCAGCAATGTCCACAGTAGCCAAAATGTGGAAAGAGCCAAGATGTCCATCGACAGATGAATGGATAAAGAAGAGGTGGTATATATATACAATGGAATATTATACAGCCATCAAAAGGAATGAGAGCTTGCCATTTGCAACGATATGGATGGAACTGGAGGGTATTATGTTGAGCAAAATAATCGGAGAAAGACATGTATCATATGACCTCATTGACATGAGGAATTCTTAATCACAGGAAACAAACTGAGGGTTGCTGGAGTGGGGGGTGAGGTGGGAGGGATGGGGTGACTGGGTAATAGACACTGGGGAGGGTATGTGCTCTGGTAAGCACTGCGAATTGTGCAAGACTGTTGAATCTCAGATCTGTACCTCTGAAACAAATAATGCAATATATGTCAAGAAAAAAAAAAGATAGCAGGAGGGGAAGAATGAAGGGGGGGAAATCGGAGGGGGAGATGAACCATGAGAGACGATGGACTCCGAAAAACAAACTGAGGGTTCTAGAGGGGAGCGGGGTGGGAGGATGGGTTAGCCTGGTGATGGTATTAAAGAGGGCATGTTCTGCATAGAGCACTGGGTGTTATGCACAATGAGTCATGGAACACTACATCTGAAACTAATGATGTAATTTATAGTGATTAATGTAATAAAAAAGTTTAAAAATTGAAAATTACCGTAAAAAAAAAAGAAATACAACTGAGTTATTTTTATTTTGCTTTTATCCTGAAATTTTGCTGTCCTCATTAATTCTGATAGTTTGTGTGGATTCTGTATGATTTTCAACCTAGGTAAGCATGGCATATGCAAATAATGACTGTTCTTCCATTCCAGTCTAGATGCCCTTTATTCCTTTTCTTGACTTAGTGTACCAAACTAGAACTTTCATTAAAATGTAAAAGGATAAAACAATAAAAGGGCTGAGTATCGATAACCATTTGCCCTGTTCCTGATCTTATGGGGAAAGCATTCTACATTCAACAGTAAGTATGGTAATAGCTGTAGGATTTTTATAGATGCCTTTTATCAGGTTGAGGAAATACCATTTGTTTCTCATTTACTGAGAGTTTTTAATAGGAATGGATATTGGATCTTGTCAGATGCTTTTTCTGCATTTATTCAGATGATCATGGTCTTTTTTTTAACCTGTTAATATGGTTAATTACATTAACTAATTTTAAAATATTAAAACAATCTTAAATCTTGGAGATAAACCTCCTTCTCATTATACATTTTTCTTTTTAAATGTTATTAGATTTGATTTGTTAACACTTTAAGATTTTTTGCATATTTCATGAAGGCTATTTGCAGCTTTCTTTTAGTGTCTTTGATTTTGGTATAAAGATAATTCTGGCCTTAGGTGATGGGAATTAAGGAGCGCACTTGTGATGAGCACTGGGTGATATATACAAGTGTTGAACCACTATTTTGTCTACCTGAAACTAATATTACACTGTATGTTAGCTGGAATTTAAATAAAAACTTAAAAAAGATAATTCTGGTCTTATTAAAATAAGTTATAAAGTATTTCCCTGTATTCAGTTTTCTGGAAGAGTTTAGAATTATTTTCTTTTTAAAAAATTTTTAAACGTTTATTTGAGAGAATGAGAGAGAGAGCGAGAGCGCGCACAAGCACACAAGAGGGAGAGGGAGAAGCAGACTCCCTGTGGAGCGAGAGCCTGATGTGGGGCTGGATCCCAGGACCCTGGGATCATGATGAGCCGAAGGCAGATGCTTAACTGACTGAGCCACCCCAGCACCCCTCTTTTTAAATGTTTTGTAGTATTCACTAGTGAAACTGTCGGATCCTTGAATTCCTTTTGTGGAAATGTTTTAAATTACAAGTTCAATGTCTTTAGTGTAGGTATAGGGCTGTACAGATTCTCTGCTGTTCATGTATTCTTAACTAAGAAGGACATAACATCAACACTAGCAAAAATGAATGTAAAGAAAAAGAAAACGTTTTATCGTCTGGCTTCAGCCTGCAATATCATGCATGTGTTCCCCACTGCCTGCTGCCTCTGGTGTTTTTGCTTGTGGGAATGTAATGTAAATCACAAGGCCACTGCCTTTCAACTTTCAAATTCTTGTTCTTCTCCCTTCTCCATTTCCACCAAAGGATATCCACCTCAGTTTGTGTATGAAAAGATGTCTTTTTCAAATATCAGTACCTGACCAGGAGAAGGAGTGAAGTAGGTGTAGGCAACATGAAAACATATTTAGAGCTTCTTCATTTTAGTGTGAACACTTAGATGTCTTAGTGTGAGCCTAGTTCTCAGAGCCTAGTTCTGCAGCTTTTCCATTGATTATGCTAGCCAAGATCTTTCCAATAATCATGTTCTCTTTAAGTTTGCTAGAATTTATTTCTGTTGCTTATAATCAAGTCTATTTTGCAGTCTGTTTTTGAATATGTATCTTTGGATGCTGAAGGCATTTTCTTAACTCTGACACAGAAATGAGTGTAACAGGGAAATAGTTATTGTGAAATAGCAAGGAATTTCTTGATATGGTAGTTGATAGACCCTTAAGTGCTGCTTTGACCTTTCCCTAAATTCATGACTCCTGGTCCTTCAACCTTTATGTGTTCCTAGATCAGAAAACTTTTGGGTCTAACCTGAGGAAAAAGAAAGCATTCTTTGCATTTAATGAGGAAAAAGAAAGCATTCTTTGCATTTAATTTTTTCCACTTCCTTGCATTTTAATTTCATGTATCCTTTTATACCAGTTGTTGATTTGGTAGCAAACTGGTTGTAGCAACCTTGAAACAAATCCAAGTTCTTGTTTTTTACAGTCTTGGAAATTGAACTAGCTCTTTGTCATATGAACTGATTCAGCATGTTTTCTCTTTGACAGTCAGCTTGTCTTAAGTTATACTCTTGAGAATAATGGAGCTTCCTTATTAAGAATGCAATTTATGCTATTTCTTTTTGAGCAAGAACATAGGGCACGTGAATCTTACCTTGAATTCCAGAAACCTTATAGACTTTGAACAATACTTCCTTTATAGGAGTCATATTAGGGACATCCAAATTTCCAGCACACCAGAAGAAATCTACAAGTTTAATATTTTGGGTTTATTCTCAACAAATCTGGTCTGTGTCTGTCCCATTCTTTATAACAATTGAACACAAAAAGCTAGATCTTGTAGTATTTTATGTGCTCAAATCTGGGATACCTATTGCTAGAAACAAGACTTATATTTCAAAGTAAAATGACCCTAGAGGGAAATGGAATCTAAGAAAGGCAAGTCAGAAACAAAGGAACATGATTATTCTAATTCTGTAAGTCTTTGGTATAGAGTGTGTGGTCTAGACACAAGAATTTGATAAGTTGTTCATCCCACTCTTATCAGGCAAGGATAGAGGCTGAGAAATGGACTTGGATATGAAGACTGGATCTGGGAGGGAAATGGGGAGGTTCTTTGATAGTTCTTTGAGCAGAGGAATGAAAGAGCAGCCAGGTATCCAAGCAAGCATAGGTTTACTTACCTGAATTGATAGCAGAGATTAGTTTGGAAAAGAGGTGGCACATGTATAGAGTTTAGGAAGAGCGTCTTTTCTACGGTGGGCTCTTAAAGTTCTAGGGTGAGAGAGCTCAAGTTTACAAAGTTATTGGCAGCCATAGAAACTCAGCATGGAGAGGAAAACCAGGGAGGGAAGGGCCTCCAGGTCCTGATTTTCAGATCATGCTTTATCTCCAAGCTCCAACAGGCCTAGAAGAAGGAAGAAGTATTGGTCAAGTAAGCACTAGGACATGGGAGTGGTGGAGATGAGAGGTCATGAGGGAATTAGTGGGGAGGATGGGGCAGACAAGAGGTGGTGTTGGTGATGATGGTGAGGGAGACAGGGAGAGATGGTGGAAGTGATAGAGGGGAGAATGGGTAGTAAGTAGATTGGCGGTGGGCGTAGATTGCGGTACGGTGGCAGTGATGGTGATGGCACAGCTTACAGATCCTCAACATAGAGACCTGGGGTGTTTATTTTACATCGTACTTCTACTGTGGATTGGCAAGTTAGTCCCTGTGGATCCAGTCCCTGAATTCTTCCAACAGATTCAGCCAAAAGATTGTAGATTAGGCTGAATCAAAGGAAGCTAGGAAAAGGCTGATGTACATGGCCTCTAAAGAATTAGAATTTGCTTTTATTATACCACTTGTGAAGATGAAAAAGATGAATTTACAAGTACTTATGTCTTTTTTTTTTTAATTTTAAGCTTGGATAAAATTAGAAATTGAAATTCTCCATGGTGAGACATATTAGAAGTACCATATGTAGGCAAATTTATCCTTAATATAAATTGGCTGGGCAAGAGTCAGGAACCCACTGCTTTGATAATTTTGGAAGAGAAACACATTACAGCACCAAGTGAAAAATAGTACTAGATCTTACTGCCCAGTAAGTGGCAATAAGAAGTGGAGGTTGCAGTTGTTGCATGTATTTTATCTTCCACCCAGGCCTATTATTTGTTGGACCTTTCTAATACTTTAGGATAATATTTTCAAAGAGTTATAGAATTAAGAACACTTGTTTTTGAATGGGGTAGGTGCTGTTCTGATGATCTGTCAAGAGACAGTGTGGGAAATTTTTTATTTCTGCTGTCTCTTTGAATAGTGATTGAATCCTTTTCTCAGATTTATAGCTCAATGAGAGTTTGATGTGCACAGTTTCCCATCCAACTTCCTGTTTCTAGCAGAGATTTATCTGGTTTGGTCTTGCTATACTGAGCTGGGATCTTATCTTACTCCCCAGTGCTGTTCATGATACTCTTAACTAAGAAGGCCATAACAACATCAACAATAGCAAAAATGAATCCAAAGAAAAAGAAAATGCTTTATCCTCTGGCTTCAGCCTGCAATATCATGCATGTGTTCCCTACTGCCTGCTGCCTCTGGTGTTTTGCTTGTGGGAATGTAATGTAAATCACAAGGCCACTGCCTTTCAACTTTCAAATTCTTGTTCTCCTCCCTTCTCCATTTCCACCAAAGGATATCCACCTCAGTTTGTGTATGAAAAGATGTCTTCTTCAAATATCAGTTCCTGATCAGGGGAAGGAGTGAGGTAGGTGTTCAGTTTCTGGCAGGTAGTGACTACACGTGTCTGAGCTGGGGTTGATGATGGGGTAAAGGAGACGTGTATTTTCTTTTGCTTTGTTCCAATAAGATTTCATTTGCACATCTGGACATGTATGTGGTCATCTTCTCATATCCATAAA
Organism: Mirounga angustirostris; assembly: GCF_029215605.1. Lineage (NCBI taxonomy): Eukaryota > Metazoa > Chordata > Mammalia > Carnivora > Phocidae > Mirounga > Mirounga angustirostris. The sequence continues at coordinate 17,813,233 of NW_026991725.1, forward strand.
TGGAATTCAGGAAGGAATCTCTTGATTTTATTTTATTTATTTATTTATTTTTAAAGATTTTATTTATTTATTTGAGACAGAGAGACTGAGAGAGACAGAGAGCACATGAGAGGGGGGAGGGTCAGAGGGAGAAGCAGGCTCCCTGCCGAGCAGGGAGCCTGATGCGGGACTCGATCCTCGGACTCCAGGATCATGACCTGAGCCGAAGGCAGTCGCTCAACCAACTGAGCCACCCAGGCGCCCAGGAATCTCTTGATTTTAAAGTATTAATTCATATACATGCCATCATTTAATCCTGAGCACATGAGAATTTTTAAGGAGTCTTCATTCATAAATGAATTAGCTTTTAAAATCCCAATTGATGACACCTTTCTTCTCAGAAAGCTTTGGGATGCGGTAGGTTTTCTCATGCATCATCCTGTCTTATGTACATTTATTTCTGCCATATATTTAAGAAAGTCTACTCCTAAAAAAAAAAAAATGAAATGAAATAAATGCTACACCCAACAGCCTGGCACAAACAGTTTTGATTATTCTCTGCTTTGCATTATAGTTTCCATTACACCCTTTTTTAGGGTGAGAGGATATATAGTTAGTTGCCTTGAAGGGATGTAGACCTTCTATTTTTTATGCAAATGGGGTCAGAAATAATTTAAATAGCTTCAGAGGACCATGAATTAACTCTTGCAAAATGCTAATTCCCGAGTTTATCAATTTGGCCTTTTAATGGTTATGTGAGCCAACCCAACATATTTATCTCCATCCCTATTTTAAAACATAAAATTCAAGTGATTTTTTGGTGGGGGACTGGATGGAAAAAAATTAAGCTTTCTTTTCCTGTTGATTACCTTCTTTTTAGAGTGACAGCCTTAAGATTGTGGCCAGACATGACACAATAAAATAAGCCAACTATAAGATGCTCCCCTTCCCAGCTGCATTTCTTTAGCAGCCCTTCTGCTGTTTGAAGGTGCTGAAGATTTTTTTTGTTGGATTGGCAACTCTGAAGCCTGATGAGGGTGGAAGGGTAGGAAAAGCTGGTAAAAGGGAAGAGTTTTGTCTACGTGCATCAAACTAATTCTCTAAGGTTTAGTTTACTTACTACACTTGGAAAAAAATTTCAATATATGTGGTGAGAGAGAAAGAACTCTCAAACCCCTTGATAGCCCATCTGTTTCATCTAAAAAAATCAGGCTAACCTCCCTTGGCCACTAAAATATTTTATCTTGCTTTCCAACTTCAGAACTTCACATAAAGGAGTCAAGAACAGTGTCTGTAACAGAAAAGCTTAAAGCAAAAGAGGCAAAAATATGGGTCACTGATGGGCAGTTGCGAATTTTTGTTTGCAGCTTTTTGTTTTGTTTTTGCTAGAGGGTAAAATTCAAGTCTTAGGAACTATGTTTTGAAATCTGCTGTAGTGAGACCATCAGACTTCTCCCCAAAGAGATACTGTCTGAATGACTCACCCATACTTCCTATCAGATGGAAAACATGGGGAAAAGTGATTAAAGCTGGAAGTGACTTTCACAAGGAATTGATCACTTATCTAGTTACTCATGGACTGTCTCCATCTTTAGGGTTAAAATAAGAAGGGTAAGTTGGTTGACTTTGTGGACATGCCCCCTATGCAGTCGAGTGCTCATGTGAAGGGCCTCTTGATTTGTTTAATGCCCTTCTGCCCTCTTCTTAAAACACTTGTTTTTTGTTTTTGTTTTGTTTGTAAATTATGTAATTGCTCTTGAGGATACATTGGAAATAATGTTTATTTTGATGGTGAAGTGAAAGTGGTTAACAGATGTCCTAGACTGGAAAAATCTCACACTAGCAGGCATCACTTGTAGTCTAACCACTGGCAGTTGAACATTTATCCTCTCTGGTAAACTTTGTTAGTGAGTTGATCTAAATCAGTGGTTGAAAAGTAGATGATATATTCATCTATTTGAGATGTCATGGTTTTTGTTGTGGGAAAATGAGGGGAAGTCAAATGGGCCAGCTTATGGACTCCTATTCTGTGTAAAGAGTGGGTCTTTTTCTTTTCTGTGTTCAAAAGATCTCTTCATAGTTCAAAATTCTATGAATAGTATTCCTGGCAAGAAGGACTTGTGGTTGGGAATGAGGGAAAAATAGAGAAACATAGAGTGCATGGATTTTCCAGAATGAGAGAAGTCTCATTTTTTTAATTTTAAGAAGTTTAATTAAAATTTTTAAGAAGTTTAATTTTAAGAAGTTTAATTTTTTAATTTTAAGAAGTTTACTTAAAAATTTACACTGGGGTGGGGTTGAGGCCAAAAAAGTTATAAGGACAAATTATGAGCATATTTTGTTTTATTGTGCTTCAGATTTTGTGTTTTTTACAAATTGAAGGTTTGTGGCTTGATCAAGGCTATCAGCACCATTTTTCCAACAGCATTTGCTCACTTTGTGTTTCTGTCACATTTTGGTAATTCTCACAGTATTTCAAACTTTTTCATTATTTGTTATGGTCGGTGATCAGTGATTTTTGTTACTTTGTAATTGTTTTGGGGGTACCAATTGTGCCAAAATAAGACAGTGAATTTAATTGATAAGTGTTGTTTGTGTTCAGACTGCTCCACTGACTGGTCATTCTTTTGTCCTTCTCCCTCTCCTTGGGTCCCCCTATTTCATAAGACACAACAATATTGCAATTAGGCCATTTAATAACCTTACAATGGCCTTTAAGTGTTCAAGAGAAAGGAAGAGTTGCATATTTCACTTTAAATCAAAAGCTAGAAATGATTAAGCCTAGCCAGGAAGGCATGTCGAAATCCAAGATAGGCTGAAAGCTAGGCCTCTTGTGCCAAACGATTAGACAGGTTGTGAATGCAAAGGAACAGTTCCTAAAGGAAAATATAAGTGCTACTGCAATGGAGACACAAATGATAAGAAAGTGAAACTGCTTTATTACTGCTAGGTGGAGAGTTTTAATGGTCTGGATAGAAGATTGAATCAGCCACAACATTCCCTTAAACCAATGCCTAATCCCAAGGGAGGCACTAACTCTCTCTCTAACTCTGTGAAGCCTGAGAGAGGTTAAGGAAGCTGGGAAGAAAAGTTTGAAGCTAGCGGAAGTTCATGAGGTTTAAGGAAAGAAGCTATTGCCATAACATAAAAATGAAAGGCTAATCAGCAAGTGCTAATATAGAAGCAAGTTATCTGAAAGATCTAGCTAAGATTATTAATCAAGGTGACTACACTAAACAACAGTTTTTCAGTGTAGATAAAACAGCTTTCTATTGGAAGAAGATGCCATCTAGGACTTTCGTAGGTTGAGAGGAGAAGTCAATACCTGGTTTCAAAGGACAGGCTTACTCTCCTGTTAGGGACTAATGCAGCTGGTGAATTTAAGTTAAAGCCAATGCTCATTTATCATTCCTAATATCTTAGGGCCCTTAAGAGTATGCTAAATCTCTGCCTGTGCTCTATAAATGGAACAGCAATGCCTGGATGACAGCACATCTGTTTACAGAATGGTTTACTGAATATGTTAAACCCACTGTTAAGACCTACTGCTCAAAAAAAGAAGATTCCTTTCAATATATGACTGCTCATAGACAATGTACCTAGTCACCCAAGACCTCTGATGGACTTATACAACAAGATTAATGTTATTTTCTTTTTTTTTTTAAAGATTTATTTATTTATTTGAGAGAGCGAGAATGAGAGAGAGAGAGTACATGAGAGGGGGGAGGGTTAGAGGGAGAAGCAGGCTCCTTGCTGAGCAGGGAGCCCGATGCGGGACTCGATCCAGGGACTCCAGGATCATGACCTGAGCTGAAGGCAGTCGCTTAACCAACTGAGCCACCCAGGCGCCCCAAGATTAATGTTATTTTCATGCCTGCTAGTACAACACCCATTTAGCCAGCCCACTGATCAAGGAATAATTTAGACTTTCAAATCTTATTATTTAAAAATACATTTTGTAAGGCTCTCGCTGCCATAGATAATGATTCCTCTGATGATCTAGGCAAAGTAAATTAAAAATATTCTGGAAAGGATTTCTCATTCTAGATGCCACTGAGAACATTCATGATTCATGGGAAGAATCAAAATATCAACATTAACAGGAGTTTGGAAATGGTTGATTCCCACCCTCACGGATGACTTGGATTCAAGAAGTAACTGCAGATGTGGTAGAAATAGCAAGAAAACTAGAATTAGAAGTGGAGCCTGAGGATGTGACTGAATTGCTACAATCTCATGAAAAAACTTGAATGGGTAAGGAGATGCTTCTTATGGATGAGCAAAGAAAGTGGTTTCTTGAGATGGACTCTACTCCTGGTGAAAAAGCTGTGAAGATTATTTAAATGACAACAAAGGATTTAGAATGTTGCATAAACTTGGTAAAGCAGTAGCAGGGTTTGAGAGGATTGACTCCACAATTTTGAAAGAAGTTCTACTGTGGGTAGAACGCTACCAAGCAACATCACATGCTACAGAGAAATTATTTGTGAAAGGACGAGTCAATCAACACAGCAAGCTTTATTGTCTTATTTTAAGAAATTGCCACAACCACCCCAGCCTTCAGTCAGCAGCTCTCAACATAGAGGTAAGACCTTTCTGCCAGCAGAAAGATTATGACTCACTGAAAGCTCAGATGATGGTTAGCATTTTTTTAGTAACAAAGTATAAAATCAGGGCATGCACATTATTTTTGTAGACATGTTATTGCACTTAATAAAGACTGCAGCATAGTGTAAACCTAACTTTCATGTGTACTGGGAAACCAAAGAATTCATTTGACTCACTTTATTGCAATATTTGCTGTATTGCAGTGGTCTGGAACTGAACTCATGATATCTCTGAGGTATGCTTATAAGCTCCTCTTTATATGCCAGCTGAAGTACCTTCACAAGGAGTCCTTCTCTGCCTCCATTTCTTGCGACCTTTCTTGCATCTGAACTCTCATAGTCCTAAGACCTTTGTCACTCATTTGGCACTTAAATTTCTGCTCCTTTAATATTTAATAATAAAAATGCTAATATTAGTATTACAGTACTATATTTTGTCTCTGGTAGAGGAAGTTTTTATTTGTGTGGCCTGCCTCTCTAGCTAGCACATGGTAATTTATCAAAATATTTTAAAATGAATTTATGGAATGGATGAATAGATTGTAAGCTCCCCGAGGATAAAATTAATTTGGATTTCTTGTGTTCCTCTTAAGGCCTAGCAGAGGATTATGTGTATTCCACTGATATACTGGTTATGAAGTGATTTAATATTTGTTGTTTTAGAATGTTGCTTGGGGAAGTTTTATGGAGCTCAGAGGAGGATGTCATCAATGTAATGTCATATCTGTGCTCCAGGAGAAAGTTGAATGCAGTTAAGATGTTGCTTACAAAGATTGTGTGATTAGAAGTGGTTGAGGTACTCCACAGGTAGCCGAGTGTAGGTATTTCATGTCCTTTCAGAAGTCATGGCAAACTACAGTTGAGAGACTACTGAAAAAAGGCACTGAACAGAATATAGCCAAATCTATAATGGTGAGTACTTACCAATTCCTGGTTAGACATATTAATTTCAGTAATACGCCTTAATGGTGGAAACATGACATTAAACCTGAGGTAATCTTCTATGAGGTACCATTCATTCCTACCAAGTTTAAGAATATGCCAAACTGGGGACACCTGTGTGGCTCAGTCAACAGTGTGTGGTCTGTGAGAGAGTTCCACATTGGGGGCGGGTAGAGATTACTTTAAAAAAATAGGTCAGATTGAGCTGATAAGCGGAGAAGCACTGGGGGATAATCATCCCTTACTTAAAGTGATGTTGTAGAACGTGTCAATTTTGAAAGCACTGTTTTAATTTCCACTGGGCCATATTAATTGCATAGTCCCTACTGGGCTCACTTTTTTTCATTTATGTTAGCTGTCTGGATTCTGTAGGCACTTGTATGCTACAATGCTGGAAGCCAGTTACCTATACGAGTTTAAAACTCCAAAACATAATAAATTTTCTGAAGGCAACCTCCATGTCACATATTTTTCTCAGATTCTCCGTAGCAAAAAGGATTCTTTTAGACACATAGCTGGCATGCAATCAGTATGTTGAATTTGAAACCTACAGTTCACCAACATCCTTCTCTGACAGTAAGCCAGTTCTGGAGCTACTCTAATATAAAGATCACAGAGGTTGGTATCTGAAGTGGGTTTGGTTTTTGGCCTTGTCACTTATTAGCATGGTCAAAGGGCAAGTCTGTCTCCTTCCTAAGCTTCTCATCTATAAAATAGAGGTGTAGTAATACTTATCTTACATTTGTCGTGTGTATTCAATGAGGTCTAGTTTGTTAAGTATCTGGTACTTAATGAGTGCTTAATCAGTGTGCATCCTCGAGTGCATTCCCCTTTCCACTTTACTGTTTCCAAAGGAATGCTCCCATCTTAGACATTGTTATAACCAGTCAACCATGTTTTGATTGCCAGTGTCCAGAAGCATCCTTTCTTCTTTAGGCTGACTCTGCCACTGCTTTTATAACTTAGTCAGATTTCAAACCATAGTTACCTTGACCATTTATTTCTAGAATTTGCTCTGCTTTTCAAGTGGAGTTTGAAGTAGAAATCTGGATTTGCTAACACCTTAGGAAATTAATTTCCTGTGACAGTGCATGAGGCAGATGGCATCCTCTGATCCTTCTGCTGTACTCTGAAGGGTGAAGGTTGTTTGCATATTTTTTCTTTTTTGATGATACTATTTCTTGTGAATGAAGAACATGAAAATAGAACTCACTGCCTACTCCACTTCTGCTTGGAAAAGTGCCCTTCAGCTTTGCTCATCTGTGTCCATCCTTGAAACCTTTGCACAGTCCACTTCTCTTCCTAAGGCAGCCATACTCCCTTCTTCCATCTGACCACACATCTCCCACACACTTTACATAATATTGGGAAAGAAGGGTCCTTATACTTAACAATGTCTAATTTTTTAAAATACTATTTTTTAGATGAAATTGGCTCAATTTTCCTCAGCCACAAGGAAAAAGGGATTAGGGGTTCATAGGCCAGCATTAGAACAAGCATCGTATCTGAAAATACCAGTCATTAATACATGCCTGATTTAATAATTTAAACATTATGGAAATATTTAGATTAAAATTAATAGTGTTTTCTCTAAAGCTCCAATTCTGCCCTCTTTAGTGTATTCACTGTTAAAAAATGTAATGCTTATCATTCACTATATATTTTTTTACTTCTGCAAGATTATACCAGTTTCCGGGCACCTGGGTGGCTCAGTCGTTAAACGTCTGCCTTCGGCTCAGGTCATGATCCCAGGGTCCTGGGATGGAGCCTCCGCATCGGGCTCCCTGCTCAGCGGGAAGCCTCTTCTCCCTCTCCCACTTCCCCTGCTTGTGTTCCCTCTCTCGCTGTCTCTCTGTCAAAAAATAAATAAAATCTTTTAAAAAAAAAAAAGATTATACCAGTTTTATACATGTGGAATTTTATTGTGAAAATAAATACAATGTAAGTTTTTTCACTTCACTCTATTTCATGAATACACTTTTGTTTATTTAGGGGGAGAGAAAGTGCGGGGATGGGTGGGGCAGAGGGAGAGGGAGAGAGAGAATCCAAGCACGCTCCACACACAGTGCGGAGCCCCACATTTAGGGCTCCATCTCAACGACCCTGAGATCATGACCTCAGCGAAAATTAAGTCTGATGCTTAATTGACTGAGCCACCCAGGTGCCCATATTTCATGAATTATGCTTTCAAGTGAGCACTCAAAAGTTGCTCAGTTTCAAAAATGAATGCATTATATTTCATATTAAGAATGTACCATAATTTAGTCAACCATTTCCATGTTGAGAGCTGTTCTGATTATTCCATTTTTTTTTGCTAACAGAATAATGCTTTCATAAAAATTTGTATGTCTTACATATCTATATTTTATTTTTGTTTTTAAACTAAATTGCCTAGGTTGGGTTGCTTGGTCAAGGATACCTGCCTTATACGTTTTATTTATTTATTTTTTAAAAGATTTTATTTATTTATTTGACAGAGAAAGCAAGAGAAGGAACACAAGCAGGGGGAGTGGGAGAGGGAGAAGCAGGCTTCCCGCTGAGCAGGAAGCCCGATGCCGGGCTCGATCCCAGGACCCCTGGATCATGCCCTGAGCCGGAGGCAGACGCCCAACGACTGAGCCACCCAGGCACCCCGCATTATACATTTTAATCCATACTGCCAGAAGGCTATTAAAAAATCTTTGACAGTTACACTTTTCAACAATGTGTGAGTCAGTTTATTTTTATTTAATTGCTTCTTGAGATGTTAAAATTTTTTGGTTGGAGGGGAAAATTTCACCTTGTAAACATTTTGTATTTTGTATTTTATCAATTCTTCTGTTTGAGCATATTTTCATATATTGGACTGTTGCATTTTGTTTTCTGTGATTGCCTCTTCAAATACTTTGCCCATTTTTAAAAAAATTTTTTTTATTCTTATGTTAATCCCCATACATTACATCATTAGTTTTAGATGAAGTGTTCCATGATTCATTGTTTGTGCATAACACCCAGTACTCCATGCAGAATGTGCCCTCCTCAATACCCATCACCAGGCTAACCCATCCTCCCACCCCACTCCCCTCTAGAACCCTCAGTTTGTTTTTCAGAGTCCATTGTCTCTCATGGTTCGTCTATCCCTCCGATTTCCCCCCCTTCATTCTTCCCCTCCTGCTACCTTCTTCTTTTTTTTTTTTTTCTTAACATATATTGCATTATTTGTTTCAGAGGTACAGATCTGAGATTCAACAGTCTTGCACAATTCGCAGCGCTTACCAGAGAACATACCCTCCCCAGTGTCTATCACTCAGTCACACCCTCCCTCCCACCCTACCCCCCACTCCAGCAACCCTCAGTTTGTTTCCTGCGATTAAGAATTCCTCATATCAGTGAGGTCATATGATACATGCCTTTCTCTTTTTGACTTATTTCGCTCAACATAATACCCTCCAGTTCCATCCACGTCGTTGCAAATGGCAAGATCTCATTCCTTTTGATGGCTGCATAATATTCCATTGTATATATATACCACATCTTCTTTATCCATTCATCTGTCGATGGACATCTTGGCTCTTTCCAGTTTGGCTATTGTGGACATTGCTGCTATAAACATCGGGGTACACGTACCCTTTTGGATCCCTACTTTTGTATCTTTGGGTACTTTGCCCATTTTTATCAGTTTATCTTTTCTAATCAGTTTGAAAGAGCTCTTTTTAAATTAATGATAATTATTCTTTGTCTTTCATATATATTGCAAATAGTTTGTATGTTCCCAAGTCTGTCTTTTTATTTTTTGATTTTGTATATTATCTTTTGCCATAAAAGTTTTATGGAATTGAATAATTTTTAAGACGGCTTCTAGGTTTCCTGCTTTTCTTAAAACTTTGACAAGAATGGATATTTTAAATAGAGGATTTTATGTACACATTCTTATACTTTTTCTCATCTTGGAGAACTCATTCAGATTTAATTAGACTTAGACTACATCTTCATTGCACAAGAGTTTTCTCACCATGTATTCTAATGTTTCTTTTTGTTTTGTTTTTGGTTTTCTTTTGGGAGTATGTCCTCATGAATTACATCTTTAAATTGGCTCTACCAGTTGTTAATTTATTGCCTCTTAGTCCAAAATTTACCCTTCTTTGCTGTGCTTTGTGATACTGGAGCTGGACCCTATAGATGTTTTTTCTTGATGGACTGATTTTTGTAACGTGAGAACAAAAGGAAGGGATTTATTTTCCTTCTTCCTGTGTGTGTGTGTATGTATGTATATGTATGTGCAGGTAGAAGTGGGAGATATGCTCACCTCTGCAGCTCTCATGGTTCAACTCAAGTCTTAACCTTCCAGCAGGTTTTTCCTCCATTCAGCAGCATGCTACCCCTGTGGTCCAGCTATGGTGGTTGGCCTTTGGTCAGCTGAGTTTCCATGAATGGACTGTGTTCATGTAGCAGCCATAGCTTTCCTCAGAGGTCTGAATCTCCAGCCTGTGGAAAGGGTTCCTCTAAGTTGCTAAATTTCTTCCATGTTTGTTCATCCTCAGTCCTACGAATAGCAGCTACATCCTGCAATTGTCTCTTCAATTGCTACTATACTTTAGAATCTTCTTTTGCTCCATTTAGTAGTCAGTCTTTACTCATTAATGATTTTTTTTTAAGATTTTATTTATTTATTTGACAGAGACACAGCCAGAGAGGGAACACAAGCAGGGGGAGTGGGAGAGGGAGAAGCAGGCTTCCCGCTGAGCAGGGAGCCTGATACGGGGCTTGATCCCAGGACCCTAGGATCATGACCTGAGCCGAAGGCAGACGCTTAATGACTGAGCCACCCAGGTGCCCTACTCATTAATAATTTTTATATTAAATTTTCTCTGTTCAATTACTCGTACAGTTATTGTCTCCTTACTTGACCCTGTCTGATATGCAAACATAGTTGTGAGATTTCTGGGAGAAATATAGCAGATAATCCTGTCTGCTGTGCAGCAGTAAGGAATGGTATAGTTTAGATTTACCTGAAAAGATGAAGTTACAAATACTAACCACAGAGGCAAGTGAAGACAATATGATAAATCTCCCAAATACAGAACCTGTAGTAATTTCCCAATCTGTAGTACTTTGTGTTTTACCTTAAGATGTTTGTCTTAACTTTGGATCACCTCTACTTTTACTTAATATTTTCCTTTCAACCAAACTACATTTTTAATTAATCTTTAATTTGTATAGTTTTAGATTTACAGAAAAATTGAGCAAGGAGTACAGATCAGTCCATTTTTAAACTTGTTTAAAAATTAACTTTATAAAATGGTAAGTAATAATATAAATTTGCCATAAATAGAATTTATAAAAATAAGTATTAAAGTGTTCATGTATCAACTAAAATTATATCTTGTAACATTAATGTATTATACTTTGAGAAAGACTAGACCAGAATATCTCTTGAGGCATGTCTTTTCTATCTCTAAGATTCTGGACTATAAGCATACTATGTTCATGCGCTTTTTTATTTGTTTGGGGCAAGTGTGAATATTGTTTGAAACACTATCTTCCATAAATAACAAATACTCACCCCTATATACATCTATATTTGCATTTGTGTACATATCCATAAATCTCTCTGTGGCTAATATCTATGTCTCTAATGTCTTAATCTGTATACCACCGTTTCCTTAGGAATTTGCTCACTTTATGTATCAGCATAAATCAGCCCCGTTATTATCCCTCATTTGGTCTTGACTTTCCTACTTTCCTATTTAAATCATAACCTTGAAAGGACAAACCAAATTGCTTTCTCCATCCTCTGTTACCCTATAGCAATCAAACAGTGCTACTCATGATTCATCAGAGCTCAAGAAATGCTTTCAGTGAAGATGATGAGGAAGAGATTTCAAGGATTTTCTCTTTTTTGAGTTCAAAGCATATGAGGTTGCTGTTGCCACAGTAACAGATCGATCTGCATTAGTCCATAGCTTTATTTTTAATAATAGGAAGCTGGGTTCTGTGTGTCTGTGTGTATATGCATATTTGTATACTTTTCTTCCACTCAGTATTAGATTTGTGAATTTTTTTGTAATGGTATATGCATATATAGATCCATTTAAGAAATAAACCACATATTTTTGTACTCCTTCTAGGGAATAGATTGTTCCCCTTTTTCATTAATATCAACAATATTGCAATGAACCTACATGTATATACTTCCTTGAACATGTAAAAAAAAAAAAATCTCTAGAGACCTGAAAGTGGAATAGCTAGGTTGAGGTTATATTAATTTTCAACTTTATGGGATGTATCAAAATTGATTGTATGAATGTATAAGCAATATGTTTCTATTTCCCCATATCACATCCAAAACTTAATTTCATGAATCTTGTTAATTTTGTCCAATTAAATGAATGTGTGAAATAGTATCACATTTTAAATCTACATTTTCTCAATTGGTAGTGAAATACAGTGTTTCTTACATTTATTGGCCATTTATTTTTTTCCTTTGTAAAGCCCTGTTATTGTATTCTTTGCTCATTTTATGATCCTATGTCAGCCTGTGATATTTTTTTGTTGTTGTTGTTATGTTTTTTTTATTTACAGCAGTTCCATGTTTCCTACACAGAATTTCATCAGTTAGCATAGATCAGGTTATGCTGTATTAACAGTTACCTCCAAATCCTAATGACTTAATGCAACAAAGAATTATTTTTTTCATAGTCTGTTGTGGGTTCCCAGGTGGCACTTCAGGAAAGCTGTCCCCCATACAGCCACTCAGCAATCTAGGTTGCTCTGACTTTTCAGCACAAACCTTCCTCCATAAATCCTGTGGTAGAAAGGAGAGAGCTGGAAAGTCTTGCATTGACAGTTAAGTTCTTATGTCCAGAAGTGACACAAATTATCTCACAACTCATTGGCTGGAACTGGTCACATGACATCAGCTTAACTGCAAGGGTTGGGGTAGTGTAATCCTCCCACCTACCTGGAAGGAGAGAAGAGCCACATGTGGATGATCATTAGACATTGTTACCATAGGAAGATTTTTTTTTTTTAAGATTTTATTTATTTATTTGAGAGAGAGAATGAGATAGAGCATGAGAGGGGGGAGAGTCAGAGGGAGAAGCAGCATGAGAGGGGGGAGGGTCAGAGGGAGAAGCAGACTCCCTGCTGAGCAGGGAGCCCGATGCGGGACTCGATCCCAGGACTTCAGGATCATGACCTAGTCGCTTAACCAACTGAGCCACCCAGGCGCCCCACCATAGGAAGATTTAAAACTTAACCTGTACATTTATTCTTACTGATGAATTTTAAAATCTTGCTGAGAGAATTTTAAGTTCTCTCTCCAAATATCATTGAAATTTTAATTAATATTGCCATACAATTCAAAGTTATTGGTGTTAGGGAGGGAGAGGAGAACTTACATTTTCCAGTATTAAGCTTTCCTATTCATGAGCATCACTTGTCTCCAAATACAAAATTTCATTTATATCTCTTAGGGTGGTCTCTAGCTTTAGCCATATTTGATCTACATGCCTCTGATCTTTAGTTAATATCTAGACACTTTATATTTTTGTTCTGTTATAAAAAAGACTTTTTCCTAATTGGTTATTTCTCATTTATAAAAAGACTATTTGGGTATATTTATTTTGTGCTTGACAACCTTACGAATGGTTTTTAGTTTGAATAGGTTCTAGTGGATTCTTTTAGATTTGCCAGGAAGATAATATTAAAAACAATAATATTTTTACTTTCATACAGTTCTGAGATGATATATATATATATCCATATAAATGTAATTTTCCTATTTAAATAACAATAGTTTTTATTATTTATTTATTTATTAGAAGATTTTATTTATTTATTTGACAGAGAGAGCACGAGAGCAGGAGCACAAGCAGGACGAGTGGGAGAGGGAGAAGCAGGCTTCCCACTGAGCAGAGAGCCCGATATGGGACTCGATCCCAGAACCCTGGGATCATCACCTGAGCTGAAGGCAGATGCTTAATGACTGAGCCACCCAGGTGCGCATAACAATAGTTTTTAAATGGTAGTAATAATCACACATAACATTACCTTGCCATTATAAAGAGAATGACTTTAGAATTTTACAATTAAGAATGTTATTACTAGTTTAAGCAGGTCTCACTCTTTACAGGATTAAGGTACTAAGTGACTTACCTATTTTGACCCTCTGAGAATGATGAATTATATTAACAAATTTTCCTATTAAGCTGTTTTTGCATTATATAATAAAATCTACTTGGTCTTAATATATTAAACTTGTAATAATGTTTATTCAGTTTACAAAGACTTTTCCTGTGGTTTTAGATAATGGTCTAAATTTTAGTTCTCTTTGTCTCGTCTTAAATTTTACTGTCAAGATTATGCTAGCTTTGTATAATGGGTTGCAAAGTTACAAGTTTTTTATTATTTTTATAGGTAAGTCACTTAGTACCTTAATCCTGTAAAGAGTGAGACCTGCTTAAACTAGTAATAACATTCTTAATTGTAATATTCTAAAGTCATTCTCTTTATAATGGCAAGGTAATGTTATGTGTGATTATTACTACCATGGCATTTGGATTTTCTCATAATTAAAAATTTGCAAGGATCCACAACAATTTTTGGAACTGGGATTGATTTTGAATATACTTCTCAATTCCACATTCATTATTCTGTTAAATTTTCTTAGTTTTTTTGTGACAATTTTGGTAGTTCTTATTTTCTTAGAAACTTGTCCATCTTATTGTAATTTTCAAATATATAAGCACAGATTATAGATTTTTTTACATTTCTTTTTTTTATTCTTATGTTAATCCCTATACATTACATCATTAATTTTAGATTAAGTGTTCCATGATTCATTGTTTGTGCATAACACCCAGTGCTCCATGCAGAATGTGCCCTCCTCAATACCCACCACCAGGCTAACCCATCCTCCCACCCTCCTCCCCTCTAGAACCCTGTTTGTTTTTCAGAGTCCATCGTCTCTCATGGTTCGTCTACCCCTCCGATTTCCCCTGCTTCATTCTTCCCCTCCCGCTACCTTCTTCTTCTTCTTTTTTTTTTCTTAACATATATTGCGTTATTTGTTTCAGAGGTACAGATCTGAGATTCAACAGTCTTGCACAATTCACAGCGCTTACCAGAGCACATACCCTCCCTAGTGTCTATCACCCAGTCACCGCATCCCTCCCACCCCACCCCACTTCAACAACACTCAGTTTGTTTCCTGCGATTAAGAATTCCTCATATCGGTGAGGTCATATGATACATGTCTTTCTCTGTTTGACTTATTTCACTCAACATAATACCCTGCAGTTCCATCCACGTCGTTGCAAATGGCAAGATCTCATTCCTTTTGATGGCTGCATAATATTCCATTGTATATATATATATATACCACCTCTTCTTTATCCATTCATCTGTCAATGGACATCTTGGCTCTTTCCACAGTTTGGCTATTGTGGACATTGCTGCTATAAACATCGGGGTGCACGTAGCCCTTCGGATCCCTACTTTTGTATCTTTGGGGTAAATACCCAGTAGTGCAATTGCTGGATCATAGGGTACCTCTATTTTCAACTTTTTGAGGAACCTCCATACAGTTTTCCAGAGTGGCTGCACCAGCTTGCATTCCCACCAACAGTGTAGGAGGGTTCCCCTTTCTCCACATCCCCGCCAACATCTGTCGTTTCCTGACTTGTTAATTTTAGCCATTCTGACGGGTGTGAGGTGGTATCTCATTGAGGTTTTGATTTGGATTTCCCTGATGCCGAGCGATATTGAGCACTTTTTCATGTGTCTGCTGGCCATCTGGATGTCTTCTTTGGAAAAATGTCTGTTCATGTCTTCTGCCCATTTCTTGATTGGATTCTTTGTTCTTTGGGTATTGAGTTTGATGAGTTCTTTATAGATTTTGGATACTAGCCCTTTATCTGATATGTCATTTGCAAATATCTTCTCCTATTCTGTCGGTTGTCTTTTGGTTTTGTTGACTGTTTCCTTTGCTGTGCAAAAGCTTTTTATCTTGATGAAGTCCCAATAGTTCATTTTTTGCCCTTGCTTCCCTTGCCTTTGGCGATGTTTCTAGGAAGAAGTTGCTTCGGCTGAGGTCGAAGAGGTTGCTGCCTGTGTTCTCCTTTAGGATTTGGATGGACTCCTGTCTCACGTTGAGGTCTTTCAACCATTTGGAGTCTATTTTTGTGTGTGGTGTAAGGAAATGGTCCAGTTTCATTCTTCTGCATGTGGCTATCCAATTTTCCCAACACCATTTGTTGAAGAGACTTTGTTCCATTGGACATTCTTTCCTGCTTTGTCAAAGATGAGTTGACCATAGAGTTGAGGGTCCATTTCTGGGTTCTCTGTTCTGTTCCATTGATCTATGTGTCTGTTTTTGTGCCAGTACCATGCTGTCTTGATGATGACAGCTTTGTAATAGAGCTGGAAGTCTGGAATTGTGATGCCGCCGGCTTTGCTTTTCTTTTTCAACATTCCTCTGGCTATTCAGGGTCTTTTCTGGTTCCATACAAATTTTAGGATGATTTGTTCCATTTCTTTGAAAAAAGTGGATGGTATTTTGATGGGGATTGCATTGAAAGTGTGGATTGCTCTAGGTAGCATTGACATCTTCACAATATTAGTTCTTCCAATCCATGAGCATGGAACGTTTTTCCATTTCTTTGTGTCTTCCTCAATTTCTTTCATGAGTATTTTATAGTTTTCTGAGTACAGATCCTTTGTCTCTTTGGTTAGATTTATTCCTAGGTATCTTATGGTTTTGGGTGCAATTGTAAATGGGATCGACTCCTTAATTTCTCTTTCTTCTGTCTTGTTGTTGGTGTATAGGAATGCCACTGGCTTCTGTGCATTGATTTTATATCCTGCCACTTTACTGAATTCCTGTATGAGTTCTAGCAGTTTTGGGGTGGAGTCTTTTGGGTTTTCCACATAAAGTATCAATCATCTGCAAAGAGTGAGAGTTTGACTTCTTCTTTGCCAATTTGGATGCCTTTGATTTCTTTTTGTTGTCTGATTGCTGTGGCTAGGACTTCCAATACTATGTTGAATAGCAGTGGTGATAGTGGACATCCCTGCCACGTTCCTGACCTTAGGGGGAAAGCTCTCAGTTTTTCCCCATTGAGAATGATATTCGCTGTAAGTTTTTCACTTACAGCGTAAGTGAAAAAAGTAGATGGCTTTTATGATATTGAGGTATGTACCCTCGATCCCTATACTCTGAAGAGTTTTGATCAAGAAAGGATGCTGTACTTTGTCAAAAGCTTTTTCTGCATCTATTGAGAGGATCATATGATTCTTGGTCTTTCTTTTGTTAATGTATTGTATCACATTGATTGATTTGCGGATGTTGAACCAACCTTGCAGCCCAGGGATAAATCCCACTTGGTCATGGTGAATAATCCTTTGAATGTACTGTTGGATCCTATTGGTTAGTATTTTGGTGAGAATTTTTGCATCCATGTTCATCAGGGATATTGGTCTGTAATTCTCCTTTTGGATGGGGTCTTTGTCTCGTTTTGGGATCAAGGTAATGCTGGCCTCATAAAATGAGTTTGGAAGTTTTCCTTCCATTTCTATTTTTTGGAACAGTTTCAGAAGAATAGGTATTAATTCTTCTTGAAATGTTTGGTAGAATTCCCCTGGGAAGCCATCTGGCCCTGGGCTTTTGTTTTTTGGGAGATTTTTGATGACTGCTTCAATTTCCTTAGTGGTGATAGGTCTGTTCAGGTTTTCTATTTCATCCTGGTTCAGTTTTGGTAGTTGATACATCTCTAGGAATGCCTCCATTTCTTCCAGGTTATCGAATTTGCTGGCATAGAGTTGCTCATAATATGTTCTTATAATTGTTTGTATTTCTTTGGTGTTGGTTGTGATCTCTCCTCTTTCATTCATGATTTTGTTGATTTGGGTCCTTTCTCTTTTCTTTTTGATAAGTCTGGCCAGGGGTTTATCAATCTTGTTAATTCTTTCAAAGAACCAGCTCCTAGTTTCGTTGATCTGTTCTACTGTTCTTTTAGTTTCTATTTCATTGATTTTTGCTCTGATCTTTATTATTTCTTTCCTCCTGCTGGGTTTAGGCTTTATTTGCTGTTCTTTCTCCAGCTCCTTTAGGTGTAGGGTTAGGTTGTGTATTTGAGACCTTTCTTGTTTCTTGAGAAAGGCTTGTATTGCTCTATACTTTCCTCTTAGGACTGCCTTTGCTGCATCCCAAAGATTTTGAATAGTTGTGTTTTCATTTTCATTGGTTTCCATGTATTTTTTAAATTCTTCTTTAATTTCCTGGTTGACCAATTCATTCTTCAGTAGGATGCTCTTTAGCCTCCATGTATTTGAGTTCTTTCCGACTTTCCTCTTGTGATTGAGTTCTAGTTTCAAAGCATTGTGGTTTGAAAATAGGCAGGGAATGATCCTAATCTTTTGGTACCGGTTGAGACCTGATTTATGACCTAGGATGTGATCTATTCTGGAGAATGTTCCATGGGCACTAGAGAAGAATGTGTATTCTGTTGCTTTGGGGTGGAATGTTCTGAATATGTCTCTGAAGTCCATTTGGTCCAGTGTGTCATTTAAAGTCTTTATTTCCTTGTTGATCTTTTGCTTAGACGATCTGTCCATTTCAGTGAGGGGGGTGTTAAAGTCCCCCACTATTATTGTATTGTTGTCGATGTGTTTCTTTGCTTTTGTATTAATTGCCTTATATAATTGGCTGCTCCCATGTTAGGGGCATAGATATTTACAATTGTTAGATCTTCTTGTTGGATAGATCCTTTAAGTAGGATATAATGTCCTTCCTCATCTCTTATTACAGTTTTTGGTTTAAAATCTAATTTGTGTGCTATAAGGATTGCCATACCAACTTTCTTTTGGTGTCCATTAGCATGGTAAATGGTTTTCCACCCCCTCACTTTCAATCTGGGGGTGTCTTTGGTTCTAAAATGAGTCTCTTGCAGACAGCATATCGATGGGTCTTGTTTTTTAATCCAGTCTGATAGCCTGTGTCTTTTGATTGGGGCATTGAGCCCATTTACATTCAGGGTAACTATTGAAAGATAGGAATTTAGTGCCATTTTATTGCCTGTAAGGTGACTGTTACCGTATATTGTCTGTGTTCCTTTCTGGTCTATGTTGCTTTTAGGCTCTCTCTTTGCTTAGAGGACCCCTTTCAAGATTTCCTGTAGGGCTGGTTTTGTGTTTGCAAATTCCTTTAGTTTTTGTTTGTCCTGGAAGCTTTTTATCTCTCCTTCAATTTTCAATGACAGCCTAGCTGGATATAGTATTCTTGGCTGCATATTTTTCTCATTTAGTGCTCTGAATATATCCTGCCAGTCCTTTCTGGCCTGCCAGGTCTCTGTGGATAGGTCTGTTGCCAATCTAATGTTTCTACCCTTGTAGGTTACATATCTCTTCTCCCGAGCTGCTTTCAGGATTTTCTCTTTGTCTCTGAGACTCGTAAGTTTTACTATTAGATGTTGGGGTGTTGACCTATTTTTAATGATTTTGAGAGGGGTTCTCTGTGCTTCCTGGATTTTGATGCCTGTTTCCTTCCCCAAATTAGGGAAGTTCTCTGCTCTAATTTGCTCCATCATACCTTCTGCCCCTCTCTCTCTTTCTTCTTCTTCTGGGATCCCAATTATTCTAATGTTGTTTCATCTTATGGTATCGCTTATCTCTCAAATTCTGCCCTCGTGATCCAGTAGTTGTTTATCTCTCTTTTTCTCAGCTTCTTTATTTTCCATCATTTCATCTTCTATGTTACTGATTCTCTCTTCTGCCTCATTTATTCTAGCACTTAGCGCCCCCATTTTTGATTGCACCTCATTAATAGCCTTTTTGATTTCTACTTGGTTGGATTTTAGTTCTTTTACTTCCCCAGAAAGGGTTTCTCTAATAACTTCCATATTTTTTTCAAGCCCAGCTAGTATCTTTAAAGTGATGATTCTGAACTCTAGATCTGACATCGTACTAATGTCCGTATTGAGTAGGTCCCTGGCAGTCGGTACTACCCATTGTTCTTTTTGTTGAGGTGATTTTTTCCGTCTTGTCATTTTGTGCAGAGGAGAATAGATTAATGAGAGAACAAAATGCTAGCAGAGTAACAACGTCCCCAGAAAATATACTCTAAACAAATCAGAAAAGACCTGAAGCAGTGGGAAAAGAAAGGGAAATAGAGAAAAAAGAAAAAGAAAGAAAAAGAAAAAGATAAAGATAAAAACAAAAACAAACAAAACAAAACAACAACAACAAACAAAAAAAAAACCAGAATGTGATCAAATATGATCAAGCTGGTATAAAGATCAGTGCCACACACTAGATTTGGGGTGTATTTTGGTCTTTTAGAAGAAAGTGCCTCCCAAAATTTTAAAGAAAGAAAAACTTATATATGTACAAAAATAAGGGTTGATATGATGAAGGGATGGAATATGACTGTGAAGATGGAAATTATAAAAAATTTTATAAAAGGAATTGATAAGAAGTTGTTTGAAAAAAGAAAGAAGAGGATTTAAAAAAAGAGAAAAGAAAAAAAAAAGGGAGAGGATGTGATCAGGCAGGGGAATAGAAAACACCATATACTAGAGATTTAGGGTACATTTTAATCTGTTAGAAGAAACCATCTCAAGATTTTAAAGAGAGAACAACTTATATATATAAGCCAAAAATACGGGTAACTACTATGAAGGGATAGACTATGACTCTAAAAATGAAAAATAAAAATGTTTTTTTTTAAAAGAAGGGATTGATAAGATGTTGGTTGAAAAAGGGAAAAAGAAAAATTCAAAAAGAAATAAAAAGACAAAAAGACAGTTAAAAAAAAATTAACTTTAAAAGACTAAAGAATCATGGTAAAAAAGCCACGAATTCTATGTGCAGTATTCCCCTAGTGCTGGAGTTCTGCTGTTCTCATTGATTGGTAAACTTGGTCTTGGCCGGCTGTTCTCGCTGATCTTCTGGGGAGGGGCCTGTTGCCGTGGTTTCCAAATGTCTCTGCCGGAGGCGGAATTGCCCCGCCCTTGCCCCCTCCCGGCTAAGTAATCTGCTCGGGTTTGCTCTCCGGGGCTTTTGTTCCCTGCGAGCTTTCCGTACAGCTTTGGAGGCGGAGAAGGAAAATGGCGGCCTCCCAATCTGCGCCCCAAAGGAGCCAAGAACTTGGGCCCTGCTCCTCAGTGAGCCCCCAGAGAAAAGAAGTCAGTCACTCCCGTCTCCCCAGTCTCCGGCCACACTCTGTGCTCACCCGGCCTGTGACCGCGCGTTTCTATCTCCAGCACCCGACCCCGGGTGGAGTCTCCAAACCCAGCAGATCCCTGCGGTGCACTCCCGCGCATCTCCTCCCGGGAGAGGAAGGTGAGTCTCCCCGGATCTGCCGCTTGTTGGGTCCCTGCTGGGGGAGCAGTGGCCCGACTGTGCCGCGGATCCCGGTTTATGGCCACCCCGAGCTGAGAGCCCGCGCCTGGGCTCCTCCTCTGCAGCCGGCTTCCCTGCTCCGATACCTGGGAGCCCTGCCACACTCAGGCACCCCCGGTCTTTCTGTGACCCCGAGGGTCCTGAGACCACACTGTCCCGGAGGGTTCCACCCCCCGCTTAGTCACCAGACTGACGTCCCTTGGCGGAGCAGACTTTTAAAAGTTCCGATTTTGTGCTCCGTGGTTCTATCACTTGCCAGAAGCGGCCGACGGAGGCCCCTCCCCCGCCATCTATCCTCCCGAATATCGCCTCGGATTCACTTCTCCGCACGTCCTACCTTCCAGAAAGTGGTCGCTTTTCTGATGAGAGAGTTGTTGCTCTTCTTTTCTTCGATCTCCTGTTGAGTTTGTAGGTATTCAGAATGGTTTGATCCCTATTCAGCTGAATTCCTGAGAGGAGACGAAATCCAGGTCTCCTACTCCTCCGCCATCTTGCTCCGCCCCCCCAGATTATAGATTTTATTCAACTTTTTAAAATACACCTCAGCATCATGCTTACAGTCCTTCTTGTATTCACACTTTTGGGGTTTATATTCTTTTTATATTTTTTTTTATTAGTTCTTCTTGCATTTCTAATTTGATGTTAGTTTTTATAAATTACTAAACTAAATACTTAATTTATTTTTATTGCTCCTTTAATGATAACATCAATTATAGTATAAAATTTCATAATAAATTAGTCCACAGCTCATAAGTTTTGACATAAACTGTTCCCTTTGTTGTTGTTATATATGTCTTGTAAAATCTTTAATTTCTTCTTTTGCCCAAGAGTTATTTTAAAAAGTCTTCTCTAGGGGTGCCTGGGTGGCTCAGTCGTTACGCATCTGCCTTCAGCTCAGGTCATGATCCCAGGGTCCTGGGATCGAGCCCCACATTGGGCTCTCTGCTCAGTGGGAAGCCTGCTTCTTCCTCTCCCACTCCCCTGCTTGTGTTCTCTTTCTTTCTGTTTGTCTCTCTGTCAGATAAATAAATCTTTAAAAAAAATAAAAATAAAAAGTAAAGTCTTTTCTATTTTTAAGTAGTTGATTTTTTTTTTGGTTGGCAGTTTTGTTTTTATTTCATGTTTATTGCATTATTAAGATCATTTGATTTTTTTTTGCTTTGAAATGTTTTGAAATTTATCTTGATCTAGTATGTGTTCATTTTAATAAGTGTTCTAGGAAAATTTGAAAGAATGTGTTGTCCATATTTGTAGGGCACAGAGATTGCTATACATTGTTTTAGCTTGTTCCCCTGTTGTCCCAGTGTTGATCCCATGCAATTCATGCTCTACACTGTAGTTGAGCATTAAGGAGAAGGGTTCACAAAATAAACTGGGTTGGGCTATTTAGACACAGGGTTAAGGATCAAATGTCTATAGTTACCTGAGACATCAGAATTGCCTACTCACCTCTTTTTGTTTCCTTGTACATGCCTTAGCATTCTGCATTTTTCAGTATATCCTGGTTTCTCTTGATCTTAGAATGTTTTGTACAGTAAACAGCGGGTTATAGTTAGAATTGGAGGCATATTCCTTATTTTCATGTTTACTAGGTTTGTCTTACTTATTGAAATGTGCATTGGAACATTGGGGAGAGCTCTCATATTTTTGAACAGTTTCTCTGATGCCAATGAGGTCAGTGCACTTTAATCAAAATAGGGCTGTTCTTAGTTCTGATTGGCCAAGGATATCAGGGTTTTCTGAAGATAGACATTTGAGAATTAGGAAGTTGGTACATAATTAACAATCAACAAATATTTTTTTGATTAAGTAATCTTTCTGTTATTTTCATAAATTTTAAAGTCCAGGGAAAGGTTCTACATTATAAATCTCATAAACTTGATCCTAGGTCTTCTGACACTAGGTCATATTTTCCCAGTGAACTGCTCTTTTAAATTTTGCAGATTTCTTTTGTAGCCCAAAGGGTACAATTTTGCAATTATGTTATGGTAAAATTCTATGAAGTTTGCTGTTTTTTGGTTTTGCCAGTTTTGTGAGCAGAATCTCATCATTTGGGGTCAGACATACATTATTTTAATCTTTGGTAAAATGATTATATAATATTTCCTACAAAAGGTATACAGATGCATGTGCCTATATGAAACCTAGGCACCTCAGTATTTTAAACCTCAATATTTTAAATTCCAACAAAGGATTGACTAAGAATTACTGAATGGGATACATGCAGTTTACCAGAGTTCATTTATGCACAAGTACATAAACAATTGGCAGATATAAAGTTTGGTTCTGGGATAAATATTCCATTCCTTTTTTTTTTTTTTTTTAAGATTTATTTCATGGGGGGAGGGGCAGAGGGAGAGAGAAACCCAAGAGCACTCCACGCTGAACTCAGAGTCCAACACAGGGCTCAATCCATGATCCTGAGATCATGACCTGAGCCGAAACCGAGGGTTGGACACTCAACCGACTGCTCCACACAGACCCCTCAATTTTTATTCCATCCTTACAGAGGAATTGGGTAAATCTAAAGGAGGAAATGGCAAAGGACAATGTCTCTTAGTTCTGTTTGGAAAGCTTTTTTGATTCTCATTCTACAATTTCTGATTCTTTTCTGCATTCTGTACTATGTATATATCCTATACCAACTTTTTTTTTTTACAATTTTTTAAAGAGTTCTTTGTACTAAAGCTAGAGAATTTTCAGTATTTTTTCTGTCCATAATTGCTCAAAGTTCAGACTTTAGAGAATCATCACTGACCGTATCCTTGGATGTAGCAATCTCTATTCCTACTTATAAAGACGTTAAGGAAGTTTTCTTGTCTCTCATATACATAGCACACTTACACAAAACTTTTAGAAGGTCTTTATGAATAAGCAGAATATTTATTTACTGCTGTCTGTCTCAAGCACAGTGACTGACAGAGTTAATAGTCAGCAACATGTGTCCAAGGTCTCTGTTGTGTGCTCTGTCTCTCCGTCTGAATTTTTCTCTCATCTGGGCTAAGCAGTAGGTGGGGATGAAAGTAACCAAGTTTCAGGTTACATACATCCTGAAAACAGCTTCCTTCTAGAATTTGTTGACTCTCTTCTATTTCCCTGTTTTATACTATTAAGAGTCTCATGTCCACAGCTGCACAGGGTTTTTGCATTTAACCATCTCTTTTTTTTTTTTCTGTAGGAGAGCCAGTACTCCCACACACATTGTTTTAGCTTAATTTTGATAGAAACATATAAGCCAATATTGGGAAATATTATATAAAATCCCATCAGTCTATCGTAATTTCCACTTTGGAGTATTCTGTTTTCCACATATGTCTCTTTTTCCACAGTGGTAATCATCCTGCATATATTACTTTGTATGCTCATTTAAAACAGCATTGCAACATTTATTTTTGCTTGTACATGGCATTTATAATTTTTTATCCTTAAGAATTTACAGGATTACATCAAAATCAGCATGGTGTTGAGCCTTGAATGAAATGGACATGGTATTGTTCTAATAAGTAAAACGTTCAGGATACGTATTTGGATAATATCACAAATTTAGTATATGATTTAACTAGTTCTCCAATTTTTTTTTTTTTTTTTTAAGATTTTATTTATTTGTCAGAGCGCACAAGCAGGAGGAGAAGCAGGCAGGGGGAGAGGCGGGACTTGATCTCAGGACCCTGGGATCATGACCTGAGCCAAAGGCAGACGCTTAACTTGACTGAGCCATCCAGGCATCCCTCCAACTTGTTTTCTGACATGAAATCCAGAGCTTACTGCATTAGACCACCTAATATAGATAAGAGGCTTTTAAACACCTGCCTTCCAAATACCACTATTAGTTTGCGCCTTCAGTTTTATGAGAGCTGTATCACTTTATCACTGTATCACTGTGCAAAATGAGGATACAAAACATCTCTGTTCTAGTGCTTAGCTCTCTCTCAATGGCTTACAACGTCCCTTCAGGAATGTCTGCTTTGCTCTCTGCCTTTCACCTTTAGTCTCCTCAGGTAAGTTGGGTTGATTAGCCACCATCCAAAATGGACCATTTTTCTTGGGTGGTCCTAAGTTGGGAAATTCTTCCTAAGCCAATCCATTGTGACAAAGACACCAACACTGGTTTTCCTCGAAGCACATGATTTCACCTGCCACAGAGTAGGTCTTGAGTATTCATTCCCTAACAAGATTTTTTTGAGGTTTCTTGTCCAGTGCTTTCCACCTGCTATCTTCCAGGTTCTACAACTCTGAGGATGCTCTTTCCTAGCTCTGTGACTGTGTTTCTTGTGTATAATCTTTCTTTTGTACAATGACAACATGCTCGTCCCTTTCTCAGGATGGCCCCTTGAAGTTACATCTCATTACTTCATCCAGAGGCAATGTCCTGGTCTTCCTTAAATAACTGCTTTCCAGTCTCAGGGTCCACATTATCTTCTGGTTCTGTCATAATTCTGTCTTAATACTCCACCCTCCTGTTTTCTTTCTTCAGAGGTTGTAATTCCTGTTCTTCCATTACCCCTCTTGCCTGTCTGTAGTCAATAATCAAAACTTCTTTTTTTTTTTTTTTAAAGATTTTATTTATTTATTTGACAGAGAGAGACACAGCGAGAGAGGGAACACAAGCAGGGGGAGTGGGAGAGGGAGAAGCAGGCTTCCCGCCGAGCAGGGAGCCTGATGCGGGACTCGATCCCAGGACCCTGGGATCATGACCTGAGCTGAAGGCAGTCGCTTAACCAACTGAGCCACCCAGGCGCCCAATAATCAAAACTTCTTACTTGTGTCCATGCCTTCAGGCTTCTGTCCATGCTCTTAGTGGGCTACACCATCTACCAGTAAGCAGATGGACTGGAGTAATTGAAGGTCAGACTTGGGTTATTTGAAGACTGTGTACCTGGATGCATCATTTTGATTTTTTTATGACTGCCCTTATTGAGCTAGGTTTTGAGATGACACCAAGGTTAGTACTGAGGGATGTTATACATAGAATAGCCATATAAATCGGGCACCTGGGTGGCTCAGTTGGTTAAGCGACTGCCTTCGGCTCAGGTCATGGTCCCGGGGTCCTGGGATCGAGTCCCGCATCGGCTCCCTGCTCTGCGGGAAGCCTGCTTCTCCCTCTCCCACTCCCCCTGCTTGTGTTCCCTCTCTCGCTATGTCTCTCTCTGTCAAATAAATAAATAAAATCTTTAAAAAAAAAAAAAAGGAATAGCCATATAAATCTTGAGACTGTACATCTCGTAGGCATGGTATTGAGACTTTTGTCTGTTATATTACGTAGTTTCTTCTATGTGAGGACGTGGAATAATCACCATCATGTTCTAAGTCCAGAAAAGCTGGACTTACCCTCAGTAATATTGTAAATCTACTAATTGATCATAATATTTTCATTTTTTTTTGCCCAGGGAAATCAGATGTAAATGTGTACTTTCTTTTGTGAAAATGTGTTAGATATTAGGATATAAATCTTTGTATCAGTTATCTTTTTTTTTTTTTTTAGTTTTCAGTTTTTATTTACAGCACAACTTTCTATCATTAGTGCACTCATTGAATAATTGTGATTAAACACACATTTAAACTACTGTTAACCTTTCCTAATAATTACAGAGCTTAAAGGGACCTCATACAATATAACCATTTTTATTCATTGTTTAGATACTTGAAGTCCCCATTATGCTTTTTTTTTTTTTCCTGGCAAATTGTATCAGTTATCTTTGACTTCTCACTTTCTGCCTTTTTACACCCATTATCTCACTTATTTTGAGGTTTTATGATATTCAGTTTACTTTTCATAAGCTGCCTCAAATTTCTCCTTTTGAGCTAAAATATCTATAAAAATAAGTATATGTAACTAAATAAAAATTTTATATTCAGTAGTTCAATTGGTTTAAAATGATTTTATTGGAATAAAACTGAATTGAACAGATTATAAAACTTTGTTAGACTGTAAGCATTAAAACTGTTTTAAAAGGGGCACCTGGGTGGCTCAGTCGTTAAGCGTCTGCCTTTGGCTCAGGTCATGGTCCCGGGGTCCTGGGATCGAGCTCCACATCGGGCTCCCTGCTCGGTGGGAAGCCTGCTTCTCCCTCTCCCACTCCCCCTGCTTGTGTTCCCTCTCTCGCTGTATCTCTCTCTGTCAAATAAATAAATAAAATCTTAAAAAAAAACTTTTAAAATTTAAAAAAATATATTCTATTAACTAAAACATATATATTTTTCTACTCTTTGTTTCTGAATTTTTTCCAAGCCATGGTATTTTTAAATCATTTTAACTTTTTATTATTGGGTTATCATTGCATTTTCTAATTGGGGAGGTTCATTCTGGAAATATACAGATGAGATTTTATCTTTCTTGCTTAGGCTTTAGATTTTTATATTTAGGAATTTGTACGTCTACATCATCTGTACCTTGAAATTAAAACCTCTTCAAGGTCAGGGCCAGTAATGACTTTATTATTACTCAGTAATGAAGTGCCTTCATAACTTACTAGCTCTGTGACATTGAGCAAATGACATCTCTCTGAGCCTCCGTTTCCTCATCTGTAAAATGTGGATAATTAGAGTATCCATTTCATAAAGTTGTTGATTTAAAAGATTAATTACATCAAGCATTTAGAGCTATTGCTTTTAGTATATTAGTAATGGCAATAGTAGCTGTTTTAACTAATAAATCCCCAAATCTCAGTTGTTTTACAAAAGAGAAGTTTATTTTTCACTCCATAAGTGAGGGAGGATGGGCTCTGTTCCACAGCCCAGGCTGATGGAAGCTTTGCCATCATCAATATGTAACCTTTAAGTTTCTTCTGAGTGATCTATTAACCCCCCATCCCTCCATTCATCCATCTCAGGCAGTCATGGTGGGATATATACATAGGGAAGGAGGAGAAAGGTTAATGGATAATATTAGAAAGGTTTTTACTGTCTAGGCCTGGACATGGCATATGTCACTCTGCCCACAGTGGCCAGATCACATGGTCCTACTTATATGTGATTGTGGCTGAGAAATGTAGTAGCTGCATGGGCAGCTTCTTTCCAGCAATAACTCTTCCCTACAGAAAAGGATCATGAATCTTTGATAGAAAACCTGTCACTTCCACACAGGTATGGGAAGTAATTAATAAATGGTAGATATTATTTTTATATCTTCATATATCACAATATATCATAATTAAAATTCACTTGTTAGACTCTTCAGTTAGACTGGGAGTGCTTCCAAGTCACACAGGGATTACATCCTGCCCAGAGTCCCTGATTGTTGGCAGAATTGAAGAACAATGCAAGTTCTTAACAGATGCTTGGTGACTGGATATCTGTGGATGCTATGTGCTTAAAGAATGAACGAATACCTGATTTGATGTTGGATTTGGAATCATAATTACCATTAGTATTAATTGAAAATCACAGATAGGTTCTTAGAGTTGTAAGTTTAAAGTTCTGAAAAAGTGAACTGGTCACTTTGCTTAGCCTCACTGAGTATCAACGGTCTGAAGAAAAATAAGCCATCTGGGCATAGATGGACATATAGAATAATAGATGCTGCCATGGCAGTTAATGACAATGTGGTTGGTCTCTTTGAAATACTGTATGATGGTTATCATTAACTTCCCATTTCTTCAGACTCTTTTGGAAACACTAAATAAAGCTAGATGTGCAATGCAATTTATCAATGATTTTGTAGTCTAAAATCAATATCCAGAGTTATGAGAATCTGCTTAGATTGACTAACCTTTCCTCCACTGCTCCAGTATGTGTTAGCACCTGGTTTCCAATTAGAGTCTATTTAATCTCATAGGGGTGGGATGTTGAACAGTATCCTGTTCCTTCAGCATTTGTTCCTTAGTACTTCTGTTAAAATCACAAAGAGGACGCTAGTAAAAGGCAGCTAACTTGCAATCAATCCTCTGCATTCTTGGAGCATGGTTTTAGCATCTCTTACGACATGCCATACATGTTCTCCTATGAGGAGGCAGTATTTTAGAAGGCCAGAGCTGTAGAGGGAAAAAGTAGCATGAGCTATTTTGTCATTGTTCCTTTGGAACTTTCACATACTCTCCTTCTTCTGATTCCTCTGAGGTCAGGACAAAAGAAGGGTTCTAGATGGTAGGAGAGCAGTCTTTTTGTTTAGTTGTTTGTGTTTTCTTCTCTGGTTATACATGCACTGTCTCATGGCAGGCATCTACATCATCTGTACCTTGAAATTAAAACCTCCTTTAACTGATCATTTTTGTGCATGTATCAGTGGGTTCTCTAAATAGGGGACATCTCTTGTGCACAGGCTCCTGGTATGGATGCAGTCTGTGGCTAACCTAACACCCCAGTAGCTTTTGCCTATAGCAGAATCCCTACAGCTTCTTACTGCTTGCTTGTCCTATCCCAGCAGGGCATCCCTTTTTGGCAGAAGCTAATCAAGACAGTTCAAATATGGTTTCTTGGTCCTTAGGACACTCCAGTATTCTTATCCTGCCAAATCATGGAAGGGCAGTTTGCCTAGATTCTAGTAGCCCTCTCTTAAATGTGTAGACAGGGGCTGATCCAGCCAGGCTCCTACCTTCAGACTTCCTCAGTAACTACTAGGTATGTTGATTTGTACCCTCAAACTCCTGAGGGGATGTATCAGACTCTTCAAATATCTATCTCCAAAGCACATAGACAGACCTGTGAATTTTTCTTGCTCTAAAGGCTTTAAACCAGTATCAATCTCACTTCCTTTCTTTTATCAACCCAATCTTTAAGCTCTCTTTCTCTTGGTGTGATACAGGGGAGGTACCACCCTTCGAAATCTCTTCCTAAGGTGGTGGGTGGAGAAAAAATTCTTCACTTGTATGAATATTCTCCTAGCAGTTCTAGTCAGTGACCATTTGAATTCCTAGCTGTATACAGACCAGAAGCAGAAAGTGATGGAAGATTTTATTGTTACTGCATTGACTCTTTCATGTTTTAGTGCAGCATGGATTCATCTTATGTATAGTAATTCTCTGATGAGAATTTTGTACAGTTACCACAGCTCAAGCCATTTCAGGGCCTTTAGTGATTTTAAATTCTAAAATCCCATATGAAATTCATCTTTACAGTTCCCCTTTCTTTATTATATTTTTGTTTTTGTGTGTTTTTATGTTTTGCTGTGTGCTTGGACCCTCTCTCTTCTCTTACAAACCACATCTTGTAAGTCTGTGTTTAGATTTAATTTTCTTTTGCATAACCCAAGAGATCTATATCATGAAAATCTGTTGTTTTGCCACCAATAAAGTGGTTCTGATTCTAAAAAAGAAAATATAGCAACTTGTATGATTATGTGATTTTGGCCAGATTTTTCTGCATTTAATGGTTAGGTATGTTGCTTTCTGAGATTGAATAGCATCTATTACCCCTTGTCTCTCCTGAACCAGTTCATCATTAATTTCTTAGTCCAGATAATTACTGTGTCATTCATGATGATGCTTGGATAGTTAGCCATGCAGATAGAACAAAGAATCTAGGGGCATGTTTTATTGTTTTCAACATTAGGGCTTTAGCCCAAATCCCGAGATAATAACGAATGTTCCATTCAGTATACTGTTTTACTTTACCAGGAAAAAGAATGGTTTATTTTCTGTTTTGTAAATATGAAAGAAAATCTTAAGTGACCTACCTGAGACTCCTGACACATATTATTATTCACATGACAGACAGTTGATGACCACAAACCTGAACAAGTTGCAGATGCTGGGTGGTAGGGATAAGTGGTTCTTTTACCACACCAGACAGTACACACATTCTAGTCTTCTCTGCAAAACTCAAATGGCCACATCTTGAACCTTCAAAGTGACTTATAAATATTCAAAAATCCCCCAGTGTTAAATATGCAGATGCCTAGGATCTGCTATATGGAGATAATAGGATTGTTTCAAGGATTAAATGCAATTATGTTTTTTCTTTTTCTGACCCTGAAATCAAAAATACTTCCCTGGCCGGCTTGACTAAAATCTTTCTGAGGACTGATACGTACTTATTTCTGTCCTCTTCCACCATCCCGGTGGGGTTGAACATATCTTTAAAGTATTGTCAACTTGGGTTTTGCTCTGGAACCTAAAGGGATCCTGAATCATTTGTACTTTCTAGGGAAACTAGCCAGTGGTTTGATCCCTTTGTTTTCTCCCCTTAATAGGAAAATTCCTCAAAAAGAGATGTCTATATTTGTTTTTTCCATTTCCTTTATTCTCATTCGAACCCACATTAATTGGTGTTTTGTTCCTTCCTCCATTGAAAGAGTGTTGCCATAGTCTGTGATGATCACCATAATATCAAATCCAGTAGGTGATAATTATTCCTCATCTGATTAGGTCTAGTAACATTAGGAAGAATTAATCTTCTTCTTCTTGAAACACCTTTTCACTTTGCTTCCAGGAACTGTCCTCTCAGTCTTCCTTCTATTCTACTTGTCACCCTTTCTCAGTCTCCTCTTCTCATTCTTCCTCATCTTCTTGAAGCTCAGTCTTCAGACCTGCTCTCCTCTGGTTCCACACTCCCTAGGTTATCTACTCTCTCAGTTTCAGGGGTTTAAAAGCCATCTGAACTCTGACAGTGCCTAAATTTATCTCTACAACCCACATCCATCTCCTGAAATGGTTCTCCTATATCTAACTGCCTACTCAACACATCCCCCTCAGATGTAAAGTTGCTATCTCAGACTTAATATGGCTAAAATGTAACTCATGATTTCTAAGCTCCCAATCTGCTCCTCCCACAGGGATATCTTAATAATTGGCAACTCCATCCTACCAGTTGCTTGGGCCAAGAATCTTGGAGTCATCTTGAGTTCCCGCTCTCTTATTTTCTATATGACTGTATTGGAAAATTCTTTCAGTGGTACCTTTAAAATATATCCAGAATCCAGTCACTTCTCAAGTGCTCCCTATTTTACCTAAAGTGATACTGTTGTTCACTTGGGTTATTATAATAACCTACTAAGTTCCCCCGCCACTCCCTGCCCTTGGCAAGAAGAGTAGGCATTCAAACAATGTGAACTAACCGAATTAATACTCAATTGGAATTCAGATTTTTGCTAAAGGAATAAATGCATGGTTGCCTCTTTTTGAGGTGGCTGTCTGGACGTCATCTCACCCAGGTTCACCCTCAGGATTTAAGATAGCTTTAAGTCTCCCTCACTGATCAAAATGTACACACACACACCGTATCTTCTTTATCCATTCATCTGTGGATGGACGTTTGGGTTGCTTCCATAGATTGGCTGTTGTAAAGCTGCAATAGACATAGGAGTGTATGGATCCCTTTGAATTAGTTATTTTGAAGATCAAGATTCTTTTTATAATAGATGATAGAGTAAGAAATTAACAGGGAGTGGAATCTGGCAGAGCTGCCCATCTAGCTGGGGTCTTAAATCTGATATGATTGTCCTCTGACATCCCAATAACAGGAATGACTTGAAAATCAATGGCTGCTGATAAAAAATTTTCTACTGAAAGGGACCCACACCAGCATTTATGCTGGCTTGGTTTGTTTCTCACTCACTCTGACCCATTCCATTATTTATTGCCACAGGGTTGAGGCTTGAATATTATCTCAGTCCTGCTTTTCTCATTGACCTACTTTTAGGCTTCATGCTATGTGGATATGATCTGCCTTTGGCTATTAGGTTCATCAAAAACTTTAGTTTTCAATAATAACTTTTAGTTCTCTATGCCAGGTGCCCTAGGGCCTTTGGATCCTCAGCCAAATCACAAAAATGAATAAAAACAACTTTTCCACTTTCACTAATAGGAGAACAAACTTCTCATCACACTTTCAGAAGAGTTGGCCTTTCTTCACAGTCTCTTGTTTTGGGTGATGGGGTTTGAGATTTAATCAAAGGATATTTGGCTCACACAGAAAGGTGCGGAGTTGGTAGCACTTAACTACAGCCCTGCTTTTAGTATTCAGATAATAATGATTATAGCTGCAATTAATACCACTTACTTTGTGCTAGACAGTGTGTTGTATTCTTCACATTTAATCCTCACAGTAGCCTTATGAGATCTGGACTATTGTGATCTCCTTTAGACTTGTGTAAAGTCACAGAAGGCCTCTTCTTGGAGAAGGACATTCAGATGTTCTCCTAAAGCCAAAGACTATTCTTTTGGAAACTTTACAGTGTTATCTCCTTTAGAACAAGGAATAGTGACTATGAGATAGGACATGTTACTTTCTCCTTTTTCTGTAAGAGAAAGGGCCCACTTCTTTTGAGTCCTCTCCTAATTATATTCATTTCTATCCTGGAATAGAGTAGAATAGAGTAGAACAGAGTAGAATAGAATAGAATAGAAGAATAAGGTAGCAGGGCAGTTTCAGACAATGAATGAGGCTCCCAAGTGATTTCCTAATGTTCCCTACCTGGTAGGAGCTTAGGGAAGCTACCAACTTATTTATGTCATTGAACAAACCATGAAGTAAAGATAGTTTCTGTCCTAGCAGATTCTGAAAAATGGAGCCAAAAACTTTTTAGAGGAAGAAGCCACATTTGAGGAGTGTTCTCCTGAGTTATCTTGTCCCAAGTGATTCACTCTCTCGTTACTTATTTAAGTAGCTGTGACTTAAATGCTGATGTTTAGATTAGATTTTTAGTGTATCTGTTTCAGTATTTTTCAGAAAAGAACTCTAATTCTACCTTTGGTCCTTTTTAGCTACATTAATAAGGCCACGCCTATATAAGTAACCTTTGTCTGAAAGTGAAAGTACTTCATGAATCAGACTGACAAAAACAATGAAAACCAACTCATTTAAACCTATATTGGATCATTCCTACTTTTGGCAATCTCCTATATATTTCCCAATAAATTAGTGTGATTACACTTGAGCATCAATTTCCACTTTAAAGAGAAGAGTTTTTTGATAGATCTTTTCTCTGACCAGCAAGCAGCCTCCAGAGACTCTAGGAACTCGTTAATATATTGAGCTTTGAAGTTTCTGATTTGGTGGAATATCTATGTTGAGTCAGTATTAAGTGACGTAATGCTCAAATTTCTTCTCAGCTAGTTAGCTCCATGGGTTAGAAAATGCTATTAGCAAAGCCATTTATTTTTTGTATAGTAGAGAAAGTTGCCGTTCTGAACTATTGGTTAGACCTTTAACCCCATCTTGTAAATGTTTTCAGTGTTTCACAAAGCAGGAGCTGGGGACAATCTGACCATGGCATTCATAGTGCTTCATCTGTACTTTGCTAAGCTTGATCTCATCACTGAAGGAAACCGGTGTCACTTTCCTTTTACCCCCAAGAGTCTCATCTTAATTAGTCAAATCCATACCACCTTTGAAAGGAAAAAGCAGGAGGCTCTTTGTATTATACCCAAGGGTGATGGCATAGGCAGGGTATATTACTTTATATCAAGGACCATTTACTAGTTACTCCATTGTATATGAGAGAGCCCTGTGACATCTGAACAAGCATGGGTAAAGAGCTGGTTGGAACTCTCGGCTTCCACCATCATGTGATTGAATTCTAGGTCCACGTATTAAACTATCTACTCACTGTCTCCACTCGATTAAGAGAAGTGTCAACTTTAATGTCTAAAATAGAATTCCATTCTTCCCCTTGAAGAGGGTTGAATGGTGCCCTTCCCCCAAAGATATGTCCATCTGGAATCCGTGAGTGTGATTTTATTTGGATAAAGGGTGTTTGCAGATGTAATTAAGGATCTTGAGATGAGATCGTTCTGGATTATCTGGGTGGGCCCTGAATCAAATGACAAGTGTTCTTATAAAAGAAAAGACACGCAGGAGGAGAAAGCTGTGTGAAGACAGAGGCAGTGGTTGTAGTTAGACAACCCTAAGTCAAGTAATGCTTGGAGCCATAGAAGCTGGAAGAGGCGAGGGAAGAGGCTCCCCTAGATCCTTTGGAGAGAACACCGTCCTGCCTGACACTTTGGTTTTGGACTTTTGTCTTCCAGAACTGTGAGAGACTAAGTTTCTAGTCTAAACCACCAAGTTCGTGGTAATTTGTTGCAGCAGTCCTAGGAAACTAATGCACCTCTAAAATCTGCTTGAGCTCCAATCTCCAGGTAATGGCAGCTCTAGTCTTCTAGGTCATGCCAAAAACCTTGAGGATAATCCTTAACTTCTTTCCTTCTTCCATATCTCTAATCTATCAGTATATCTTGTTTCTCTACCTTCAAAATATGCCAAGAAGTCAGTTCTTACTATCTCCATTGCTACATTCATCTTCTAAGCTACCATTATCTCTTGCCTACCATGAAAAGCCTCTCAACACATCTCCCTGCTTTTATCATGTGTTACTACACTTTATTTTCAACATAACAGCAGGAGTGGTGCTTTAAAAACCAAATTAGATCATGACATTTCTCCATTTAAATACTGCCAGGGGTTTTCCATTTTACTTAGAGTAAAAACCGAAGTTCTAAACAGTGGCCTGTAAAACTCCAGGCCAGCTTCTCTTTATTCTTAATCCTCTGTGAGAACCACCTAGAATATTCTCTTAAAACTTGCAACCCCTCCCCTTACACCCAATCCCCCTTACCCTGATTAATTTCTCCATGACACTTAACTTTCTAACTATGTGATCAACTTTTTTATTAAGCAAATTGACCGTCTTCCCCCATTAGAATGTAAGCACTATGAAAGCAGATATTTTTGTTTTTGTTGTTCTATTTTTATCACTGCTCTATCCCAAGCTCCTAGTATAATGGTTGGCAAATTCTTTCTATAAAGGGTCTTAGTCCATTTGGGCTGTTTTAACAAATTACCACAGATGTGGCTTAAACAATGAATATTTCCCACAGGTCTGGAGGCTGGACATCTGAGATGAAGGTGCCAGTATGATCAGATTCTTCCTGGTTTATAGATCACCATCCTCTTGGTATCCTCAGGTGACAGAGAACAGAGGGAGAGGAGGCCAACTCTCTGTGTCTCCTATAAGGGCACTAATCCCATCATGAGGGCTGCACCCTCATGACCTAATTACTTTTCAAAAACTTCAAATCCTACTGGGCATTAAGGTTTCAATATATGAAACATTCAGGCTATAGGAAGTATCTTGTATTTATACAGTGTTTTTTTTTAAATTTTTTTAAAGATTTTATTTATTTATTTGACAGAGAGATAGAGAGCACAAGTAGGCAGAGAGGCAGACAGAGGGAGAAGGAGAAGCAGGCTCCCCGCCGAGCAGGGAGCCCGACGTGGGGCTCGATCCCAGGACCCTGGGATCATGACCTGAGCCGAATGCAGTCGCTTAACTGACTGAGCCACCCAGGCACCCCTATACAGTGTTTTAATAGTAAACATTTTTATGTGTATTACTTCAGAGCATCCTCATAGAAATCCTCTGATACAGAGTAGGGACTGTCATAGTTTGTGTGATCTCAAAGTCACTCAGCTAGGGCAAGGCATATGAGAATCTGAGCTTGGGCTTCTGATCTCTCTTTTTTTTTTTTTTTATACCCGAGCCAAAGGCAGACGCCCAAGGACTGAGCCACCCATGGCCTCAATTATTAACAAGTGATTCTTTTTGAAAATAATGCTGCTCTTCCAAAAGGTGAAGTATTTCAGTTTTGCTCAAGTACCATAGTTTTTCCATGCCCTGCTCCAAATCTAATGGTTATATTAAACAAAGACTTAGAGGATTCTGTCTATCCTGGTTTCTGCAACACATCAAGCTGTTCTTATTTGCAGAGTAGGTGCCCCAGTGGGCTATATTTTTTAGTTCCCGCCCCCTCGCCGTAGATTGAGTGCACTGAGAAATGGAATAATTAGCATAGGAAAAATACTTCATAAAATGCAGAGAGGAAACAAGGATGTGGTACCAGGGCTCCAGCCAGCTTGAGTTAGAGGAAATCGCTGCTGTAAAGCCCACTTTCCCACTTGTACTTTGCTGCACAAAAAAACTTGAATACCAAGAGTCTGTGTGCTGAGTGTTAAGAATGTTCTTCCATTTCACTATCAGCTTGTCAGTATGAAGTGAGAAAAATCATCATGATACCTGGTGCCCCATAACCAGAAAGACAGCCCAGAGCAATGAATCACTATGGCTACCCCATCCCTTCTTTACATCCTATATCCATAAAGAGAAAGCAAAAACACATCAACTTGCTTCTTAGTCTTCTGGACACCTGTCTAGAAAAGCCTCATCAAGACAACTTGTATATTCCTATTTCTCAAGTATCATTTTCTAAGTACTATTTCTTAATATAGTTTCTCTCGTACCCTTTCTGGCTTTCTTCCTTTTCCAACCAAACGAAATGCTAATTTCTTTTTTTTTTTTTAAAGATGTTATTTATTTATTTGAGAGAGAGAATGAGAGAGAGAGCATGAGAGGAGTGAGGGTCAGAGGGAGAAGCAGACTCCCTGCTGAGCAGGGAGCCCGATGTGGGACTCGATCCCGGGACTCCAGGATCATGACCTGAGCCGAAGGCAGTTGCTTAACCAACTGAGCCACCCAGGCGCCCACCAAAAGAAATGCTAATTTCATTAGTTTCTGTAACCACAGCAGAATAGTTCTTCGAAATTCATGGATCGTTGCTCCAATCCAGCCTTATTAATTTTCTGTGTCACGTAAGTCCTGGGGCCCATTGATTTTAGGATTATTGACAGTAGGATGCAGTCACTGTTTTAAGATATTAATGTAGTCTGAATGGGCCTTTGTGTACTAATTTGGATTTAGTAAATGTAGTTAGGGTAGGGAAGTAAAAGATTAAAGGGGTGCTGGGCCTCAAAGGTGGTGTTAGTCAAGAGCTATGTTGGTAATAAGGTCCTTTGAAGATATTGTGGTAATGTGTAGGCACCAGAAATGTTTGAAGAAGGGGATGAAGGGAAAGGGTAATATTGGAAATGGCAGTGGAATGATTTTCTCCTGTATCTCAGTCCTGCCAACCACGCAACTAGCGGGGAGAGGGGCTGAATGAACACAAAATTCTGGTTGCTGAACAAAATAGGATCAAAGAAAAGGGAAGAATAATCAGAGGTAATGATGGTAATTTGTTTTTTAGTTCAGAGATAATTGACCCACGCTGAAGACATAATTATGGTACATTAAGGAGAGATTAAAAGAAAGACAAAGACAAAGGCATGGAGTGATGAAAAACACGAATCAGAATCCTATAATTATGATGTTTTTATAACCATAATATTTTGATATTAGCCTTTCAACCCACAAATTGCAGCAACAGCAGAAAACCAAGCAGATTCCGTTTTAGTTGTCAGATACGTTTTCTTTTTTCTTCCTGTTTCTTCCCTTTTTGCATTTCTTCTCACAGCTGCCAGTACTTGAAAATACCAGTACCAGTATTACTGCTGGTAATAAGGATGTGGAACAGCGGAGAAAAATGAGGGTCTGTTTAGATGAGAAGAGTGGGTCTGCAGTGAGTGTTCTCTACTCCTGCCTTTTTCATCCAGCTCAAGCGTGGGCATTTTGGGCTCTGATATTCTAGCAGCTCTCAGCTGGGATTTCTTTCAGTTGTGAATTTCACAAAGTGTCACTTGGGAAACTTGGGCTGTGTGCAGATACATTTTTTTTGTTGCATCAGTTATGGATTTGAATGAGCATTAAAAATATTATTTATCCCTTAAATCTATGCTATCATGGTAGTTCTTAGGATGAAGTAAACAAAGTGAGTCTATGTAAAGGATAATGCTATAGAAATAATTGTACCACTGGTACACGTCTTTGGTACAAACCATGATGAGGCTAGGGAATTACTGACTTTGTGAAACACTGTTTTAGTCCTTCCCTGCCTCCCTCCCTCCAAGCCCTCTCATCACTGCCCCATGGCAATATAGTGGAGAGAGGTAGGGTGGCAGTTTTGAAACACCATCAGAGCATGGAAATTTGGGTGCTGTGTACTGATTATACTGATATGAATCCCAGCAATCTGTAACCTCCAGAAATCTAGACTTGAATTATGCAGCAAGTCTACTGCCTGCTGGCAAGTCAGCTAGTAATTTAGAGAGTATGCAAAGAGAAAGCCAAAGATACCACCAAGTCTGGCCGGTGTAGTGAGGATACATACATTTCGTCTCAGTGTGTGTGTGTGTGCATTTGGTGCTAGGCTGACTGCAGGCATAAGATCAGGCTTCAGTACAGAATGAGGTGGTGTGCTTTCCAGAACCATGCAGCCTCTTCAGTCAAGATGGGATTTGTTAAGAAAAACATATAGAGCCTATTAAAAGAAATTTATTTTTTCCCAATCAGTTCTGTCCTTACCCAGATTCTCCTATTACATACATGAAGGCACACTTTTTCTTTGATCCAGGGCTCAACCCATCATTTTTGGAGGTGCAAGTCACTGCTGGCTTAGTTGTTCAGGAGATTAGT
The DNA here is from genome assembly GCF_029215605.1 of Mirounga angustirostris. Classification (NCBI taxonomy): domain Eukaryota; kingdom Metazoa; phylum Chordata; class Mammalia; order Carnivora; family Phocidae; genus Mirounga; species Mirounga angustirostris. The sequence continues at coordinate 17,852,416 of NW_026991725.1, forward strand.
ATTCACCACTCTCTGTACTTTCTAACTGAACTCCAAAAAATCTTTCCATTCACATGAAAACTGGAATTGACATCCAAACTACTTTCTCAGAATGAAGTGAGATGATTTTTCTAAGTACACGAGGCAAGCTAAGTGGGTTGCAAAGACTAGAACAAGAGTGGTTCCCAGGTTGGGGGTGGGGGGAAGCATAAGATATAAAAAGAATTGGATACAAACTATTCTTAGATGGAAATGTCTTGCCAGGTAGACCTCAGAAATGCTATTAATTTTTTTTTTTTTTTTTTCAAATTAGATACATAGGCCTTGTATCCCTTCTCTTTACAGCAAAGCTTTCTGCTTTAGAAGTTGTGATCTACAGCACTCTCTCATTCGGAGCATCCTCCAGTGCCTTGGAGCTCAGCTCACCAGCTTATTAACTACACTGACCATGACCCTGAACAGAGACAGAAACAACGTATCTGTGCTATACTCTGTTCAATGCTCCGCTGACACTTCGCATTTGTGTCAACATTTTCAACCCATACCTCCCTGGCCTGCTTGGATTGTGATACTCTAGTTTTAGCTTAGAAGTGGCCTCAGACTCCTTTTCAACACAGTGCTTATTGAGCCTATTACTAAGCAGGGGAAGCTAATCCTCAAGGGGGAACTTATTTGCATCCTTAGGATAAAGCCATGGAGGAAACCTGTATAGAAACATGGGCATTTGTAGAAGGAAATAATGGATCATGTAATAATTCCACTTGCCCCTTTACCTCACAGGGCATTTTTAGTAGCTTAATAAGTTTTATTTTTCAAGTGCTTTATAACCCAAGAGAAGTACAAGTGCCTAGCTATAGTAGTCTGAGATCTGTAGGGAAAGATTTAATGTTAAACCTTTTAAGCTTGACAGCTCCATTTTAGACATGCCCAATTTACCACACTTCAGCTTTAAGCAGCCTGGGTCAGGATAAAGGCTGAGTTCTGTTCCTGTTTGACATCTTCTGAGCATCCACTGTCAGCTTTAACAAGCTGTGTATTGACATTTTCAATATACATTATCTGCCAAGATGCATTCCAGCCATTTAAGCAAGGGTGTACTTTTAAGCTGGCAATGAGAATGACTATTGCAATGCTTATGGTGTCAAAGTTGGAGCATACAATGTCACTCATTGGCTATGTCGGTGTTGGGAAGATGCAAGGTGCAACTCTTTAGTTTCCAGAAACTTTGCAAGGAAAAGACCCAATATCTTTTAACCAGTTTTTTCTTTGAAAAGGAATTACTTGCAACCCAAACTATCTTTCTACCTGTGTTTATATGCATTTATATATGTATGTATGTATACGAATGTGTGTGTATTCCTGCTGTCTGTTCTATTTCTGCATCTCCTCTTACATTCAGTAGTGAAGGGTTAGTTTATATTTTTCTTGAGTCATGAGTTATTCATGAGATTGCAGCTCTTTAAAGTCATGTATTCTGTGTATCACCCTGCTGAACACACTGGGTCTGCCATACATAACCAACAATAGTATCCTTGGCCCTCTTCCTGGGCACCAGAAAATCACCGTAGCCTTTACTCCTGCTTTGTTGTCCAAAACATTGTTAGGCAAGCCTTTATGGGTATAATTAACTTTACTAAAAATCTGGAATAACTAAAGGAAGTTACAATGTAAGAGAGAGAAAAAACAGTGTGAAATACAGCTATTCTCATAGTGGGAAACATCCAGGAAATTCAATTTTTGAGGGATAAGGGTTGATTTTGAATGCGGCGTTTCTTTGGAGTGTTTTCTGTTCCTAACCATATCCCTGTTTTCACATAAATCTTTTTCTGGGACCACCACTTCCTTGTAATATCTTCTGTGCTTCAGGTTATTCATGATATTCCCTAACAGCAAGGACCACATATACCAACATTTTTTTCTTTTTTTAAAAAATTTTTTATTGTTATGTTAATCACCATACATTACATCATTAGTTTTAGATGTACTGTTCCATGATTCATTGTTTGTGCATAACACCCAGTGCTCCATGCAGAATGTGCCCTCTTTAATACCCATCACCAGGCTAACCCATCCTCCCACCCCCCTCCCCTCTAGAACCCTCAGTTTGTTTTTCAGAGTCCATCATCTCCCATGGTTCGTCTCCGCCTCTGATTTCCCCCCCTTCATTCTTCCCCTCCTGCTATCTTCTTCCTTTTTATTTTTTCTTAACATATATTGCATTATTTGTTTCAGAGGTACAGATCTGAGATTCAACAGTCTTGCACAATTCGCAGCGCTTACCAGAGCACATACCCTCCCCAGTGTCTATCCCTCAGTCACCCCATCCCTCCCACCCCTCCCCCCACTCTAGCAACCCTCAGTTTGTTTCCTGAGATTAAGAATTCCTCATATCAGTGAGGTCATATGTTACATGTTTTTCTCTGTTTGACTTATTTCGCTCAGCATAATACCCTCCAGTTCCATCCACGTCGTTGCAAATGGCAAGATCTCATTCCTTTTGATGGCTGCATAATATTCTGTTGTATATATATACACCACATGTTCTTTATCCATTCATCTGTCTATGGACATCTTGGCTCTTTCCACAGTTTGGCTATTGTGGACATTGCTGCTATAAACATCGGGGTGCATGTACCCCTTCGGATCCCTACTTTTGTATCTTTGGGGTAAATACCCAGTAGTGCAATTGCTGGATCGTATGGTAGCTCCACATATACCAACATTTAAATTATTTGGCTTAAAATAATATTTGGAATAATGGCTCCGGGGTCTTCAACAGAACAGAACCAATGGTCCTTGTCTCTTCAGGCCTACTGAATAATGTGGTAAAGAGCAAAGGGGTATGGGTGGCTTTATTACTGAATACCCACACAGTAGTACCGGGTGGTATAAGGCAATTCCCTTTGAGTATTTTCCACCAGTAAGAGTTGCAGATTCATCTCTTATTTTGGTTGTCCAGTAGCTAACGATAAAATCAGACAAATACCTTTCAAAAAGAAATAACTCTTAGGAGGAATATAGTCCAAACCAGAGGTAACAAAGTCTGTTGTTCATATGGCCATGTGATGAAGTTGATTGATTGAATCTTGTAGGGGCTTGTGGCAAACTTAAGGCAAGCTATTTCTTCTCAAGGTGTCATTTATAGATACTGGGGCCTTAGGAGTTGCTCAATTCCAGGGGGTAGCATATTTGAATTGCATAGGTCCAGGTCCATTGTATTAATCTCACTTCAGAGCTAAGTGGTGCTCTTTGAGTTTATAAGAGAACATGGCTCTGTGACATTATATCTGATTTTGAGTATGTGAAAATACAAACATTCGTCAGATCTTTCTTTCTATGTGAAATTTCCCAATTTAATTTCTTGCAAGTAATTCAAATAAAAAACAAGTGTGTGTAAGCCAACAAAATGTCTGCAGGCCAAATTTGTCCTATAAAGGCCAAATTCGTCCAAATTTGACCTGCATTCCATCTAAATCCTTAAGGCACAAGAGAAACATTTTCCTAACTGCCCTAATAAGTTGAGAGATTGGTTTTCTTATAGTAGGGGTAGGACTTCATATTATAAATAGAATTACTGTACCTCATGTTTTGTCTGTGGCAGTCAGGGTTTATGGCTCTAATCATTGAATCCAGTTTCATTTAGCATTTGTCCTAGAATTTTTATTTTTTTAAGCATAATGTTATTGATAGCTGCATTAAAATAAGCACTATGCATTTCATTGATTTCATTTCTACTTCCAGCTTCTGTCATGTCAAGTGTGAGATGCATGCACAACGAACAGAGTTCTTTAACACATAGGTCATCACTGGTCCATTTTTCATATTTAACTGTTTCTCTTTTCTGGTTGTTTCCAAATGCCCAGTAACACCCTATCTCCTTCCTTTGAAAGATAGCATTAAGAGTGCTTGTTGGTAATAATGCAATATATGTTAAGAAAAAAAAAAAAGAAGAAGAAGAAGGTAGCAGGAGGGGAAGAATGAAGCGGGGGAAATCGGAGGGGTAGATGAACCATGAGAGACAATGGACTCTGAAAAACAAACAGGGTTCTAGAGGGGAGGGGGTGGGAAGATGGGTTAGCCTGGTGGTGGGTATTGAGGAGGGCACGTTCTGCATGGAGCACTGGGTGTTATGCACAAACAATGAATCATGGAACACTTCATCTAAAACTAATGAAGTAATGTATGGGGATTAACATAAGAATAATAAAAAAAAAAAAGCTCGGGGCGCCTGGGTGGCTCAGTCGTTAAGCGTCTGCCTTCGGCTCAGGTCATGGTCCCAGGGTCCTGGGATCGAGCCCCACGTCAGGCTCCCTGCTCAGCGGGAAGCCTGCTTCTCCCTCTCCCACTTCCCCTGCTTGTGTTCCCGCTCTCGCTATGTTTCTCTCTGTCAAATAAATAAAATCTTAAAAAAAAAAAAAAAAAAAAAAAAAGAGTGCTTGTTGGTGAACCAAACTGCACTCTTAGGGGAAGCTAGGGACAACTAACACCCGCTTTTAGGCAATGATGGAAGAACTGATTATTGCTACTGTTTCTGCTGGCTACTTGGGGAATTGCTTGGTATTGCTTTGGGATGCTGGATACAGAAAGCATCAGGCCACTAGTTTGCAGACACTGGGAAACATGCAGAATTGTAGGTTAGAGATATGCGAAATATATGTTTGGGAAATAATTGTTAGAATGTGTTGCTACCATGATTTTTGTCATTTATTCTATGGTAACTCTACATTATTTTACTATTTCATTATGCTTTTTTATTTTGTAATAAATTCTTGACTGCAAAGAGCTAAAGCAAAAAAAGGTATATTTAATAAGAGATTAAATAGGAATTTTTGTTAAGATACTGATGAATGTGAAGCTTTCATGAGACTTTGTTAAAAATTAGTCCCTAAGGGGGTTGTCATGATACTGATGAGTATTTGAAAACCAGGAGTTAGAAATATGCTAAAGAAGGATCAGCCTCTCCCTTTAAAAGTTAACAGTTACTTTAAGAAGACTCCCTGTTAACAATGATAGAAAACCTACAGCTTGAGAAGGAGTACTTAGTTTTCATTCTGTGAAGCATGACTTTTCATTTAGATCAAATGACTGTTCTAAATTAATTTCTTTCATTGTTGATTCCAACTTCCCCTGTGAAAACACTAAAAATAAATTAATAGTTGTCAATATAATAGCTTCATTAGCAGAATAACCTTGCAAAGATATAAATGATGCCACTCTTTTCCTCAGTGTCAACAAATGCTTCAAGTAGAAAATGAATTTAGATAAATTCAATAATAGCTTATTTTTAAATTCCAACTAATGGAATCAAAATCATTCCAAGTTACAACATCTGACAGTATTGTGAATACTAATATAAATTTAAATATGTTAACATTTAATGTAAAAAATTTGTGGAGAAAATAACAGATTTTAGTGGCACAAGTGTGGTGGTAAAAATAATTCGTTGTGGTGCACGTATCATTTATAATTGCATCTAAGCAAACTGTGCTATTACACTAATCAAAATGGAAGCTGTAGATACCAAAATAATAAATATTGTCATATATATCCACTTAGAATAAATAAATTACAACTTTATTTTGTAATGAAGTTGGCATTAAATTTTTAAAAACTCCTCAGCATGGCAGTATGTGCTCACCTAAGTTTCCCAGTTCCAGAGATGTTTGAATTTGTAATGAGCAGCTTTATAAAATGAACTAAATCTTTTATGATGGTGATGGTATTAAGCTGCTTTTTTTAAAGAAAGTAAGTTGTTTAATATTTGGTTGCATTTTATCCAAAATTAATTGAAAATCTTTAATCAAAATCTGTAACACATGAATGCCCCCAAACTGCAGCTTTTGAAGTATTTGGCAAGCTTGCAAAGAAGAAGACCTTATGAAATTGATCTTCCAAAAGGGAAAGGAAAAACTGAACAAATAAAACAACAAAAGCCCAAATTGCAGCTTTGCTATTCTAAGTGTGGTCCTAGGCAGCATTGGTACCATCTAGGAGCTTTTTAGAAATGCAACCTCCCACCCACCCCACACGTACTGAATCATAATCTTCATTTTAATAAGATTCCTGAGGCATCTGTATTTATATTAAAATTTGAGAAGCACTGGTATAAAAGACTTCATTTGGAAATTTGATAATTACACATTGGAATATCTTGACAGATGGGATGAATACTTTGACACTTTATTGGAAACATTTATATTCTCCATTAGGATGACATGAAATTGAAAAGGCCTACAAAGTTGCAATATCTAAATTTGGAAAGTATACAAAATAACCAAAAAGAAAAAAAAAATCACAGAGATTTGATGATTAAGAAAAGTACCTAAATGGAAGCAAAAGTACAGTATTTCTAAAAATATTTGTTCTGAGGTATTTACACATCAATAAGATAAAAAGTTAGAATGGAGACTAACATCCATTTATGAGAAGTTGTTTTCCGCTTAATAGATACCTCAGTGTCTGCAGAGTGATTTTCTCAATTAAAAACATTATGGTCTACAGGGAAGTGTCAGTTGAAGGTGTCAACAATTTAAAATCTCATACATATAAAATGCAACATTGAGGATGGTGTATGAAAGTTAATTTAAAAAATTAATAAGAATATTTTGAAAAAAGAAAAATAACTTCATTTTTTAAATTTAATTTTATTATGTTAATCACCATACAATACATCATTAGTTTTTGATGTAGTGATCCATGATTCATTTTTTTCATATAACACCCAGTGCTCCATGCAGTACATACCCTCCTTAATACAAATACCAATGACAAGACCTTAGAGATATGGTTAAGAAACTGATTAAACTATGCCAAAATAATTATTCTACTCATGTTACTTTTAATTTTCTTTTTGCTTATGGTGTGAATATCAGTAATGTTTATCATAATACTGTTTTATCTGCATTTATATGAAAACATTTAAATTTTAAGAATTATATTTTGAAAATAATTTTGAATAAAATTAAGGGTCCAACAATATAATGAAACCAATTTGAAGTCAGTAAATCATTTCAAAAATCATACAATTTTAAATTATCCCTCAAAATTGTCCTGGTTTTGACAGTGTATCATAATGCAGAGCTGGGCTAGTTTATTTCCATTTGTTCTTTCACCTTACCCTTTCCAAATTACGCCTCTTCTGACTTGTTGAGGGGGAAAAAATGGCAAAAAAGGTTCTAAAGTGTGCAAAATCTGGAAAAGCCTTGAAACTTACTTTTTTAAGGGCTCAAGTAAGTTCTCAGGCAAGGACAATAATCCTCTGCAGTTTTGAGGAGTGGGGGATAAAAGGAGGTAATAGAATCGAGAGGGGTGGTTTCACAAGTACAATTGCATATAAATCCGTTTAAAATTTGGTTTTGTTAACTCATTGCATTTATACTGGCATTATACCTAATATACCACATTTATACATAGTATGTCTGACTTTCTCTACTGTCACCATCCTGGTCCAAGCCACCATGTCACACCTGGATTATTGAAACAGCCTTCACATAATACATTTCCTCTTGTCTTATTACAGTTAAATGTTCACATTGTAGGCAGAGACCTTTTTACATTTTAAGTCCAATTTATAATACTCTACTGTTTAAAACCCTCTGATGGCTTCCAGTCTCATTCATAATAAAAGCCAAAGTTCTTACAATGTCCTACTATGCTCCTCATGTTTTCTTTCATTTAGATTGTACATATAACAATGTGGTAATGTGATAACCACATTGTATTTGGCTTCATTTCAGAGATTCTTGATTAGGGTTTCCCTACACAGGTGTATTGTCATTGATAGATCTCCACATCTCATGCTTTGCTATCATTGATCTCCCGCACCTTGAGACTCCTCCCACTCAGTCTCCAGCTCTACCTGCTTCTTTTTGGAGAAAGTCCAATTTAGCCAGCCAGCCTGTTTTGTGGGAATACATTGTTCTTGCCCATTTTACTACATGTGCTCATTAGCTAGTGATCCATTTCTTTGGTAGATTGATTTTTGACAAGCATTTGTCCGCAGTTAGATTTCATCTTCCTAATCTAGGACATGCTTTTCTGGCTACCAGTCAATGAATATTAGAGAATACAGATCTGCTTGAATATGAGAATGAGCAAAATGCACTATGGTAGTAATTTTACTGAGTCTCAGAAGTCATCCAATTTACATTCATAGCCCACAGTGTCTTTTGTTATGACCATTTCAATTATCTCTATTGTGACATCTATATATATATTTGAGAATTGATTATGCTACAGAGATAGTTTTCTAAGAATGATATAGCTTATGGCAGTTTCTCCATATTTTGATCTCTAAGAGAAACTATCTTCTGTACCATGCATTTGGATAATAGAATATACACTGCATTTTTTGATGCATTATCATTTCACTCATTCAATATTGTGTGCCGACTACGTGCGGCAGACTGAACTCAAGATGCAGAGCTATTTTCAGGGTACCATTAGTCATACGGCAACTTTGTGCTAAGTAGAAAAATGCATTTCTCTTGGAAGACATACTTCTGTGTAAGGTTGCATAGCTTGATGAACAGAGCATAGGTAATTTCAGACCTCCACTCCATTGGCTGGGCGCCTTTGGGCAATGAACAGCCTGTACCCCAGTATATGATGGTTCTAGAGCTAGAAGGCAAATCCTTTGCCCTCAAGGAGCTTTGGTACCAACTGGAAATTTTCTGAGGAGACAGACTTTGGTTTGATCTTCTTTATTCCCACCTATACCTAGAGGAAGGGCTTGAACACATACTAAGTTCTTGATAAATACTTAGAGGAATGAATTGTCCAACTCTGTAGAAATAACAGGATAGTATACTCTAGAAATTAGCAAGTGGTTTTCACCAGCTTTTATCTGACTATTGTGCAACTTTTCACTTGGACTGAAAGGGGAATATAAAAAATAGAGGATGAGAGGGAGAAGGAAGGGAGGAGGAGGGAGGAAAGAACAAAGGTACAAGTATACTTGATGAATTAAATTGCAAATGGGTTTGTGTTGTCAATATTAAAACACTATATAATTTCATTTGGAGAACCCAGTAACTCTGATTGCTTTTAGAGATATAAACCCCCATTACGTACCATGAAATAGCATTCTTTGAAATAAGGGCGATGATAAAGATTCTTTGATTTCAAACATCTATTCAGCTTCTTTTCGCTTCCCTCTGTGGAGCAGCAGTTACTCTTGTTAGCAGAGATGTCACAGGATCCATTTGAATTTTACTGATACCTTTTTAACACTCTATTCAGCCAACTCTGGGCAGGTCTTTGTCTATCAATTATGCAAAAAGAGATGTCACTTGAAGTAAAACCAATATCTTAAAACAGAGACAAACTGCTTCTAGTCCCTGACACCTTCTCTTCTTAGACTAAGGACAGGTCTCTGAGTAGCTTTATCACTTGTTTATCATCCTTTTATTACAATTGAAGCAAACTAGTGTGCCAGAATGTTAGTGACTTCCTGGTGGACATCACACTTGTTCAACCCAGTTTTTTTCTAGTGGGCTGTGGCAGCTATGTGAATGCTCCTTGCAGACTTCCAATTATGGAAAGTGTAATTGAACAGAGCACCAGCTGCTGTGCTCTGAAATCTGTTGCCACATTGTACCGAGGTCATGATCCCCATGGTTGCTTCCAGCCAATGACTGACCATGGCAGGGATGCTAAGGCACACCCATTCTTGGGAAGCATGGGACTTCTCTGATGGGCAACCTTGATTAAGGACTCTCTGGAGACTTTGTCAAGCCTTCCTTAGAGAGCATGGTAGTCTAGAATGCTTCTACCAAACCTTTCTTTTCTCTCCATCCCTTGGGGTCAGACTTGCATCATTGTCTGACAGGTTTGCCAGCATTCCCTCTAACCCTCCCTATTTTCTCTCCCTACGTATTTCCCTAATAACTCCTTGCACATTTAATCTCATCTTGGCACTGGTTCTTGGATAACCTGAGCTAACACAGAACCCAACTCTTAACACATGCCCGCAATTATGTTTGGAAAAAAGGCATGGAGCAAATAGCCTTTGTTCTACCTCAGACTGTTGGCAACTCATTGAGTGATAATCCCCATTTTCTTAGTTTAAACTCATTTTTTAATCTGTTTTTTTTTTTTTTTACCCATTTAAATTCCAATTCTGAGTCATAGCTGTACTCTAGAAGACCACATCTACCCATGCCTGTTTGTTGGGTCATCTGTTCACTGACCCTGTGTATAATGCCCTAAATTCATTGCTCTGTGGTGTGAACTTCCTAACTGCAAACTGTCACATGCTCTTAATCTTGCCTGTGACCTGGACTGGAATAAAACCCTATCCTGGCCTCACGGCCCATTAAAATTTCCATGCAATGGTAACCTTTGTTAAAGGAGCAATTTAAAACGTCCTTAATGTTTTAAAATGAAAACATTCACTAAAATCATTATATATTAATTTTTAAATGCTGCTTATGTTCTAGGCACTGTGCTAATTGATACACAGTCAATATCTCTATCAATCCTATCAGGCAAGTATGATTACTAACCCATATACAGATAAAGAGCTTAGCAGAGGTCTCACACTAATGAGTGGTGGTGAAGCAGGAAGTGTGACTTCTGAGTTTTTGTTCTTGATTTTAATTTGTGTATTGCATTGCTTCACAATAAAAGCTGTGTGACTCTGGGGGCGCCTGGGTGGCTCAGTTGTTAAGCGTCTGCCTTCGGCTCAGGTCATGGTCCCAGGGTCCTGGGATCGAGCCCCATGTCAGGCTCCCTGCTCGGCGGGAATTCTGCTTCTCCCTCTCCCACTCCCCTTGCTTGTGTTCCCTCTCTCGCTGTCTGTGAAAGAAAGAAAGAAGAAAGAAAAGAAAGAAAAGAAAGAAAAGAAAGAAAAGAAAGAAAGAAAGAAAGAAAGAAAGAAAGAAAGAAAGAAAGAAAGAAAGAAAGAAAGAAGAAAGAAAGAAAGAAAGCTGTGTGACTGTGAATAATCCACTTAGTTGTGGTAAGCCTAATATTTCACCTATGAAGCAAGAGGCTAATAATGCTACCTACCCTTTATTGGTTTCTGGTATTTTTGTCATTGTACATAATTATCTTATTTAGTCCTCCTTACAATCTTAGCAAGTTGGCATTATTCTTGTTATCAGTTACCTGTTGCTGTGTAATACAACACTGCAAAACTTAATGGTATAAAACAATAAGTTTATTATTTCTTATTCTGTGGATGTAGAATCTCAGTGGTTCTTTTCCTGGTCTCACTGGGAATCATTCATGTAGTTGCTGTCATCGGATAGCTCCAATGAGGCTGGTGTTGCCCCAAAAGATATCAGTCACATATTTGGCAGCCTTCATTTCTTCTGTGATCTTTTAACCTTCACTAGGCTAGACAGACCTTCACAGCGTGGTGGTCTCAGGAGTCCAAGGTAGTGAAGGTGGAAACTACAATGTGTCTTAACACTTAGGGTTTCTCTCTGTTGGTCAAGGTAGGACACTGATAAGAGGGGCAGCAGTGTCACATTCCGAAGTGGACATTCTTATATTCATTGGGAGGCCATTGTTATTATGGATTTCATTTTAAAAATGAGGAACCTAAATGGAGAAGCCAGAATTAAAATGCAGATCTATATTAGCTCCTTCCTGCTTCTCTTTGCACTCTGTCATGTCATCTGTAGTACCTTTTTCTCTACAGTGTTGGTGTTAGAATTGGATGAGATTAATGCTAGGGAGAGACTCTGCAGACTTGACTGCCATTCAAAGTTGGAGTCCTCTCAGGCATGTGTATTCAATGAGTTTTTATTCTAGCATCTATTTGTTAAGTTTAGGACACTGTCCCCGGGCATGGAGTTATAACAGAATAATAGGATTGAGACTTGAATATGGATCCTCTGACTACCAATTCATTACTCTTTTTACCTGTTAAGGGATGACAGATGCATAGCATTTGTGGTGCTACTCCCTTTCCCCCATGTCCTTGGCAGACAGCACTAACTGATCAGAGGTAACACTGAAGATGAAACCTTAAAATATACAGTGGGGTAAAGAATAGTCTCTTTAATAAGTGGTGTTGGGAAAACTGTATATTCACATGCAAAAGAAGAAAAGTGGGCCTTTATCCTACACCACTCACAAAAATTAACTGGAAATGGAATAAAGACTTGAATATAACACCTAAAAACATTCCACTCCTAGAAGAAAACATAGGGAGTAAACATCGTGATGTTGGTCTTGGAAATCATCTTTCGGATTTGACAACAAAAGAAAAAAACCAAGCATGATGATATCTAACAAGCTTCTGCATGGCAAAGGAAATCCTCAACAAAATGAAAAGGCAACTTATTGAATGGGAGAAAATATTTGCAAAGCATCTGATAAGGAGTTAATACCCAAAATATATAAAGAACCCATACAGCTCAATAGCAAAAAACACAAACAATCCATTTAAAAAATGGGCAGAGGACTTGAATAGAACTTTTTCCAACGAAAACATGCAAATGGCCAACAGGTACATGAAAAGGTGGTCAACATCAATAATCAGGGAAATGCAAATCAAAACTACAGTGAACTCTCACTTCACACCTGTTAGAATATCTGTCATCAAAAAGAAGTAAAAAGTGTGGTGAGGCTGTGGAGAAAAGAGGACTTTGGTGTACCACTACTGCAAATTTAAATGGGCACAACCTCTATGGAAAACAGTAGGGAGGTTCCTCCAAAAATTAAAAATCGAATTACCCTATGATCCAGCAATCCCACTTCTAGGTATATATCCAAAGGAAATGAAATCACTATCCCGAAGAGATACCTGCATTACCATGTTTATTACAGGATTATTCACAATAGCCAAGATATGGAATCAACCTATGTGCCTATTGATGGATGAATGGATATAGAAGATCTGATCTCTCTCTCTCTCTCGCTCTTGCTCTCTCTCTCTCTCACACACACACACACACACACACACACACACACACACACACGACGGAATATTATTCAGCCATGAGAAAGAAGGAAAAGCTGCCATTTGTGACAACATGGATGGGCTCTGAGTATATTATGCCAAGTAAATAAGCCAGATAGAAAAAGATTAATATTGCATGGTATCATTTATTTGTGGAACCCCCCAAAAAATTAAACTCCGAAACAGTACAAAACTCATTGCCAGGGCCTGGGGTTGTGGGGAGGCAGGGAGAGGTTGGTAAAAGAATATAAGCTCTCAGCTATAAGATGAGTCAAGTCAGAAGATCTAATGTACAGCATGTTGACTATAGTTGATTACACTCATTGTATAACTGAAATTTGCTAAGTGAGTAGAATTTAAATGTTGTCACCAAAGTACATATATGAGGGTGATGGGATGTATTCATTAACTAGATCGATGAATCCTTTCACAGTATATACATGTGTCAAATCATCACAATATGCACTTTAAGTGTCTTCTAATTTTGTCAAACATAAATAAAGCCGGAAAAAAATGATACCAATTTGAAGTCCCTGTGCTGAATCATATCTGTTTTTTTCAGATAACCTAGTAGAAGTTACTGGTCATTTTCTTCTTAGAGGGTAGAACTGTACTCTGCCAAACTCAGGTTCCTTAAAAGATATGGCACTTTGTAGTCAAAAGAACTCTTCTTCCCCAAATTAAGTATTTCCTATCTGGTGAACTGGCTAGGCAATATTCAGGGCTTCTTGACCAGTATCCTACACATCCTTTCCTGATTGTGCCTTCTTTTCCTCAGCTTTCTCACTCTCTCATCATTTACTCTCTTCTCCTTTTTCCATCTTTCTCTGTCTCTCTCAAAGGCATAATTAGCACATCTTGCATTTAGAAATGAAATCCTGCAGAGTGCACTATTATACTGCAAATAATGATTGCACCCCGATTGCAATAAAATTGCCATTTGGAATAAGAAGTTTAATGCTCTGCACATCTGCAGTAAATAAATCAAAAGAAACTATTGTTGATTTTGTTCCATGATTCCTGCTACAAATACCAATTTTGATCAAAGTGGTTGCTTAATGTCTTCTTTCCAGCAAATACCTTAGTGCAATCATGAACGCAGGCATTAGAAAGATGTCCATTGTTTTTCACAGTGTAAAGGAAAACATTTCCATTGTGTTCCAGAGATCTGTTTGTATACAGTGCCTCTTCATAGAATTCAAGGATGCTGAGATTATAAAGATGTTTGAAAGAAAATTAAAATTCTCATTGGTCAGAAAGTCTACCCAGACAAAATGGACCACACATGTGACTATTTAAGTAATAAACCAGATGAAGCTAATCATACAATCTCAATTAGGTCTCATCTATTTTTACTCTGATTTTTTTTGTCCAAATAAGTGAAGATGAAAATTTACCTTCCTTACAGCATTTTAAAATTGTAAAAATAGGAATGAATTTGGGGAATCATTTAATCTAGTCACCTGTCTCCAGAACACTATCTTCTACACTTAAAAAAAAAATTATTAAGCTTTAGCAGATATCAGACCCTGGTAATTGTGGAGGCCTTTCAGGATGACTATAATACACTGCCAGTTATAATGAGTTACACCATACAGGTCAGATGGGTATTTCTACTTTTAAGCATCTTTAGGGAAAGAAATTCCATGACCGCTTCACATTATCCAGATGTTCCCAGCAAGCAGTTCTACTTCACTTATATTTCTGTGCATCTGTAATTATTATAAAAGGATTAACAGGGGAAAGAGACTCTTAGCTCTGAGCTTCTGCACAAAGAAATTATTTCCCTCTGCAACCAAGGAGAAGATTGTATTGAACTAACGAAAAGAATCAAAATGCATTTGTTTCACAATTGCTTGAATAAAATCTGTTTGGCATAAATTCAATTAGTCATTTATTTGAGGGAAATTCATCTCCATCTGTAGCAGTAGAACTGGCCATGTCAGTAGGATCAGTTACTGGAAGTCTCCTTACTGTTATGTTCCATCTGTATTTTTATTTTTTCAACTCAAATAGGTTTTAACATACAGTAGTCATTATATAGTTCTACAGGTATTTGTTTGCCTTTTTTCCCCCCAGAAAGATCTTAGTATTTTGTACACTCTAGAATAAATAAATTGTATGTGTGATTTCACTTAGTCTAAAATGATGCACTCACAAATCCATCAGGGTACTTTAAGCAGTGAATGTGATGGATATTGCAAAGTGAAATATGACGAGAACAAGGTAGGGTCTAATTGTTCAGTGTACAGAATGATCAGGGAATGCTGCCCACTGGTTAGTTCTGTGACAGGACATTGGGTCAGAGAGAATGGAAACTATCATATATTTTGTAAATTTCAAAGTAACTGAGAAGTTGCTTCAAAGAAAGGTATCTCTGGAGTTTTCAAACATTATAATGCACAAGGACAAACACAGGGTCACAAAAGATTTCATGTATTCTAAATTAAAGCACGGAATCAGATGAATATATGAAGGTGAGTCAAAATTGTCTGTCTTACATGGGTAATACGAGTCACCCAAGTCCCTATAGTTCTGTCATCTTGAAGATATTTGAGATCACAGGAGAGCCTGCTCATCATATGTGGGCTCCACCATTCAGCATGCCTGCTTTCTCCAAGACTGATCAGACAACACATGCACAGGGCTTTCTGTGCTACCATTAGTGCCTTTAATCAGCTCCACTGATATATCTGCTCAAATAAATGAATGTTCCCTTCATTGTTGGCAAAAGCAACAGACTCACCCACAATTGAAAGGTGGTGATGTACAAATAAATTCAAATATCAATGTGTAGTCTGATACACATGACCCAACCCACCTAAAAGTGTATCTTTATGTTTTCTAGAGGTGGTAAGCTTTTATTTTTTCTTCTGCAACATCTGTTGGCTTATGCCTGGCATCCTTTCTAATGCATCTGTGTAGGAAATGACAAATTCACTAGAGAAGGGGAAAGGTGGAGAGGAATAGGGAAGATGTGGGGAGGCATTTAAAATTTTATCAAGTTATGAATGCCAACATTTTGCTGCTTTATACAAAAAAGTACTACCAATGCATGTGTGAATGTCTTTGTATATTTTGATTCACTTGTTCTCCTGATCAGGTAAACACAAGATTATTTTTTAATTTGTGTGTTGCTGCCAAAAGGCACATTTGATGTTTAAAGTGCAGGCTCAGTTCTATGTGAGTTCCTGCATCCCTCTTTCTTCTTGTTCTCTGAGGTGAACACTCATTCTTCTGGAAGAATAGCTCCTTAGGGAGCAGTCCTAGTTGCTGTCTTCTGTGTTCTTTCAGTAGTTTTGAATACTCTCAAATGGCTGCCTCTTTTAGAGCCTTATATAGGAATCAAGGAGATTCTTTTGAGTTCTATAGGGATATAGCACATAAAAAACAGATAGGTGCCCATTCCAGGGTCTTCCCTTGGCCAGTAAGTTGGTTTGATTGCTTTGGGTGCTGCATATTGGGAGTCCTTGAGTAGTTTGGCAGCAAATTAAGGATGCAGAAGAGGTGGCGGTAGAGAAAAAGATAGGTAACATTCTTGGTTCCTATCTAAAGAAAAAAAGGGAGTTAATCTAGCTCTTACGCTGTCCTTTGCCCTATACCTTCCCTTGAAGGCTGTCTTAGATATTAATTAACTTAACCTGTATGAAAATGTTGGGCATGGGGACAGGTAGGAGGGTGTAGGGGCAAACAGCATGATTTGCTTTTACAGATGGTAAGTGAACTCGCAACATGATTTAGTGTCAGTCAGACTTGGATTTTAAATCCTAGCTCCACTCTTTGGTTCCGTGGGCTACGTGCCAGGAGTTCTCTTGCTACATTCTTCTAGATGATGGCTACAATACAGTGCCAGTTATTATGAGTTATATATATGGATTTCAGCTTAAACACTACCTCTTCTGAGATACCTTCCCTGAGCCCCTGGTCTAGGTTGTTTTCCCCCTCCAGGTACAGGCCTCCCCTAGCACCATGTAGTAACATGTGCCATTCTTAAATGAGGGAAAAGATTTTGCTCTTCTTTTTTATCACTCTGTCTTCAGCATATAGCAGAATAGTTCATATACGATATAATTTTAAGTTACTTTTTTTTTTTTTTTTTTTTTTAAAGAGAGCATGCCATCAGGGAAGGTGAGGGAGAGGGAGAGAGAATCATGGAGCCCAGTGCGGGGCTTAATCTCATGACCTGAGCCGACATCAAGAGTTGACAGTTAACAAACTGAGCCACCCAAGCATCCCTTAAATTAAAAATTTTTAATGAAGAACTTAACCTTAGAGAACTTGAGTTTCTTCAACTGTAAAATGGGTATAATGATGCCAGTGCTGAGAGATTGAGCAGAATAACATGTAAAGTGATAACATGGTCCTTGGCCATCAGGGAGAACAAATGTAAACTTACTGCATATCATTCTAAGATGCAGCGTCCTCAACCCCAATTTTAACATCTTTAAACTTAGAATATATTGGTTAATTGAGAGGATGTCATAGATGAATATTTTACATTTTTCCTTTTTTGTACTGGTACATAAAGTGTACATCTTAGCTTTAATAAAATATGGTGGTTCCCATAGTAAATGGTTGTAAGCCTTGGAACCTCTTAAATTTTTCCTTTTATATAGGGGTAGGTAGTATCTGTGTTTTAAGCACTCAGTAGAATAACTATAAAATAAAGGAGAGCCTAAAAATTAATAAACAATGTGAATGTATAGCATGCATATTAGAATATGCCATCTTAATCCTCATAGTGACCTCGTGACCCAATTTTACAGATCAGGGAACCAGCACAAAGAGGTTTGGTAGACCTGGCATTTGCTGTTAAGAGTCGAATCTTCACTGCTCAAGAGAGGGTCTTATAAGCCTGAAGCTGATAAAGTAGTAAAAATAAATGGGTATAAATATACACAAACACTCGAAGCCTATATTCATCAAAAATTATAGATGGCGCACCTGGGTGACTCAGTCAGTTAGGCGTCTCCCTTCAACTCCGGTCATGATCCCAGGGTCCTGGGATCAAGCCCCACGTTGTGCTCCCAGGTCATTTGGGAGTCTCCTCCCTCTCCCTGTGCCCCCCTCCCCGCTCATTCTCTCCCTCCCTCCTTTCCTCCCTCTCTCTCAAGTAGATAAATAAAATCTTTAAAAGAATGTAAACAAAATTGGGATATCAACAAACTGGTGAAAAATGCCATTGCACTTTTTGGCAATATACTTTGTAAAGGAGTAACAGTACATTTTAGTGTTGGATTTGTATTAAAGCAGATGCTAAGTTCTGTTTCTTTTTCATATTTAGAAAATAAAAGAATCAACCTCTAATTAGAATTTAATATCATATTAAATGAATTAAATCCTGCTTGTTCTAGACATTATTCAGGGAGATCTAAAATACAGAAAGCTAACATATTAGAGGAATCTAAGGATATTAAATGAAACCAGGGACTTTTAAAAAATGCAGACCATAAAGTATTATATCCTTGTAAATGGGTCATGAATGGCCTTCTCAAAATATATACATCATTACAACAATGACTTGCAGATAGCTCGTTCCTATACAGTCCCTGTATATACCTGAAAGCATCTCAAAAGAACATAATTCTGTACATGTACTTCTATATAGTATCAAAATGAATATGAAAATTTATCTTGATACAAGGTAAAAATACAAAGTCAATAATAATTGTAAATAAAACCATTTACAGAATTTAATGGATGAAAAAAATTCTTATTTCACAATTGTAATAAGGAAGATTAAGAACCCAGCAACAATCTTAACCCAGACTACATGGCATCTATATCAAGAAAATCTATAAATGCTTCTTAGAGACATTAAAAAAAAAACTCAACTCTGGGAAGTCCACCTAAATTAATAGATAGGAGGTTTGAATATGATAAAGTTGTAGCATCGTATATATTTAAATTCTCATATTTTAAAAGTTCAACTTTTTCTTATGTATTAAAGATAAATTTATATATATTTTTTTGTCGACTGAGTGATTTGGAAGTTAAACTGAAGAATATATAGTCACTATCTGGGAGAGGATTTTACCCACCTAAAGCTAATGAAGTAGTAAAGATCAATTAATTACAAATAAAATACCTAAAACGTTTATACACATAAAGCATTAATAAAATGAAGATATCAAACTGGAGAAAATATGCCAAAAATATAACTGTGATACATTGTAAACGTGGGCATTAAAGAACAGGGAATTTGGAGGATCACTTATGCACCAGTTTCAGTCTCTCATTGATTGAGGGTTGCCCTTGGAAGGGTTGAATCCATGAGAGAACTCTGCAAGCTCTCATGAACCTAGAGGGAGTCTTCAGCGGAGAAGCAGAGAGATGTTAATCATCAACATGGGAAGCTGTCCATACCACAGCAGGTAAACTCAGGGTGGAGATGATATGGTGCAGAGAAAAGTCAGTATTTACTATGAGGGAGAAATGCCTTGATGATAAAATTCAGTGAAAAATACTGGAGAAAAAATTATATATGGAGAACCATCACAATTGTGTAAAAAAAAATGCACTGGTTAAAGATTGGAAGGAGCAGAGCAAAACATTAAAAAGGAATATCTTGGATTTTAGGACTATCAGAGTTTATAATCATCATAGTAATAGAAATGAGTTGTCATAATGATTGTTACTTTTGTTTAGAACTGGGGTTGGCAAACTACAACTCAATCTCCTTTTGCAAGAAAAAAAAAAGTTTTACTGGACACCTAGCCACACCTATGCATTTACATATTGTCTATGACCGATTTTGCTACAACTGAAGAGTTGAGTCATTGCAACAGAGATTGAAAACCTAATACATTTATTGTCTGGCTTTTTTTAAGAATAAGGTTTATCTATCCACTTAGAGCATGGAAACGGGAAGGGGCAGAGGGAGAGAGAGAAGCAGACTCCCCACTGAGCAGGGAGCCAGATGCAGGGCTCCATCCCAGGACCCCAGATCACGACCTAAGCCTGAGCCGAAGTCAAATGCTCAACTTACTGAGCCACCAGGTGCCCCTTTGTCTGGCTTTTTATGGAAAAGCTTTGCTAGTCTCTGCTTTAGAGCAGTTTACTGAGCTACTAAAATAATCTGACCACAATTTGAGAACATACTTAGAGGTATTTAGGGGGGAAGAAAGGGCCAGTAGAGCACTGTAATGCACATTATGGCATAATTTAGGTAGATACATAAAGTAATCATAATATCTACTTAGGTAACAGTGAAATTCAACTTCTCTACCCTGTATTTTGATTGCTCACCTTTTAGAGCACAGACGGGGAAAATTTGAGAACATCAGCCATTCTTGAAACATTTCAATCAGTGTTTGAGTTTCAGATCAATACTATCTTGAAATTTTGTGAAGATAATGAAGTGGCCAACGAGAAAATTGTTTCTCAAAATTGGGTTTGAAAGCTTGAATTAAAGGGTTTCATTAAGAAAAGTGGGCCCCTAAATACTCAATACTAAATACTCAATAAAAGGGAGCAGGTCTCCTTTGAGAATGTATAATTCCAGAACTGAGGCAGAAAAAAGTACAAGGTAAGCCTAGGAATGTTTTGGTGCCTGAAAATAAGGAAGTGTTCAAAAAGTTTTGAGAACATGTGAAATGGATGCAAAAGCTGAATTAATGAGTCTTCCATTGGCCAAATTTGAGCATGAAAAACAATGATGGTAATGGAGTATAATATGATTAAAATATATGAACCACAGTGATAAAAAATGGGGGAGGGGAATTGAAATACTTTTCTTTATGGAAGAATGCCAGTTAATGTATATGGAAGACAAGATAGTGTTAGAATAATAATCATTTTGGTACCACCTATATAGTAATTCAGGCAAGAATCATCAAGGATGCTAAAATTATTTGGTAAAAGATTGTTAGGGAACAGGATATTTTATGGTCTCAAAATATCACCCAACTGATTGCTTCCTAAATGACAAGGAAAGGATACTTTCCTAATGAAAAAATCTGGCAGATACCACCTTAATCAGATAGTCAAACTTAGCCCCCATTAGCAGAACAAATTGACAGCATGTGCCTTCTAATGTGGTTCAGAGGAAATTACACAACATCACCTATGTAGCATTTTTGCCAAAAATGTTTAATCTGAGTTTACTCATGATGAAGCAATCAGACAAATTCAAAGTATGGGACAGTTCATTAGTCAAGTGACTTAAACTATTAAAAATGTCAATATCATGAAAGATTGTTCTGGATTAAAAGAGATTCTTTTGGTTTATGGGGAACTGGAAATATATAACCAAATGTAATGTATGAACCTTAATTAGATTCTGGACTGGGTGGGGAAAAAACAGATATAAAGGACATTTGGGGAAATCTGAATATGGATTATATATTATATGACATTATTGAATCCATGCTAAATTTCTTGACTTTGTAATGACCTTGTGGTCATATAGGAGAATGTCCTGTTTTTGGGAGATACATGCTAAGGTATTTAGGGGTGAAGTGTTAGGTCTGCTCTATACTACACATAGTTCAGAAAAGGGGGGGAGTGAGAAAATGTAGCAGAAAAGCTGATATTCCAAATTATTTTTATTTATTTAAATTCCTTTTTTAAGTTGTATTTGTTTTGTAATATTGTTATTGCAAACACATACCACACAACTACCATGTTTAAGGAACTTTGTTGGGTATATATCACAAAGAGGCATAAAACATGGGATCCAGTTTTCCAGAAAGCATCTATTGGCATGGCACATATTTCCCAAATAGTGTATGTTAGATGCTAAATAGTTATCTCCAGCAAGAGGTATGGAAAGAATTCAGGGGGGAAAAAAATTTCCTGGGCTGAACTAATTTGGTAGACTACAGGTGGTAGGTGATCCCTAAGGAAGTAACCGCCATTTCCTATGCTGGAAAACTCTAACTAAAAACTGATACTCACCTTCATGGTAAAATCTCTAAAATCCAGACTCTGATGAGCTCACCTTACAAAATCCCAAATGCATTGCTTTATTCCTAAAATTTTCCATCATACTTCCTGTGATCAGCTAAAGAAAGAAAAAAGTAAAGAGAGTCTTCTAATCATTTGATGTCTGGACAGTTCTCACAAATTGACTTAGTTCTCAACTGGTAAGAGATACAAAGCACGTTGTTCTGACATCTTGTTGCATCTCATACCCTTCATCACAAGAGGCTAGAAGCCTACAAACTACATTTCTCAGAATCCCTTGCCAGTTGGCTTCTGGTTAGGTTCTTCCAGTGGGAGACACTGAAGGGATATTGGAGAGTAGGAAAAAGGAAGATGCCAGATACCCCTGTTTTTGGTGATTCCTCAGAAGAAGAACGAGCTCTTGAGGTCCTGCTCAGGCAAAGGGTTCCATGAAGAGCAGTGGCAGCAGACCACAGCACCATCAGCAGTGTGGTGTCTACCTGCTCTGACTCTGGTAGGGGCAGCGTGGCAGCAGTAGACACTTTAGTGCCTCAACCGCATGGCTCTGGTGGGCTCAGGCTCTGAGAGTCAGGGATGGCAACAGGGGAATATGTCTTGGGACTTTACAGTGGTATCAGAAGGGTGGTGTCTTAGCTTTCTGCCAAGTAGCAGAACTGCAGTTCCAATAACAGCAGTGGATGCTCCAGCAACCTCACTGACACAGCGATTAGGGGTTTTGGGTAACACCATTTTCCCATTGGTTCCTCCAATCCCTTTAGAAAAGAGAGGTTTCTTGTCATTACTGATATCTGAACAAAACTATATTTTTTCTCCTCCAGTCATTCCAACACTTTGGAAAAGCTGTATTAAATTCTCCCTAGTTAAAATAACTGAAGCCATTTCTGTTAATTTTGACTAGACACTGCCGCATAGATGAGTTTGAGCATTTGTATGTAACTGGGTTTCAGACTGGGAGTTTGGGAAGCAGCAGGTTTTAGGTACAATTCTGTACATTTTCCCTCATGAACTGCCTTTTAGATGTGCGTAAGAAACTGACATTTGATTCACTCATTTAGATGATTTTCCAGTGCATTTTCTGCTGATGGCAGCAACAGCGTGGGATATCAGTAAAGCTTTAAAGCATGTGAGCAGGGCGCCTGGGTGGCTCAGATGGTTGAGCATCTGCCTTCGGCTCAGGTCATGATCTCAGGGTCCTGGGATCGAGTCCCACATCGGGCTCCCTGCTCCTTGGGAGCCTGCTTCTCCCTCTGCCTTTCTCTCTCGCTCTGTCTCTCATGAATTAAAAAAAAAAAAAAAAAAGCATGTTGCAGCAGCAACAGTGGTAGTGGATTTGTTGAACACCTATATACTTTTAGGATTACTCCTGACAGTGTTCATTGAGCACCTCCAAAGTGTGAACAATGATCTGTATATGTCTCTACATTTGTTATCTCATTTGTCTATCTCCTTCCCCCTCAAAATCCCCTGGTCTTGGGGGTATTATCAGTTCTTACATGGAGATAAGAAAATACTGATGTCTAAAGGACTGTTTTTTTAAGTGAGAATCCCTGGCCACCAGCATTAGAATATCCTGGTGTGCCTATTAAAAATCAGGTTCCCAGACCTTCCCCTGTACTTATTAATCAGAATCTCTGTGGGTTGCACCTGGGAATCACATGTTAACAGGCATCCTAGGTGATTCCTATAACCCCTCTCACATTTGAGAAGCACCATCGGAAAGGATTAGTAAGTTACTCAAGGTCAAAGTAGGAGAGATCCACGTGAACTTGGTCTGACATGAAATCCCATGTTTTTTTCACTCCACTTATGTAGTCCTACCTTCTAAGGGAAGAAATGATTGAATAAAGCTGAGAGGCCAAATGCTGTAATCTATTAATGTTTTACATTTGATGAATATTTTAAAGCTTTAAGGTATTTTCACCCAACTTGCCCATTTAACAAAGCATATGGTTTGATCAAACAAAGGCTTTTTGTTCACATTTTTTGTTTAAACTTATTCTGAGTACTGCCTCATCTTTCTCTTCTCTTGGCAAGTTTTGAAATAACCCAAATTATCTATCATTAAACACCTTCCCAGAGTATGCTTCATGTCAATCTACTGCACCTATTACTTCTGAAATGAAAGGCAATTTGCCTTTCTTTCTTATTTCTCCAATAATCTGCTTGTCATTGTTGCTTTGACTTTTCTGCTATTATCTCATCTAACTTAGCAATCTTGATTCATTTCCATTCATCAGACATTTATTGAAAGCCTATGTTTTTCACACTGTCTTAGGCCCTGTGGGAGGTACAAACTCTGTCCCTATGGAGCATAATCTCTAAAGCTTGTGTTGGTGGCAACCTTTATCCATATCACGCTGCTTTTGGAATGAAGTTGATAAAAATCATCTTCTCATCTTTAAAATTATTTAAATTGACAACCAATGGCTCAGTTTTTTCTCAAGAGGTTAGTGAAAATATGCTAGGCAAGGAAGTTGAGGTTTCCTGTTACCTGTAATTGATCCTTGAAGATGTTGCAGTTCGGATCTCTTCTCCAGACACATTCCCCAAGAGTGGGACCACCAGCTGATCCATTTGTCTTTCCAATGTCTTAAGGTAAGCACAGTGTTTTTAGAATTAGAAATTGTCTACTATAGGAAAGTATCATTTTTAAGGAAGAGATTACCACAGTACCGTACCTTATAGAGCTGTTGGGATGATTAAATGCGGTTTTGCATCTAAAATGCTCAGGACAGTTTCTAGCTGAAAGTAAGAGCTCTGTAAGTGTAAGCTACTTTAAAATTGAGGGCTGTGTGTATAGGAAGCATTTTTATAATTTTTTTTAAAGATTTTTATTTATTTATTTGACAGAGAGAGAGATAGAGCAGGAACACAAGCAGGGGGAGTGGGAGAGGGAGAAGCAGGCTTCCTGCCGAGCAGGGAGCCCGATGTGGGACTCGATCCCAGGACCCTGGGATCATGACCTGAGCCGAAGGCAGACGCTTAACGACTGAGCCACCCAGGCGCCCGGAAGCATTTTTAAAATGCAGAAACAAACTTATAAAACATTTAATGAACATCTCAATGCCCATTTATAGGAATGTGCATTTGGGGGAGAAAAAATAAGACCTGGTTTTAACTTAATATCAAGCTGTTTACTATCTAAGTTCATAGAAATATATACATAAATAATCATAAGGCATTATTTTTACTGATCATAAGGGAGGGCTTGTGTTCTGGGACATGTCTAGATGATGATGATTAAAAAAAGACACGATGAATGTAACAGACAATATATTTTTATATAGCTTCATGGTTTAAAATACTTTCACAGGGGTGCCTGGTTGGCTCATTTGGTAAAGTGTTTGCCTTTGGCTCAGGTTGTGATCCCAGGGTCCTGGGATTTAGCCCTGCATTGGGCTCCCTGCTCAACGGGGAGCCCGCTTTTCCTTCTGCCTCTGCCTCTGCTTGTGCATGCGCATGCGCTCTTTCTCTGTCAAATAGATAAAATCTTAAAAAAAAAATAAAATACTTTCACAAACATTTTCACATCTAATCCTTACAATAATTTGGTGGGGCATGTATTCTTAGGGATACTTGTGAATTGATTTGTCCATAGTTCTAAGCTCTTAAGGGGCAGAGCTAGGATACAAACTGGGT
Organism: Mirounga angustirostris; assembly: GCF_029215605.1. Lineage (NCBI taxonomy): Eukaryota > Metazoa > Chordata > Mammalia > Carnivora > Phocidae > Mirounga > Mirounga angustirostris. The sequence goes on from NW_026991725.1 coordinate 17,877,854, forward strand.
TTAATAATTTTACATTTTGTTATTGCTCCTATATTCCAAGGTTGAATTTGGATAAATGATATGAGAGAGGTATGAACTATCCCTTGGGTTTTAAGGGACAGTTCTGAGAAAAAGATGGAGTCCATTTGTCTGGATTAAAAAGTCAGGCTTTTGCATCTGCCGGGGGTTGTACATACACAGAAGCCATCTTATTCTCTGGGCTTTATACATGATCCAACAAAGCATCCTACACTGCCTGTTAGTAAACCAACATAAAATTTTTAACCCATATTCAAGTTGATTGATGATTATATGATATTATTGTGAAAATAAGTTAATTTCATTAATTAGTGGATACTATCTCAAATTAGTCCTACTAATTGGAAAATTAGCTTGAAAATGTTGGTGAAAAATTACACCAATATAGTCATATTGTTTTGGACCTAAAGGAATTAAACTTTTAAATTACTATATTTTCTAATTAGGCATCATCCTAGGATACCCTTAGAGAAAACACTGAAAGGAGGAAAATGCTCTCTGGTTTCCAAGCCAATAGTATTTAAACTGTGCTGTTTTTGAGGAAGGGAGGGAGAGTGTGTGCATGGGGAAGATGGGAGGGAGAAGGAGACAGGGAGAGAGAGAACCTTCAGTTTAAAATTCCATAATCTGTGATGCCTGAATGATATAGATGCTTAAGGCTGAGTTTCTGGAGAAAAATATAAAACTAAATAATAGTGCCATTGGTCTTACTTTAAACTAGTAAAGAGCTTCTGTGCAAATATTGTCAAGAACAGTTGGCATTTTTTTCTTCTACCCTGTCTTCAGCCTGAAACAGCAAAATAATAAAACAGTGATCTCTCTTCATAATCAAATTAAGAAATAGCTACAGATTCATGAACTATGAAGGGCATTTGCCAATAATAGACATAGCAGCTAAAAACTGATAATGTGATTCAAATGTAAACTCAAAGTGATGTATGTCCAGCCTTGGAGTAGTACCTCAGTCTAGCAGCCAGAAACAATTAAAATTTCAGTACTACACTTTCTGTAGAAAGTTAGCTTCTCCTTTTGTAATATGAATTCCTCAAATCCCCTCTATCCTTTAGAGGAATTCAGTCCTACAGTTAACCCCTCATTCCTGCTTCATGTACTCCCCTCTTTAATGGGATCAATTCAGTGAGCATATGAACAAGTTAGTGCCAGTATCATAACATGCCCTTAATCCCACAATCCTCTCCAACTGAGCTTCATTTCTTGACTTTCTAAAAAAAATTTTTTTTTTTTTTAGTTCTTCTGCCCCGCCGCTCCCACTTACTGAGATATAATCGATATATAACACTGTATAAGTTTAAGGTATAGGTGATGATTTGATATATGTATATATTGTGAAACATTTACCACAATAAGGTTAGCTTATCCCTGACCACACGTAATTAACATTTAGTTGTTGCCACTAAAGCTCTACTCTCATGGGCAACTTACAAGTGTGTAATGAAGTATTGTTAATTATAGTAACCATGCTGCACCTGGAAGTTATTCATCCTATAACTAAACATTTGTACCATTTGACTAACATTGCCCCATTTTCCCCATTCTTCATCCCCTAGGATGCTCTGAGTTCTACTATCTGGTGCTGTGAGTTCAGGTTTTCTAGGTTCCACATATAAATGAGATCATACAGGATTTGTCTTTTTCTGTCTGAATTATTTCCACTTGGCATTATGCCCTCACAGTGTATCCATCTGGTTGCTACTGGCAGGGTTTTTTTTTATGGCTGAATACTATTCCATGGTATATCTATATCTCACATCTTTGTCCATTCATCCATCAACAGGTACTTAGTTTGTTTCCATGTTTTGGCTAATGTAAATAATGCTGCAGTGAACCTGGGTTGCAGATATCTCTTTAAGATAATGATTTCATTTCCTTTGGATTTGTACCCAGAAGTGGGATTGCTGGATCATATGGTGATTCTATTTTTAATTGTAGAAGAACCTCTCTCCTGTTTCTTACGTGGCTGTACCAATTTACATTTCTCCCCGCAGCAGTTCACCAGGGTTTCCTTTTCCCCACATCCTTGCTAGTATTTGCTATCTCTTATCATTTTGATTACAGATATTCTAATTAGTTGTGGTGATACCTCATTGTGGTTTTGATTTGCATTTACCTGGTAATTATTGATGTTGAGCGCCCTTTCATGTACCTGATGGCCATTTGTATATCTTCTTTGGAAAAATGTCATTCAAGCCTGCCCATTCTTTAATTGGATTTATTTATTTATTTATTTGCTATTGATTTGTGGGAATTTCTTAGATATTTTGGACGTTAATTCCTTACCAGGTAGACGGTTTGCAGATATTTTTTCCCATTTCGTTTGTTTCCTGAGATTAAGAATTCCTCATATCAGTGAGGTCATATGATACATGTCTTTCTCTGATTGACTTATTTCGCTCAGCATAACACCCTCCAGTTCCATCCACGTCGTTGCAAATGGCAAGATCTCATTCCTTTTGATGGCTGTATAATATTCCATTGTATATATATACCACCTCTTTATCCATTCATCTGTCGATGGACATCTTGGCTCTTTCCACAGTTTGGCTATTGTGGACATTGCTGCTATAAACATCGGGGTGCATGTACCCCTTCGGATCCCTACATTTGTATCTTTGGGATATATACCCAGTAGTGAAATTGCCGGATCGTATGGTAGCTCTATTTTCAACTTTCTGAAGAACCTCCATACTGTTTTCCAGAGTGGCTGCACCAGCTTGCATTCCCACCAACAGTGTAGGAGGGTTCCCCTTTCTCCGCATCCCCGCCAACATCTGTCATTTCCTGACTTGTTAATTTTAGCCATTCTGACTGGTGTGAGGTGGTATTTCATTGAGGTTTTGATTTGGATTTCCCTGATGCTGAGCGCTGTTGAGCACTTTTTCATGTGTCTGCTGGCCATTTGGATGTCTTCTTTGGAAAAATGTCTGTTCATGTCTTCTGCCCATTTCTTGATTGGATCATTTGTTCTTTGGGTGTTGAGTTTGATGAGTTCTTTATAGATTTTGGATACTAGCCCTTTATCTGATATGTCATTTACAAATATCTTCTCCCATTCTGTCGGTTGTCTTTTGGTTTTGTTGACTTTTCTTTTGCTGTGCAAAAGTTTTTTATCTTGATGAAGTCCCAATAGTTCAGTTTGCCCTTGCTTCCCTTGCCTTTGGCGATGTTTCTAGGAAGAAGTTGCTGCAGCTGAGGTAGAAGAGGTTGCTGCCTGTGTTCTCCTTTAGGATTTTGATGGACTCCTGTCTCACATTTAGGTCTTTCAACCATTTGGAGTCTATTTTTGTGTGTGGTATAAGGAAGTGGTCCAGTTTCATTCTTCTGCATGTGGCTGTCCAATTTTCCCAACACCATTTGTTGAAGAGACTGTCTTTTTTCCATTGGACATTCTTTCCTGCTTTGTCAAAAATTAGTGGACCATAGAGTTGAGGGTCCATTTCTGGGCTCTCTATTCTGTTCCATTGATCTATGTGTCTGTTTTTGTGCCAGTACCATACTGTCTTGATGATGACAGCTTTGTAATAGAGCTAGAAGTCCAGAACTGTGATGCCACCAGCTTTGCTTTTCTTTTTCAACATTCCTCTGGCTATTCGGGGTCTTTTCTGGTTCCGTACAAATTTTAGGATGATTTGTTCCATTTCTTTGAAAAAAGTGGATGGTATTTTGATGGGGATTGCATTGAAAGTGTAGATTGCTCTAGGTAGTATTGACATCTTCACAATATTTGTTCTTCCAATCCATGAGCATGGAATATTTTTCCATTTCTTTGTGTCTTCCTCAATTTCTTTCAGGAGTATTTTTAGTTTTCTGAGTACAGATTTTTTGCCTCTTTGGTTAGATTTATTCGTAGGTATCTTATGGTTTTGGGTGCAATTGTAGATGGGATCGACTTCTTAATTTCTCTTTGTTCTGTCTTGTTGGTGTATAGGAATGCCACAGATTTCTGTGCATTGATTTTATATCCTGCCACTTTACTGAATTCCTGTATGAGTTCTAGCAGTTTTGGGGTGGAGTCTTTTGGGTTTTTCACATAAAGTATCATATCATCTGCAAACAGTGAGAGTTTGACTTCTTCTTTGCCAGTTTGGATGTCTTTTATTTCTTTTGTTGTCTGATTGCTGTGGCTAGGACTTCTAATACTGTGTTGAATAGCAGTGGTGATAGTGGACATCCCTGCCACGTTCCTGACCTTAGGGGGAAAGCTCTCAGTTTTTCCCCATGAGAATGATATTTGCTATAGGTTTTTCATAGATGGCTTTTATGATCTTGAGGTATGTACCTTCTATGTCTATACTCTGAAGAGTTTTGATCAAGAAAGGATGCTGTACTTTGTCAAAGGCTTTTTCTGTATCTGTTGAGAGGATCATATGGTTCTTGTTCTTTCTTTTATTAATGTATTGTATCACGTTGATTGATTTGCGGGTGTTGAGCCAACCTTGCAGCCCAGGGATAAATCCCACTTGGTCGTGGTGAATAATCCTTTGAATGTACTGTTGGATCCTATTGGCTAGTATTTTGGTGAGAATTTTTGCATCCGTGTTTATCAGGGATATTGGTCTGTAATTTTCCTTTTTGATGGGGTCTTTGTCTGGTTTTAGATTCAAGGTAATGGTGGCCTCCTAAAATGAGTTTGGAAGTTTTCCTTCCATTTCTATTTTTTGGAACAGTTTCAGAAGAATAGGTATTAATTCTTCTTGAAATATTTGGTAGAATTCCCCTGGGAAGCCATCTGGCCCTGGGCTTTTGTTTGTTGAAAGATTTTTGATGACTGCTTCAATTTCCTTAGTGGTTATAGGTCTGTTCAGGTTTTCTGTTTCTTCCTGGTTCAGTTTTGGTTGTTGATACATCTCTAGGAATGCCTCCATTTCTTCCAGGTTATCTAATTTGCTGGCATAGAGTTGCTCATAATACGTTCTTATAATGTTTGTATTTCTTTGGTGTTGGTTGTGATCTCTCCTCTTTCATTCATGATTTTGTTGATTTGGGTCCTTTCTCTTTTCTTTTTGATAAGTCTGGCCAGGGGTTTATCAATCTTGTTAATTCTTTCAAAGAACCAGCTCCTAGTTTTGTTGATCTGTTCTACTGTTCTTTTAATTTCTATTTCATTGATTTCTGCTCTGATCTTTATGATTTCTCTTCTCCTGCTGGGTTTAGGCTTTCTTTGCTGTTCTTTCTCCAGCTCCTTTAGGTGTAGGGTTAGGTTGTGTACTTGAGACCTTTCTTGTTTCTTGAGAAAGGCTTGTATTGCTCTATACTTTCCTCTTAGGACTGCCTTTGCTGCATCCCAAAGATTTTGAATAGTTGTGTTTTCATTTTCATTGGTTTCCATGAATTTTTTAAATTCTTCTTTAATTTCCTGGTTGACCCATTCATTCTTCAGTAGGATGCTCTTTAGCCTCCATGTATTTGAGTTCTTTCTGACTTTCCTCTTGTGATTGAGTTCTAGTTTCAAAGCATTTTGGTCTGAAAATAGGGAATGATCCCAAACTTTTGGTACTGGTTGAGACCTGATTTGTGACCTAGGATGTGATCTATTCTGGAGAATGTTCCATGGGCACTATAGAAGAATGTGTATTATGTTGCTTTGGGATGGAATGTTCTGAATATATCTGTGAAGTCCATTTGGTCCATTGTGTCTTTAAAGTCTTTATGTCCTTGTGGATCTTTTGCTTAGATGGTCTGTCCATTTCAGTGAGGGGGGTGTTAAAGTCCCCCACTATTATTGTATTGTTGTTGATGTGTTTCTTTGCTTTTGTTATTAATTGCCTTATATAATTGGCTGCTCCCATGTTAGGGGCATAGATATTTACATTTGTTAGATCTTCTTGTTGGATAGACCCTTTAAGTATGATACAGTGTCCTTCCTCATCTCTTATTACAGTCTTTGGTTTAAAATCTAATTTGTCTGATATAAGGATTGCCACCCCAGCTTTCTTTTGGTGTCCTTTAGCATGGCAAATGGTTTTCCACCCCTTCACTTTCAGTCTCGGTGTCTTTGAGTCTAAAATGAATCTCTTGCACACAGCATATCGATGGGTCTTGTTTTTTTATCCAATCTGATAGCCTGTGTCTTTTGATTGGGGCATTGAGCCCATTTACATTCAGGGTAACTATTGAAAGATAGGAATTTAGTGCCATTGTGTTGCCTGTAAGGTGACTGTTACTGTATATTGTCTGTGTTCCTTTCTGGTCTATGTTGCTTTTAGGTTCTCTCTTTGCTTAGAGGACCCTTTTCAATATTTCTTGTAGGGCTGGTTTCGTGTTTACAAATTCCTTTAGTTTTTGTTTGTCCTGGAAGCTTTTTATCTCTCCTTCTATTTTCAATGACAGCCTAGCTGGATATAGTATTCTTGGCTGCGTATTTTTCTTTTACTGCTCTGAATATATCATGCTAGTCCTTTCTGGCCTGCCAGGTCTCTGTGGATAGGTCTGTTGCCAACCTAATGTTTCTACCATTGTACGTTACATATCTCTTCTCCCAAGCTGCTTTTCTCTTTGTCTCTGAGACTCATAAGTTTTACTATTAGATGTCGGGATGTTGACCTATTTTTATTGATTTTGAGAGGGGTTCTCTGTGCCTCCTGGATTTTCATGCCTGTTTCCTTCCCCAAATTAGGGAAGTTCTCTGCTATCATTTGCTCCAGTATACCTCTGCCCCCTCTCTCTTTCTTCTTCTTCTCGGATCCCAATTATTCTAATGTTGTTTCGTCTTATGATATCGCTTATCTCTCGAATTCTGCCCTCGTGATCCAGTAGTTATTTATCTTTCTTTTTCTCAGCTTCTTTATTTTCCGTCATTTGGTCTTCTATATCACTAATTCTTCTGCCTCATTTATCCTAGCAGTTAGAGCCCCCATTTTTTATTGCACCTCATTAATAGCTTTTTGATTTCGACTTGGTTAGATTTTAGTTCTTTATTTCTCCAGAAAGCGTTTCTCTAATAACTTCCATGCTTTTTTCAAGCCCAGCTAATATCTTTAAAATCATCGTTCTGAACTCTAGTTCCGACATTGTACTGTCCATATTGAGTAGGTCCCTGGCAGTCGGTACTGCCTCTTGTTCTTTTTGTTGAAGTGATTTTTTCCATCTTGTCATTTTGTCTTCCAGAAAGTAGTCACTTTTCTGTTCAGAGAGTTGTTGCTATTCTTTTTTTCGAACTCCTGTTGAGTTCATAGTGGTTCAGAATGGTTTGATCCCTATCCAGCTGAATTTCTGGGACCAGACAAAATACAGGTCTCCTGCTCCTTTGTCATCTTGCTCCACCCCTTTAACCGATTTTTATATGTTGACTTTGTATCTTAAAATTTTACTGAATTAGTTTATTAGATCTAAACAGTTTTTTGGTGGCTACTAGGATTTTCTATATAGAATATCATGTCGTTGGACAATTTTTACTTATTCCTTTCTAATTTGGATGCCTTTTATTTCTTTTGCTTTCCTAATTGCCCTGGCTAGGACTTCAAGTATATTGAATAGGAGTGGTGAGAGTGGGCAACCTTGTGTTATCTTAGAGGGAAAGCTTTCAACCTTTCACTGTTGAGTTGATGTTAGCTGTGGGCTTGTCATATGTGGCTTTTATTATGTAGAGGTATGTTCCTTCTATATCCAAATTTTTTGAGACTTTATATCATGGCAAATGCTTGTCTGTATTTATTGATGATAATATGATTTTTCTCTTATTCTATTAATGTGTTTCACATTTATGGATTCATGTATGTTGAATCATCCTTGTATATGGGGAGAAATCCCATTTGATCATGGTGAGTGATCTTTCAATGTGCTGTTGAATTTGGTTTGCTAGTATTTGGTTGAAAATTTCTATCTATATCCATCAGTGATAGTGGCCTGTAATTTTCCCCTTTACTAGTGTCTGTATTTGGCTATAGTATTAGAGTAATGCTGGCCTCTTCAATTTTTAGAAGAGTTTGAGAAAGAGTGGCAATAATTCTTCTTTAAGGTATTTGATAGAATTCACCTGAAAAGCCATTTGATCCTTGGTTTCTCTTTGTTTACATGTTCACTGGATTGATCCCATCAGAGAGCAGGAAACATAATGCAGGAAAGAGAAGGTTAAAAGGACTGAAGTCTTCTAAGAAGATAGAGGGGATTAGAGAATTTCAGATTATAAATGGAGGACCTAGAGTTTTCTGAAGAAAAAAAGTTCAGTACTGAATTAATTTTTTATTGTTTCTGGCAACTAGACTGAGATTCTGCTCTAAGATTGGACCATGGGGGTTTGAGCTTCTACGCCATGTGGCTCCTGCTTTTGTCTCCCATCTCACCTTGTGCCCTCACACACTGTTTTCCCAGCCTTCTGTGCTGAGGCATTCCTTATATTGATCTGCTCAGATAATGCAAGTTATATCCTGTCTTAGGGTTCATGTGCCCTAGCCAGAATACCCCTTCCCTAGCTTTTCAAAGGGAAGCTCTATTTAATCCTTCAGGTACAGTTGAAATGCTACTTTTCCCAAGAGGACCTCATTGACCACCTATTTGCACTGTCTCATTATTTCTATCTTAGCATCTTGTTGATTTACTTTTTAGAATTTACCACAAGCAGAGGCTAATCATGTTTGTGTGTTTGCTTATTTATTGACTATCTCCACCAACTAAGATGTAAGCCTAAGAAAGGAAGCCTGATGGATTTCTTTACTGCTCTGTCCTCATGACCTGGAAGAGTGTCGAACATATTGAAGATGCTCAATAGATTATTTGACAAGCAAATAAATGGATGAACAACACATCTTTTGTGGCACTTTGTAAAATCACCTCTGCTGGTTTTTCTCCTCCTCCTATTTTCTCCCATTGCTACCACCTTTTCAGTCTGGCTGGTCTATTCTCTCAGTTGCTCATCACAGAAGTCTAGAACTTGGTCTAGCAAAACCCGGTCTCCACTCAGAGTGCAGGAAATGAGGTCTTGTTCTTGGGAAGGAGTATGAACACCTCGATGTTAACCACTTGACCCCTTCATAGACTCCTGTTCTTAAAAATCTACAAAGTTAAAAAAATTTCTAAACATCATTGAACTTGTCCTACAAGTCCTAAAAAAAGAGTCCCTTACTAGAAATGAGGATGGTCAGAGTGATGAGCCTGCATAGGGAGAACACACTACACACTCTTAGGAGCCCAGTTTCATGCTATTAGAAATGCATGCCATCTTTCCTTTTCCCCAGACAGCCTCTGTTCCAAGCCACATGACTGGGGTGAAGGAGCAATCAGCTTTTCATTATTATTATTATTATTATTATTATTATTATTATTATTAATTTATTTAAATTGAGAGAGAGAATGTGAGTGGGTGAGTGGTGGAGAGGGAGGGAGAGAGAGAATCTTAAGCAGGCTCCACCTCATTGTGGAGCTCAATGCAGGGCTCAGTTTTACAACCCTGAGATCATGACTTGAGCCAAAATTAAGAGTCGGATGCTTAGCTGACTGAGCCGCCCAGGGTCCCCAGCAGTCAGCTTTTTAAGTCCTTTTCTGATTCAGCTGGGCAAAGATCAGTAATACTAAACTGCACAGAAGGTGTGGGAGCTTTGAATAGTCTTAACTCCAGAAGTGGCAGTTCTGAAAACTGAGGAAGGTATTCCCCCAAGAGAGAGGACACCATTCTAAGCTCACCCCTAACCTTAACAATATGTTTAGCAGATAGTTGGATTACATAAAAATGCCTACATTCAGGGATAAACAATAACCTATAAATAATATGGGAATATATATCATTATTATAAATTGTAAAAAGGGGGGTGAAGAGCTGATAACATACCTATACATGTATCTTTCTATTTATCTGTCATTACTATAAACAGTAAGAAGGGGAAGGACTGGCAAAGCCAAGAGAAAAGAGGGTATAAAAATTTAGTAGGCAATTTATCATTAGATGATATAGTAGGATGAATAATGACACCCTTCTCCCCAAGAAATCCAGGTCCTGTCCTTGGAAACTGAATATGTTACCTTATATGGCAAAAGGGACTTTGCAGGTGTGATTAAGTTAAGGATCACAAGATACAGAGATTATCCTGAATTATTCAGGTAAACTGAAGTAATCACAAGTCTCCTTACAAGAGGGAGGCAGTATAATTACAGAAAAGATGTAAGGAGGGAAGCAGAGGTCAGAGAAGGAGGTAGATGCTAAGCTATTGGCTTTGATGATGGAGGAAGGGCCATGAGCAAAGGAATATAGGTGACCTCTAGACACAGGAAAAGACAGATTCTTCCCTGGGGTCCTCAAAAGGAATATAGCCCTCTGGACCCAGGCTAGACTTCTGACCTCCAGAATTAAAAAAATTGTGCCACTGTAAGCCACTTTAAGTTTGTGATACCTTGTTATAGGAGCAATAAGGAACTAATACAGATGATATGTTTATTTGGAAAACCCACAATTATCAACTTATAAAAAGTCTTTTAGAGATGAAAAAAATTCACTAAGATTTGTACCTATAGATCAATATGTGGAGATTGATAGTTTTTTTTATACACCAACAATAGTCACTTGGCAAAGATAATGAAAGAACAGATCTGATTTACTACTTCCACAGAGAATATAAACTTCCTTAGAATAAACATTAAACCTAGAATGGGATACTTCAGTGGTTCTCAATATTGGCTGTATGTTATCATCTGGGGGAATTAAAAATACTAGTGCTCAGACTACACCTGAAACAAAGTAAATCAGAATTTCTAGAGAGTCCTGACATTGGTCTGTTTTTAAGAGTGCCCCAGGGATTTCAGCTTGTAGCCAGAATTGAGAACCATTGGTAAACTATTTGAGTTGGGGCTGGAGGATGCATGGAGTTATAGTCACTGCAGATAAGATTATCAAGCCCACACTTGAGGATTGAGCATCTGTAGAGATGCTGATCACAGCAATAAAAGAAAAAGAATTCAATAGGCACTTTGCAGGGAACACTGAAAAGACTTGGCAACAAATTGTGGAAAATGAAGAAGGCTAATTCAGTGATTATCCAAAGGCTTCAAAACGGGCAGAATTTGACTTCACTGACTAATACAAACAAGTACATAAGGTAATAGATACCAGATTGAGGAAGAAAAGATGTTGGCAAATAGAAGTTGAAGAGATGTTGAGGAAAACACGTGCATTCTTTAAGCAACTGACAATAGGCATTTGAGATCTCAGGAAAGTTGGCATACTAGAGACAAAAATTTGGGCATCAACAGCCCAGAGATAAAAGAGTAGGAGAGAAAAAAACAGCTTCACAGAAAAGCCTGTAAGAAAAGAAAGAGGGAAGAGTGATCAAAAGAAAAATAGTAAGTAGATATAGTAGGAGGTGTGCTACTGTTACATAGAATTGCTACAACCAAGAGGAAATAGGATTTTGGAAAGAGGTGTTCTGTAGGTTCAAAAACAAAATTAAAGCAAATAAAGAGGAAATGAGGTTAGAGAAAAGCCACTGGATTCATCACTAACAAAGCCACAAGGCAGTAATCTATAAAACCAAGTTAAGTGACATTAAGTACAGAAAAGAATGGAAAATCCATTACTGAAAGTACAAAGCATATTTGGAAATACTGATGATGTTAGTCAATTGAATCTAAGTTAAGAGAAATAGATACTTTTTCTCTTTGACCAATGAAGTTCAATAAATATGTATTGAGCATGAAACACAGTATGGAAAATACTGAATTTTGAAAAGCATTATTCACGTTGCCATAAAGTGTTTATAATTTGAAACATGTTTCAGTTGCTTTGATGGATATTTTGGTGGCTTTGTAAGTCACTAGTCACTTTGAATAAATGTCAGTGGGAAAATGCTGGCATGTGCCAAAAGCCCAAATATAATCAAAATTCTGTGTCATCTGTTGCATTCCAAAACTGCCTCAAAACATGCACTATTTATTGATTTAACAACTTTTTGGCCATACTTTAAAAAAAATGCACTTTAAATGTTTAGGAGCACTTTTTTTCTGTGGGCATGTCTAATAAATTTACACTCTTGGCAAATAAAATTAGGGCTAGAAAGAGTGGATGACTAGGATAAAATAGCATTTGAGAAGGGAAAGATCAGATTCCCAGACCTTTTAATTGACTTAAAAATAATTCTTTTGTTTTGGTAGTATGTAAAGAAATACATGATATTCAGAGACTTCAAACTCTGTAATGGCTCAAACCCAATAAAAGTTTGTCTGAATCATGAGGGAAATAAAAAGGTAGGTTTGGTCAGTGGGGGGTCTGACTTTCTTGTGACTTAGGGATCCAGGCTTCTTCCAAATTGTGACTCCTTGGATCTGCAGGTCCTATGGTCATGGTATCTCCTGCACTCAGCTGATGGGAGGGAGTGGAGCCACACCCATTTCCAAAAAGCTTTGTCTGGAAAGTGATCTAAATCACTTTTTTTTAAACCACGTTCCTTTGGTGAGAATTACTAAATGGCCACCCTTTGATAGACTGTGTGAAAGACTGGATTTTTTTTTTTTAAGATTTTTATTTATTTATTTATTTGGCAGAGAGAGACACAGGGAGAGATGGAACACAAGCAGGGGGAGTGGGAGAGGGAGAAGCAGGCTTCCCGCTGAGCAGGGAGCCTGATGTGGGGCTCGATCCCAGGACCCTGGGACCATGACCTGAGCCGAAGACAGACGCTTAACGACTGAGCCACCCAGGCGCCCCAAGGCTGGATTTTATAAACACAGGGCATGTAAGATTTTACATACACATATAAGATTTTAAAAATCAATAATTTAATTCAACATTTTACTAGTAATTCTGAATTGATATATCTAGAAGGTAGTTGCTAAGGGAGATCACTGCATGATCACTAAGCCCCTTTGTTTGGTTTCATTTTGCAAATATACTGCAACCTGATGTTACTTTGCTGGTACTTCTAACGTAGTGTCTAATTTATTGATATGCACACTTTCTCACTGTCTGTAAAATAGAGTGTACAGACCTAGTACCATAAATTCTGTGTCACATCACTGCTGCAATTATTTGTTCTCACCTTTTCCCTGGCCTGTCAGTACTTTAACATGCAAGAGAGATATTTTTGTTGAAGAATTTTATTTAAGCAGTTTTATTAACAGTAATAAAATGCATCTCTCTCTAGATTTGTTTTGGGTAGGGGAGAAGCAGCATGGATTTTCTATAGCTGGGAAAATGCAGGTCTCAACGACAAGTGGCAGAGACCAGAGCAAGCAGCTGTATTTGTGCTGTCATTGGCCCAGGGTGCTTGGCCCTGCAGTTCTGTGTCAGAACATGGTAGATGCCAATTTTAATAAGGAAAAAAGAAGACAAGTAGTGCTAAAATGCAAATGTCTGAAGCATTCTTGTGAAGCTGAGCTGATTAAATTGCTTATTATGCTGAAGACTCCCAACAGAAGTAAGAAAGCAAGAATTTGTTGCCCAAAGCAGGTCTGATCATAGACTTATACCCTCCAGGTAGAATATATATCTTTTTTTTTTAATTTTTTTTTTTTTTTTATTCATGTGACAGAGAGACAACACGAGCAGGGGAGAGAGGCAGAGGGAGAGGGAGAAGCAAACTCCTCGCTGAGCCAGGAGCCTGATATGGGGCTCGATCCTAGGACCCTGAGATCATGCCCCCAGCTGAAGGCAGACGCCTAACCATCTGAGCTACCCAGGTGCCCCTAGAATATATATCTTGAGTGCTGTTTCCAAGCAAGTGTAGAGATTGCTGGTTTTTTTTTTTTTTTTTTTTTTTTTTTTTCCTGCATGACAGTAACTGCAGAATGAGGGTGATGGGCTCATGGTTGCTCCCCAGGGTCAAAATTCATTATTATTTCTCTTTTTATTGCATCCATGCTGATGTATTGAATTTAGCATAATGAAATGAGGTGAAAGGAAAATAGAAATTGTGATAGAAATAATTTTGTATTTCATGAGAGTCTTTATTTTCAGAGAATTGTGTCTTGCAGGAACCCTGAACTGCATTGCTTCTCTCTCAGTCAGAGAATGTGACTGGAAGAAGGCTGGAAAAGGAAACGAACTGTGAACATTCTTTGAACTACTAGGTTCCTTGTTCATAAAATAAAAATACTAGTGTGGAGAAGGCTCCTGGAGGAGGATTATAATAGAGAATTAGGGTGAGCTATATTGACTTCTCAGTTTTAAGGTAGAATCTGAGGTCAGCTATACTATAATTTTTTTTTTCTAATTTTTTTTTTAATGTTCTTTAACATTCTGCATTTCATTATGCTTTGGGGTGTATCCCAGTCATCAGCATTTTGCCTTGAAGTTGCAAATCCACTTTTTAAAAAGTTTTTATTTAAATTCTGGTTACTTGACACAGTGTTATATTAGTTTCAGGTGTACAATATAATGGTTCAACACTTCCACACATCACCCAGTGCTCATCACAAGTGTGCTCATTAATCCCCATCACCTGTTCCCCCCATCCCTCCAGGTAACCATCAGTTTGTCCTCTATAGTTAAGAGTCTGTTTCTTGGTTGGCCTCTCTCTCTCTTTTTTCTTCCTCTTTGCTCAAATGAGGCTCTTAAATTTCACAAAGGAGTGAAAACTTACGGTATTTGTCTTTCTCTGACTTATTTCGCTTTGCATTATACTCTCTAGCCCCACCCACTTTGTTGCAAATGGAAAGATTTCATTCTTTTTTATGGCTGAGTAATATTCCAATGTATATATGTACCGAATCCATTTATCTTTGTCCTTCATATTTCTGGAATTGAATAGAAACAGTTCTCTATTTTCAGCTAGAATAGTGCTAGCTAGGCTTTGCCAGTAGAGGGCAGTGGAGGACCATTGCAAGAGGACAGGGCATTGCTGTTTCTGGTATTTTTCTTCTTACTCCTAAAGCAGGGCATTACTCCCATAATAGTGCGCAGGTTCCCAGTGACCCTTTACCACCACCACTGCAGTGTGTGGCTTCCCAGGGAGTCTTTCTGGTACCCTACCATTCCTTCCTTGCTAACCTCTGCCATTGGCACCTCAGTCTTTCACAGTCCAATAGGCCACAGCCTTACCCTCTCCAATGAGAACTGTATCTCAGCTTTGGGGAGAGAGGATCTTTCCCAGTTTGTTTCTTACTTTCTCTCAGCCTTAGAGGTAGTAGCTGTTCCCTGTATTCACTGTTCATTAATTGTTTAGAGTTCTCTTTACCCCTCTTAATAGTTAATCCCTTTTCACTAGGCAATAGTTCTTTATATTAATTTTTTTCTCTGCAAATTACTCATGTAGTTTCTGTCTCTTGACTGGACCCTGACAGAGTGCTTCTAGAATTTTTTTGTGACAGGATTGTCTGAGTAGGGATTTTAGGATTACTTAGGATATTGGGAAAAGCACATATAGTCATTTCTATATTCTGTTCGTGTCACCAGGATGTCAGGAGTACCTGGGTCTCGAGGCAGGACCTTTTGATACTAATGAATGGGTATTATGCATTTTTATTTTTATTTTTATTTTTTTTAAATTTTATTATGTTATGTTAGTCACCATACAATACATCATTAGTTTTTGATGTAGTGATCCACGATCCGTTTTCATATAACACCCAGTGCTCCATGCAGTACGTGCCCTCCTTAATACCCATCACCGGGCTAACCAATCCCCCCTCCCCTCTCCCCTCTAAAACCCTGTTTGTTTCTCAGGTCCATAGTCTCTCATGGTTCATCTCTCCCTCCAATTCCCCCTGCCCATTTTTCCCTTCCTTCTCCTAATGTCCTCCATGTTATTCCTTATGTTCCACAAATAAGTGAAACCATATGATAATTGCCTTTCTCTGCTTGACTTATTTCACTTAGCATAATCTCCTCCAGTCCCATCCATGTGGATGTAAAAGTTGGGTATTCATCTTTTCTGATGGCTGAGTAATATTCCATTGTATATATGGACCACATCTTCTTTATCCATTCATCTGTTGAAGGGTATCTCGGCTCTTTCCACAGTTTGGCTATTGCGGACATTGCTGCTATGAACATTGGGGTGCACATGGCCCTTCTTTTCACTACATCTGTGTCTTTGGGGTAAATACCCAGTAGTGCAATTGCTGGGTCATAGGGTAGCTCTATTTTTAAATTTTTGAGGAACCTCCACACTGTTTTCCAAAGTGGCTGTACCCACTTGCATTCCCACCAACAGTGTAAGAGGGTTCCCCTTTCTCCACAACCTCTCCAACATTTGTTGTTTCTTTCCCTGTCCATTTTTGCCATTCTAACTGGTGTAAGGTGGTATCTCAATGTGGTTTTGATTTGGATTTCCCTGATGGCTAATGACGATGAACATTTTTTCATGTGTCTGTTAGCCATTTGTATGTCTTCTTCAGAGAAGTGTCTTTTCATATCTTCTGCCCACTTTTTGACTTGATTATTTTTTGGGGGGGTGTTGAGTTTGAGAAGTTCTTTATCGATCTTGGATACCAGCCCTTTATCTGTAGTGTCATTTGCAAGTAGCTTCTCCCATTCTGTGGGTTGCCTCTTTGTTTTGTTGACTGTTTCCTTTGCTGTGCAGAAGCTTTTTATCTTGATGAAGTCCCAAAAGTTCATTTTTGCTTTTGTTTCACTAGCTTTTGGAGATGTATCTTGAAAGAAGTTGCTGTGGGCAATGTCAAAGAGGTTACTGCCTATGTTCTCCTCTAGGATTTTGATGGATTACTGTCTCACATTGAGGTCTTTCATCCATTTTGAGTTTATCTTTGTGAATGGTGTTAGAGAATGGTCAAGTTTCATTCTTCTGCATATGGCTGTCCAATTTTCCGAGCACCATTTATTGAAGAGACTGTCTTTTTTCCATTGCATGTTTTTTCCTGCTTTGTCAAAGATTATTTGACCATAGAGTTGAGGGTCCATATCTGGGTTCTCTATTCTGTTCCATTGGTCTGTATGTCTGTTTTTGTGCCAGTACCATGCTGTCTTGGTGATCACTGCTTTGTGATATAGCTTGAAATCGGGCAACGTGATGCCCCCAGCTTTGTTTTTCTTTTTCAACATTTCCTTGGCGATTCGGGGTCTTTTCTGATTCCATACACATTTTAGGATGTTTGTTCCAGCACTTTGAAAAATGTCATTGGAATTTTGATCGGGATGGCATTGAAGGTATAGATTTAAAATTTTCTGGGTAGCATAGACATTTTAACAATGTTTATTCTTCCAATCCATGAGCATGGAATATTTTTCCATCTTTTTGTGTCGTCTTCAATTTCTTTCATGAGTGTTTTGTAGTTCCTAGAGTATAGATCCTTTACCTCTTTGGTTAGGTTTATTCCAAGGTATCTTATGATTTTTGGTGCTATTGTAAATGGAATCGTTTCTTTAATTTCTCTTTCTACAGTTGTGTTGTTAGTGTCTAAGAAAGCAACTGATTTCTGTGCATTGATTTTGTATTCTGCCACATTACTGAATTGCTGTATGAGTTCTAGTAATTTGGGGGTGGAGTCTTTTGGGTTGTCCACATAAAGTATCATGTCGTCTGCGAAAAGAGAGAGTTTGACTTCTTCTTTGCCATTTTGAATACCTTTTATTTCTTTTTGTTGTCTGATTGCTGTTGCTAGGACTTCTAGTACTGTGTTGAACAATAGTGGTGAGAGGGGGCATCCTTGTCGTGTTCCTGATCTTAAGGGAAAGGCTCTCAGCTTTTCTCCATTGAGGCTGATACTCGCTGTGGGTTTTTCATAGATGGATTTTATGAGCTTGAGGAGTGTTCCCTCTATCCCTATACTCTGAAGAGTTTTAATCAGGAAAGGATGTTGTATTTTGTCAAATGCTTTTTCTGCATCAATTGAGAGGACCATATGGTTCTTCTCCCTCCTCTTATTAATGTGTTCTATCACATTGATTGATTTGCGAATGTTGAACCACCCTTGCATCCCGGGGATAAATCCCACTTGGTCATGGTGGATGATCCTTTTAATGTATTGTTGGATCCTATTAGCTAGGATTTTGTGGAGGATTTTGGAATCCATATTCATCAGGGATATCGGTCTGAAATTCTCCTTTTTGATGGGGCCTTTGCCTGGCTTGGGGATTAAGGTAATGCGGGCCTCATAGAATGAGTTTGGAAGTTTTCCTTCTGTTTCTATTTTTTGAAACAGCTTCAGTAGAATAGGTATTATTTCTTCTTTGAATGTTTGGTAGAATTCCCCAGGGAATCCATCAGGCCCTGGACTCTTGGTTTTTTTTTAATTTTTTTTTATTTTTAAAGATTTTATTTATTTATTCATTAGAGACAGAGAGAGAGAGGCAGAGGGAGAAGCAGGCTCCCAAGGAGCAGGGAGCCTGATGCGGGACTCGATCCCAGGACCCTGAGATCATGACCTGAGCCGAAGGCAGAGGCTTAGCCATCTGAGCCACCCAGGCGCCCTGGACTCTTGTTTTTTGGGAGGTTTTTGGTCACTGCTTCAATCTCGTTACTGGTTATTGGTCTGTTCAGGTTGTCAGTTTCTTCCTGTTTCAGTCTTGGCAGCTTATAGGTTTCCAGGAAGGCCTCCATTTCATCCAGATTGCTCAGTTTATTGGCATATAGTTGTTGATAATAATTTCTAATAATTGTTTCTATTTTCTTGGTGTTAGTCGTGATCTCTCCCCTTTCATTCATAATTTTATTAATTTGGGTCCTTTCTCCTTTTTGATAAGTCTGGCCAGTGGTTTATCAATCTTATTAATTCTTTCAGAGAACCAGCTTCTACTTTCATTGATCTGATCTACTCTGTTTCTGGTTTCTAATTCATTGATTTCTGCTCTAACTTTAATTTTTTCTCTTCTAATGCATGGCTTAGGTGTCATTTGTTGCTTTTTCTCTAGTTCTTTAAGGTGTAGAGTTAGCTGGTGAATTCGGGATTTTTCTATTTTTTTGAGTGAGGCTT
This sequence comes from Mirounga angustirostris, assembly GCF_029215605.1. Taxonomy (NCBI): domain Eukaryota; kingdom Metazoa; phylum Chordata; class Mammalia; order Carnivora; family Phocidae; genus Mirounga; species Mirounga angustirostris. Next base: position 17,896,682 of record NW_026991725.1, read on the forward strand.
GCATGGCTATGTATTTCCCCCTTAGGAACTAAGCCTTTGCAGTATCCCATAGGTTTTGGACCAATGTGTTTTCGTTCTCATTGATTTCCATGAATTGTTTAAGTTCTTCTTTGATTTCTTGCTTGACCCAAACATTCTTGAGCAGAGTGGTCTTTAGCGTCCAAGTGTTTGAATTTCTGCCAAATTTTTTCTTGTGGTTGAGTTCCAGTTTTAGAGCATTGTGGTCTGAGAATATGCAGGGAATAATCTCAATCTTTTGGTATCAGTTGAGACCTGATTTGTGACCCAGTATATGGTCTATTCTGGAGAAAGTTCCATTTGCGCTTGAGAAGAATGAGTATTCTGTTGTTTTAGGGTGGAATGTTCTATAAATATCTATGAGGTCCATCTGGTCCAATGTATCATTCAAAGCTCTTGTTTCCTTGTTGATTTTCTGCCTAGATGATCTGTCCATTGCTGAGAGTGGAGTATTGAGGTGTCCTACAATTAACATATTGTTATCAATATGACTCTTTAGTTTGGTTAACAATTGGCTTATGTAGATGGCTGCTCCCATGTTGGGGGCATAGATATTTACAATTGTTAGATCTTCTTGTTGGATAGACCCTTTAAGAATGATATAGTGTCCTTCTGTGTCTCTAATTACAGACTTTAGTTTAAAATCTAATTTGTCTGATATAAGAATTGCTACCCCAGCTTTCTTTTGAGGTCCGCTGGCATGGAAGATGGATCTCCATCCCTTCACTTTCAGTCTGGATGTATCTTTAGGTTCAAAATGAGTCTCTTGTAGACAGCATATGGATGGGTTCTGTCTTTTTATCCAATCTGCAACCCTGTGCCGTTTTATGGGAGCATTTAGGCCCTTCATGTTGAGAGTGATGATTGAAAGATATGAATTAATTGTCATCATGTTCCCTGTGAAGACGTTGTTTTTATAGATTGTCTCTGTAAATTTCTGTTATAGATCGCTCTTCGGGTCTTTCTTCTTTTATAGAACCCCCCCTTAATATTTCTTGCAGGGCCGGCTTGGTGGTCACATATTCTTTCAGCTTCTGCCAGTTGTGGAAGCTCTGCATCTCTCCATCCATTCTAAATGAAAGCCTTGCTGGATAAAGTATTCTTGGCTGCATGTTCTTCTCATTTAGTACCCTGAATATGTCTTGCCAGGCCTTTCTGGCTTGCCAGGTCTCTGTGGATAGGTCTGACGTTATTCTGATATTCCTCCCTCTGTACGTAAGGAATCTCTTTCCCCTAACTGCCCTTAAGATGGTTTCCTTGGTTCTAAGATTTGCAGGTTTTACTATTACATGCCGGGGTTTTGGCCTGTTTTCCTTGATCTTGGGAGGGGTCCTCTCTGCCTCTAGGATGCAAATGTTTGTTTCATTCCCCAGGTTAGGGAAGTTCTCAGCTACGATTTGCTCAAATACATCTTCTAGTCCTCTCTCTCTCTCCACTCCCTCCGGGATTCCAATTATTCTGACATTGGAACGCTTCATGGTGTCACTTATTTCTCTGATTCTATTTTCATGGATTCTGAGTTGTTTTTCCCTGGCCTTCTCTTTTCCCTTTTTATCTATTATATTGTCTTCCAGGTCACTTATTCTCTCTTCTGTCTGTTACCCTAGCTGTTAGATTATCTAGATTGGATTGGATCTCATTGATAGCATTTTTAAGTTCTGCCAATTCCCCTTTTATTTCTGCCCTTAGAGACTCTGTGTTGTCATTAATTGATTTCTCCATTCTAGCCATTGTCTTCACAATTGCTAGCCTGAATTCCATCTCTGACATCTTGGTTATATCTGCATCCATTTGTAAATCTGCAGCATAAGTCACAATCTCTGAGTCTTTTCTGTTTTGGGGGCTCCTCCTCCTAGTCATTCTGTTGATGGGTGTTTGAGGGAATGTATAGAGTCCAAATTATTGACCAGAACCCAAGCAAGATGCACCTGTTTTCTTGGGACCTTAGGGTTGCTGGCCTCTTGTTTTCCCAGCCTGTCTTCTGGGGCAGGGGCCTGCCGTGCTGTTACTCAGGCAACCCTATTTGGGCAGAGTTGCCCTGCGCCCCTGTCCGGGGGATGGGCTCAGTGGGAATAGTCTTTGGGGCTTTTGTTCTCTGGCACCTTTCCCTGGTGGCTTTCCACGTCTCTTCCGCGAGTCAGAGTAGAAGAGACCGTTTCCAACCCTCTGCCTCAGAGCAGAGAGACCGCAGTCTGTTCTTCAGTGAGCCCTCCAGGCCACACTCTCTCTGTTTCTGTCCGTGCTGCTATAAACTGCAGCGTCCTGGGTTGTGCGCCCCTCTGCAGCACTCCCAGTCCTGCCTCCAGGTCGGGGCATGTCTCTGCCCTTTGTGCTTCTAAAACCACCAGCTGTTCCCAGTTTGCATGCGTGTGCATGACTCCACCGTTCTGGGTTTCCGTCCCAGGGACTGCAGTTCGCATGCATGCGACTCCACAGCTCTGGGTTTCTGTCCGGGTGGTTGCAGTTCACGTGCGTGCAACCCCACCGCTCTGGTTTTCCACCCCGGGAGCTGCCCTAAAGTCCTTTCCCTGTCGCTACCGGTCTGCGAGTCTGTACCCTGTCTGCAGCACGCGAGGCTGTCACTCACTGGCCGTGTAGGATCCCCACGGCCAGGCACCCTCCCCCTGCCGTTTATCCTCTGATATCTGCCCATAGAATCACGGCTCTCCCCTTCGTACCTCAAAACCAACTGCCTGCGATATTCTGTTTGTAGAGATCCAGATCTTCTTACATTTCAGGCTAGTTTCGTGGGTGCTCAGAGTGGTCTGGTAGATATCCAGCTCAATTCTGGGGACCAGCTGAAATAGGGTCCCCTACTCCTCCGCCATCTTTTCCCCTTCCGGGTATTATGCATTTTTAGACATTAAGAACCTATTTTGAAGAAGTTATAAAACAAAACACTGAATAAGGCTCCAGGGGCAACCTTTATATCCAGGTTTGCATTTCTCAGCTCTTTTGGCAAATGCCCTAGCTGCTGTATATGGAATGTGACATCATGGCAGGAAGAAAGTGAGCTGGGGTGGGGGTGGGGGGGGTGGCGGGGTGTTGAGAAAGATGTTTCAGTGGATGTACTTTGTTCATTCTTTTTGATTTGAGCTTATTCATCCCATTATCTACCTTTATTAAACTGGTAGACACCACTAAGAATTTGAAATAGTGTTTTGTGTCTTCAGTGTTTATCCGCATGACAGCTAGGTGACCCAAGTCATGTAATCTGTCCTCAAGACTGAGCATTACAACAAATATAGTATCTGAAATGTATGTTAGAATGATTTTTGTAAATGACATGACAGAGATACATTCTTTCTCTTCAGGATGTTAGAAACAAAAACAGTCAAATACCAGAGGATGAATTTACTAAGATATGCAGGTGACATTATAATGGAAATATAAAACTAAAGTACCATGTTAGTTATTTATCTGTTATAAAAAACTACCCCAAATCTTAGCAGCTAAGTCTGTAACAACCATTATTTAACAGTTTCTGAGGGTCAGAGATTTGGGAGAAGTTCAGCTGGATGTTTTTGGCTGGGGTTTCTTATGAGGTTGCAGTTAAGATGTTGGCTAGGGTCATAGTTATCTAAGAGCTTGACTGGGGCTAAAGGATCTGATTCTAAGATGACTCATTTACATGGCTGGCAAGTTGGTGTTGGCCATTGACAAGAGGCCACAGTTCCTCATTAGCTGGACCTCTCCAAAGAGCTACTGGAGTGTCCTCACAACATGGTGACTGGCTCCCTCCAGAATGAGTAACCCAAGAGACAGTAGGGACAAAGTCTTTAAAATTATATACTGTGACTTCTGCTAGAATCTGGAATTCTGGAATCATTTAAAACAACCTTGATAAAGTGTAGGATGTAGGAGAGGACTACACCAGAGCATTAACAACAGGAGGTACACATCACCAGAGGCCATCTTGGAGGCTAGGTACCACTGGTGCTTAAAGAAGAGATGAACAAATTAATTACCATATTTCTAGATGAGAAAGCCAATACTCTTAAAAATATCAATTTTCCCTATATATATAAATTTAATCCTACTCCAGTCAAATTAATACATTACTTTTTGGTCAAGGATTTTGACAAATTGCTTTTACTAATTTGGAAAAATAAATGTAATAAACACTGAATGTCTGAATATTGGTGTTTATCATTGGCAAGATGGTTCAAGGAGAACACTGTAATGTAGACAACCCCAGCTTGTGTGAAAATTAAGCATATGAAAGTCAAGGACTATATATAATTTTAGTTGGGGAAGCCAAAAATCAGAAACTGTCACAGAATAGTTTGCAAAATCTTACTGTATAATTTTTTTAAAGCCTGCCTGGCAAAATCATCATAGCAGGGTTAAAAAGATAATTGACAAACTGTAAAAAAATAATTGTATAATGTTATATAATGTATAACTAAGGTAACTATCCTTAGTAAGTAAACATTAGTAGAAAGTGACTCTAGGAAGAAAGGGAAGCAGAGACTTGGAATATATCTTTTTTTTCCCCCCCAAAGTGTTTTGTAGCCGGCCTGTGTCCCTCCCCAGTCTATAAACAATATATCATGAGAATATTTCCACATCAGTTCATAGATATCTACCTTGTCTTGTTTAACATTTGAATAGTAGTCAGTCATAAGAGTTCCCCCATAACTTATTTAATCACCTATTCTGGGGCATTTAGGCTATTTCCAATCTTCACTGTTATAAACAGTCCTACACAAAATTACTTCCTTTTTTTAAGAGAGGGAGGGGGGCAGCAGTAGAGGGAGAGAGAGAATCTTAAACAGGCTCTATGCTGAATCACTTTCTCCTAATGTTTTAGGAAGGAGAGTTTTGTCTTGCATTCACTCCTGAGGTATCCATCCTGTTTCTCCACTGTTACCTGCCTCATGCCTTCTTCACAATTTGTTTTGAAGTTTTGTTTTCATTTGGGGATCATAATATTTCTCCAATATGATACTGTTGGCATCACCGGCTGGCCTCAACAGAGGAGTAATATAGGAACTGAATGCTCTACACTGAGAAACTCAAAGAAGGAAAGAATGACTGTAAGTCAAAGTCAAGAAGGGGACTAGTATCTATTCATCATTTTGTGTGTTGAACACAAGAAGAAAAGAGACATTTGCTTGCTGACAAATTGGCCTGAAATGTCTTTCCTATGGGAGAGTGGAGAGAGATGAGGAACACTGTCTAGCAGGTGACTCCATCTTTTACATGAGGTCCCTCCAGCTTACCTGGCTGGTTTGGTTCCACTCACTGTCTCCTCCTCTCTTGCTGAAACCTACTTTGACTCTTGGCAAGAATGTCATTAGTAGAGGGGAGACAAGCTTGGTCTGACAGATTTTAGAGTTAACGGTGCTGTTAAAATAGCTGTCAGAGTAAACCCTGCCAGAATTCATGGCACTGAAATAGAGTAATTTGTTCAAAATCTTATTATCCCAGGAGCATGTATATTAGGAAAAGGAAAATGAGGTGCTGCTTAATGTTCCTTGTAACTAAGTATATCTGTTCCCCTAATTCTAACTCATGGCCATGAGAAAGGAGTTGACTTTCAATATTGAAAGGGGCAGCAGGGTATTCTTTGGGGGGGGGCAAATATGTATATATATTCATATCCTCAGTTTTTCCTTAGCACATACCATACAGATATGTTCACACAACACCATGATGCTCTTGTGAAATTGAGCCAATTTCCTATCTTGGCTTTGGAGTTAAACTAGATATGACTCCGTGGTTAGGGAGGTGCTGCCTACTTATGGTGCACTGATGGAAAGGCAAATCACACAATAGAAGATGCTGTTGGGTAATGCATTTCAATCACTGGAGCTGTTTTATGATAAATATTGTATTCAGCAGTATGTATTATGCATGCTTTTTGTAAAATGTCTGCAAACTAATCTCTGACAAGCACAGATGACAGGAGATACTTAATGCAGGGCATTGGCAGCTTGTAGACATGCTGAAATCCAGTGCAGGCAAAATCTCTCTTACAGAGAGATGAAGGGCTTCACAAATGGGATGATAATAGTCTTCAGTGCCAAGTGCATTTTCATTTATCCAAGGACCTAAAATGCTTCCCAAAGGTGGTCTATTCTTTAGTGTTTAAATGGAGCAGGGAGAGGTTAAGTGATTCTCTATAGTCTTCCAGCAAATCTAACATAGGTGAGTTCTGACATTATATGCACAGAACTCCTCAGTAGGCATCTGGCAAATTTTGTGCCTCCCTACCCCCACATCTAGGAAGTTATGAGGGTGCTTAACTGCTGATTACAAATGTCAAGATGTTTGTAGGTGTGAATTTGAGATGGTCTACCCAGAATTAACCCAGATCTTAGAGACCTAGCATTTTATCAGCTCTGAGTCTATAGACAGATTGAAGCCAAGAACTGAACAGGAAGAATTCATGGACATATACCCTTAAGGGCTCTGAAAACTATTGAAAAAATGAAAAAAAAAAAAATCGATTCAGAGATCTAGAAGGGACCCTAGGGACTGTCTCCCTTAAACACCGCTCCTCTCATTTTAAACATGAAGCAGTGGAAGTCTCATAAAACATAATGATCAAGTGACTTACCTAATACTATACCACGAGGTAGTACAGAACCTAGAAAGGAAACCAACCCAGTTCTTTGTTTCTTGGGTGTTTATAAGAGTTAAGGAGACTAGGGGCACCTGGATGGCTCAGTTGGTTAAGCGTCTGCCTTCAGCTCAGGTCATGATCCCAGGGTCCTGGGATTGAATCCCACATCGGGCTCCCTGCTCTGCAGGGACCTGCTTCTTCCTCTGCCTCTGCCTTTCTGTCTCTAATGAATAAACAAAAAAATTTAAAAAATCTTAAAAAAAAGAGTTAAGGAGACTAGATTGCTTTTAAAATCAATTCTTTCCTGGAAATAGAGGGATGAGGTATCAAAGCTTACTTTTTCAAATATTTTTTCAGCCCTACCTTCTATCTCTTCACCTTCTGGGATTCCAATGACACAATTATTGGGTATTTCCAAATGTTACTGTCCCACAGGTTTCTGAGGTTCTACTCATTTGTTTTCCCCATCTGTTTTCTCTGTTGTTCTGATTGGGTCTATTTTTTGATGTATCCTTAGTTCATGGATTCTACTTTCTGTCATCTCTACGATTTAGTCCATTCCCTGTGTGTTTTTTTTTTTTTAAATTTGTTACTGTATTTTTTTAGTTGTATCATTTCCATTTGATGTTCTTTATAACCCCTATTTTTTTTAACTGAGATTTGCTGTTTTTTAATTTGCTTCAGGAGAATTTGTAATTGATTGTTGAAGCATTTTTATGATGGCTGCTTTATAATTCTGGGCACGTAATTCTAACATCTGATTTATTTCAGCCTTGGCATCGGTTGATTTTCTTTTCTGAGCCAAGTTGTGATTTTCCTGATTCATGGTATGATGAGTTTTTAATCTACTATATTCTGGACACTTTGCCTCTTCTGTTAGGACACTCTGGGTTCTATTTAAATTTTCTATTTTAGCAGGTAGGCACCCTGTTTAAGGTTTAGCATGCATGTCCTGGCTTACTGTTTTGGGGTGTGGCTCCAATAAGAGTTTAATATTCAGTCTTTGCTCTGTCTTCTTGGCCTCCTGTTGTTCCCTGCTGGTGCTGCCTGAGGGGGGGCAGAAGGAACTTCCCTAGGCTGTGCCACCTCAGTATTTTTCAGTTGGAAAGGGGAGTCCCAGGCCTATGAACAAAAGGAAGTTCATCACCAGTGATGCAGGGTCTCCTGGTGTTGTTCAGAGACTCCCATTTTATCCCAGAAGAGGAACAAGCCTACCTGGGGTGTCTTCTGTTGCTGGGGCAGTGGTTGAAAAATAGCAGGCCTGGTTGCTTTTTCCTGCTGGGTTGTGGTAGAGTCTCTTAAAATGACCAGTTGCTGTGTTGTTCCTTCAGATCTGGGGCTCCAAACAAGTTTATCTTCTCTAACTACCTTTAGCACCTTTGGCTTTATTTCCAGGAATTATAGTGGTATTTAGTGGGGAAGAACAGGGAAAAAGAAGTCTGTGTCATTGTGTCTGGATCAGGTGCCCTCTAATTTCATTTTTATTGTCATTTTGTTCTCACCGTGTATGTGTGTATGTTTGTGTGTGTGTGTGTGAGAGAGAGAGAGAGAGAGAAAATTACCAATCAAAAGAAGAGAGAAGACTGGTGGAGTGTGATGTCTCAAACAAGGGTATTGTCTTATTGGCCTTGACTCTATCAGATCCCCAGTAAGCCCCATAACATTTGCTACAGTGACTGTTCTTGGGGTATGGGTTGTAGAGGAAGGGATGACAGCCCAACAATGAAACATTCACTTTGTGAGGTTGTGGTAAGATTTCAGAGACATTTGAACCTTGACATCAAAGCAGCTTGGAAATGAGACCATAGTGTTTCTTTATAACCAGAATTCTACCTTTCTTACACGAAGACTTCGGTAATTTTATAAAAGGGCTTGCAGTAACTTCATGATCACGTATCATCCAAACTTCAAAAATAAATGTGAGTCCAGTAGGAAGTCAGACCAAGGGATGGGTCCACAGAGCACTTCACCCCCCAAAATCTAATCTTTTCGGAATAATCTCAAATTTATGGAAGAGTTGGAAGTGTAGTATAAAGAACTTCCTTTTCCTCCAAACCATTTGAGAGCAAATTGCCATAATCTACAAATACTTTAGTGTGTTTTTCCTACAAACAAGGACATTTTTCTATAGAACTAAAATATCATAAAAATGATGAGTTCAGTATGATACATTGCTACCATCACATCTCAGACTTTTTTTCCACATTTTGCAATTAGTTCCAATAATGTCTTTTTTTGGAAAAAGGATTCAGTGCAAAATAATGCATTTCACTTAGATGTTATGTCTCTTTTGCCTTCAATTTGGAGCAGTTCCTCAGTCTTCTCTTGACTTTTAAGAACTTGACTCTTTTTAAGATTTTATTCATTTATGAGAGAGAGAGAGAGCAAGCATGTGCGTGTGCAGGGGGAGGAGCAGAGGGAGAGGAATAAGCAGACTCAGTGCTGAGGTGGAGCCTGACATAGGGCTCAATGCCACAACACTGAGATCATGACCTGAGCTGAAATCAAGAGTTACAGGCTTAACCGACTGAGCCAACGAAGCGTCCCACACCTTGACCCCTCTAAGAAACCCAGGCAGGGCCAGCTTTATGGCTGTGTGACCTGTCTAGTCACATGGGGACCCACACTTAGAAAGGCCTCATACTTGGTTTTATGCTGTGATGTTACTTCTTGAAATTTTTGGTAAGTTTTAAACAAGGGTCCTTTCATTTTCATTGTGTGCTGGGTTCCACAAATCATGTAGCTAGTTCTGAGACCAGTCTAGTTATTTTATAGAATGTCCTTTAACTTATCTGATATTTTCTTATGATTAGATTTGGGTTATATACCTTTGGTAGAATATCACAGACACAGTATAGTGTTCTTACTGCCTTCTATCCAGTGGCACATCATTTTAATGTCACATTAATGATGATACTAAGTTTGATCACTTGGTTAAGATGGCATCTGCCAGGATTCTCCACTTTGTAGTTAATATGCATTTCATGGAAGGTAATTTAAAACTATGTAAATATCCCATTCCTTATGAAACTCTCAATTCATTGAATTTTTTTTTTTTTTATATCTGTAGACTTACAGATTACAATTTTATTCCATGGTTATAATCAGTTACTATCATTATTTATTTTAATAGTAAGATTGTCTCAGATTTGACTAATGGTACCCCTACAAATTGGCTTCTTTGTCCTTTTAAAAATTTTACATAATTTTTGGTGCATTGCTTTATTGTCTAGTACAATAAGATATTCCATCTCATCCTGTATCTTCCCTGAAATCAGCTATCTTTTTAAGGCATCCTGATTCCTTTAAGTGGAGAATGGTATTTTAGAAATAATGATCTGGATGCTAAGATATTTAATTGATATTGGGTGTCACTGCTCCCAGACCTTCTTAGTAGCCAGTTAGGGACACACACACACACACACACACACACACACACACAACACATGTACACATCTATCTACACACATATATACACATTTACATATTTGTCTGTCCAGCCATCCATTTTGAAAACCATGAGTTCACACTGATTATCTACAATTCAAATCTAACACCATAAAATGCATTCCAGTTTTCTTTCTTTCCATAGTTGTAACTTTTCTGACAATGCAAAACTTTGCGCCCATTATCTTTAAAAGATTTACTTGTTTGATCAATTTCTTAATCTCTTCGTGCTGCTGCCTGCTACCTATCCTTCACCCTTCTTCACTGGGTTGACCCCTGTGTACATGCTTCCTCTCCTTACTGAGCCACTGAATTGCTGGGCCATTGCTGTGTGCTCATGTAGATCTATCTCCTCCTTACCTCACTTTGCTTTTGACACCCACACCAGGGTGTACCCCATTCCCCATCCAAAAGGATGTCTACCACTACTGGATATTTACCCCAAAGACACAGGTGTAGTGAAAAGAAGGGCCATATGTACCACAATGTTCACAGCAGCAATGTCTGCAATAGCCAAACTGTGGAAAGAGCTGAGATGCCCTTCAACAGATGGATGGATAAAGAAGATGTAGTCCATACATACAATGGAATATTACTCAGCCATCAGAAAGGATGAATACCCACCTTTTACATCAACATGGATGGGACTGGAGGAGATTATGCTAAGTGAAATAAGTCAAGCAGAGAAAGGCAATTATCATATGGTTTCACTTATTTGTGGAACATAAGGAATAACATGGAGGACATTGGGAGAAGGAAGGGAAAAATGAAGGGGGAGGGGAATCGGAGGGGGAGACGAATGGACTCTGAGAAACAAACTGAGGGTTTTAGAGGGGAGGGAGTGGGGGGATGGGTTAGTCCAGTGATGGGTATTAAGGAGGGCACGTACTGCATGGAACACTGGGTGTTATATGAAAACAATCGTGGATCACTACATCAAAACTAATGATGTATTGTGTGGTAACTAACATAACGTAATAAAATAAAAAAAACAAAACAGAAGGATGCCTACCTGTTGAACTTCACCTAATGGCATTTGGACTCAATTTTTCTGGAAGGAAAAGGAAGGGGAGGAGAGAGAAAAAGAGGAAGAGACTTAAGTCGAATCTTAATTAAAAATCCCTATTTTCAAGTTTTGCTTTCACTTCAGAATGTTGCTAGGAGAGGAATACACATGAAATTTATTATTTAAGTCTTGAGAATTCTATTTCAATGCTTGAAAAGCTAATCCTATTTCCACTCTCTTAGGTCTTTAAGAAAATTGAGGTTTGTTTTTCCTCATTTTCTATTTCTTAGAGGAAATCTGGCCAAAGACATTTTGGGTTGGTTTCTACTGAGTTCTACTATTACACAAATTACAAAGTAGGGAAGTTCCATTATAAAATCAGGGTCCAGTGATATATCAAGAAAGTTTCAATTAATAAAAAAATATGTAAGTACATATTTAGTCTATATCTGAGACTAAATGGCTATCCACTTGGATAGTCTCTCATATCCAATCAGAATTATTGGGCTTATTGGTTACATTTTGCCAGGCTCAATACTACTCTTAGTAAGATGTAAGAGGTGTCACATTACTTTCCTGTCCACTGGGAAATACCGTCCAACTTCTCTGCTTCACTTCTATAAACTGCCTAATCCCAAGAAGGGTGTTAAAATTTGGCTCTTTAACTTCCTAAAGGGGTCATCATTGTAGTTTCCATCACCTTAGCAATCCAAGATTCCCATCTGAACTATTACTCTGTTAATCTCCAGTCAGACCTAGTCTTCCACCCTTCCTTTGGTCCACATGGAGTCACCTGGAACCCATCAGTAAAATTATGTAAGTCCTTCAGAGCCTCAGTCTATGGTATAAATACTTTTGGGTTTTCTTGCTCTAATTGAAACTTTGTTATGCCTAAGGACCTTGCTTCTCTGCTATCTTGCTATTTGTTGGCTGTTTTTTTCTTTCTATATCGTGTGTTCCATGGAACTTGGAAGAGGGGGTCAGTGTTTCCCTCTTGTCTCATTTACTAGGTTGGTTTTCCCTGCCCAAACTGCTCCTAAATCCTGTTATTCTTTAAAAAAAAATTTTTTTTATTGTTACATTAATCACCACACATTACATCATTAGTTTTTGATGTAGTGTTCCATGATTCATTGTTTGTGCATAACACCCAGTGTTCCATGCAGAACATGCCCTCTTTAATACCCCTCACCAGGCTAACCCATCTTGCCACCCCCCTCCCCTCTAGAACCCTCAGTTTGTTTTTCAGAGTCCATCATCTCTCATGGTTTGTCTCCCCCTCCAATTTCCTACCCTTCATTCTTCCCCTCCTGCTATCTTCTTCTTTTTTTTTTCTTAACATATATTGCATTATCTGTTTCAGAGGTACAGATCTGAGATTCAACAGTCTTGCACAATTCATAGCATTCACCATAGCACATACCCTCCCCAGTGTCTATCACCCAGCCACCCCATCCCGCCCAACCCACGCCCCAGTCCAGCAACCCTCAGATTGTTTCCTGAGATTAAGAATTCCTCATATCAGTGAGGTCATATGATACGTGTCTTTCTCTGATTGACTTATTTCACTCAGCATAACACCCTCCAGTTCCATGTACGTCGTTGCAAATGGCAAGATCTCATTCTTTTTGATGGCTGCATAATATTCCATTGTATGTGTGTGTGTATATATATATACACACATACCACATGTTCTTTATCCATTCATCTGTCGATGGACATCTTGACTCTTTCCACAGTTTGGCTATTGTGGACATTGCTGCTATAAACATCGGGGTGCACATACCCCTTCGGATCGCTACATTTGTATCTTTGGGGTAAATACCCAGTAGTGCAATTGCTGGGCCATTGGGTAGTTCTATTTTCAACTTTTTGAGGAATCTCCATACTGTTTTCCCAAGTGGCTGCACCAGCTTGTATTCCCACCAACAGTGTAGGAGGGTTCCCCTTTCTCCACATCCCTGCCAATATCTGTCCTTTCCTGACTTGTTAATTTTAGCTATTCTGACTGGTGTGAGGTGGTATCTTATTGAGGTTTTGATTTGAATTTCCCTGATGCTGAGCGATATTGAGCACTTTTTCATGTGTCTGTTGGCCATTTGGATGTCTTCTTTGGAAAAATGTCTGTTCACGTCTTCTGCCCATTTCTTGATTGGATTCTTTGTTCTTTGGGTGTTGAGTTTGATGAGTTCTTTATAGATTTTGGATACTAGCCCTTTATCTGATATGTCATTTGCAAATATCTTCTCCCATTCTGTCGGTTGTCTTTTGGTTTTGTTGACTGTTTCTTTTGCTGTGCAAAAGCTTTTTATCTTGATGAAGTCCCAATAGTTCATTTTTGCCCTTTCTTCCCTTGCCTTTGGCGATATTTCTAGGAAGAAGTTGCTGCGGCTGAGGTCAAAGAGGTTGCTGCCTGTGTTCTCCTTTAGGATTTTGAGAGCTCCTGTCTCACATTGAGGTCTTTCAACCATTTGGAGTCTATTTTTGTGTGTGGTGTAAGGAAATGGTCCAGTTTCATCTTCTGCATGTGGCTGTCCAATTTTCCCAACACCATTTGTTGAAGAGACTTTTTTCCATTGGACATTCTTTGCTGCTTTGTCAAAGATGAGTTGACCATAGAGTTGAGGGTCCATTTCTGGGCTCTCTATTCTGTTCCAATGATCTATGTGTCTGTATTTGTGCGAGTACCATACTGTCTTGATGATGACAGCTTTGTAGTAGAGTTTGAAGTCCGGAATTGTGATGCTGCCAGCTTTGCTTTGCTTTGCTTTTTCAACATTCCTCTGGCTATGCGGGGTCTTTTCTGGTTCCATACAAACTTTAGGATGATTTATTCCATTTCTTTGAAAAAAGTGGATGGTATTTTGATGGGCATTGCATTGAATGTGTAGATTGCTCTAGGTAGCATTGACATCTTCACAATATTTGTTCTTCCAATCCATGAGCATGGAATGTTTTTCCATTTCTTTGTGTCTTCCTCCATTTCTTTCATGAGTATTTTATAGTTAGTTCTGAGTACAGATCCTTTGCCTCTTTGGTTAGATTTATTCCTAGGTATCTTGTGGTTTTGGGTGCAATTGTAAATGGGATCAACTCCTTAATTTCTCTTTGTTCTGTCTCGTTGTGTATAGGAATGCCACTGATTTCTGTGCATTGATTTTATATCCTGCCATGTGACTGAATTTGTATATGAGTTCTACCAGTTTTGGAGTGGAGTCTTGGGTTTTCGACATAAAGCATCATATCATCTGCAAAGAGTGAGAGTTTGACTTCTTTGCGATTTGGATGCCTTTGATTTCTTTCTGTTTTCTGATTGGTGTGGCTAGGACTTCCAATACTATGTTGAATAGCAGTGGTAATAGTGGACATCCCTGCCGCATTCCTGACCTTAGGGGAAAACTCTGTTTTTCCTCGTTGAGAATGATATTCGCTGTAGGTTTTTCATAGATGGCTTTTAATGTATTGAGTGCGTACCCTCTATCCCTATACTCTGAAGAGTTTTGATCAAGAAAGGATGCTGTACTTTGTCAAATGCTTTTTCTGCATATTGAGAGGTTCTTGTTCTTTCTTTTCTTTATGTATTGTATCACGTTGATTGATTTGTGGATGTTGAACCAAGCTTGCAGCCCAGTGGTAGATCCCACTTGGTCGTGGTGAATAATCCTTTTAATGTACTGTTGGATCCTATTGGCTAGTATTTTGGTGAGAATTTTTGCATCCATGTTCATCAAGGATATTGGTCTGTAATTCTTTTGATGGGGTCTTTGTCTGGTTTTGGGACCAAGGTAATGGTGGCCTCCTAAAATGAGTTTGGAAGTTTTCCTTCCATTTCTATTTTTTGGAACAGTTTCAGAAGAATAGGTATTACTTCTTCTTGAAATGTTTGGTAGAATTCCCTTGGGAAGCCATCTGGCCCTGGGCTTTTGTTGGGAGATTTTTGATGACTGCTTCAATTTCCTTAGTGGTTATGGGTCTGTTCAGGTTTTCTATTTCTTCCTGGTTCAGTTTTGATAGTTGATACATCTCTAGGAATGAATCCATTTCTTCCAGGTTATCTAATTTGCTGGCATATAGCTGCTCATAATATGTTCTTATAATTGTATTTCTTTGTGGTTGGTTGTGATCTCTCTTCTTTCTTTCATGATTTTGTTGATTTGGGTCCTTTCTCCTTTCTTTTTGATAAGTCTGACCAGGGGTTTATCAATCTTGTCAATTCTTTTTTTTAAAAATAATTTTCATAGTACTCTTTTTTTTTTTTTTAAGGATTTTATTTATTTATTTGTCAGAGAGACAGCTAGAGAGGGAACACAAGTGGGGGGAGTAGGAGAGGGAGAAGCAGGCTTCCGCCCGAGCAGGGAGCCCGATGTGGGGCTCGATCCCAGGAACCTGGGATCCTGACCCGAGCCGAAAGCAGATGCCCAATGACTGAGCCACACAGGCGCCCCTCAATCTTGTTAATTCTTTCAAAGATTCAGCTCCTAGTTTCGTTGATCTGTTCTACTGTTCCTTTAGTTTCTGTTTCATTGATTCTGCTCTGATCTTTATGATTTCTCTTCTCCTGCTGGGTTTAGGCTTTATTTGCTATTCTTTCTCCAGCTCCTTTAGGTGTAGAGTTAGGTTATGTACTTGAGACCTTTCTTTGTTTCTTGAGAAAGGCTTGTATTGCTCTATACTTTCCTCTTAGGACTACCTTTGCTGCATCCCAAAGATTTTGAATAGTTGTGTTTTCATTTTCATTGGTTTCCATGAATTTTTTAAATTCTTCTTTAATTTCCTGGTTGACCAATTCATTCTTCAGTAGGATGCTCTTTAGCCTCCATGTATTTGAGTTCTTTCTGACTTTCCTCTTGTGATGGAGTTCTAGTTTCAAAGCATTGTGGTCTGAAAATAGGCAGGGAATGATCCCAATCTTTTGGTACCAGTTGAGACCTGATTTATGACTTAGGATGTGATCAATCTGGAGAATGTTCCATGGGCACTAGAGAAGAATGTGTATTCCGTTGCTTTGGGATGGAATGTTCTGAATATATCTGTGCAGTTCATTTGGTCCAGTGTGTCATTTAAAGCCTTTATTTCCTTGTTGATCTTTTGCTTAGATGATCTGTCCATTTCAGTGAGGGGTGTGTTAAAGTTCCCCAGTATTATTGTATTGTTGTCGATGTGTTTCTTTGCTTTTGTTATTTATTGCCTTATATAATTGGCTGCTCCCATGTTAGGGGCATAGATATTTACAATTGTTAGATCTTCTTGTTGGATAGACCCTTTAAGTAGGATATAGTGTCCTTCCTCATTTCTTAATTCAGTCTTTGGTTTAAAATCTAATTTGTCTGCTATAAGGATTGCCTCCCCAGCTTTCTTTTGGTGTCCATTAGCATGGTAAATGGTTTTCCACCCCCTCACTTTCAATCTGGGCGTGTCTTTGGGTCTAAAATGAGTCTCTTGCAGACAGCATATCGATGGGTCTTGTTTTTTAATCCAGTGTGATAGCCTGTGTCTTTTGATTGTGGCATTTAGCCCATTTACATTCAGGGTAACTATAGAAAGATAGGAATTTAGTGCCATTGTATTGCCTGTAAGGTGACTGTTACTGTATATTTTCTGTGTTCCTTTCTGGTCTTTGTTGCTTTTAGGCTCTCTCTTTACTTAGAGGACCCCTTTCAATATTTCTTGTAGGGCTGGTTTCGTGTTTCCAAATCTCCCAAAAAACAAAAGCCCAGGGCCAGATGGCTTCCCAGGGGAATTCTACCAAACATTTCAAGAAGAATTAATACCTATTCTTCTGAAACTGTTCCAAAAAATAGAAATGGAAGGAAAACTTCCAAAACTCATTTTATGAGGCCAGCATTACCTTGATCCCCAAACCAGACAAAGACCCCATCAAAAAGGAGAATTACAGACCAATATCCCTGATGAACATGGATGCAAAAATTCTCACCAAAATACTAGCCAATAGGATCCAACAGTACATTCAAAGGATTATTCACCATGACCAAGTGGGATTTCTCCCTGGGCTGCAAGGTTGGTTCAACATTTGCAAATCAATCAATGTGATACAATACATTAACAAAAGAAAGAACAAGAATCATATGATCCTCTCAATAGATGCAGAAAAAGCTTTTGACAAAGTACAGCATCCTTTCTTGATCAAAACTCTTCAGAGTATAGGGATAGAGGGTACATACCTCAATATCATAAAAGCCATCTATGAAAAACCTACAGGGAATATCATTCTCAATGGGGAAAAACTGAGAGCTTTCCCCCTAAGGTCAGGAACGCGGCAGGGATGTCCACTATCACCACTGCTATTCAACATAGTATTGGAAGTCCTAGCCACAGCAATCAGACAACAAAAAGAAATCAAAGGCATCCAAATTGGCAAAGAAGAAGTCAAACTCTCACTCTTTGCAGATGATATGATACTTTATGTGGAAAACCCAAAAGACTCCACCCCAAAACTGTTAGAACTCATACAGGAATTCAGTCAAGTGGCAGGATATAAAATCAATGCACAGAAGTCAGTGGCATTCCTATACACCAACAACAAGACAGAAGAAAGAGAAATTAAGGAGTCGATCCCTTTTACAATTGCACCCAAAACCATAAGATACCTAGGAATAAATCTAACCAAGGAGACAAAGGATCTGTACTCAGAAAACTATAAAATACTCATGAAAGAAATGGAGGAAGGCACAAAGAAATGGAAAAATGTTCCATGCTCATGGATTGGAAGAACAAATATTGTGAAGATGTCAATGCTACCTAGTGCAATCTACACATTCAATGCAATCCCCATCAAAATACCATCCACTTTTTTCCAAGAAATGGAACAAATCATCCTAAAATTTGTATGGAACCAGAAAAGACCCCGCATAGCCAGAGGAATGTTGAAAAAGAAAAGCAAAGCCGGCGGCATCACAATTCCGGACTTCCAGCTCTATTACAAAGCTGTCATCATCAAGACAGTATGGTACTGGCACAAAAACAGACACATCAATCAATGGAACAGAATAGAGAGCCCAGAAATGGACCCTCAACTCTATGGTCAACTCATCTTTGACAAAGCAGGAAAGAATTTCCAATGGAAAAAAGACAGGTTTGGGCACCTGGGTGGCTCAGTTGGTTAAGCGACTGCCTTCGGCTCAGGTCATGATCCTGGAGTCCCTGGATTGAGTCCCTCATCAGGCTCCCTGCTTTGCAGGGAGCCTGCTTCTGCCTCTGACCCTCCCCCCTCTCATGTGCTCTCTCTCTCATTCTCTCTGTCTCAAATAAATAAATAAAATCTTTAAAAAAAAAAAAAGACAGTCTCTTCAACAAATGGTGTTTAGAAAATTGGATAGCCACCTGCAGAAGAATGAAACTGGACCATTTCCTTACACCACAGAAATGACTCCAAATGGTTGAAAGACCTCAATGTGAGACAGGAGTGCATCAATATCCTAAAGGAGAACACAGGCAGCAACCTCTTTGACCTCAGCCGCAGGAACTTCTTCCTAGAAACATTGCCAAAGGCAAGGGAAGCAAGGGCAAAAATGAACTATTGGGACTTCATCAAGATAAAAAGCTTTTGCAAAGCAAAGGAAACAGTCAACAAAACCAAAAGACAACCGACAGAATGGGAGAAGATATTTGCAAATGATATATCAGATAAAGGGCTCGTATCCAAAATCTATAAAGAACTCATCAAACTCAACACCCAAAGAACAAAGAATCCAATCAAGAAATGGGCAGAAGACATGAACAGACATTTTTCCAAAGAAGACATCCTAATGGCCAACAGACACATGAAAAAGTGCTCAATATTGCTCAGCATCAGGAAAATCCAAATCAAAACCTCAATGAGATACCACCTCACACCAGTCAGAATGGCTAAAATTAACAAGTCAGGAAACAACAAATGTTGGCGGGGATGTGGAGAAAGGGGAACCCCCCTACACTGTTGGTGGGAATGCAAGGTGGTGCAGCCACTCTGGAAAACAGTATGGAGGTTCCTCAAAAAGTTGGAAATAGAGCTACCATATGATCCAGCAATTGCACTACTGGGTAGTTACCCCAAAGATACAAAAGTAGGGATCCGAAGGAGTATGTGCACCCCGATGTTTATAGCAGCAATGTCCACAATAGCCAAACTGTGTAAAGAGCCAAGATGTCCATCGACAGATGACTGGATAAAGAAGAAGTGGTATATATATACAATGGAATATTATGCAGCCATCAAAAGGAATGAGATCTTGCCTTTTGCAACGAATTGGACGGAACTGGAAGGTATTATGTTGAGTGAAATAAGTCAAACCGAGAAAGACATGTATCATATGATCTCACTTATATGAGGAATTCTTAATTGCAGGAAACAAACTGAGGGTTGCTGGAGTGGGGGTGGGGTGGGAGGGATGGGGGGACTGGGTGATAGACACTGGAGAGGGTAAGTGCTCTGGTAAGTGCTGTGAATTGTGCAAGACTGTTGAATCTCAGATCTGTACCTCTGACACAGATAATGCAATATATGTTAAGAAAAAAAAAAAAAGAAGAAGGTAGCGGGAGGGTAAGAATGGGAAGCGGGGGAAATCAGAGGGGTAGACGAACCATGAGAGACGATGGACTCTAAAAAACAAACAGGGTTCTAGAGGGGAGGGGGGTGGGAGGATGGGTTAGCCTGGTGGTGGATATTGAGGAGGGCACATTCCAAATGGAGCACTGGGTGTTATGCACAAACAATGAATCATGGAACGCTTTATCTAAAACTAATGATGTAATATATGGGGATTAACATAAGAGTAAAAATTAATAAAAAAAAAACAACAAAAAAAACCCCCTAAGCTTTGACAATCAACCCACAATATGGAATTTACAACAACAAAAAAAAGGACTGGTCCTTCCGCTTACATGCTACATTCTTTCTCCTTCAAGGACTTTAATCCTGAACTGAATCCTTTTTTTCTGAATCCTCACCTCCCCACACCCCCCACCCCTGTGGATTTACTTCATTATATGTGGTAGCTGGCCTCTAAGCTGATTCACCAATGATTCTTGTCTCCTGGTATTCACACCTTAGTGTAGTCCGTTTCTGTGTCGTACATGGGTTTGTATGGTCAATAGCCAATGGTATAATATGTTATTTATAAAATCAGTTAAAAAAGACCCTGAAGATTCTTAGATTCTCTCTCTTCCTCTCTCTCTCATCATTCACTCTGGAGGAAGCCACTGCCATTGTCACTCTGTATGTCACCTGGCAAGGAACTGATGCCCCTGGTCAACAGCAATGCATGTAAGCTGGAAGCAGATCCTCTATACTAATCAAACCTTCAGATGACTGTACTCCCAGCCAACATCTGCACTGGAACCTCATGAGCCAGAACTGCCCAGAGAAACTGCTCCCAGATTCACATCTTGTAGAAACGGTGTGGGAATAAATGCATTGTTTTAAGTTGCTAAACTTTGAGATAATTTGCTATGAAACAGTAGATAACTAACATACCATACAATTATACTTGAATATCTCACTTCTTAACCAGGCCTGCCCTTAATTCTGTGTATCTCTTCAGCTCCTGCCCCATTCCCCTACTCTGCTTGAAAACATTGCCATGCCTCACTTTCCTAGAGTTTTTCAGTTCACTCCACTCAGATTTCTCATGTTAAGGCTTCTGAAAACTTCAATGTTATATGCAGTGGTCCATTTATATTTCTTATTGCAATTGGCCTTTCCTTGGTAGTATTTAACATGAAGAATTCTCTTTGCTTGACTTCCAGGACACAACTCTCTGGCTTTTCTCTAGTATTACTTGCAGCTCAAGCCTGCTTTCCATTGTTCAGTCCTCCTCCTCCTTCCCATCTTTAAGTGTGGCAAGTCCCTAGAGCTGTGTTGTTGTTGTTGTTGTTTTGAGATTTTTATTTGAGAGAGAGAGAGCACTCAAAGCACGGGGAGATATGGAGGGGGGAGGGAGAGGGACAAGCAGACTCCATGCTGGGCACAGAGCTGCACCCAGGACTTGATCTCAGGACCCTGAGATCATGATCCAAGCCAAAATCAAGATCCAGATGCTCAACTGACTGAGTCACTCAGGCACCCCTGTGTTGTTGTTTTGATTAGTGATCTTAATTCCCCAGAGTTCGATCTTTTAATTACACCATATCAAATCATATTTGGAAAGTCATATAATGGATAGTTAAAATTTTCCCACATGTGAAAAATCAGTGTTGAAGTTTTTCTCTCTTTTTGATTTGGGGAACAAATATGGTTATTTACCAGGACTAAATGTAATTTCCCAATTTTCTCAGAATTTCTGACCACTAATGTGTGTGCCCATCCATAATTGCTAGGCTAACAGTAACATAGATATTTATGTATATTTCAAAGTTTCCCTTATATTGAGAGTTTTGGTTTGGTAGAAGTTTCCATCCAGACTCCAGTAGGCTGACTGTGATTCCATATGAGTAACTACTTGTGAGTTTGAGGCTAAAGATTCACATTGACTTTATAGGCAAAAGAATTAGTCCAAACTTCTCCGATTCCACTAGGCAACATCTGCTGTCAGATACACATGTAAACACATGGCTCACATGATACTCTTCTTGTTTAGGACTGTGTAGTGGCACATAGGAGAATTGGAGGTGACAAGGGAATAGGTACCTAGAGGGGTGTTGACTTCTTCAGTGCTGGCCTTTGTTGTCTCTGATGAATTCCAGGGTGCTCTACAAAATAAAGAACAGCTTTAGAACAGCTGAAACAATACAAAATAGAGTTGAAGGTGAATCATTTATATGTTTGTTCATAAGGCTTTCTACTTCTGAAGCAAGCCTGTGTGGATTCTTATGTTGCAGGTGAGAACCATACACCCTTTTGTGTTATGGCTAGTTACTCACTATTCCCCTAGTCTTCTTCACACATTGGGTTTCTCTTGAGGACCCAGCACAGAAGCTCTGTTATGCCTTTAAAAGAAACATACACACAAAGGTATGTAAGTGCAAAGTTTCATGATATTAACAATACACTCTGACTGTTTACAAGGAAGAAGCTGTTATGTAGGTCAAAATATATTACACAGTATGTTCAGAATTAAAATTTGGCATTAATTTTAATGAATTAATGTTTTTAAAACTGTTCAAAAGGCCTAGAATGAGAATATATAAAAGTTGCTATTACTGCAAGATGCATAATTGGGTAATAATGCATGTCCTGAACTGTCTTAGCCACATCAGTACTCTATAAACTGCATTTTTACCCCACAAGACCCATTAAAATGAATAAAGATTTTCTTGATTGACTGTGTTAGGACTAGTATTTAATTCAGAGTAAAACTAAAGGGGAACATTCTGCTATGGTAAAATCTAAACATTACATGGAAAACAATAAAAATTTGTGGAGCATATTTTCTCTTACTTAAATCATGCTTAGTCTTATTCAACATGGAATCACCACTTTAGTAGTTCATATTTGGGTTTGTTTAAATTTGATAAAATTTAACTCAATTTATTAAACTTCCTGGAATCTCATACATTTGTCTATGAAATGAGTGAGATGGTTCATGGTGACTCATATCTTTCCAGGTATAAAATTCTCATATTTTAAAGAAATGTTTGTTTAAAACATAGTAGGCATGATGCAATGTGATTGTTGATGGTGGGGATATAGTGACATGGGATATAGATATGAGTTAGCATAGCCCTTGCCCTCAAGGATCTCATGCTGGTTTCAGAAATAGTTCAGTACTATAATATAGAGCAAATATTTTAGAGAGGTACAAGCCACGTGCTGCGGGGAGAATAAAGAAAAGGATCATGTCCAGTTTCATGGATCAAATTGTATGTCAAGGTGATTGTGGCATTTGAGATGGGTACTGAAGGATTTTGATAGGTAAAGAGTGCAATGAGAAGAAGACAGTTTTATCTGGAACACACGTAATCATGTAGCGATGGGAAAGCAAAGAACATGTTTGGAAAATTGAGAGAATATTCTTTTAGTTTGATTGGAATGCAAGATACATGCAAAGAAGTAAGGTTGAAATATAGCTTGAGGCCCTGTTCTGGAAAACCTTAATGGTCAAATTGAGAATTCAACTTAATTCAGTGTGTTGGGGGGATCTATTAAAGGTTTTTAAGTAGAAAATTGAAATGAATAGGAAGATGATTCTGGCTAGGATTTGGAGAGATGATATTGGGAAGTAAGGAAAGAAAACAAAGACAAATGGGAGGAGTCAGAGTAGCAATACCATTCATTCATTAAAAATACTTACTGCGTATCCACTAAGTGCCACAGTGCCTATTCCTTATTGAATATATTAAAGACTCAATGCATTGATTAATTTTTTACATATCTATTTAACTCTTAGAGGGAAAATAGAAGATGCCTTTAATATGCACTTTTTGAGGACAAGCCTTATTTTAGTATTTGAAATAGAAGAGGGTTGGCTCTGGATAAGTAATAATAGGACTCAAGATAAAGTCCATCTAAATAAGGAATGTTTTATAAAAGATTTTAGTGGCTAATAGCTCTAATATCTTTATGAGATAAGAGTATTTTTGTTACTCGGCTTGTCTGTATGCCTCAAGCTATTATGGGGAATGTAAAACTCCTATTTATGACTCTACAGCAGATGCCCCTAGATGTGGCCTATGGTGCCAACACCCTCCTAGTAGACTTCTCAAAGTAAGGTCCATGAGTTGATGAATGAGCATCTCTGGAAGGAGTGGCTTTTCACTTCCAGGTGCAAAACACCTTTGCATGGTAACAAGAAACAAACGCAAATAATTTAAAAATTATGCTTTTCTATCAGGCTATGAAGTAAACAAGAAAGCCTTGATGAACTGAATTCCTGAGAGAGAGAGAGAAAGAGAGAGAGGGAGAAGTCCCTTAGAGATGAGCAGAGAAAGTGCCTGGTTTGGCTATCTCCAGGTAGAACAATTGATCTGACATTACATAAAATTTTCAGGGATGAGGAGAAACCAGGTGAGACTTAAATGACTGTGTGGTGGAATAAATTAGAATCTGTACATAATGAGACTCAGTCCAAATATTACATTCCTTTGCTATGCCCCCTTCACACCAAAATTTTTGTCAAGACTATATGGAGGAAGGTCTAGAAAGCAGATAATTTTTTTGCAGAATTGTGCACATTCTCACATTATTTAGAGTAACTCTTTTGGATTTGAATTAAATGATGAACTAAAAAATGTGGCCCAATCCCACTTCCATTTTAAATACTATCCAGACTAATTAAAACTGAAGCCTAACCCAAACCCAACTGTTGGAGTAATGTGAATGCTCAGCCTTCTACCATAACCTTCAGACATAGGAAAACAGAAAAATATATTCTGTTCTCTACTGTGCTTTTTTATATATAATGTCCAGAATAAAATAAAAATTACAAAGTATTTGAAGAAGTAAGCCTGGGCCTGGGCCACACATGGAACAACTAAATCAGGATCTGTAGAACTGCTCTTTGGAAGAGAAGGGTTAAATGGAGGGGGTTGCATGTGACAGAGAAGAAGGAACATAATAGAGGTGAAAGAACCAAGATTGTTCTTGGTCATGAATGCTGGGGAGGTAAAATGAGTTAAGGAAAGAAAAGGCATCAAATGTTGCATAAGAGAGAAAGCAGGGTGTAAACTAAGAATCATATTGGTTTCTTTATTTCTTACAAAATAGTCTCCTCTTTTGTAAACCAGAAGTAGAGTTTACAAAAACTCATGACTCAATCTGTGGAAGTTTTAATTTCCATTGAGAATTTTCAAGAATTCAAATATGTTCTTGATATTTCAAAGATTGCTTTTCTTTAAATGCCTTCTTTCTCAAACTGAATTAGGCCATCTCTAAAGACAATATTAACTTCCATTATGTCTACAGGATTAGCAATTTCTAATAAAAAAAGCACAAATTATTCCTTGTGGCTAATTGTACTTTTATCAAGCTATTAATTTTAATCAGAAAGCTAATGTGGTAGGCTGCAAGGAATGGAGAATTAACCAGATGCTCATTGATAACTTAGAAAATTCTACATGAAAAAGCAATGAATATTTCCTGTGTTATCCTATTTAAACAGATGTTTTGCCTATCTGCATTCACTTTTCTTACTATCTTATCTTTGACCTTTCTTTTGAAGGTATTCATGGAAGAGAATGTCAGTATTTACCTACCTGCTGTGCTTCCATCTGTCTAAGCAGCGCATGGATACACACAAATTATATTTTCTTTGTATGACTTTGAATGGCAGAAGCATAACCAAGACTTCATAGACATAGGATGATCAGATATTATCTTTTTAGTCCCAGGATAAACTATAACATCATCTTACATCTGAATGGTTTATGCAAGGAACAGGTGCTTTCAAACACTTCAAACTAGAAGTCCTGATTTCCAGATTCCTCAGAGGTTTCTCAAAACAGATTTTTTTTTTTTTTTGGCCTGCACATTTGGTCATTTTGTTATTAATTTTCTCTGCCTGGACAGGTGGGCTGTGATAGAAAGAACAGCAGTAATTACTTGTGATATGGCTTGGTTATTTTAACTGCCCAGTCAGCTAGGTCCTCGTTTGCAGTCTCAGGTGTCCATTGATAATTTGAGGTTAAAAGCTCAATCTGAAAAGAGCTTGGACTATTTGGGATTTGTTTCATTTTTCAAATAGCTTGGTAATTTTCCAAGTGGACAGGGATCTGAAGCAGATAAAAGTATCTCTGATAAGGTGTCTTTCCATATTTCATAAATAAAGATATACTGCTTTCCATAGGGGGCTTTCAATACCAGTTTCTTAGTAGGAATAGGGGAGGAGATGTTGCAGAAACAGATTGTTTAAACCAGAGACCTTAGGGGTGCCTGGGTGGCTCAGTCGGTTAAGTGTCTGCCTTCGGCTCAGGTCATGATCCCGGGGTCCTGGGATCGAGCCCCACATTGGGCTCCCTGCTCAGCGGGAAGCCTGCTTCTCCCTCTCCGACTCCCCCTGCTTGTGTTCCTGCTCTCGCTCTCTCTGTCAAATAAATAAATAAAATCTTTAAAAAAATAAATAAACCAGAGACCTTAAAAAGTGACGGGTCCACCCCCAAGTTATAGTTTATAGCTCGTGGCTCTGAGCAAGGACATATATTAACATTATGGAAGTACTTCCAGGATGGTCTAGTGATACAGTTCATGGCATAAAGGAACTTAAGTTCTTAGCACATACCTAATTTCTAACAGGTATGTTGGGGATACAGACTTCCTCCACCAAAAAAGGGCAAAAACTTGGGTTGGTGTTGGTATTATTTGCACACAATTTGGGCACAATATTCCTGAAGACTAATCCATTTGTTGAAAGTGGTACAATGAAATAAATCCCTGATGTCTTCCTGTCTGAATATATCTGTCTCTGTAAAATCTAGTATAGACAGCATAAAGGGTATATTATGTATTGATGCATGACATGTTATACCACAGCTCAGTGCCTTAAAACAATAAACATTTATTGTCTCACAGATTGAGTCAGGAATCTAGGAATGACATAGATGAATGGTATTTCATAAGTTTCACTCCACATGTTAGCTGAGACTCTTATCTGAAGGTATGGCTGAGATTTGGGGGGTTCATTTCTAAGATAGAAATTTTAGAACTGAAAAATATAATACATGAAATATAAACTCACTGGATGGACTCAGTAGTAGATGGCAGAGGGCAGAGATTGATAAAATTGTTTTTTTAAAAAAAAGCATGACCCAGTTATAATTTTAAGAGACTAACCTCAAATATAATGATGTAGGTAGCTTGAACATAAAAGAATGGGAAAAGATATGCAGTGCAAACACTAATCCAAAGAAAGCTGGACTGGCTATATTAATATACTGGAAAGTAGATTTCAGAGCAGAAAAAGTTACTGGAATAGAGAGGGACATCAAGTAATGACAAAGGTCAGTTTAATAAGAGGATATAATAATTTTAAATATATGAGTACCAAACAAGAGAATTTCAAAATTCACAAAGCCAAAATGACAGAGCAAAGGAAAAAGTACACAAATCTACAAATATAATTGAAGACTTCAACATCCCTGTGTCAAAACTGGTAGAAACATTTGACAGAAAATCAGCAGGGATATAGAAGAGCTCAACACTCAACAACAGAATCTAATTAGCATTTATAGCACATGCCATCCAACAACATCAGAATACACATTCTTTTTAAGTGCACATGGAACATTTACCAAGATAGACCATGTTCTGGACCATTATAAAAAAAACATAGTAAATTTGAAGAAATAATAAAAAAATATCCTTTTGCAATAATGGAATCAAACTAGAAATCTGTACCAGAAAGATAACAGGAAAACCCTAAACATTTGGAAATTAAAAGGCATAGTTCTAAATATTCCATGGGTCAAATAGGAAGTCTCAAGGGAAAGCAAATCAATCGATTTGGAGTGGGTCCCAGAATTTACATTTCTTACAAGTTTCCACTTGATAATGGTGTTGCTGGTCCATGGTAAGTGTAGGAGCAGAACAACAGGGCACCACATTTTGAAAACCATTGATGTGGAGCATTAGTGATGCAGAGCTCCTTTCCTGAGGGTATTTACATTGTGCGTACAGTCCAGCAATGCCTGCTCAAGCTCTCCTCTTTATGGGATAATAGAAACTTATTATTTGCTCCTACTTATAAATTTATCTCTAATAAAGTTTAATTTACATTTATACCCCTTGACACCAATGAGGATGTATGTATGTGTATGCACCCTTTTGCCTGGCATCCTTGCTGCTTGACATGTTTATTACTGCTCAGCCCCTGGAGACCTGTTTGTGGCTCCTATTTAAAGAGTATATTTGAGTGACAGTACATAGACCCATAGTATGGTGCAATATTTGCTACTACTTGATCTGTGTGAACTGAGAAAGCCAGCAAATCCTCATACAGTTGTGCCTTTTCTTAAGCAAAAAAGAAAAACAACAGCAACAAGTCGTCTTTGCTAAAGTTACAAGCAAATACACAGCTCTTCACAAGGGTCCTATGCGCTTTTAAAATTTAATAAAAGGTACAAATCTACAAAAGACAGAGATTAACTCAATAATATGTCCCTATGTGTCAGACATTGGATTTAAAATGTATATATTATTGTCTGTGATAGCTACACTATATTCACAAGTTCCATAATGCTTTTGTTTCAAATTTTTTGGTCCAAGAAAAATAATTTTGGATAACTTAGTAAATCATGTTTGATGGTTAGCTGGATTATGCCAATTATTTGCTGCTGGTAAAAAACAAAACAGTTTCATTCTTAAAGATAGTTTACAATTTTTAGAACACTTAAAAGAATAAAAAATATTTTTAGGGATTTAAGTCATTTTTATTAAATCATTGATTGTCACCAATAGTAGAGCTATATTTAAAGAAGTAAAATTCAAATGAAGTAGAAATTAAGAGAATTTTTTTTATATCCAAACCTTGCTTTCTCTCATCATATTTAAGTAGACATCTTAAACTTTTCCTCTCTATGAAAGTTTTAAGGCCTCTAGCCTCCTAGCCCATGATTACCTAGTGAGTGCAGAAAAACATAGGCTTAGGAGTCAGAAGCATTTAAATTCTCACTTATACCTATTTGTTAAGAACAAACATAGCTACAGCTATCTCCAGGAGTAAACCCAAGGCTGATGGCTGCCAAAACAGATGCTGAGAAATCCTCTACAAAGTCTTGTCAGTTACCTTTAATGACAATAGTAGAGCAACTAATTGACTCCAT
The DNA here is from genome assembly GCF_029215605.1 of Mirounga angustirostris. Taxonomy (NCBI): domain Eukaryota; kingdom Metazoa; phylum Chordata; class Mammalia; order Carnivora; family Phocidae; genus Mirounga; species Mirounga angustirostris. The sequence continues at coordinate 17,925,412 of NW_026991725.1, forward strand.
TAACTGACTCCCTCTGCTAAGCTAATAGTTTAATCAGCATTGACCACTTAGATTTACTCTTTTTCTCCCCCCAACACCCTCCCCTCTAGAACCCTCAGATTGTTTCTCAGAGTCCATAGTCTCTCATGGTTCATCTCCCCCTCCGATTCCTCCATTTCATTTTCCCCTTTCTATGATCTTTTTTTTTTTTTTTTAACATATAATGTATTATTTGTTTCAGAGATACAGGTCTGTGATTCATAGTTTTATACAATTCACAGTGCTCACCATAGCACATACCGTCCCCAATGTCTATCACCCTGCCACCCCATCCCTCCCACCACCCACCACTCCAGCAAACCTCAGTTTGTTTCATGAGATAAAGAATTCCTCATATCGGTGAGAAAATATGATACATGTCTTTCTCTGACTGACTTATTTCGCTTAGCATAATACCCTCTAGTTCCATACATGTCATTGCAAATGGCAAGATTTCGTTTGTTTTGATGACTGTATAATATTCCGTTGTATATATATGCTAATTCTTCTTTATCCATTCATCTGTTGATGGACATCTTGGCTCTTTCCACAGTTTGGCTATTGTGGACATTGCTGCTATAATCATCAGGGGGCACTACCCCTTCGGATCCCTACATTTGTATCTTTGGGGTAAATACCCAGTAGTGAAATTGCTGGATCGTATGGTAGCTCTATTTTCAACTTTTTGAGGAACCTCCATACAGTTTTCCAGAGTGGCTGCACCAGCTTGCATTCCCACCAACAGTGTAGGAGGGTTCCCCTTTCTCCACATCCCCGCCAACATCTGTCATTTCCTGACTTGTTAATTTTAGCCATTCTGGCTGGTGTGAGGTGAAATCTCATTGAGGTTTTGATTTGGATTTCCCTGATGCCAAGTGATGTTGAGCACTTTTTCATGTGTCTGTTGGCCATTTGGATGTCTTCTTTGGAAAAATGTCTGTTCATGTCTTCTGCCCATTTCTTGATTGGATTCTTAGTTCTTTGGGTGTTGAGTTTGATAAGTTCTTTATAGATTTTGGATACTAGCCCTTTATCTGATATGTCATTTGCAAATATCTTCTCCCATTCTGTCGGTTGTCTTTTGGTTTTGTTGACTATTTCCTTTGCTTTGCAAAAGCTTTTTATCTTGATGAAGTCCCAATAGTTCATTTTTGCCCTTGCTTCCCTTGCCTTTGGCGATGTTTCTAGGAAGAAGTTCCTGCAGCTGAGGTTGAAGAGGTTGCTGTGCCTGAGGTTGAAGAGGTGTTCTCCTCTAGGATTTTGATGGACTCCTGTCTCATATTTAGGTCTTTCATCCATTTGGAGTCTATTTTTGTGTGTGGTATAAGGAAATGGTCCAGTTGCATTCTTCTGTTTTGGGTGCAGTTGTAAATGGGATTGACTCCTTAATTTCTCTTTGTTCTGTCTTGTTGTCGGTGTATAGGAATGCCACTGTTTTCTGTGCATTGATTTTATATCCTGCCACTTTACTGAATTCCTGTATGAGTTCTAGCAGTTTTCGGGTGGAGTCTTTTGGGTTTTCCACATAAAGTATCATACCATCTGCAAAGAGTGAAAGTTTGAGTTCTTCGTTGCTGATTTGGATGCCTTTGATTTCTTTTTTGTTGTCTGATTGCTGTGGCTAGGACTTCTAGTACTATGTTGAATAGCAGTGGTGATAGTGGACATCCCTGCCGTGTTCCTGACCTTAGTGGGAAAGCTCTCAGTTTTTCCCCAATGAGAATAATGTTAACTGTGGGTTTTTCATAGATGGCTTTTATGATATTGAGGTATGTACCCTCTATCCCTACACTGTGAAGAGTTTTAATCTAAGGATGCTGTACTTTGTCAAATGCTATTTCTGCATTTATTGAGAGGATCATATGATTCTTGTTCTTTCTTTTATTAATGTGTTGTATCACATTGATTGATTTGCGGATATTGAGCCAACCTTGCAGCCCAGGGATAAATCCCACTTGGTCATGGTGAATAATCCTTTTAATATACTGTTGGGTCCTATTGGCTAGTACTTTGGTAAGAATTTTTGCATCCATGTGCATCAGGGATATTTTTCTGTATTTCGCCTTTTTGATGGGGTCTTTGTTTTGGGGACCAAGGTAATGCTGGCCTCATAAAATGAATTTGGAAGTGTTCCTTACATTTCTATTTTTTGGAACAGTTTCAGAAGAATAGGTATTAATTCTTTAAATGTTTGGTAGAATTGCCTGGAAAGCCATCTGGCCCTGGGCTTTTGTTTCTTTGGAGATTTTTGATTACTGCCTCAATTTCCTTAGTGGTTATGGGTCTGTTCAGGTTTTCTGTTTCTTCCTGGTTCAGTTTTGGTAGTTGATACATCTCCAGGAATGCATCCATTTCTTCCAGATTATCTAATTTGCTGGCATAGAGTTGCTCATAATATGTTCTTTTTTTTTTTTTTTAAAGATTTTATTTATTTATTTGACAGAGAGAGACACAGCGAGAGAGGGAACACAAGCAGGGGGAGTGGGAGAGGGAGAAGCAGGCCCCCCGCAGAGCAGGGAGCCCGATGTGGGGCTCGATCCCAGGACCCTGGGATCATGACCCAAGCTGAAGGCAGACGCTTAACGACTGAGCCACCCAGGCGCCCCACTCATAATATGTTCTTATAATTGTTTGTATTTCCTTGGTGTTGGTTGTGATCTCTCCTCTTTCATTCGTGATTTTATTTATTTGGGTCATTTTTCTTTTCTTTTTGATAAGTGTGCCCAGGGGTTTATCAGTCTTATTAATTCTTTCAAAGAACCAGCTCCTAGCTTCGTTGATCTGTTCTACTGTTCTTTTGGTTTCTATTTCATTGATTTCTGCTCTGATCTTTACTATCTCTCTTCTCCTGCTGGGTTTAGGCTTTATTTGCTGTTCTTTCTCTAGCTCTTTTAGGTGTAGGGTTAGGTTGTGTACTTGAGACCTTTCTTGTTTCTTGAGAAAGGCTTGTATTGCTATATACTTTCCTCCTAGGACTGCCTTTGCTGCATCCCAAAGATTTTGAATAGTCGTGTTTTCATTTTCATTGGTTTCCATGAATTTTTTAAATTCTTCTTTAATTTCCTGGTTGACCCATTCATTCTTCAGTAGGATGCTCTTTAGCCTCCATGTATTTGAGTTCTTTCCAACTTTCCTCTTGTGATTGAGTTCTAGTTTCAAAGCATTGTGGTCTGAAAATAGGCAGGGAATGATCCCAGTAATTTGGTATTGGTTGAGACCTGATTTGTGACCTAGGATGTGATTGATTCTGGAGAATGTTCCATGGGCATTAGAGAAGAATGTGTATTCTGTTGCTTTGGGATGGAATGTTCTGAATATATCTGTGAAGTCCATTTGGTCCAGTGTGTCATTTAAAGTCTTTATTTCCTTGTTGATCTTTTGCTTAGACGATCTGTCCATTTGAGTGAGGGGGGTGTTAAAGTCCCCCAGTATTATTGTATTGGTGTCGATGTGTTTCTTTGCTTTTGTTATTAATTGCCTTATATAATTGGCTGCTCCCATGTTAGGGACATAGATATTTACAATTGTTAGATCTTCTTGTTGGATAGATCCTTTAAGTATGATATAGGTCCTTCCTCATCTCTTATTACAGTCTTTGGTTTAAAATCTAATTTGTGTGCTATAAGGATTGCCACCCCAGCTTTCTTTTGGTGTCCATTAGCATGGTAAATTGTTTCCCACCCCCTGCCTTTCAATCTGGGGGTGTCTTTGGGTCTAAAATGAGTCTCTTGCGGACAGCATATTGATGGGTCTTGTTTTTTTATCTATTCCGATACCTTGTGTCTTTTGATTGGGGCGTTTAGCCCATTTACACTCAGGGTAACTATTGAAAGATAGGAGTTTTGTGTCATTGTATTGCCTGTAAGGTGACTGTTACTGTATATTGTCTTTGTTCCTTTCTGGTCTATGTTACTTTTAGCCTCTCTTTTCCAGAGGACTCCTTTCAATATTTCTTGTAGGGGTGTTTTCATGTTTGCAAATTCCTTTAGTTTTTGTTTGTCCTGGAAACTTTTTATCACTCTTTCTATTTTCAGTGACAGCCTAGCTGGATATAGTATTCTTGGCTGCATATTTTTGTTATTTAGTCCTCTGAATATATCATGCTAGTCCTTTCTGGCCTTCCAGATCTCTGTGTATAGATCTGTTGCCAATCTAATGTTTCTACCATTGTAGGTTACAGACCTCTTGTCCCGAGCTGGTTTCAGAATTTTCTCTTTGTCTCTGAGACTCGTAAATTTTACTATTAGATGTCAAGGTGTTGACCTATTTTTATTGATTTTGAGGGGGTTCTTTGTGCCTTCTGGATTTTGATGCCTGTTTCTTTCCCCAAATTAGGGAAGTTCTTTGCTATAAGTTGCGCCAATATACCTTCTGCCCCCCTCTCTCTTTTTTCTTTTTCTGGGATCCCAATTACTCTAATATTGTTTCATCTTATGGTATCACTTATCTCTCCAGTTCTGCCCTCGTGATCCAGTAGTTATTTATCTCTCTTTTTCTCAGCTGCTTTATTCTTCATCCTTTTGTCTTCTATATCACTAATTCTCTCTTCTGCTTCCTTTATCCTAGCAGTTCGAGCCCCCATTTTTGATTGCACATCACTAATAGCCTTTTTGATTTCTACTTGGTTTGATTTTAGTTCTTTTATTTATCCAGAAAGGGTTTCTCTAATAACTTCCATGCTTTTTTCAAGCCCTGCTGGTATCTTTATAATTGTCATTCTGAACTCTAGTTCCGACATCTTACTAATGTCCATATTGATTAGGTCCCTGGCAGTTGGTACTGCCTCTTGTTCTTTTTTTTTTGATGTGAGTTTTTCCATCTTGTCATTTTGTCCAGAGGAGAATAGATGAAGGAGAGAACAAAATTCTAATAGGGTAACAATGACCCCAGAAAAATATACACTAAAGAAATCAGAAGAGACCTGAAACCAGGGGAAAAGAAAGGGAAAGAAAGAAAAAAAAAAAAAAGAAAAAAGAAAAAATGAATATGATCAGATATGATCAGGCTGGTGCATAGATCAGTGCCACACACTAGATTTTGGGTGTATTTTGGTCTGTTAGAAGAAAGTGCTTCCCAAAATTTTAAAGAAAGAAAAACTTATTTATGTACAAAAATTAGGGTAAATACGCTGAATGGATGGAATATGACTGTAAAGATGGAAATTATAAAAGATTTTATAAAAGGAATTGGGAAGATAAGTTGGTTGAAAAAAGAGAAATTTAAAAAGAATGTGATCAGGCAGGAGACTAGAACAAAGCCATACACTAGAGATTTAGGGTATATTTCAGTCTATTATAAGAAACTGTATCCCAAAACTTTAAAGAGAGAACAACATATATATATATATTTATACACCAAAAATATTGGATAGAATATGACTCTAAAAATGAAAAATAAAAAAGATTTAAAAAAAATGGATTGGTAAGATGTTGGTTGAAAAAGGGAAAAAGAAAAATTCAAAGAAACATAGAAAAAGAAAAAAAGAAAATTAAAATTAACTTTGAAAAACTAAAGAATCATGGGAAGAAAAGCCATGAATCTGTGTGCTGTATTCCACTAGTGCTGGAGTTCTGCCATTTTCATTGATTGGTAAACTTGGTCTTGGCTGGCTGTTCTTGCCGATCTTCTGGGGGAGGGGCCTGTTGCCCTGGTTCTCAAATGTGTTTACCCCAGGCCAAATTGCCCCAACCTTGCCGGGGGCGGGCTAAGTAATCTGCTTGGGTTTGCTCTTGGTAGCTTTTGTTCCCTGCAAGCTTTTGGTACAGCTTTGGAGCACGAGAGTGAAATGGCGGCCTCCTAATCTCTGCCCTGGAGGAGCCGAGAACTCAGGGCCCCACTCCTCAGGGCGCCCCAAGAGAAAAGCAGTCAGTCACTCCCATCTCCCCGGTCTCTGGCCACACTCCGTGCTCACCTGGCCTGTGACCGAGCATTTCTGTCTCTGGCACATGACCCTGTTTGGCGTCTCCAAACCCAGCAGATCCCTGCAGTGCACTCCTGTGCTGCTCCTCCCAGGGGAAGAAGGGATGTCTTCCCGGATCTGCCTCTTGTTGGGTTCCTGCTCGAAGAGCAGTGGCCTGACTGTGCCACTGATCACAGTTTATGGCGACCCTGAGCTGAGAGCCTGCTCCTCGGCTCTGTCTCTGCAGCCAGCTTCCCTGCTCCGATCCCTGGGAGCTCTTCCGTACTCAGGCACCCCCAGTCTTTCTGTGACCTCGAGAGCCCTGAGACTTCACTATCTCAGCGAGGGTTCCACCCCCTGCTTAGCCACTGGAGTGATGTCCCTCAGTGGAGCTGACTTCTAAAAGTTCCGATTTTGTGCTCTGCTGCTTTATCACTTGCAGGTAGCCGGCTGATGGAGGCTCCCTCCCCCCGACGGTCTATCTTCCCAAATATCGCCTCTGATTCACTTCTCTGCACATCCTACCTTCCAGAAGGTGGTCGCTTTTCTGTTCATAGAGTTGTTGCTATTCTTTTCTTCGATCTCCTGTTGAGTTTATAGGTGTTCAGAATGATTTGATCCCTATCTAGCTTAATCCTGGGACCAGACGAAATTTAGGTCTCGTACTCCTCCGCCATCTTGCTCCTCCTCCCCTAGGTTTACTCTTAACAGGCACAAATACACACTTTTTTCCCCCTTTATGATCTGCAGTCTGTTTAATTACACGTTAATTTCTAGCTTTATGTTTGGAGGGGGCTGTTTTGCACTTCTTAGCAATGAATTTAATATTTTTCCTGGATTATTGGAATGATCGAATGAATAAATGTATTTGTTTTCCCTCTAGCTAGCACTTTTGAAGCACCCACACCATGGCAGATATTGATTTAGGCATTGGAAGGCAGCTATGCTAACCACTATACCACCAACGCTCCAGCTGATTTAGGCATTGGAATCCCAATGACCATATAGTCCTTTTGTCATATAAGCCATGCAGGTTACATCCTCCTCCTCTTTACCTCCATGCTTACGACATGGACTTTCCAGCAGTTCAGTGGAGTCTATAACCTAGTGTCCAGGCTAAGATTAGGTAATGAGGTTTTCTGAAACATTGATAGGTAGAAGAGGTGGGAGTTGGGACTTTGATATTAGTCTGAGAAAGCTTTTCTTCATCACTAAAGAAAGAGGCTTAAAGTTGTTGAAATAAACTTTTCATTTTTGGATAGTCTAGAATTGCAGAAAGAGTTTGATAGTAGAGAGAGTTCCCATATACTCCATAGCCAGTTTCCTTGATATTTATATCTTACATTCATATGGTACATTTATTACAATTAATGAACTAATGTTGATATCTTATTATCTGGAGTCCATATTTTATTCAGATTTCCTCAGTTTTTACCTAATTTTCTATTCCAGGAACCCATCCAGAAAACCATAATCTGTTTAATTGTCATAACTCCTCAGGCTCTTCTTGGCTGTCATAGTTTTTAGATTTTCCCTAGTTTTGATAACCCTGGGTTTTGAGAAGTAGTCATATAGTTTGTAGAATGTCTCTCAGTTGGAATTTGATGTTTTTCTCATGATTAGATTGGGGTTGTGTGGTTTGGGGAGGAGTAATCACAGAGGTAAAGTGCCATTCTCATCACATCATATCAGGGGACATAGTATCAACATAGCTTATCACTGCTGATGTTAACCTTGATCGAGCCTGCTTGAGGTTGTGTGTAACAAGTGCCTCCACTGTTAAGGTTATTCTCCCCCACCCTTTTCTATACTGTACTCTCAGGAAGCCACTCAGTGTATAGAGCCCATCCTGAAGGAATGTAATGTTATTGTTTCATCTTTTTAAAGAATGATATGTATGGGCATAAATTATATGGAATTTCTCTGCATGGGAGATTTGTCTCCATTATGTATTCAATCATTTCTTTACATTCATCTTTTGATTTGTGTTTTCATGGTAAATCTTTCTCCAACCTTTTGCATCTAATGTCTTTGAGTCACTATATGAAAATGGGTTTCTTACAGACAACATATTGAACTTTAAAAAAAATCATTCTGACAATCTCTTTTAATTGGTGTGTTTAGACTGTTTACATTTAAAGAGGTTATTGATACAGTTGGATTAATATCTATCGTAATTGTTTTGTGTTCACTTCATCTATTGTTTGTTTCTGTTTTCCTCCTGACTTCTCTGGTTTTAGGTAAGCATTTTATATGATTTCATTTTATATCTGTTCTCTCTTAGTATGTCAATTAAACTTCTTTGAAAAAAATTTTTTTAGGATTTTATTTATTTGACAGAGAGAGACACAGGGAGAGAGGGAACACAAGCAGGGGGAGTGGGAGAGGGAGAAGCAGGCTTCTCGCTGAGCAGGGAGCCCGATGTGGGGCTCGATTCCAGGACCCTGGGATCATGACCTGAGCCGAAGGCAGACGCTTAACAACTGAGCCACCCAGGCGCCCCTGAAAAAATTTTAATGGTTCTAAAGTTTACAGTATACATTTTTAACAAACCCATTTCTAAATAACACTCTCTTGCTTCTCTGTTCTGCACATTATAAACAAAAGAGAAAGTATAAGTGAATTGCACTTTTCTGTCAAGAGATTATCATCCTTCCACCTCAATCGACTCTGCCCTCCAACTCCTTACCCTTGGAAGGCTGGATTTGGTATAACAGCACAGTTAGTTTCTTCACTGATTTTTGCACTCTTCAAGCAGTTTCACATTTGCTTCTGATTCTTAAAGGGAACAAGTCTCTTTCCGAAAACACACTTTCAAAACTACATTTAAGATGATTGGGATGGAATATTACTCATCAAAAAGAATGAAATCTTGCCATTTGCAATGATATGGATGGAGCTAGAGTGTATTATGCTAAGTGAAATAAGTCAGAGAAAAACAAATACCATATGATCTCACTCATGTGGAATTTAAGAAAGAAGACAGATGAACATATGGGAAAGGGGAAAAGAAAAAAGGAGAGAGGGAAATAGCCATAAGAGACTCTTAAAGATAGAGAACAAACTGAAGGTTGGTGGAGGGAGGTGGGTGGGGGATGAGCTAGATGGGTGATGGGTATTAAGGAGGGCACTTGTTATGATGAGCACTGGGTGTTGTATGTAAATGATGACTCACTGAATTCTACTCCAGAAACCAATATTGCACTATATGTTACCTAACTAAAAAAAAAAAAAAAAAAAAAGAGAGATGAATAGGATAATGCATGAGGAGAACTTCTGGTTTGCTGGGCATGTTCTATTCCTGGGTAAGAGTTACATAGATGTGTTCACACTGCAATAATTCATTTATAATTCATGCCTGTTTCCATATGTATGTTACATTGCAATTTAAAAAGGTTACAAAATAAAAATAAAGTACAGAGGAGGAAATTTTTAAAACAAATTTACACTGTTAATTCCACACATACGTGGATTATAATTGTGATATAAAATAATACAATCTCTTAGATGCCTTGACAAGTATTTCTCAGTTTTAAGAAAGCTATAGGTCTTTAAAAATCTCTTGTGTTGGAGTTAATAATGGAATCCCCTAAACATATTTCAAATTAAGTCTTATGCTGCTTGTTTTCCAGACTCTGCAAACTTGTTCTTCTCACAGCTGGGTTACTTGACCTTGCTTCCTGATGGCAGTCTGTTAAAGTCTCTTGAGCTAATTCCTAAGCAGGAGGGATTTAAGGAGATTTAACCTAACCTTTCGGGACTCAAATTCTCATTACTCTTGCTGTTTTACTCTAGCTCTGATCATGTGTCCCAGTTTTGAAAACTTTACTTCTGTCTTGTTTACTGTATCTGACTACTGACTTTGTGACCTATGACTTGTTCTGTTCCTTGTAAGATAGTCACTCTGCCTTTGCTCCATTTCCCCTGATTTTCCAGCTACTGAAATCATTAGGCTAAACCTTGGCCTAGTGTTTGAGCTCTTACTGCCACCTAACAGGCCCTCTTGATTCAACAGTTAATCTTAGTAGGTTTCAAGGCAGTATCTGTGCATAGTATTTAACCTGATACTTTCCCTGCCAACTTTTCTACAGGTATCTTTTGTTACTTTTCATTGTCTCTAAAACCAATTGCTATTCTCTATTTCCACAGGCTTTCTGGGCCTTTTCTTGACACATCCATTTGTTGGACTTTCTCCCAGGCCCTCACAGAATTTATGAATAGAGGATATTAGAAATGAAAGAGAGTTCAGAGTAGATTTATACAAACTTTTCCTTGTATAGAGGAAGAGACAGAGGTTCAAATAAGTTCAGTAGATGACTGGGTGATATTTTCAGATATTACTCTAACAGAGGTAATATTTCAAAATTCTTCCAGAAATGTTTTCCTTTATGGTAATCTGGTTTCTGGTTCAAGAAGGTACCTAGATTTTTGGACTTGAAAGTAGCTTCATAGAGCTCTGTACTCTCTAGCAAGGTGTGAAGATCACAGTCAGAATGGCCAAGCCTCCAAGGGGTTGTAGAAATTTCCAGAAAACTGGTAGTTTGGTAGAGGCCTAGCATTGGCACAGAGAAACCACATTTGGGAACCAGGTTAGAGATAAGCCTCTTACTGCGACAGTGAGAAGGAAAGGGGGCAGAGGACGGTCCTTGAGAAAATAAAAATGGCCCTGATAGAAAATGTGAATTTTTAAAAAAGATTTTATTTATTTATTTGATGGAGAGAGCACAAGCAGGGGGAGTGGGAGAAGGAGAGGTAGGCTCCCCACTGAGCAGGGAGCCAGACTCAGGGCTTGATCCCAGGACCCCGGGACCATGACCTGAACTGAAAGCAGATGCTTTAACCAGCTGAGCCACCCAGGTGCCCTAAAAATGTGAATTTTGAATGAATGAACATTTTAGTCAATAGATGTAGAATGAGTAAAACTGAGTTACTGTTAATGAATTAACATTTTTTTTCCTTTTTAACCAAAATGGAAATTCAAGAACAACATGTGAGCAGTTCCAAGAAATTAAATTTGGAGTTTTGTGCATGTCAGCTTTGAAGAAGATTTTCACAGGCTGAGAGAACAGTGTGTGAAATCATGGGGACATAAGGATAGCCCAGAACCCCAGGGAGACAGCACAGGGGGTGAAATCACAACCAACTTCTTAAAAAAAAAAAATGCTTTGTCTCAAGAGCGGGTCAGAATAGAGGTGCCTGGGTGGCTCTGTCAGTTGAGTGTCTGACTCTTGATTTTGGCTCAGGTCATAATCTCAGGGTCCTGAGATGAGCAGGCAGTCTGCTTGAGATTCTGTCTCTCCTTCTCCCCCTCTCCCCTGCTCTCTGTCTCTGTCTCTCAAATAAATAAACTTTTTTTTTTTTTAAGTGGATCAGAATAGGAGACGTGCAGAACTGAATGGCTTATACAAACAGGGATAATTTCTCAGAGTAGGGCTAGCCTGGACAGCCTACCAATAACACATTTCTTGGAACTGCTGTTCCAGATCCAGGAATTGTGGCATAATTTAGGGTACCCCAAGATAGTCTGAGATTGTGTTCCACCAGTCCAGTGAGAGAAGAGGTTAAGGTCAAAATTAAGTTGATGTAGAGAAAATGTAAAACATGAAATTTAATATTTTTCTGCCTTTTGGCTGAAATTCTTACCTGTGAAGATTGCCTAGCCATGACAGAACTCTCCAGCCCAGCCACAACATGTTTCTTTCCCCAGATGCTTAAAACCAAGGTTGGAACCATATAGTCCAACTTGCAGACTAATATTTTCCTATTACACATCAATATATCTTTTTCAATTTCTGATTACTCCAATAATTTTCTTGTTTAATTGAAATTTATTGTAAAAATAGTTAAGAAATAGGAATATAAAGGTAAGTGTATTTCAGAACTATTCTAATAGAAATTTTTATTCAGTCTTGACTAATAGTGGCTTTTGCAGATGGTCATGATTGTGAGAGATGTGGAAGTTACTTTGGATATATGTGTTGTGCATAAATCAACCTCAGCTAATATCTTTCTCCTGAGTTCTAGTTACAGAGGTTCTGAAATGGAGCTAGTGCCTAGCCCAGGGCCCTGCACAAATCTCCCCTTCCCAAGAGATATGCATAATTTGATGAAGATTTATGAAAACAAAGGACTTGAAATTATTATGGAGCTGCACCATATGTTAGTCCATGTTTGTGAAATTTACATTTTCTGGTGTTTCATTTATGCATGTGTTTGCTGAAATTGACAGAGATCCTATAGATTGAATATACCCCTTATTCTGAATCTTTAAATAAAAAAATAAAAAATGTTTGTGTATCTCCACATTTTGCTTTACTTAAGTTTGAATTGCCAGGTTGCCATTTGGAAACTGATGTTTTCTTGTTTAGACCCTAAACCTGAGGGAGCATAACCAGACAAAGGTGGAAAATCAAAAGGTAGTCCCTGAAGTAAAAAAGCAGTCCAGTGAAATCAAGTCAGGTAGAAGTCCATCTGGCTCCCTAGCACAATGTGCCTGTGATTCCTCTCAGGTGTATGAACATACCTAAGTGGAAATGTGAACACTAATTGCTGATATCCTGCCAGTCTTCTTGATTCCTCTAGACCTTTGAAGAAAATAAAATTATACATGTCTCTCAGGAATAGAATCCATCTGGTTTGAGGAAAATGACATTATCCCTCAGTAGACCTAAAAAATTTTATGCTACACCTGCTGAAAAACTTGGGCAGAATACTTCTAAACAGACCCCAGAGGAAAGGGGCATGTTTTGCAAGGAAACCTTTTTGTCATCTTTTCTTGTTGAGCCCTGAATCGAGTGCATCCAGACTGATGGTGACCACACATTTTGGACTATGCATCAGATGATCTCTAAAAGAAATCATTAGTTGATCATCAAAAGAAACATCCAAAAGCTGCATTTGCGCTGTTAGGGTTTGTAAAGAATATCTGATCCTCAAAGAAATTTATTGGTATTTATCAGAGTCATTTGGGGAGCTTCTTCAAATGTTTCCCCCACCAGTGGGCTGGGTAAGAATCTCTGGAGGTGAGGGACCAGCAGGTATGGATCCTCCTTGGACAAAAGACAACAGAAAGAAAGCAACATTGTAAGCACCTCCTCATTTTCTTTTGTCTGATGTTTTACAGTTTCCTCTGGCATCCACATCTTTGGTTTCATTTAATTCTTTCAACAATCACATAAAGCAGGGAGAATAGATGCTCAAGAATTGTATTAGTCTTTTTTCTGGTCTACTTAAACTCTGGTTTCACTCCTAGTCTGTGCTTCACACTTCAGTTAAGAATCATCTTTCTAACATGTACATTTCATCAACTCTATTCCTGCTCAATTATTTTTTTTAATGGCTCCCCATTACCTTTAGCATGAATTTTACCTTCATAGGACATAACATGTCAGTGATAGTCTGGTCTCTCTGAACCTGCCGGGCCTCATCTCCTACTCTCCTCTCATCATATATGAAGCTTCAACATTGACCTCTCATTTGCCCTACACATGCCACAACCCATGTCACAAACTCAGACGACAGGGTCTCCCTCCAGCCTCTATGTCTGGTTACATTTTTGCTCAATGAATATCTTGATTCCAGCAGACAGACTTAAAGATTTCCTTGTATGTTTTTCCTATTTTAGTACTCGACACACTATAACATTAGTTTTTTTTTTATTCTTATGTTAAACCCCATACATTACATCATTAATTTTACATGAAGTGTTCCATGATTCATTGTTTGTGCATAACACCCAGTGCTCCATGCAGAATGTGCCCTCCTCAATACCCACCACCAGGCTAAACCATCCTCCCACCCCCCTCCCCTCTAGAACCCTGTTTGTTTTTCAGAGTCCATCGTCTCTCATGGTTCGTCTACCCCTCCGATTTCCCCTGCTTCATTCTTCCCCTCCCGCTACCTTCTTCTTCTTTTTTTTTTTTCTTAACATATATTGCATTATTTGTTTCAGAGGTACAGATCTGAGATTCAACAGTCTTGCACAATTCACAGCGCTTACCAGAGCACATACCCTCCCCAGTGTCTATCACCCAGTCACCCCATCCCTCCCACCCCCCCCACTCCAGCAACCCTCAGTTTGTTTCCTACAATAAGAATTCCTCATATCAGTGAGATCATATGATACATGTCTTTCTCTGTTTGACTTATTTCACTCAACATAATACCCTGCAGTTCCATCCACGTCGTTGCAAATGGCAAGATCTCATTCCTTTTGATGGCTGCATAATATTCCATTGTATATATATACCACCTCTTCTTTATCCATTTATCTGTCGATGGACATCTTGGCTCTTTCCACAGTTTGGCTATTGTGGACATTGCTGCTATAAACATCGGGGTGCACGTACCCCTTCGGATCCCTACTTTTGTATTTTTGGGGTAAATACCCAGTAGTGCAATTGCTGGATCATATGGTAGCTCTATTTTCAACTTTTTGAGGAACCTCCATACAGTTTTCCAGAGTGGCTGCACCAGCTTGCATTCACACCAACAGTGTAGGAGGGTTCCCCTTTCTCCGCATCCCCGCTAACACCCGTTGTTTCCTGACTTGTTAATTTTAGCCATTCTGACTGGTGTGAGGTGGTATCTCATTGAGGTTTTGATTTGGATTTCCCTGATGCTGAGCGATATTGAGCACTTTTTCATGTGTCTGTTGGCCATTTGGATGTCTTCTTTGGAAAAATGTCTGTTCATGTCTTCTGCCCATTTCTTGATTGGATTCTTTGTTCTTTGGGTGTTGAGTTTGATGAGTTCTTTATAGATTTTGGATACTAGCCCTTTATCTGATATATCATTTGCAAATATCTTCTCCCATTCTGTCGGTTGTCTTTTGGTTTTGTTGACTGTTTCCTTTGCTTTGCAAAAGATTTTATCTTGATGAAGTCCCAATAGTTCATTTTTGCCCTTGCTTCCCTTGCCTTTGGCGATGTTTCTAGGAAGAAGTTGCTGCGGCTGAGGTCGAAGAGGTTGCTGCCTGTGTTCTCCTTTACGATTTGGATGGACTCCTGTCTCACATTGAGGTCTTTCAACCATTTGGAGTCTATTTTTGTGTGTGGTGTAAGGAAATGGTCCAGTTTCATTCTTCTGCATGTGTCTATCCAATTTTCCGAACACCATTTGTTGAAGAGACTGTCTTTGTTCCATTGGACATTCTTTCCTGCTTTGTCAAAGATGAGTTGACCATAGAGTTGAGGGTCCATTTCTGGACTCTCTATTCTGTTCCATTGATCTATGTGTCTGTTTTTGTGCCAGTACCATGCTGTCTTGATGATGACAGCTTTGTAATAGAGCTGGAAGTCCGGAATTGTGATGCCGCCGGCTTTGCTTTTCTTTTTCAACATTGCTCTGGCTATGCGGGGTCTTTTCTGGTTCCATACAAATTTTAGGATGATTTGTTCCATTTCTTTGAAAAAAGTGGATGGTATTTTGATAGGAATTGCATTGAATGTGTAGATTGCTCTAGGTAGCATTGACATCTTCACAATATTTGTTCTTCCAATCCATGAGCATGGAACGTTTTTCCATTTCTTTGTGTCTTCCTCAATTTCTTTCATGAGTATTTTATAGTTTTCTGAGTACAGATCCTTTGTCTCTTTGGTTAGATTTATTCCTAGGTATCTTATGGTTTTGGGTGTAATTGTAAATGGGATCGACTCCTTAATTTCTCTTTCTTCTGTCTTGTTGTTGGTGTATAGGAATGCCACTGGCTTCTGTGCATTGATTTTATATCCTGTCACTTGACTGAATTCCTGTATGAGTTCTAGCAGTTTTGGGGTGGAGTCCTTGGGGTTTTCCACATAAAGTATCATATCATCTGCAAAGAGTGAGAGTTTGACTTCTTCTTTGCCAATTTGGATGCCTTTGATTTCTTTTTGTTGTCTGATTGCTGTGGCTAGGACTTCCAATACTATGTTAAATAGCAGTGGTGATAGTGGACATCCCTGCTGTGTTCCTGACCTTAGGGGGAAAGCTCTCAGTTTTTCTCCATTGAGAATGATGTTCGCTGTAGGTTTTTCATAGATGGTTTTTATGATATTGAGGTATGTACCCTCTATCCCTATACTCTGAAGAGTTTTGATCAAGAATGGATGCTGTACTTGTCAAAAGCTTTTTCTGCATCTATTGAGAGGATCATATGATTCTTGTTCTTTCTTTTGTTAATGTATTGTATCACATTGATTGATTTGCAGATGTTGAACCAACCTTGCAGCCCAGGGATAAATCCCACTTGGTCATGGTGAATAATCCTTTGAATGTACTGTTGGATCCTATTGGCTAGTATTTTGGTGAGAATTTTTGCATCCATGTTCATCAGGGATATTGGTCTGTAATTCTCCTTTTTGATGGGGTCTTTGTCTGGTTTGGGGAACAAGGTAATGCTGGCCTCATAAAATGAGTTTGGAAGTTTTCCTTCCGTTTCTATTTTTTGGAACAGTTTCAGAAGAATAGGTATTAATTCTTCTTGAAATGTTTGGTAGAATTCCCCTGGGAAGCCATCTGGCCCTGGGCTTTTGTTTTTTGGGAGATTTTTGATGACTGCTTCAATTTCCTTAGTGGGTATAGGTCTGTTCAGGTTTTCTATTTCATCCTGGTTCAGTTTCGGTAGTTGATACATCTCTAGGAATGCCTCCATCTCTTCCAGGTTATCGAATTTGCTGGCATAGAGTTGCTCATAATATGTTCTTATAATTGTTTGTATTTCTTTGGTGTTGGTTGTGATCTCTCCTCTTTCATTCATGATTTTGTTGATTTGGGTCATTTCTCTTCTCTTTTTGATAAGTCTGGCCAGGGGTTTATCAATCTTGTTAATTCTTTCAAAGAACCAGCTCCTAGTTTCGTTGATCTGTTCCACTGTTCTTTTGGTTTCTATTTCATTGATTTCTGCTCTGATCTTTATGATTTCTCTTCTCCTGCTGGGTTTAGGCTTTATTTGCTGTTCTTTCTCCAGCTCTTTTAGGTGTAGGGTTAGGTTGTGTACTTGAGACCTTTCTTGTTTCTTGAGAAAGGCTTGTATTGCTCTATACTTTCCTCTTAGGACAGCCTTTGCTGCATCCCAAAGATTTTGAATAGTTGTGTTTTCATTGTCATTGGTTTCCATGTATTTTTTAAATTCTTCTTTAATTTCCTGGTTGACCCATTCATTCTTTAGTAGGATGCTCTTTAGCCTCCATGTATTTGAGTTCTTTCCAACTTTCCTCTTGTGATTGAGTTCTAGTTTCAAAGCATTGTGGTCTGAAAATAGGCAGGGAATGATTCCAATCTTTTGGTACCGGTTGAGACCTGATTTATGACCTAGGATGTGATCTATTCTGGAGAATGTTCCATGGGCACTAGAGAAGAATGTGTATTCCGTTGCTTTCGGGTGGAATGTTCTGAATATGTCTGTGAAGTCCATTTGGTCCAGTGTGTCATTTAAAGTCTTTATTTCCTTGTTGATCTTTTGCTTAGATGATCTGTCCATTTCAGTGAGGGGGGTGTTAAAGTCCCCCACTATTATTGTATTGTTGTCGATGTGTTTCTTTGCTTTTGTTATTAATTGCCTTATATAATTGGCTGCTCCCATGTTAGGGGCATAGATATTTACAATTGTTAGATCTTCTTGTTGGATAGATCCTTTAAGTAGGATATAATGTCCTTCCTCATCTCTTATTACAGTCTTTGGTTTAAAATCTAATTTGTCTGATAGAAGGATTGCCACCCCAGCTTTCTTTTGGTGTCCATTAGCATGGTAAATGGTTTTCCACCGCCTCACTTTCAATCTGGGGTGTCTTTGGGTCTAAAATGAGTCTCTTGCAGACAGCATATCGATGGGTCTTGTTTTTTAATCCAGTGTGATAGCCTGTGTCTTTTGATTGGGGCATTTAGCCCATTTACATTCAGGGTAACTATTGAAAGATAGGAATTTAGTGCCATTGTATTGCCTGTAAGGTGACTGTTATCGTATATTGTCTGTGTTCCTTTCTGGTCTATGTTGCTTTTAGGCTCTCTCTTTGCTTAGAGGACCCCTTTCAAGATTTCCTGTAGGGCTGGTTTTGTGTTTGCAAATTCCTTAGTTTTTGTTTTCCTGGAAGCTTTTTATCTCTCCTTCAATTTTCAATGACAGGCTAGCTGGATAGAGTATTCTTGGCTGCATATTTTTCTCATTTACTGCTCTGAATATATCCTGCCAGTCCTTTCTGGCCTGCCAGGTCTCTGTGGATAGGTCTGTTGCCAATCTAATGTTTCCACCATTGTTGGTTACATATCTCTTCTCCCGAGCTGCTTTCAGGATTTTCTCTTTGTCTATGAGACTCGTAAGTTTTACTATTAGATGTCGGGGTGTTAACCTATTTTTATTGATTTTGAGAGTGGTTCTCTGTGCTTCCTGGATTTTCATGCCTGTTTCCTTCCCCAAATTAGGGAAGTTCTCTGCTATAATTTGCTCCATTATACCTTCTGGCCCTCTCTCTCTTTCTTCTTCTTCTGGGATCCCAATTATTCTAATGTTGTTTCGTCTTATGGTATCGCTTATCTCTCCAATTCTGCCCTCGTGATCCAGTAGTTGTTTATCTCTCTTTTTCTCAGTTTCTTTATTTTCCATCATTTCATCTTCTGTATTCCTGATTCTCTCTTCTGCCTCATTTATTCTAGCACTTAGCGCCCCCATTTTTGATTGCACCTCATTAATAGCCTTTTTGATTTCTACTTGGTTGGATTTTAGTTCTTTTACTTCTCCAGAAAGGGTTTCTCTAATAACTTCCATATTTTTTTCCACCCCAGCTAGTATCTTTAAAGTGATGATTCTGAAGTCTAGATCTGACATCATACTAATGTCCGTATTGAGTAGGTCCCTGGCAGTTGGTACTACCTCTTGTTCTTTTTGTTGAGGTGATCTTTTCCATCTTGTCATTTTGTGCAGAGGAGAATAGATTAATGAGAACAAAATGCTAGCAGAGTAACAACGTCCCCAGAAAATATACTCTAAACAAATCAGAAAAGACCTGAAGCAGTGGGAAAAGAAAGGGAAAGAGAAAAAAAAGAGAAAGAAAAAAAAGAAAAAGATAAAGATAAAAACAAAAACAAAGAAAACAAAACAACAACAACAAACAAACAAAAAAAAACCAGAATGTGATCAAATATGATCAGGCTGGTATACAGATCAGTGCCACACACTAGATTTGGGGTGTATTTTGGTCTTTTAGAAGAAAGTGCCTCCCAAAATTTTAAAGAAAGAAAAACTTATATATGTACAAAAATAAGGGTTGATATGATGAAGGGATGGAATATGACTGTAAAAATGGATATTATAAAACATTTTATAAAAGGAATTGATAAGAAGTTGTTTGAAAAAAGAAAGAAGAGGATTTAAAAAAAAAAAGGGAGAGGATGTGATCAGGCAGGGGAATAGAAAACACCATATACTAGAGATTTAGGGTATATTTTGATCTGTTAGAAGAAACTATCTCAAAATTTTAAAGAGAGAACAACTTATATATATAAGCCAAAAATATGGGTAACTACTATGAAGGAATAGAATATGACTCTAAAAATGAAAAATAAAAATGTTTTTTTTTTTAAAAAGGGATTGATAAGATGTTGGTTGAAAAAGGGAAAAAGAAAAATTCAAAAAGAAAAAAAAAGAAAAAAAGACAGTTAAAAAAAAATTAACTTTGAAAGACTAAAGAATCATGGTAAAAAAGCCATGATTTGTCTGTGCAGTATTCCCCTAGCACTGGAGTTCTGCCATTCTAATTGATCAGTAAACTTGGTCTTGGCTGGCTGTTCTCACTGATCTTCTGAGGAGGGGCCTGTTGCTGTGGTTTCCAAATGTCTCTGCCAGAGGCGGAATTGCCCTGTCCTTGCCCCCTCCCTGCTAAGTAATCTGCTCGGGTTTGCCCTCTGGGGCTTTTGTTCCCTGCGAGCTTTCCGTACAGCTTTGGAGGCGGAGAGGGAAAATGACGGCCTCCCAATCTGCGCCCCAAAGGAGCCAAGAACTTGGGCCCTGCTCCTCAGTGAGCCCCCAGAGAAAAGAAGTCAATCACTCCCGTCTCCCCAGTCTCCGGCCACACTCTGTGCTCACCCGGCCTGTGACCGCGTGTTTCTATCTCTGGCACCCAACCCCGGGTGGAGTCTCCAAACCCAGCAGATCCCTGCGGTGCACTCCCGCGCGGCTCCTCCCGGGGGAGGAAGGTGAGTCTCCCCGGATCTGCCGCTTGTTGGGTCCCTGCTGGAGGAGCAGTGGCCCGGCTGTGCCGCGGATCACGGTTTATGGCCACCCCGAGCTGAGAGCCCTCGCCTGGGCTCCGCCTCTGCAGCCGGCTTCCCTGCTCCGTTACCTGGGAGCTCTGCCACACTCAGGCACCCCCGGTCTTTCTGTGACCCCGAGGGTCCTGAGACCACACTGTCCCGGAGGGTTCCACCCCCCGCTTAGGCACCAGAGTGACGTCCCTCGGCGGAGCAGACTTTTAAAAGTTCTGATTTTGTGCTCCGCGGCTCTATCACTTGCCAGAAGTGGCCGATGGAGGCCCCTCCCCCGCCGTCTATCCTCCCGAATATCGCCTCGGTTTCACTTCTCCACACGTCCTACCTTCCAGAAAGTGGTCGCTTTTCTGTTCAGAGAGTTGTTGCTATTCCTTTCTTCGATCTCCTGTTGGGTTTGTAGGTGTTCAGAATGGTTTGATCCCTATCCAGCTGAATTCCTGAGACCAGATGAAATCCAGGTCTCCTACTCCTCCACCATCTTGCCCCGCCCCCAGTGTTTTTTTTTTTTTAATATATATTTGTTTTCGTACTACAGTGCAGTTGTTTTAGGGCAGGAACTATGCTTTTAATCTTTGTATCCCCATGCTGAGAATAGAGCCTGGAATATAAACGGATGGTAAGTAAAAGAATTCCAATTTGAGCTACATCTGTAGCCACAGGGACCAATTACCCAACTTCTCCTGAGTTGATCAGCCTCAGGCAGGCGCAGCTTGACAGCACCTGTCTTTCTCCTAGGGGGCTCCCATGTTGCTGCTGAATGACGAGATGGAGGGGTTGGGGTGCTGCTCCCTCCACAGATGTGTAACCTGGAGGGTCAGGGAGCCTAGTATGCATGGAGCAAACATTTGACCAGTGGAGGATGGGAGCAAGTGGATAAAAGGCTGGGAGGACAGTCCTGAGATGCAGAATTTTTAAATTTTTTTTATTCAGTTAGCCAGCATATAGTATGTCATTAGTTTTTGGTGTAGTGTTCAACGATTCATTAGTTGCATATAACACCCAGACCGGGGGTGCCTGAGTGTTGCATATAACACCCAGTGCTCATCACAGCACGTGCCCCCCCTTAATACCCATCCCTCAGCTACCCCTTCCCCATACCCCTCTTTCTTCTGTAACCCTCAGTTTGTTTCCCGGAGTCCAGAGTGTCTCATGATTTGTCTCCCTCTCTGATTTTTTCCCATTCAGTTTTCCTCCCTTCCCCTGTGGTCCTCCATGCTATTACTTATGTTCCACATAGAAGTGAGATCATGTGATAATTGTCTTTCTGTGCTTAACTTATTTCACTTAGCATAATACCCTCCAGTTCCATCTATGTCAATGCAAATGGTAGGTATTCATCCTTTCTGATGGCTGAGTAATAGTCCATTGTATATATGGACCACTTCTTCTTTACCCATTCATCTGTTGAAGGACATCTCAGCTCCTTCCACAGTTTGGCTACCGTGGACATTGCTGTTATGAACATTGGAGTGCATGTGCCCCTTCTTTTCACTACATTTGTATCGTTGGGATAAATACCTAGTAGTACAATTGCTGAGTGTAGGGTAGCTCTATTTTTAACTTTTTGAAGAACCTCCATACTGTTTTTCAGAGTGGCTGCACCAGCTTGCATTCCCACTAACTGTGTAAGAGGGTTCCCCTTTCCCCACATCCTCACCAATATTTGTTGTTTTCTGTCTTGTTAATTTTTGCCATTTTAACTGTGAAAGGTGGTATCTGAGATGCAGAATTTCTTCCGAGCATTTGGAAGATGGTCCCGCCAGACTAAGAAATCTCTTATACTTGATGACAGTCAGCCATCAACTCAGTAATGGCTCCTTACTTATTCTCTTTCCTCTCTTCAGACACTTTCCTCTCCCTCCTTCTGCATGCAGTAGTGCATATCCCAGTTCAAGAGTGGAACACAAACTGTGGATACAGGCTTTTCTTTCTGGGAATGTAGGCTTACACAGTTACACATCTAATGATTGCTAAGGAAAGAACTTAGTTGATGAGTGATACTGTTAAATTTGTTAAAAACATAACAAATTTGCAAGCAAGTGTTTGTGTTTTAATATAATTGTGCTTCTTGCTCCTTGATTTTATTGAATAGCTAACAACAATGATTCAGAATGTTGATCCACAATGTGCCCTTATAAAGAGAAGGGATAAATAAATTTTATTATTCTACTCAAGTAGTGCTCAAGCATATCTGACAGAGAGTAGCCTTTTTTGTTTTGTTTTTGTTTTTGCTAGGTTGCAACTCACATTGGAGCACTTGGGTGCTGTCATCTTTTCATTTTGGTTTTTATTTTTTTTTATTTTTTATTTTTTATCTAGATAATCAGTACTGGAATATTTCCAACCATCTACATGATTTCTTAAAGATAGGCAAGATAGTTATACTTTTGAATTCCGTTTTTAGTTTTGGATCAGGTCTTTGGTATTAGGTAGACCTAGTTGAGTCCAAGTGTTGGTGAGTCCCTGGCACATGGCAATTCAGAAGCTTTTTAGAGTTGGAGTACCACAGAGACAAGCATAATGTCTTGAACACAGTAGGCAGTCAGTAATTGTTGGCTGATGGGAATAGGTATAATGTATTTTATAACTAGCCCAATCTTTATCTCTCAGGCTATGTTTTATAAGGTAAGGGAGAGACCTAGATGTTACTTATTTAATTTTAGCTAAGTAAAGACCAAAACACAATTATTCAGATTTAAAACAGAGTGTTTGTTCCTAAGGCCAAAATGCTAAATGTAGTCTTTTATTGACAGATTGATGGATTAATTATGTGAGTCACTTTAATTTGACAGTTTACTCTTATATTAACACAAATGGTCTCAGCCAAGGTTGTAGTCTCAGCTAATGTTGCATTATTCACAATGAGTGCTCTCTGAGCTTTGTGCACAGGTATACTGGCCTAGTACTCCTCAGATTATAATAAACACAGAATCACCTGAGGGTCTTGTTTATTTTTTAATTTAATTTAATTTTATTATGTTAGTCACCATACAGTACATCATTAGTTTTTGATGTAGTGTTCCATGATTCACTGTTTTCTTATAACACCCAGTGTTCCATGCAGTACGTGCCCTCCTTAATACCCATCACTGGACTAATCCATCCCCCCACCCCCTCCCCTCTAAAACCCTCAGTTTGTTTCTCAGAGCCCATTCGTCTCCCCCTCCGATTCCCCTCCCCCTTCATTTTTCCCTTCCTTCTCCCAATGTCCTCCATGTTATTCCTTATGTTCCACAAATAAGTGAAACCATATGATAATTGACTTTCTCTGCTTGACTTATTTCACTTAGCATAATCTCCTCCAGTCCCATCCATGTTGATGTAAAAGTTGGGTATTCATCCTTTCTGATGGCTGAGTAATATTCCATTGTATATATGGACCACATCTTCTTTATCCATTCATCTGTTGAAGGGCATCTCGGCTCTTTCCACAGTTGGCTATTGCAGACATTACTGCTATGAACATTGGGGTGCATATGTCCCTTCTTTTCACCACATCTGTGTCTATGGGGTAAATACCCAGTAGTGCAATTGCTGGGTCATAGGATAGCTCTATTTAAATTTTTTGGGGAACCTCCACACTGTTTTCCAAAGTGGCTACCAACTTGCATTCCCACCAACAGTGTAAGAGGGTTCCCCTTTCTCCACAACCTCTCCAACATTTGTTGTTTCTTGCCTTCTCAATTTTTGCCATTCTAACTGGTGTAAGGTGGTATCTCAATGTGGTTTTGATTTGAATTTCCCTGATGGCTAATGATGATGAACATTTTTTCATGTGTCTGTGCCATTTGTAGGTCTTCTTCAGAGAAGTGTCTGTTCATGTCTTCGGCCCGTTTTTTGACTTGATTATTTTTTGGGGGGGTGTTGAGTTTGAGAAGTTCTTTATAGATCTTGGATATCAGCCCTTTGTAGTGTCATTTGCAAGTATCTTCTCCCATTCTGTGGGTTGCCTCTTTGTTTTTTGACTGTTTCCTTTGCTGTGCAGAAGCTTTTTATCTTGATGAAGTCCCAAAAGTTCATTTTTGCTTTTGTTTCACTTGCCTTTGGAGATGTATCTTGAAAGAAGTTGCTGTGGGCGTTGTCGAAGAGGTTACTGCCTATGTTCTCCTCTAGGATTTTGATGGATTCCTGTCTCACATTGAGGTCTTTCATCCATTTTGAGTTTATCTTTGTGAATGGTGTTAGAGAATGGTCGAGTTTCATTCTTCGGTATATAGCTGTCCAATTTTCCGAGCACCATTTATTGAAGAGACTGTCTTTTTTTCCACTGCATATTTTTTCTTGCTTTGTCGAAGATTATTGGACCATAGAGTGGAGGGTCCATATCTGGGCTCTCAATTCTCTTCCATTGGTCTATATGTCTGTTTTTGTGCCAGTACCATGCTGTCTTGGTGGTCACTGCTTTGTAATATAGCTTGAAACTGGGCAACGTGATGCCCTCAGCTTTGTTTTTCTTTTTCAACGTTTCCTTGGGGATTTGGGGTCTTTTCTGATTCCATACAAATTTTAGTATTGTTTGTTCCAGCACTTTGAAAAATGTCATTGGAATTTTGATTGGGATGGCATTGAAGGTATAGATTGCTCTGGGTAGCATAGACATTTTAACAATGTTTATTCTTCCGATCCATGAGCATGGTATGCTTTTCCATCTTTTTGTGCCTTCTTCAATTTCTTTCATGAGTGTTCTGTAGTTCCTAGAGTATAGATCCTTCACCTTGTTGGTTAGGTTTAATCCGAGGTAGCTTTTGGTTTTTGGTGCTATTGTAAATGGAATTGTTTGTGTAATTTCTCTTTCTACAGTTGCATTGTTAGTGTATAAGAAAGCAGCTGATTTCTGTGTATTGCTTTTGTATCCTGCCACATTATTGAATTGCTGTATGAGTTCTAGTAATTTGGGGGTAGAGTCTTTTAAAGTATCATGTCATCTGCGAAGAGAGTTAGACTACTTCTTTGCCAATTTGAATACCTTTTATTTCTTTTTATTGTCTAATTGCTGTTGCTAGGACTTTTAGTACTATGTTGAACAATAGTGGCGAGTGTGGGCATCCTTGTTGTGTTCCTGATCTTAAGGGAAAGGCTCTCAGCTTTTCCCCATTGAGGATGATATTCGTTGTGTGTTTTTCATAGATGGATTTTATGAACTTGAGGAATGTTCTCTCTATCCCTATACTCTGATCAGGAAAGGATGCTGTATTTTGTCAAATGCTTTTTCAGCATCAGTTGAGAGAGTGGTATGGTTCTTCTCTCTCCTCTTATTACTGTGTTCTATCACATTGATTTGTGAATGTTGAACCCACCCTTTTATCCCGAGGATAAATCCCACTTGGTTGTGGTGGATGATCCTTTTAATGTATTGTTGGATCCTATTAGCTAGGATTTTGTGGAGGATTTTGGAATCCATATTCATCAGAGATATCAGTCTGAAATTCTCCTTTTTGTTGGGGTCTTTGCCTGGTTTGGGGATTAAGGTAATGCTGGCTTCATAGAACGAGTCTGAGAGCTCTCCTTCTGTTTCTATTTTCTGAAACAGCTTCAGGAGAATAGGTATTATTTCTTCTTTGAACGTTTGGTAGAATTCCCCAGGGATTCCATCAAGCCCTGGACTCTTGCTTTTTGGGAGGTTTTTGATCACTGCTTCAATTTCGTTACTGGTTATTGGCCTGTTCAGGTTGTCAGTTTCTTCTTGTTTCATTCTTGGGAGTTTATAGGTTTCCAGAAAGGTGTCCATTTCATCCATGTTGTTCAATTTATTGGCCTATAGTTGTTGATAATAATTTCTAATAATTGTTTCTATTTTCTTGGTGTTAGTCGTGATCTCTCCCTTTTCATTCATAATTTTATTAATTTGGGTCTGTTCTCTTTTCTTTTGGATAAGTCTGGCCAGTGGTTTGTAGATCTTATTAATTCAAGGAACCAGCTTCTAGTTTCGCTGATCTGATCTACTGTGTTTCTGGTTTCTCATTCATTGATCTCTGCTCTAATCTTAATTATTTCTCTTCTAATGCATGGCGTAGGCATCGTTTGTTGCTTTTTCTCTAGTTCTTTAAGGTGTAGAGTTGGTGAATTCGGGATTTTTCTATTTTTTTGAGTGAGGCTTGGATGGCTATGTATTTCCCCCTTAGGACAGCCTTTGCAGTATCCCATAGGTTTTAGACCGATGTGTTTTCATTCTCATTGGTTTCCATGAATTGTTTAAGTTCTTCTTTGATTTCCTGGTTGACCCAACATTCTTGAGCAGAGTAGTCTTTACCTTCAAAGTGTTTGAATTTCTTCCAATTTTTTTCTTGTGATTTATTTCCAGTTTTAGAGCATTGTGGTCTGAGAATATGCAGGGAATAATCTCAGTCTTTTGGTATCGGTTGAGACCTGATTTGTGACCGAGTATATGGTCTATTCTGGAGAAAGTTCCATGTGTGCTCAAGAAGAATGAGTATTCTGTTGTTTTAGGGTGGAATGTTCTGTATATATATATGAGGTCCATCTGGCCCAGTGTGTTATTCAAAGCTCTTGTTTCTTTGTTGATTTTCTGCTTAGATTATCTGTCTATTACTGAGAGTGGAGTATCGAGGTCTCCTACAATTAACGTATTATTATGACTCTTTATTTTGGTTAACAGTTGGCTTATGTAGTTGGCTGCTCCCATGTTAGGGGCATAGATACTTACAATTGTTAGATCTTATTGTTAGACCCTTTAAGAATAATATAGTGTCCTTCTGTGTCTCTAACTACAGTCTTTAGCTTAAAATCTAATTTGTCTAATAAAAGAATTGCTACCGCAGCTTTCTTTTGAGGTCTGTTGGCATGGAAGATGGATCTCCATCCCTTTACTTTCAGTCTAGATGTATCTTTAGGTTCAAAATGAGTCTCTTGTAGGCAGCATATGGATGGGTTCTGTCTTTTTATCTAATCTGCAACCCTGTGCCGCTTTATGGGAGCATTTAGGCCCTTCATGTTGAGAGTGATTATTGAAAGATATGAATTAATTGTCATCATGTTGCCTGTGAAGTCCTTGTTTCTATAGATTGTCTCTGTATATTTCTGTTCTATATCATTCTTGGGGTCTTTCTTCTTTTATAGAACCCCCCCTTAATATTTCTTGCAGGGCCGGCTCAGCGGTCACATATTCTTTCAGTTTCTGCCGGTCTTGGAAGCTCTGCATCTCTCCATCCATTCTAAATGACAGTCTTGCTGGATAAAATATTCTTGGCTGCACGTTCTTCTCGTTTAGTACCCTGAGTATGTCTTGCCAGTCCTTTCTCGCTTGCCAGGTCTCTGTGGATAGGTCTGACTTTATTCTGATGTTCCTCCCTATGTACATAAGTAATCTCTTCCCCCTAACTGCTCTTAAAATGGTTTCCTTTGTTCTGAGATTTGCGAGTTTTACTATTATTACATGCCAGGGTGTTGGTCTGTTTTTCTTGATCTTGGGAGGGGTCCTCTCTGCTCCTAAGATATGAATGAATGTTTCATTTCCCAGATTAGGTGAGTTCTCAGCTACAATTTGCTCAAATATATCTTCTAGTCCTCTCTCTCCACCCCTTCAGGGATCCCAATAATTGTGACATTGGAACTTTTCATGGCATCACTTATTTCTCTAATTCTGTGTTCATGGATTTTGAGTTGTTTCTCCCAGGCCTCCACTTTTTCCTTTTTTTTCTATCAGTTGGTCTTCTAGATCACTTATTTGTTCTTCTGCCTAGTTTACCCTAGCTGTTAGATTATCTAGATTAGATTGGATCTCTCGGATAGCATTTTTAAGTTCTGCCAGTTCAGCTTTCATTTCTGACCTTAGAGACTCTATGTTGCTATTAATCGATTTCTCCATTCTAGCTATCATCTTCATAACTGTTACCTGAAGTCCGTCTCTGACATCTTGGTTATATCTGTATCCATTTGTAAATCTGTCAGAAGTCACAGTCTCTGAGTCTTTCCTATTTTGGGGGTTCCTCCTCTTAGTCATTCTGTTGAGGGGTGGTTGAGGGAATGTATAGAGTCCAAATTATTGACCAGAACCCAAGCAAGATGCACCTGTTTTCTTGGGACCTTAGGGTTGCTGGCCTCTTGTTTTCCCAGCCTGTCTTCTGGGGGAGGGGCCTGCCATGCTGCTACACAGGCAACCCTGTTTGGGGCAGAGTTGCCCTGCCCTTTGTGGGGGCAGTTGGGTTCAGTGAAAACCATTTTTGGGGCACTTTTATTCTCTGGCAGCTTTCCCTGGCGGCTTTCTGCATCTCTTCTGAGAGAGAAGAAGAGACCATTTCCAACCCTCTGCCTCAGAGCAGAGAGATCACAGTCTGTTCTTCAGTGAGCTCTCCAGGCCACACTATCTCCGTTTCTGTTTGTGCTGCTATAAACTGCAGCGTCCTGGGTTGTGTGCCCCTCAGCAGGGCTCCCAGTCCTCGCCTCCAGGTCGGGGCATGTCTCTGCCCTCTGTGCTTCTAAAACTGCCAGCCACCCTCAGTTTGCTCGTGTGGCCCCGCCGCTCCAGGTTTCAATCCGGGGGGGCTGCCCTAAAGTCCTTTCCCCGCTGCTACCAGTCTGCAAGTCTGTGCCCTGTCTCCAGCGCGGGAGGCTATCGCTCACTGGTGGTGCAGGATCCCGAGGGCTCCCTCCCCCTTCCGTTTATCTTCCAGTATCTGCCTGCGGAATCACGGCTCCCCACTTCATACCTTGAAACCAACCGCCTGTGACATTCTGTTTGTAGAGATCCAGATCTATCTTCTTACATCTCAGGCCAATTTCATGGGTGTTCAGAGTGGTCTGGTAGATATCCAGCTCAATTCAGGGGATCTGTTGGAATAGGGTCCCCTACTCCTCCACCATCTTTTCCCTTCTCCTGAGGGTCTTGTTTAAAAACAGATTCTGATTTGTTAGTCTTGACTGTGACCTCACATCCTCCCTCCATTCTAACAAGCTCCTGAGTGATGCTAATGCTTCTAGTTCTTGGGCCACATTTTAAGTAGCAAAGACTTAGCACAGAAATTTAAGAGCAAGACCACCACCACCAAACTCTAGAGTCAACCACTAAAACCCACCTGGGAAAGATGTAGGAATTAGGTTCTTTGGTTCAGGTGAGTTTATGTTGTCATCATGGCAGCTGTAGCCTCATCCATAGTAAAATACAGTCACATTAATTTGGATATCTGGTGGTAGAGAAGCTCAGGCCCCAAATAATGCAAAGTGACTTCTCAGTGACAACATTTAATCCTTCACCATCACTCACTTTGAGCAGGCAAACATTTTTATTTGCTCCCAGGTATGTGCCCCTGAGGCTGTGTAGCTCCTTTATGAAGGGCAGGTAGAATGGACACTAGAAGGGTTAGATTAAAGGAAACGGAAAAGGTTAATAGAGGTTACCAGTATAACTGATAACAATGAGATTGAAATGGCTTCACAATTTTCATTATGCCAAAAGGGTAGAAAAGCTCAGCTATTATTTTATTTTCTGCTGTGATCTGAAATAGAAAGGTTAAAAGTGGCCTTAACTAAATTAGGATAGTTTTATTTTGCCTCTGGGAATACTGGGAAAAATAGAATCAACTTTTTTTTTTTTTTTAAGATTCTATTTATTTTGAGTGGGGGGGGGAGAGAAGGATGGGGGGAGAGGCAGAGGGAGAGGGGAAAGCAGACTCCTCGATGAGCAGGGAGTCCAACATGTGGCTCAGTCCTGGGACTCTTGGATCATGACTTGAGCTGAAGGCAGATGCTTAATGGACTGAGCCACTCAGGCTCCCCAGAACCAACATGTTTTGATTTTATGTTTGAAATATGCAGGCACAGGAAATTAGGCAAATCACACATACTGTGATATTTGTAAATTGAATTATAGGCTAACATTTGCCAACTGTCTACAGTGTGAAAGCACAAGGTAGGTGTGTCAATTTCCCACAGGATCTCTATTTTACAAGATGCCATTGCTCTCCATACTCAGTGGTCTGTGCTTGAACTCCTGGGTCTTTTCAGATGGCCAGTGGTTTGTTACTGGTTCATTTTTGGGAGAGAGTGGTTCACAGTGATCCAGTGAGAGAGCTGAGGTATGATCCCCTGAACACTGTGTTAGCCCTGTTTGCTACAGGTGGTATCCACTGGCACATTTTGTGAATGGCAGCATTAGTGTTCTCACTTTGCTCTTGTATAAATTACTTCCTGCTGAAGCTTACCAATTTTCAAACACATAGATGTGTTCTTTCGCTAGTTCTTGGTAATAATTTAAAAATTTCTTCATTGCACTGATGAATTTCTTTCATCTGAACTTTGAAAATGGACAAATCAAAACTGAACTTTGAGCTCTGTGTTAAAAAATATTGCATGCATTTTTATGCCCAAGTTCTCATATTTTCTAATCAAGAAAAATCACTTGAGTAAAGATTTTTATGGGATATAAGGGGACTTCATTACATCATGCCATTTAACGCTACTTACAAAATTCTTTCTAAAGTTTTTGGCAAACAACTACATTTTTCACTAAGGTAAGTGTCCTTTCTCCCTCTTTCCCTTCCTGCCTCTCGATCCCTCTCCCTCCTATTTTCTGTAAGTATATAGAAAGGCCATGTGATCACACAGTGCAAAGAAGCCATATGCAAGAAGCCAGAAGAGAGCTCTCACCAGAAATTGAACCCTGGCAGAATTTTATATTTCCATTTTCCAGAACTCAGAAAACTCTGGCAAATGTTTAATCCACATCGTTGTTGGTATTTTGCTATACCATGGTCTGCTGTATGGCTTACTGAACAGACTAATACCCTGCCATATTTTTCTATCTGGAAATGAGCAACCTGATCTCCATATGGAACATATTTTGTGTGAGTGGGGAGAGGGACACAACTTTTAGAGTGGCAGTGGTTTTAAGGTCAAACTCTTGGCATATAAGTGGCATTGATGCTGTTAACAGTTGTGTTTACAATAAATTCTACTCCCAACAAGCAGCGCAGACTAGCATCTGGAATCAGGGCGGGG
This sequence comes from Mirounga angustirostris, assembly GCF_029215605.1. NCBI lineage: Eukaryota > Metazoa > Chordata > Mammalia > Carnivora > Phocidae > Mirounga > Mirounga angustirostris. The sequence continues at coordinate 17,956,523 of NW_026991725.1, forward strand.
CAGGGCGGGGCAGGCGGAGACAATGGCACTGGAGCCAATTCTATAGTAAGGCTTTAGCTATTATTCCCGGAGGCTTAGCTAGGAATTGCATTCTCCAGCCCTCTCAACAATGGTGTGGGCTACCTTCGATTCTTTCACAATCCCTTTTCTACCTCATTGCCATAGTCCGTTTTTAACCTGTGACCCATAGAAATGTATTTAGGGGAATATAAGCGGGCAAATCTATAGTACTAAGAATATAAGATTTAAGGTTTTGATTTGTAAATGATTCCACCGAGCTATCAACACAGGATGCTGAACAGATGTGTCCCAGGAAATTATTATACACTAAAAAGATGTATCAATGCAAACTATTTAGTAGAAATAATTTAGTAATAATAACACATATAAGACACATTCTGACTTATTTTAACTTTCTCAGTACTACAAAATCACTCTATCCTCTAGTCTTTAAAATAGTTCTGAATTAAATAACATGAACATTATTAAGGAGGCATTGAAAGGTTAGAGGTATTAAGTAATACATTTGAAAAGTTACAGGATTCTACTTGGATGGGAAACAGACCTCAGGCCCCCTGAACATATATGGTATGTTACATGTTCATGATTTCCTCTCCTTACCATTATTTGGTTTTACCTTGAAGGTTTATAGAGCCTTCTAGGAATCACCATTAAATTTTATATTCATAGAGACACTACTTCCTCTTTCACTGCTGCCATTTTATACTGTTCATCGTTTCCAAAAATTAGATCAGATCACATTCTTCTAAAGATTTCCCAGTTTAATTCTTAACTCTGCTTATGGTTAACCTGATCATTCTTTACATTTATTAACATGTTTGCATGTAGCGTAATGCCATCCTTTGCAAGTGTTATTAATAGCTCCAGTGTGATGATAACTTTTGGAGAGTTGAATTTATTTTCATGCTTTAATTCTCCAGCTAATTGGGCTAGTAGTCACAGAAATGTTGCCTCAGTGACACTTCATAACATTTTTTGGGGGATCCTGTGTTTTTTTTTTTGACTTCCAGTCTATCAACTTTGATTGCTTTGCTACTATATGAGCTTCTAATGATAAAAATTTTAAAAAATTATATGTATATAATTTAAATGTATGTATATAATTGTAAGATTATATCAAATAATTTGATAGTTATCATTATAGTAGGCCCTTTGTGAAAAGGAAGGTGAAGTAGCACATCGTTGAGGTATTTGCTTGACTTCTCTTTCTCTCTCCATACAAATCTATCACTAAATCCTTTTGGTTCTCTGTGCTAAATATGTTTGTTGGTTATAGTCTCAGAAGGACACAGATAGGACATTCAGATCAGAATGCTTTGAGGGAGTGTTTAATAAAAGGACTTTTATTAGTAGTAATATTTGGGGTGGAGAAGGGCAAAGGGAGAGGGAAAGAGAGAATCTTAAGCAGGCTCAGTGCCCAGCGTGGACCCTTATCTCACAACCTTTAGATCCTGACCTAAGCTGAAATCAAGCATCAGATGCTTAACCAACTGAGCCACCCAGGAGCCCCTAATAAAAGGACTTTTTTTTTTTTTTTTTTTACAAGGGTGTACTTGGGTTTTTTGGGAACCACAAGAGATAGTGAAGTGACCTGGGATGAATACCAACCCCATAACTGAAGGGGCAAGGAAGGAACAGTTCCTGGAATCTAGGAGGAGACAGTCCTGGGGAGGAGGATATTTTAGAGGAGGTTCTGGTGAATGGATACAGCAGTTGGTCAGGGAGGGAACCAGGGGAATAAATAGCTCAACATTACCTCCTCTCCCCTTTCAGGCTGCTATTAGGGTAGAACCAGTAAAGGCAGTTCAAACAAATCAGTCATTAAAGAGAGGCAAAGAGTGGAGGCCCATCAGGAGAGGCAAATGAACTATATCTGGCATAATATCCAAATCTGATTACTTGTCATCACCTTCATGGAAACCACCTTAAACCAATTCTCATAGTCTCCGTGGGCTATTGCAGTATTCTGCTTGCCTTTTCAACCAATCTCCTCTTCACCCTATTACACATTTCCACAAACAGCCAGAGTGATTAATTTTCTCTAAATCAACAAAGAATCCTTCTCTTCTCAAACCACTTTTCCAGTATTCTGATCTTTCACATTGCCCCACTAATTCCCACAATCACGTACTGGTCCTTGTCTCCACAACAGCAACTTTTCTTAATCCTCACTTCTCAGTTTCTGGATTCCTTTCCTCCTCTTCTTTTGTACTGTAGACAAGCCAGTCCTTTCCATGACCATTTGCTAGCCTTGTCAGTACTAATAATAGTGATCCCTTCATGCCTCACTTTAAACATTCCACTCCTGTGCTATCACCTACTATCTTTCTTGCTCATCTCTAGAGCCCCATCCCTAACACCCCTTCACTCATGCCTAAAATTCATCAGTCATCTGCCTCTTTACTGTCTCTCACCCCCCTCCAATACTTGCATATTCACTGCATCTTCTTATCCAAACATTGTAGTCACTCCCTTGAGTACATTCTCTCTCTCAGACTCTCTTCCTAAACTTGATGAACCCCAAGTCACTATGTACCGTGCCCCAGCACAGAGTGGAATCCAGCTGCAGAAAGCATACAACCATTCCAGTGGTCTTCCTTTAAATTCATGATTGTGGTCTCCTGTGGGCCCTTAATGCTGCCTACCTGTCAGACTATTTTTTCTTGATCTATTCAGTCCCCTGCTGCCTAAAACACATTTCTTTCATTCTCTTCTCTCCTCAAATCCCCCAGAATCTTTTCCTACATTCTACTCTCAGCTAAAGGCCTTGTTTCATACTTCACTGAGAAAAATAGAAGTATTCAGAAGAGAAATTCCCAAGCTTCCATCAGCACCACAATTCACCAGCCTACATCACATCCTCTGCCTTCTGTCCTGGTTCTACAGATGGCCACCCCATGTTCCTAACCAGGGCCAAGTCCTCTACTTGTGCATACCCTTTGGCCATCCCTTCTTAGTCTCACTTACTAGTTTCAGTTAATATCCTTACTCTATACCATAGTGCCCAGGGCTATAATCTTCAGCTCTCTCTCTCTTTTTTTTTTTTAAGATTTTTATTTATTTATTGAGGGAGATAATGATAGAGAGCATGAGAGCGGGGAGAGTCAGAGGGAGAAGCAGACGCCCCGCTGAGCAGGGAGCCCGATGCGGGACTCGATCCCGGGACTCCAGGATCCTGACCTGAGCTGAAGGCAGTTGCTTAAACAACTGAGCCACCCAGGCGCCCTCTCTCTCTTTTTGATATCACCTAATTTTTTGGCTTTTAATATTATCTACATATGTATGACTCCTAAATTTGTATTTCCTGCTCAGACTTTTCCTCCAGACATCAGATTTGTATATCCAATTATCCCTATGACAGAAGATGTTATTGGCTGAATGTGGCCCCTGAAATTCATGAAGTCCTAACCTCTCTTTACTTGTGCCGACTGCTAGAGCATGTCTGTAGAATTCTAAGATTGAGAGAATCATTTGAAAGCCACAGCTATTAATCAGTAAAGGATTTTTGGCTAGGTGAGGATGGCAGCTTAGACTCCTAGAACTTTCAAACCTAACAAAAACTGAAGTGCTTATACTTTAAAAATAAACTTAGTTTTTGTTATTTAGTGACTTTAAAAGCCATTACTTCCGAGATGAGTACTAGAGTTTGGCAATATTATTTTACATAGACATTCTCAATTCACCTTCCTAGGATTCTGGAAGACTTGGAAACTATTTGAAGAATATTAAGCCTTTAAATTAAGTCCACAGATGTGGCCAGTGACAAAAACTTTATATACTGTTTTTTAAAAAAGAATATCTAATTCTGTTCTACTCTCTTTATATCCAAAATAGAGAAAGCTTCAGGGGAAAGTGTCAAACCATGGTGTAAAGCCAGCTCATGTAGTTGCAAAGAAAAGGGTTTTCAGCATGTGTTGAAAGTTATTTTTGACATTTCTATAAATAAGCTCATCTCACATTTCTGTGCACTTCCTCCACTTAATAAGAATTAAAAAAAGTCCAGCAGAGTTTGCTTCTTTATGCATCATCTAAATTTCAGCAAACTTCTTTTTTACTTTTAGATAAAAAATGGGTGGAAATATTGCTATTACAGTTCTATGCCCATTAAAATAGTTTAAAGTGTAACTCTGTCTCTTTGCAAAAGCTATTTGTCATTAAGGTGTCTATTTAAAAATATGATTAATTTTATGCAGCTGTCAAGGGTGCAGATCTCTTACAAGAAGACCCAAAGCATGTCAACCAGAAACATGCCCAAGTTTGAAATTATTAGAAATCGTTACACAACATGACACAACACTGGTAACATTCTAGGAGTTTATCAGATTGTTTGATAGAAAAGAAGGAACCAAGGAAAAAGGAACTTGTAATTATAAGTGCTTCTGACATCTGCAGTGATTTTCCAATTTAGAGTAGATGAAATTATTTTCATGATGTGAGCAAATGGATTCTCTGTGTGTTAGGGTAAATAACCTTTTATTTTAAAATTAATTTTTAATATAAAAATACAGAAGTATATATGTACACCGTCTGTGTAGTTAATAAGTATTTATTATGACCTATTACATCCCAGGAAGTATAACAGGTGCTGGGAACATAGTGATGTCCAGGACAGGGTTTCTCTTTGCCTTCTTGGAGCTTAGAAGGTGAGAAAGACACACGATGAGGAGCGCCATCTAGGAGGTATATGCACAGAGATCTAATTTGGTCTATGAAGACTTCCTTGAAAAATTAAATTTTACTCAAGTTTCAAGGAATGAAGAAGCAGAGGCTGGGGTGAAAGGAAGAGAACATTGCAGCATTTTTCCTGAGGCGGGAGAGAACTTCCCTTATTCCAGATACACAGCAGTGTCTAGCGTAACTGCATAAAATAGAGTGAGAGTATATCAGACAAAACTGTAGGAGTTACCAGAAATCAGGGAGCCATGTTATTTGATCCAAAGCCATAGAATAATTTTAAGAGTGTATGTGGGTGCATGGGTGGGCGAGTACACATGACAAAATCTGCCTTTAGAAAGATCCCTTTAGGGGCACCTGGGTGGCTCAGTAGGTTAAGCTACTGATATACTTTGGCTCAGGTCATGATCCCAGAGTGCTGGGATCAAGCCCCACGTAGCAGGGAGCCTGCTTCTCCTTTCCCTCTGCCTGGCTCTTCCCCGCCACTTGTGTGCTCTCTCTCAAATAAATAAATAAAATCTTAAAAAAAAAAAATCCCTTTAGCTGCCCGAGAAAAGAATAATGATTTCCCAAAGGGAATGGCAGTCACAAAGGAAAGAGGTGGTTGGGTTTTGAGCTACTTAGAAGTCAGCCTTTGTGGATTTGGTGATTCAGAAGTGAGGAGTGAGGGAGGAGGAGGAGGACAGGGGTGAATCTTAGGTTTCTCATGTGGGTGAGTATGTAGGCTAGTTCTTCAGATAAGGAAGAGAGAGGGGGAACAGATTTGAGGGCTGGGAAACATGAGTTCACATGTGTGAGTCTAGAGCTCAGAGGACACGTAGGGTCTGGAGAGATACATTGGAGGACCATAAGCATGTAGATGGCAGGGAAAATGGGGAGAGTGGATCAGATTGCTTAGGGAGGAGAAAAATGAAAGGAGTGAGAGTGTGGGGTTTCTCAGAAGAGTGGTAGAGCTAGGTAGTGTGAAAGCCTGAGGTAGGAAGCAGGTATGGGAAAAGGGGTTTTATTGGGAGGGAACTGAGAATAGGAATTGAGAAATGTTGGTGAGAAGATACAATGTTGAGTTTTATTTTTTGCTTTTCCCAGGACAGTGATAACCACCCTCTCTAGCATTTGTTTTTCATTTTCTTTTCTAACATTGTAAACTCATTTGTTTACTGTCAAATAGCTGAATAGCTGCTTAAGTCAGATGTACCTACATCTTTGTGTGGTAATGTGGAAAATTGAGGGTTATGATTACAAAGACAGGTGTGAAATGCCCCATATCCACAAGAGTTGACATTAAAAAGATAAAAGCCAAATGTGTGCCGAGATAATCAGGAATTGCAAGGTTAGCTTCAAACAAGACTGAATGCAAGGTATAGCTTTAAAGGAAACAAACTGGGGCACTTTCTGATGGAAAAAAGATGTAATCCACAAGGAACATAGAAGTGTCATGAGTATATAGCTACTAAAATACCGTCACACTACATAAAGCAAAAATAAAAGAAAGAAAATAGAGAAATTGATGTAGACCTATCTCTCAGCCAGTGACAGATAAAATAGACACACAGACAAATGAATATGGATAAGGAGGATAAATAAGTTTATCATATATATGTATATTTCAGACTGAATTGCTAACAGACAGTGAGTGCCCTTTCAATTTAATCAACCCCAGAGCATGTGCATTCATACAGAAGCACACACACCCAGGTATTTTGCTTTTTGGGAGATTCTCATGCATATTCCTCTATATTTCCATATACATATATGTAACTCATTGCTCTCTTTAGGATATACATGGACATCTGTATCCTAAAAAGCACAATAATTTCCTAAAGTTGTCATCATAAGGGTCACCTTTTCTGAGCTGAGTATGTTGAAACTAGAAATTGCTAATAAAAATAGAAAAAGCAATACAAAAACAACTACTTAGAAATAGAGGCACACAAAGTAAATTGAATGACATTCAGTTAAAATGTGAATTAATCTAAAAAGTAAAAATAATAAAAGCATATATATCACAATATATGATACTGTTAAAATTGTACTCAGAAAAATTCATTGCTTTGACATTCATTGTATTAATAAATGATATAAAAAGAATTAGGTATTTAAAACATAAGTTGGAAAATTAAAAAAACTTAAGGAAAATTGAAAGAGGAAGTAAAGATAAAAGAAGTAAATGAGATAGAAAACAGAAAAAAGAAAGAACAAAGTACTAAAAGAACTAAAAGCTGGTTATTTGCAGGGAGAAACTACTTTCTGACCTGTTGTAAACTGACCTAAGAATTTTAGTTCTTTTTAATGCAGAAAAGTAGCTTCCAAAATAGACATGGTAGATAAAATGCTTCCAAAACCTCATTACCAGTTATTAATGACAAGTCTCAGACTAAAATTGGTTATAGATTGGTTATTAATATCAATTACTAAAAATTAAAAAAAAATCCTACACAGAACTTTTCAAACATTTTACACTATAAATTTGATTTCATGTGCACTTGAGAAGAATATGCATTCTGCTACTGTTGGGTGGAGTAATCTACATATGTCTGTTCGGTCTAGTTGGTTTATAATGTTCTAGTCCTCTATTTCTTATTGTTCTTTTGTCTAGATATTCTAACCATTATTGGAGAGGGATACCGAACTCCCCCACTGTTAATGTAAAACTGTCTATTCCCCCCTTCAATTCTGTCAGTATCTGCTTCATATATTTTGGGGCCCTGTTGTTTGGTATTTATGTTTATAATTATTATAGCTTCTTGATGAATTATATAATGTTCTTCAGTATATAATGTCCTTTATCAGTACTTAATGTCCTTCTTTGTTTTTTGTAACAATTTTTGACTTAAAGTCTATTTTGTTTGATATTAGTATTGTTAGTAACCCAGCTGTCTTGCTTACAGTTTGCATGGAATATCTTTTTCCATCCTTTTACTTTGAATCTATTTGCATCATTGGATCTAAAATGAGTCTCTTAGAGACCACATATAGTTGGATGATGTTTTTTTCTTAAATCCATCCTGCCAATCTCTGACTTTTGATTGGAGAATTTAATCCATTTATTTTTCATTACCTACAGGAAGGACAAACTTCTGCCATTTTAATATTTGTTTCCAGTATGTCCTAGCTTTGTTGTCTTTCAGTTCCTGCATTACTGTCTCTTTTTGTGTTTAATTGATTCTTTGTAGTGTCCCACTTTGACTCATTATTACTTCTTTCTGTGACTGTTTTTTTAGATATTTCCTTGGTGGTTGCCATGGAGATTTTATTTAACATACTAAATTTATAATGATTTATTTTGAATTAATGCCATCTGTACTTAAGTAACATACAAAAACTCTATTTTACAGCTCAATTCTTCTTTTAATACTGTTGTCACAAATTACATCTTTATACATTGTGTGATTATTAATCTAGACTTACAATAATTGTTTTGCACATTTGTCTTTTAAATCATGTAGGAAATAAAAGGAAGAGTTGAGAATATAAAGTATAATAATACTGGCTTTTAAATTTACTTATAGAGTTACCTTTACTGAAGTTCTTTATTTCTTGACCTAACTTTGAGATACTACCTAGTGTTCTTTGATTTCAGCCTGGAGGACTTCTTTTAATATTTTTTCTAGGGGAGGTCCGCTGGTGATGATCTCTCTTATCTTTTGTTTATTTAGAGATATCTTATTAATTTCTCCTTCACTCTTCATGGATAATTTTGCTGAGTATAGGATTCTTGGTAAGCATTTTTTGTTTTCTTTAAGCACTTAAATTACTCTCTTCCAGCCTATTCATGTCCTTTGTCCATGTTTAAATTAGATTGTTTGATTTTTGTTGTTGAGCTGTAGGAGTTCTTTATATATTCTTGATACTAACCCCTTACCAGGTATATGACTTGCAAATAGTTCCTCCAATTCCATAGGTTTCTTTTTTCACTCTGTTGATTATGTCCTTTGCTCTACAGAATTTTAAAAGTTCATTGTAGTCCAATTTATTCATTTTTCTTTGTTGCCTGTGCTTTTGGTGTTATTTTCAGAAGTCATTGCCAAACCCAATGTCATGAAGCTTTTCTCCTATGTTTTCTTCTGAGAATTTTAGTTTTGGCATTTATAGTTAGGTCTCTGATCCATTTAGAGTTAATTTGTGTATCTGGTGTAAGGTAGGAATCCAACTTTATTCTTTTTGCATGTAAATATCCAGTTTTTCCCGTATCATTTGTTAAAAGACTGTCCTTTCCCCTTTGTATGATCTTGATAGCCACTGAAAAAAGGCATTTGACCATATATGGGAGGTATATTTTTGGGCTCTCTGTTCCATTGGTCTATATGTCTGTCTTTATGTCAGTACCAAACTTGTTTTGATTATTGTACCTTTGAAGTAACTTTTGAAATCAGAGTATGAGATAACCAACTTTGTTCTTTTTCAAGATTGTTTGGGCTATTTGGGATTTCATATGGATTTTAGGATGGATTTTTCTATTCCTGCAAAAAAATCACCTTTGGGATTTTGCTAAAGAGTGCATTGAATCTACATTTTGCTTTGGGTAGTATTGATATCTTAATATTATATTCCAATCTGTGAACATGGGATGTCTTCCCATTTATTTGTGTCTTATTTTATTACTTTCAGCAATGTTTTGTAATTTTCAGTGTGCAAGTCTTGCATTCTTGGTTTAGCTTCTTCCTAAGTATTTCATTCTTTTTTATGTTATTGTCAATAAAATTGGTTTCTTAATTTTCTTTTTGGATTGGTCATTGTTAATGTATAAAAATGCAACTAATTTTTGCGTATTGATTTTACATCCTGAAGCTTTGCTGAATTTATTTATTCTAACAGTTTTTGTTTATGTGTGTGGAATCTTTAGAATTGTTTTCATATAAGATGTAATTTTATTTTTTCCTTAGAAATGTGGTTATCTTTTATTTTTATTCCCTAATTGTTCTGGCTAGGACTTCCAATACTATGTTGAACACTTTCTTAAATACTTATACTATGTTTATATAAACATGATAGTTTTAATGATTTATTGGTACATAACAAACCAATTCAAAATTTAATGGTTTAAAATAACCATTCAATTATCTTTTTTAAATAAATTCATTTTTTATCATAAGTGTACACCTTTTTAAAACAATTTATTTGAGAGAGAGCAAACGTGCTTGCAAGAATAGAGGGGGAGGCAGAGAGAGTTTTTTTTTTAAGATTTTATGTATTTATTAGAGAGAGAGAACAAGCAGGGAAAGCGGCAGACAGAGGGAGAGGGAGAAGCAGGCTTCCTTCCAAGCGGGGAGCCCAATGCAGGGCTCAATCTCAGGACCCCGGGATCATGACCCAAACCAAAGGCAGCTGCTTAACCAACTGAGCCACTCAGGTGTGCCAAGGGAGAGAGAGTCTTAAGCACACTCCCTGCTGAGTGTGGAGCCCAATGCAGGGTTCGATCTCACGATCCTGAGCTGAAACCAAGAGTTGGATGCTTAACCAACTGCGGCACCCAGATGCTCCAGTAAGTGTGTACCTTAATTCCCATTGCTTATTTGACCCATTCCCTCACCCCTCTCCCCTCTGGTAACTATGAGTTTATTCTCTTTAGTAAGGAGTCTGTTTCTTGGTTTCTCTCTCTCTTTTTTTTTCTTTGCTCATTTGTTTTGTTTCTTAAAATCCACATATGAGTGAGATCATCCATTCATTTATCTTTTATGATTATGTAGGCTGACTGGGCTCAGTTGTGTAGTTCTTCTCCTCCAAGTGATATTATTTGGGATTGTGTTCATTTGGGGGCTTAACTTAAGCTACAGAGTCTAGGATGGCTCATTGTACAACTCAAGGCTGACACTGGTTCCTGGCTGAGAAATAAGCTATAACTACCAACTGGAACGCTTCATTCTTCTTCCATGTGGTTATTCCATGTGGTCTGGGCTTCTTACAGCATGGCTGCTGGGTTTTAGGAGGAAGGAAAGAGAAGGTACCCACTTTTCTTAGAGCTTGGGTTCAGAATACTCGGAACATACTTTTGCTGCATTCTTATAGAGCCAACCCAGACTTGAGGAAATGAGAAATAGCTCTGTGTCTTAATGGAAGGAGCAGCTTATGCACATAGGGAGGGAATTAAATGCTGGTTAGATGTGAAGGTGATCCGTTATAGAGGGCTATATTTTTAATATGTTGTAGGTAATCTATATGTATTGGATGTAACCCATCTCTCTAATAAGAGTCCACTATAACATTTATTGTACAGATAAACAAGCTGCTAATTTTATTGGTGAAAATTCATTTTTAATATAAATTATGCTAATTCACAAAGCTTCTAGTATAACTGATATATCAATAGCTGAAGCACTTAGACCTAATCACATCTGAAATGTAGGCTTCCTGATGAGAACGCTTAGATGGCCAGTCTTGGGTCATGAATTCGTAATTATGGATTTTTTTAAACTTTAAATGTAACTTAGACTAGTACATAAATAATATCACACCATCTATGTTGATGTATACTGGAAGTAAATTGCCTATATAACATTCTAACCAAGAAAAAAATGTGAGTGAGCAGAATTACACAGAATTAGGAATGAGAAGTGAACCATTCACAGATACAGAGAATGTTTTTTTAAAATATGGGAGAATATTCTTTACAACATTATGAAAATTAATTACAACTTGGAAAAATATTTTTATTTTATTATTTTTACAGATTTTATTTATTTGTCAGAGAGAGTGAGAGAGCACGAGCAGCAGGCAGAGGGAGAAGCAGGCTCCCTGCTGAACAAGGAGCCCGATGAGGGACTCGATCCCAGGACCCTGGGATCATGACCTGAGCTGAAGGCAGCTGCTTAAGTGACTGAGCCACCCAGGTGTCCCGGAAAAAATAATTATTTTTAAAGGAAAAAAAAAACAAACTGATTTTAGTAGGAGAAAACAGAAAAAAAGCCATAGAAATACCTGAGAAAGTTATTGAAGAACTATTTTCTAAGATGAACAAAATGAACAACTAGTCTCACATGTTTCACTGGTTAATTATTTTATACTTTAAAGAATTCATTAATCTGATGTGATTTCTGAGTTTTGGGGCTTGGAGAAATAAGATAGACATCCTTCTTTATTTACATACTTAATATATTTAATATAATATCAAATATAACTTAAAAGTTAATATACATAAGAATTATTTTCCTATGAACAAGGGTAGTTTATGCCTAGAGAAGTGGGCCTACAAGCTTTGAGTGGGTGAAACCGCTTCTGCTTCTTAGCCTGGGAAGATGGAATTTTGAATATGTTTTTTTTAGCCTCTTTCTGAAACACTTAAGAGGACCCTCTTGGTTACCCAAATTAAGCAGGCACAACTTAACTCTCAGGAGAGCTGTAACAAGACTCTTTTTTTATGGCCTGGCAAAGGCCTCCCTAACTACTCCATATTGAGAACAGCTTCATGGGAAGAAGCTGGGCGCATTTCCATAGCAGTCATGTAACCTCTTGGGAGTGTCCCAGTCATATTGAGACCCCAAATCTTTTCCTTTTGAGGCACAGTTATTAGAGCTTGTTGATGGCATCAGATTGATGTGAATTCTGGCTGGAGATGACAGTCCAGCCCAGTGTGGGTATAACTTTTGAGAAGAGTGCCTAGAGCAGAGGGCAGGGTGACACCAAGAGTCTCGTTAAGCCTGCTTCCAGCACAGCAAGGGGCTGAGACTAAAAACCCTAAGACGGCCCAGTCATCAGACCAGAGTAGCCCTGATTTGGCAACAGCTGAGGTTATGGACGTAAATGTAAATGTGGAGCCCAGTCTTGGTATCACCACTTGGAGCCTGAGTAAATGTGGCATAACTGGTAGAGACACATCAGTTGGACCAGCTTTTTTCAAAAGTGGCGTGCTGAAGAAGCAGAAGCAATGACAGTAGGGGGCTGATTGGACTCTAGTTTCTCTCCACTTGGCATCTGAAGGAAAAACAGATTTCTAAGTAAACCACCCGGATTCTTAGATATATATGATCTTTCCTACCAAGATGATGGCTAGTGATTCACTGGAAAAATTAGAACATTTTTACCTTAAGGTTATGGTTTTACTGGATATATAACAATAACCAGTGAGTCATGGCACATTCATTCAGAGGGATATTTATTACAAAGGTGAGGATATTTATTACAAAGAATAAGAAAGCTTTTTTTTTTAATTAACGTATAACATATTACTTGTTTCAGGGGTACAGGTCCATGATTCATCAGTCTTACACAATACCTAGCACTCACCACAACACATACCCTCCCCAGTGTCCATCACCCAGCCACCCCATCTCTCCCTCCTCTCCCCTCAAGGAACCCTCAGTTTGTTTCCTAGGATTGAGAGTCTATTATGGTTTGTCTCCCTCTCTGGTTTTGTTTTCATTTTTTTCCTGTCTCTCCCCCCATGATCCTCTGCCTTGTTTCTTAAATTCCACATATCAGTGAGATCATATGATAATTGTCTTTCTCTGATTGACTTTTTCACTTAACATAATACCCTCTGGTTCCATCCGTGTCTTTGCAAATGGTAAGCTTTTATTTATTTATTATTTTTTTAAAGATTTTTATTTATTTATTTGACAGAGAGAGACACAGCGAGAGAGGGAACACAAGCAGGGGGAGTGGGAGAGGGAGAAGCAGGCTCCCTGCAGAGCAGGGAGCCCGATGCGGGACTCGATCCCAGGACCCTGGGATCATGACCTGAGCTGAAGGCAGTCGCTTAACCAACTGAGCCACCCAGGCGCCCAGACTTTTATTTTTGATGGCTGAGTAATATTCCATTCATCTGTTGCTGGACATCTGGACTCTCTCCATAGTTTGGCTATTGTGGACACTGCTGCTATAAACATTGGGATGCAGGTGCCCCTTCAGATCATTATATTTGTATCTTTTGGGTAAATACCTAATAGTGCAATTGCTGGATTATAGAGTAGCTCTATTTTTAACTTTTTGAGGAACCTCCACACTGTTTTCCAGAGTGGCTGCACCACCTTGCATTCCCACCAACAGGGTAAAAGGGCTCCCCTTTCTCCACATCCTCAGCAACATTTGTTGTTTCCTGACTTGTTAATTTTAGCTATTCTGACTGGTGTGAGGTGGTATCTCATTGTGGTTTTTTTTTTTTTTTAATTTATTTATTCATTTGAGAGAGTGAGAATGAGAGAGAGTACATGAGAGGGGGCAGGTTCAGAGGGAGAAGCAGGCTCCTCGCCGAGCAGGGAGCCCGATGCGGGACTCGATCCCGGGACTCCAGGATCATGACCTGAGCCGAAGGCAGTTGCTTAACCAACTGAGCCACCCAGGCGCCCTCTCATTGTGGTTTTGATTTATATTTCCCTGATGCCAAATGATGTTGAGCACTTTTTCATGTGTCTGTTGGCCATTTGGATGTCCTCTTTGCAGAAACCTCTGTTCATGTCTTCTGCCCATTTCTTAATTGGATTCTTTGTTCTTTGGGCGTTGAGTTTGATAAGGTCTTTATAGATTTTGGATACTAGCCCTTTATCTGATATGTCATTTGCAAATATCTTCTCCCATTCTGTCGGTTGTCTTTTGGTTTTGTTGACTATTTCCTTTGCTGTGCAAAAGCTTTTTATCTTGATGAAGTCCCAATAGTTCATTTTTGACTTTGTTTCCCTTGCCTTTTGAGACGTGTCTAGCAAGAAATTGCTGTGGCTGAGGTCAAAGGGGTTGCTGCCTGTGTTCTCCTCAAGGGTTTTGATGGATTCCTATCTCACATTTAGGTCTTTCATCCATTTGAAGTCTATTTTTGTATATGGTGTAAGGAAATGGTCCAGTTTCATTCTTCTGCATGTGGCTGTCCAATTTTCCTGACACCATTTTTTGAAGAGACTGTGTTTTTTCCATTGGATATTCTTTCCTGCTTTGTCAAAGATTATTTGACCATAGAGTTGAGGGTCCATTTCTGGGTTCTCTATTCTGTTCCATTGATCTGTGGTAAGATAGCTTTTTTAATGTACACATTTGGAAAGGAATTAGAAGTATATAACAAGAAAACAAATTTATAGGAGGATTCCCATCTGAGGAAAGTCTACCATGATATACACACAAACACACAGGTTTTTTGCTTTTTGATAGCCTATATCCTATGTGGATATATTCATTCTCAAAACTGTTTACCATGCATTTACTCTGAGGAATGGAAATGGAGTAGTTAATAGGAATTTTATTTTTTCCTTCTGTATTTCTAAGGTACTTGCATTTCTGTATAATAGCATGTATTTGTCTTTATGATAAAAGCAATGGATTAATTTTAAAATATTTTTTTAAAAATCTGGGAGTGATCAATGATGCCAAATGCTCCTGTTACAGAAACTGAGGAATGAAAGGGATTCATGAAATTTAGCAGACAGAAAGTTTTTTTTTTTTTAACTTTTTTTCTTTAGAGAGAGAGAGAGTGGGTGTTGGGGGTAGGGGGAGAGGGGCAGAGGGTAAGAGAGAATCTTAAGCAGGTTCCATGCTTAGTGCAGAGCTCCACATCTCACGACCCAGAGGTCATGACCTGAGCCGAAATCAAGAGTCAGACCATTAACCAACTGAGCTACCCAGGCGCCCCAGAATGAGTTTTATTAAGGATTATTGCCTCTTAGTAGAAAAATAAACTCAGTTTAACAAGTCTGTCAATGCCTAGCATAATTTAGTAAGTCTTAATTTAATTAAAAAATAAAGGATTCATAAATACTAGAACTATTGAATTGCACGTATGTCTAATATTTTTTGGAAGGGAACATAATGGAATTTTAGAAAGGAAGGTTGATCTTTCAATTTATGATGGAGTATATCAAAGTGAATTTGATAGATTTTCTTGTGATTAAGGCAGCCAACAAATAGATGCTGAGAGCATAGATTTTGAGGAGAAGGAATCATGACAGTGAATTAACAGTGGCATGCATCTTTATAAATCCTGTGAATTAAATACAGCAAAAATCCTATCCAAACAGTTGATGTACCTTGAGGTTTAAATAGCATTAGAAATAATTGTTGACTAAAATTTTGTGGCAATGGGAAAGACTTTAAACAAATGAAATTGTGCTTATCTGTTTTCCTTTGAATCAGAAGTCACAGGCATATTTCTCACTAAGAATCAGTCCTTGAAGGAAGACAACTTTTACTTGAGGTGTTTGGAACAAATAGATGGTGGTGTGGGATTTGATAAAGTAGATTCTCATTATTTGTGGTGATTATGTTCTGTAAAGTTGCTATAAGCACTGAAATAATTAATACTAAGCCATTGCTCCTATATTGAAATACAGGGTTAAGTTCCTGCAAGTCTCTGGTCCTACTTTTGTCAATTTATCAATAGACAAATTGGTTTTGTATGTGTTTGTGTCAGGACACCTTATTTAATGTATATTGTTGATTCATAAACATTGAACTCATTGTCAACAGCAGTATGACCCATATCTAATGTATGTATTTTCTCCATAAGGCACATCTAAAACCTTCTTGGTTTTAGGAAGACTCGGCAGCACTTTAGCACTGTGCCTGGGGGCCATTTTAAATAGCAAAATTGCCAACAAAAAGCACAAAAATGCAAAAAAAAAAAAAAAATCTACAAAACACACACACAAAAAAATCCCAAACCATGGCACTGAACAGAACATAAGAAAGACAATTGTTTATAGTATGAGAGTTGAAACAAGAGGACAGAGTGTTACCTTGCCTGACCTCAGTTGGAAATACGCACATTGAAAACCTCAAATTTTTTGCTGCACTGGTCATGTCCCCAAATGACCACAAAAGCACCATGGGTATTTATTTGATGATACAAATAAATGTTAGCGAATAGGCAGATTTGCAAAAAAGAAATCTGCAAATAATGAGGATAGACTATATCTTCCAACCAAAACTCATGGGATAAAATCTAGATAAAAATGTGGAGTCCAAATTGTTCTGCTTTAATCTGTAAGGTTTAGGTATTTATTTTCCTGTTTTCCTCCCCCCCCCCTTTTTTTCAGATTAACTTAAGTTTTAGTCTTTATAAGGATCCTATTCTTAATATTGATTTTTGCATCCTTAGTCATTTCTGCTACCAGTACAAAACCCAACTACATTTTAATTTTAGGTTGATAAAAGAATGAAGTTAACCAACACTTGGGCTTGTATACATTTTCCTTTGGGAGCCATATAGCTTCATTCCCTTTGTATCACTTTCTTGGTATGAATTTGTTAGTTTTCTGAATCACTGGACTTTGCCATTACATGGCTTTTTAGATTGCATAAATCACAATAGACAAGACAGCCAGAAATATAAAATTTCGAAGTCTGAAATTTTCATGCCTGCATAAAGAGGTCCCTGTTTCTACCAACAACACAGGGCCTGTCATGGAAGATAGCTTTTGTAGTGTTTTTGTACTTTGTACTGTTTTTGAATTTTCGCAGACGTAGAACTTGGAAAAGGATTAGGTAATAGAAGGTACCTGTTTTGGAGGCTACTTCCATAGACCTCACAAGTCAGACATACTGGTTAAATTAAACTCCAAGTTCTTTTGATTTAGATTTGCGTAATGATCTCTTCATTATAAATTTCATACAAAACTATTTAGCAGCCTTATATGCATATTTTGGTTAGCAGAATCTCCTTAGTTGACTTTAGATGACTATTATTTGATTGTGGCACAAAAGTCAACTGGCTGTATTACCTGCAAACTAGAAATGGATTTGTAACCTTAGAAACTGAATATTTACCTTCAGGATAGTCCCTAATATCACCCAGGTGTTTTTTTAAGTTTTTTTTTTTTTTTTAATTTTAATTCCAGTATTGTTAACATAAAGTGTTATATTAGTTTTAGGTGTGCAGTATAGTGATTTAAAAATTCTGTACATCACCCAGTGCTCATCATAAGTGTGCTCTTAATTCCCTTCACCTGTTTCACCTATCCCCCCCCCCCACCTCTCTCTGGTAACCATCATTTTGTTCTCTGTAGTTAAGAGTCTATTTCTAGGTTTCTCTCTCTCTTTTCCTTTCTCTTTGTTTTGTTTCTTAGATTTCACATGAGTGAAATCAATTGGTATTTATGTTTTTGTCTTTCTCTGACTGACTTATTTCACTTAGCATTATACTTTCTAGCTCCATCCATGTTGTTGTAGATGTCAAGATTTCATTCTTTATGGTTGAATAATATTCCGTCATTATAGAATACACACACACACACACACACACATGCCCTGCAAAAAAAAAAACCACCACAACTACCCAACGTGTGTTACATACAAATAAATTACTAAGGAACCTCTTGTCCCATTTCTCGTCTGTGGTTTCTTCAGATTGGGTCTGGGATATACTCTTTGCTTACTTTGAGCATTCTTGGCTCTTGGTTGAGAACTGCACCACATACAAAGTCTGATCATGATCATTTTCTTAGTATTTGTTTGCTATACTCTGTTCTCTGATCTCCAAAGTCTTAAATGCTGATGCATAGATGCTCTCCCTAAGCCACTGTCCCACCCAATGATGCAACGTTGCAACATATGAGATCAGGAAAATCTAATACTTTTTAGAAACTGAAATGGCCAGCCACTAAAACTTCATGTGCAGTCATGGCAATTCCCATAGCAATGAAATTTCAGTTGCTCTGGTTCTCATACTTAATAGTATATCCTTCAGTTTAGCCCAAAGAGTAGCCACAAGGCGTTCTGAGAACAGAAACCATCTGTAACAACAGAGCTAATTGTAGTAATATGACTTTACTAACTCAGGAAAATCTTGCCCAGGAAGATGAAGTTGAAAATAACTTTGTTTGCTTTAGGAATTGACTGCAACTCTCATTTATCCAAATAATAGACTATTCATCAAGCTCTTATCAGAGTAAATAATCCCTCTTGAGGATGACAGGTATTTCAACTAGGCTCATCAAACAACTCTTCACTCTTTAAGAATTATTTCCACAGCCTCCCCTGGCTGTGTCCACCAATCCCAAACTGTTATGCCATATATTTGCTCCATCCCCATCAGTCCTCACACTAAAAAGACCCTCCTTTAGAACAGACCCTCCCCACCCAAATCTTATAAATGTCTTGCCTTTCCCCCTACTCATCCCCACATTTAGACAGGACCAAGATTCTGTCTTTGCTTTCTTTACTGAAAGTAATAAGCAAATATTCCAGCTCTGTTTAATCAGGATTTATTTTGTTGGTATTTTTTTTTTTATTTGAGAGAGAGAATGAGAGACAGAGAGCACGAGAGGGAAGAGGGTCAAAGGGAGAAGCAGACCCCCCGCCGAGCAGGGAGCCCGATGCGGGACTCGATCCCAGGACTCCAGGATCATGACCTGAGCCGAAGGCAGTCGCTTAACCAACTGAGCCACCCAGGCGCCCCTTGTTGGTATTTTTTGAGAGTTGGCAGTGAACAGGTTGCAAATGAGAAATTGAGACACATGGAGAAACTTATGGAATATCACACAGCTATTAAGGGTTATTTCAGAGGCTGTAGAAGGATAGATCCAGGTAGCAGATTAATTTTGTCTGGCTTACAGTGCTAACTCATTCATTCTTTAAAAAAAAATGGATTAGTAACTAACACTTAAAAAATTAAAGATTTCATATAAAATCTGAATTTCTGGCTTTTTAAAAGTACTGAATTTGGTAAAGCTGGGCCTGCTTTTTACTTTAAATAATTGTTAGGTACTTCAGATATCGTGTACTTTTATTGGTTTATCACAGTCTTTGTCATTTGCCATTGTTTACAACTAGCTAGCTCATAAACTTCAGGGGTCAAGTAGTAAATATTTTTGGCTTTGAGGACTATCTGGTCACTGTCTCATCTACTCAACTTGCTGTTGTAGCAGGAAAATGGCAATAGACAGTGCATAGGTGAATGAGTGTGGCTGTGTTCCAATAAAACTTTATTGACAGATTATGCCTTCAGACTTGTTTTTGTAACCTCTGAACTGTGTAATATGCCTAGCCACAGTTGGCATTTACCTTTGAAACCACTTATGAAAGACCCAGTCCTGGTCTGGCCTCACGGAAGTGCCTATGGATTGAGGACAAAAAGGCTGCTGGTTAAAACTAACAAAATGTATCAGAAAGGTTTGAAACAAATTTATTGTTGGACTTCTCTCTCCTAAAAAAAAATAAAATAAAATAAATAACTCAAGAAAGAAAAACTGTCCTAATGGCTTGAGAGAAAGAGGCGTACAAGAGGTCAGAGTGGGTCAGTTTGACTTTCTGTGTTGCTGACGTGGTCCAACTGTTTAAGGAACATTCAAGTTGCATTCATAAATGTTGTGTACATACTGGCAGCTGGTTGCTTCTAAATATGCATGAGAAAATATACATTTGTTTAAAATTAATGTTAAGTTTTGATGGAGCTAGAAAAATAGACTTGCTTTAAATAGCAGACTTTCTTGGCACATATAAATTATGATCACATTTGTGAAACTTCAGTTTGCAATGACTCTTATAGCAGCTAATTTAGGACCCAAAACAATACCAAATACTATCTGAAAATACCATATCCTGATACTTAGTCTAAAAATCAATATATATGTGTGTGTGTATATGTATATATGTGTGTGTGTGTATATATATATAATTCTTATTTTCTTATTCTGTAAAATATTATATCCTGTAGAACAGGATTCTTTGAGTTTTGCCTAAATAAAATAGAAATCTGGATTGTTAATAAACTTTTAAAACTCATTAATTAATGCTTAACTAATTCACTCTTGAAAATCCTGAGAACAGTTTCATGAAATCAGTATTGGCTGTGTATGAAAGTGACTTGGCAAGGGATACTTGTGTGTTTACGAGTCTAGTTACGTTTGTCTTTCATTGTGTTGGCAGTTTTGTGAAATTTTCCTTGGTTGCATTGCCAGCCTTCTAAAAAAAAAAAAAAGAGGCATAATTTTTATTTTTTTTTTAAGATTTTGTTTATTTATTTGAGAGAGAGAATGAGAGCTAGAGAGCACGAGAGGGAAGAGGGTCAGAGGGAGAAGCAGACCCCCTGCTGAGCAGGGAGCCTGATGCGGAACTCGATCCCAGGACTCCAGGATCATGACCCGAGCCGAAGGCAGTCGCCCAACCAACTGAGCCACCCAGGTGCCCCACAATTTTTGCTGCCTTTTTTTCTTCACCAATTTCCCTGCTGGGCTCCTGAAAAGTAGTGTGTATTTCCACTTTTCTATTGAAACTCCTCTAAAGATGGCCATTTTCTAGACTTCTTATTTATACATTAACTTTTTTTTTTTCAATCCTCATTTTCCTGGACATCTGTGCAGTGTCCTTGAAGTTTTTGCCACCTTTACCTCTTAGAACCAAAATGCTGTTGATATTCTTTTATCACTTCAACATCTCCTTCTAATGACTCTGTTCTTTCTCCTACATTCTAGCTGAGTATTCTTCAAGTGTTTCTCTTGCTCTTGTCCTTGGAAATATCAAAGACTCCAAGCACTCCATATTGACAGTACTATCCTTTTGCATAGATTACATGCCTATATTTCAGGTTCTTGGAAATTTCCATTATTATTCTTTTGGAGGACTGTTTGGTTGAAGTCCCTCTATTGTGCCTGATACTAGCCATATGACATTTCCCTACTCCCTTTACTTTTTTACTGGAATGGTGGATATTGAAATTATGTCCTTGGTTCCTAAACAAGATGGTAAAAACATTGATACAGCCCTTGTATTTGCACAATGTTTGTATGTTTGCACTGCAGGGGGTAAATATGACATAGATTACCTGGTAAATATGACATAGATTACCTAAATTATTTTGTTTAGAGACCTGCTGTACATGTATTGGTTTATGAAGGGTGTAATGAGATTAGGTTTTATCTAAAGATGCTTTTTTTTTGTCCCTGAAAAGATTATAAAGACAATTATGACAACCTTTGGAGCTCATGACCTAGAAATTCCTGCAAAGTCTCAGATGTAGGCTGCAGGAATATCCTTTTGTTAAGGCTCCAACTTAGAATGTAGGTAGTTTAGGACTGTAGAAGCATTCAGTTTTCAGTCAGGAGGTCACAGCAATGCGAAATACAGTTTTACATTGTGTTTAATAGGGAATGATACAGCTTTCTGTATTGCATTTAATAAGGAATAAAAAGCCATGTCAACTTAAAAGGTTAAAATCTGAGAACTTTTTCTCAAGGTAACTAAAAGGATGAGAATTTTGTCTAGCACACTAGAGAAGAGACTCCTCTCTAGTTTGGTGGAGAATCTAAGATGCATTGCCAGGATCACAGTCTCATCATATCTGAAATCCAATTCATCCATTTTTTTTCCCCCAAAATAATCTCTCTGCATCACTTCTCCCCGGCTATAACACTGCCATTCCTTTCCTAAACAAAGCAGTGAATACTAATAGTAGCAAAAACCATGAGCACTTAATAAAGGCATGCTCTTTTCCAGAGACTGTTGTAAATGCTTAATTCACACTTTTGAGTTAGGGACTGTTTTTTTCGCTACTGTACAAATGACATTTAAGTTGAAGTGATATACCCTAAATAACACAGGTATTAAATGATGGAGCTGAGATATGAACTCAGCCAGTCTTACCCCAGACACATGCTTGCTGTTCTACTACATGAATTCTCAAAACTGGGAATCACCTTGGAAGGTCACTTAGTGAAGGAAAGATCATGTGGGAAGAGGAAGACCTACTGCCTAAGTCAACTTGAATAAAAATCTCCATCATTCTCATGCTGTCTGACTTCAAGTTAACCTCCATAAACTTCAGGTTCATTATATATTAACTGCAACTAATTATCCCAGCTTTATGGATATAATTAAGATCAAATTAAATCAGGTAATATTTTTTTAAAGTACTTGGTAAAAAAAAGGGGGGGGAACTTGAAATATAGGCAGTAACCAATGTTAGTTCCCTTCATACCCTATAATTCAGGTGTTTAATTAATTGCCAAGTTCTGTTGAGTACGTCTTTAAAATTTATTTCATGTTCCTTTATTCTTTTCTTTTTCTTTTTTTTTTTTTTTAAGATTTTATTTATTTATTTGACAGAGAGATACACAGCGAGAGAGGGAACACAAGCAGGGGGAGTGGGAGAGGGAGAAGCAGGCTTCCCGACGAGCAGGGAGCCCGATGTGGGACTCGATCCCAGGACCCTGGGATCATGACCCGAGCCGAAGGCAGACGCTTAACGATTGAGCCACCCAGGCACCCTCCTTTATTCTTTTCAATCACTATCCTCATCACAGATAAAAACCATCTTTAATGGCTCTACATTCTGGACAATACAGGTTCCATTTTCTGGCATTCGATTTTCCTCATTGCCTGGCCTTCAATTATTTCACCAATCTGACTTTGTATGGCTCCCCAAGGGACCCTCTGTTCCATTTGAACTGGTCTTTCTACCACTGTCTGAATGCACTTTTCTTATTTCTACCTCCTTGCCTTATTCATGTTTTAGCCTCTGTTTTCTGCATCCTAAAAACAGTTGTGTATACAAGATGTTAGGGGGG
Organism: Mirounga angustirostris; assembly: GCF_029215605.1. NCBI lineage: Eukaryota > Metazoa > Chordata > Mammalia > Carnivora > Phocidae > Mirounga > Mirounga angustirostris. The sequence goes on from NW_026991725.1 coordinate 17,979,634, forward strand.
AAAAAAGAGTGTTTTACTCCCACTTTCTAGTTATAAATCACTTTGTTGAGGGAGTTTTTGGTACGGTCTCAGATTTTAGAAGGAAAGCTACTGAGAACGCTGAATCAGCCAAGGTGTTAATTGGGTTTTAATATGTTAAACAAGTTGGTTCTATTTTTCAGATTAGAATCTACGGATCCTCTTCAGTTTAAGGCCATTTACACAAAGCTGTCAAGGAAGGAAAGAGAATGGCAGACAAGAATCCCAAACTCTATTCTTAATCCACCTTAATCTTTAATTTCAGGGTAAACATACAGAAACATACAGACAAATATGGGAGTAATGAAACAGAAATGAAGTAATACAACTGTATTTAAAAACATACTCCACAAAAAAGTTGAACTGCAAAAACAAAGAAACAAACAAAAAATATACTTCACAAATTGAGATTCGCCTTTCTTCCAGTAAAATGAATGAACATTGCTCCTGGTTCACTGGGTTATGTATGAATGGTGAGGGGGTGGGGGTTTTGGTGGCCATGTCCTGGCAGAGGGAGCATAAAGCAGTGGCTCCTAAAAATAATAGATCTGCACAAAGTATGAGGGCAAATACAGAGAGTAAAACAAAAAACACAGCTATTTTTTAAAGTACTTGGTAAAAAAAAAGGGGGGGGGGACTTGAAATATAGGCATTAACCAATGTTAGTTCCCTTCATACCCTATAATTCAGGTGTTTAATTAATTAATTAAATTAAATGGCAGTTAAGCACAGGTGTGGCTTGTTTTAGTAATATAGGGGCGTTGTGGAAAATTTGGGAATTAACTCTATTTGATCAGTCTAATCACATTTTGAGTTTTCTTGAAAAACTGAAGATATCAAGACATTCAAATGTAATCTTTTTCGAAGGGCAGCCTTTTTCTAAAGCAAAGTCACTGTGCAGAATTTTTTATGCACAAATGTAGGTTTCAATCTATCGGCTCTGTTCCAAGAAAGTTAGTGTAGTTCAAGAATCCTATCACTTTTTTCAGTATGCCGAATTGCATCCTTGGCCACTTCCAAAAGGAAAGTATACTTGAACCTGGGTAGCTTCTCTCCAGAAGTGGAGAGGCTATAAACAATCAGTATATTCTTAGTGGAAACACCACCAGGTTTGGTGATCCACGGTGAAGCAGACATTCATTGCTTACGCTTTTCCTCTCTCCCAGTTCTTTCTTTGCTTGTATTCTGAGACAGAATAATATTACCTATACCTTCAGATTGCCAGGAATGACAGAATCTGGCAAAAGAGAAACTGAGTATTTGGTAATCAAGTCAATTTCAAAGTCGAAAAGGTATAGCAGATGAGTATGAAATGAAGCCTCCCATGCAGCTCTCACTTTAAAGCTGAATTTAATATTGATGTTTCTGTAAGCACAGTACTGAGAATATGGATTACAGAAAATGATGTCTGAGATGAAGATTTTATGTTTGAAGAATACGACTGCTACTAAGGACCACGTAAGGATGATGCATTTTTAAAGTCAGTCAGTTAATTTAGTGTAAACATGGCTGCTGTGAGACTCTTTGAACTATTCATGTGTTTTTTCATTTTTTTAAATTTTATTATGTATGTTAACCACCATACATTACATCATTAGTTTTTGATGTAGTGTTCCATGCTTCATTGTTTGCCTATAACACCCAGTGCTCCATTCAGTATGTGCCCTCTTTAATACCCATCACCAGGCTAACCCATCCCCCCACCCCCTCTCCTCTAGGATCGTCAGTTTGTTTCTCAGAGTCCATAGTCCCTCATGGTTCGTCTCCCCCTCCAATTCCCCCCCCCTTCATTTTTACCTTCCTACTATCTTCTTTTTTTTTAACATATGATGTATTATTTGTTTCAGAGGTACAGGTCTGTGATTCAACAGTCTTAGACACTTCACAGCACTCACAATAGCACATACCCTCCCCAATGTCTATCACCCAGCCACCCTGTGCCTCCTACCACCCACCACTCCAGCAACCCTCAGTTTGTTTCCTGAGATTAAGAATAGCTCATATCAATGAGATCATATGATACATGTCTTTCTCTGATTGACTTATTTCGCTGAGCATAATACCATCCAGTTCCATCCACGTCATTGCAAATGGCAAGGTCTCATTCCTTTTGATGGCTGCATAATATTCCATTGTATATATGTACCAAATCTTCTTTATCATTCATCTGTCGATGGACATCTTGGCTCTTTCCACAGTTTGGCTATTGTGGACATTGCTGCTACAAACATTGGGGTGCACATACCCCTTCAGATCCCTACATTTGTATCTTTGGGGTAAATACCCAAGGTGCAATTGCTGGGTCATACGGTACCTCTATTTTCAACTTTTTGAGGAACCTCCATACTCTCTTCCAGAGTGGTTGCACCAGCTTGCATTCCCACCAAAAGTGTAGGAGGGTTCCCCTTTCTCTGCATCCCTGCCAACATCTGTCATTTCCTGACTTGTTAATTTCAGCCATTCTGACTGGTGTGATGTGGTATCTCACTGAGGTTTTGATTTGGATTTCCCTGATGCCGAGCCATGTTGAGCACTTTTCATGTGTCTGCTGGCCATTTGGATGTCTTTTTTGTAAAAATGTCTGTTCATGTCTTCTGCCCATTTCTTGATTGGATTACTTGTTATTTGGGTGTTGAGTTTGATAAGTTCTTTATAGATTTTGGATACTAGCCCTTTATCTGATATGTCATTTACAAATATCTTCTCCCATTCTGTCGGTTGTCTATTGGTTTTGTTGACTGTTTCTTTTGCCGTGCAAAAGCTTTTGATCTTGATGAAGTCCCAATAGTTCATTTTTGCCCTTTCTTCCCTTGCCTTTGGCAATGTGTCTAGGAAGAAGTTGCTACAGCTGACGTCGAAGAGGTTGCTGCCTGTGTTCTCCTTTAGGATTTGGATGGACTCCTGTCTCACATTGAGGTCTTTCAACCATTTGGAGTCTATTTTTGTGTGTGGTATAAGGAAATGGTCCAGTTTCATTCTTCTGCATGTGGCTGCCCAATTTTCCCAACACCATTTCTTGAAGAGACTTTTTTCCATTGGACATTCTTTCTTGCTTTGTCAAAGATGAGTTGACCATAGAGTTGAGGGTCCATTTCTGGGCTCTCTATTCTGTTCCATTGATCTATGTGTCTGTTTATGTGCCAGTACCATACTGTCTTGATGATGACAGCTTTATAATAGAGCTGGAAGTCCGGAATTGTGATGCCCCCAGCTTTGCTTTTCTTTGTCAACATTCCTCTGGCTATTCGGGGTCTTTTCTGGTTCCATACAAATTTTAGGATTATTTGCTCCATTTCTTTGAAAACAGTGGATGGTATTTTGATGGGGATTGCATTGAATGTGTAGATTGCTCTAGGTAGCATTGGCATCTTCACAATATTTGTTCTTCTAATCCATGAGCATGGAACATTTTTCCATTTGTTTGTGTCTTCCTCAATTTCTTTCATGAGTATTTTATAGTTTTCTGAGTACAGATTCTTTGCCTCTTTGGCTAGATTTGTTCCTAGGTATCTTATGGTTTTGGGTGCAATTGTAAATGGGATCGACTCCTTAATTTCTCTTTCTTCTGTCTTGTTGGTGTATAGGAATCCCACTGATGTTTGTGCATTGGTTTTTTATTTATTTATTTTTATTTTTTTAAATTTTTTATTGTTATGTTAATCCCCATACATTACATCATTAGTTTTAGATGTAGTGTTCCATGATTCTTTGTTTGTGCATAACACCTAGTGCTCCATGTGCATTGGTTTTTTATCCTACCACTTTACTGAATTCCTGTATGGGTTCTAGCAGTTTTGGGGTGGAGTCTTTTGGGTTTTCAACTTAAAGTATCATATCGTCTGCAAAGAGTGAGAGTTTGACTTCTTCTTTGCTGATTTGGATGCCTTTGATTTCTTTTTGTTGTCTGATTGCTGTGGCTAGGACTCATAATACTATGTTGAATAGCAATGGTCCAGTGGACATCCCTGCCATGTTCCTGACCTTAGAAAGCTCTCAGTTTTTCCCAATTAAGAATGATATGTGCTGTGTGTTTTTTCATAGATGGCTTTTATGATATTGAGGTATGTACCCTCTATCCCTATATCTGAAGAGTATTGATCAAGAAAGGATGCTCTACTTTGTCAAATGCTTTTTCTGCATCTATTGAGAGGATCATATGATTCTTGTTCTTTCTTTTGTTAATGTATTGTATCACATTGATTGATTTGTGGATGTTGAACCAACCTTGCAGCCCAGGGATAAATCCCACTGGGTCGTGGTGAATAATCCTTTGAATGTACTGTTGGATCCTATTGGCTAGTGTTTTGGTGAGAATTTTTGCATCCATGTTCATCAGGGATATTGGTCTGTAATTCTCCTTTTTGATGGGGTCTTTGTCTGGTTTGGGGGTCAAGGTAATGGTGGCCACATATAATGAGTTTGGAAGTTTTCCTTCCATTTCTATTTTTTGGAACAGTTTTAGAAGAATAGGTATTAATTGTTCTTGAAATGTTTGGTAGAATTCCCCTGGGAAGCCATCTGGCCCTGGGCTTTTGTTTTTTGGGAGATTTTTGATGACTGCTTCAATTTCCTTAGTGGCTATAGGTCTGTTCAGGTTTTCTGTTTCTTCCTGGTTCAGTTTTGGTAGTTGATACATCTCTAGGAATGCATCCATTTCCTCCAGGTTATCTAATTTGCTGGCATAGAGTTGCTCATAATATGTTCTTATAGTTGTTTGTATTTCTTTGGTATTGGTTGTGATCTCTCCTCTTTCATTCATGAATTTGTTGATTTGGGTCATTTCTCTTTTCTTTTTGATAAGTCTGGCCAGGGGTTTATCCATGTTGTCAATTCTTTCAAAGAACCAGCTCCTAGTTTTGTTCTGTTCTACTGTTCTTTTGGTTTCTATTTCATTGATTTCTGCTCTGATCTTTATGATTTCTCTTCTCCTGCTGGGTTTAGGCTTTGTTTACTGTTCTTTCTCCAGCTCCTTTAGGCGGAGGGTTAGGTTGTGTCCTTGAGACCTTTCTTGTTTCTTGAGAAAGGCTTGTATTGCTCTATACTTTCCTCTTAGGACTGCCTTTGCTGCATCCCAAAGATTTTGAACAGTTGTGTTTTCATTTTCATTGGTTTCCATGTATTTTTTAAATTCTTCTTTAATTTCCTGGTTGACCCATTCATTCTTCAGTAGGATGCTCTTTAGCCTCCATGTATTTGAGTCTTTCTGACTTTCCTCTTGTGATTGAGTTCTGGTTTCAAAGCATTGTGGTCTGAAAATATGGAGGGAGTGGTCTCAGTCTTTTGGTACCGGTTGAGGCCTGTTTTGTGACCTAGGATGTGATCGATTCTGGAGAATGTTCCATGGGCATTAGAGAAGAATGTGTATTCTGTTGCTTTGGGATGGAATGTTCTGAATATGTCTGTGAAGTCCATTTGGTCCAGTGTGTCATTTAAAGTCTTTATTTTCTTTTTGATCTTTTGCTTAAATGATCTGTCCATTTCAGTGAGGCGGGTGTTAAAGTCCCCTACTGTTATTGTATTGTTGTTGATGTATTTCTTTGCTTTTGTTATTAATTGCTTTATATAATTGGCTGCTCCCATGTTAGGGGCATAGATATTTACAATTTTTAGATTTTCTTTTTTTTTTTTAGATTTTTATTTATTTAACAGAGATAGAGAGCACAAGTAGGCAGGGTGGCAGACAGAGGGAGAGGGAGAAGCAGTCTCTTTGCAGAGCAGGGAGCCCAATGCGGGGCTCGATCCCAGTACCCTGGGATCATGACCTGAGCTAAAAGCAGCTGCTTAACCGACTGAGCCACCCAGGCGCCGCTAGATCTTCTTTTTGGAAAGACCCTTTAAGTAGGATAAAGATTTGTTACAGTCTTTGGTTTAAAATCTAATTTGTCTGATATAAGGATTGCCACCCCAGCTTTCTTTTGATGTCCATTAGCGTGATAAAGGTTTTCCACCCCCTCACTTTCAATCTGGGGGTGTCTTTGGGTCTAAAATGAGACTCTTGCAGACAGCATATCGATGGGTCTTGTTTTTTAATCCAATCTGATAGCCTGTGTCTCTTGATTGGGGCATTAGGCCATTTACATTCAGGGTAACTATTGAAAGATAGGAATTTAGTGCCATTGTATTGCTTGTAAGGTGATTGTTACTGTATATTGTCTGTGTTCCTTTCTGGTCTATGTTGCATTTAGTCTCTCTCTTTGCTTAGAGGACCCCTTTCAAGATTTCTTGTAGGGCTGGTTTTGTGTTTGCAAGTTTCTTTAGTTTTTGTTTGTCCTGAAAGCTTTTTATCTCTCCTATTTTCAATGACAGCCTAGTTGGATATAGTATTCCTGGCTGCATATTTTTCTCATTTAGTGCTCTGAATAGATCATGCCATTCCTTTCTGGCCTGCCAGGTTTCTGTGGATAGGTCTGTTGCCAATCTAATCTTTCTACCATTGTAGGTTACACATCTCTTGTCCCAAGATGCTTTCAAGATTTTCTCTTTGTCTCTGAGAGTCGTAAGTTTTACTATTAGATGTCGGGGTGTTGACCTATTTTTATTGATTTTGAGAGGGTTTCTCTGTGCCTCCTGGATTTTGATGCCTGTTTCCTTCCCCAAATTAGGGAAGTTCTCTGGTATAATTTGCTCCAATATACCTTCTTCCCTCTCTCTCTTTCTTCTTCTGGGATCCCAATTATTCTAATATTGTTTCATCTTATGGTATCACTTATCTCTCGAATTCTGCCCTTGTGATCCAGTAGTTGTTTCTCTCTTTTTCTCAGCTTCTTATTTTCCACCATTTGGTCTTCTATATCACTGATTCTCTCTTCTGCTTCCTTTATCCTAGCAGTTAGTGCCTCCATTTTTGATTTCACATCATTAATAGCCTTTTTGATTTCGACTTGGTTTGATTTTTATTTTTTTTTTCTCCAGAAAGGGTTTTTCTAATAACTTCCATGCTTTTTTCAATCCAGCTAGTATCTTTATAATCATCATTCTGAACACTAGTTCCAACATCTTACTAATGTCCCTATTGATTATGTCCCTGGCAGTTGGTACTGCCTCTTGTTCTTTTTGTTGAGGTGATTTTTTCGGTCTTGTCATTTTGTCCAGAGGAGAATAGATTAATGAGAGAATAAAATGCTAACAGGGTAACATCGATCCCAGGAAAATACACACTAAACAAATCAGAAGAGACCTGAAACCGGGGAAAAGAAAGGGAAAGAAAAAAAAAAAAAAAGAATAGAAAAAGAAAAGATAAAAAAATAAAAAGAATATGATCAAATATGATCAGCCTGGTGCATAGATCAGTACCATACACTAGATTTTGGGTGTATTTTGGTGTGTTAGAAGAAAGTGCCTCTCAAAATTTAAAGAAAGAAAAGCTTATGTATGTATAAAAATAAGGGTAAATACAATGAAGGGATGGAATATGACTATAAAGATGAAAATTATGAAAGATTTTATAAAAGGAATTGATTAGAGGTTGGTTGAAAAATGAAAGAAGAGAAATTAAAAAAAAAAAGAGAATGTGATCAGGCAGGAGACTAGAACAAAGCCATACACTAGAGATTTAGGGTGTATTTTGGTCTTTTAGAAGAAACTGTATGCCAAAATTTTAAAGAGAGAACAACTTTTATATATACCAAAAATAAGGTTAACTACAATGAAGGCATAGAATATGACTCTAAAAATGAAAAATAAAAAAGATTTTTTTAAAAAGGGATTCATAAGATGTTGTTTGAAAAAGGGAAAAAGAAAAATTCAAAAAAAATAGAAAAAGAAGAAAATTAAAAAAATTAACTTTGAAAGACTAAAGAATCATGGGAAAAAAAGCCATGAATTCTGTATGCTGTATTCCCCTAGTGCTGGATTTCTTCTGTTCCTATTGATCGGTAAACTTGGTTTTGGCTGTCTGTTTTTGCTGATCTTCTGAGGGAGGGGCCTGTTGCTGTGGTTTTCAAATGTCTTTGCCAGAGGCAGAATTGCTCTGCCCTTACTGGGTCCGGGCTAAGTATTCTGCTCGGGTTTGCCCTCAGGAGCTTTTGTTCCCTGCAAGCTTTCCGTACAGCTTTGGAGGCGGAGAGTGAAAATGGCGGCCTCCCAGTCTCCACCCTGGAGGAGCTGAGAACTTGGGGCTCCACTCCTCAGTGAACCCCCAGGAAAAAGCAGTCAATCACTCCTGTCTTCCCGGTCTCCACCGCAGTCTGTGCTCATGCGGCCTGTGACCGAGCATTTCTGTCTCTGGCTCATGACCCCATGTGGAGTCTCCAAACCCAGCTGATTCCTGTGGTGTGCTACTGACCCACTCCTCCCAGGGGAGGAAGAGAAGGCTCCCTGGATCTGCCGCTTGTTGGATCCCTGCTGGAGGAGTAGTGGCCCGACTGTGCCTTGGATTAGTTTATGGCAACCCTGAGCTGAGGGCCCACTCCTTGGGTCCATCTCTGCAGCTGGCTTCCTGCTCCGATACCTGGGAGCTCTGCCACACTCAGGCACTTCCAGTCTTTTCGTGACCCCAAGGGTCCTGAGACCATACTCTCCCAGCGAGGGTTCCACCCCCTGCTTAGCCACTGGAATGACGTCCCTCAGCGGAGCCGACTTCTAAGCGTTCCGATTTTGTGCTCTGCTGCTCTATCACTTACCAGTAGCGGCTGATGGAGGCTCCCTCCCCCGCCATCTATTTTCCTGAATATCACCTCAGATTTACTTCTCTACCCATCCTACCTTCCAGAAAGTGGTCGCTTTTCTGTTCAGAGAGTTGTTGCCATTCTTTTCTTTGATCTCCTGTTGAATTCGTAGGTGTTCAGAATGGTTTGATCCCTATCTAGCTGAATTCCTGGGACCAGCTGAAATTTAGGTCTCCTACTCCTCTGCCATCTTGTTCCTCCTCTGAACTATTCATGTTTAAGAGGCAGAAAAGGTTTCAAGTCAGTGGACAGGAGTCTATGTCCTGATCCCAACACGTCTTAACTGCAGGTTTATCGGACAGATTATTATGCTTCTTTAAGCCTCAGGTTTCTGAGGGGATAATAATATTGCTTGCTTTACAGGGTTTTGGGTAATGTTTAAGTGGTAATATATGTAGACAGTATTTTATAAATTGGAAGGCATATTATTTAGATTTTTCATGAATAAAATAGTTTGGGTCATTTTAGGTAAACCATCCCCAAGTGGTAGTAAATGTCTTGATTACATTTGTAATCTTTTGCCTAGAGAAGAATCTCTTGTTCTTTTGCTTCTAGTTTGCTCCATTCCAGCTCATCCCTTCCCCTGCTACCAGGGTGTTCTTTCTTTCCTTCTCCCCATCTTCTCCCTCCAACTTCTCATCCTTTCTCCCCCCCCGTACCATCTTCTTCTCCTAAAATAAATACATAAAGAGAATAATATAATGAATACTTTGTTCCACTATTTAGTTTAATCAAGTCTTAACATTTCACCATACTTTCTTCTGTATTTTAAATGAACTGAAATGTTTTCATGGAAGCCTTCTCTATACCTTTCCTGGATCCGTCTCTCCTCTTTCTTCACAGAGGTGACTCATATCATGTTTTTGTTAAGAGCAGGGTTCAAATTCCCACACTCTCAGTCATTATATAACAAGGACAAATTGCTTAATCTCTCTGTGCCTCAGTTTCCTTATCTATAAACTTTAAATAATGTGTATATCTTGTAAAGTTGCTGTGGTGATTCAGTGATAGAATTAAATATCTGTATATCACATGAAGCAGTGCATGACCTGATTCATCTCTCAAAAAATGTAATTATTTACTGATAATACTGTAATTACTTAGCTGATGTAGTGGAAGTATCATAAATTTTGGTTTTTATCATTCCCATGCATATTTTAGGAAACCAGTACATATTTATCCTATATTGTAATGATACGTGTGTTTTAAAACTTTACATAATTGGGGGGCGTCTTGGTGGCTCAGTTGGTTAAGTGGTCAGTTCTTGATTGCAGCTCAGATCATGATTTCAGGGTCCTGGAATCAGTCCCCACATTGGGCTCCATGCTCAGTGGGAGTCTACTTGTGGATTCTTTCTCTCTCCTTCTCCCTTTCCCCTTCCCCCTGCTCTCATACACACTCTCTCCAAGATAAATAAATCTAAAAAAATACCTTTACATAATTGATATCACATATATATATATATATCACTTTATAGCCTACTTATTTTGTACAACATTAGATTTTTGCGATGTATCCATGTAGTTAAATGCATTTTCAGTTCATTTGTTTTTACTGTGTTACAGTGCTTAAGACATTACATAAATGCACCACAATTTATCTGTTGTCCTCTAATTTTTTGCTGATGCAAATAAGGCTAGCATTTGTTGTTAAGCCTTTATTCCATGTTTGAAATTTTCTTAGGTACTATACTCACAAGTGGAAATGCTGGGTAAAGGGACACATACAGCTTCAGCTTTACTATTGTGACCACATTGTCCTTGATGGTAGTTGTAGCAACATTCACTCCATGTGAGCATTCATTCCATGCAAGCGGCAATTGTTAGACTTAAAATCTGGTCCATTAGAATGGGTATGAAATGTATTTCATTGTGGTTTTAATTTGCATTTGCCAAATTGCCAGTGAAGATGAGAGTCTTTTTAAATGTTTATTGGTCATTTAGGTGTCCTTTTCTGTGAATTGCCTATTCAAATCCTTCATCCATTTATCTCTTGGGTTGTCTTTTACTGATTGATAGTTCTTTATAATTCTGGATACTAGTTCTTTGTTAGTTACATGTTTCTCAAATATCTTTCACAGACTTTGCCTTGTCATTTAGTTTTTAGTGTTTCTGTTTCAACAGAAGTTTGACTTTGTAATGTAATTAAATAGATCAGTCTTTTCCCCTTTCTTAAAAAATGATATTTTCCCCTATAATCTTAAATGTATTCTTATATATATCCTTTGGACATTAAAAATTTTTGCTTTTCATACTTGGTCTTTATCTTGGATGTTTTTGTTTGAATATAAATGGGAATCTAATTTTCTTCCTTTCCTACTTGATTAACCAATTGTTCAAACACAGTCTATTAAAAAATACACACTTTCTTCCCAAATACTCTAAAGCATAGGTATGATGATAATGCTATGAATTATACATACAGTTGAAATATATATATGTAATACATACACATATATCATATATACATATATAGTGTATATGCACATAATATGTAAACATATGTGCATATATATGTATATATATGTGTAGGTATATGCATGAAACCTATCCATATCACATAATTAAAATTCTTCACTTGCTCCATCCTTGCTTAAAAGACAAAATTTCTTAGCAGTGGAGATAAGTTCCTTTATTTGTTTCCTTCTTACTTACACTTTATAATCTCTTGTCATTGATGCATATGCTTATACTTATATGCATTATACTTCAGTTGAAAAAAAAATCTTTATGTCTTGAACTTGTCTTGCTGTTTTACACCTCTAAATCTACTTGCATGCCATTCCCATGCCTGGAATGCTTGATATTTGGAATATTGTACACTTAGCATATTCCTGCTATTTTTTTTTTTTTGAGTCTTGTTTTAAGTCCCTCCTCTCTGTGAAATCCACTTAAGCAGCTTTGTTTTCCCCCTTTCCACTTAGCGAATTGTTAGTAGAATTATTTTTTGAACCTACTGTTCACATATATACATACATAATGCTACTCAGTACCAGGGATCGTGTTGAGTCAGGAGTGCCTTGGAAACTCTATACATGCCTCCATAAAAACCTATATGCATGATGGGTATTATAACTATTTACTTGTCAGTCCTCCTCCTACATGGGAGCACTTTTATTCCTAAATCCCAGGATTCAGCACAGTGCTTGATACCTAATAAGTACTCATTAACATTTGTTGAATGAATGAATAAAATGTATTTTAAGGGCTGTACGTTAAAAAATGAATAGTGTCCTTGGGATGCTATTTCCTTAGCCACATTATAGGGGAATAGAAGTTCCATATTTGACCTTAAAACTGCAAGATTTACAATTTAAACTAGATTCTCTTGAGAAATAACATTTGATATGAATTGGATCATAAGATCATTTTGTCTGGTTACTTTATAAAGTATTCAGGTGAGGCAAGTTAATGATTAAGCATTTCAGTAAAGCAGAAATGAAGCTTAACAATATGGGCATATTGTCTAATAAATTTGGCAGCTATTCTTGATCTTCATAGCCAAAATTTGCATGTACGTTCAGAGAGCTCACAGGATTAATGAGTTTGGCTACAAGTTTCTGGCTAGTCATCTACTACAATGAGTTTGTCAATTTTTGTTTGTTTTTTTGTTGTTGATTTGAGCAAGATAGATCAAGGATAAAAAGCTGAAACTCCAGGAAAGGATGAATTGGTGGCACCATATGAAAAATAATAAGTAGTATCTATATAGCACTGAAGGAATTTCCCATCTCTGATCTTCAACTTCCTCATCAAATGAAATGAAGAACCTGGATTTGTCGGTCTCTAGTGTTCTTTATTTTAAAATATTCTATAACTTTAGGTTGGAAAAGATTATTTTGGGTGAGCTTCCTGACCCTAGAATGTTCATATATAGTTTGACCAAGTCAAGATACTCAACTGGGGATTCAAGTATGTAGTGAGGATTTAGGCTTAAGTGACTTGTTAAAAGTCTCTTCTCTCATTTGAAAGGGGACAGAGAGCTGGAATAGTGGGGGGCGGGGGAAGCAAACAGCAACTACTTAACCATGCTATTTAGAGAAGCCCTTGGGGGTGTTAAAAGAACTCTCATCAGTTATTTATGGCTTCAGACTACATCAAAAGTATAATTTGCTGATGCTATTATTCACTTACTTAGTGTCCTGGAAATCAAGAGCTTCTGGATTAGAAGGAAGCCTTTTTTCGTAAGTGTAGGCATGATCTTTTGAACATAAAGGAGACATCATCTACTTGAGATTAAATTCATAAGCCTCGGTCAAAAAGGCAAATTAAGTACAAAGAGCTGAGTAGACTTTCTAGAGTGAGACACTATGGGGAAAAAAGGACCAAGCATATATCAAAGAAGTAAATGATTTTTAATGTGCTATAGTTTAGGCATTATTTTTCTTTGTACACGGTGAAGAGGGAGATGTTGTTGGAAAAAATGTATTTCCATCCCTGTAACTGAATTTATTATCAGATTGAAAAGATGCATATACCTTAACACTTAGCTTGGTCTTTTGGACCACCAAAAAAGCTGTTGAGAAACACCATCTGAGATAAGAATTCTTGTAAAAGGGAATTGTTGAGGGAGTGTTTACAGGAGAAGGGGGATAAGGGAAATGAGGAAGGGCTGGGGCAAAATGGTCTCAGCAAGAATGTGGCATCAGATGGAGACTAGCTTCCATTTGATCCCTTGGGGAAAGTCTGGAGCACAAATTGCACACCAGAGTATTTTCCATCTTGAGGCAAAGAGAATAGCCTTTTGCTAGTGCCCAGTGATTGGCCAACATCTGGAAGTATATGCAGAATATATCAAGAAGGCAGTTCACCTTTGGACAAAGGTAATTCTCCAGAGGAGAGGGGAGCTACAAATAGTCATCAGCCAGCACTTACAGCAGCCATGGCTTGGGTGTACCAGCTGGTAAAGGGGACTTTGGTCAAGTCTCAGTAGCATCCACTTCTTTGGCTAGTCTTTCGCAGTGATCATTCCCTGTTTTATGCTTTAGTTCTATATGGTTAGCTCTTATATATAATTTAGTTTTTGTCACAATATTTTGGATTTGTTTGATTATGCATCTGCCATCAACTGTGAGAGACTGACATAAGGAAATTTACTCTTTTGGGCTCATGCCCCAGAATTTAATACAAGTGGTATTTTTTGGGGAAAAATATTTTTTAAAATTTTTTATTGTTGTGTTAATCACCATATATTACATCATTAGTTTTTGATGTAGTCTTCCATGATTCATTGTTTGTGCATAACACCCATGCTCCATGCAGAACGTGCCTTCTTTAATACCCATCACCAGGCTAACCCATCCTCCCACCCCACTCCCCTCTAGAACCCTCAGGTTGTTTTCCAGAGTCCATCGTCTCTCATGGTTCATCTCCCCATTCGATTTTTCCCCCTTCATTCTTCCCCTCCTGTATCTTCTTTTTATTTTATTTTCTTAACATATATTGCATTATTTGTTTCAGAGGTACAGATTTGTGATTCAGCAGTCTTGCACAATTCACAGCGCTCACCATAGCACATACCCTCCCCCGTGTCTATCACCCAGCCACCCCATTCTTCCCACCGCACCCCCCACTCCAGCAACCCTCAGTTTGTTTCCTGAGATTAAGAATTCCTCATGTCAGTGAGGTCATATGATACATGACTTTCTCTGATTGACTTATTTCGCTTAGCATAACACCCTCCAGTTCCATGCACGTCGTTGCAAATGGCAAGATCTCATTCATTTTGATGGCTGCATAATATTCCATTGTATATATATACCACCTCTTTTTATCCATTCATCTGTCGATGGACATCTTGGCTCTTTCCACAGTTTGGCTACTGTGGACATTGCTGCTATAAACATCAGGGTGCGTGTACCCCTTCGGATCCCTACATTTGTATCTTTGGGGTAAATACCCAGTAGGCAATTGCTGGATCGTATCATAGCTCTATTTTCAACTTTTTGAGGAACCTCCATACTGTTTTCCAGAGTGGCTGCACCAGCTTGCATTCCCACCAACAGTGTAGAAGGGTTCCCCTTTCTCTACATCCCCGCCAACATCTGTCATTTCCTGACTTGTTAATTTTAGCCATTCTGACTGGTGTGAGGTGATATCTCACTGAGGTTTTGAATTGGATTTCCCTGATGCCCAGCCATGTTGAGCACTTTTTCATGTGTCTGTTGGCCATTTGGATGTCTTCTTTGGAAAATGCCTGTTCATGTCTTCTGCCCATTTCTTGATTGGATTCTTTGTTCTTTCGGTGTTGAGTCTGATAAGTTCTTTATAGATTTTGGATACTAGCCCTTTATCTCATGTGTCATTTGCAAATATCTTCTCCCATTCTGTCGGTTGTCTTTTGGTTTTGTTGACTGTTTCTTTTGCCGTGCAAAAGCTTTTGATCTTGATGAAGTCCCAATAGTTCATTTTTGCCCTTTCTTCCCTTGCCTTTGGCAATGTGTCTAGGAAGAAGTTGCTACAGCTGACGTCGAAGAGGTTGCTGCCTGTGTTCTCCTTTAGGATTTGGATGGACTCCTGTCTCACATTGAGGTCTTTCAACCATTTGGAGTCTATTTTTGTGTGTGGTATAAGGAAATGGTCCAGTTTCATTCTTCTGCATGTGGCTGTCCTATCATCCCAACACCATTTGATGAAGAGACTGTCTTTTTTCCATTGGACATTCTTTCCTGCTTTGTCAAAGATGAGTTGACCATAGAGTTGAGGGTCCATTTCTGGGCTCTCTATTCTGTTCCATTGATCCTTGTGTCTGTTTTTGTGCCAGTACCATACTGTCTTGATGATGACAGCTTTGTAATAGAGCTGGAAGTCCGGAATTGTGATGCTGCCGGCTTTGCTTTTCTTTTTCAACATTCCTCTGGCTACTCGGGGTCTTTTCTGGTTCCATACAAATTTTAGGATGATTTGTTCCATTTCTTTGAAAAAAGTGGATGGTATTTTGATAGGGATTGCATTGAATGTGTAGATTTCTCTAGGTAGCATTGACATCTTCACAATATTTGTTCTTCCAATTCATGAGCATGAAACATTTTTCCATTTGTTTGTGTCTTCCTCAATTTCTTTCATGAGTATTTTATAGTTTTCTGAGTACAGATCCTTTGCCTCTTTGGTTAGATGTATTCCTAGGTATCTTATGTTTTTGGGTGCAGTTGTAAATGGAACAAACTCATTAATTTCTCTTTCTTCTGTCTTGTTGTTGGTGTATAGGAATGCCACTGACGTCTGTGCATTGATTTTATATCCTGCCACTTGACTGAATTCCTGTATGAGTTCTAGCAGTTTTGGGGTGGAGTCTTTGGGGTTTTCCACATAAAGTATCATATCATCTGCAAAGAGTGAGAGTTTGACTTCTTCTTTGCCAATTTGGATGCCTTTGATTTCTTTTTGTTGTCTGATTGCTGTGGCTAGGAGTTCTTTTTTTTTTTTTTTTTTTTTTTTGTAGTTATAGTTATTTTTAATGTTTGTTTTTTTAACTTTTTTTCCTCTTTTTTTTTTTAATTCTTATGTTAATCCCCATACATTACATCATTCGTTTTAGATGTCGTGTTCCATGATTCATTGTTTGTGCATAACACCCAGTGCCTCATGCAGAATGTGCCCTCCTCAATACCCACCACCAGGCTACCCATCCTCCCACCCCCCTCCCCTCTAGAACCCTCAGTTTGTTTTTCAGAGTCCATCATCTCTCATGGTTCATCTACCCCTCCAATTTCCCCCGCTTCATTCTTCCTCTCCCGCTACCTTCTTCTTCTTTTTTTTTCTTAACATATATTGCATTATTTGTTTCAGAGGTACAGATCTGAGATTCAACAGTCTTGCACAATTCACAGTGCTTACCAGAGCACATACCCTCCCCAGTGTCTATCACCCAGTCACCCCATCCCTCCCACCCCACCCCCACTCCAGCAACCCTCAGTTTGTTTCCTTAGATTAAGAATTCCTCATATCAGTGCGGTCATATGATACATGTCTTTCTCTGTTTGACTTATTTCGGTCAACATAATACCCTCCAATTCCATCCACGTCGTTGCAAATGGCAAGATCTCATTCCTTTTGATGGCTGCATAATATTCCATTGTATATATATACCACTTCTTCTTTATCCATTCATCTGTCGATGGACATCTTGGCTCTTTTGTGGCTAGGACTTCTAATACTATGTTGAATAGCAGTGTTGATAGTGGACATCCCTGCCGTGTTCCTGACCTTAGGGGGAAAGCTCTCAGTTTTTCCCCATTGAGAATGATATTTGCTGTGGGTTTTTCATAGATGGCTTTTATGATATTGAGGTATGTACCCTCTATCCCTGTACTTTGAAAGTTTTGATCAAGAAAGGATGCTGTAATTGTCAGATGCTTTTTCTTCATCTATTGAGTGGATCATATGGTTCTTGTTCTTTCTTTTATTAATGTATTGTATCACGTTGATTGATTTGCGGGTGTTGCGCCAACCTTGCAGCCCAGGGAGAAATCCCACTTGGTCCTGGTGAATAATCCTTTGAATGTACTGTTGAATCCTATTGCTTGTATTTTGGTGAGAATTTTTGCATCCCTGTTCATCAAGGATATTGGTCTGTAATTCTCCTTTTGGATGGGGTCTTTGTCTGGTTTTGGGATCAAGGTAATGGTGGCCTCATAAAACGAGTTTGGAAGTTTTCCTTCCATTTCTATATTTTGGAACAGTTTTAGAAGACTAGGTATTAATTCTTCTTGAAATATTTGGTAGAATTCCCCTGGGAGGCCATCTGGCCCTGGGCTTTTGTTTGTTGAAAGATTTTTGATGACTGCTTCAATTTTCTTAGTGGTTATAGGTCTGTTCAGGTTTTCTGTTTCATCCTGGTTCAGTTTTGGTAGTTGATATATCTCTAGGAATGCATCAATTTCTTCCATGTTATCTAATTTGCTGGCATAGAGTTGCTCATAATATGTTCTTATAATTGTTTGTATTTCTTTGGTGTTGGTTGTGATCTCTCCTCTTTCATTCTTGATTTTGTTGATTTGGGTCCTTTCTCTTTTCTTTTTGGTAAGTCTGGCCAGGGGTTTATCAATGTTGTTCATTCTTGCAAGAACCAGCTCCTAGTTTTGTTGATCTGTTCTACTGTTTCTTTAGTTTCTATTTCATTGATTTCTGCTCTGATCTTTATTATCTCCTCTTCTGCTGGGTTTCGGCTTTATTTGCTGTTCTTTCTCCATCTCCTTTATGTGTAGGGTTAGGTTGTGGATTTGAGACCTTTCCTGTTTCTGGAGAAAGGCTTGTATTGTTATATACTTTCCTCTTAGGACTGCCTTTGTTGCATCCCAAAGATTTTGAACAGTTGTGTTTTCATTTTCATTGATTTCCATGAATTTTTTTAATTCTTCTTTAATTTCCTGGTTGACCCATTCGTTCTTTAGTAGGATGCTCTTTAGCCTCCATATATTTGAGTTCTTTCTGACTTTCCTCTTGTGATTGAGTTCTCATTTCAAAGCATTGTGGTCTGAAATTATGGAGGGTATGGTCTCAGTCTTTTGGTACCAGTTGAGGCCTGATTTGTGACCTAGGATGTGATCTATTCTGGAGAATGTTCCATGGGCACTAGAGAAGAATGTGTATTCTGTTGCTTTGGGATGGAATATTCTGAATATATCTGTGAAGTTCATTCGGTCCAGTGTGTCACTTAAAGTGTTTATTTCCTTGTTGATCTTTTGCTTAGATGATCTGTCCATTTGGGTGAGGGGGGTGTTAAAGTCCCCCACGATTATTGTATTGTTGTCAATGTGTTTTTACTTTTCTTATTAATTGCCTTATATAATTGGCTGCTCCCATGTTAGGGGCATAAATATTTACAGTTGTTAGATCTTCTTGTTGGATAGACTCTTTAAGTAGGATATAGTGTCCTTCCTCATCTCGTATTACAGTCTTTGGTTTAAAATCTAATTTGTCTGATGTAAGGATTGCCACCCCAGCTTTATTTTGATGTCCATTAACATGGTAAATGCTTTTCCACCCCCTCACTTTCAATCTGGGGGTGTCTTAGGGTCTAAAATGAGTCTCTTGCAGACAGCATATCGATGGGTCTTGTTTTTTAATCCAATCTGATAGCCTGTGTCTTTTGATTGGGGCATTGAGCCCATTTACATTCAGGGTAACTATTGAAAGATAGGAATTTAGTGCCATTGTATTGCCTGTAAGGTGACTGTTACTGTATATTGTCTGTGTTCCTTCCTGGTCTCTTTTGTTTTTAGGCTCTCTCTTTGCTTAGAGGACCCCTTTCAAGATTTCTTGTAGGGCTGGTTTCATGTTTGCAAATTCCTTTAGTTTTTGTTTGTCCTGGAATCTTTTTATCTCTCCTTCTATTTTCAGTGACAGCCTAGCTGGATATAGTATTCTTGGCTGCATATTTTTCTCATTTAGTGCTCTGAATATATCCTGCCAATCCTTTCTGGCCTGGTAGGTCTCTGTGGATCGGTCTGTTGCCAATGTAATGTTTCTACCATTGTAGGTTACACATCTCTTGTCCTGAGCTGCTTCAGGATTTTCTCTTTGTTTTTAGGACTCGTAAGTTTTAGTATTAGATGTCAGGTTCTTGATCTACTTTTACTAATTTTGAACAGGGTTCTCCATCCCTCCTGGATTTTGATGCCTGTTTCCTTCCCCAAATTCAGGAATTTGTCTGCTATAATTTGCTCCAGTATACCTTCCATCCCTCTCTCTCTTCTTCTTGCATACCAATTATTCTAATGTTGTTTTGTCTTATAGTATCACTTATCTCTCGAATTCTGCCCTTGTGATCCAGTAGTTGTTTCTCTCTCTTTCTCAGCTTCTTTATTCTCCATCATTTGGTCTTCTATATCACTGATTCTCTCTTCTGCCTCATTTATCCTAGCTGTTAGCGCCCCCATAGTTGATTGTACCTCATTAATTGCCTTTTTGATTTCGACTTGGTTGGATTTTAGTTCTTTTATTTCTCCAGAAAGGGTTTCTCTAATAACTTCCATGCTTTTTTCAAGCCCATCTAGTATCTTTAATGTGATAATTCTGACCTCTAGGTCCGACATCGTACTAATGTCCGTATTGAGTAGGTCCCTGGCAGTTGGTATTACCTCTTGTTCTTTTTGTTGAGGTGATTTTTTTCTGTCTTGTCATTTTGTCCAGAGGAGAATAGGTGAATGAGAGAACAAAATGCTAACAGGGTTACAACATCCCCAGAAATTATACTCTAAACAAATCAGGAAAACCTGAAACCGGGGGAAATGAAAGGGAAAGAAAGAAAAAAGAAAAAGAAAAAAAAAAAAGATAAAAACAAACAAAAGCAGAACAAAACAAAAAACAGAATATGTTCAAATCTGATCAGGCTGGTGCATAGATCAGTGCCACACACTAGATTTTGGGTGTATTTTGGTCTCTTAGAAGAAAGTGCTTCCCATATTATGTACCATAATAATGTTTGATATGATGAAGGGATGGAATATGACTGTAAAAATGAAAATTTCAAAAAATTTTATAAAAGGAATTGATAAGAAGTTGTTTGAAAAAAGAAAGGGGATTTAAAGAAAAAAAAGGGAGAGATTGTTATCAGGCACAAGGGTAGAACAAAACCATACACTAGAGATTTAGGGTATATTTTGATCTGTTAGAAGAAAGTGTATTTCAAAATTTTAAAGAGAGAACAACATATATATATATGCCAAAAATAAGGATAACTACCATGAAGGCTTAGAATATGACTCTAAAAATGAAAAAGAAAAATGTTTTTTTAAAAAGGAATTGGTAAGATGTTGGTTGAAAAAGGGAAAAAGAAAAATTAAAAAAAAAAAGTCAAAAAAAAATTAACTTTGAAAGACTAAAGAATCATGGTAAAAAAGCCATGGATTCTATGTGCAGTATTCCCCTAGCGCTGGAGTTCTGCTGTTCTCACTGATTGGTAAACTTGGTCTTGGCTGGCTGTTTTTGCTGATCTTCTCGGGGAGGGGCCTGTTGCCATGGTTCCCAAATGTCTTTGCCAGAGGCGGAATTGCCCTGCCCTTGCCAAGTCCAGGCTAAGTAATCTGCTCGGGTTTGCCCTCAGGAGCTTTTGTTCCCTGCAGTCTTTCAGTACAGCTTTGGAGGAGGTGAGTGAAAATGGCGGCCTCCCAATCTCCCCCCCAAAGGAGCCAAGAACTCGGGTGCACCTGCTCCTCAGTGTGCCCCTAAAGAAAAGCATTCAGTAACTCCCGTCTCCGTGGTCTCCGGCCGCACTCCGTGCTCACCCGGCCTGTGACTGAGCATTTCTATCTCTGGCACCCAACCCCATATGGAGTCTCCAAACCCTGCAGATCCCTTCTGTGCGCTCCCACGCCGCTCCTCCTGGGGAAGGAACGAGAATCTCCCCGGATCTGCCACTTGTTGGGTCCCTGCTGGAGGAGTAGTGGCCCGACTGTGCTTTGGATCACGGTTTATGGCAACCCCGAGTTGGGAGCCCATGTCTCGGCTTCGTCTCTGCAGCCGGCTTCCCCACTCTGATACCTGGGAGCTCTTCTGCACTCAGGCACCCCCAGACTTTCTGTGACCCCGAGGGTCCTGAGACCACACTGTTCCATGAGGGTTCCACCCCCATCTTAACCACTAGAGCGACATCCCTCCGTGCAGCAGACTTTTAAAAGTTCCGATTTTGTGCTCCGCTCCTGTATCACTTGCCAGAAGTGGCCGACGGAGGGCCCCTGCCCCGCCATCTCTCCTCCTGAATGTTGCCTCGGACTCACTTCTCCACATGTCGTACCTTCTAGAATGTGGTCACTTTTCTATTCAGAGAGTTGTTGCTATTCTTTTCTTCGATCTCCTGTTGAGTTTGTCAGTGTTCAGAATGGTTTGATCCCCATCCAGCTGAATTCTTGAGACCAGATGAAATCCAGGTCTCCTACTACTCCGCCATCTTGCTCTGCCCCTGGGGAAAAACACTTTCTAATTTACTGTCTGAGGAATTCCAAATATGTTAATTTCCACTTTAGATTTTAAGTCACTTAAAATGTATGTCCTGTAAACTGCCTGATCTTAAGTAGATACTTTCACTTAGGATGTTTCACTTTTTTTTTTTTTTAAATTCTTGGCTTTAGTTCATTGTATTAAAATATGTTGTGACTATATCCCATGGCAACCATTAAGAAAAATAAACGTGATATTTAATTTAATTTTTTTTCCCATCCTATCTCTTATTGAGCACTTGGTAAAGTACCAAGATTCTAGTAGGTTTCCATATGCTCTGATGTCACCCAAAACTCTTTGGCGTATTTGTTCACCATATGGCATTTGTGCCACATTCTTCTGATATTACTAGAATGTGTAATTGAGATGTATTTGCCCTATTGACAACATTTTAACGTGAACTCATTTTAAAGTCAGGCAGGAGCTGGTCTTTTCCGTCTGGTGCCTCATAAACCACCGTATCAAAACTGAATCAACTAATTAGGGCCATAATTTATGTATGGCCAACTAAAGAGTTTTTAATGGCTCGTAACATATTTGTCAGCTCTAAGAACAATTCAGTGAAAACCAGATGGCCCACAGTATTCCTTTTGTTGGCTCAACCTACCTCATTTCTGCAGCTCACAGTCAAAATTAGCTCCTTTTAGTCCTATAAAATCTTTTTTTAATTCTAATTTTATTTCATTTTCATGTCATTTTTCAACATGATGACATGGACTGTAAAGTAGGAGCCAAATAGTGAGATAATGTGATTCTCCTCCTTGTCAGTATGTCAGTGACCTTTTTTAAAGAAAGGTGATCAGGGGCTCCTGACTGGCTCAGTCGGTAGAGGAAGCAACCGTTGATCTCAGGGTTGTAAATTCAAGCCCTGTGTTGGGTGTAGAGGTTACTTAAGAATAAAATCTTTTTTAAAAAGTGATCAGTTATTTATTTTGGACTTGGTAATGTACAAAAAAAGTTTCAGCAGTCTAATAAAAATGGCCAAAGAACATGAATATTCAACATACGGAAGGAGAGATATAAATCACTGATAGGTATATAAAAACAGTCAACTTTGCCAATATCCCGAGATATTTTATTCATGAAAATTGGGAGCATGCACTAAATGCTATGTTACAATATTTTTTCTAGGTCACTAGTCTATGACAAAAAATGGTAAACTCGTTATTTACCAATTAACAACATCATATTTGTTGTTGCTTTATCATTCATGTTCATTAAAATATTTGATGCAAGAATTGCCCATCATTATTTGGTGTTAATAGTAGCCATCATTTATTGAACCCTTCCTCTGTAATATACTTTGTGTATACAAACAGTATTTTACCTAATCCTTATAACAATTTCAGTTTTATCTAGAAGAAAAATAAGTCTTATGTAAGAAAAACAAAGGTATTCTAAGGTTTTTTAGAAATGACATAGTTAATAATGATGGAGCTTGGATTTTAAACTCTGATCTGTCTGCTTTCAAACCTCCTACTCTTTTTAAGACACTAAGTGCTCTCCCTAATTTAAGGAGGGGTTGCTTTTTGTTGAATTCCTGTGAAGGGCTTATGGTGAGGTGCTGAGAGAGAAAAAAATCAGTTCTTTGACTACTTTACCTGAGCTGGGCCATGGTGTTCTGTTGAACATAAATAATTTCACAGAACCCAATATCAGACAAGGTCAGTCTGTGACCATGATGGAACAAATCAAAACAATACCACTGTGTCATCTGTGGCAGACAAAAACAAGAACACTGTTCAAACCACAACAATGATCAAACATCTCCATCCCCCAGCTAATAGGAGTGACTGCTGCTTCTGTATGGGTTAGTCCTGCTCCATTCCTCCTCCCTTTTAGATTAAAAAAATGTTAAAATACTGTGATAGTTAATTTTATGTGTCAGTGTGACTGACCACAGGTGCCCAGATTAAACATTATTTCTGGGTGTGTCTGCAGGGATGTTTATAGGTGAGATTAGCATCTGAATTGGTAGACAGTATAAAGCAGAATGACCTCCCCAGTATGGACACCACCCATCTGTTGAGGGCATGACTACAACAAAAGTCAGAGAAGGGAGAAATTTGCCTTTTTTGTACCAGCTTGCATTTCCACCAACAGTGTAAGACGGTTTCCCTTTCTCCACATCCTTGCCAACATTTGTTGTTCCCTGTCTTATTAATTTTAGCCATTCTAACTGGTATAAGGTGGTATCTCATTGTGGTTTTGATTTGTATTTCCCTGATGGCAAGTGATGTGGAGCATTTTTTCATGTGTCTGTTAGCCATTTGGATGTCTTCTTTGCAGAAGTGTCTGTTCATGTCTTCTGCCCATTTCTTGACTGGATTCTTTGTTTTTTCGGTGTTGAGTTTGATAAGTTCTTTATGGATCTTGGATGCCAGCCCTTTATCTGTTATATCATTTGCAAATATCTTCTCCCATTCCATAGGTTGCCTTTTAGTTTTGTTGACTGTTTCCTTTGCCGTGCAGAAGCTTTTTATCTTGATGAAGTCCCAATAGTTCATTTTTTTAAAAGGTTTTATTTATTTATTTAACAGAGAGATACACAACAAAAGAGGGAACACAAGCAGGGGAAGTGGGAGAGGGAGAAGCAGGCTTCCCATGGAGCAGGGAGCCCAATGTGGGGCTCGATCCCAGGACCCTGGGATCATGACCTGAACTGAAGGCAGACACTTAACGACTGAGCCACCCAGGTACCCCATCCAGTAGTTCATTTTTGACTTTGTTTCCCTTGCCTTTGGAAATGTGTCTAGAAAGAAGTTTTTGTGGCCATGGTTGAAGAGGTTACTGCCTGTGTTCTCCTCTGGGATTTTTATGGAATCCTGTCTCACATTTAGGTCTTTCATCCATTTTGAGTTTATCTTTGTGTATGGTGTAAGAGAATGATCCAGTTTCATTGTTCTGCATGTGTCTGTCAAATTTTCCCAGCAGCATTTATTGAAGGGACTTTCTTTTTTCCATTGGATATTCTATTCTGCTTTGTCAAAGATCAGTTGACCATAGAGTTGAGGGTCCATTTCA
The DNA here is from genome assembly GCF_029215605.1 of Mirounga angustirostris. NCBI lineage: Eukaryota > Metazoa > Chordata > Mammalia > Carnivora > Phocidae > Mirounga > Mirounga angustirostris. Next base: position 18,004,280 of record NW_026991725.1, read on the forward strand.
GGCTCTCTATTCTGTTTCATTGATCTTTGTGTCTGTTTTTGTGCCAGTACCATGCTGTCTTGATGATCACAGCTTTGTAATATAGCTTGAAGTCAGGCATTGTGATACCCCCAGCGTTGGTTTTCTTTTTCAACATTCCCCTGGATTTTCAGGGTCTTTTCTGGTTCCATACAAATTTTAGGATTGTTTTGGGGCGCCTGGGTAGCTTAGTCATTAAGCGTCTGCCTTCGGCTCAGGTCATGATCCCAGGGTCCTGGGATTGAGCCCTGCATCGGGCTCCCTGCTCCATGGGAAACCTGCTTCTCCCTCTCCCACGCCCCTTGTTTATGTTCCTACTTTTGCTCTATCTCTGTCAAATAAATAAAATCTTTAAAAACAAATTTTAGGATTGTTTGTTCCAGCTCTGTGAAAAATGTTAATGGTATTTTGATAGGAATTGCATTGAATGTGTAGATTGCTCTGGGCATCATAGACATTTTAACAATGTTTATTCTTCCAATCCATGAGCATGGAATGTTTTTCCATTTCTTCATGTCTTCCTCAGTTTCTTTCATAAGTGTTCTGTAGTTTCTAGAGTACAGATCCTTTACCTCTTTGGTTAGGTTTATTATGGTGGGAATGCAAGCTGTTATCGCCACTCTGGAAAACAGTATGGAGGTTTCTCAAGACATTAAAAATAAAGCTACCTATGACCCAGCAATTGCACTACTGGGTATTTATCCCAAAGACACAGATGTGGTGAAAAGAAGGGGCACATGGACCCCAATGTTCATAGCAGCAGTGTCCACGATAGCCAATCTGTGGAAGGAGCCAAGATGGCCTTCAGCAGATGAATGGATAAAGAAGATGTGGTTCATATATACAATGGAGTATTACTCAGCCATCAGAAAGGATGAATACCTACCATTTGCATCAACATGGATGGAACTGGAGGGTATTATGCTAAGTGAAATAAGTCAGTCAGAGAAAGATAATTATCATATGGTTTCACTCTTATGTGGAATATAAGGAATAGCACAGAGGACCATAGGGGAAGGGAGGGAAAACTGAATGGGAAGAAATCAGAGAGAAATCAGAGAGGGAGACAAACCATGAGAGACTCTTGACTCCGGGAAACAAACTGAGGGTTTTAGAGGGGAGGTGGGTGGAGGGATGGGGTAACAGGGTGATGGGTATTAAGGAGGTCATGTGATGTGATGAGCCCTGGGTGTTATACACAGCTATTGAGTCATTGAACACTACTTCAAAAACTAATGATGTTCGGTAGTTGAATTTAAATTAAAAAAAAAAAAAGAAATCTCTTTTTTCCCTGCCTCACTGGTTGAGCTGGGTCATGTCATGTCATGTCATCTCATCTCATCTCACCCTTTCCTACCCTTGGATTGCAATTTATGCCGTTGGTTCTCTGGTTCCCTGGATTTGGGGTTAGTGCATAATTATTATACCACCAGCTTTCCTGGGTCTCCACATTGCAGACAGTAGATCGTGGGACTTCTTGAGCCCCATAACATTGTTAGCTAATTCCACATAATAAATCTCCTTATATCTATTTCTACCTGTCATCTATAGATACACTTTATGTATGCATGCATAATGTATATTATATATACATATTTCCTACTGGTCTTGTTTCTCAGGAGAACCCTGTGTAATGCAGATACCTGATCAAAATTTTTCCCCACTTTCTGGCAGCACCCACTACACTGTCTTTAACCCTCCCCCAAATCACCTAACACATACACAGTGCTACAACACCTCCCTCCTCCAATCCTGTTTCAGAGACACCTTACAGTTTCCTGTTGGGTGCTCTCTCTTGTTGCAGTGAGCCAATAAAACCAGCTTTCTTTAACTATAGGTGTATTGTTTGTCCTTGGTGGGAGAGCACTGAAAATTTCTTTCTCTAATGAAACCCTTGTATTAAAGTATTGCTTCAATACGGTTTGGTTAGCTCTCAAGCAAAGAGTTCTGGTTTGACCAAGGGCTCCCAAAGTTTTTCTGGAAGGGCCAGATAGTTGTCATTTCCATCTTTGCAAGATCTCTGTTGCACATACTTATCTCTGCCATTGTAGCACAAAAGCAGTATAGTCTGTATTTAAACAAACAAGTGAGGCTGGATTTGTTTTGCTGGATGCTTGTTTTTGGATCGCTGGGTTTGACTGGCTTTATTAGGTCAACTTTAGAATCACATTGACTTGTTTTTCCTAATTAGCTTTTCTTTCAGTTACCTTTATTTCTTTAACTAGAACATGAGTACTCTGTAAAAACTTCTTCCCTTATAGTTTTCGTATAAAAATGTCCTTTTGTACAGCTAGAACTCTAAATTACATAACGTCTATAGGATAAACTTTACAACTTTGAGTGGTTCCATAGTATTCCCTGGAAAATGGATCATTGTAGTCATTCAATTAAAAAGACATTTTCTAAGCCACAGCTCTGTACTGTAGAGTCTTTTAGGCAAAGAAAGTAGATAATCCTCTCTCTTTAGAAACTCAGAATATAGCTGGAAAGTCAACCATATAGATATTCACAAAGAATGAATTATAAAAGTTTACAGATTTGAACCAAGTGCTTAGAAAGACCCATGAAAGGTATGAATGATTCTGTTAGACTAAGTGTGAGGAAAAAAATTTAGGAATTTGCAGGTTTTGAAACCAGAGAGATTTGGGTTTTGGCTAAACCTTGAGTCAGCTACTGATATGCTGTGAATTTTTAATCTTTTATTCCTCTGTTTAATCATGTTAGTACACATTTCAGAAGATTATTAAGAATTAGAAATATTTAACACAAGGCCACCTACTGCCACACTCAACAAGCAGTTATGGAAGACATTACTACTGTTCACTAATATTCAGTTATCTTCACTTTAAATATGTAGAATTGTTTTTCCCCATTCCTTTGAAGTTAAGCCTAGCCACAAGGCTGGCTGGCTTGCTTGCTTGCTTTCTTTCTTTTTAAGATTTTATTTATTTGAGAGAAAGAGCATGAGCAGAGGGAGGGGCAGAGGGAGAGAAAGAGGGAGAAGCAGATTCCCTGCTGAGCATGGAGCCCTATGTGGGGCTCGGTCCCAGGACCCTGAGATCATGACCTGAGCCAAAGTCAGATGCTTAAGCGACTGAGCCACCCAGGCACCCCACCACGAGGCTTTCTATGCCAGTGAAATGTTGTGGGAGTAAAACATATCACTTCTAAGTGGAAGTATTGACTTTAAGTGCCCTTAGCATGATAACGAAAGCTGTGCTTATATGGAGGTACCATAAAATCAAAGTGACCTGGAGTATGAGCTAATACTTAAGGAGAAACACATACCTACAAGCGATTTTATGCCAGGGAAAAAGTGAACTTTTATTGTTAAGTTTTTAGGATCATTGATTGTTGGAACATATTCTAGCCTATACTAATACAATGGTACATACTTTTAAAATGGTACTTACTATTAGGCAGAGATTCAAGAGAGTTCAGAGGAAAAGAATGAGAACTTGAATTCACACAAAAATTGAATCAAAGGGAGCAGATTAAAGCAATCTTTTTGTTCCTTGACTCTTTCTCCACCAAAGAGTTAGGAACAAATTTAAGCAAGTACTACATTTCATGGCATATATTTATTTCAAGTGACTTATAAATTTAAAGAAGGGCTATTTAAATATTAGAGAAGGTAAGACTTGAAAGGTCATATGGAATATTTAGACCAGCACTTATAGAAATACAACACAAGCCACAAAAATGAGCCACTTAGATAATTTTAAGTTTTCTAGTAGCCACAAGCAAAAAATAAGAGACAAAAGAAATTAATTTTTTGATATATTTAACTTAATCTATCCAAATATGTAATCTATCACATCTATAACATGATCAACATGAAATATTATATTTTGTATTCATTCTTTTCATATTAAATCTTTGAAATCTGGTGCATTTTGTACACTTATTAGCAAATCTCAGTTTGGACTAGTCACATTTCAAGTGGTCGATAGCCCTATGTCACTAGTGATTCTTGTATTGGATAGTGCAGATTGGGTAAGGAGAAATGTGGGGAGAAGAAGAGAGACATGGGAATAAGCATAGTATGCAGATTCACTTACACATTCAAGTCGAGTGACCTGGGAAAAGCAACTTTTCTGGGCCTTAGCTTTCTCACCTATAAAATAGGAATGACACTTTAGCGAGGTATTTTAAGGACCAGACAGAATTGGTCCTTACAACATCAAGTAAGGCACTTGAAATGTCTTCTGAGTAAATGATGTATGCATTCATTCATCAGACAAATATTTATTTAATGTCTAACACTTGAGTTGGCCGCTGTTGAGGGAATAGTGAAGTCAGTGCCCTGACTTAAGTTTGGTCTTTGTGTCAGACTACTAGAAAACAGGTCAAATAGATAGGAAGGATATTGGACAATTCAGGGGAAAATACAGTATGGGGAAAGAGAACCATGACACTTTGTTTCAAGATCTAACTTTGACATTGCCTAGCTATAAGACATTCAGCAGGTCCCTTACACTTAATGTGTTTGCTTTCCTATTTATGAAATTGGAGATAGCAAATAGCAATTTAACAGGATCGTTCCAAGGTCTAAATGAGATCTTACGAGGAAAAGTGCTCTATAAGCTGTGAATAGTTATAGAAATTTTAGAAATTATTCATAGCATTATTGAAGGATATAAACTTTGTTGGTATTTTGACTTATCCATACTCCAAGCAAAGAGGAAGAATATCAGAGTTCCTGAGTTATGGGGTTTTCTTCTATCTTACGTATCAGTACGTGTTTTTTTTTGAGGCTGGTTTTCTCTGGGCAAGTATAAAGTTGTTTGAGACAAAAAAAATTAACAACATTGGGATTCATCTTAGATTTTTTTTTTTTTTTGAGCTTTGGGGAGAGAATTAATTACATAAAAGCAATGTTGGACTCTCTCTTTGCAAGGCTGGTTAAATATATTTTGTCCCCTCTAAGACAAGTGAACTACATGCTTCTCATTTGTTTTTTTTTTTTTTTTTTTTTTAAGATTTTATTTATTTATTTGAAAGAGAGAGAGAGAATGAGAGAGAGCACATGAGAGGGGGGAGGGTCAGAGGGAGAAGCAGACTCCCTGCCGAGCAGGGAGCCCATGCTTCTCATTTGAAGACTCATATCCATAACCAAAATAAAGTTCACCCAGGCTCGCTTTCCTTCCTTTGTCTGCAGTGCACCTGTAGTTGCTCTTAGCCCAAGTCAGAACCAGCACCTTGCCAAAACTCCTTCAGAGAAATTTTGCTGATAAATTGTCCTTAATCCTCAGCTCTCAACTTCCCTTTTATCAAAATGTAGGAAGCAAGGTTGGTGATTGTGTTGACAAGCCAAAAGCTCTAGTGGGGGGTGGGGGACATATTTTTCAGGAGGTAACTTTTCTTCATCCTTCATCCTGAAAGTGAGCCTTTCCCTTTCTTGTCTAATTAAACAGTTAGGACAGTGGTGATTATTCAACCAAAAGAAATGCAGACGTTGTCAAACTCTCCCTTCCTCCCTTTCCTTCAATAGGGATTGTTGTGATTTCCGAGGAGGTGTCAGAAGCAGATGTTTGCTGGGCTTGGGGGTGGAGTTAGTTCTTCCAAAGTCTCCTTAGGGAGCTCTTCTCCTGTCTGCAGCAGCCCCCATTTGTTCAGCATCTCTGTTGGGTCAAGATTTGAGCTGAGTTGTTGCTGAAGCAGAAGGAGAGTTGTATTATTAAACCTGCCAACAAGGAGGGTAGCACTAGCTCTTCTATATTATTAATTCAGATTAACAGAAGTAATTTTGAATGGAACTTACCTCTTTCTTCTGGATGCTAATGGGGGTCCAAAACTTGGGTGAAGATGACTAAATACTCAAAATCCAAAGGGGAACATGAGAAGGAGCCACAAACCTGGGGCCATACATACCCGTCAGGCTTTGTTAAGAACCCACAGTCTACTCCTTTCCTGCTCTAAGGTTGAATAAGACAGAGGAGAAGAGCAGGAATGAGAAGTGTGAGTAGGAATCCTATGGGAATGCATAGGTCCTTCTTATATTAAGGACAAATGATGGGAGAAAGAGTTCTTCAGAGAGGTTGTGGGTGGGGGGGCACCTGTAAGAAGGGAAAACTGGCATCACATTACCTGGACGAACACAGTGTTGATGTAGGACTTGCACCTGTGCTCTCTGTGCATTTGTAGAAGGGAAGATGAAATTTGAGTGATGTAAGAGGGAAAAGAGAAGGACAGTGGAGAAGCAGCAACCTGTGTGCCTCCTGTTTCAATGGTGAGGAGGCATGAGCTTTCTGCAGGCTGCTACCTACCTGGAGAATTGGACTAGATGGTCTGTAATTCTTTGTGTTGAATTTTCTTTGTCCTTAATCGTGCATCTCCTAATTCCATTAAAACAAAACAGTGTAACCATAGTGTCCAACTCCACTCCTCAGGAAAAAAAGAAATAGTGAAGAGAAAAAAAAAAAATCACCCCACACCATGAAGACTCTTAAAGCAAAGCCTGCTAAATTTAAGAAGGGCTCGCTAATCACCATACTTGGCACTTTCTAATCAACAGCATGTTCTTGACCTTGCCCTTCTTAGAGTGAAGAAAAATCCCTGAAGTAACACAGAGCTATGTCACTTCAGGCTTGTCATAGAACTAATTCTGATTCTGGGATCAGAATTTTTAAGTGCTCAACACCATTGGCATTAAAAGCTTTGAGACTTCGAACTCTGGGACCCTCTTGTCCTTCCCAGTCCTGGGCATGCAGTTGCTCTAATCATTCAGCTGGCTAATGATCCCCTTCCAGCAGGTGTAAATGAGTTTTCACACTCCAACCTGGCTTTTGTCAAGGCTTTAATGTAAGTAGCTAATGAGTGCTATTGCTCTGAGTTTTCTCCTGCAAAAGAAGGGTATGTCTAACTAGTGATATAATGACAAGAGCACGCTAATGTTATTCTGTTTGGTGGTGCTGAAGAGCACTGAGAATTTAAGAAAGATGAATCCCTCAAACAAAAGCAGACTAAAAACATATTAAGCAGAGCTGTGCTGACAGCCTAATTCCATTACTTCTACACGATCTTGAATCCACTCAAGCATAGTGAAGATATCTCAGAGGCAAGGGGGAAGGAGGCAAAATCCTCATTAAAAATGCTAGCAGAGCCTGGAGGCAGGTCCAGTATGGTAAATTGGCCTAACTGGTGAAGAGAGACCAAGTAGGTGAAAATTGGTCAGACCAAGCATTGTGACTTCAGCATTTCAGGGCACAGCAAAGCTCACAGATTTGACATCCTGCCAAATAGGACTGCAAATGAATAATCTTCCCTAGGATTCTTGATGTTCTTGCTATTCACCTCTCCCTGAACAATAGGTTTTTATTCTGATGATAAACTCCCAGAGCTTTGGAAAATGCTAAGCCCAACAAAACAGTTTTATTCTCTTTGCAGTTAACATGTGATAGCCGTTTTCAAATGTGATGGTGTGCATTTTAAACAACACAGGTAATAGTTTTGGAAAGAAACATTAAAAAAAACTCTGTTACAATTTCCCCTGTGATTGTTATAAATCACTTGCAGCACGAATTGTTAACATCATTCAGTAATGGGTGGCAGGGATGGGATGCTATAGTATTTCTTTTTTCTTGGTAGGAAGTTAAGCTCCTCATCTGACTTAGATTTTCCCTGGTATTTTTAAAACATCTCTAGCATTGGCTTTTCTGAAGCAGACAGGATTATGCTATATTCATCTTTGTGGACCTGGCACACTGCACTGGCTGGCACAGAGTAGTTACTCACTGGTGTTTGTTAAGTAAGTAGATGAAGATGAATGAATGAACACAAGAAGGAATGAAATGATTGGTTAATCCAAAAGTTAAAGTAGAGAATCATATAAAGTACACATAGAGATGTTGTTTTATTTAAATCAAAAGGATATGTTTTATTTTCCTGTCCTTTGATATACTGAGTATGGTTACACTCTGTGGAATGCCTTGTTTTCCTTCTTGCATAAAGCACACTAGTAATGCATCTTTTGCAGTTTCCACTGTTACTGTCTTCACAGGGGAATAAGACAGATGCAAAGTAATTCGAGTGCAGAATTTCATGATTTGTTCCCCAGATGTTTTAGTTTCTTCCCTATATCTAATTCAGGAACAATTTTTAAGCTATTGTATTAGTCTTCTGTTACTGCTTCAACAAATGACTACAGACTTAGTGGCTTAACACACACATTTGTATCTTACAGTTCTGGAAGTCAGAAGTGTGAAATGGGTCTCACTGGACTAAAATCAAGGTGTCAGCAGGGCTGTGTTCCTTTCTTGAGGTTGTAGGAAAGAGTTCCTTTGTCTTGGCTTTTCCAGCTGCTAGAGGCTGTCTGCATTCTTTGGCTGGTGGCCCCTTTCCATCATCAAAGCCAGCAATGGCCAATGGACTTCTTTCTCACATCCTGCCACTCTGCCTAAGGTCTCTGCTTTCACTTTAAAGGACTCTTGTTATTACACTGGGCCCATCCAGATAATCCAGAATAATCTCCCTAACTCAAGGTCAGCTGAATAGAGACTTTAATATCACTTGCAACCTTATGTTACATATTTATCATGTAATATAACAACGCAGGTCATGGGAATTAGGGTATGGGCATTTTCGGGGGTCCAGTATTTTGCTACTACAGGCATTTTAAGTTATTCCCAAATGTACAATTTATTTTTAATAGTTAAAACAACTTTTTTTTTTTTTAGAGAGATTTTATTTATTTGAGAGAGAGATAGAGCGTGCATGAACAGTGGGGAGGGTTAGAGGGAGAAGAAGACTCCCTGCTGAGCAGGGAGCCTGATACAGGACTCAATCCCAGAACCTTAGGATCATGACCTGAGCCGTAGGCAGATGCTTAACTAAATGAGCCACCCAGGTGCCCAAAACAACTTTATTTTCATGATCATATTTCATTCGTTTATATCAATACAATTAATATAATAACTAGAACCACAAATACAATTATCATATATAGATTTAAAAACTTAAATAAAATTGGTTTAGGAAATCAAAATCTTATCTGGTGGGTGGTGCATTCATAATTGGTTGCTTTATCCAATATCCTTCCTTACTAACTGACTTGCAGATTTATTTGGGGTACAATGTGTCCACCTCTAGGCAACAAATTATTTATGTCCATTTACAATCCTGTTCCCAGTTCCACAGCTTTCTTTGAGGCTAACACTGGCCACGTGAAGACACAATTTTGGCCAGTGAAACCTAAGGGGAACTCTCTTTCAGACACTTTTAGAAATTTTTTTGCTTTCTGATATAAAAACAAACCCCCAATGTAATTGGTGACTCTTACCCCATTTTTCCCTCCTGCTTTTTTGCCTTTATGATAAGGACATGGACATGATAGCTGGAGCTTTGGCCGCCATTTTGGACACAGAGGGCGCAGGGGGCAATACAATGTCATGTCTTTGACTCCAGCATATTGAGTTACTGAACTGTAACTGTCTACCTTTGACTTTTATAAAGTGAGAAAAATAGTTCCCTGGGATTTTCTGATCTTTGCAAATATATTCTTAGTTGATTTAATGGATGCAGAAGTACATGGGCACACTAGAAAACTGTCTACTAGCTGTGAGTATTCAATGTATCATGAGCCTCAGTCTGTAGGTCTTACAGAGGGAATGGAATGCAGAAGTTTATCAGGCAAGTTGGTTAGGTGGAGGTCACTTGAGGGTGACTGAATGTATGTTTACAAAATGTATAGCACAGTTGCCTTTCTTGGCAAGACTTTATGTGTATGGCTGGAAAAATGTCATTCAATCTAGTTAAGCCCCAGTATTCAAAACAGAGCAGGAGGTGTGTTTTGGTTAAATGGAGACTTTGATGAGATTTCTAAGTATTCTAAATAGTAGAGAGGTCACACCTCTCTGATCTCCTGTCACTTCCCCAGCTCTGCATTCAGTGTCCTGGCAGCGCTTGAAACTGTGTATTATCTGCAGAATATCTCATGCTGGTTCACACTTCTCTTTGAATATATTGTCCTTCTGCCCAGAATGCCCCTTCTTCCCTTGACCTTTTAAACACTTTTCATGTACACCTTCTCTGTGAAGCCCTTCCTCATTTTGAGATCCAGATATCCTCAGCTCTCCACAGGGTGAGCCAGTAAATCACTGCTGAGCTACCTCCAGTCTGGTTCATACTTTTACCATTACCCTTGCACAAACCTCCTTACATGTGTGTCTCTACTTCCAAAGGGTTGGAATCATGTCTAATTCATTCATATTTGTAACTCTAGCATCTAACACAGTTCCTGATACATAGTGGCCCCTCAGTACATTTTTTTTAACTAAATTAACCCTAATCAAAGCAAACATATTATTTGAAAATCAGATTTGCAAATAGAATAATTACTAGTTGTTAAAAATACTTTATTAAAAATAATTATTAAATAGTTATTAAAAATAATTACTAGTTATTAAAAAAAACCCCTCTGTTTTATAAAAAGATTTCCTTCCTCCCTCCCTCACTTTTTTAATAGCAAGGAAGAACACCAGGGCTTGCTGTGAAGTCAGTCCACTGACCAACCCTAGTTGGGCTACTTACAAGTTTAGTGTGCTTGAGGAGGTTACTTTTAGCTTTCTAACCTCAGTTTCCTCACCTCATAATGTGTTAGAATAATCTGTTCCACAGGGCTACTAAAGGGTATTAAGGTAAGCCACATATGTAGGGGTGTATGTGGCACAGTGACAGCCCCACCATGTGTTAATGATTATTCATGTGTTGTCTTCCTATAAGATACTGAGTTTCACTTACCTTCCTGTCCTAGGAACTGTCCCACGTTTTCTGGTGGTCCCTACGGGAGCTTTAAGGAAACCTACACTCTGTGTGAGTCTCAGGATTTGTTCAAGATCACATAGCAAGTGACTGAAAATAGTAGTGATGAAAGATAATTGGAAAGCAGGCAGGCAGGCAGACCCTCCCCCCAAACCCCCACCCTGGGAGGAAACCACCCTTAAAAGGATCTTACACCACCCTGGAAGGAGCCCTGCACCCTTTCCCATGTGATAGATGACAAAAAACTGATGGGATCACAGGTGCAGGGAGGGTTGGTCAGATTAAGACAGTCAGCCAACAAGCCCATAAAAACCCTTAGGCTTAGAAACTCCAGTGGCAACCCTCTCTGGCCCCCTCCCTCCTTGGGAGCTTTGTATTGTCACTTTGCTATTTCTCAGTAAACCTTGCTTTGCTGCCCACCACTCTGTCTGGTCTACCTCTTCATTCTTCAAAGCGGAGTGACCAAGAACGACAGGCACCTGCGGAGAAAAGATCTTGTTAACAGTAGCAATTAGCGAACATTTTCTATCAGTCAGGGACCTAGCTAAAAGGATTATGTGGATTATGTCACTTACTCTCATTTAAATATGTAGGAAATGGGCTCAGAGTAATTTCATTTGCCTAGTGTTAGTTACAGGGCACTGGGGGATGTGGTTGGGATGAGAACCCAGGACTCTGGGCTCAGGTGGGGATTCTTTCTTAGGACCACAGCCCTGCCCCTCGTTCCTGTTAACATCCCATTCTCCTCCTTCTGAACTATGTCATTCTTTACAACTCCTAGTTCAGCATGAGACTCATCACAGATGCTAAACAAATACATGGTGATCGATTGATCAGCTAATGCCTCCACATCACTTGAAGGCTTTTATTGATACCTCATTTAACACTATGTTTCTCATAGGAGCTATGAAATTTGTGGAACATTTAGAAACAAAAATACATAAATTCAGTAAATTGGACATTAGATACAATAAAATGTAGCATTTAAAATGATATTAACAAAAGCCCTCCATGGGAAAATATTATTTAATATTTTTTTCAGTGAAAATAAAACCCCAGGATTTAAAATTGTATATGTAATATGATTGGAACTAACTTAAATTATACTCATTTTAAGAGTTACTGTTTCTGGGTGATAGGAGTAATGACTATTCTTTTTCGTTGTTGTTTGATATAAATAAAAACTGGTTATGATTTTATAACCAGTACAAAAATTTTAAAGAAGTATGCAGGAAGCAAATAGTCCCTATGAAATTCTAATGATGTCTAAAAAAATAGAATGGGATGACAGTCTCTTATCAACACCTAATTACATAGGAAAAGTCTCATTAATTTTATTGATCTCTAGCTAAGTCAGAAAGTTTAAAAACCCTTAAGGCTTTTATAATAGCATAACAACAGCTTTTTAGGACACCTAAAATTAGGTCACATGGAAATGCATGATCCTCAAATGTGGTTTCAGACTATGCATGATTAAAGTCTTCATTTACACTCTTAACAGCTGATTTCTCTGACCAGTTTTTTCAGAGTTGCTCACCCTTTTGCAGAGGAAAGATTATAGTTCTTTTTGATGGAGGAATAAACAAATTTGGGGTACCTTTCAGGATGTTGCTTGTATTTATGTATTCATGTAATTTTTAAACCTGTAGGTTGGAATACTTACTTAAAAGTGTTATGCCCATTTAGCAGATATGAGTCCTACATACTGGAAAATATAAATAACCTATATCAAAGAAGTATTCCCATCTTGTTCAATTCCCTCATACATATTTTGAAGAATTGTTTTAGCATAACAGAAAGGGCTTGCGTTTTAGAGTTATAATAGGATTATCATACTATACTGTTGATGAAGCCCAAGATTTAAATATACCTACAGAACAATAAAAAACCCAAATACAATGGCACACATTGCTTGTGTTATTACCAAGATGTGGACCTTGTATTTACCTTGATTCTATAAGCAATTACCTGTTATTCTTTTTTTTTAAATTTTTTTATTGTTATGTTAATCCCCATACATTACATCATTAGTTTTGGATGTAGTGTTCCATGATTCATTGTTTGTGCATAACACCCAGTGCTCCATGCAGAACGTGCCCTCCTCAATACCCATTACCAGGCTAACCCATCCTCCCACCCCCCTCCTCTCTAGAACCCTCAGTTTGTTTTTCAGAGTCCATCGTCTCTCATGGTTCGTCTCCCCTTCTGATTTCCGCCCCTTCATTCTTCCCCTCCAGCACCTTTTTTTTTTTTCTTAACATATATTGCATTATTTGTTTCAGAGGTACAGATCTGAGATTCAACAGTCTTGCACAGTTCACAGCACTTACCAGAGCACATACCCTCCCCAGTGTCTATCACCCAGTCACCCCATCCCTCCCACCCCCCCACTCCAGCAACCCTCAGTTTGTTTCCTGAGATTAAGAATTCCTCATATCAGTGAGGTCATATGATACATGTCTTTCTCTGTTTGACTTATTTCGCTCAGTATAATACCCTCCAGTTCCATCCACGTCATTGCAAATGGCAAGATCTCATTCATTTTGTTGGCTGCATAATATTCCATTGTCTATATATACCACCTCTTCTTTATCCATTCATCTGTCGATGGACATCTTGGCTCTTTCCACACTTTGGCCACTGTGGACATTACTGCTATAAACATCGGGGTGCGTGTACCCCTTTGGATCCCTACTTTTGTATCTTTGGGGTAAATACCCAGTAGTGCAATTGCTGGATCGTATGGTAGCTGTATTTCCAACTTTTTGAGGAACCTCCATACTGTTTTCCAGAGTGGTTGCACCAGCTTGCATTCCCACCAACAGTGTAGGAGGGTTCCCTTTTCTCCACATCCCTGCCAATATCTGTCCTTTCCTGACTTGTTAATTTTAGCCATTCTCACTGGTGTGAGGTGGTATCTCATTGAGGTTTTGATTTGGATTTCCCTGATGCTGAGTGATATTGAGCACTTTTTCATGTGTCTGTTGGCCATTTGGATGTCTTCTTTGGAAAAATGTCTGTTCATGTCTTCTGCCCATTTCTTGGTTGGATCCTTTGTTCTTTAGGTGGTGAGTTTGATAAGTTCTTTATAGATTTTGGATACTAGCCCTTTATCTGATATGCCATTTGCAAATAACTTCTCCCATTCTGTCGGTCTCTTTTGTTTTTGTTGACTGTTTCCTTTCTTTGCAAAAGCTTTTGATCTTGATGAAGTCCCAATAGTTCATTTTTGCTCTTGCTTCCCTTGCCTTTGGCGATGTTTCTAGGAAGAAGTTGCTTCGGCTGAGGTCGAAGAGGTTGCTGCCTGTGTTCTCCTTTAGGATGTTGATGGACTCCTGTCTCACATTGAGGTCTTTCAACCATTTGGAGTCTATTTTTGTGTGTGGTGTAAGGAAATGGTCCAGTTTCATTCTTCTGCATGTGGCTATCCAATTTTCCCAACACCATTTGTTGAAGAGACTGTCTTTGTTCCATTGGACATTCTTTCCTGCTTTGTCAAAGATGAGTTGACCATAGAGTTGAGGGTCCATTTCTGGGCTCTCTATTCTGTTCCATTGATCCTTGTGTCTGTTTTTGTGCCAGTACCATGCTGTCTTGATGATGACAGCTTTGTAATAGAGCTGGAAGTCTGGAATTGTGATGCCTCCTGCTTTGCGTTTCTTTTTCAACATTCCTCTGGCTATGCGGGGTCTTTTCTGGTTCCATACAAATTTTAGGTTTCTTTGTTCCATTTCTTTGAAAAAAGTGGATGGTATTTTGATAGGAATTGCATTGAATGTGTAGATTGCTCTAGGTAGCATCTTCACAATATTTGTTCTTCCAATTCATGAGCATGGAACATTTTTCCATTTGTTTGTGTCTTCCTCAATTTCTTTCATGAGTATTTTATAGTTTTCTGAGTACAGATCCTTTGCCTCTTTGGTTAGATTTATTCCTAGGTATCTTATGGTTTTGGGTGCAATTGTAAATGGGATCAACTCCTTAATTTCTCTTTCTTCTGTCTTGTTGTTGGTGTATAGGAATGCCACTGATTTCTGTGGATTGATTTTATATCCTGCCACTTGACTGAATTCCTGTATGAGTTCTAGCAGTTTTGGGGTGGAGTCTTTGGGGTTTTCCACATAAAGTATCATATCATCTGCAAAGAGTGAGAGTTTGACTTCTTCTTTGCCAATTTGGATGCCTTTGATTTTTTTTTGTTGTCTGATTGCTGTGGCTAGGACTTCTAATACTATGTTGAATAGCAGTGGTGATAGTGGATATCCCTGCCATTTTCCTGACCTTAGGGGGAAAGCTCTCAATTTTTCCCCATTGAGAATGATATTCGCTGTGGGTTTTTCATAGATGGCTTTTATGATATTGAGGTATGTACCCCTGTGCCTATACTCTGAAGAGTTTTGATCAAGAAAGGATGCTGTACTTTGTCAAATGCTTTTTCTGCATTTATTGAGAGGATCATATGATTCTTGTTCTTTCTTTAGTTAATGTATTGTATCATGTTGATTGATTTGCGGATGTTGAACCAACCTTGCAGCCCAGGGATAAATCCCACTTGGTCGTGATAAATAATCCTTTGAATGTACTGTTGGATCCTATTGGCTAGTATTTTGGTGAGAATTTTGGCATCCATGTTCATCAGGGATATTGGTCTGTAATTCTCCTCTTTGATGGGGTCTTTGTCTGGTTTGGGGATCACGGTAATGGTGGCCTCATAAAATGAGTTTGGAAGTTTTCCTTCCATTTCTATTTTTTGGAACAGTTTTTGAAGAATGGGTATTAATTCTTCTTTAAATAATTGGTAGAATTCCCCTGGGAAGCCCTCTGGCCCTGGGCTTTTGTTTTTTGGGAGATTTTTGATGACTGCTTCAATTTCCTTAGTGGGTATAGGTCTGTTCAGGTTTTCTATTTCTTCCTGGTTCAGTTTTGGTATTTGATACAGCTCTAGGAATGCATCCATTTCTTCCAGATTATCTAATTTGCTGGCATAGAGTTGCTCATAATATGTTCTTATAATTGTTTGTATTTCTTTGGTGTTGGTTGTGATCTCTCCTCTTTCATTCATGATTTTGTTGATTTGGGTCCTTTCTCTTTTCTTTTTGATAAGTCTGGCCAGAGGTTTATCCATGTTGTCAATTCTTTCAAAGAACCAGCTCCTAGTTTCGTTGATCTGTTCCACTGTTCTTTTAGTTTCTATTTCATTGATTTCTGCTCTGATCTTTATTATTTCTCCTCTCCTGCTGGATTTAGGCTTTATTTGCTATTCTTTCTCCAGCTCCTTTAGGTGTAGGGTTAGGTTGTGTACTTGAGACCTTTCTTGTTTCTTGAGAAAGGCTTGTATTGCTGTATACTTTCCTCTTAGGACTGCCTTTGCTGCATCCCAAAGAGTTTGAATAGTTGTGGTTTCATTTTCATTGGTTTCCATGAATTTTTTTTAATTCTTCTTTAATTTCCTGGTTGACCCATTCATTCTTCAGTAGGATGCTCTTTAGCCTCCATGTATTTGAGTTCTTTCTGACTTTCCTCTTGTGATGGAGTTCTAGTTTCAAAGCATTGTGGTCTGAAAATAGGCAGGGAATGATCCCAATCTTTTGGTACCGGTTGAGACCTGATTTATGATCTAGGATGTGATCGATTCTGGAGAATGTTCCATGGGCACTAGAGAAGAATGTGTATTCCATTGCTTTGGGATGGAATGTTCTGAATATATCTGTGAAGTCCATTTGGTCCAGTGTGTCATTTAAAGTCTTTATTTCCTTGTTGATCTTTTGCTTAGACGATCTGCCCATTTCAGTGAGGGGGATGTTAAAGTCCCCCACTATTATTGTATTGTTGTCGATGTGTTTCTTTGCTTTTGTTATTAATTGCCCTATATAATTGGTTGCTCCCATGTTAGGGGCAAAGATATTTACAGTTGTTAGATCTTCTTGTTGGATAGACCCTTTAAGTAGGACACAGTGTCCTTCCTCATCTCTTATTACAGTCTTTGGTTTAAAATCTAATTTGTCTGATATAAGGATTGCCACCCCAGCTTTCTTTTGGTGTCCATTAGCATGGTAAATGGTTTTCCACCCCCTCACTTTCAATCTGGAGATGTCTTTGTGTCTAAAATGAGTCTCTTGCAGACAGCATATCGATGGGTCTTGTTTTTTAATCCAGTCTGATAGCCTGTGTCTTTTGATTGGGGCATTTAGCCCATTTACATTCAGGGTAACTATTGAAAGATAGGAATTTAGTGCCATTGTATTGCCTGTAAGGTGACTGTTACTGTGTATTGTGTGTGTTCTTTTCTGGTCTATGCTGCTTTTGGCTCTCTCTTTGCTTAGAGGACCCCTTTCAAGATTTCTTGAGGGAGCTGGTTTTGTGTTTGCAAATTCCTTTAGTTTTTGTTTGTCCTGGAAGCTTTTTATCTCTCCTCAATTTTCATTGACAGCCTAGCTGGATATAGTATTCTTGGCTGCACATTTTTCTCCTTTAGTGCTCTGAATATATTCTGCCAGTCCTTTCTGGCCTGCCACGTCTCTGTGGATAGGTCTCTTGCCAATCTAATGTTTCTACCATTGTAGGTTACATATCTCTTCTCCCGAGCTGCTTTCAGGATTTTCTCTTTGTCTATGAGACTTGTAAGTTTTACTATTAGATGTCGTGGGGTTGACCTATTTTTATTGATTTTGAGAGGGGTTCTCTGTGCTTCCTGGATTTTGATGCCTGTTTCCTTCCCCAAATTAGGGAAGTTCTCTGCTATAATTTGCTCCAATATACCTTCTGCCCCTCTCTCTCTTTCTTCTTCTGGGATCCCAATTATTCTGATGTTGTTTTGTCTTATGGTATCGCTTATCTCTCGAATTCTGCCCTCGTGATCCAGTAGTTGTTTATCTCTCTTTTTCTCAGCTTCTTTATTTTCCATCATTTGGTCTTCTATATCACTGATTCTCTCTTCTTCCTCATTTATTCTAGCAGTTAGCGCCCCCATTTTTGATTGCACCTCATTAATATCCTTTTTGATTTCTACTTGGTTAGATTTTAGTTCTTTTACTTCTCCAGAAAGGGTTTCTCTAATAACTTCCATGCTTTTTTCAAGCCCAGCTAGTATCTTTAAAGTGGTGATTTTGAACTCTAGATCTGACATCGTACTAATGTCCGTATTGAGTAGGTCCCTGGCAGTCAGTACTACCTCTTGTTCTTTTTGTTGAGGTGATTTTTTCTGTCTTGTCATTTTGTGCAGAGGAGAATAGATTAATGAGAGAACAAAATGCTAACAGGGTAACAACGTCCCCAGGAAATATACTCTAAATAAATCAGAAAAGACCTGAAGCAGTGGGAAAAGAAAGGGAAGAGAGAAAAAAGAAAATGAAAGAGATAAAGATAAAAACAATCAAAAACATAACAAAACAAAACCAAAAAAAACCAGAATGTGATCAAATATGATCATGCTGATGCATAGGTCAGTGCCACACACTAGATTTTGGGCATATTTTGGTCTGTTAGAAGAACGTGCCTCCCTAAATTTTAAAGAAAGAAAAACTTATATATGTACAAAAATTAGGGTTAATACGATGAAGGGTTTGGGTATGAGTGTGATGATGAAAATTATAAAAGATTTTATAAAAGGAATTGGTAAGGAGTTGGTTGAAAAAAGAAAGAAGAGGATTTAAAAAAAAAAAAAGGGAGAGAATGTGATTAGACAGGAAGCAAGAAAAAAGCCATACACTAGAGATTTCAGACCTTTTGGTCTGTTAGAGGAAACTGTATCCCAAAATTTTAAAGAGAGAATAACATATATATATATATATACATACACAGACACACACACACACACATACATACATCCCAAAAATAAGGTTGACTACTATGAAGGGATAGAATATGACTCTAAAAATGAAAAATAAAAAAGATTTTTTAAAAAAGGGATTGATAAGATGTTGGTTGAAAAGGGGAAAAGAAAAATCCAAAAAAAAAAAAAATGTTAAAAAATGTTAAAAAAAAAATTAACTTTGAAAGACTAAAGAATCATGGGAAAAAAGCCATGAATTCTTTGTGCTGTATTCCCCCAGTGCTGGAGTTCTGCTGTTCTCATTGATCGGTAAACTTGGTCTTGGCTGGCTGTTCTTGCTGATCTTCTGGGGGAGAGGGCTGTTTCCATGGTTCACAAATGTCTTTGCCAGAGGTGGAATTGCCCCGCCCTTGCCGTGTCCAGGCTAAATACTCTGCTCAGGTTTGCTCTTGGGAGCTTTTGTTCCCTGCAAGCTCTGCATACAGGTTTGGAGTATGAGAGTGAAAATGGTGACCTCCCAATCTCTGCCCCAGAGGAGCCGAGAACTTGGGGCCCCGCTCCTCAGTGAGCCCCCAGAGAAAAGCAGTCAGTCACTCCCATCTCCCCGGTCTCTGGCCACACTCTGTGCTCACCCGGCCTGTGACCGAGTGTTTCTGTCTCTGGCACACGACTCCATATGGAGTCTCCAAACCCAGCAGATCCCTGCAGTGCGCTCCCGTGCCACTCCTCCCAGGGGAGGAAGGGGAGTCTCCCTGGATCTTCCACTTGTTGGATCCCTGCTGGAAGAGCAGTGGCCCGACTGTGCCGTGGACCACGGCTTATGGCAACCCCGAGCTGAGAGCCCACTCCTTGGCTCCGTCACTGCAGCCGGCCTCCCCGCTCTGATACCTGGGAGCTCTGCCGCACTCAGGCACCCCCGGTCTTTCTGTGACCCCGAGGGTCCTGAGACCACACTGTCCCGCGAAGTTTCCACCCCTCGTTTAGCCACTGGAGTGACGTCTCTCAGCAGAGCAGACTTCTATAAGTTCCAATTTTGTGCTCCGTTGCTCTGTCACTTGCCAGAAGTGGCAGATACAGGCCCCCTCCCCTGCCGTCTATCCTCCCAAATATCGCCTCAGATTCACTTCTCCGCACGTCCTACCTTCTAGAAAGTGGTTGCTTTTCTGTTCAGAGAGTTGCTGCTCTTTTTTTCTTTGATCTCCTGTTGAGTTCATAGGTGTTCAGAATGGTTTGATCCCTATCAAGCTGAATTCCTGGGACCAGACTAAATTTAGGTCTCCTACTCCTCCGCCATCTTGCTCCTCACCACTCCTAGAATTTTCTGTTTTAAGATTTAATTTTTTTTTTATTTTAGCTGACACAATGTTACATTAGTTTCATGTGTACAGTGATTGGACAAACTTATATATTATGCTTTGCTCAGCACAAGTGTAGCAACCAATTATGAAATGAATAAGTCACAGAAATGAAAGGCACAGCCTAAGGAATATAGTCAGTGATATTGAGATCATTTTTAATATTTTAAAGGTTTGAAAGTAGTAATCTATTTAGAATATAGTACTTAATATTTGGACTCAGGTGCAACCAAATTCATAGATATGTGAGATGATAGATATAATCTGTACTGTTTTGCTATTTCCACCTGAGCTAAGACATCTCCCGTTTTAGATGGCCAGTGCCTTGAGACCAGTAACTAGATCTCATTCTTTCCTGCATATTTAGCATAGTGTTCTGAACCCTGGATGCATATCACATAGTATTTTAAATATACTAGCATCCTGGTCCCATGCTGGATGAGTTGAATCTAATCTTCTGAGGTGAGGGCGTATATATCTGTTACTTTAAAAATGCTGTGTAGTTTATTCTGATATACAGACAAAGGTGAGAAAGACTGCTTTAGTAACTAGTAGTTGCTATCATATAGTAAGTGCTCAATACATGTTTTGGGATTAAACTATTCACAACAGAAACTGGAAAACAAAAGATTTAATTTTTTCAGTTATAAATACTTACAGTTTGGGAGCAAATGGCAAAATTATCCTTAATTTTTCTTACATTTAAGTGTTATAGAGAATAAATAGGAAATCTTTAGTAGGGATGAATAACTAAATGTACCCTTTTTCAAATTCATGGGTACTATATTCTTTCTCTCAGATTCAGTTATTTCATTGTTTTTATAGGTATAACAGGGAATACTGCCATACCAAATAATAATTTAAAGTTAGGCTCTTTGAAACACAAGTCAGCCACTAAAATAATTGTTAACCTTAGGTAGATATTGGATCATCTGACACTCCAAAACACTTTCAGGGGAGACTGTCTGGGAAGCTGGAAAGATGACTTTGAGTATGTTCTTCAGCAAGTTGTCTCTCAGCTGAAATAGGACAATTTACTGCTTACAGGCAATGCAACTTAGGAAGGAAAGAGAACAGGGGCATAATATTCCATAAGGAAAGAAGACAATTTATTTTTTGAAGAATAGGCAGAGGGACCAAACTACCAGACTACTGCCAGGGTGTTTTGCAATTCAGAGGATGGTTGTACTTGGTTTATAATGAGTTTTTTATCTTGTCTCAAAGATGTATCTAGAATAACTTAACTATTAGCATATGTAGAGCTACTCTCTGGAACTTTGCAATATTAGTATAGCCCTCAACCAGCTTTAAAAATGACAAATCTTTGTCCCTGAAATAGCATCTTTTATGTTTAATTTATTTTCTTTAGTTTGAACAAAGCCTCCCTATTTATTTTCTGTGGCCCTAGGGGTTAATAATTTATTTTCTTCAGCCTCAAGAAGGTCATCTTCATTTATTTTCCACAGATCAAGGAGGAAAGTTTTTAGATGCAGATCAAGGGGTAGCACTGACCATATAAGCTAAGGGACAGAAGAAGTATGAAGTTTATTCCTCTGTCCTTGTTATTCATTTTACTACATTTGTCAACACACATTAGGTTTAACTGTGTATAGTGATTTAGGCAGCTGAGGTTACAGATTCCTGTGACAATATTATAAATTGCCATTTGTTTTGAAGATTCCATAGTGGCATGCTAGGGCTGGCTTGCACAGCCTCGTGAAAGTTGATTGTGTAAACTTCTTCCCAGCACCACAATCACTGACATCTTGTTGGTAGCTTGAAATTGGCAATGGTGGGAGAATTTATACCACAGAAACTGGTGAATGCCACAAATCAGGGCTTTCTTTTGTTTAGAGACCTAGTTATAAAACATGTATCACTATTGTCTCTCTGTGTGTGTGTTTGTCTAACACAGCTGAATAACTTTATTCTGTTCCTACCTGCAGCAGAGATTAAATTCATAGCTGTCTTCTTAGACATTTTGTTTTTTCAGTCAGTTACCCAGATGTATTGACATGGAACTGACAATTTTGCTATGAAGTATCTATGCTTTACTCCTCCCTCAGGTATTTAACTGGTCAACTTTAGATTTGTTTTTAGTTGCTAAGACTTAAGTCTTTGAATAGTAGTCATACAAAATGTATCATTCTATCTTAATATTCTTATTTGTTTAGCATGGTGTCTCCAAACACCCATTCAATAAAGAATCCCCAAAACAATCTATTTTCCTATCGTTCTTTCTCCCCATCTTCTCTTCCTCCTGACCACCACTCCCAGTTTCCACTGTAACTTTAGATAGGGAGAAAATATCTTTAGAGGCTCATAAACGATATTGTATTTATGGCTTAAACAGAATGGTTTAAGGCATATTCTTTAGGGAAAAGCAAAAACAAACACAAAAATGTCCAAACATTATTTGTCTCAAAGATGTATCTAGAATAACTTAACTATTAGCAAATTCAGAGGAGAGGGACCATGTTTGATAAATGACTTATAACCATACCACATGAGAGAACATTGAGAAGAAAGGGAAATACTTATCCAGATGACACGCAGTAGATGCCAATCCAATGTTCTTCAACCACAATATGTTGGATATGAAGCACTTTTCCAAAAATTGTATAGTCTGTGCTGGGAAACAGGGACAATAGTTTGGAATGTTTATCTACATTTTCTAAATAAACAGATATTTTGATGTTATTTAATTCTTGCCAAATATTAGGAAAAAAGAAACCACTTTAAAAAAAATGAAATTGTCTTAACAGTGTTAAAAATTGAAGGTAGGTGGATTCTGGTATAAAAAGCAGATATTACCCAATGTTGATAAGAGTTTAAGTGAATGAACATCTTCATGTATGGCTGGTAGGAGATGAAGTTGAGAGGTATTTTGACAGTACCTCCAAATCTTAAATTTTGGCATACTTTTGGACTTTATGGATTTTATCTTGTGTGTGTGGTGGAGAGGACTAGTATGCACATGAATATTTAGATGGATGGAAGCATTTTTCAGGATGTCAAGGATTAGAATAATACAGGTGTCCAAAAAGAGACCACCATTTAAATAATGATGGAGCCATTAATTTGCATGATGCTAGCTTTTTTTTTTTTTTAAGATTTTATTTATTTATTTGATAGAGCACAAGCAAGGGGGGAGCAGCAGGCAGAAAGAGGGGGAGAAACAGGCTCCCTGCTGAGCAAGGAGCCCGGTGTAGTACTCCATCCCAGGACCCTGGGACCATGACCTGAGCTGAAGGCAGACACTTAACCAACTGAGCCACCCAGGCACCCCATGATGCTAGCTCTTTGAACCTGAGTGACTTAAATCCTTCTGAGCCTGTCTCCTTTTTATAAAATAAGTAAAATACTAGTAGCTACCATTGATGTAGTTCTGATTGTGTGCAGCCACTATTGTAAGTATTTTTATATATATATTAACTAATTTACTACTCATGAAAAGTTTACGAGCTAGGTGCTTTTGTTATCTGAAGCTCTTAGAGAATGAACAACTTACCTATCATTAACACAGATAGTAAGTGGCATAGCCAGGCTTCTAACCTATATCATCTGGCTCTGCCTCTTTTTATGCTACATAACTTTCCCTACCCACCTCACAGAACTGGAAGGAGAATGTGAGGAATGAATATAGAATGCCAAACATTGGTAAGTTCTCAGTGATACTTCCCACTAAAAAAAACCAAAAAAACAAAAAAACCCCCAGCTAATAGAAACTATGAATTTGGTCAAATCTAAAGAGAGAGATCAGAGGCAACACAATTGCAAAGGGCATTTGAGTAAATTGGAAAGTTCTTTAGAGAATGATGTAATTTAGACAGCTAGGTAAATGGCCCCTGATTTGGAATTGTCTTAGAGTTAGACTTGCCTTAGAGTTTCTGTAAAGCCTCACTGCAGCTCTTGTAGTATAGAACTTTTGAGGAATAGAAAGCAGGAACAGAAATTAGATTTACCAGAAGGAGAACACAATTGTAAGAAATACCACAAGTAGTTAAAAAGTGCTGCATAGCTGAGGCAGAAGGAATTGAACTTGGAGAAAGAGTTGACAGAGCAATTGGTTGTTCTCTATAATCAGTGAAATAGCAATTGAGAGGCTGCCCACTAGGAAGACAGGACACTGAGGATTCATTCAAGGCACAATAACAAATTCCAGGGTAGAATCAAGAAATCTGGTATCAGGGATTGGCTTCTGTGTATCTCAACATCCCTCTACTGCTTGGTGCAATGTTGATATTCAGTAAGTGCCCATAAAAAGGGGAGAAAAGGCAAAGTGATTATGATGGCAAGCCATTCCTGATTGAAGTTTTACAAATTTATGAGTTTTGAAATCTTGGTAATCAGTGCTTAACTGATATTAAATTTACAAACTTAAACTTCTAGTATCTAGTAGAAAGTCTTCAAATTATTCATGTATTATGTTCCTTGAGTCCTGGATGGATCTTGATTTTTATTTAAGTTAAAAATTTTTGATATGTACCCACAAAAAGGCATATATACATAGACATATTTTTTTCTGTGAGATAATTAAGTCCTAGCAAAATATAAAGTTGCTTTTCATGAGCCTCAAATACGAGCATGTTTTTTAATCTTTCAAATATATGTTCTATCAATAATGCTCATCCACTTTCACCATTAATCTAGTTTTATTCATGCCAGGGTGTACTGTTATATTTTTATATATATTTTCAAATGTAATTACTTTATGAGTGAATGCTTGTCAATTAAAAATTCAAACAACATAGAACTCTTTCATGTTCTAAGCCTGAAAATCCCTCTTCAGTACCAGTCATGTCTTTGGTACTCAAAAATTCTATCACATCCATTCTCTGGGACAACAAATTTATATACTTTTATTTTAACATTTATATTTTAAAATATTTACTTGCTAATATGTTTTCTATTAAAAAATAATACATGCCCTTGTAAAATAGTACAAAGTGGTATATTATCAAAAGCAAACAGTGGCATCAAGTTAATGATGGTATTTGAATACATGCTTTTATCTCCTGCCTTCTGAAATTCCACCAAAACAATAGTTCATAAAGAGCGTCACTGCACAAGCATGAACAAGACAGGAAGCAGGACAGTAGGTGGACAAGTGGTGACTGGATTAGTCAACTTGAGAAATCTGAAATCTAAGTTGTCATTGTGAGAAGCTCACTAGCAAGTTAATTTGCTTTGTAAAACCTTATAACGGGTCAAAGACAGTGGGCACTGCACTGAAAGTGGTGAAGATTAAGGAGGGCACGTATTGCATGGAGCACTGGGTATTATACAAAAACAATGAATCATGGAACACTACATCAAAAACTAATGATGTACTGTATGGTGACTAATATAATAAAACTAAAAACAGTTCTAATTAAAAGATGCTTTAAGAAGTAGTTAATTGTCAGATCCTCTCCCCATTATTAGCCCTGACCCATGCTGGCAAAGAACTGGGGGTTCACTCTTTGAAAAATTTCAAACAGAGCATCTGAGCACAATTGGGAGTAGGGTTGTACTAAATACAAGAGATTCTCAGGACACTAGAAGCCAAAAGTACATCTGCAGGAAGGGAGTTGGAAGTCTTCCTTGAGGAATCTCACCATCTTCAGAGAAAAATCCCTACAGATCACCCTATAGTGAAACCCAGTCACGTTCTAGTCATATTCATGAACTCCTAGTGATCTTTTTCTTGCCAGATATTCAGTATGAGCAGGCTGTGAAAGAGCAAGCCGTCACACATCTGAAGAAAGTCTTTAACATGAAAAACAGAAACTAATTTGAACAAAAACAGCAATAATAAAATTTAAAGAAATCAGAGATTATCAAGAAGATAAAAACTAGAATATTAAAAATCATTAATATCCTCAGAAATATAAAAGAAGATTTTATTTCCATGAAGCAAGAAAAGCATGCTGTAAAAAGTATCTTTCAGAGAACAAGAAAGAGAATATGCATAAAATATGATTGCAAAAATGAAAACGTCAATAGAAATCTCGATGACAGAGTTAAGGAACTCTCTCAGAAAGTAAGATAAAATGACAGTTGTAAAATAGGAAAGGGAATATAAAGTGAAGGATAAGCGTGAGTGAATCTTTACCCACGTAAGAGAATGTAAAAAGGAGACAACAATAAAAATGGCATAGAATAAATTATAAAGAAATAATTTTAAAAAGTTCCTAAAGTTGAAGAACGTATCTCCTGATTAAAAGGGTGTTTTAAATGACCAGAACAAAGGATAAAGAAAGATCTCTCTAAGGCACATCATCTTGAAATTTCAAAAGATGGGAGACCACCCCCCCAAAAAAAGGGAAATAAAAGTTCTCTGAAAGAAAAAAAAAAAAAAACATAGTAAAGCAATAGCAACGAGTGAAAAATTTCAACAGCAAAGTCTTCGATATTCTGTTGGGAAATTTTTTCCCAATCTAGTTCTCTGTATACAACCAAACTGTCAATCAGAGCATGAAGAGTAAAACTTCTACCTCCAGTTACGGAAGAGTAGCTTGAATCAGACCAATCTTCCTGCTAAGAATAAACAGAAAAACTGGATAAGATACTTGTAAAAAAAATCTGTGCAACAGCATTGGAAAGCTTTCAGTGTGGTGAGGACTTGAAGGTCCAAGGTCCTGTGGAAACCTAAGTCCAAAGAGGTATGCTTGACATTTGACTCTGAGTCCTCCTGAGATAGTTACCAGTTTTAAAGCACTGCCCTGAGAGTCTGAAAATGAAATAGAAAGCCATGGCTAAGAAAATGAGAAGTTCAGCAAGCATTAAGAAATACCATGGGGCTGTAAGCCCACCAAGGAGGAAGGGTCAATGGCAAATGTACGGAGTTTCAGTTAATACACTGAAAAGCCATCACTCAAAAGTGTGGGTATACAAGAAATAGACCAGTCATCACAATGAATAAAACTTCCCTGTAAATCAGTTTAATCTCATACTGTATTAAGATGATCAGCCCCTACTGTAATTGTCAACTAGTAGTAAAAGTAAACACTCTCTGGAAGAAGTAGCACCATTCAGAACTTCTAGTTCCCTCTTTAATTTTTATGAAAAACATCTAGTGCTCTATAAAAAAAATTATCAAGCATGTAAAAGACAAGAACTCTGGTTACTCTTTTATATATATGTAAATATATTTAACATATATATGTTTTATATATTTCTATAGGAAGTTCAGATATTGGTGATATCAAAGACTAATTATGGTTAATATGTGTAAAAATGAGTGAAAAATTAGGAATGTCATCAGAGAACTTAAAACTATAATAATCAAATAATTCTAGAAGTGGAAAATAAAATGCAATTAAGAATATAGAAGATGGATTTAACATCAGAAATAGCTTAAGAGAGAGTTAACAATTCGGAAGAGAGGACAGAAGACAATATCCAGATGAAAGCAAAGGAAAACTAAATGATAGAAATTAAGACAACAATGTAAGAGATAGGCAAAAGATAGCTAAATGGTCTAATATATAAGTAATTGGAATTACAAGAAGAGAGGAGAAAGTAAATGGGGCAGAACCCATTATTCTGTAGTAATTGAAGAGATAATGGTTCAGAATTAACCCAAAATAGACGGAAAAAAATGCACAGACATTCACTAAGCTTTGTGAATGCCAAGCAGGATAAATAGAAAAACAAAACAAAAACAGGTACTCTGTCAAAAACTGCTGAAAACCTAAAACAGAGATAACCTTTAAGCAGTCAGCAAAAAAGATTACCTTCAAAGGGGCAGTGATAAAACAGATGAAGTAAATTAAGAAATAGAAAGACTTGGAATCCAAGAAAAAATGTGATTGAGCCCTGAAGATGGGTGAAGGGTATCCCTGGGTTGCTGCCAAAGGGAAAAATCTCCATAAATTAGCTGTGCTGTGACCTAGAAATTAACTTGCCCAGATTAGAGAATAAGGATAGAGAATATCCAATCTGTTGAAAAGTTCCATTTCACTTGCCTTCTGCAGGTCACAGATGACAGTGGGAGATGATGTAATAGAATTGGGCTTTTTCATTTCAGTGGGAAATAACAGGATCCTTGAATGGTAAGGGGCCAAATAAATGGTGGTACATAACCATCAGAGTCCTGGTGGGAGCAATATTTACCAAGCTAAACCCTGGGAATGCAGTTGTAATCAGAGTGTTTAAACTTGTAGGGGTCTTGGCAGTGGCTGATTGATTGTAGAATCCCTAGAAATGAAATAGATGAGCCTATTGAAGTGATGTTTGATAAATTAAGCAAAATAATTTTAGCTCTAGTAAGCAGAAAGCCCAGTTTGAGTCACTATAGAGGACATTAATGACCTCTTACCCAGTTTACAGGTCTCTCTCCCAAGGAACCTAGCATCCATGTCAAATGAGAGGTTCTGTTTCAGTGACTTGCTTAGTTCCTTTACTATAAGTCACAGGTGTGGATTGCGATTTTGCATCAAAGCCTTCTCCAGAGGAAAGATCAGGGACACTAAGTAACTGCCCTCTAAACTGCCCATAGTGATCTGGGTATTATCTAATCCACTGAACCATAAAGTTAGACATGCACAGCAGCATTCTGTTACTAAATAGAAATGGTATATTGGTGTAAACAGGTCCAGGCAAAGAATAAGAGGCTATGTTGAGGAGAAAAGGGGGGTAGACAGAAATAGATGTCTTCTACTTGCCCCTCCAGATCCTCTTTCCACCAATATCTACCAATATGGTCTGGCTCTCAGTTGGGTTTGGCCAACAAGAGGCACCATCCAGAGATCAGAGGATGGGAGAGGACTGAGGTTTGCTTGTTCCTTCAGGTCCCTCCATGTTGGCTGGCTTGTTGACAACAGCTGTTTCTCAACTGGAAGCCCAACTTCCAGGGGTGCCTGGCTCAGTTGGTAGAGCATGTGACTCTTGATCTCAGGGGTTGTAAGTTTGAGCCCCACATTGGGTGTAGAGATTACTAAAAAAAAAAAAAAAAATTAAAAATCCTGGAAGCCCAACTTCCTGCCTGGAAGTCCACTCCTATACCAACAAAGGGAACAGTTCAATCTCCAGCTTTTATACTTCCTTCTCTGATTTTCAGACTTAGGATGGTAAAGGATCTCACTGTTTCTAGCAAAATGGTACTTTTCTATCCCTATTAATTCCCTTTAATCCAGCTCATACCCTTGAAAATAGCCCCTTTATCAAAATTTCTTCTATTACCTCATTTCATAGTGCCATCTGTTTCCTGTCAAGATCCCACATGATGTAACTTCTAATTTAAAATGCAAACTTTATCATAGCATTTAATTATCATATATATGAGTCTGTTTCTAGACACTATTTTCTTCATTGATGTGCTTAAATATTCTTGCACCAATAGCATATTATTTTAATTAATTTAACATTATAGTTTTATATCTGATAGGGTGGTAGTTCTTAAACTTTTGGCCTCAGGACACCTTACACTCTTAAAAATTACTGAGGAGTCCAAAGAGCTTTTGTTTATGAGAGACAAATCTCTCAAAATTTCCCATATTAGGATTAAACTGGAGACCTTTAAAATATTTTGCAATTTTTATAAAAATAACATTAATCTGTAACATATTTTATGAAAAAGTAACTATATTTTCTAAGAATTTTATTAAGTGTTTCAATTGTTTTAAATTGTTTAATTTTTAAAAACCTGGCTTAATATTTTCTATCCACTTGTATTATCACATCTACATTGAGTTGGTTGCAATATGTTCTTTTGCTTGAACTGTATGAAGCAAATGTACATACATGTTTTTGGAAAAGGAGGGAGTATTTTAATAGCCTTTTCAGAAAATTGTGGATATTCTTCTTTGATCCTATTTCTCACTTTGACAAACTAGTTTCTTAAAGGTTATTCATAATGTGGAATCTGAACCCACATCAATGAATTCCTTATATTTAAAATCCTTTAGTCTTGCTCTCACTTGGAATGGATCTTAGACTCAAACATGGTTTTGTAACATAATACATTGGTTGTTTGGGAAATACTGATTTGCTGAAGTATACAGATCTTCCACATGGCAAGATGCTTCATTAGAAAGTGTCAAAAAAGATTACATTAGTCAGTCTCACCAAAGATACCACCAGAAAAAAAAATCTCCGCTATTGGGAAACTCTCAAGCTCATTGTAGCAGACACAGGTTTTCTAAAAGTTTAATTTTCCCTTGAAAGCTCAAATTTTAGCAATAAATAATGACAGTTGTTTTCCAGTTGCATCACTTCATTTAATTTTGAGAAAATACCTACCAAATATCCCAAGTTAGAATAATCACAGTATGTCTGGTGGTTACTTTTTCAAGTAAAAATGGTGTCTGGTTCAGCCCACAACTCCGTCTCCAGCAGTTGCTCCAAGAGTATTACTGTACTTCACTATGCAATAGAAGTGCTTTAAGAGAAGTCCTGTTTTGTCTTACAGTATATTAAAAATATGTACTCATAGGTCAAGGTTTTGTAGCACTAATGATATCGTGCTTCACCAAAGACATTCTAAGTAAAACAGGCTTTTTAGAAAACAAAACTGTCAATGTGTGGCAGTAGATACAACTTCAAGTACAGTTTTGTTTCCCTACCTTGATTAGTGGAAAGGTGCCAGCAGGTTACCCATCACTTCTTCTGCACCATCAGTATTAATAACAACAAAATGAAAATGACAGATTACACCATAGTATGGTTATGAACAGATTTCTGACTTTATGGGACCCCCTAAAAAGGATTCTAGGAAACCCCAGGGCTCTGCAGACTAGAATTTGAGAAAGACTTTGATAGGGTACCTATTCTGTGCTTAACTAGAAGTAATATACAGCATAATGGTTAGGATGGGGGCATCTTAAAGTGAGGGTTTTTGGCACCAAATTCTGACTGGATCACTTACTTTGGACATATAAATACCATCTGGCCACTTGTACTCTGTGAGGTAGAATAACTCTGACCCCCTTTAGTGCAGGTAAACAGACAACAAATTTTCATTGAACTGATTGCATGGATGAATGACTAAGGGGAAAAAGATTTATGTCTGTATGGTCCATAGACCAACAGGGCCCAATGTTCTTTTTTTTTTTTTTTTTCCTTAAGTAAGCTTTATGTGCACAGCGTGGGCCTCGAACTCACAACCCCTAGATCAAGCATTGCAGGCTTTACTGACTAAGTCATCCAGGCACCCCTGGGGCCCAGATTTCTTAAGGACTAGATAAAATATACTTCCTTATATGAAGTTCTTCTTGAGTCCTTCCTTCAATCTCAAGGTATAATTATTTTTCAGTGTCTCCAAAGTATTTTTTGTGTTTCTATTTAAATGATTTTTGGTTTTGTCTTGTTTTGATTCCTAGTATTCCTCTCCCCCACTGAAGTTTAAGCTCCTTGAAACTATGAAAGGTGTTTTTTTGGTTGGTTTGCTTCGTTTTGTGTTTTGTTCATTTTACTTTTTCTATTTCCAGACCCACTGAAACTCTGACCAAGAATGAGCATTCAGTAAATGGCGGTTGGATGAATGATTGAATGACAAAATCAGAGTTGACCCTGAAATTCCTTTCTGATTCATTTTACACACATTCCTCATTAGCGTTAGGTCAGAGATGGTAGATTTGTTTCTAAAGACAAACTTCAACGTGGTGATGGAGTTAAAATAGCATCTTTCTGTATGCAGAACACCCATGATACATACTTAAGTATCTGAAAGAACATTTTTTATTACATTTTTGAATTTTTGCCAAAAATTAATTCGATAATAGAGGATAGAGACACAGCATCTTCTTTGAGAAAGATGGTCAGATATCTAGTGAGGAAATGAAATCACTTCTTTTGGTTCTTATTTTTCATAAGAATAAAATGTTGTTTTTTTGTTTTTTTTCCCAAACAACATCTTCTACATCTAAAGGGAAGAGTCTAATTCTACTGTAAGATCAGAAGAATCAGAAGTGTTCTGGGGCGCGTGGGTGGCTCAGTTGGTTAAGTGTTGACTATTCATTTCTGCTCAGGTCATGATCTCAGGGATGTGAGATGGAGCCCTGTGTTGGGCTCTGCACTCAGCGGGGAGTCTGCTTGAGGATTTCTGTCCCTCTGCCCCTCCCCACCCTCCACATGTATGCTCTCTCTCTCACTCTCTCAAATAAACAAATAAATAAATCTTATAATGTCAGTTGGGTCACAATAATAACAACAGTGATCCAAAAAGAGAGAATGTAGATTTTTAAGGACCTGTATGGAAGTGTTTTTGCAGGAAGTTATGCTCAGTGGAGGTGGAGGTAAAGAGGTACCTCCTCATTGCTATTGCAATAAAGGGGCATAGGGTGATTTAGCATGCATGTAGGTTTTTCATTTTTTTCTTTCTTTTAGGAGCAAAATATTTATATGACTTTAAGAGCAGGCAGTATCTAAGTAAGAAGGTAATAAGAGACTCCCTTTTTCTTGTGGAATTAGCACATGATTAGTCCAGTTGGGAATCACTTCCCTTTAGTTGGTTGCCCTGTTCTTTGGGAGGTCTGATGTTGCAGAATATAATACATACCTTGTTACTCTAGCTCTTTTCATTTTTGTGATCTTTTGGGGTAAGGCTAATGTCTATCAATACTTTATTCTGTCAATTTAGAAAAAGCAATTTTAAAACTCTCATGATTGAAAGAGCATAAATATATTTTTTGGCATGACCCATCTCATTAAATTTATAAAATTCAAATAAAAATATAGTAACTTCTCCAGTCTGTGTCCCTTATGTGTTCTTGGAAATCCATTCAATCAGAAAACAGTCTCATATTTCAATCATGCAAATATACCTTTTTTTTTTTTTTTAAATGAAGTCAAGCTCTGAATTCTGGATGAAGGGTTAGAGCAGGAGGTATAAACATGAATTAAACTTCTCAAATGAAAAATGGAGGGACTTTAGAGATTGTTCTGTTCACTTCCTTCAGTTTGACATATGAGAAAACTTCCTTGGGTGAGTGATGATAGCCACCATTATGGTCTACTTACTGGGAGCTTAAGATTGTGTTAAGCACTGGGCATTCATTATCTCTTTTCATTTGAATACCGTTAAAAAAAGATAAACAATCTCCAGCTAATAGAAGTGGACTCAAAGACTGAAATAGGCTAAATAGTTTGCCATGTGTCACATCTAAGTTAAGAGAGACTCAGGGTCAGAATTTGAATCCAGGCTTCACATTCTAACCCTTGTCCCAGCTCTGAGGGGATGCACTGAGAAACTTCAGAAGGAGAAGGTCATGAGCTCAGTGGAGTTAGTGCTTTTAAGGTTATCTCTTAGTTGCTGAGAATTGGTAGAGATTTATGATGTCAGCTAGTGAGTTGATAATTGGATTTCTAGCTCAACTCAGAATGACTTGGAGAATGTGATTTATTTTTCAGTAAATGTTAAAATTCTATATTGAGCAGCAGCCCCAGGAGGGCCTCACTGACATGATACAAACTTGTATGGGTTGGGAAGGGAGGAAATGTTGCTAAGAAATCTCCCATCCTAACAGGGGTATTGGTGACAATGTGCACTTTCAAATGCATAGGTTATGTTACCATTAGCTGTATGATTTGGACACATCATTTCACCTTGGTATCAGTTTTCTCATCTGTAAATTGGGGACAATAAGAGCTATTTGACCACTCAACAGGATTGTTATGAAGCTTTAGCAAAATAATTTACATAGAAGAAATTTTTTAAATATACAAGTGTAAATTTAATTGCCCTAGAAGTTACCAGGTGTTTGCTAAGCAGGTGTGACTAGTGGAGTCTGCTCTTGCGGGAAGCAGTACTAGATGCTATAGTATAGTACATTTTGTTTTCTTTTTTTTTCTCTAAAGACTTTATTTATGAAAGAGAGAGAGTGCATAAGCAGGGGGAGCAGCAGAGGGAGAGGGAGAAGCAGACTCCCCTCTGAGCAGGGCGCCCGACGTGGGTCTCCATCCCATGACCTGAGCCGAAGGCAGACACTTAACCAACTGAGCCACCCAGGTGCCCCTGTTTTCTTCTTCTTTTTTAAATTTTACTTTAATTCCAGTATAGTTAACATACAGTGTTATATTAGCTTCAGGTGTACACTATAGTGATTCATCACTTCCATACAACACCCGGTGGTCATCACAGCAAGTTCACTCCTTAATACCCATCACCGATTTCACCTGTCCCCCCATGTCCCTCCCCTCTGGTAAGCATCAGTTCTCTAAGGTTAAGAGTCTTGTTTCTTGGGGTGCCTGGGTGGCTCAGTCGTTAAGCGTCTGCCTTCGGCTCAGGTCATGATCCCAGAGTCCTGGGATCGAGCCCCGCATCGGGCTCCCTGCTTGGCGGACAGCCTGCTTCTCCCTCTCCCACTCCCCCTGCTTGTGTTCCCTCTCTCGCTGTGTCTCTCTCTGTCAAATAAATAAACAAAAATATTTTTTTAAAAAAAGAGTCTTGTTTCTTGGTTTGTCTCTCTCTTTGTTTTTTTCCTTGGCTTGTTTGTTTTGTGTCTTAAATTCCACATATGAGTGAAATCATGTAGCAACATGTAGCAGCATGTTTCCAGATATGTCTCCTGGGGCAAGGGAAATAAAAGCAAAATAAAACTATGGACTACATCAAAATAAAACTGCACAGTGAAGAAAATAACCAAAGTAAAGTACTTTTAACCACTTAATGTGCATGGGAATCACCTGGGGTCTTGTTAAACCGTAGATTCAAATTCAGTAGTTCTGGGGTGTAGCTTAAAAGTTCCCATCTCTAAAAAGCTCCCAGGGCATGACAGTGTTCTTGGTCCATAGGCCACATTTTAAATGGTGAGTGCCCTAGATTACAGAAAATACCATTGTTAATACAATTTCTGGGGTTTGAAAATTTGGGCTGAAGTACCAGATATTCTTTTTTTTTCTTTTCAAATTTTTATTTAGATTCTAGTTAGTTAACATATAGTGCAATAATATTGGTTTCAGGAGTAGAATTCAGTGATTCATCACTTATATATAACACCCAGTGTTCATGATTACAAGTTCCCTCTTTAATACCCATCACCCATCTAGTCTACCCCTCACCGACCTCCCCCCTGAGTTTGTTCTCTATCTTTAAGTCTTTTATGGTTTGTTTCCTTCTCTCTCTCTCTCTCTTTATTTCGCCCCCTCCCATATGTTCATCTGTTTTGTTTCTTACATATACCACATCTTTATCCATTCATCAGTTGATGGACATTTGGGCTCTTTCCATAGTTTGCCTATTGTTGATAATGCTGCTGTAGGCATTGCGGTGCATGTTTCCCTTTGAATCTGTATTTTTGTATCCTTTGGATAAATACCTAGTAGTGCAATTGCTGGGTTGTAGGGTAGTTCTATTTTTAACTTTTTGAGGAACCTTCATACTGTTTTCCAGAGTGGCTGTACCAGTTTGCATTCCCACCAACAATGCAAGAGAGTTCTCCTTCCTCTGCATCCTTGCCAACACCTGTTGTTTCTTATGTCATTAATTTTAGCCATTCTAACAGGTATGAGGTGTTATCATGGTTTTGACTTGCATTTCCCTGATGATGAGTGATGCTGAGCATCTTTTCATGTGTCTTTTAGCCATCTGGATGTCTTCTTTGGAAAAATGTCTATTCATGTCTCCTGCCTATTTCTTAACTGGATTGTTTATTTTTTGGGTGTTGAGTTTTATAAGTTCTTTATAGATTTGAGCACTAACCCTTTATCAGATGTGTCATTTGCAAATATCTTCTCCTATTCCATAGGCTGCCTTTTAGTTTTATTGATTGTTTCCTTTGCTGTGCAGAAGATTTTTATCTTGATGAAGTCACAATAGTTCATTTTTGCTTTTGTTTCCTTTACTTCTGGCAACATGTCTAGTTAGAAATTGCTCTGGCTAAGGTCAAAGAGGTTGCTGCCTATGTTCTCCTCTAGGATTTTGATGGTTTCCTGTCTCACATTTAGATCTTTCACCCATTTTGAATTTATTTTTATATATGGTGTTAAGAAAATGGTCCAGTTTCTTTTTTTTTTTTTAAGATTTTTTATTTTAGAGAAAGAGAGAGAGAAAGGGGAGGGGTTGAGAGAGAGGGAAAGAATCTCAAGCAGACTCTCCACTGAGTGCAGAGCCCAGCATGGCGCTTGATCCCACAAACCTGAGATCATGACCTGAGCAAAAACCAAGAGTCAGACGCTTAACTGACTGAGCCACCCAGGTGCCCCGAAATTGGTCCAGTTTCATTCTTTTTCATGTTACTATCCAGTTTTCTCAACTCCATTTTTTGAAGATATGGTCTTTTTTCCATTGGATATTCTTTCCTGCTTTGTCAAAGATTAGTTGACCAGAGAGCTGTGGGCCCATTTCTGGGTTTTCTATTCTGTTCCATTGATCTATGTGTCTTTTTTTTTTTTCCCCCAGTACCATACTGTCTTGATGACTACAGCTTTGTAATATAGCTTGAAATCCCGAATCATGATGCCTCCAGCTTTACTTCTCTTTTTTTAGGATTGCTTGGCTATTCAAGGTCTTTTGTGGTTCCATATAAATTTTAGGATTGTTCTAAATCTGTGAAAAATGCTGGTGTTATTTTGATAGGGATTGCATTAAATGTGTAGATTGCTTTGGGTGGTATAGACATTTTAACAGTGTTTGTTCTTCTAATCCATGAGCATGGAATGTTTTTCCATTTCTTTGTGTCCTCTTTAATTTCCTTCATATATGTTCTATAGTTTTCAGAGTACAGATTTTTTATCTTTTTGGTTAAGTTTATTCCTAGGTTATCTTATGGTTTTTGGTGCAATTATAAATGGGATTGATTCCTTGATTTATTTTTCTGCTGCTTCATTATTGGTATAGGGGAAATGCAACAGATTTCTGTATATTGATTTTATATCCTGCACCTTTGCTGAATTCATGTGTTGGTTCTGGCAATTTTTTGGTGGAATCTCTTGGGTTTTCTGTAGAGTATCATGTTGTCTGCAGATAGTGAAAGTTTGACTTCTTCCTTGCTGGTTTGGACGCCTTTTATTTCTTTTTGTTGTCTGATTGCTGAGACTAAGATGAAGTACCAAATATTCTTAAACGAATTTCTAAAAATGTTGGGGCAATGGACACGGACCAAATTATTTAGAAGAAAGATTGTTTTATTTAACTCCTTCGTTTTTATGTAAGAGGAAACTAAATACACACAAAGTTAGAATGCTTTTCCAAATCCCTTACTCTGCCCCACTCTCAACAAGCTAGTGGAAGAGGACATGTCTCCTGGACTAAAGACATTGCTGTCTCCATGGGGCCAGGCTGTTTCTCTAATAGAATATCTTCCACACACTGAATTAGATCACTCTACCAAGTACCCTGGATATTTATTAACTTCATGCAGAAAGCAGGATGGGTGACTCCTCTCAATCTGGGGAGGATCTAGGAAGTGTACCACCTATTTTAGATAGAAACCACAAGCCCCAACTCATAATTTTCAGTCACAGATTTCATGCAGCATCACAAACATTCAAAAGCAGTGCTTTCTTTCAGTGAGTTTATATTCCAGTTCAGGTTGACAACTTCTGGCAATAAGACAAGCTGCTTCTTCCAAATGACTTCTCAAATTTTACCTCTATCTATCTATGTATAGTTTTGAAATATTCTAAAAATACAGAAAAGTGAAAAAGCTAATATAACAAATACCTGTATTTTTCATCATCCTGAATTAACAACTGATAACATTGTACCCACATGTGCTTTTAATCTTTGTACTCCATTCTTCTTTACTGAGTATGTGATCCATGCTGGGTAATATCCTGGATACCTGGGATATTACAATAAAAAGATGAACAAGGTCTTTGCTTGTAGACGACTTCCATTTAAGTGGGAGCCATGGAAATATAAGATGCACATTAAAAAAACAAAGCAACATGGCAGAGAGCGATGGAGTGATTAATTAAGGTTGGGTCATCCAGCAAGGCCTCTCTGTTGATCTAACATTTAAGCTCTCAATTACATGGAAGCTCAGGGATGTGAAGATATGGAACAAAAGCATTCTGAGCAAAGGGAACAACTCTAACAAAGGACTTAGAGGGGAGCAAAATAAAGAAAGGAAGTTCTGGAAGGCTGGGATGTAGCAGTTAATGTACAAACTGGTAGGAAAAAGGTCAAGAGTTGGGCAGGGGCCAGTTACTCTATGGTGAAAACTTGGTTTTTATTTCAAATGAAGTTGGAAGCTATTGGAGTCTTTTAAGTAAGGGAGGAACATGATTTGATTTATACTGAACATGATTATTCAGCTTGCTTTGTGTGTAAAATGGATAATTGGAAGCTGGGACAGTAAGAAGGCTATGGAATACTCCAGGCAAAGGATGAGAGTGGTTTGCAGAAAAGTTAAAGGATTTGAAATATGTTTTCATGTAGAGTTAGGACTTGCTCATGGATTGGATGTTAGGAATGATGGAAAGCAAGAGTGAGTAGTGGTTCCATTTACTGGGATAAAAAATTACTGGGCAAGAAGCAGGTGTAGAGGAAGAAATCAAGATTGGGTGGGTGGAAGGACTTGTCCACTGAAGTTCTGGAAAGAGGTCAAGGTTGAAGATGTGAGAATCTTTAGTGTTTATGTTGTGTTTAAAACCCTGGAATAGGCAGAGATCTCTTGGAGAGAATGTGTGGAGAGAGAAGTGGGTACCAGGACTAAGTCCTAGGCACTCTAACATTTTGGAAGCCAGACAGAGGAAGAGGAGCCAATAAAGAAACTGAATGGTTGTGGTGACAATGTAGGAAGGGGTGTGCATTACTCAAGGCTCTCCAGAGGAACAGGACCAATAGTATATACAATATTGAGAGAGAGAGAGAGAGAGAGAGTGTGTGTGTGTGTGTGTGTGTGCGCGTGCGCGTGCACGCACGCGCACAAGAGCACAAGAGCAAGTTTAAAATATGTGAGGTAGGCTAGCAGGCTGGAGATCCAGGGAAGAATTGATGTTGCAATTCTAGTCCAAAGGTAGTTCTGGCAGCAGAATTTCCTCTTCTTCCTTAGGGGTTCCTCAGTCTTTTTTCTCCTGAGGCCTTCAACTGATTGGATGAGGCCCATCTACATTATGGAAGTAAACTGCTTTACTCAAAATCTATTGATTTGAATATTAATGTCATTTAAAAAATATCTTCAGAGCAACATCAGGACTTGCCTGACCAAATAAATATCAGGGTACTGTCACTTAGCCAAGTTGACTTGTAAAATTAACCATCATAGGGTGTTACCTTGGAAACCCAGAAAAGAAGGTATTTGAAAAGAGTGTAGCCAAATATATTGACTACTGCTAAGAATTTAAGTATGGTAAGAAAGCTGGCCTGTTGGATTTGGTATCTGATAGGTTGTTATTGTCCTAGATGAGAGCAGTATCTGAGTAGTAAATACAAAAGCCCAATTGGAATATGGTGAGAAGGAATGGTATACCCAGATACTTTCCTTTTTTTCTCAATCTTCAAGAAATAATGAAAGATAAAGCCAGCTTTTTGATGTAGCTCATTACCCTATGTTTGATTAAAGAGTATACTAAAGTTGGAAGCCTGGAGATTGTTTGAGTACACTCCAAATCTCTTTTATTGATGACATGGCAAAGGAAAATAAGCTACAATTATCTCATCTGTTTTTAATCTTGGTGTCCTATATTTGTATATATATTTTTTTCTGTAATTATTCAACTTCTTTTTAGAATGAATTGAGATAGAAATAAAACATAGAGAAAATATATTTTATTATAGTACATTGACTAAGTGAAATATAACTTTATACTGAAAAAGTCATGTAGCAGAATTAATAAAAGGTTAAATAACTTTTTATAAATAATTTATAAATAAACAGTCTTCTCACAAAAACTCCACAAAAATCTTATTTTCACCATTTGCATATTACCTTCTAGATTTTGTATACATTCACACTTTAAAAAGAAAATCACTGGCCTTAGGCTAGGGTTGTCTAGTTCTGGTATAGGCCCACATACTATTTATGTGACCCTAGCAAGTATGTGCCCGTCTCTGGGCTTAGGTTTTCTCACACAATGAGGAGGCTGGGTTAACTGATTCCTAATGTTTCCTTCAACTGTGACAGGTTATGCCTCTTTGTAGCTAGGACACTGGAAATTTAAAAAAAGGAAACTCAGTTGTAAGATTGTGTAAGATCCAGTTTTCTTCCTTTGTTTAAGTACTGTAATAACGTTAAATATAATCTCACAAGTTACCTCTCAAGTCAATGCTGCTCTGTCACCAAAGGCATTAATTTAATAAAACATATAAGATTAAGAAGATAAATCATGAGGTCCTAGAAAATAAATGAGTAAAGTTCTTCCACTCATTGGGCATGAAAATCAGCTGGAGAGCCTGGTTAAAATGGAAATTTTTGAGTTTCATCCTCAAAGATTATATTAGACTATGGTATATACCTGGGCTAAACTTTAGGGAACTACATTTTTAATGTGTCTCATGTTCCAAATAATTCTAATGCCAGTGAGCCCAAAGACAACAACTGAGAAACAATGAGTTAAGGGAAAAAAAATCAAAGTAAGATTTAAAAAAAAATCATGTCCCTTTGATGTGTGGAAGATAATAAAAATAATTTGCTCATTTGAATAAATTGAAATGCTGAGCAATATGTTTATTTTTCTAATTATATACTGTTTGAGTGAAAATTATTTGGTTACCTAGAAGACTATAGATGTGTAGCATTTATTTGGGTGGGTTAACATGCTGCATCTGATGATCTATATCATGGACAAGCAACCAGGGTAAAGGATACAAAATATTCTGTTTCCAAGTGCAAAGAGGCCATCATTAGTACAGACAAGATATGATAGTTGACTTTAGAGATTTTCCCATGATTAACATTAATGAATGATTAATCTCATTGTCCCAATCAATGGGAGTCTAATTTAGTCTGGCACTATTCATTCTACTTTGGGGAAGTCATTTAACATCTCTGGATTCAGTTTTGGGTTTTTGTTTTGTTTTGTTTTGTTTTTTTAGTTGTGTTGTGAAGACGAAGATGATCTCCAAATTTTATTTCTGTTTGACTGTTATCCTGTATTACTAACATGAAGACGTTAACCAACTCCCAGTAAGTTTGCAGTAAAATAAAACTATTTGCTCTGAAACAATAGCCAAAGTCATGGTCCTGGCTAATATAATGCACCACACCTGTTCATTGTTTTAAATTTTGAAATATATCATGTATACAGATCTATTCATAAAAGACCTATCTGTAGTTTAAAATAGTATACCTCCATGTATCAAGAATACAACACCCTTCCTACTCCCAGAGGTAAGCGCTATCCTG
This sequence comes from Mirounga angustirostris, assembly GCF_029215605.1. Lineage (NCBI taxonomy): Eukaryota > Metazoa > Chordata > Mammalia > Carnivora > Phocidae > Mirounga > Mirounga angustirostris. The sequence goes on from NW_026991725.1 coordinate 18,045,400, forward strand.
GCATTCATTACAATCATTTCCTTATTTTTCTTCAGTTTTTATTATCTACATATACATACCTAAAAATATTATTTAGCTTGTCATTTTTCAAACTATATAAATGGAATACTTATTCTTTTGATTCTTCTTTCATTCCACATTGTTTGTGAGGCTCATTTATATTGATAGGTGAGCTGTTTTCGTACACTGTCTTTGTCATGAAATAGCCCAGTGTATGAATATGCCATTTTTTATGTATTCTGTTGATGGACATTATTAATAGTATGTTATGATGTTCTTTTACATATATCCTCATTTAAGAGTTTCATTGGAACATATACCTAGAGAGTAGAAATGCATAATTATAAGGTATTCATGTCTGCAACTTTATTGGATAATTCCAAAGTGGTTGTACCAATTTATAACCCCTTTTTTACTGTCTCTTTGCCAATACCTACTTTTGTCAGATTTTTTTTTTTCTCTTTTTACCAATCTGGTGAATTTGTACTGATACAATGTGGTTTATTTTATAATTACTTGCCTGATTATTAATGCAGATGAGCACAGTTTTATATATTTATAAGTTTTTCTGAATTTCTTTATTTATGAAATTCCCTGTCCTGGTTGTTAGCATATTGAGATCTTTTTTTTTAAATTTATTTTAGAGAGAGAGAGAGAGAGCAAGAGTGTGCATGCGCATGCATGGGGGGAGAGGCAGAGGAAGAGAATCTCCAGCAGACTCCATGATGAGTGTGGAGCCCCACATGGGGCTTGATCTCCTGATCTCCAAAATCATGAGTTGGACGCTTAACTGACTGAGCCACCCAGACACCCTGAGGTGTTGGTTTTTTAATTAATGTTGATTTATTAGTAGTTGTTCATAGATATTGGATACCCTGTGGCTTGTCTTCTCTTTATGGTCTCTTGACTAGAAAATTTTAATTTAAAAAAACAAATTTATTATTTCTCTCTTTATGGTTACTGCTTTTTGTCTTGATTAATAAATCATTTCCTATCCTAAGGCCATGAAAATATTTTCTAAAACTCTATAATTTTGTCTTTCATTTATTAATTTTTATATATGAGGTAAAGTTGGATTTTATTTTACTTCTTAAAATTAAGTTAAAATCTACCCTCAGTTAAATGCACAAATGTGATTACTTGTACAATTCAATAGATTTTAGAAATGCCATATACACATGTAACGAACACACCAAACAAGAAATTATAACATTTCCACCATCTAGAAATTTTCTTCTTGTCCCCATTAGACAACCACCATCCCCATAGGCTTCTTTTACTTAGTATAATATTTTTACTTACTATTTCCTTAGCTCTTCATTCCTTCCTATAGATCACAGTTTTCATCTAGTATTTTTTTCTATTCAGTCTCATGACTTGATTGATAGATTTTTGAGAGAGAGAGAGAGCACACAGTGGGGGGAGGAGCAGAGCAGGAGAGAGAGAAAATCTTAAGCAGGCTCTACGCCCAGCATGGAGCTGGACACAGGGCTCGAACTCACAACCCTGAGATCATGACATGGGCCAAAATCAGGAGTCAGACGCTTAACTGACTGAGCCACCCAGGCACCCCTAACAACTTTTTATACTGTAGGCCTACTGCAATAAATCCTCAGTCTTTTTTTCTTTAAGATGTCTGTATTTCACCCTCATTTTTGAAGGACATTTTTATTGGAAATAAACTTCTGGGTTGGCAGTTGTTTTCATTATATATTGCCACTGATGATGTTGAATTTTACCTAGTTCTGTGCTCCTGGGAAATAGTGGCTCAAGGAATCTTCCATCCTTTTATATTCAGGAAAACAGCTTACTTCAAAGAACCACCCTTTCCCAAATGATCTAGACAAGACTCATGGATGCCCTCCTTTTTATGTATGGCGGATCCAGACATAGATCCTCCAAATTCCCATTCTCTGCTTCACAAATTGTTAACTGCTTGTGTCTACTGATGAGTTGTAAAATAATGCTTGTTAACCAAACTTACGTAAGATTCTCTCCCCGCCCCCACCCCCGTCCCTTAAATGATGCCACCTGTCCCCATGTACAATCTGTTTTTTTTTTTTTTTTAAGATTTATTTATTTTAGAGAGAGAGGAGGGGCAGAGCAATAGAGTCATGAAGCAGACTTTCCACTGAGTTCAGAGCCTGATTCGGGCTCAATCCCAGGACCCTGAGATCATTATCTGAGCTGAAATCAAGAGTCGGCCACTTAACTGACTGAGCCACCCAGGTGCCCCCTATGTATAGTCTCTCCTTAAGAGTGCCAGAAAGTAGGTTGGCTTCAGGGCACAACAATTTCTGATCCACAGTCTGATCATGCCACTCTTCCATCCCACTTCCTACACTGTTTTTTCTAGCCTTGTTTATTCCTTTCTACAGAAGAAAAATCCTCTTTACCTAATTTTCAAGATGCTTGGAGATCTTATGGCCAAAATGCTCTTTCCATTTCAATTGTCCCTTCCTCTTCTCCTTTTGAACACAGTCTCTCCTTACTAAGTCCATATTTGTTTTATTATTTGACACTGTGTAACAACCACAATACTTAGGGCCTTTTTGAAAAAAGCATTTTATTATATCTCGTGATTCCATGGGTTCACTGGAATCGTCTGCATGGTTCTTCTCCATGTAAAGTCAGCCAGAGATGCACCAATTTGGGTGCTCAAATGAGTTAAGAAGTCCAAGATAACTCACTTGCATGGCTTGGGGTTGATGCTCTTGGCTGGTAGCTCAGCTAGGCTGTTGACTCGAGTGCTTACACATGACCTCCCCATTGGCTTGGACTTCTCACTGCATGACAGCTGGGTTTAGAGGGGAAGCAAATATTCCAGGAAAGAGGAAGCACAAGCTGCCAGTCCTCTTAAGGGTTAGACTCAGAACTGGCACAGTGTCACTTTAGCCATATTCCATTGACTGAGCAGGGACAGGGCCAGCACAGCTTCAAGGGGAATATAAATAAATTCTCTCTCTCCTTGAAGGGGATGATAAAGGATATTACAACATTCTTTGCACTGCTTTTAACGTATCTTTTCACTGTTTTCTGAACACTGTTGGTTCCGATGAGAAGTCAGACATCACGATTATCATTATTCACTGTATGTAATTTTTGTCTGCTTCCCCTGCTCTGTTCTAGTTTAAGACTTTATCTTTTATTTTCAGCAATCTGATAATTGCATAGATATGGTTCTCTTTATATTTATCTGCTTGGGCTTCACTGAGCTTCTTGGATTTACAGGTTGCTGTTTTTCACCAACTTGGGGGATTTTTCAATCATTATTGATATAATTTTCCCCTTTATTTCTCCTATCCTCACACACAACTTGATTTTTAGGGAGAAGGAGAACCTCGGCCTTGTTTATGGATTTAACAGCACAAGCCCTTTTCATGGAGAGAGGGAAAGAGGGGAAGAGAGAGAAGTGCATTGGGTCGCTGTAAGCAAAACAGTCCTCCAAGACCAATGACTGTGGAGAATCGAGAGGAACTGACTATGGCAAGTTTTTTTTGCGAACAGTGGAGTTCAAATTCTGAGGTTTTAGAAGTCCATGCCAGGGCAGGCAGCAATGCTCCTGAGGAGAGAGGGAGGGAAGAGGCCAGAGGCTGGGAGCAGATGGTGAATAAAGTGGTGTGGGGGTCTCCTGGGCCGCACTGGGAGAGAATGTTCCCCTTCCTCGAGTACATTTGGAAGAGGGTTTATTGCCTCTCCAAGGACAAGGGACCCAGTGGCCGCCATTGAGTGGCCATTCAACAGGGAACAGAGGCATGTGCAGAGGGCAGCTAACCTGGTTGTAGTTCTGGTGCTGTGCTTTTCCCACAGACTCTAGGCGCCTGTACAGCTGTGTGACTGCTTTTCTGGGACAGAAGGGTTGCGGCCTCAGTGCTGCGAGGCTCTCCCCCAGGGGAGGGGAATGGGTCCTTAAGATTTGGAGTTTTGAATCCCAGCCTGGCACCAGAGATAAAACACAGGAGAACTGTGGTGCTGGGCATGCCCACTGACAGGTTGAGGGCAGGGATCTGACAGAAGCCTGGGCCACAGGAGGGGAGATTGTCTTCTTTTCTGTGAGGGCTTCCTGAACATGGTAGGTGGGAGCTCCCCTCCCCTGGGATGAGAGGGTAGGGTGAGGCCATCTAACATCCCCACCCCCTAGCACAGTCAGACTTAAGTGAGCAACACAGCACCTCATCCTGAACCCAGGAGGGACATCTTTACTGGGTCAAGTCTGACTGTGAGCCAGCCCAGTGGGCCTCTCACCTAGAGGACCAACACAGGCCCCCACATGTACCAAGTCTACTGATCATAGAATGTTCCAAAGCATCAGCTTTAATTCTTGTAGAAATAGGACTAGGCTACCTCCCCCCTACCCCCATTTTTTTTTTTCCTTTTTCTTTGGAATCAGGCTTATTTTTTGCTTGTTTGTTTACTTTTCTTGTTTTTTGGATCATGTTGCTACTTTTTTGTCTTTTTTGTTTCCTTTTTCTCTTTTCTTTTCTTTCTCTTTGGATTAAGCCATACATTTGTTGGTGTGGATTGGGAATGGACTGTTGCTTTACTGCAAACTGACCAAGGAATGAGAGAAATCCTCCTGGGGACAGAACTTCAAGAAATAGACCTGGGCATCAACTTAGTGTAGAGAAAAGTGGAGAGAAGTGAGCATATGTGTGGACCTTGGCACTGGCACGTGGCTTGAATGTTTAGGTGCTGCCTTAGAAGGAACATGATTGGATGTCAGAAATAGAGAAGTCTGGGGAAGAAGCATGTCTATGAACCTATAGAAAAAGACCCCCAACTGAATGCATGTGTCTCATATAGATATCTACCAGAGAAGATGTACCTTGGATATGACATTTAACAACCAGGTGGATAAATCAGTTGGTTATCCCAGTGATTGAATCGTGAGTATATGAATGTAGTAACTATGTTTTCTAGGCTAGAACTTATTCATGGACCCAAGAGCTTGGGCTCCCTCATACAGACAGGAATTGAGCTGATTGACTCCAAGCTCATAATATTATACCATCCGTTGAAGAGAGACCAAACATGTATTTGGTTTTAATTTGATTAATACTTCCAAACTAGAAGTGACACCAATTCATCCTTACTGAGATTGATAACATTTTCTGGGGACAAGTTTTCAGTTCCCATCTGCAATGCCTCAACCTACTGTTGGAGGACTCAGAGAATGTCTGTTTTACTGACATGAGATCTCACATGATATCTCCATGGACAGTTGACCCACTTTATAGCAAAGAAGGCATAGCAGTGGGAATATGGCCATGGGATCTGCTAGTCCTACCATATATTTTGGCACCCTGAAGCTTTCAGCCCGAGAAACTTGGAAAGAACTCTTAAAGGCACACCTATGTGGGGCTGGAGTGCTTTCCTTCAAGATGCGGTATTTACTTTGAATCAACAGCCGTTATGTGCTGCAGTGTCCCAAAAGTAGAGAACTCAGGGTTGGAAATAGGAGTGGCCCCTTTCAGTATTACTTTCAGGAACTCTCTTGAACAAATTGTGCATCCTCTCCTCACTATTATAGGTTCAGTATAGGTCATGGTTCCTGGACAACATTCTACTAGGGCCACAGTAAGGATTTCTTTAGACCTAACACTCCACCTGCCATCTGGTTGTCTGGGTCTTTTTAGTCCAGTAGGTTAGCAGTAAAATATTGGAATTACTGTATCAATAGGAGTAATTGACCTGATTATAAGGTAAGGTTGATGCCTCAGTAACAGCAGAGAAGAATATGACTAGAATATAGGAGATTTACTTACCTGCCTCTTGATAGTTCAATGCCCAATGATACCCATGACCAGGAAATTGAAGTAAACATAGTTTAACAAGTGCACAGTAAGCATATCAAGATCTATCAAGAACAAAAAATCTATGGTACCCCATTGGACATGTAACCTAAACCAGCACATGAGCAGGCCAAGGGTGTGGAAATTTCTAATGGGCAGGAGATAAGAGAAGCAGTAAATATCAGTGCTGCCTAAAGACTAACTACAGCAGTAGGGACTGTAGCTCATCCATTCTCTTAATACAAACCTTCCTTTTTAGAAATTATAATTAACCACTGTCTTAAAGACTTGGTCATAGGAATGAATGAACCTTACATAGGGCATGTGTGGATCTAAGCAATGCAGACATTGTCTGTAGCAGAAGTTGTGGTGTCCTGTTTGTGTCCTACCAGCCCTGACCATTTCAGCCTACACTAATCCAACCTCCAGATGCCAGTACCTGCATGTCTTCTCCTGAGGCTCTTCTCTGGCTACCAAGTTTTGCTTTATCAAGGCATACAGCAGGCCAGTGTGACACGAAATTAATATCCTTTGGGAGAATTTGTTAGCTAATGACTGGCAGGAGTTGGTACATAAACATTCCAGTTCCCTCATCCCTTGGGTGGGGTAACTCTGAGGGGCATGTTTTATACCATATCTCAAAATTCACTGGTTGTATTAGGCTCCAGTTATCCATAGTGTGGAATTACTTGAAAAATACATCATCTTTTATTGCCTATTTGCATCCTTTTTTTTTTTTTTCTCTCTACTTTGCTAGTGGTTCCTAAATAAACTATTTTCACACTCAAAACTTTCTATCAGGGTCTGCCTTTGGGGGAAAGCCAAGCAAAATTAACTTAGTCTACCATTTTATGGAGCATCAGGATTCTACAGGCTTCTTGAGGAAAACACTGTATGTTAGGTTCAGTTCTGTCTCTCCTCATTTGAGGGAATTTGGCTCCTCAAGCATTATATTTTGTCTCATCAACCCAGTGAGATTGCCAAAATGCCCGGTTTTCTGCCAATACCCACCCTCCCTTCCTCCAGTTCTTTGCTTCCTCCTTCCCATTCACATCAACAAATGGCTCCAGTAGAAAAACAGCTGCCAAATCTTTTCTCTATAGTTCTCTCCTCTCTGAAATCTTGTCTTCTCTCATCCTGGCAACATCAACAACTCCCCAGTGCCTTTATACAGATGTTCATATTTTATCTGGATACATCTATTCATTCTTAATTGGAGCATTGTTCTATCTCCTGCTATTTCATCATAGCTGGAAGCCTATTCATCAAATAATTATATTTTTAAGTCCTAGAAATTCTCTTTGGTTCTTTTTCAAATCTGCTTCGTAACCATTTGTAATATGCGGTTTTCTGCAGCTTTTCAAGCTTGATTTTAATTTGTTTTGAACATATAAAACAAGACTACTTAGTAGTCTTTATCTATGAATTCTGGTGTCTAAATTCTCAGTGTACCTGTTTCAGGATTTTTTATTCTGATTCTTACACATGGTATTTTGTTTCTTTGTATGCTCAGTGATTATTTTTAATCTCAATGGCTCATTTTCCTTGGAAAATTATCTGTTTCCTGGGAATTTTTTTTCAAATCTCAGTTTAAGGTAAATTCTCCCAGAAAGGATTTGCTTTTGCCTTAGCTAAGTGCTTGGAACATTGCCAGTGTAGACAGTTCTTTACCATGTGTATGGTTTGAAGTGTTTTGGACCATAGGAGTAAATTGAATTTGGCTCAAAATCTCCATGAGTGCTGACCTGTGCATATAAATTGCCCAAGGATAATGCCCTCTGCTAGGCACCAAGACATTTTCTCTGGCTTCACACAGAGAATAGCCCGTTGGAATCTTACTTTTACAGAGGAAGATTCTCCTTATAGACTTGGGCTTTTTCTTCTGCTGCCTGCTCCCTATTAACCTTGAAAGTTATGATCATGTTCCTCAGATTTTCACAAATATCTTTAGTGTAAAAATGGCTCTCTATTATAGGTTCTTTCAGTTGTTTTTTTTTTTAAGATTTTTATTTATTTATTTATTTATTTATTTATTTATTTATTTATTTATTTATTTGACAGAGACAGCAAGAGAGGGAACACAAGTAGGGGGACTGGGAGAGGGAGAAGCAGGCTTCCCACTGAGCAGGGAGCTGATGGAACACTCGAACCCAGGACCTGAGCCAAAGGCAGACGCTTAACGACTGAGCCACCCAGGCGCCCAGGTTCTCTCAGTTTTTACTATGATGTATATTTTGGTGTGATAAATTACTTATTTATTACTAGTTACTACATGCTTTTAAGAATATATATTTTTTAAATTTTTTATTGTTATGTTAATCCCCATACATTACATCATTAGTTTTAGATATACTGTTCCATGATTCATTGTTTGTGCATAACACCCAGTGTTCCATGCAGAACGTGCCCTCTTTAATACCCATCACCAGGCTAACCCATCCTCCCACCCCCCTCCCCTCTAGAACCCTGTTTGTTTCTCAAGTCCATCGTCTCTCATGGTTCGTCCACCCCTCCGATTTCTCCCCCTTCATTCTTCCCCACCCGCTATCTTCTTTTTTTTTTTTCCTTAACATATATTACATTATTTGTTTCAGAGGTACAGATCTGAGAATCAACAGTCTTGCACAATTCACAGCGCTTACCACAGCACATACCCTCCCCAGTGTCTATCACCCAGCCACCCCATCCATCCCACCCCCCCATTCCAGCAACGCTCAGTTTGTTTCCTGAGATTAAGAATTCCTCATATCAGTGAGGTCATATGATACAAGTCTTTCTCTGTTTGACTTATTTCGCTCAGCATAATACCCTGCAGTTCCATCCACGTGGTTGCAAATGACAAATCTCATTCCTTTTGATGGCTGCATAATATTCCATTCTTTATCCATTCATCTGTCGATGGACATCTTGCTCTTTCCACAGTTTGGCTATTGTGGACATTGCTGCTATAAACATCGGGGTGCACGTACCCCTTCAGATCCCTACTTTTGTATCTTTGGGGTAAACACCCAGTAGTGCAATTGCTGGATCACATGGAAGCTCTATTTTCAACTTTTTGAGGAACCTCCATACTGTTTTACAGAGTGGCTGCACCAGCTTGCATTCCCACCAACAGTGTAGGAGGGCTCCCCTATCTCCACATCCCTGCCAACATTTGTCATTTCCTAACTTGTTAATTTTAGCTATTCTGACTGGTGTGAGGTGGTATCTCATTGAGGTTTTGATTTGGATTTCCCTGATGCCGAGCGATATTGAGCACTTTTTCATGTATCTGTTGGCCATTTGGATGTCTTCTTTGGAAAAATGTCTGTTCATGTCTTCTGTCCATTTCTTGGTTGGATCCTTTGTTCTTTGTTCTTTATAGATTTTGGATACTAGCCCTTTATCTGATATATCATTTGCAAATATCTTCTCCCATTCTGTTGGTTGTCTTTTGGTTTTGTTGACTGTTTCCTTTGCTTTGCAAAAGCTTTTTATCTTGATGAAGTCCCAATAGTTCATTTTTGCCCTTGCTTCCCTTGCCTTTGGCGATGTGTCTAGGAAGAAGTTGCTGCAGCTGAGGTCAAAGAGGTTGCTGCCTGTGTTCTCCTTTAGGATGTTGATGGACTCCTGTCTCACATTGAGGTCTTTCAACCATTTGGAGTCTATTTTTGTGTGTGGTGTAAGGAAATGGTCCAGTTTCATTCTTCTGCATGTGGCTATCCAATTTTCCCAACACCATTTGTTGAAGAGACTGTCTGTTCCATTGGACATTCTTTCCTGCTTTGTCACAGATGAGTTGACCATAGAGTTGAGGGTCCATTTCTGGGCTCTCTATTCTGTTCCATTGATCTATGTGTCTGTTTTTGTGCCAGTACCATACTGTCTTGATGATGACAGCTTTGTAATAGAGCTGGAAGTCCGGAATTGTAATGCCGCCGGCTTTGCTTTTCTTTTTCAACATTCCTCTGGCTATTTGGGGTCTTTTCTGGTTCCATACAAATTTTAGGATGATTTGTTCCATTTCTTTGAAAAAAGTGGATGGTATTTTGATGGGGATTGCATTGAATGTGTAGATTGCTCTAGGTAGCATTGACATCTTCACAATATTTGTTCTTCCAATCCATGAGCATGGAACGTTTTTCCATTCCTTTGTGTCTTCCTCAATTTCTTTCATGAGTATTTTATAGTTTTCTGAGTACAGATCCTTTGCCACTTTAGTTAAATTTATTCCTATGTATCTTATGGTTTTGGGTGCAATTGTAAATGGGATCGACTCCTTAATTTCTCTTTCTTCTGTCTTGTTGTTGGTGTATGGGAATGCCACTGACTTCTGTGCATTGACTTTATATCCTGCCACTTTATTGAATTCCTGTGTGAGTTCTAGCAGTTTTGGGGTGGAGTCTTTTGGGTTTTCCACATAAAGTATCATATCGTCTGCAAAGAGTGAGAGTTTGACTTCTTCTTTGCCAATTTGGATGCCTTTGATTTCTTTTTGTTGTCTGATTGCTGTGGCTAGGACTTCCAATACTATGATGAATAGCATTGGTGATAGTGGACATCCCTGCCGTGTTCCTGACATTAGGGGGGAAGCTCTCAGTTTTTCCCCATTGAGAATGATATTCGCTGTGGGTTTTTCATAGATGGCTTTTATGATATTGAGGTATGTACCATCTATGCCTATATCTGAAGAGTTTTGATCAAGAAAGGATGCTGTACTTTGTCAAAAGCTTTTTCTGCATCTATTGAGAGGATCCTATGATTCTTGTTCTTTCTTTTGTTAATGTATTATATCACATTGATTGATTTGTGGATGTTGAACCAACCTTGCAGCCCAGGGAGAAATCCCACTTGGTCATGGTGAATAATCCTTTGAATGTACTGTTGGATTTTATTGGCTAAGATTTTGGTGAGAATTTTTGCATCCATGTTCATCAGGGATATTGGTCTGTAATTCTCCTTTTTGATGGGGTCTTTGTCTGGTTTGGGGATCAAGGTAATGCTGGCCTCATAATATAAGTTTGGAAGTTTTCCTTCCATTTCTATTTTTGGAACAGTTTCAGAAGAATGGATATTAATTCTTCTTTAAATGTTTGGTAGCCTTTCCCTGGGAAGCCATCTGGCCCTGGGCTTTTGTTTGTTGGGAGATTTTTGTTGACTGCTTCAATTTCCTTAGTGGTTATAGGTCTGTTCAGGTTTTCTATTTCTTCCTGGTTCAGTTTTGGTAGTTGATACATCTTTAGGAATGCATCCATTTCTTCCAGGTTATCTAATTTGCTGGCACAGAGTTGCTCATAATATGTTCTTATAATTGTTTGTATTTCTTTGGTGTTGGTTGTGATCTCTCCTCTTTCATTCATGATTTTGTTGATTTGGGTCATTTTTCTTTTTGATAAGTCTGGCCAGGGGTTTATCAATCTTGTTAATTCTTTCAAAGAACCAGCTCCTAGTTTCGTTGATCTGTTCTACTGTTCTTTTAGTTTCTATTTCATTGATTTCTGCTCTGATCTTTATGATTTCTCTTCTCCTGCTGGGTTTAGGTTTTATTTGCTGTTCTTTCTCCAGCTCCTTTTGGTGTAGGGTTAGGTTGTGTACTTGAGACCTTTCTTGTTTCTTGAGAAAGGCTTGTATTGCTATATACTTTCCTCTTAGGACTGCCTTTGCTGCATCCCAAAGAGTTTGAATAGTTTTGGTTTCATTTTCATTGGTTTCCATGAATTTTTTTTAATTCTTCTTTAATTTCCTGGTTGACCCATTCATTCTTCAGTAGGATGCTCTTTAGCCTCCATGTATTTGAGTTCTTTCTGACTTTCCTCTTGTGATGGAGTTCTAGTTTCAAAGCATTGTGGTCTGAAAATAGGCAGGGAATGATCCCAATCTTTTGGTACCGGTTGAGACCTGATTTATGACCTAGGATGTGATCGATTCTGGAGAATGTTCCATGGGCACTAGAGAAGAATGTGTATTCTGTTGCTTTGGGATGGAATGTTCTGAATATGTCTGTGAAGTCCATTTGGTCCAGTTTGTCATTTAAAACCTTTATTTCCTTGTTGATCTTTTGCTTAGATGATCTGTCCATTTCAGTGAGGGGGGTGTTAAAGTCCCCCACTATTATTGTATTGTTGTCAATGTGTTTCTTTGCTTTTGTTTTAATTGCCTTATATAATTGGCTGCTTCCATGTTAGGGGCATAGATATTTACAATTGTTAGATCTTCTTGTTGGATGGACCCTTTAAGTAGGATATAGTGTCCTTCCTCATCTCTTATTACAGTCTTTGGTTTAAAATCTAATTTGTCTGATAGAAGGATTGCCACCCCAGCTTTCTTTTGGTGTCCATTAGCATGGTAAATGGTTTCCACCCCCTCACTTTCAATCTGGGGGTGTCTTTGGTTCTAAAATGAGTCTCTTGCAGACAGCATATCGATGGGTCTTGTTTTTTAATCCTATCTGATAGCCTGTGTCTTTTGATTGGGGCATTTAGCCCATTTACATTCAGGGTAACTATTGAAAGATAGGAATTCAGTGCCTTTGGGATGTGAGGGCGATCTGGCTGCGACATCTGTCACCCCATTGATCGCCAGGGTTGATTCAGCTGATCTGGCTGGCTAGGCGGGTGTCCCCTTTCTTCCTCACCGCTCCATGTGCATCCCTTCCGAAGCTGCGCACTCGGTCGAAGAGGACGACCTTCCCCGATAGAGGAGGACCGTTCTTCCGTCAAGGGTATACGAGTAGCTGCGCTCCCCTGCTAGAACCTCCAAACAAGCTCTCAAGGAATTTAGTGCCATTGTATTGCCTGTAAGGTGACTGTTACTATATATTGTCTGTGTTCCTTTCTGGTCAATGTTGCTTTTAGGCTCTCTCTTTGCTTAGAGGACCCCTTTCAAGATTTCTTGTAGGGCTGGTTTTGTGTTTGCAAATTCCTTTAGTTTTTGTTTGTCCTGGCAGCTTTTTATCTCTCCTTCAATTTTCAGTGACAGCCTAGCTGCTATGTATTCTTGGCTGCATATTTTTCTCATTTAGTGCTCTGAATATATCCTGCCAGTCCTTTCTGGCCTGCCAGGTCTCTGTGGATAAGTCTGTTGCCAGTCTAATGTTTCTACCGTTGTAGGTTACATATCTCTTCTCCCAAACTGCTTTCAAGATTTTCTCTTTGTCTCTGAGACTCCTAAGTTTTACTATTAGATGTCGGGGTGTTGACCTATTTTTATTGATTTTGAGAGGGGTTCTGTGTGCGTCCTGGATTTTGATGCCTGTGTCCTTCCACAAATTAGGGAAGTTCTCTGCTATAATTTGCTCCATCATACCTTCTGCCCCTCTCTCTCTTTCTTCTTCTTCTGGCATCCCAATTATTCTAATGCTGTTTTGTCTTATGGTATTGCTTATCTCTCGAATTCTGCCCTCGTGATCCAGTAGTTGTTTATCTCTCTTTTTCTCAGCTTCTTTATTTTCCATCATTTGGTCTTCTATATCACTGATTCTCTCTTCTGCCTCATTTATCCTAGCAGTTAGCGCCCCCATAGTTGATTGCACCTCATTAATAGCCTTTTTGATTTCTACTTGGTTAGATTTTAGTTCTTTTACTTCTCCAGAAAGGGTTTCTCTAATAACTTCCATGCTTTTTTCAAGCCCAGCTAGTATCTTTAAAGTGATGATTCTGAACTCTAGATCTGACATTGTACTAATGTCCGTATTGAGTAGGTTCCTGGCAGTCGGTACTACCTCTTGTTCTTTTTGTTGAGGTGATTTTTTCCGTCTTGTCATTTTGTGCAGAGGAGAATAGATTAATGAGAGAACAAAATGCTAGCAGGGTAATGATGTCCCCAGAAAATATACTCTAAACAAATCAGAGAAGACCTGAAGCAGTGGGAAAAGAATGGGAAAGAGTAGAAAAAAGAAAAGGAAAAAAAAAAAAAAGATAAAGATAAAGATAAAAACAAACAAAAACAGAACAAAACAAAACAAAAAACAGAATGTGATCAAATATGATCAGGCTGGTATATAGATCAGTGTCACACACTAGATTTGGGGTGTATTTTGGTCTGTTAGAAGAAAGTGCCTCCCAAAATTTTAAAGAAAGAGAAACTTATATATGTACAAAAATAAGGGTTGATATGATGAAGGGATGGAATATGACTGTAAAGATGGAAGTTGTAAAAAATTTTATAAAAGGAATTGATAAGATGTTGTTTGAAAAAAAGAGGATAAAAAAAAAAGAAAAAAAAAGGTAGAGAATGTGTTCAGGCAGGGGAGTAGAGAAAAACCATACACTAGAGATTTAGGGTATATTTTGAGCTGTTAGAAGAAACTATCTCAAAATTTTAAAGAGAGAACAACTTATATATATATGGCAAAAATACGGGTAACTACTATGAAGGGATAGAATATGACTCTAAAAATGAAAAATAAAAATGCTTTTTAAAAAAGGAAATGAAGGGCGCCTGGGTAGCTCAGTTGGTTAAGCGACTGCCTTCGGCTCGGGTCACGATCCTGGAGTCCCTGGATCGAGTCCCGCATCAGGCTCCCTGCTCGGCAGGGAGTCTGCTTCTCCCTCTGACCCTCCCCCATCTCATGTGCTCTCTCATTCTGTCTCAAATAAATAAATAAAAATCTTAAAAAAAAATAAAAATAAAAAAGGGATTGATAAGATGCTGTTTCAAAAAGGGAAAAACAAAAATTCAGGAAAAAAAAGAAAAAAAGACAATTAAAAAAAAATTAACTTTGAAAGACTAAAGAATCATGGTAAAAAAGCCATGAATTCTATGTGCAGTATTCCCCCAGCGCTGGAGTTCTGCCATTCTCATTGATCAGTAAACTTGGTCTTGGCTGGCTGTTCTCGCTGATCTTCTGGGGGAGGGGCCTGTTGCCATGGTTTCCAAATGTCTTTGCCGGAGGCGGAATTGCTCTCCGGAGCTTTTGTTCCCTGCAAGTTTTCCGTACAGCTTTGGAGGCGGAGAGTGAAAATGGCGGCCTCCCAATCTCCGCCCCGGAGGAGCTGAGAACTCGGGGCCCCGCTCCTCAGTGAGCCCCCAGAGAAAAGCAGTCAGTCACTCCCATGTCCCCGGTCTCCGGCCGCACTCCGTGCTCACCCGGCCTGTGACCTAGTGTTTCTATCTCTGGCACCCGGCCCCATGTTGAGTCTCCAAACCCAGCAGATCCCTGCGGTGCGCTCCCACGCCACACCTCCCGGGCAAGGAAGGGGAGTCTCCTTGGATCTGCCGCTTGTTGGGTTCCTGCTGGAGGAGCAGGGGCCCGACTGTGCCGCGGATCGCGGTTTATGGCAACCCCGAGCTTAGAGCCCACGCCTGGGCTCCGTGTCTGCAGCCGGCTTCTCTGCTCTGATACCTGGGAGCTCTGCCACATCAGGTACCCCTGGTCTTTCTCTGACCCCGAGGGTCCTGAGACCACACTGTCCCACGAGGGTTCCACCCCCCACTTAGCCACCAGAGTGACGTTCAGCGGAGCAGACTTCTAAAAGTTTGGATTTTGTGCTCCGCGGCTTTATCACTTGCCAGAAGTGGCTCTCGGAAGCCCCCCCCCCCCCCCCCCCGCCGTCTATCCTCCCAAATATCACCTCAGATTCACTTCTCCGCACGTCCTACCTTCCAGAAAGTGGTCGCTTTTCTGTTTAGAGAGTTGTTGCTATTTTCTTCGATCTCCTGTTGAGTTTGTAGGTGTTCAGAATGGTTTGATCCCTATCCAGCTGAATTCCTGAGAGGAGACGAAATGTATCAAGTCAAAATATTTCTTAATAAAACTAATGATCAAACGGATTCTCTAGCTATTTTAGGAGACTTATATTTTCTATGCTAAATTATTTAATCTATCAAACTTGGGTTCTCTTATCAGAGACTAGACATTAAACAGTCCAAATCTTCCTCCAACAGGGGTTTTTCTGGTATGAGAGCATCTTTTTCATAATTGTTAGTTTTCTTTTCCTTTAGGTATGATAATTAAATCCTAAATTCCTTCAGGTATGCTAATTAAAAGGTATGGAGGGCTATTAAAATATTAAAAATGCAGGAATAATTAACATTGTTCCTCTTAGCAGATGCACAGTATATGTTTTTTTAACAACTATGTGTCATACATAGGGAAAATGAAGGATGATGGACAAAGAATTACAAAAGAATGTGGCCTCACATTCCAAATACCAACTGACTAATGAAAAATGGAAAGACATTGGATTTAATACAGACAAAACATTTCTTGACTAAAGAAAGTGCGAAAGGTAAATCACAGGTTTTTTTCTAATGCAGCAGTAATTAGAAAGTACTATATTCCTGAACTCCATACACTAGAATGTTACAAAAACAAATCTCTGTCCCTGAATCCCATTAATGTGAATAAAACTGATTAGAACAGGCTATCTAAGAAGAGTGAGGACCCTAAATATCTTGAACTGTAATTTTGAAAGGAAGTGAAAGAGATTTACTCCCCAGACCCATTTGTGAGTTTCCCTAAAGCCTACTATATAGAAACACAGTTCTTTCAATTGTGTTATTAATTCTCATACATTTTATCTACATTTTCCAACTGAATGGTCTTCGCTTTGATTGTGTCTTTGTTCTTATTTGTCCTGATGAGACATTATTTTAAGGACGTTTTTCCTCTCTTCTATAAAAACAATTAGGAAAATATTATTTCTAAATAGTAACAAACACTTACTTTGTGTTTCATTCAATTCAATATTTAGTAGCATCTCCCAGCTGATTTCCTATGCAATGAAAAGAAAGAAAATGTCATAGTAAAGAGAAACAGCTGTTTCTTCTAACATTACACGTCTTATAAATCCCTTCTTGTGAATAAAATGTAATCATCCCCTTTATTTGCAAAGGTAGGGGAGATCAGCTCCAAATAATGACAATCAGAAACAAAGGTGACTAACAATCTCCTTCAAACAATGGGGATATATGTATGACCCACAGTTCCCCATTTCTCAATTCTTGTTTAGAAGAAAATAAAGGGAAGTTGGTTATAATAACAATCATCTTCTTTCAAGTGAGGATCTCAGATTTTGAAAAGTTCTTTAGGATGTCAGCACTGAAGAATAGGTTCAAATTGTCAAAGCTATTTGCAATTCATATTGCAAGAACGTTTTAACGATAGGGAAATCAGTTTGTGTCAAAGTAACTTAGGCCATTAGTAAGTACCATTTTCTCCATCTGTCAAACAGATAGCACTGAACATCTTTTGAACAGCTGTTCAAATTAGCATAAGCTCACAGGCCTGAGGCCTAAATATGTAATTTGGCTGACCTTAATAGTAATTGTGCCTTACCAAGTGAGTGTTCATGAAAATACATTTTGTCACTGCTTCTGGCCTTCTTTTGAACATTTATGTCATTCTTCTATTTTTGCAACTTGTGATGGTATTCTTTTATTTATACATTTTCTTTAATTTATTATCAGCTTTCATTTAGACCCTAAGCCTGTTTTTGCAACCTCTACTCATAATGGCTTAGGCTAAACCATGTGCTAGATTTTTTTTTTTTTTTAAAGATTTTATTTATTTATTTGAGACAGAGAGAATGAGAGAGACAGAGAGCACATGAGAGGGGGGAGGGTCAGAGGGAGAAGCAGGCTCCCTGCCGAGCAGGGAGCCCGATGCGGGACTCGATCCCGGGACTCCAGGATCATGACCTGAGCCGAAGGCAGTCGCTTAACCAACTGAGCCACCCAGGCGCCCTGTGCTAGATTTTTTAAAATTCATTTTTCCTATAATAGAAACTCAAGATGCTTGAAGCAAAAGTTGGCATATTGGCCTCTTGGGAATGTTTACTTAAGGTACACATTCTCTATTCTCAATTCTTATATAGAAAACCAAAGGAGAACCATCTGAGGAGCAAAAATTAGGGGGAAAAAAAGCCTACAGCATCAGGCCTAAGCTACCATTTACAGTCTCCTGTTTGGGGTGGGGAGCCCATATGCTGTCTCTCTCTCTCCCTGTCTCCCTCACCCTCCCTCTTTCTGTGGGAACAACATATGAAGGACATGAATCTGAAAAGATAAGACACCTTGAGAGTGAAGACAGAAAGCAAGGCAAGGTGGGAAGAGAACAAATAGGGAAGAATTCTAAGAGAGCCTGAAGGTGCAAAGCTTTTATATTTCCCATAAACAAATCAATCAAATTTACAACTCCAGATCCTTGAGAAGGGTTTTAGGTGCTCCAGTACTTACAGTGAAGTTGGAAATATACAGTGTTTGGGTTCCAGGGACAAGGAAGCCTTATTTAGAATTTGAGGCAATTTATGTTGGGTATCCTTAGTAATTACAGTGTTATGACTGTGAAATAAATCAATACATTTGTGTTTGTAGTAGAGCATTTAAGCAAAATAGGTCAATGTACTTATGCTACTTGTAGGAAATTTATGTTGAAAGAATAATCTTTAAATGGATACACTGATGCCTTCCAAATTGATCTCTAGTATAGACCTTTCTTCTCTTAAAGAAAAATTGCACTAGACAGAGTTAAACCAGGGCAGGGAAGACTTTATTCAAGACTATCACTGTAGGCCATTTGTGTTTGCTAATTTACACATGTCAAAAGTTTAGGCTCCTACCCTCCCACAGAGACTGGGAGATGGGGTCACTATCTTTCTTGATGATTACATTTCAAAAAGGTAGTGCCCAGGTCCTGGAGAAAGATATTCGTGCGTTGTAGATCTTGCAAGAGGTGGGAGAAGATTTACATCTCAAAGGGGCAGAGAAAGAATTAACAATTGCAAGTTTGCTAAAGTAAATGCTCTGAGAAAAAGGAACCTCTAATCAGGAAGAAACCTGTCTAAAACTTAGTCAAGCTGAGGGGAACGTTAAGACCCTGTTGGCTACCCTGGAACTGTAACTGTTACTCAGCATTACCATTGGATGTCTAACTGGCACCTAAAACAACACATCCAAATTGATCTCCAAGTCTTCCTCTGCAAAACCATTCCTCCCATAGACTCCCAGCCTCAGTAATGATAAATCTCAGTAAAATCTTAGAGTCATCCTGGTCTCCTCTTAAAAAGCATCCAGAAACCAACAATTTCTCACCATCTGTACTGTCCCACATATTGATTATTTAAATAGGTCAAGTGGCCTCCCTGCTTCTGATTTTGTCCCCCGTCCCTTTCATTTAGAAGCCAGACTGAGCCATTGCGAGCATAAGCCTTATTATGTTATTCCTTTGCTCAAAACCTTCCAGTGGCTTCCATCACATTCAGGATATAATCCAAAATTCTCACAGTGACATCCGATGTCCTACTTAACTCACCCCACGTTATTTCTCTGAACTTTTCTCCTACAGCTTTCTCTCCCCTCTGTCCTACTTCAGCGACACTGGCCTCCTTGTTTTTCCAGGAGCACGCCAGGACCTGGTCACTTGCTAGTCCCTCTAACTAGAATATCTTCCTAGGATATCCTGATGGTTTTCTTCCTCCCAAGCTTTAGGTCGCTACTCAAATGTGCCTTTCTCAGTGAAGCTTTCCATTCCCCAGTATCTAAATTGTGACCCTCTTATAACCTCTGTTCCCTTATTTTTCTCCCTAGCATCAATTACCATGTAGATTACTATATGTTACATTTGTCCTGTTTATTATGTCTCTCTCATCTAGACCCTACACTCCCTGTTGACTGCTAATCCCTATTACCCAATATATAGCCTGACACATGTTACATTCTTTGTAAATATCTATTGAATATTGAATGAATTACTGTCTCTAACACACATACACACACACAAAATAGAAAATTCAGAATAAATGTGCTGTTCAGCATCATTTGCACCCCCTTCTAAATTCTTCCCTGTATCCCTTCCCAGTAAAGTCTAGGTTAGATTCTACCAGTAAAAAACATTCAAGCAAGATTTGGGGAACAAAAGAGAAACCATTATACTCCTTCCTCAGCTATACTGGGCCAACTGGTGGGGACAGAGCAGATGTGAGGTGTGTGCCCCTTCCTGGTCATTCTCCTATGACTCATCTGTTCTAGAATCTAGATAGTAGCCTCTTTACCTCTTGAAAGCCCATGACTATTTTTCCTGACCTATAACCCTTTAACTCTTTGAGAGGTTTGATAAATTCTAATCCCCTTTATTTAATCCCTTCCTGTCCACTTTTGTTTACTATATGAAACTCTGAATAATACTCCAAACTTACAAGTATGAATGTATCAACACACATACATCAGAGAATATACAATTAAAAAAAAATCTTCAGCTATAATCATGACTCTTTTCCCCAGCCTGATCTTTTGCTTCTGCTCTTTACTTTCATTTTTTTTATTGTTATGTTAATCCCCATACATTACATCATTAGTTTTAGATGTAGTGTTCCATGATTCATTCTTTGTGCATAACACCGAGTGCTCCATGCAGAACGTGCCCTCCCTAATACCCATCACTAGGCTAACCCATCCTCCCATCCCCCTCCACTTGAGAACCCTCAGTTTGTTTTTCAGAGTCCATCGTCTCTCATGGTTCGTCTACCCCTCCGATTTCCCCCCCTTCATTCTTCCCCTCCTGCTATCTTCTTTTTTTTTTTTTCTTAACATATTGCATTATTTGTTTCAGAGGTACAGATCTGAGATTCAACAGTCTTGCACAGTTCACAGCGCTTACCAGAGCACATACCCTCCCCAGTGTCTATCACCCAGTCACCCCATCCCTCCCACCCCACCCCCCACTCCAGCAACCCTCAGTTTGTTTCCTGAGATTAAGAATTCCTCATATCAGTGAGGTCATATGATACATGTCTTTCTCTGTTTGACTTATTTCGCTCAGCATAATATCCTGCAGTTCCATCCACGTGGTTGCAAATGGCAAGATCTCATTCCCTTTTGGCTGCATAATATTCCATTGTCTATATATACCACCCCTTCTTTATCCATTCATCTGTCGATGGACATCTTGCTCTTTCCACAGTTTGGCTATTGTGCTGCTATAAACATTGGGGTGCGTGTACCCCTTTGGATCCCTACTTTTGTATCTTTGGGGTAAATACCCAGTAGTGCAATTGCTGGATCACATGGTAGCTCTATTTTCAACTTTTTGAGGAACCTCAATACTGTTTTCCAGAGTGGCTGCACCAGCTTGCATTCCCACCAACAGTGTAGGAGGGTTCCCCTTTCTCCGAATCCCCGCCAACATCCGTTGTTTCCTGACTTGTTCATTTTAGCCATTCTGACTGGTGTGAGGTGGTATCTCATTGAGGTTTTGATTTGGATTTCCCTGATGCCGAACGATGTTGAGCACTTTTTCATGTGCCTGTTGGCCATTTGGATGTCTTCTTTGGAAAAATGTCTGTTCATGTCTTCTGCCCATTTCTTGATTGGATTCTTTGTTCTTTGGGTGTTGAGTTTGATAAGTTCTTTATAGACTTTGGATACTAGCCCTTTATCTGATATATCATTTGCAAATATCTTCTCCCATTCTGTTGGTTGTCTTTGGTTTTGTTGACTGTTTGCTGTGCAAAAGCTTTTTATCTTGATGAAGTCCCAATAGTTCATTTTTGCCCTTGCTTCCCTTGCCTTTGGCGATGTTTCTAGGAAGAAGTTGCTGTGGCTGAGGTCGAAGAGGTTGCTACCTGTGTTTTCCTTTAGGATTTGGATGGACTCCTGTCTCACAATGAGGTCTTTCAACCATTTGGAGTCTATTTTTGTGTGTGGTGTAAGGAAATGGTCCAGTTTCATTCTTCTGCATGTGGCTATCCAATTTTCCCAACACCATTTGTTGAAGAGACTGTCTTTGTTCCATTGGACATTCTTTCCTGCTTTGTCACAGATTAGTTGACCATAGAGTTGAGGGTCCATTTCTGGGCTCTCTATTCTGTTCCATTGATCTATGTGTCTGTTTTTGTGCCAGTACCATACTGTCTTGATGATGACAGCTTTGTAATAGAGCTGGAAGTCCGGAATTGTGATGCTGCCAGCTTTGTTTTTCTTTTTCAACATTCCTCTGGCTATCCGGTGTCTTTTCTGGTTCCATACAAATTTTAGGATGATTTGTTCCATTTCTTTGAAAAAAGTGGATGGTATTTTGATGGGGATTGCATTGGATGTGTAGATTGCTGTAGATAGCATTGACATCTTCACAATATTTGTTCTTCCAATCCATGAGCATGGAACGTTTTTCCATTTCTTTGTGTCTTCCTCCATTTCTTTCATGAGTATTTTATAGTTTTCTGAGTACAGATCCTTTGTCTCTTTGGCTAGATTTATTCCTACGTATCTTATGGTTTTGGGTGCAATTGTAAATGGGATCGACTCCTTAATTTCTCTTTCTTCTGTCTTGTTGTTGGTGGATAGGAATGCCACTGACTTCTGTGCATTGGTTTTATATCCTGCCACTTTAGTGAATTCCTGTATGAGTTCTGGCAGTTTTGGGGTGGAGTCTTTGGGGTTTTCCACATATAGTATCATATCATCTGCAAAGAGTGAGAGTTTGACTTCTTCTTTGCCAATTTGGATGCCTTTGATTTCTTTTTGTTGTCTGATTGCTGTGGCTAGGACTTCTAATACTATGTGGAATAGCATTGGTGATAGTGGACATCCCTGCCGTGTTCCTGACCTTAGGGGGAAAGCTCTCAGTTTTTCCCCATTGAGAATTATATTTGCTATGGGTTTTTCTTAGATGTCTTTTATGATATTGAGGTGTGTACCCTCTATGCCTATACTCTGAAGAGTTTTGATCAAGAAAGGATGCTGTACATTGTCAAATGCTTTTTCTGCATCTATTGAGAGGATCATATGATTCTTGTTCTTTCTTTTGTTAATGTGTTGTATCACATTGATTGATTTGCAGATGTTGAACCAACCTTGCAGCCCAGGGAGAAATCCCACTTGGTTGTGGTGAATAATCCTTTTAATGTACTGTTGGATCCTATTGGCTAGTATTTTGGTGAGAATTTTTGCATCCATGTTCATCAAGGATATTGGTCTGTAATTCTCCTTTTGGATGGGGTCTTTGTCTGGTTTTGGGATCAAGGTAATGGTGGCCTCATAAAATGAGTTTGAAAGTTTTCCTTCCATTTCTATTTTTTGGAACAGTTTTAGAAGACTAGGTATTAATTCTTCTTTAAATATTTGGTAGACTTCCCCTGGGAAGCCATCTGGCCCTGGGCTTTTGTTTGTTGGGAGGTTTTTGATGACTGCTTCAATTTCCTTAGTGGTTATAGGTCTGTTCAGGTTTTCTATTTCTTCCTGGTTCAGTTTCAGTAGTTGATACATCTCTAGGAATGCATCCATTTCTTCCAGGTTATCTAATTTGCTGGCATAGAGTTGCTCATAATATGTTCTTATAATTGTTTGTGTTTCTTTGGTGTTGGCTGTGATCTCGCCTCTTTCATTCATGATTTTGTTGATTCGGATCCTTTCTCTTTTCTTTTTGATAAGTCTGGCCAGGGGTTTATCAATCTTGTTAATTCTTTCAAAGAACCAGCTCCTAGTTTCGTTGATCTGTTCTACTGTTCTTTTAGTTTCTATTTCATTGATTTCTGCTCTGATCTTTATGATTTCTCTTCTCCTGCTGGGTTTAGGCTTTATTTGCTGTTCTTTCTCCAGCTCCTTTTGGTGTAGGGTTAGGTTGTGTACTTGAGACCTTTCTTGTTTCTTGAGAAAGGCTTGTATTGCTATATACTTTCCTCTTAGGACTGCCTTTGCTGCATCCTGAAGATTTTGAACAGTTGTGTGTTCATTTTCATTGGTTTCCATGAATTGTTTTAATTCTTTTTTAATTTCCTGGTTGACCCATTCATTTTTTAGTAGCATGCACTTTAGCCTTCATGTATTTGAGTTCTTTCCGACTTTCCTCTTGTGATTGAGTTCTAGTTTCAAAGCATTGTGGTCTGAAAATAGGCAGGGAATGATCCCAATCTTTTGGTACTGGTTGAGACCTGATTTATGACCTAGGATGTGAACAATTCTGGAGAATGTTCCATGGGCACTAGAGGAGAATGTATATTCCATTGCTTTGGGATGGAATGTTCTGAATACGTCTGTGAAGTCCATTTGGTCCAGTGTGTCATTTAAAGTCTTTATTTCCTTGTTGATCTTTTGCTTAGATCTGTCCATTTGAGTGATAGGGGTGTTAAAGTCCCCCAGTATTATTGTATTGTTGTCGATGTGTTTCTTTGCTCTTGTTATTAATTGCTCACCTGGCCTGTGACCAAGCATTTCTGTCTCTGGCACCCGACTCGGTGTGGAGTCTCCAAACCCAGCAGATCCCTGCGGTGCACTCCCGTGCCGCTCCTGCCCAGGGAGGAAGGGGAGTCTCCCTGAATCTTCCACTTGTTGGGTCCCTGCTGGGGGAGCAGTAGCCCGACTGTGCCGCAGATCATGGTTTATGGCAACCCCGAGCTGATAGCCCACACCTCAGCTGTGTCTCTGCAGCTGGCTTCCCCACTCCTATCCCTGTGAGCTCTGCCGCACTCAGGCATCCCCAGTCTTTTTGTTACCCCGAGGGTCCTGAGACCACACTGTCCCACGAGGGTTCCACCCCCCGCTTAGCCACTGGAGTGACGTCCCTCACTGGAGCCGACTTCTAAAGTTCTGTTTTTGTGCTCCCTGGCTGTATCACTTGCCAGAAGCTGCTGACAGAGGCTCCCTCCCCCTCCGTCTATCCTCCCAAATATCGCCTCAGATTCACTTCTCCACACGTCCTACCTTCCAGAAAGTGGTCGCTTTTCTGCTCAGAGAGTTGTCGCTATTCTTTTCTTCAATCTCCTGTTGCATTTGTAGGTGTTTGGAATGGTTTGATCCCTATCCAGCCGAATTCCTGAGACCAGACGAAATTCAGGTCTCCTACTCCTCCGCCATCTTGCTATGCCCCCTGGGGACATAGATATGTACAATTGTTAGAGCTTCTTGTTGGATAGACCCTTTAAGAATGATATAATGTCCTTCTGTCTCTAATTACAGACTTTAGTTTGAAATCTAATTTGACTGATACAAGAATTGCTACCCCAGCTTTCTTTTGAGGTCCTCTGGCATGGAAGATGGATCTCCATCCCTTAACTTTCAGTCTGGATGTTTCTTTAGGTTCAAAATGAGTCTGTTGTAGGCAGCATATGGATTGGTCCTGTCTTTTTATCCAGTCTGCAACCCTGTGCCATTTTATGGGAGCACTTAGGCCATTCACGTTGAGAGTGATTATTGAAAGATGTGAATTAATTGTCATCGTGTTGCTTGTGAAGATGTTTTTATAGATTGTCCTTGTAAATTTCTGTTGTATATGAGTCTTGGGGTCTTTCTCCTTTTATAGAACCCCCTTTAATATTTCTTCCAGGGTCAGCTAGTGGTCACATATTCTTTCAGTTTCTGCTGGTCGTGGAAGCTCTGTATCTCTCCATCCATTCTAAATGACAGCCTTGCCAGATAAAGTATTCTTGGCTGCATGTTCTTCTCATTTAGTACCCTGAATATGTCTTGCCAGGCCTTTCTCACTTGCCAGGTCTCTGTGGATAGGTCTCACGTTATTCTGATGTTTCTCCCTCTGTACGTAAGGAATCTCTTCCCCCTAACTGCCCTTAAGATGGTTTCCTTGGTTCTCAGATTTGCAGGTTTTATTATTACATGCCAGGGTGTTGGCCTGTTTTCCTTGATCTTGGGACGGGTCCTCTCTGCCTCTAGGACGCGAATGTTTGTTTCATTCCCCAGGTTAGGGACGTTCTCAGCTACGATTTGCTCAAAGACATCTTCTAGTCCTCTCTCTCTCTCCACTCCCTCCGGGATTCCAGTTATTCTGACTTGGAACGCTTCATGGTGTCACTTATTTCTCTGATTTTATTTTCATGGATTCTGAGTTGTTCTTCCCTGGCCTCCTCTTTTCCCTTTTTATCTATTCTGTTGTCTTCCAGGTCGCTTATTCGTTCTTCTGCCTCACTTACCCTAGCTGTTAGATTATCTAGATTGGATTGGATCTCATTGATAGCATTTTTAAGTTCTGCCAATTCACCTTTCATTTCTGCCCTTAGAGACTCTATGTTGCCATTAATTGATTTCTCCATTCTAGCCATTGTCTTCACAATTGCTAGCCTGAATTCCATCTCCGACATCTTGGTTATATCTGCATCCATTTGTAAATCTACAGCATAAGTCAGAATCTCTGAGTCTTTTCTATTTTGGGGGTTCCTCCTCCTAGTCATTCTGTTGATGGGTGTTTGAGGGAATGTATAGAGTCCAAATTATTGACCAGAACCCAAGAAAGATACACCTGTTTTCTTGGGACCTTAGGGTTGCTGGCCTCTTGTTTTCCCAGCCTGTCTTCTGGGGCAGGGACCTGCGGCACTGTTTCTCAGGCAACCCTGTTTGGGCGGAGTTGCCCTGCCCCCCTGTGGCTGGGTATTGACTCAGTGGGAATCAGTTTTGGGGGGTTTTGTTCTCTGGCGGCTTTCCCTGGTGGCTTTCCACGTCTTTTCCATGAGTCAGTGCAGAAGAGACCGTTTCCAACCCTCTGCCTCAGAGCAGTCTGTTCTTCAGTGAGCTCTCCAGGCCACACTGTCTCCGTTTCTGTCTGTGCTGCTATAAACTGCACGTCCTGGGTTGTGTGCCCCTCTGCAGTGCTCCCAGTCCTGCCTCCAGGTCGGGGCACATCTCTGCCCTTTGTGCTTCTAAAACCACCAGCTGCTCCCAGTTTGCACCCGTGACCCTGCCTCTCCGGGTTTCCACCCCGGGGGCTGCCCTAAAGTCCTTTCCCCGCCACTACCAATCTGCGAGTCTCTGTCCCATCCCCAGCACGTGAGACTGTCGCTCACCGGCGGTGTAGGATCCCCACAGACAGGCTCCCTCCTGCTGCCATTTATCCTCCGATATCTGCCCGCAGAATCACGGCTCCCTGCTTCGTACCTCAAAACCAACTGCCTGTGATATTCTGTTTGTAGAGATCCAGATCTTCTTACATCTTAGGCTGGTTTTGTGGGTGCTCAGAGTGGTCTGGTAGATATCCAGCTCAATTCCAGGGACCAGTTGAAATCGGGTCCCTTACTCCTCTGCCATCTTTCCTTCTCCTCTTTGTAACTTCTTGAGGAACCTCCATCCTGTTTTCCAGAGTGGTGTACCAGCTTGCATTCCCACCAACAGTGTAAGAGAGTTCTCCTTTCCCCACATCCTTGCCAACATTTGTTGCTTCCTTTCTTGTTAATTTTAGCCATTCTAACTGGTTCCATGCTCATAGATTGGATGCATAAACATTGTTAAAATGTCTATGCTGCCTAGAACAATCTACACATTAAATGTAATCCCTATCAAAATACCATTGACATTTTTCACAGAACTGGAACAAACAATCCTAAAATTTGTATGGAACCAGAAAAGACCCTGAATAGCCAGGGGATTACTGAAAAAGAAAACCAAAGCTGAGGGTATCACAATGCTTGACTTCAAGCTCTTTTACAAAGCTGTATTCATCAAGACAGCATGGTATTGGCACAAAAACAGACACATAAATCTATGGAACAGAATAGAGAGCCTGAAATGGACCCTCAACTCTGTGGTCAACTGTTCTTTGACAATGCAGGAAAGAATATCCAATGGAAAAAAGACAGTCTCTTCAATAATCAGTGTTGGGAAAATTGGAGAGCTGCAGAAGAATGAAACGATCTACTTTCTTTTTTGTAAAAAAATTATTCATTCTTGCACTCATATTTTCATTCTGCTTTCTTTGTATTCTTTTCTTATCATTGTTTTTTCTGTTTTTGTTTTGTTTTGGGTTTTGTTTAGTTTTTTTTGTTTGTTTGTTTTTTAGTAGGCTCCATGCCTAAGGTAGGGCTCAACCTGATACCATGAACCCCATGCTCTACTGACTGAGCCAGCCAGGTCATTGTTTTTTCTAACTTATATTGTTGAATATTTGTCTATTATCTATAAATATTTTTTTAGTAATAAAAGCATATAATATGAATTATTTGGAAATAGGTTTGTATCATCCCTTGCATTGTGACGTGCAATTCTCATTATTGTTTTATAAATATTTTGTAATAACTTTTTTGTAATAATGCTCTTAATTCCATCCCCATCACTGATTTTATTCTTTACACTGTGATCAGTTTCTGCTTTTAATTAGAATGTGATCAGCTGATACTTCCTATAAAATTTCTACACCATGGGAAATTTGGATATTTGCTTTGTACCATAGTATCTGGTCACGTTATTGCAAAGGTTTTCATTTTCAGGCACTTGTCTTTTAACTTTGTTTATGGTATGTTTCATCATGTAAAGAATTTACTCTTTTTGTAGTTAAATCTGTCTATTCTGGCTTCTGTGTTTTAAGTCTTTGTTAGTGAACTTTAAGTTAAACCCCACAAAATTATATAATCATATTTAACTCTATCAAACTAGACCATTTATATCTTCTAAAACTGAGACTACACATTTGCATCACCAAATTTCTTCTACTCTTTGTTCATTCTGAGAATGGACTTCCTCTCATCTTCGTCTGTAGAAACCTTGCTGATTCCTTAAGATACATTTCAAAGCTTATCTCCTCTATAAAAATTTCCCAGTCTGCTTCCATCATGCAATCAGGGACACCTCTCCCTTTTCTGATTCCCACTGCACATTATTTGTACCTTTCCTGTGACATTTCATATTCTGTCTTGAATTAAGATTAATTCAGTGTTTGTCTTTGCCTTAGTTTGGATGTATATTGCCTTGAGCACAAGAACTGCTTTTTTTTTTAAAAAAAAAATATTTATTTATTTGAGAGAGAGATAGCACGTGAGCATGAGCAGGGGAAGAGGCAGAGGGACAAGCAGAGTCCCCACTGGGCACAGAGCCTAACTCGGGGGGCTTGATCCCAGGACCCTGAGATCATGACCTGAACTGAAGCCAGACGCTTAACTGACTGAGCCACCCAGGTGCCCCAGAACTGCTTATTAGTCATGCTTGTTTTCTCTGGTACAAAATCTGACACACATTCGGCTTTCAGTTAATACTTACTGTTCTTTAATTGTTTCAGCGTGGGAGAGACACTTTCTCTGATTTAAAACCAAAGCACTCGATTCTGTTTGTTGAGAGTTGCTTGGGATGAAATGATGGTTACTTTGCCAACCTCAAATATCTATCCTGACTAACCCAGTGTAAGATGAACTGCGGAGACCCAGGCATGCTCAGAAACGCTAGACAGACTTTTAACTTAATAATTCAGAAAATAGGGTTATTACCATTGTTTCTGTTTCGTGTTACTAGGCTTGATGAGTAGATTTCCCAGCTTCAGTTTCTAAGACATCTGAATAAAAACATTATCTGTAAAATGCCACTAGAGAACTGGCTGTTTCAGATCAGGTTGACCTAAAACCTACCTCCTTTATCCACAGCCCCTCTGTTTGCCTCAGCAGTTTATCTGTGTAAAATAATCCCTGGGCTTGATTTTCAAGATATCCCCACAAAAGTTCTCTGATAGGCTCTCTTTTTAAGACTCTGTCTGAGCCTTCCCCAGCTGTGATCTTTTAGGTGAGACCAGCCTCTTCTCCAAACTTTGTGGTTTCTGTTTGGCCTTTAATAATTGTTTTGAAAAAGGTTCTTTATTGAACATCTTTAATGAAAGCGCTGTCTTCTGTTTGACCCCTTTGAGGATTTATTTCATCATTTCTGTAAGAATGTTAGAGAACACCTGCACCACTCCCACCTATTCTCACATTCATACACCATGCACACTTTTTCTGAAATTCCTGTTTTCTATTTTACACGTTAGGCCTTTCTTTTTCTTTTTTTTTTTTTTTTTTAATTTTTTAAATTTATTTAACAGAGAGAAAGACAGCCAGAGAGGGAACACAAGCAGGGGGAGTGGGAGAGGGAGAAGCAGGCTTCCCGCCGAGCAGGGAGCCCGATGCGGGGCTCGATCCCAGGACGCTGGGATCATGACCTGAGCTGAAGGCAGACGCTTAACGACTGAGCCACCCAGGGGCCCCTACACGTTAGGCCTTTCTAATAACATACTGATCTTGATTGGCAGTGTATATGGGCTCCTCTTCAATGTCATTTTCATGGACCTAAGCACAGTTATTAGCTCTGTATGTCCTGGGTGGATAAAGAACACCCCTCAATCCCATAGCCATTGCCGAAAAGCAGGAGGATCTGTAGCGCTAGAATTGCATGACTGATTTTTCAATTGTGTTAGTTTTTCTTGCTTTAAATCAGTTTCAGGAGTACAAGGAAATCTTACTACTGAAATTTGTCATGTCTTACACGTGTTTTAGTGTGCTATGGCTGCTTTAGCAAAATGCCATAGATTGGGTGCTTTAAACAACAGAAATTTATTTTCTCATACTTCTGGGGGATAGAAATCTAAGATCAAGGTGTCAGCAGGTTTGGTTTTTGCTGATGCCTCTTTCCTTGGCTTGCAGATTGCCACCTTCTCACTGAGTCCCCACATGGCTTTTTCTCTGTGTGCATGCATCCCTGCTCTCTGTCACTTCTTATAAGGACACCAATTATATTGGTTTAGGACCCACTCATATGATCTCATTTAATCGTAATTATCCCTACAAAGGCTTTATCTCCAAATACAGTCACATTCTATAGTACTAGGGGTAAAGACTTCAACATCTGAATTTGGGGGGAGCACAAATCAGTCAATAATACCAAGGCCAATGAGAATACTATAATGCTCTTCTTAAAGGAGACAATATGTCTAAAGTGTTTAGTATAATTCCCAGCACATAATTAGGACTTAGTCATTGGTGGTGGTGAGAGGTACTTTTACTTCTGATATGGTAGTGATTATTATTATTACTAGTATTTAGTTAAGCAAGGCCGTACAAATACCAGTCTAAGGTAAAAGTCTTCATCCAACCATGATGTAGTTAACCTCTTACAAGTGGCACTCTTATTTCAGACGCTATTTGATATTGCAGAATCCAAGCCAGTGAAAGGATTTGGACAGAATAGAAAAAGACAGCTTAATAAATTGGAAGTTGTTGAGGCTTTGGAACAGACAACCTGTGTTCAAACTCCAACTCTACAAAGTATTGGCTGAGTCACTTGAGGCAAGGCTGCTAATTTCCCTGCCTCTCATTTTATACATGTAAAAAACAGAATAGTTTATATTTCTATTGCAAAGATCAAGTAAAGAGAACAGAATACCCCACCAGAATATGCCACTTTGGCATATTGATTATTTGAAATAAAGTTACTTGAGAAATAGCTCAGGCAAGGATACTTTGACCCTCCTTTGTGTCCCTGATGGCGGGAAATAAATCTCCCATATGTGAAGATATCCTCCTTATACCAGGAGGTTGCAAGGCATCCTTAACACCAGAGATAGGGAATTCAAGGCTGAGAAGGCTGTATAAATAAACCTACTGACTTCCTCATTTATTTACTCCAAGCCCAAACTCTTAGTCTTGTCAATTCTTCACAGATTTATTTTTTTGTCTAAAAGGCATAAAAGCTGCCTGCTTTGGTCACTTCTTTGAGCCTCGTATCTTTGGGATCCCATATGTAGAAATTAATTTTTTTTTCTCCTGTTAATCTTTCTTATATCAGTTTAATTATTAGACCAGCCAAGGAACCTAGAAGGGAAGAAGGGAAAAGTTTTCCTTCTCTGCAGTTCTGGCACCCAAAGTGGGGCCCTGCACATTGCTCGCTCTGGGGCTGCCTCAGCTGAAAGATCTTGGGACCTCTGACAAGAGCTGGCAAAAGGTAAGAATTCTCACCACATCAGCCTCTGGATCTCTGCCTACTGGATCTGGTGGAAGTGAGAGCAGTGAGAGTCCTTTTCCTTTTCTAAATTTAGGTTGCCAGGAAAAAATATTTGTGTCCATTAGTTCCTTGGGTATAGTGACTCTGGTAAAGATTTGTTATGAGTACTCTTGTTTTCTATCGATCCCTTTCCTCTGGAGAGGTCATTGTTTTTCTTTGTGTCTTCCTTTTGTGCCATTTATCATTAGGAGCATAGGGTAAAGCACAGGCATAGGTTCTGTTGTTTGAGCTGGCCTCAAAGACTGGTGAGTTCACATTTCTCATCAGACCAGAGTGTGTTTAGACAAACTTTGCTTTGGGTCCCCTATTTAAAAACTGGGTGAGACTTTCCTTTGAACTTGTTCTGTGTGCTTAGAGCTTGGCTTTGTGACCACTGAGAATGTTGTCTCTGGTCTCTGCCAGCCAGAAGATGCACATACCAGTGGGCATTTGGTAGCCAGTTGAATAGACTGGGTTCTGAGACATGAAGTCACAAGCAGCATTCTCTGTCCAACCTTGCCAGCTTTCAGGGGAATTTGTTATAAGGGGTCCTGGTCCATAACAGTTCTTTGTCATCTCAACCTCCATTCTCTTGCTGGTGCTGGAAAAGTCCCATTCCAGGAATGCCTGTCCCTGATTAGCAGATCTGTGACTAGAGGCATCTCATGTTGTCATGGGAGACCAGAGACCTGGTTTACACTGCACCATTCTTACAGCCTGTGACAACAAAGATCTTTATTTTCTTAGGCTAATTCTGGGAGTGAACTTTCTGGATCTTCTGAGGGCTGCATCTTTTGCATGCTCCGTTGGGACACCTCTTGTGTCTATGTTAAGTTGTAAAGAGTTTTTGGTTTGAGTCACTGCTGAGATTAATGTAAGATCCTACTCATTAATAGCCAAATGATGGATGCTTTGACTGATATATTTGAAAGAAATTTTTTTTAGAGACTATTCATCTTAAAGAATTGTCTTATTGGTACCTATGAAAAGATCAAATTGAAAAGAAGACACAAAGGGATATAATGACTAGCCTTAAGAACCCTTTTAATAGGATGGAAGAACTGAAATCAGACTTAGAACAAAAACTAAAGTCCACATCTGATGTAACTTCTCTTTCTTTAAATCCAGCCCCATCTCCTCACCAAATTCTTTTAGCTCCCAAACTCCTCCACCTTCCCAGAAAATCCTTTAAACACCCTGCTTTTTTAAACACCCTGCCTGTTTTAACTTCCCTTTCCTTACAAGACTTACAGAGAGCATTCCATCCTCATCTCTAGGCATAGGGTATACAGGTTATTTATGTACATGCTGACAGCCAGGAAGTGAATTTAGCAGAATCACCAAGGGTGGACAGTAAGCTTCACTTTGATGTTCCTTACAACTTCTCCTGCTTTCCAGGGGTCTGTAATCAGGCTCTGTCAGCTTCAGGCCTTCCCAGGCAATGTCCTTTGCAGATATATCCTCAACCCCCCACTGCAAAGAATTCATGTCCCCTAGACAGCAACAGATTTTTAAAAATTTAAAGCCCTTTACCTCTACTTTCAGAAGATCCTACCAAATTTAGGAAGGAATTAAAAGTATTAGTGGTCATTCATAACCTTCTTCCCTACACACACAGGAAACAAATGGCCCTCCTACAAATACTTTGGGATATGGATCAGCTGTAGTTCCAGTGTTCAGGGGTTGAAAGAAGCACAATAGTAGTGTCTTTCTCCCTAAAGTGAATTGATCAGGGCATCTGGGTGGCTCAGTCAATTAAGCATCCAACTCTTGATTTTGACTCAGGTCATGATCTTGGGGTTGTGAGATCGAGCCCCATGTCAGACTCTGCTGGGTGTGCAGCTTGCTTAAGATTCTCTCTCTCTGTGTCTGCCCCTCCCCCTCCTTGCATGTGTGTACATGTGCTCTCTCTCAAAAAAATAAAAAAGTGGATTGGTGAAAGGTTGAATTGTGCACTAAGAAAGGAGAGCATCCTAAGGCCTTTTTTGAATGCTTTATACAGATTTTACAAAGGCATAATGCAGTAAACCCTGAAGCTCCAGAACATAGAAATCTTTAAATTTCCTCAGCAGAAAAATTTCTCCCTGATATAAAAAGGCAAATTCAAAATAGTGTGGGTGGGTGAGCTAGTCAACATCTAAGCATTATAATGAAAGCTGCTAACAATTTTTTTAATGAGAGCTTACCAGGAATGCAAGAGAAAAAAGTTAAAATCAACAATTCTTGATTTGCAACTTGAATCTTTGGAGAAACAAAAGCATAACTCTGAGAGCAATACAAAGTCCACTCAGACCCTTTCCTATTTGCCTCTAGACATTTACAGATATTGTAAAAATTAGGACATTGGAAGTTAATTGTCCTACACTTAAGAAAAAGAAGGAAACATTTAAGTGGTAATTACTCTAGACTCTTGATAATAGCAAAATATACCCCAAAACTCCAAGGAGGAAACTTGAATCTTCCTCTGTTTCTTGAAGATGCAGATCTTACTATGTTGTTGAAATGTAAACAGTCCACGATGTAACTAAAACACTGCCCACACTTGCCTGAGTCTGAAAGAAAAAAGGGCAAAATACAAACTGCTAGGGCATCTAGGTGTCTCAGTCAGGTTAAGCATCTGACTCTTGATTTTGGCTCAGGCTATGATCTCAGGGTCATGAAATCGAGGCCCCGAATTGGGCTCTGAGCTGAGTGTGGAGCCTGCTTAAGATTCCCTCTCTTCCTTTCCCTCTGCCCCTCCCCACCCTTGCTCACATGCTCTCTCTCTCAAAAAATAAAAATAAAAAATAAAAAATAAAAATAAATAAATAAAATGCAAACTGTTATAAAAGCTCCCTTTCTCAAATCTAGTTCTTCCTTACTGAAGGGGAGCAGCAGATACCACCCCAGAATATGCCATTTTGGCATATTGATCATTTTGAATTAAAGTTACTTGAGAAAAAACTGATGTAGGAAGTACACTCTGATCCTCCCTTGTCCCCCTGAAAGCAGGAAATAAATCTCCCATATGTGAAGGTATTCTCCCTATACCAGGAGGTTGGAAGACATCCTTAATACCAGAGATAGGGAATTC
Organism: Mirounga angustirostris; assembly: GCF_029215605.1. Lineage (NCBI taxonomy): Eukaryota > Metazoa > Chordata > Mammalia > Carnivora > Phocidae > Mirounga > Mirounga angustirostris. The sequence goes on from NW_026991725.1 coordinate 18,079,894, forward strand.
AAGGCCGAGAAAGCTATATAAACAAACCTTGTTACTCTCTCACTAATTTACTGCCCCAAGCCCAAACTCTTTGTCTTGTCAGTTCTTCACAAATTTATTGTTTCTTTGCCTAAAAGGTATAAAAGCTGCCTGCTTTGGTCACTTCTTTGAGTCTCATAGTTTGGAGGCTTCCAAATGTACAAAATTAAATTTGTTTTCCTCCTATTTATCTGTCTTATGTCATTTTAATTTATTAGGCAGCCGAAGAACATGGAAGGAAAGAAGGGAAAAGTTTTACTCCCCCACAAGGAAGATAACACATTTGGAAATTTGGAAGGGCAACAGCACATGTTTTGATGCATTTTATCCCATGACTTTTTTTTTTGAGAAGAGTAAAGAAACTTTGTGCTTTATGTTTTGTGTTTTTGGTTTTTAGAAGTCCTAAATAAAAAGGCAATATTTTTAAGTGAAAAAATAGCTGTAGGAAGAGAGTGTATTTTATTATTTATCATGGCAATCTTTGGTTTTTTGGAGACATAGTTCTCTTTTTTAAGGAATTCATGTACACAGTACAAAAGAATATACAGTGAGTAGAAAGAAAAGTCTTTGTCTCCTCTCATTGGTACCTCAATTCCAATTTGGAAACAACTCCTATTTTGAGATTCTCATACACTCCCCCTCTTCACACACACAGACTTAAAAAAAAAGGGAATCCTGCTATGTAATTAACATACAACATTTTATAAGCTTAAGGTATACAATGTGATTATTGTGAAATGTTGAACACAATAAGATTAGTTAACACATCCTTAACCTCACATAATTACCATTTTGTTGTTGTTATGGTGAGAAAATTTAAAATCTACTCTCATAGCAACTTTCAAGGATACAATACAGTATTATTAACCATAATCATCATGCTGCACATGAGATGACCAGAACTTGTTCCTCTTATAACTGGAAGTTTGTACCCTTTGACCAACATCTCCTCATTTCCCCCACTCCCCAGCGGTTCTGCTCCCTACTTCTGTGAGTTTGGCTTTTTTAGATTCCACATTTAAATGAGATCATAGAGTATTTGTCTGTCTCTGACTTATTCCACTTAGCATAGTGCCCTCAAGGTCCATCTATGTTGTTACAATGGCAGGGTTTTTTTTTTCTTTTTTTGTGGGTGAATAATCTGTTATTTATATATACCACATTTTCTTTACCCATTTATCCACTAGTGGACACATAGTTTGTTTCCATGTCTTGGCTATTATAAATAATGCTGCAGTGAATATGGGGGTGCAGATACCTCTTTGAGATAGCAATTTCATTTCTTGTGGGTATATACCCAGATGCAGGATTGATGGATCATATGGTAGTTCATTTTTAATTTTTTTGAGGAACCTTCATTCTGCAGGCAAGAGAAACAGTCGACAAATTGAAAAGACATTCTGTGATTGGAGGAAATACTTGCAAACATATATTTGACAATGGATTAATATTCTAATAAGTAACTCATGCACATAAATAGCAAAAAAGATTAAATTTCATTAAAAAATGGACAGATTACCCGAATAGACATTTTTTCAAAGAAGACATACAAATGGCCAACAAGTAAATGAAATCACCAATAATCATGAGGAAAATGCAAATCAAAACCACAAAGCAATGTTACCTTGCTCCTGTTAGAATGGCCATTACCAAAGCCACAAGAGATGATGAATGTTGACAGGGATTTGGAGAAAAGGGGACTCCTGAGCACTGCTGGTAGGAATGTAAAGTGGTGCACCGCCATGGAATACAGTATGGAGGTTCTCCTTTGATCTTTGCATTTAACATTGTCTTTTGGAAATTGTACCAACTGCTGTCTGTTGTCCTCTTGATCACACAGGATTTGAAAACCCACAACTACACTCCACATGTTTCCCTCTTGGCTGGTCTCTAGTTAGAGTCTTCAAAGACGAGGAAGGAGATTAGGAGGCTGGAGGAAGAGGGAAGGAATTTCTCTTCATGTGGTTCTCTTGGTGGCAGTGGCAGCAGCAGGCTGGAGCAAGTAACTGCAGGTATCTGTGGGCTCAAGAAATATTGGTGATTCCAGAGTGGCAGTGGCCTGGCAATGGTGGTAGTTCCAGCCGCCTCAGTAACGATGGTTCTAGTGAGGTTGGGAGCAGTGGTTACAGGCTCCTTCTGCTCAGGTTTACTCAGAGCACCTTCAGCAGTTCAGGGCCCACTGAAGGTCCATGGGCTCCTGCCCAAAGGTAGTAGCAGATTTCTGATCATTTGGGCAACACTCCTTTGTTCCCTTTGTTACTCCAGTCCTCCTAACACCTAGCAGCTTCCAAATATTTGGGAAACACCTTCTTCTTCCTTCTGCCCCCTTTAGCCCTATCCCAATCTTCACTGGCTGAACTTTCTAGAGATAGTTTATGTTTTCCTGATTATACATAGATTAAAACAGCATTCGTTTTATATCTCTATCTATCTAATATGTATTTCTGTATCTGTCATTTTTAGTGGTTATATGGTATTCCATTATGTGGGTGCACCATAATTTATAATGAACCCTTAGCAATACACATTTGGGCTGTTTCTAGTACCTTGCTGTTATAGACATTGCTTATCCACGTCAGGTGTATCTGCAGGATAAATTCCTAGAAGAGAAATTGCTTCATCAAAGGCTTTGTGAATTTTAAATGTTGATACGTATTGTCAAATTACTCTGTGAAGAGAGTATACTAAATTATATTCCCCCAAACAGTGAAAGAATGACTACTCATAGCCTGGCCAGCAAAATGTATTTTCAAAATTTTTACTTTTGACAATTTAATAGGTTAAAATGATACTGTATTAATAATTAAATATATGCTTCTTTAAAGTAAATTTGAACATCTTTTTAAATGTCTAAAAGCTGTTTTTATTTCCTTTTCTTTATACTACCTATGTATGCCTTTTTAATTGATCATTTCTTTGATTTACAATATTTTTTTTTTTTTTAAGATTTTATTTATTTGACAGAGTGAGAGAGCACAAGCAGGGGGAAGCAGTAGAAGGAGAGGGAGAAGCAGGCTTCCCACGGAGCAGTGAGCCCGATGCGGGGCTTGATCCCAGGACCCTGGGATCATGACCTGAGCCGAAGGCAGACGCTTAACCGACTGAGCCACCCAGGCGCCCCTGATTTACAATATTTCTTTATAATCTAAGGATATTAGTTCTTTGTCATATATATTGTGTGATTTTCCCCAGTATGCCATTTTCTTTTCAATTTCTTTTTTTTACAGAATTTTTTAGTATTTATGAAGTCAGTCTTTTCTTTATCTAATGAATAATTTATAATTCTGGGTTTTGTGTTTGTTGTAGAAAGGCCTTCCAAACTCTTAGATTTGAAAGTACATTTTTTGTGGCTTTTATTAATGTTCTTATGACTTAATTTTTTTTTTCTTATATTCGAATCTTTGACCAGTCTGGGATTTATTTGGTGTTAGGGAAAGAAGTATCTGACATTTTATTTTTTCCAAATGGTTAGCAACTTGTTCCAGTGTAACTTATTGAGTCATTGATACGTTTATTTACTAAACTGAAATTCTACTTTCATTGTATGCTAAGTATTCTCTACGGAGTTGCTGTCTGTACACGTACCAGTACCAAGCTGTTTACACTATTATTTATACATTGTTTTAGCATCTGATTACTCCCCCCTTTTATACTTCAGTTTAAAGTTTGTCTTTTGTTCTTGGAATATTTTTTCCATATAAAAGTTGGAATTATTTTGACTAGTTAGTCTGTCTTCCTAAAAATCAATATGGCCTTCAACTTATAATTGGTTTGGAAAAAATGGAACAACCTTCTTTATATTTCAAAATAGCAGAAGATTTCTGGGCACCTGGGTGGCTAAGTTGGTTAAGCAACTGCCTTTGGCTCAGGTCATGATCCCAGGGTCCTGGGATCGAGTCCCACATTGGGCTCCCCCTGCTTTGCAGGGAGTCTGTTTCTCCCTCTGCCTCTGCCTGCCACTTGCTCTGCTTGTGCTCTCTCTCTCCCTGTCAAATAAATAAATAAAATCTTTAAAAAAATAGCAAAAGATTTCTGATCACAAAGTCACTGGTTACTTCTGAATAATGAAGCTATTATTGGCAAATCATACGTAATAAATTGAGTACCCAGCTGGTGCTGGTCTGCACATTTTACAGATTTAAGTTCAACATTTTAAAGCATTGTCTTATTTAATCCTCACAACAAGCACATTTCAACATCACTCTAGTTGAGGAGCCAGAAACTTACGAGGTTTTAGTCTTCCTTCTGGGATACCATATCTAGAAAGTGGCATAATGGCAGTAGTATGATTGTTAATTTTATGTGTCAGCTTGACTAGGGCTGAATCCCCATATAGCTGGTAAAACATTATTTATGGGGTGTGTCTGTGAGAATGTTTCAGGAAGAGATTAGTATTTGAATCAATAGACTTAGTAAATAAGATCACCCTAACTAATGGGATTGGGCATCATCCAATTTGTTAAGAGTCTGAATAGGTGGAAGAAGGGCAAACTAGCTCTTTGCTTGAGCTGGGACATCCATCTTCTCCTGCCCTAAGACATCAGAGTTCTTGCTTTAGACTTGGACATGGCTTACACCGTTGGTTCCCCTGGTTCTCAGGCCTTAGAGTTTGGACTAGAACTACACCACTGGCTTCTTGGGCTTTCAGTTTACAGACTGCAGATTGTGAGACTTCTCAGCCTCCATAATTGTGTGAGTCAGTCCCTCATAATGAATTGCTTTCTGTTTATCTCTGTATATCCTATGGGTTCTGTTTCTCTAGAGAACGCTCGTACAGGCAGCTTCATCCTGGACCATAATTCTAACCATTATTCAGTGCTAAAGCATTGCAGATGGGTGGCTGAATACCCATTTTATTAAAAATAGAAAAAATAGGGGCGCCTGGGTGGCTCAGTTGATTAAGCGACTGCCTTCGGCTCAGGTCATGATCCTGGAGTCCTGGGATCGAGTCCCACATCAGGCTCCCTGCTCAGCAGGGAGTCTGCTTCTCTCTCTGACCCTCCCCCCCTCATGCTCTCTCTCTCTCATTCTCTCTCTCTCTCTCAAATAAATAAATAAAATCTTTAATGAAAAAAATAAAAAATAAATAAAAATGAAAAAATATAATTATGAAGAAGTTGACACTGTCATTTGACTCTTTTTAGACATCCTAATTAGGAAGCAAGGGAGTTTTCTCTTATGTGGTGTGCATGTGGGCCTTTTTGCTTGAAAGGAAAATATCTTAATCATAAAGAAGGTAACATGGAAGAGTGAAGCAAACTCTGTAAAAGCTTAGGGCTGGCAGGGATTATAGAGATCACTGAATTCTGTCTCATCTTAATGATAGAGGCAGTGAACCCAAGAGAAAGGAAGAGACCGGTCCAAGGTTACTCAGTGAATCTGTGGCAGAACTCAGTCTAACGTCCATTTCCCGTCACTCAATTCACTGCTCTTTCTGTGAGTCACACTGCCTCTCTCTCGCATTCACTGTGGCAGAATTTCGTGGCCAAGATTTCTGCTGGGAGGCCAGACTTTATCTGTATACTGAGTTCGTGGTCCTTGACGTGGTGCACTTCGAGTTTCCACCGGTTTGTAGCATTTGGTACCTTTCCTATAAGAGGGAAGGGTTGATGACTTTGAGGTATTTGGTAGCATGGATTCACTTCTACGTGAAAGCCCATCTGATGCTGGCTCTAAAGGATAAGGAAGCAGGGCCACTAGGAAGTGCTTAAAACAAAGGTTGATTGTTCATAAGCATAGGGATGGAGGCCTGAATATACAGGATGTCATCGTTTCTAGGTAGCTAGGACTTAATAATGGGACTCTTGATTCAAATAGGGTGTTAGGAAGAAAAGTAGCAGTAGCAGGTCTCAGATAGAAGCTTGAAGGAGTTTTAAATTTGACTTGAGCCCACATCCAGTGGTTTTTTATAGGGATCTCTAAGCTCCTTGTTAAAATATAGAGAGTTAGACTGTCAACTATATTTTTGCTTGGGTATTATTGTGAAGGTTCTTTCTGATGTTTTTATGCACTTGCTATTCAGAGTTATAGACACTGTGAATATTTCATAAGATAGCCACAGATATTAATAGCATTTGGGATGCTTACATAATATGACATTTTAGCAAAAAGTGATTTCTATGTGGCACTATTGTTTGCAGATTTTCTTATTTTTTATATTTATGGAAAACAGAAGAAAATGAATGGCATCCAATAGAAACTCTCTTACCTGGGAAGCCTTGAGACTTTTGTACTGATTTTCTCTTAAGCAGAAAGAAGTACAAGCAGAATGGAAGTACAAAAGGCAAGGGAACCTAAGGCCCAAAGGAGTAATGTCAGTAACTAAGGACAGATAATGACCTACTAGAACCAACCAACGACTCCTGAGGCTTAGTTAAATTGGTGAATGCTAAATGGAAAGTTATGAAACATTCATGTCATAATGTCATTAGAATTGCCTGGGATTTGTTTAAATGCTGATTCTAAGGTTCCTTCTCAAGAGAGTCTGAGGTAGCATTCCTTGGTTTGAGCTCAGAAATCTGCATTTTAAATAACCACTTAAGGTTATTTAAATAACCTTATGATACTTGTGGTCCAGATCACACTCTAGCTAACAGGGGAGGGCCTTTTATTCCTTTCTCTCCAGGAGAAAGTTTCATAGTGTCACAGATCACAGAATCTCAAAAATAGAGGTTACCTTATAGATGATCTCACTAGTCCAAACTATTATCTCATTTTAAGATCTGTCCATAATATTCCCATTGGAAATTGCTTTGTTTTGCAAAGTCCCCCTTCATACTGAATTACAATTTTTCTCCCTGTGGCTTCTAGTCACTGTCCTTCAGCTTTCAGGACGATGTGTAAAAAGTTCAGTTCCTGTTTGATACATTAAAAGATCATCTTTCTAGACTCCTTTGATGCTTCCATTCCCTGTGCAAAACATTCCTAGTTGTAAAACATTCAGAGTTTGTAACATGATAGAAAATTTCAAGCCATGGAAAATAGTTGAGCAGGTATTTCCTCTGGCTAATGCAGGCCTGCATATCCCTTTGGCATGTTAGATAATTTTTTACATGGATTAGTTATTCAATTGCTATGCCCGTTCTAGTTGAATTGCCCTTAACCACCTTGGTTGAAACCTTTCCTGTAGTTCAAGCAGGCAGTGCAGTTAGGAGATCCATATTGCCAACTTCCATGTCACCCATTTTCCTAAAGATCTATTTTCCAAAGTGTTAATTAGGTACTCCTGTCTGGCTATCATGTCTTTGGCGCCACTGAAGTGGTGTCAGTTGCGGTTATAGTATAGTTAGGATGTCTCACCCCCTCATTGTCCTGTGGAGTGGCCTTTTTAACTGCTTGCCTTTCCATTTCTTGCAAGTTGGAAGGAATAATAGCAAGGATACAGAGCACGATTTGCATTATTTCTTCTAAGAACAGCTGCTTTACTTGGCCTTTATTCCAAGAGAACTAGCTCCCCCAGCTTTTGGGAAACTGAGTTTGGAGTTGTTCTGAGATTCTTCCCAGAAGGAGTGAAACATGATAAGCAGGGCCAGAGGAATAGACAGAATATGCATGGAGGAGACAAGATGGGAGGACATTTCAGATAAGGCATATAACAAGAGAAAAATCTTGGGCCCAGCCTGTGTGATTGTGTGATGCATATGTGTGGTGAGGGATGATCACTATGCAAGGATCTCAGCCCGGAATACCAAGTTGACGTTAAGGAACTGCAGAAAGTAAGAAACATACACAATGGAGAGGGGCAACTATTCTCAAATGTCTTGCAAAAATAATTAGACTTTATGCTGATGCCTCATCTAACATCCCGAGACTGGAGCTCATCACATAACTGCCAACACGTTAGGAAAATAATCCAACTAGAATTTGATTTGGTGTAATTGAGTTACTTAGCCTGGTATTTATCCTCTGTTGAATGAAAGTTAGGGGTCAGCTTCTTTAATAAAGTTCCATGACAGAATATTTGATAAGAGCACAGCTATGGCTGGTTTCCACCTATATGAGAACATTCTTTTGGAAGGTAGGCACAAGGAAAAATAAGATCTGAGACACATTTATATTAGCAGAGCCAAAAGTAAAAGTATCACAAAGATTGTAGTATGGCCAGCAATTATGATAAAAATAAACTCAGATTAGACATCTGTTGTTTAATCTTTACTGATAGTGTAAGTTCCCATGACTGTGTGTACATAAGTATATGTGTAAAACACCTGTAATATGTGTGTGTTGCTTTAAATAGATGTGCTTGCAGAAAGCAGTAGTATATCTTTATATATTGATGTAATATTTGAGTAATATCTAAAGCACTGAAGGGATTTTAATAATATTTTGTGAGCCAGCAAGATTAGAGGTACAAGTAAAAAAAAAAAAAAAAACTATCAGAAACTTCATTAATTCAACTAGTTTCCAGATCAAGAGAGGAGATAAACCCAGAGAATTTTGCAGTCTGACCACACACATCGTATTGCATTAAATTCTAATTCAACCTTTTTAAAAGGATAGATGAGCATGAGTTTGTATGTAATAGTTATTATGTGTTAAGAAAGGTTTGAAAATAACTTTATATACAGGATATTTAGTCCAAGAAGTTTTGGATAGAAAGGAAGGGTAAGTATTTTTAAATATTTAAAAAGCTATACAAAAGGGAGACTTCATTTTCATGTTTTCTTACAACTGGACTTAAGGCTAAAGAGTGACAGTGTTTAGCTCAATATAGAAAGAATTTTCTAAAAATCAAAGCTTTCTAACAATAGAGTGATCTAAAATGATGGCTTGATGATTATATGACTATGATTATATGACTATGATATTACAGAAAGGATTCCTGTGCAAAATTTAATGGGTGATAGAATTAGAAACCTTTATGTACTTTTCTGTTATATATTGTTATTATTCTAGAATATAAGAGCAGCTTGAATCATTTAATAAAAGGACAAATTTTGTGGGAGCAAAGTGAATAAAATGTATTTCCAATTTTACCCTTACTTAAAGTTGTATGTAACTATATTTACTTGTTCTTATTTATGACATACATTTGTAGAGATACATATTTCTAAAATATGGTAATCAAATATTAATAGAGTTCAGTACCTGAGCAGTGCTATTATGAAAACAATATTATATTGCAAGATCAGACTTACCCAGGTGGTATTTATCTGCTTATTTGTGTGATTCAAAACTTATGCCTTTTCTGAGATCCAAACAAAAACCCCAAAAGTTGAAGATTTAGAACAAACCTCAAGTCTTTAAAAAGTACAGTACATATTTTAGTACAATTAATCATAGGAGTTACAAGACAGTTTTGGTTGGCTGAGCAAAAGCCTGATAAAATCTCCTTCACCCCCTTTCCCAGTATCTGTTCATATCAGTTAATAACATGCACTTTGGGGCTGTGGGAAGATCCAGGAGAACAGCATGATGTCTGACTTCCAACCAGCTACCGGGACTGCATTTAAAGTAGGAGAATGGCTAAATATATTGGCTCTGGAGCCAGAGTGCCTGACTCAAAATTTTACTTTTTTTTCCTCAAAGCTAAGTAAACTTGAGCAAGTAATTCAAACTTATTGTTCAGTTTTCTCATTTACAAAATTAAAAAAAAATCTATCTCACTGTTATTCTGACAGTAACAATTACAGTAATAACTAATATTTATTGAGTGATCACTATGTACCTGGCACAATTCTAAGTGCATTGAGTGTATTCACTCACTTCATCCTCCTAATATGCTATAAAGTTGGTTGATTGCCTCCCTTTTTTCAGATGAGAAACTGAAGCACTAAGAGATTCAGCAGTTTATTCAAAGTAGTAGTATTAACCCAAGCAATCTGGCTTCAGAGATCAAGTTCTGAAATATTACTCTCTATCAAGTAGGTCCTAGCACACAGTAAATAAATAATTCAATAATTTATAGTTATTATCATGAATACTTACGTTCTGCATTGCTCAGATATGGAACTCTTAGTATTTGATTACCATATTTTAGAAATAAAGATGAGATCTGGGCAGAGATAATGCTGGAAACTGGCATAACAGATTGAATGAGATCTTTTCTGAGACTCTAGACACAAGTGGAGCACTTCAGATTCCAGGGTGGAAGCTAGGAAAGGCCATCTCTCTGCCTCTGTTCCAAACTTGTTTAGGCGAGCGAGGCTTCACAAGTAACTTTGCAGTTAGTGAACATACACAGTGGGATAGGGCAGAAATTGCGTGACAGAGGTGGCCAACACACTAGTTTGTATACATACTTAAGCACCACTTTTAGGACTTCTAAAATAGCCAAAAAATATAATGTGGTGAATTAATTTTCATCAGATATACCAGAGGCTTCTCAAGCTACCATAATTTGATTATTAAAAATAAATGTGTGTTCCACTTTGGGTGGTAGCTCAGAAAGATCCTATCATACTGATCCTCTCTCAGATAACAAATATGAAATCTAGAAAAAATATATGTAATTATATACTATTATATACTATTTTATAACAGATTTTAGTATTTATAATATATCTTTGTGTGTGTGTATATATATATATATACACACACACACATTTTCCCCCTCGCTTTGTTTCCAGCTGAGCAGAGGCCCCAGTCTGCACATGTGGGATAGTAAAACTTTGAAAGAAAATCTGCTGTCACTTTGGCTTAAAGAAACATCAGACAGAGATGAGGGCAACCACAGTTATGGGAAAACAGGGTAGAGATCCTGGGGAGCCAGCCGTAGAGGGAAAGTCCGATAATTAGTATATGAACTCTTCCCAAATACCTAGCTGACCCTGGAACCACACTTGTGTGTGGTAGACTTCAAATAATACAACAAAGCTAAAAGGAAAGAATTCAGGCCAGAACTGCTGCCCAAGAGACAGAGTATGCAGTTTGAATTTAACCAAAGCAACCTGTTAAGACAAGCAAATCAACATTACATGTGGCAGTGTAAGAGAATCCAGAGTCTCCACAACCTTAATTGCCTAGGAAGCAATCCAAAATTATTCAACATAGGAAGAAACAGGAAGGTGCAAATCATCCTTTAAGGAGAAAAGACCAGTAGGAAAAAAACTGCTCCTGAAATGATCTAGATGTTGAAATTATCAGACAAAAATTTTAAAGCAGTTGATATAGTTATGCTCAATGGTATAAGGGAAAATATGCTTGCAATGAATAAAAAAATAGAATGTTTCATTTAAGAAATAAAAAATATTGAACATGGGATTTTTTGAAGTAGGAAATACAATATCAAAAGTAAAGAACTCGTGGATGGGCTTAATAGTAAAATATAGATGACAAAGAAAATGGTCAGTAAATTTTATGATAGAATAGGAAAGGATATTCTATCTGAAGATGGAGAGAAAATAATGGAAAAACAGATTTAAAGACATAAAATTTGCTTTACCATATGTGAAATTTGATTTCAAGAAGGAAGATAGACAAAAAAATGGGCAGAAAAATACATGAAGGCATAATGTCCCCCCAGTTCCCAGATTTGACAAAGACATACATTTATAGATTCAAAAAGCTAAAAGACTCCAAACAGGATAAATATAAACAAAACTGTGCCTAGGCACATTATAATCAAACTTCTGAAAGCCAAAGATAACACCTTTAAGGTAGCCAGGAAAAAAAATGACACATTATATATAGGGGAACAAAACATGATGCTGAACAAAAGAGTACATGCTGTGTGATTCTATGTGTGAAATTCAAGAAGGAATAAAATTAGTGTGTAGTGACAGGAAGCAGATCCATAGTTGCCTGGGACTGAGGGTGGGGATGACCTCAAAGGGACATGAGGAACCTTTTTGAGGTGTTGGGCATATTTTATATCTTGATTGTAGTAGTGTTTATGTGATTGCATCTATTTATCAAAATTTACTGAATATGTACACTAGAAGGGTGCATTTTATTTTTTATGTTGTAGCTCAATAAAGTCAATTTAAATAAATGAAAGCAGTGTTTGGAAAATACCCTCCTAAATGTAGCTGCATATCAATGATCCTAATGATCTCAACCAATGCTGTTGCCTTCTCAGGGCAAGTTTAAGATAGAAGAAGAAAATACACCTATTTGCCGATATAGATTTAGAAAATAATTCAGTATGTGCACAGAAACAATTTCAGAGGCACGAGTTTCTCAGAGCAGCACATTTTCTGATTTGGTTTTTATCAGCTTGTTCTGATATTTAGAATTTTTTTCTTTTTAAAGAATCAAATTTATTCATCATTTGTATCAATTAAAATTTCCTGAAATCATGTAGTATTGAATTGTCTTTTCCAAGCCTGATTCTTGTGCCAGAATCCTACCAAAAATATGAAATTCTGAGATTTTATTTGCCAAAATGTCCAGAATAATAATTGTAGTTTTTCAGTATCTTACAAAATTACTATTTTAGGAACTGTGAACACTTGGAATTCGATTATCATTTTTATTGCTTCAGTCATATGAAATATGGAAGGTAGGGTCTATATGGTAGTTTATCTGCTCACTGTATCTTTATATTCTCTACCTTTGAATTAGAATGTATTAGGATTTTTCAGGACCACGCATTTCATTGAATTTTAACAAGTCACATAATGTAATGCCTTTCTTTAAAGCATTTTCTTATTTTGTGCTATTAACAAAAATCTCAATTTTGGAAAAAAATCACAGTGATCAGGGTTTATGTAAAATTTACACTGTACAGAAACCTTAATGTATCAAGGCCAAAAAAAAAAGAGAAAAAGACAAACCCATATAACATATAGATGCTGTAGTGAGTAAGAGAGCATCTCTGACCTCAGGAAGAGGATAGTTTTTTAAATAAAATAAAGGAAGTAGCATAGTACCAAATAGGGCTGAAGAAATGCCACAGAGCTGGTTCTGCATCACTCAGTATATGTCCTAGGACTTCCTCAGATGTTTGAGCATATAATATGGTACCAGTGACTAGGACTTTGATTTTTAATATAGTCCTCTCCCCTTCCTACATATATTGTCAACCCCACATTATCTCTTAACCCTTCAGGTTTGTCATGGTGCCCTCTTGTCTAAAATATATACAAAAGAAGAAAAAAAGGGGCACCTGGGTGGCTCAGTCGGTTGAGCATCTGCCTTTGGCTCAGGTCATGATGCCAGGGGTCCTGGGATTGAGCCCCACTGTGGGGCTCCCTGCTCAGCGGGGAGCCTGCTTCTCGCTCTCCCTCTGCCTGCTGCTCCCCCTGCTTGTGCTCTCTCGCTGTCAAATAAATAAATAAAATCTTTTAAAAAAATAAAAAATAAATAAAAGTATCTGAAGCAATATAGCAAAATGTTAATATTTGCTTTTTCAGAATGGTGGGTACATTACTGTTTGACATATTCTTAGTAGTTTTGCAGTATGCTTAAAAGAATTCACAATTTTAGGGGTGCCTGGGTGGCTCAGTTGTTAAGCGTCTGCCTTTGGCTCAGGTCATGATCCCAGGGTCCTGGGATCAAGTCCTGCATCGGGCTCCTGGCTCAGCGGGGAGCCTGCTTCTCGCTCTCCCTCTGCCTGCTGCTCCCCCTGCTTGTGCTCTCTCGCTGTCAAATAAATAAATAAAATCTTTTAAAAAAATAAAAAATAAATAAAAGTATCTGAAGCAATATAGCAAAATGTTAATATTTGCTTTTTCAGAATGGTGGGTACATTACTGTTTGACATATTCTTAGTAGTTTTGCAGTATGCTTAAAAGAATTCACAATTTTAGGGGTGCCTGGGTGGCTCAGTTGTTAAGCGTCTGCCTTTGGCTCAGGTCATGATCCCAGGGTCCTGGGATCAAGTCCTGCATCGGGCTCCTGGCTCAGCGGGGAGCCTGCTTCTCGCTCTCCCTCTGCCTGCTGCTCCCCCTGCTTGTGCTCTCTCGCTGTCAAATAAATAAATAAAATCTTTTAAAAAAATAAAAAATAAATAAAAGTATCTGAAGCAATATAGCAAAATGTTAATATTTGCTTTTTCAGAATGGTGGGTACATTACTGTTTGACATATTCTTAGTAGTTTTGCAGTATGCTTAAAAGAATTCACAATTTTAGGGGTGCCTGGGTGGCTCAGTTGTTAAGCGTCTGCCTTTGGCTCAGGTCATGATCCCAGGGTCCTGGGATCAAGTCCTGCATCGGGCTCCTGGCTCAGCGGGGAGCCTGCTTCTCGCTCTCCCTCTGCCTGCTGCTCCCCCTGCTTGTGCTCTCTCGCTGTCAAATAAATAAATAAAATCTTTTAAAAAAATAAAAAATAAATAAAAGTATCTGAAGCAATATAGCAAAATGTTAATATTTGCTTTTTCAGAATGGTGGGTACATTACTGTTTGACATATTCTTAGTAGTTTTGCAGTATGCTTAAAAGAATTCACAATTTTAGGGGTGCCTGGGTGGCTCAGTTGTTAAGCGTCTGCCTTCGGCTCAGGTCACGATCCCAGGGTCCTGGGATCGAGCCCCGCATCGGGCTCCCTGCTCAGCGGGGAGCCTGCTTCTCGCTCTCCCTCTGCCTGCTGCTCCCCCTGCTTGTGCTCTCTCGCTGTCACATAAATAAATAAAATCTTAAAACAAAAAAACAAAAAAAACCGAAAACATCAGACTGTTTTCCCAATGAAGTTTTGAGTAAAGGAAAGAGGAGTGCTTTGAATGGGTAGCTCTTTAACATGGACATGATCTGGTTCGAATTAGCAACTCACTTAGAAATGCCTTATTGCTCTTGATGCTGCTTAAGTTTCATTGAGCCAGCTTTTATAAATTATCCCTTAATATGTTCTGGACCGTTTGGTTTGGGGAGGATTCTCACTTTCCCCAAGGAGCTAACGAAAATTCAGTGTTTGCCTATTCCCTGTACCTCACTGCAAAAATCAATGCCTGAAACACAATAGCTGCATAGTGATGATGTGTGGTTTGTGGTGCCTTCACAGAGCTGAAAATTATAGCTCAAAAGGCAATCTTTCCTTCTCTACTCTGAAAACTTTAGATTCACACATCTGCTGCCTTCTTGACCCCGAGCTTTCTGTCTTCTTGCCAGACAAGAATGTTTTCTTCTTTCTTTGGTGGATAGAGCTGACTCTTCCCGGAAGCTAGGCCCAGGGGGTAGCGGCTTACTGCACACCTGTAGCTAGATTTGAAATCACCACGGTATCCCTGACCAAAGAATGGTGCAAACTGAAAATTACAGAGTAGCTTTCTGACTTTTTAGCAGTAAGTTTTATTTGCTGGTGTGAAAACACAATAGCAACCTGTTCACTAAGTCAAGAAAACCAAGGGATTTGTTTCCTTTATTGGAGTTTGTGGAGTTAGGATATTTGCTAAGGAAGAATGGGACATGGAATTGCGGAGAAGAGGATAAGATGTGGGTCCCTTCTCTTTAATGCCTTTAAAATAGGAGTTTTAAACAAGGTCCAGGTAGGTTTGCTGAGGACCTGAGACCAAGGATGGGGCTTAAGGGGTGTTTAACATCATGTGCAGGGTTATGAACTTACATGAATTTGGGAAGACATTGAATGTCACTGAATTTCAAAGGGATACCACCTCAAAGCGTATGGTTACAGTCTGATGTTGTTTAAAGAGATAGCAGTAACTGTGTGATCTTCAGCAGTCCACTTACTTGAGATGCTGTTTTAACAACTACACAAAAGGAATAATAGAAATACCTCACAAAGTTCTGAGAAAATGCTTGTAATGCATGGGGTCACCACTGATACTAGTGATTAGTATTTGTTTTTGCTTTGTCTAAGGATAGTCCTAAGGGCAACTAATAATAACTAACCTGGAGAAGGGAAGATCAGAAAGGAACCTGATTATCTGTCTTCCATATATTCTGTGAACTATATCGATGAAAGATGAAGCTTATTTTGGAGACCCCCAAGAGAGGGAAATTGAACTAATGCATAAAATTATGTCAAGATGGCTCTATAAAGAACATCCTACTGTGTCAGTGTCTGAAAAGGGGATAGCCTGCTTCTGTTAAAAGATGTGTTTTCTGTCACTGGAGGTGCAAAAACAATTATTGAGTAACCCAGAAAGGTTGAGAAACTTACCCGAGTCCACGTAGTTAATAAAACCAGAGTTAGGATTAGAACTTTAATCTGAAAGCCCTTTCTAAATTTGTGAGTGGTGTTGATTCTCTCCTGACACACTTCCCAATCTCCATTATAGAGACATATGTTTGCCTACAGGTGGCACTGTTGAACAATTTGTTAAGTGACTTAATTGCTAAGTTAAATAAATACGTACATTCTCTCAGCACCATTAAATTTGTCTTAGATTTTTAAAACCCTAACTGCAATTTATTTGAAGCTGCTCTGGATAATGCATAATATTCCTTAAAGGTAAGCACTAAAATTTGTTCTAATTCCTCTTACGGCTGTTGCCTGTTTAGCTGGTTCAGCCCCCATGCTTTAAAGAAGTGACCCGCTGCCACTCCCCTCATTAAATAGTGAAGAAATGCTACAGGTTCTCCTTGATGGAAGACACTGTTCCTTCATCACATTCTTCTGTTTCTCCCTGTGGTGTTTGTGAATGGGTAGCGGCATTCTAATCAACTGTTGTTTGACCAAATTTCCCTTTGGTCCTGGTTCCTTGTTTATCCACCAGCTGAAGGGGAGGCTTTTGTTGTCATGCAGAGGTGGGTGGATTGTTTTCTTTTTTTTTTTTTTCTCAAGAAATCTTTCACATTTGGAATGCTAAGCAATTACAGCATCTAATTCTAATGTATGTAACAAACCTCCTGTTTCACCTCAGCAAAGGCTCATTATGTCTTTTAAGTGTGCTACATGTTGAATTTGCACCTTCGGTAATTAGTACAACTGTGCCAGCCCTCCTTCCCGCCTTTGCCAACATTTTCAGTGTTAGCAAACAAGCATCAGTCACCAACCTGATGAGCAAAATTAAGGCCTCTCTGTGCAACGCAGCGTACGGGATGGACTGAAATTCCAGCTTTAGGAGCTCACCTTTGCCAGTATTACAATATGTAACACAAACAACAATAGCTAACTTAATAATTAATGGTTTTTGTTATTTACTATGTGCCAGATGCTGTGCTACCTGTGTGACGTGGATTTTTTTCGTGTAAATCCTCGCAAGAAACCTAACAGGTTTGCCCACTTTATAAATAAAAAAATGAGGCAGAGTGAAGTTAAATAGCGTGCCCAAGGCCATGGAGCTATAAAGTGTTGGAGCCAGATTGAGATGACAAGCAACATCTGCCAGTTCAACATGGAAAAGTTAATTCTAACCCTTTGGAATAACGACTCGGATTCTCTGACCCAAGGCTAGCCAAGTCACCTTGGAATCAGACATTAGTCACACAGAAAAGGAGTGTAGTGATTACATGTATTAGATAAGCCTAAACAAGAGGGAACATGCTGTTATTGGAAGTCAGGAAGCATGGAACATTTCCCAGAGGCTCAGAGACATTCTGAAAGGGGTTCAGATAAATAAGAAAGCATAGGAGAATTAGGCTTTTTTTTTTTTTTTTTTTTAAGTCAGTTGATGGTCATTGTCATTTGAATTGATCACTTGATCTCTACACTGGGATGAATCCCTCTGGTGTTCAGGTGTTATTGTTGCTACTGTTGTCATGGAGTGCGGTAGGGGTAAAGTAAAACTTAAGGAGACTAAATGGATGTTTATTAGTGTCAAACAAGATTTGGCACTGATCAAGTCTCATTGGATCTGCAGCTTTGCTTTTGGTGATTGGGTGTCTTTTTATTCTTTGGACCAAGTGCTGCTGATGTCCTACTTTAGCCACTAAGTGCTTGTCTTGTCCTTGTGAGTCATATTTACTATCTTAAACCATAATGACTTTTTTTACTGGTTGTTGGAAAAAGAATGGTGTTTAGAAAAATTTTGCCAAGACTAATTTTATTAAATTTGAAAGAAGGACCTTCATTTTGAGATTGTTCTTTTCTGTTTCCCTGATGCTAAATTCTAATTTTCCTACTGATCCACTTGCTGAATGTTACACGTTTTTAGATTCCCAATAGGCATGTTCCATGTGCTTTTTAAATTAAGAAATAGTTTTTCTTTCTACTGAAGCACTTTAATGCCGATGACAGCTATAGTCACTGCTGTTTTCTAAGTGATCGTTAAAATAGGTTGCTGAATCCTAGTACCTAGCAAGACAATATTTATAGCATTTAAAACTCTATAGTTGGACCATTGGGGTAAAAACTTGTGACCCTAAACACATTAGCTCTGGAAACTTAGGCAATGCACTTAACTTCTGTAAACCTCAACTTTAACATCTGTCAAAAGGGAATGCTAATACTTCCTAAGCTCATCATGAGGATTAAATCATATAATGCATAATTAATTTAGCATAACACAGGATCATAGGAAGCACTGTTCACTGAAAGCACTGGTATTATTTTAAGATAAGTCACACTGAAGTCCTGGGGCCCAAATGAGTTAAAAGTTTACATGTATATTTAAAAGTCAGTATGCTGTTAATACAGAAACAAAATTGTTCTTGAATTCAGCTTATCAGGACCTCTGTGACAATACAGAATGCAAAATTATCGGCATGTTCTGGAATTCATGCTCTGTGTTGCGGTACTTCCTAATTTAAAAGCAAAACATTAAGACAAAAACATATTCACTGCATAAATAATTTTTTAAAAATCATTTAATGAACTTGAACAAGTTTCTTTGTTGGAACTACACATCTCTAAAATGCAAATGTGCATTGGGAATACCCAAGAGGAGTGTTTGGATATGCAACAATACACATGTGTTTTGGGGACCAGACTATTGTGTTTTCAAAGTCACCATAGAAGCAAGTTTAGGAGTGTAGTTTGATTCCAGTAAGTTTTAGTTGGCGTGCCTATTTCCGGATCTCGCCCCACTTAGCCTGGGCTAATCTACAGACTTAAATCTTTTGTTCTAGGTTATTTCCCAAAACATGAATAAATAGACTACATTAAGATTTCAGCATTACATAATTCAGTTCAGAAACTGAATATTGGAAAGGTCAATTCTTTGATATTTAATGGGCCACTGTGTAATAGTATGGGGTAATGAATGTACCTGTGTGCTGATGGTATTAGTCTAGAGCAATCCTTATTTGGAAGGGGTAGTACCAGATCATAGACCATCAGACCTGAAGGATATCATTCCCTGTCCTCTTTCTTCCCTCTAAATAAAATTTCATATATATTCATATATCATATATTCCATCTGCCGTCAAGTTGCCTTATCCATCTCCAAAACCAGTTCAACCCACCAGAAAGTTAGGCGGCGCTATCTCTAGCTGAATAGCTTGTCTTCCTGTTTGGCCCCCACCTGTGTGGGTATCTTAGGAAGCTGGGCTTCCACTGCTCTGGGGAAAGTCCTATCTTGCATTCAACTTTATCACATGGGTGGTGCTTTCCTGCTTCACTCTGTGCCAGGGATCCAGGGTTAGATAATGACAGTGTTAACACAAATATTTTAAAGACCTCAAACTCAGAATCTGTTATTATCCAAAAACATATGAAAAGTTGCCTAATATCACCAGTAATCAGAGAAATGAAAATCCAAACAGTAATTTAGCAAAATTTAAAAAAACTGGTCCTATCTAGTGCCAATCAATTTGTGGTGAAAGAAACATCGTCATCCTTACGTGTTGCTGATAGGAAATTGTTGCAAAAGTGATCTGAAGTGTGTTAAGTTTTATGTGTATTTCTTTTGACCAATGATTCAAGAAGCCTTAGTACATAAGAACATTTATTTTAGAATATTTTTGGCAGTGTTGTTTGTACTTGGTGTCCTCCCTGCCTGGAAAAGTCTTGCCTGAGATAGATGAATATCTCTCTCACTCACTTCAGTTCTTGGATTACACACCTTCCCATGACCTCTTATGAAAACCAGCAAGCCTCCCCCCATTCACCTTTTCTCGAGAGTCCCCTGTTTTTGTTCTCCATAACACTCAGCACTGTGTGACATGCTGTTATGTCACTTCTTTATGCATTTATTATCTGTCTCCCCCATTAGAGTGCAAGTTCCACAAAACCAAGAATTTTGTTTGTTTTGTTCACCTGAGTGTCTAAAGCAAATATCTCCAGTTACAATGACTATATGATGAATGAGTGAATATACAAATTTAAAAGAATGAGTTATATCTATATGTACTAAGCCAGAAGGAAGAATAGGTTATACTGTTGACAGAAAGCAAGTTTTGCAGAAAAGTATATGAGATGACCCAATTTTTATAAAGACATGGAATATGTATATTTACATATAAATATGTATGCATGTGTCCTTCCTATCTATGTTTCTGTCTGTATTTCTAAGAGCACAGAACAATATACAGAGGATATGTGCCATATTGCAAATTAACATAGGTTGCTTTGGGGTATTGGAGTCACACTGGATGGAGGGGTAAGGAAGAGATTGTTAATTTTTTTTATACCTTCATATTGTTGCCTTATGACAACAAGCATTGCATTACTTCTCTAACAACCAAAAATTATCCAATAAAATAAATGCAATCACACGCATGTAAAATGACTCTGGGCTACTTCTTTAAATGTAATATAGCAAATTATGTTATTTTACTCTTGCACAGTTGGGCTTCTTTGCATCTTCTGATACCAATGTCTTCAGGCTTATAACAGAAAGGTAATTAGCTTCATTTTGGTTTGCCATAGTCTCAGGGTTCACATGAAACGTGATTGTTTTCCAAGGCTCAGCCAAGAGGACTCCTCTACCTTGAGCCTTAGCTCTTAATTGTCTGAGGCTTTGATAGAAGAGGACAGTGGTCACGTATTGGAGTTTTTATACTTCTCATAAATAGTGGCACACCTAAAGCAAGGTAGGGATCATGGTCAGCCTGGAGTTCAGGTGCCAAGGGGAAGATACATTCTAGACAATGAAAAATCAATAATAAACTTCACTAAGAGTCCACCTGCTTTTTATTATCACCATGTGCCTGTGATTCTCAATAATGCCTGTGTTACAGTTCTCTCCAAAAAAATGTTTGGCCTAATTTCTAAATAATCGCTGAGGCTATTGATGAGTCAGAATGGACTGTACCGTCCTTGGTATGCCACTACTTATATATAGCTGATTTTAATAATGAAAGGTAATATCTTACTTTTATTAAGCACCTATCATATATTTAATGCAGTGCTAGGAATAGAAATAGATGAATAAGACATAGCTCCCACACTCAAGCAGCTCTTAGTCGACAGGAAGCAGGCACAGATGCGACTGGATAAAATATGGGGCATGTATTTTAATGACAAAATCTCTGAAGTGCTTGGAGGATACAGAAGAGGAAGTGATTAGTTCTGCCTAGGGAATTCATTCAATACTTGTTCACAAATGTTTATTGAATGAATTGTCTACACTGGGCCAGGCACAGTGAATGAGAAATCAGAGCTTATTTTCAGGTAGGACAGTGTAAGTCACACTGGTAATAAATGGTTTACTGGTTTACTGGTCTAAACCAGGTAAATTCAAGCAGAGAATAGTGCTTTGTGATGCTGTAACAGAGAGGGCCCGGGAAGGGTCATCAGAGGCAGCCTCCTGAGCAGGTTGCATATTAGTTGAGGCTAAATGATGACATGAAGAGAGCAATGAAAACTCAGGAGGAATGGGTCCTATAGAATCCAGAGGTAGCACAGACCAGACCACATAGAATGGAGGTTTGCAAACCTGGCTGGACTGAGAATCACCAGGCCAGTGGCACATCCTACATAATTGGTGTTGGCATGGGGCCCAGGCTTTGCCATTTTGCAAAAGCTCTATAAAACATTCTTATGTGCAGATGGGACTGAGATGCTACCGTGTGGGATGGGAGAAGTATGATGAAGACCACAACAGAGTTTTAAGAAGGGGGATTGGCATGATCTAATTTACATTTTTAAAGTATTATTGCTATGTGCAGGAGGTTTCGTGGCTTTCTGCAGGGCCTTGAAGAAAAAAGTAAGATTTTTACTTTCAATGGAAGAATGGGAACAAGACCTGAAAAAGGAATGAGAAGTGATATGGGTTGGTATTGGAAGGAGTGATGGGATTTTGGGTGACACAGGTGTGGACAGATCCAAGGAATAACATAGTGGAGCTGCTAAGCAGATAAACCTCTTAATTAAGACAGAAGTGAAGGCTTTGCCTTAGGTAAATTGTTAAGCAGCAATGGTAATCTTTGATTCCTCCTTTGGGTAGTCTCTGTTCCCTTTCTCTCTCTCCATGTTGGGAGGTTTCCCACCCTGGGTGCTATTATCTTGGGTAGGCTTGGGGTTTGTTGAGTTTTTTTTCTGTCACTGTCGTAGTCATTTTAACAATTGCTCCTGTTTTCTACCTAATGTACCTCTGCAGCAGTAATCAAACACAAAATGAGTCATGGAGATTTCCAAATGGGCTTTCACGCAAGCTTCAATATGTTAGTGCACCATGGAAGCTATTTCCTGTAAGAGACTCCCAGAGTAGCACCTGACAACAAGGTTCTCAATTCCTAGGTCAAGAGCTTCATTAAATCTTTCTTGGCCTCTCCTGCACTGGGACTTTATGTCACGGAGACAGTGCTGTGTTGGCATCAAATGGTGGTGCCATGTGTTAAGTAATCTTTCTTTTAATTTCTCTCATCAATGGGGCAGTGGTGGGACTTTATGAAGCCATGAAAACAGCTAGTATTCTGTAAGGCTGAAGTGATCTAATGTTAAGGTTCCTGAACTTAAAATACGTACTTCCCAAGATGAGTAATAGCTGACATGTCTTTTTCCCCCCTGGCTTAGCAACCCATTGTCATGCTAACATCTTTCTTCTCTGAGAATGGTTTGTCTGTGCCCATCTGTATGGGGGAGGATTAAATTATTGACCAAGAACACAGGTTATCAAGTTAGACTTGCCTTCCAATCAGGATTTTACCACTACTAAGTATGGTTCTGTACAAGTTATTTAACCAGTCTGAGACTTGATGTCCTCATCTGAACCTTGCCACTTAACAAATTAACCTTGAACAAGAGCATCAGCATCACCTGGGAGACATTTCTAACGAAATGTGGGATCTCAAGCCCTATCCCACACCTACAGAATTAGAATCTGCATTTTTAACAAGATCCCCTGATGATCATATAAATGTTAGGGTTAAGAAACAATAATCTAGAAAAATCTGTGCTGTGTTTAACTTTACCTGTGGGTAAAAATGTCTATTGCTGAAGAATGCCAGCAGAAGAAAACTTGTTAGTTGCAATTTTCAGTGTAGAATGGATTTTTAAGAAGCTTATTTGTAAAAGATAGAAATAATGGAGAGAAAAGGACAAACCATTTTATATTTTGGAAGGCATACAGGCCTTTAGTTACCCCCTCAAATTACAAAAACGAAGTGGTTGCGCTCACCTTGGCAGCACATATACAAAAACCAAGTGACCGCTCAATTTGTCTGTACCCTGAGTGGAAATATGGAATTGGAAAATATGGCGAAGACATAATTACACCGTGAAGCATCAAATCACATTTTTTAGGCTTCTTACTTTACTTAGAATCACCACTACCCACTTTGTCTTGGAATACTCACTATTCTTGATAGAACTCATAGGAAAAACAGTTTATAACAAGCACGGAATCTGTACACAAATAGAACAAGCTTAGACATTTCACAAACTGCCAATTTTTATTGGCTTCCTAACTGTCTCTATTTTTACTTAGTTAGGAGAAGAGACAAGAAAGAAAGAATACTGAAGTTTCTAGTCATCCTGAGTCACATCCACACTTGTGTCATCATCATCGTCTGCTTTCTTCTTCTTAGAGGTGTCCTATTAATCTCTCAACTACTGCTATTTCATTTTTGGTGTGGACCACTAGAGAAAATGCTTTTCTATTCAACCACCACGAATGATCTTTTTCTCTTTTATTTTATTTTTTTACATTAACACCACCCTTTTCACTCTTTTCTTGCTCCCTGTTACCCTCACTACCCAGGAAGTAACCTGTGAATGCTTTGGTCCAAATTTTGGATGTAACTCTCTATAATGATGATTCATGGATGATCTTCAGTTACTTTGTGTTACATTGTATGTCCCATTGATAGGTCTAGACAGTAAGAGTTCTTTTTTTGTGTTAGGAAAGAATTAATTACTATAAAGACTGTCATTCTCTTCATTAGCCTGAACTACCAGTAATAATCAGTACAACAACATCAAGACAGTAGACTCTGATTCAGATCCATTTTCCAATTGATGTTCAACTATTTAATCATACTATGTGAAGAGTTTGCATGAGAAGAGGGAGAATGAAAGTCAAAATTATGTAATTCAGCATAGTCCATGTTATTCTAAGGCAACATGCAACTCCCAAATCACAGTAGCTTAACCTCACAAAATGTCATGAGAATTCTAAAGTGCATGTCCAGTGTGAGTTGATAATAGTGCCCGTCTCATAATAGATACTCGGGGATGAGATGAAGACGGGTTCCATTTAGACACATGCTTTCTCCATAACCATGGAATGGCAGGAATGAAGAGAATCCACAATGGGGCTCTCAAAGTTTTTTCCCAGAAGTGGCATTGGCCAAAACATGTCACACAGCTATCCTCAAATGGGGTGGGGGAAGTACAAACCTATTGTGTCCAGAAGGAGGAAAGCCAGCAATACTTGGTCACCAGTATTAATGACTATCCAAGATTATCACACCCTTAGATCTTTTGGCTTTGAGCTCTCCTGCTTTACCACACACTAGTTTTGTGACCTTAGTAAACCTTGACTTTCTCAACAGTAAAATAGCTATAAAGCACCTGCCCTTCTTACCTCAAGGCTTATTTTGAGGACCAAATTCCCTAATGTATGTATTCTTATCAGCAAAATCTTTAGTTCCTGATACATGACCTTATTTCCATCTGTGTTCTATTGTGTTGATTAGGCAATGGATGATTTGCTAATATTAAATATGAATGCTCTTATATAAAATCCTAGTATGAGTTAATTAAAATGTCGAGAAGATTGTTTATATATGATCAAAAGGCAGGCATAAAATGTGATAATACAATTAATTTTGCCCTGTATTATCAATGTGAGAATGTGGAACATTATGCTGTTTCTTAGAAAGTCAGCTCCACCACCATTGCTGCCATCCCTCTGAAACTACATACTCCAATAGATTTGTTCTGAAAATCGTTAATTTAGTTTGAAGGGAAACTTACAGGAACACAAAGTCCCCAGGATCATGATTGCTACTGTCTAATAAGTCTCTGGACAGTAGAAGGGATTGGAAAGGCTATAGGAAAAGGGGAAAAAGAGAAAGAAGAGGAATTAAATAGATGGCTGGCCATCGGATTAGAACTTTGGGGAAAGAGTAAGTGTATTTACCAGAAATTTCTCTCTCTCTCTGTTTTTCTTTCTAAGCTTATCTTTTGAATCTTCCATTTCTCTCCATCAATTTTACAGAATAACTATAACACTAAAGTTTTGTGGAAGTGAAGCTTGTGTTGACTTTTTTTTTTTTTGAGAGGATGGTTTACAAAGTTCTGAGTATTTTTTAAGGTGGATACAGGGTGAGAACTCAGGCTGATTGTGAGACATCCACTCAAATGAGTGACACCAAGAATGATAAAAATGAGAGGAGCAGGCTTTTGGGCAAGACGCAAAACCAACTAGCCAAGCAGTTATTTGTGTCTCCCAAAAGAGTTCTGTGGGTTAAGCATGTGTAGGTCCCCCTTATTTTTTATTCGATTATATAAATAACATCTTGGATGACTCACTCCTAGCAAGGAGTAAACTAAGCCATTTTGCTTCCTAGAGCCATTGTGCAAAAGGCCATAGAACCCAGTACATACCAGAATGTAAGAAAGAACATCAGGTTCAAGATGGAAAGTGAGTACACAACAGATCTTCTAAGTCAGAGGCACTGGAGGAGAGAACAAGGAATAAACACAGACAAAGAGTGGTTAAATCACCAAGCACATTGGAACAGATGCCATGGAGCTGATCTAAGTTTATTGTGGAAACAGGACTCAGTGCATCTGCATTGGCTAGCTCAGTCTTCCTAAAGTTTCTGGAACACAGCAGACACTAGATATATATTGGTCTTCTGGATTTCACTCATCATTAACTTTTCAACAGGTTTTTAATTCATAAAGCATCTGGGTTTGTGTAATTGCTTACCTAACAGTGCCCATTACATGGTTGGATGGTAACCAGGACAGAGATAAACGAGGAAAACAGAATGCTCTTCAAGCCATCTCAAGTACTGAAGTAGAAAACTATAGTTTACTAAAAATCTTCAGTAAAATAGCAGTCTCATGGTTTCAGGTCCCAGCCCTGCTACTTCTTAGGTATGTGACCCAAGTTAAGTCATTTAATTTCTCTGCATTTCAATTTCTCCATATATAAGAGGATAATAACAAACTACCTGCATCACATGGTTGTTGGGTAATATACCAATGAATCATTTAAGTTCTTTTTAAAATGCATAAGCTGTTAATAAAATAACATGCACAAATTGTTATACAAATGAGATGCTCTCCTACATCCACATCTTTGCATGGGTATTTCCTTTGCATAGGCTTCACCCCAACACTGCTGCATGTGCAAACTCCTAATGGCTCTTCATGCCTAAACTCCAGTGGTCTTCTGTGACCCTTCCCTCCTTTTCAGTTAGGTAAGATGCCCCTCCTCAATCTATTATAGCACAAATCATACTCTATTTTTCCTGATGTCATTTTTATGATGGCAAATTAGTATTAATTTATGAAATAACTCTAAAAATGTCTTTCCATTATGAATGCTTGATGACAATTATTACTGCTTAAAAAGTCAACGTGAGGACAAAGATGGATGCAGGCTGATTATTGCTATTTTGACACTAGTTTATGTCTTCTTAACATCAGTCAAATGTTTACCAACTCAGTTGAGGCCAAACTAGAACCTGCTGCTTTAGGCCAATCATAAATGTAAAAGGAAACATGGGACACCTAAATTGTGGATCTGTACTTGATTTTAAATATGTCATCTAGACAACCTAGACTCTGCTTATATTTAATATTTTAAAACATAATCATGAAAGTGAACATGTACTTAATTCTTGTAGAGATTTTCCTAACTTATAGAATATGTTTTTGGTCACCTAAGGGTCTAAAGACCCCAATTTCAGGGGGAAAAAAATATTATGGAGATTGGGTGCAACAGAGAGTACAAGTAATGAAAACAGAGACCTAAATAACTTACTGACAGCACAATATTTTCACAAAATTCCGAACTAACAGTATGAAGAGATGATAGTTGGCAGATTATTTGCAGAAAAAACTCAAAATATACTGGACATAAAGAGATTTATTCAGGAATGCAAGTAGATGCCAACCAGACAATCAAGACAGGTGTAATTAACACAAACTGAAGAAGACAAAGAGAAAGAAAAGTAATTTTTTTAGCAAAGGATTACTGCTTGAAATTTCTTTACTGCTAGGCAATATTGGACATTGATTTGATTTTTATTGCAATGAAGTGATAACAAAGTCACAAATCATTAACTTCCACAGAGGACATTGAAAGGAAAACGTCTCTCTTTTAGATGCTGTTATTTAAACATTTAGCCTGGCTCAAGAGATTCCTTGGCCTGATGACTGGCTTTCTTAAAACATCCAGCGTGGTCTCTCCAGGAAGTACCCTTGGAGGAGGATAGAAGAAGGAGTGTGACTTCCTTAACAACAGAACACTTTGAGTTTCAAGAAATTCACAGAACTGGATTCTGAGAGGAGAGTGATTATCCCTGAGAGAGATGTGTGGGGTGCACCCAAGCATGGACAGGCATGGGCAGGTTTGCTGAATTCCTCTCATCCTTTTCTTTATTACACGTCTGTTTAATTATTTTTTAATATACCACACATTCAGTACTTTGTAATTAAAGCAAAAACATAAAAGATCACCAAAGTATATCCTTCTTTTATTTTCTTCTGGAATGGTTGTGGTCATTAAAATGAAAGCAATGTGGGGGGCGGAGCAAGATGGCGGAGGAGTAGGAAACCTGGATTTCATCTGGTCTAAGGAATTCAGCTGGATAGGGATCAAACCACTCTGAACACCTACAAACTCAACAGGAGACTGAAGAAAAGAATAGCAACAACTCTGAACAGAAAAGTGACCACTTTCTGGAAGGTAGAACGTGCAGAGAAGTGAATCTGAGGCGATATTCGGGAGAATAGATGGTGGGGGAGGGGCCTCCGTTGGCCACTTCTGGCAAGTGATAGAGGCAGAGAGCACAAAATTGGAACTTTTAGAAGTTTGCCCTGCTGAGGGACGTTGCTCCAGTGGCTAAGTGGGGGGTGGAACCCTCCTGGGACATTGTGGTCTCAGGACCCTCGGGATCACAGACCAGGGGTGCCTGAGTGTGGCAGAGCTCCCAGGTATCAGAGCGGGGAAGCCAGCTGCAGAGACGGACCAAAGGCGCAGGCTCTCAGCTCGGGGTTGCCATAAACCGTGATCCCTGGCAGTCAGGCCACTGCTCCTCCAGCAGGAACCCAACAAGCGGCAGATCCGGGGAGACTCCCCTTCCTCCCCCGGGAAGAAGGTGCAGGAGCACACTGCAGGGATCTGCTGGGTTTGGAGACTCCACACCGAGTCAGGTGCCAGAGATAGAAATGCTCGGTCACAGGGCGGGTGAGCATGGAGTGTGGCCAGAGACTGGGGAGACAGGAGTGACTGACAGCTTTTCTCTGGGGGCTCACTGAGGAGCGGGGCCTCGAGTTCTCGGCTCCTCCGGGGCGGAGATTGGGAGGCTGCCATTTTCACTCCTGGCCTCCAAAGCTGTACAGAAGGCTTGCAGGGAACAAAAGCTCCTGAGAGCAAACCCAAGCATACTTAGCCCAGACCGGGCAAGGGCGGGGCAATTCCGCCTCTGGCAAAGACATTTGGGAACCACAGCAACAGGCCCCTCTCCCAGAAGAGCAGTGAGAACAGCCAGCCAAGACCAAGTTTACCGATCAATGAGAATGGCAGAACTTCAGCGCTAGGGGAATACTGCACATAGAATCCATGACTTTTTTACCATGATTCTTTAGTCTTTCAAAGTTAAGTTTTTTTTTAACTTTTCTTTTTTGAATATTTCTTTTTCCCTTTTTCAAACAACATCTTATTAATCCCTTTTTTAAAAAACATTTTTATTTTTCATTTTTAGAGTCATATTCTATCCCTTCCTAGTAGTTACCCTTATTTTGGCATATATATATAAGTTCTTTCTTTAAAATTTTGAGATAGTTTGATAGATCAAAATATACCCTAAATCTCTAGTGTATGGTTTTGTTCTATTCTCCTGCCTGATCAAATTCTCTCCCTTTTACCTCCTTTTTTTTATATCCTCTTCTTTCTTTTTTCAAACAACTTCTTAAAAACTCCTTTTATAAAATTTTTTATAATTTTCATCTTTACAATCATATTCCATCCCTTCATTATATGAACCCTTATTTTTGTACATATATAAGTTTTTCTTTCTTTAAAATTTTGGGAGGCACTTTCTTCTGACAGACCAAAATACACCCAAAATCTAGTGTGTGGCACTGATATATGCACCAGCCTGATCATATTCTGTTTCTTTTTTTGTTTTGTTTTGTTCTGTTTTTGTTTTTATCTTTTTCTTTTTCTTTATTTTTTGTTTTTCTTTTTTCTTTCTTTCTTTCCCTTTCTTTTCCCCCGGCTTCAGGTCTTTTCTGATTTCTTTAGAGTATATTTTCTGGGGCAGTTGTTACCCTGTTAGCATTTTGTTCTCTCATTCATCTATTCTCCTCTCAACAAAATGACAAGATGGAAAAAATCACCTCAACAAAAAGAACAAGAGGTAGTACCAACTGCCAGGGACCTATTCAATACAGACATTACTACGATGTCGGACCTAGAGTTCAGAATCATGACTTTAAAGATACTAGCTAGGCTTGAAAAAAGCATGGAAGTTATTAGAGAAACCCTTTCTGGAGAAGTAAAAGAGCTAAAATCCAACGAAGTAGAAATCAAAAAGGCTATTAATAAGGTGCAATCGAAAATGGGGGTGCTACCTGCTAGGATAAATGAGGCAGAAGAGATAATCATTGATATAGAAGACCAAATGATGGAGAATAAAGAAGCTGAGAAAAAGAGATAAACAACTACTGGATCACGAGGGCAGAATTCGAGAGATAAACAATACCATAAGACAAAAGAACATTAGAATAATTGGGATGCCAGAAGAAGAAAGCGAGGGGCAGAAGTTATATTGGACCAAATTATAGCAGAGAACTTCCCTAATTTGGGGAAGGAAGCAGGCATCAAAATCCAGGAAGCACACAGAACCACTCTCAAAATCAATAAAAATATGTCAACACCCCAACATCTAATTGTAAAACTTACGAATCTCAGAGACAAAGAGAAAATCCTGAAAGCAGCTGGGACAAGAGATATGTAACCTACAATGGTAGAAACATTAGATTGGCAACAGACCTATCCACAGAGACCTGGCAGGCCAGAAAGGACTGGCATGATATATTCACTATCTCAGCACTAAATGAGAAAAATATACAGCCAAGAATACCATATCCAGCTAGGCTGTCATTGAAAATAGAAGGAGAGAGAAAAAGCTTCCAGGACAAACAAAAACTCAAGGAATTTTAGACCCTAAGACACCCCCAGATTGAAAGGGAGGGGGTGGAAAACCATTTACCATGTTAATGGACACCAAAAGAAAGCTGGGGTGGCAATCCTTATATCAGACAAATTAGATTTTAAACCAAAGACTGTAATAAGAGATGAGGAAGGACACTATATCCTACCTAAAGGGTCTATCCAACAAGTAGATCTAACAATTGTAAATATCTATGCCCCTAACATGGTAGCAGCCAATTATATAAGGCAATTAATAACAAAAGCAAAGAAACACATCAACAACAATATAATAATAGTGGGAGACTTTAACACCTCCCTCACTGAAATGGACAGATCGTCTAAGCAAAGATCAACAAGGAAATAAAGACTTTAAATGACACACTGGACCAAATGGACTTCACAGACATATTCAGAACATTCCATCCCAAAGCAACAGAATACACATTCTTCTCTAGTGCCCATGGAACATTCTCCAGAATCTATCACATCCTACGTCATAAGTCAGGTCTGAAATGGTACCAAAAGATTGGGATCATTCCCTGCCTATTTTCAGACCACAATGCTTTGAAACTAGAACTCAATCACAAGAGGAAAGTCAGAAAGAACTCAAATACATGGAGGCTAAAGAGCATCCAATTACAGAATGAATGGCTCAACCAGGAAATTAAAGAAGAATTAAAAAAATACATGGAAACCAATGAAAATGAAACATAACTGTTCAAAATCTTTGGGATGCAGCAAAGGCAGTCCTAAGAGGAAAGTATAGAGCAATACAAGCCTTTCTCAAGAAACAAGAAAGGTCTCAAGTAACAACCTAACCCTACACCTAAAGGAGCTGGAGAAAGAACAGCAAATAAAGCCTAAACCCAGCAGGAGAAGAGAAATAATAAAGATCAGAGCAGAAATCCATGAAATAGAAACTAAAAGAACAGTAGAACAGATCAACGAAACTAGGAGCTGGTTCTCTGAAAGAATTAACAAAATTGATTAATCCCTGGCCAGACTTATCAAAAAGAAAAGAGAAATGACCCAAATCAACAAAATCATGAATGAAAGAGGAGAGATCACAACCAACACCAAAGAAATACAAACAATTATAAGAACATATTATGAGCAACTCTGTGCCAGCAAATTAGATAACCTGGAAGAAATGGATGCATTCCTAGAGATGTATCAACTACCAAAACTGAACCAGGAAGAAATAGAAAACCTGAACAGACCTATAAGCACTAAGGAAATTGAAGCAGTCATCAAAAATCTCCCAACAAACAAAACCCCAGGGCCAGATGGCTTCCCAGGGGAAATCTACCAATCATTTCAAGAAGAACTAATACCTATTCTTCTGAAATTGTTCCAAAAAATAGAAATGGAAAGAAAACTTCCAAAGTCCTTTTATGAGGCCACCATTACCTTGATCCCCAAACCAAAGACCCCACAAAAAAGAGAATTACAGACCAATATCCTTGATGAACATGGATGCAAAAATTCTCACCAAAATACTAGCCAATAGGATCCAACAGTACATTCAAAGGACTATTCACCACGACCAAGTGGGATTTATCCCTGGGCTGCAGGATTGGTTCAACATCCACAAATCAATCCACATGATACAATACATTAGCAAAAGAAAGAACAAGAATCATATGATCCTCTCAATAGATGCAGAAAAAGCATTTGACAATGTACAGCATCCTTTCTTGATCAAAACTCTTGACACTGTAGCGATATAGGGTACATACCTCAATATCATAAAAGCCAACTATGAAAAACTTACAGCGAATATCATTCTCAATATGGAAAAACTGAGAGCTTTCCCCCTATGGTCAGGAACGTGGCAGGGATGTCCACTATCACCACTGCTATTCAACATAGTATTGGAAGTCCTAGCCACAGCAATCAGACAACAAAAAGAAATCAAAGGCATCCAAATTGGCAAAGAAGAAGTCAAACTCTCACTCTTTGCGGATGATATAATACTTTATGTGCAAATCCCAAAAGACTCCACCCCAAAACTGCTAGAACTCATACAAGAATTCAGTCAAGTGGCAGGATATAAAATCAATGCACAGAAATCAGTGGCATTCCTATACACCAACAACAAGACAGAAGAAAGAGAAATTAAGGAGTCGATCCCATTTACAGTTGCACCCAAAACCATAAAATACCTAGGAATAAATCTAACCAAAGAGCAAAGGATCTGTACTCAGAAAACTATAAAATACTCATGGAAGAAATTGAGGAAGACACAAAGAAATGGAAAAACGTTCCATGCTCATGGATTGGAAGAACAAATATTGTGAAGATGTCAATGCTACCTAAAGCAGTGTACACATTCAATGCAATCCCCATCAAAATACCATCCACTTCTTTCAAAGAAATGGCACAAAGAATCCTGAAATTTGTATGGAACCAGAAAAGACCCCAAATAGCCAGAGGAATGTTGAAAAAGGAAAGCAAAGCTGGTGGCATCACAATTCCGGACTTGCAGCTCTATTACAAAGCTGTCATCATCAAGACAGTATGGTACTGGCACAAAAACAGACACACAGATCAAGGGAACAGAATAGAGAGCCCAGAAATGGACCCTCAACTCTCTGGTCAACTTATCTTTGACAAAGCAGGAAAGGATGTCCAATGGCAAAAAGACAGTCTCTTCGACAAATGGTGTTGGGGAAATTGGACAGCCACATAGAGGAGAATGAAACTGGACCATTTTCTTACACCACACACAAAAATAGACTCCAAATGGATAAAAATCCTCAATGTGAGACAGGAGTCCCTCAAAATCCTAAAGGAGAACACAGGCAGCAACCTCTTTGACCTCAGCCGAAGCAACTTCTTCCTAGAAACATCGCCAAAGGCAAGGGAAGCAAGGGCAAAAATGAACTATTGGGGCTTCATCAAGATAAAAAGCTTTTGCACAGCAAAAGAAACAGTCAACAAAACCAAAAGACAACCAACAGAATGGGAGAAGATATTTGCAAATGACATATCAGATAAAGGGCTAGTATCTAAAATATATAAAGAACTTATCAAACTCAACACCCAAAGAACAAAGAATCCAATCAAGAAATGGGCAGACATGAACAGACATTTTTCCAAAGAAGACATCCAAATGGCCAACAGACACATGAAAAAGTGCTCAATATCGCTCAGCATCAGGGAAAATCCTAATCAAAACCTCAATGAGCTACCACCTCACACTGGTCAGAATGGCTAAAATTAACAAGTCAGGAAATGACAAATTTGGCGGGGATGCAGGGAAAGGGGAACACTCCTACACTGTTGGTGGGAATGCAAGCTGGTGCAACCACTCTGGAGAAGAGTGGAGGTTCCTCAAAAAGTTGAAAATAGAGCTACCATACAATCCAGCAATTGTACTACTGGGTATTTACCCCATAGATACAAATGTAGGGATCCGAAGGAGTATGTGCACCCCGATGTTTATAGCAGCAATGTTCACAATAGCCAAATTGTGGAAAGAGCCAAGATGTCCTTTGACAGATGAATGGATAAGAAGATGTGTTATATATATGCAGTGGAATATTATGCAGCTATCAAAAGGAATGTAATCTTGCCATTTGCAATGACATGGATGGAACTGGAGGGTGTTATGCTCAGCGAAATTTGTCAATCAGAGAAAGACATGTATCATATGACCTCACTTATATGAGGAATTCTTAATCTCAGGAAACGAACAGTGTTGCTGGAGCGGTTGGTGGGGTGGGAGGGATGGGGTGGCTGGTTGATGGACACTGGGGATGGTATGTTCTATGGTGAGTGCTGTGAATTGTGCAAAACTGTTGAATCACAGATCTGTGCCTCTGAAACCAATAATGCAATATATGTTAAGGAAAAAAAAAAGATAGCAGGAGGGGAAGAATGAAGGGGGGGAATCGGAGGGGTAGACGAACCATGAGAGACGATGGACTCTGCAAAACAAACTGAGGGTTCTAGAGGGGAGGTGGGTGGGAGGATGGGTTAGCCTGGTGATGGGTATTAAAGAGGGCATGTTCTGCATGGAGCACTGGGTGTTATGCACAAACAGAGTCATGGAACACTACATCATAAACTAATGATGTAATGTATGGTGATTAACATAACAATAAAAAATTTTAAAAATAGGAAAAAAATAAAATGAAAGCAATGACCTTGTTTTATACCTTGTTGAGCAAGAAGACACCTTGCGTATAAAGGACTATATTTCCATAACTTAAAAGTCAGTTACTGCTTGACCATTGAGGCAGATTACTTTGAATACTTTTCCCAAGAGGACTTCTTATTAAAATGACTCTGTGTCAAGAGCTAATGTAGAAACTCATTTCACTCCTTAATTACTTCATGGGTAGAAATTGCTTCCTAAGCTTTACTTGGAACTGATATTTTTCTCCTTAACTTAATTTTCTTTCATTCACCAGGTTCAATTGCCTGTGGCAAATACAAAGAAGAAAAACAGTCAGTCTGTCATACATATTTCTTTAAAAACAAAAATTGTATTTCTCAGTTAGATCTGTTACTACCTTTTCTGCTCTATGTAAAGATATGCAACCCATCTCAAAACTGCAGACCTCTTATTTTCTGGATCCTGAACCTTGTTTGCCCATTTTAATACAAGGGCTGTTAGTGTTTCAGCTTTCAAATGCAGTGAGCAACATAATCTATGAGAGCTGAAATAGAAATGTGTTTAGTCTGACCTGAACCTATCAAATCTGATCATCATTAAAAGCTTGACACTATAGCTCGTCTTTTCCAGTTCTTACCCCCGAGAAATTTATGTTGAATTGGAAGCTCAATTTTGCTCCCTACTATTAAGAAAAGTTAGATGGATCTCAGATAAAGTAACCTAACTTGGCAGGATTTCCACATCTGCCACTTGCTTCCCTCTTTAAGGGGGAATATGCCCTTTTTAGGCCTTTCAGGATACCCTGGTGTATGGATTCTTGATTCAAGCGTATCTCCACACCTCTTCTTGACCTTTATTTTTAACATAGCTCCAACAAAATGAAAGAAGTCTTGATTCCAACGATTGATCTTTAGAGAAAAATGAGAGAATAACTTATTTAGAGAGAGGGAAAGAGCCAAGCAACTAAAGGAGTTAGGGATTTCTTGAAGAAACTTGCCTGTTGATGAGTAGTATTCTTTTCTTCATCAAATGCCTAACAGATACTAATGTTAATTGAAATGAGCAGAAGTTTATGTAAAAAATTTATTAAATCCAAAATTTATATGCCAATCAGGAAGTCCACCACTTAATCTGAATATGTGTTTAGGTACAAAACACTATCCTTTGTAACTGGTATATTGATGATAATTGAATTATAAATATTAGCTTTCTAATACATATTTTGCCTTTGAAACATTAAATTCATTCTGTTAGCCTGGTATGTAATATTACTATGAATTCCTTCATTATAAAAGGTATGATTTTATATTTGTAAGTAAAAAAACAAATTATTTGGGAAAATATATGTGAGTAATACATATTTGAAAAAAATTTTTGATTCAGACGTGAAAATTAAATCAACAGTAGACATTCTCCACTGAATTGACTCACCTGATTAACTTCCTCCATTTCTATTGTAAGACACAATGATTAATTAATAGAAAGGACAACTGAACATTATGGAAAATGGGAATGTACTTCTGCTTTTACCAGTTGAGCCCCATGCTTACTTAGAATCAGTTTTGTTCTCAAACCATAACAATACTTGTCATTATAACCACATGATTTAATTACGTTAATTATGTACAACTAAAGAAGAACTGTGACTTCTGTGAAAGCCAAGTTGAGTGCTTTAGAAAGTCTTACTTGAAAAAGAAGTCCCACTAAAAATGAGGAG
Source organism: Mirounga angustirostris (assembly GCF_029215605.1). Lineage (NCBI taxonomy): Eukaryota > Metazoa > Chordata > Mammalia > Carnivora > Phocidae > Mirounga > Mirounga angustirostris. The sequence goes on from NW_026991725.1 coordinate 18,116,252, forward strand.
AAAAAATGGTATTGATATTAGGCCAGAAAACTGTAAGAGAAAAGGAAGCAGTAAGCTGGAAGACTATGCATTCAGAATACTTTAGATTTTCTCGGCACTTAATGGAGTAGAAAATGGTTTATAGGGGTGGTTTGTGCAAGAAAATCCAATCATATACCTGAAAAAGGAAAAAAAAAGTTTCTAATCTTCATAGAAGTCAAAATCATGCCATCTAATATTCCTGATAACATACTTCAGCAATTTATGTTTAGCCTGTTTAAAGCAGCATTTTGTTATTTCATGTCTGTACTAATTTGCAGTATGTCTTATTAACTGGTCCATCTTTGATGTTAGTTTTTAATTTGCATAGTTGATAATGAGTGTGACTGATTGTGTTGTGTTCAGCAACTACTCACCACACTTCTTCCCCTCTACAGAAGAGTCTATATCTCCTCCCCACTGACATTGGGCTTGCCCATGTGACATATTTTAGCCAGTAGAAAGTTGATAGAAGTGACAATGCATAAATTCTTAGTTAAGGCTTTATGAGGCTTGGCTAATTTCTGGGAGCCCTCCTGAGCCTCTGATATCCACCACAAGAAGATCACACCCCAGGATTAAACTGCTTGTTCAGCCTGAATCTTAAAATGAGAGACACAGGGAGGAAACCTGAGTTTGACTAGCACCCTGGACTCAGGTGATGTGTCCAGCTAAAGTGGGCTAAGTTGAGGCTGAATTACACCCTACAGAGCTGTGATGAGGAAGAGTTAACAATATATTGTTGAGGCCACTGAGTGTGTGTTGTTTCACATTATTATTGCAGCAAAATGCAGACTCATCCAGTTTTTTTTCTTTATGTTTATATTCTTTACTTTTTTCCCATTCAATACCTACCCTCTTTAATACCCATCACCAGGCTAACCCATCCCACCCATCCCCCCCCCCAGAACCCTCAGTTTATTTCTCAGAGTCCATAGTCTCTCATGGTTCGTCTCCCCCTCCAATTCCCCCCCTTCATTTTTCCCTTACTACCATCATCTTTTTTTTTTTTTAACATATAATGTATTATTTGTTTCAAGGTACAGGTCTGTGATCCCACAGTCTTAACAATTCACAGTGCTCACCACAGCACATACCCTCCCCAATGTCTATCACCCAGCCACATCCCTCCCCCCCATCACTCCAGCAACCCTCAGTTTGTTTCCTGAGATTAAAAATTCCTCATATCAGCGAGATTGTATGATACATATCTTTCTCTGATTGACTTATTTCACTCAGCGTAATACCCTCTAGTTCCATTCACATCGTTGCAAATGGCAAGATTTCATTCCTTTTGATGGCTGCATAATATTCCATTGTATATATACACCATTACTCTTTATCCATTCATCTGTTGATGGATGTCTTGGCTTTTTCCAAAGTTTGGCTATTGTGGACATTGCTGCTATAAACTTCGGGGTGCATGTATCCCTTCGGATCCCTAGAGTTGTAACTTTAGGGTAAATACCCAGTAGTGCAATTGCTGGGTCGTAGGGTAGCTCTGTTTTCAACTTTTGAGGAACCTCCATACTGTTTTTCCAAGTGGCTACGCCAGCTTGCATTCCCACCAAAAGTGTAGGAGGGTTCCCCTTTCTCACATCCCCGCCAAAATCTGTCGTTTCTTGACTTGGTAATTTTAGCCATTCTGACTGGTGTGAGGTGGTTTCTCATTGAGGTTTTGATTTGGAATTCCCTGTTGCCGAGCCATGTTGAGCACTTTTTCATGTGTCTGTTGGCCATTTGGATGTCTTCTTTGGAAAAATGTCTGTTCATGTCTTCTGCCCTTTTCTTGATTGGATCATTTGTTCTTTGGGTGTTGAGTTTGATAAGTTCTTTATAGATTTTAGATACTAGCCCTTTATCTGATATGTCATTTGCAAATATCTTCTCCCATTCTGTTGGTTGTCTTTTGGTTTTGTTGACTGTTTCTTTTGCTGTGCAAAAGCTTTTTGATGAAGCCCCAATAGTTCATTTTGCCCTTGCTTCCCTTGCCTTTGGTGATGTTTCTAGGAAGAAGTTGCTGCGTCTGAGATCGAAGAGGTTGCTGCCTGTGTTCTCCTTTAGGATTTTGAGGGACTCCTGTCTGACATTTAGGTCTTTCAACCATTTGGAGTCTATTTTTGTGTGCGGTGTAAGGAAATGGTCCAGTTTCATTCTCCTCCATGTGGCTGTCCAGTTTCCCAACACCATTTGTTGAAGAGACTGTCTTTTTTCCATTGGACATTCTTTCCTCCTTTTTTGAAGATTAGTTGACCGTAGAGTTGAGGGTCCATTTCTGGGCTCTCTATTCTATTCCATTGATCTGTGTGTCTGTTTTTGTGCCAGTACCATACTGTCTTGATGATGACAGCTTTGTAATAGAGCTGGAAGTCCGGAATTGTGATGCCTCCAGCTTTGCTTTTCTTTTTCAGTATTCCTCTGGCTATTTGGGGTCTTTTCTAGTTCCACACAAATTTTAGGATTATTTGTTCCATTTCTTTGAAAAAAGTGGATGATATTTTGATAGGGATTGTATTGAATGTGTAGATTGCTCTAGGTAGCATTGACATCTTCACAATATTTGTTCTTCCAACCCATGAGCATGGAACATTTTTCCATTTCTTTGTGTCTTCCTCAATTTTTCTGACTACAGATTCTTTGCCTCTTTGGTTAGATTTATTCCTAGGTATCTTTTGGGTTTGGGTGCAATTGTAGATGGGATCGACTCCTTAATTTCTCTTTCTTCTATTTTGTTGTTGGTGTGTAGAAAAGCCATTGATTTCTGTGCATTGGTTTTGTATCCTGCCATTTTACTGAATTCCTGTATGAGTTCTAGTAGTTTTGGGGTGGAGTCTTTTGTTTTTTCTACATAAAGTATCATATCATCTGCAAAGAGTGAGAGTTTGACTTCTTTTTTGCCAATTCGGATGCCTTTGATTTCTTTTTGTTGTCTGGTTGCGGTGGCTAGGATTTCTAGTACTATGTTGAATAGCAGTGGTGATATGGACATATCCCTGTCATGTTCCTGACATTAGGGGCAAGGTTCTCAGTTTTTCCCCATTGAGAATGATATTCGTTGTGTGTTTTTTGAAGATGTCTTTTATGATATTGAGGTATGTACCATCTATCCCTATACTCTGAAGAGTTTTGATCAAGAAAGGATACTGTACTTTGTCAAATGCTTTTTCTGCATCTGTTGAGAGGATCATAAGGTTCTTGTTCTTTCTTTTATTAAAGGTTCAGTTTGGTAGTTGATACATCTCTAGGAATACATCCATTTCTTCCAGATTATTTAATTTGCTGGCATATAGTTGCTCATAATATGTTCTTTTTTTAAATTTTTAAATTTTTTATTGTTATGTTAATCACCATAGATACATTATTAGTTTTTGATGTAGTGCTCCATGATTCATTGTTGGTGCATAACACCCAGTGCTCCATGCAGAACATGCCCTCTAATACCCATCACCAGGTTAACCCATCCTCCCACACCCCCTCCCCTCTAGAACCCTCAGTTCTAGCGCTCACCATAGCACAGACCCTTCCCATTGTCTATCACCCAGCCACCCCATCCCTCCCACCCCACCCCCCACTCCAACAACACTCAGTTTGTTTCCTGAGATTAAGAATTCCTCATAGCAGTGAGGTTATATGATACATGTCTTTCTCTGATTGACTTACTTCGCTTAGCAAAGCACCCTGCAGTTCCATCCACGTCATTGCCAATGGCAAGATCTCATTCCTTTTGATGGCTGCATAATATTCCATTGTATATATGTACCGCTTCGGATCCCTATATTTGTATCGTTGGGGTAAATACCCAATAGTGCAATTGCTGGGTCTTATGGTAGCTCTATTTTCAACTTTTTGAGGAAACTCCATACTGTTTTCCAGAGTGGTTGCAGCAGCTTGCATTCCCACCAACAGTGTAGGAGGTTTCCCCTTTCTCCACATCCCTGCCAACATCTTTCATTTCCTGAAAAAAGAAAGGAAAAGAAAGAAAAAAGGAAAAAAAAGATTAAAAAATGTATATGATCAAATATTTTCAGGCTGGTGCATAGATCAGTGCCACACACTAATTTTTGGGTGTATTTTGGTCTGTTAGAAGAAAGTGCCTCCCAAAATTTTAAAGAATGAAAAACTTATATATGTACAAAAATAAGGGTAAATATGATGAAGGGGTGGAATATGACTGTAAAGATGAAAATTATAAAAGATTTTATAAAAGGAATTGATAAGAATTTGGTTGAAAAAAGAAAAGAGAAAAAAGAAAGAGGGAGAGAATGTGATCAGGCAGGAGACTAGAACAAAGCCATACACTAGATATTTAAGGTATATTTTTGTCTGTTAGAAGAAAATGCATCCCAAAATTTTAAGGAGAGAACAACTTATATATATATACCAAAAATAAGGGTAACTACTATGAAGGGATAGGATATGACTCTGAAAAATAAAAAAGATTTTTAAAAAAGGAATTGATAAGATGTTGGGTGAAAAAGAGAAAAAGAAAAATTTAAAAAAAATTAAAAATTTAGCTTTGTAAGTCAATCAGAGAAAGACGTATCGTATGATCTCTCTGATATGAATAATTGTTAGTCTCAGGAAACAAACTGAGGGTTGCTGGTTTGTGGTTGGGGGGCTTGGGATGTGGTGGCTGGGTGATAAACATTGGGGAGAATATGTGCTCTGGTAAGCGCTGTGAATTGTGCAAGACTGTTGAATAACAGGGCACCTGGGTGGCTCAGATGGTTAAGCGTCTGCCTTTGGCTCAGGTCATGATCTCAGGGTCCTGGGATCGAGTCCCGCATCGGGCTCCCTGCTCCTTGGGAGACTGCTTCTCCCTCTGCCTCTCTCTCTGTCTCTGTCTCTCATGAATAAATAAATAAATAAGATCTTAAAAAAAAAAAGACTGTTGAATCACAGATCTGTGCCTCTGAAACAAATAATGCAATATATGTTAAGAAAAAAAGAAGAAGATAGTAGGAGGGGACGAATGAAGGGGGGGAAATTGGAGTGGGAGATGAACCATGAGAGACGATGGACTCTGAAAAACAAACTGAGGGTTATAGAGGGGACGGCGGTAAGAGGATGGGTTAGCCTGGTGATGGGTATTAAAGAGGGCACGTTATGCATGGAGCACTGCACAAACAATGAATCATGGAACTCTACATCAAAAACTAATGATGTAATGTATGGTGATTAACATAACAATAAAAAATAAATAAAAATAAAGTATATCGAGCAAAAAAAAAAAATTAGCTTTGAAAGACTAAAGAATCGGGGAAAAAATCCATGAATTCTATGTGCTGTTTTCCCCTAGTGCTGGAGTTCTGTCCTTCTCATTCATCAGTAAACTTGGTCTTGGCAGGCTGTTCTTGCTCATCTTCCGGGGGAGGGGCCTGTTGCCATAGTTCCCAAATGTCTTTGCCGGAGGCGGAAGTGCCCTGCCCTTTCCAGTCCAGGCTTAGTAATCTGCTCGGGTTTGCTCTCGGGAGCTTTGGAAGATGAGTGAAAATGGCAGCCTCCCAATCTCTACCCAGAGTAGCCAAAAACTTGGGGCCCCAGAGAAAAGCAGTCAATCACTCCCATCTCCCCGGTCTCTGGCCGCACTCCATGCTCATCTGGCCTGTGACTGTGCGTTTCTATTTCTAGCTCACGACCCTGTGTGGAGTCTCCAAACCCAGCAGATCCCTGTGGTGCGCTTCCATGCTGCTCCTCCCGGGGAAAGAAGGGGAATCTCCTCGGATCTGGCACTTGTTGGGTCCCTGCTGGAGGAGCAGTGGCCCGACTGTGCCGTGGATCACGGTTTATGGCAACCCCGAGCTTAGAGCCTGCTCCTCGGCTCCGTCTCTGCAGCCGGCTTCCCCACTCCGATACCTGGGAGCTCTGCCTCACTCAGGCACCCCCAGTCTTTCTGTGACCCCAAGGGTCCTGAGAGGACCTTTTCCCACGAGGGTTCCACCCCTTGCTTAAACACTGGAGTGACGTCCCGCAGCAGAGCAGACTTCTAAAAGTTCCGATTTTGTGCTCCGCGGCTCTATCACTTGCCGGTAGCGGCTGACGGAGGCCCCCTCCCCCACCATCTATCCTCCCAGATATCACTTCGATTCATTTCTCTGCATGTCCTACCTTCCAGAAAGTGGTCGTTTTTCTGTTCAGAGAGTTGTTGCTATTCTTTTCTTCAATCTCCTTTTGAGTTCATAGGTGTTTAGAATGGCTTGATCCCTATCTAGCTGAATTCCTGGGACCAGACAAAATTTTTCAAAATATTTCCAAAGATGTTGTCTCTTCTCTAGTGTGTCTGGACACTTCTGCTTCTATCAGTTGAGTTGTAGGCTTATAAGGATATTCATTATAGATTTGATTATAGTAGTGAATAATTATAAACAAAATAAAATGCCTGACTATAGGGAATTGGTTAAATCTGTCATGGGATATATGTGCAATGAAATATAGTATGTCTTGCATTTAGTAGGAACTCAATAAATACTGTTGACTTCTGACTGCAGCCATTAAAACAAGGATGTTAATGTCTATTTATTGACAATGAAACAAGTCCATAATATATTCAGTAAGACAAACAGGTTACCCAGCATGTACAATATAGTTCTATTTCTCTGAGAGGAAAAACTATCTATCTGTCTGTCTGTCTGTCTATCTATCTATCTATCTATCTATCTATCTATCTATCTATCTATCTTTATCTGTATACATAGAAAAGTTAAGGGATTCTTACCCGAATGTTAAAGCTGTTACCTCAGGGGGTAGTAATTTGTGTTATTTTCAATTTTAAACTTGAAGTATTCACTGTGTTCTGATTTATTTTACAGTGATATTTTATGATTACAAAAACAAAGACAGTATAATTTTGAGGAAAAGAAAGTTAAGTTTGTAAAGTATTTAGGAAAGGGCCATGTGTAAAACTAATCTCTTTGTGAATAGCTAAAGGAGACTCACTGTCTGAATCCGCAAGTGTCTGGTGGTCATGGTGTTTATGGGCGGACTTATAAATACCGTAAATAGATGAAAACTTAGGTTTTTCTATCTGATCCACGTTCTGTATTGAATTCTGCCTTCACACATAGTAACAGCAGATCATTTGTTCTATAGAACATGGCAAAGAAGGTACTTTTGGATATTATTCCTTAGACCACTAACCAGAAAAAAAATACCAGAAAGAGACAGGTGAAGCTCTTTTTAAAACTAAATGGAGGGGTCGGGGCGCCTGGGTGGCTCAGTCTTTAAGTGTCTGCCTTCAGCTTAGGTCATGATCCCAGGGTCCTGGAATCGAGCCCCCCATCAGGCTCCCTGCTCCTTGGGAAGCCTGCTTCTCCCTCTCTCACTCCTCCTGCTTGTGTTCTCTCTCTCAGTGTCTGTCTGTCAAATAAATAAAATCTTAAAAAAAAAAAACAAAACACTAAATGGAGGGGTGCCTGGGTGGCTCAGTCAGTTAAGTGAGTCCAACTCTTGCTTTTGGCTCAGGTCATGGTATCAGGGTTGTGGGATCAAGCCACATTTTTGAGCTCTGTGCTCAGCAGGGAGTCTGCTTCTCTCCCCCTCCCACTGCTCACACACTCTCTCACTCAAATAAATAAATAAATCTTAAAAAAAAAAAAACTAAATTGAAAAAACAACCACAGCAACAAACCAAAAACTAATTGAGTTCTCAGTTCTTCAAATCCTTTCCCTGGAAGTTGCCTGGAAAATACACAGCATGTCTAGTGTATGGGGCATACTTATAATAGAATGTTGTTATTTATCTGCAATTCAAATTTAACTGGGCACCCTCTATTTTTATTTGCTAAATCTGGCAACCCTATTGATAAGCCATATGTTTGGCCTAACTCTCTCATTTAATAGAAAATAACCAGATCTGCCTGCAGGGTTATTATGTGAGAGGTAGCGTATCTCTCTATTGCTTCTCGACTCTTGGCCTTTACCCCAGCCCTGACTCAGCCTCAGCTCATCCAGTCTTAGCACTGACAGATTGTAGCGACTATGTTTTCCTTTACTACAGAGATAAGACCCAATGGAGCTATTCTTTTTTTTTTCTTTTGTTAATCACCATACATTACATCATTAGTTTTTGATGTAGTGTTCCATGATTCATTGTTTGCGTATAATACCCAGTGCTCCATGTAGTATGTGCCCTCTTTAATACCCATTACCAGGCTAAGCCATTCCCCCACCCTTCTCCCCTCTAGAACCCTCAGTTTGTTGCTCAGTGTCCATAGTCTCTCATAGTTCATCTCCCCCTCCAACTTCCCCCCCTTCATTTTTCTCTTCCTACTATCTTCTTTTTTTTAACATATAATATATTACTTGTTTCAGAGGTACAGGTCTATGATTCAACAGTCTTACACAATTCACAGTGCTCACCATAGCACATACCTTCCCCAGTGTCTATCACCCAGCCACCCCATCCCTCCCACCCCCCACCACTCCAGCAACACTGTTTGTTTCCTGAGATTAAGAATTCCTCATATCAGTTAGGTCATATGATACATGTCTTTCTCTGATTGACTTATTTCACTCAGCATAATGCCCTCCAGTTCTATCCACGTCATTGTAAATGACAAGATCTCATTCCTTTTGATGGCTACATAATATTCCATTGTATATATATACCACATCTTCTTTACCCATTCATCTGTCGATGGGCATCTTGGCTCTTTCCATAGTTTGGCTATTGTGGACATTGCTGCTGTAAACATCGGGGTGCATGTACCCCTTCAGATCCCTACATTTGTATCTTTGGGGCAAATACCCAGTAGTGCAACTGCTGGGTCTTATGGTAGCTCTATTTTCAACTTTTTGAGGAACCTCCATACTGTTTTCCAGAGTGGCTACACCAGCTTGCATTCCCACCAACAGTGTAAGCCAATGGAGCTCTTCTTATTCTGTACCCAATAAAGGAGTATATATACTAGTATTTTTGCTTGGTAGAACAAATAAATTCCCTTTTTACTTCTTTCTTTCTGTTCCTCCCCTACCAGCCAAGAAGTCACTAACATTATGGTTCTAACAATCCCCATTATTATCTCCTAGTATGAAATGGTACTTATTATAGCATGTAAGTTACCTACTGCCACAATAGTATTGCATAACCAAGCATCCTAAAATGTAATGGCTTAAAACAATAAGATTTACTTAGTTCATAGGTTTGCAGGCTGGTGATTAAGGCTGAAATTGCCTGGGTGATTCTTCTGGTCTCAGCTGGGATCAGGCACATGTCTGGCATTCGCTGACTATTGGCTGGGATAATAGGAGTCACTAGACTGCATTTTTCATGTTCCAGTGGGCCATCCTGGGCATGTTCTCATGATAGTGACAAAGGTGTGGCTGTACAAATGGAAATATGTGAGCCCTTTTAAAATGTTCCGTTTATGTATCATCTGTTAACACCTCTTTATCAGTACTAGTCACATAGCCAACTAAAATCAAGAGATAGGGAGAAAGTGCAAAATCATGACAAAGGGCATTGGTACAGGAAAGATCAAAGGCATCACTGATGGAATCAATATACCACACCTAATTCATGTGATAATTACTACTGATGACTAGCCCTTACTAAATACTTGAACCCATGTCTCTTTTGCACAGTATTAATCAGACTTCTTTACTAATGCTGAAAGAACCGGTTGGCTCTCCAGGACATTCTTAGAACTGTTCATATTCTAGGAGCAACATATTTTTTTAGGCCTCCTGGAGGCATCTGTGAAAAAGGTAGGCTGGTGCCTCCCTACGGAGGGCCTGGCAATAGTTTTGCTTGAAAATGAACGCAGTTTGCATTTTAATACTCATAAATTGATTTTCAGTCCGACCAGGCAACTGTGGCGTTGTTTCTTACTGAGAACATCAAAATTATAAATCTATTTAACCTTCCCCCCCCTCAAACTTCTTTTAAATACACAATATGCACTGCATAGATAATGTAACACAGAATGAAATGGAAAATAAGGTCTTCAGCCATTCCTAATCTAATTGTAGCAACTTGCTGATAACTAATGAAAAGACCAGAAGGTAATCATTTCCTCTTTTGAATGAAGAGTTTTGCAGCTTGACTGCAACTGTCTGTGAATTTCAAGCTCCATTTGCTGAAACTAACATGAAAACAGTGTATTTGACTCTTTTGGAATCACTATGCAAAATTGTTTGGAGACTGCTGCAGAAATTTATATTCATTTTCACCTTCTCATAATCATTATGTTTCATCGTACTTTATAACAAAACAAATATCCTGGATTTTATAAAATTAAGGCAGAATAAAAGTGAATTATAAAAGATTTTCCGTGATGGTACTGGCAATTAACATTTAGATGACAATTTAAATTATCCATAGCACAAAATTGAGGAAAACAATTACATTTAATTAAATGTATTACTCACAATGATTAAAATAGAAACTTAAAAAGGATTGGCTACTAATTTCATTCTTACAGATCAAAAGGGTATTTTAATATTTTAATTATTTTTCTGTATATTATGACATGTACTCACATAACTAGAATCACAAATCAAAGAGGGTTTACTGTATTTTCTGGACTTAATAAGCATAGTCTTCAAGGAATATATTAGTAAACATATGTTGTCATTGACATGCACATTTTTGAGCATTTATCTTGAATTCTGTGAATTGCTTCTATATACCAACTAACCATATAGAATAATCAGAATAGTTTTTTTTTTTTTTTCCTCCCAGTTTAGGCACATAAATTATACTCTAAATAGCTCTAGTAAAGAAAGCCAGTTGTTGCAGAGTAAAAAGAATGTTGAACTCAGTATCATGTATCCTGGCTTTGAATCTCTAGCAGTTACTAGCTACGTGACCTTGGGTCAAACTTACCAGAACTTTATGTTTGTCTGCTAAGTTTCATGAAACAATTGAGATAAAACAATTGCACATTGCAAGAACTCAGTAACTTTTTACTGAACAGCTGAAAGAGGAAGTACAGAGACAAAAATAAGAGGATCCCACTGACCTTTTGCTTTGGAAACACCTTGGTTTTCACTGTCAATTGACTTTTTCTAGATTCAGGCATAAATCTCTCTGTTGTTCAATAATATGGATAAGCAACAAATATTATGGGGATTAAGTGTGAAAATGCTTTTATGAAACTGTCTCTGACTATCACAAGACTATTCCATCAGTCCTTTTTCCAAAATGTAGATGAACAATTGTTTTAAAAACAACTCATATGAATACCTTGAATTATTATAATCAATCATTGTTATTGATGTTTCTAAAGTTTTAGGGGTTATGGACACTTTGAGAATCTGATCACAATCAGATATTGGCTTTCCCTAAATTTCCAGCAATTTGTTGCTTTGACCTTAGGGGTAATTTGGATTTTAATTTTCTTTCATTTATGCTACTTGGGGTTGAAAACCAACCAAAAACTCATCCAAGAAGAATAATACTAAAGGTTCATATTTGTATAAAGTGGAAAAACAAAATGTGTTTCTTTTAAATCAAGAAGATTTTTTAAATGTAATGGAACCAAGACAAAAAGAGGTTTAATGTCAAATAAAAGTTAAATTGGACAGTGCATGCATGGTTGCCCAGACAGGACTAAATGGTCCATACAAGGAAAAACAACAATAAAACCCCACTTCCTTTGCCTCTTTCTATGGTAGATACTGTTAGATGCTTGACATCCAGCCCTCTGTTCTTCCTTCCTGGCAGAGTCCATCTAGCCTTATGGAGGTTAAAATACTGGATACTTATTTTCCTAATCTTCCCTGTAGCTGGGGCACAGGCAAGTGATACAGTGCTGGCCAGTGAGGCAGAAAAGCAATTTCTTGCAGACTTCCAGGAAAGATTTATTTCTCCTTGAATAGAGTGTGTTTGTGGAAAAGAAACCACTGCCCCCTCATCCCCACTTTTGAATGTTGTTCTCTGAAGATGTTATTTCTCAGTTGGAGCCATTTGTGATCATGAGTTCAAGGGAGAGGACATGACATGTCCTAATGACCAGTATTGTCACTTAACCAACCCTGATCTGCCTATCTGTAGACTCCTTATTAGTAGTATGTGAAAAATTAATCCATACTGTTTATATGCCCCCTTTTCCTCAATCCTGCCCCTTAGCAGGAGGATCAGTTAGAAAACAGGTCAGAGGGAAAGGGGGAGAGGCGGGGGAGGGGAAGGGAGGAAGAAGAGCGAGAAGGAACACTACAACACCACAGATAATAAGAGCTAAGAGTAGCAGGTCAGCACAGGTGAAATATGCTGTGATCTGAATGAATTCTGAAGTCTTGATTTTTATGTGTCCCTCCAGTGCATGTTTGTGTGGCTGTGCTGAGTTTCTTTAAAAGCTTTATATAGAAGGGGATGACAATCCTGACAGTAATTTGGCCAAAAAACAAAACAAAACAAAACAGCCCACACACAACAAAACCCAAAAATACCCAGGCATGCTATTGCCTTTTGCCTAGGAGGAAGTAAGGACAGCCTGTATTTTCTTTTCCATTTCATACATCATTTAGAACTTACTGTAGTGATTCCATAAAGTCAGGAGGCTTTAAAAAGTTAATGAGAAATATACAAGAAAAAAACCTGGTGTGTGTTATTCTGGAATACCCTGTAATGTCCAGGGCTTGTTACACAGGGAAGCAGAGGTTATTTTAATGGCTTTCATTTTTATTGCACTAGAATTGTAGGGAGCACCCTAAACTTTCTAAGTTAATAAATAAAAAATATTGTGACCTAAATTTTCTTGGTTGGCAAATAACATTGTTTCAGCACTGGAATTTTCAAAGCTTATTCTTCTGTAGTTTAGACCTCAAAAACTTTACATTCTTTGTTGCACATTCATAATGGTAATTAAATTAAACCCTGGTATAGGTTTTGGTCTCCTGGTACCATCGATCATTTGATCACAAATCAGTTTTATCCTTAATCATGAGTTCTTGTGACTTCTTTTGTGTAGGTTTCTTATAAAGTGAGTTTAATTGTATATTCCAATTTAACTTAATGTGAACATATTTTTATTTCCAACTGATTAAAAATCCCTGGAAAGTAGAAACTTTGTATTTTTCAGTTTCCGGCAGAACAGACTTACTTAATGTATGTCACATGGAAAAACTACTTTCTTGGGATATCAGTAGGCATAAAATGAAAAAAAAAAAAGTTATGTTCTCAAAGTAGGAAAACCTCGGCTTAAAAAAAAAAAAAAAAGTCCTTACTGAATAAGTTCTTTTTAAGAACATTTAAAATGCTAACATATTCTATATCCTGATGCTGGAGACATGTACATATGTAGGAATCTGCAAGCATATTTGAACATATTCAGTGCAATGGAGGGATAAGATATCTCTTAAGAGAAAACACACATTGCAAAATGCAATTCTACATTACGTAGTCTAGTATTATGAACATGGCATATGTCACATCCAGACATAAAGATTTCTTTATTGGTTGTAACAAAATTCTTTCATTAAAGATAATGACTATTTTTCCAAACTAGGAAAAATATTTTTTTTTATTATTATGTTATATCACCATACATTACATCATTAGTTTTTGATGTAGTGTTCCATGATTCATTGTTTGTGTATAAACCCAGTGCTCCCTTCAGTACGTGCCCTCTTTATTACCCATCACCAGGCTAACCTGTCCCCCACCCACTCACATCTAGAGCCCTCAGTTTGTTTCTCAGAGTCCATAGTCTCTCATGGTTTGTCTCCCCCTCTGATTACCCCCCCTTCATTTTTCCCTTACTGCTATCTTTTTTTTTTTTTTTACATATAATGTATTATTTGTTTCAGAGGTACAGATCTGAGAATCAACAGTCTTGCACAGTTCACAGCGCTCACCATAGCACATACCCTCCCCATGATCTATCACCCAGCCACCCCCTACCACTCCAGCAACCCTCAGTTTGCTTCCTGAGATTAAGAATTCCTCATATCAGTGAGATCATATGATGCATGTCTTTCTCTGATTGACTTCTTTCACTCAGCATAGGGCCCTCCAGTTCCATCCACATTGTTGCAAATGGCAAGATTTCATTCTTTTTGATTGCTGCATAATATTCCATCGTATATGTATTTGTATATCATCTATCTATCTATCTATCTATCTATCTATCTATCTATCTCATATCTATTCATTTGTCGATGGACATCTTGGCTCTTTCCATAGTTTGGCTATTGTGGACATTGCTACTATAAACATCGGGGTGCATGTACCCCTTCTGATCTCTACATTTGTATCGTTGGGGTAAATACCTAGTAGTGCAATTGCTGGGTCGTATGGTAGCTCTATTTTTAACTTCTTGAGGAACCTCCATACTATCTTCCAGAGTGGTTGCACCAGCTTGCATTCCCACCAACAGTGTAGGAGGGTTCCCCTTTCTTCACATCCCCGCCAACATCCGTTGTCGTTGTTTCCTGACTTGTTAATTTTAGCTATTCTGACTGGTGTTAGATGGTATCTCACTGAGGTTTTGATTTGGATTTCCCTGATGCTGAGGGATGTTGAGGACTTTTCCATGTGTCTGTTGGCCATTTGGATGTCTTCTTTGGAAAAATGTCTGTTCATGTCTTCTGCCCATTTCTTGATTGGATTCTTTGTTCTTTGGGTGTTGAGTTTGATAAGTTCTTTATAGATTTTGGATACTAGCCCTTTATCTGATATGTCATTTGCAAATATCTTCTCCCATTCTGTCGGTTGTCTTTTGGTTTTGTTGACTGTTTCCTTTGCTTTGCAAAAGCTTTTTATCTTGATGAAGTCCCAATAGTTCATTTTTGCCCTTGCTTCCCTTGCCTTTGGCGATGTTTCTAGGAAGAAGTTGCTGCGTCTGAGATTGAAGAAGTTGCTGCCTGTGTTCTCCTTTAGGATTTTGTTGGACCCCTGTCACACATTTAGGTCTTTCAACCATTCTGAGTCTACTTTTGTGTGTAGTGTAAGGTAATGGTCCAGTTTTATTCTTCTGCACGTGGCTGTCCAGTTTTCCGAACACCATTTGTTGAAGAGACTGTCTTTTTTTTTTTTTTAAGATTTTATTTATTTATTTGAGACAGAGAGAATGAGAGAGACAGAGAGCACATGAGAGGGGGGAAGGGTCAGAGGGAGAAGCAGGCTCCCTGCTGAGCAGGAAGCCCGATGCGGGACTTGATCCTGGGACTCCAGGATCATGACCTGAGCCGAAGGCAGTCGCTTAACCAACTGAGCCACCCAGGCGCCCGAGACTGTCTTTTTTCTATTGGACATTCTTTCCTGCTTTGTCAAAGATTGGTTGACCCAAGAGTTGAGGGCCCATTTCTGGGCTCTCTATTCTGTTCCCTTGATCTATGTGTCTGTTTTTGTGCCAGTACCATACTGTCTTGATAATGACAGCTTTGTAATAGAGCTGGAAGTCCAGAATTGTGATGCCACCAGCTTTGCTTTTCTTTTTCAGTATTCCTCTGGCTATTCGGGGTATTTTCTGGTTCCATACAAATTTTAGGTTTCTTTGTTCTATATCTTTGAAAAAGGTGGATGGTATTTTGATGGGGATTGCATTGAATGTGTAGATGGCTCTAGGTAGCATTGACATCTTCACAATATTTGTTCTTCCAATCCATGAGCATGGAATGTTTTTTCATTTCTTTGTGTCTTCCTCAGTTTCTTTCATTAGTACTTTGTAGTTTTCTGAGTACAGATTCTTTGCCTCTTTGGTTAGATTTATTCCTAGGTATCTTTTGGTTTTGGGTGCAATTGTAAATGAGATCGACTCCTTAATTTCTCTTTTTTCTGTTTTGTTGTTGGTATATAGAAATACCACTGATCTCTGTGCATTGATTTTCTATCCTGCCACTTGACTGAATTCCTGTATGAGTTCTAGCAGTTTTGGGGTGGAGTCTTTGGGGTTTTCCACATAAAGTATCATATCATCTGCAAAGAGTGAGAGTTTGACTTCTTCATTGCCGGTTCAGATGCCTTTGATTTCTTTTTGTTGTCTGATTGCTGTGGCTAGGACTTCTAGTACTATGTGGAATAGCAGTGGTGATAGTGGACATCCCTGCCGTGTTCCTGACCTTAGGGGGAAAGCCCTCAGTTTTTCCCCATTGAGAATGATATTCGCTGTTGGTTTTTCATAGATGGCTTTTATGATATTGAGGTATGTACCCTCTTTGCCTATATTCTGAAGAGTTTTGATCAAGAAAGGATGCTGTACTTTGTCAAAGGCTTTTTCTGTATCTATTGAGAGGATCATAGGGTTCTTGTTCTTTCTTTTATTAATGTATTATATCACTTTGATTAATTTGCAGATGTTGAACCAACCTTTCAGCTCAGGGATAAATCCCACTTTGTCATGGTGAATAATCCTTTTAATGTACTTTAGTACCCTATTGGCTAGTATTTTTTTAAATTTAATTTTGTTTTTATTTATTTTTAAAAAAATTTTTTGTTGTTATGTTAATCACCATACATTACATCATTAGTTTTTGATATAGTGTTCCATGATTCATTGTTTGTGCATAACACCCAGTGCTCCATACAGAACATGCCTTCTTTAATACCCATCACCAGGCTAACCCATCCTCCCTCCCCCTCCCCTCTAAAAACCTCAGTTTGTCTTTTAGAGTTCATCCTCTCTCATGGTTCATCCCCCTTCCGATGTCCCCCCTTCATTCTTCCCCTCCTGCTATCTTCTTTTCTTTTTCCCCAGACATATATTGCATTATTTGTTTCAGAACTACAGATCTGTGTTTCAGTGGTCATGCACAATTCACAGCGCTCACCATAGCACATACCATCCCCAGTGTCTATCACCCAGCCACCCCATCCCTCCCACCCCACCCCCCACTCCAGCAACCCTCAGTTTGTTTCCTGAGATTAAGAATTCCTCGTATCAGTGAGGTCATATGATACATGTCTTTCTCTGATTGACTTATTTTGCTCAGCATAACACCCTCCAGTTCCATCCACATTGTTGCAAATGGCAAGATCTCATTCCTTTTGATGGCTGCATAATATTCCATTGTGTATATATATATATATATATATATATATATATATATATATATATATATCACCTCTACTTTATCCATTCATCTGTTGATGGACATCTTGGCTCTTTCCACAGTTTGACTATTGTGGATATTGCTGCTATAAACATCCGGGTGTACATACCCCTTTGGATCCCTACATTTCTGTCTTTGGGGTAAATACCCAGTAGTGCAATTGCTGGATCGTATGGTAGCTCTATTTTCAACTTTTTGAGGAACCTCCATACTGTTTTCCAGAGTGGTTGCACCAGCTTTCATTCCCACCAACAGTTTACGAGAGTTCCCCTTTCTCCACATCCCTACCAACATCTGTCATTTCCTGACTTGTTGATTTTAGCCATTCTGACTGGTGTGAGGTGGTATCTCATTGAGGTTTTGATTTGGATTTCCCTGATGCCGTGCCATGTTGAGCACTTTTTCATGTGTCTTTTGGCCATTTGGATGTCTTCTTTCGAAAAATGTCCTTCATGTTTTCTGCCTGTTTCTTGATTGGATTTTTTGTCCTTTGGTGTTGAGTTTCCTAAGTTCCTATAGATTTTGGATACTAGGCCTTTATCTGATATGTCATTTGCAAATATCTTCTCCCATTCGATCCGTTGTCTTTTGGTTTTGTTGACTGTTTCTTTTGCTTTGCAAAAGCTTTTTATCTTGATGAAGTCCCAATAGTTCATTTTTGCCCTTGCTTCCCTTGCCTTTGGCAGTGTTTCTAGGAAGAAGTTGCTGCGGCTGAGTTCGAAGAGGTTGCTGCCTGTGTTCTCCTTTACAATTTTGAGGGACTCCTGTCTGACATTTAGGTCTTTCAACCATTTGGAGTCTACTTTTGTGTGTGGTGTAAGGAAATGGCCCAGTTTCATTCTTCTGCATGTGGCTGTCCACTTTTCCCAACACCATTTGTTGAAGAGACTGTCTTTTTTCTATTGGACATTCTTTCCTGCTTTGCCAAAGATTGGTTGACCCTAGAGTTGAGGGCCCATTTCTGGGCTCTCTATTCTGTTCCCTTGATCTATGTGTCTGTTTTTGTACCAGTACCATGCTGTCTTGATGATGACAGCTTTGTAATAGAGCTGGAAGTCAGGAATTGTGATGCCACCAGCTTTGCTTTCCTTTTTCAACATTCCTCTGGCTATGCGAGGTCTTTTCTGGTTCCATACAAATTTTAGGATGATTTGTTCCATTTCTTTGAAAAAAGTGGATGGTATTTTGATGGGGATTGCATTGAATGGGTAGATTGCTCTAGGTAGCATTGACATCTTCACAATATTTGTTCTTCCATTCCGTGAGCATGGAACATTTTTCCATTTCTTTGTGTCTTCCTCAGTTTCTTTCATGAGTGTTTCGTTGTTTTCTGAGTACAATTCTTTGCCTCTTTGGTTGCAATTATTCCTGGGTATCTTTTGGTTTTGGGTGCAATTGTAAATGGGATTGACACCTTAATTTCTCTTTCTTCTCTCTTGTTGGTGGTGGATAGGAATGTCCCTGATTTCTGTGCATTGATTTTCTATCCTGCCACTTGACTGAATTCCTGTATGAGTTCTAGCAGTTTTGGGGTGGAGTCTTTGGGGTTTTCCACATAAAGTATCATATCATCTGCAAAGAGTGAGAGTTTGACTTCTTCATTGCCGGTTCAGATGCCTTTGATTTCTTTTTGTTGTCTGATTGCTGTGGCTAGGACTTCTAGTACTATGTGGAATAGCAGTGGTGATAGTGGACATCCCTGCTTCCTTCCTGACCTTAGGGGGAAAGCTCTCAATTTTTCCCCATTGAGAATGATATTCGCTGTGGGTTTTTCATAGATGGCTTTTATGATAATGAAGTATGTACCCTCTATGCCTATATTTTGAAGAGTTTTGATCAAGAAAGGATACTGTACTTTGTCAAAGGCTTTTTCTGTATCTATTGAGAGGAATATAGGGTTCTTGTTCTTTCTTTTATTAATGTATTATATCACTTTGATTAATTTGCAGATGTTGAACCAACCTTTCAGTTCAAGGATTAATCCCACTTGGTCATGGCGAATAATCCTTTTAATGTACTGTTGGATGCTATTGGCTAGTATTTTGGTGAGAATTTTTGCATCCATGTTCATCAAGGATATTGGTCTGTAATTCTCCTTTTTGCTGGAGTCTTTGGTTTTCGAATCAAGGTAATGGTGGCCTTATAAAACGAGTTTGGTAGTTTTCCTTCCATTTCAGTTTTTTGGAATAGTTTCAGAATAGGTATTAATTCTCCTTAAAATGTTTGGTAGAATTCTCCTGGGAAGCCATCTGGCCCTGGGCTTTTGTTTGTTGGGAGATTTTTGATGACTGCTTCAATTTCCTTCATAGTTATAGGTCTGTTTCAGGTTTTCTATTTCTTCCTGGTTTAGTTTTGGTCTTTTATATGTCTCTAGGAATGCATCCATTTCTTCCAGGTTATCTAATTTGCTGGCATAGAGTTGCTCAGAATATGTTCTTATAATTGTTTGTATTTCTTCGGTGTTGGTTGTGATCTCTCCTCTTTCATTCATGATTTTATTTATTTCGGTTATTTCTCTTTTCTTTTTGATAAGTCTGGCCAAGGGTTTATCAGTCTTGTTAATTCTTTCAAAGAACCAGCCCCCAGTTTCATTGATCTATTCTACTGTTCTTTTGGTTTCTATTTCATTGATTTCTGCTCTGATCTTTATTATTTCTCTTCTCCTGCTGGGTTTAGGCTTTATTTGCTGTTCTTTCTCTAGTTCCTTTTGGTGTAGAGTTAGGTTTTGTATTTGAGACCTTTCTTGTTTCTTGAGAAAGGCTTATATTGCTCTATACTTTCCTCCTAGGACTGCCTTTGCTGCATCCCAAAGATTTTGAACAGTTGTGTTTTCATTTTCATTGGTTTCCATGAATTTTTTTAATTCTTCTTTAATTTCCTGTTTGAGCCATTCATTCTGTAATTGGATGCTCTTTAGCCTCCATGTATTTGAGTTCTTTCTGACTTTCCTCTTGTGATTCAGTTCTAGTTTCAAAGCATTGTGGTCTGAAAATAGGCAGGGACTGATCCCAGTCTTTTGGTATTGGTTGAGACCTGATTTGTGACCTAGGATGTGATCGATTCTGGAGAATGTTCCATGGGCACTAGAGAAGAATGTGTATTGTCTTGCTCTGGGATGGAGTGTTCTGAATATATCTCTGAAGTCCTTTTGGTCCAGTGTTTCATTTTAAGTCTTTATTTCCTTGTTGATCTTTTTCTTAGATAATATGTTCTTTTGAGTGAAGGGGGGTGTTAAAGTCCCCCACTATTATTGTATTGTTGTCAATGTGTTTCTTTGCTTTTGTTATTAATTGGGTTATATAATTGGCTGTTCCCGTGTTAGGGGCATAGATATTTAAAATTGTTAAATCTTCTTGTCAGATAGATCTTTTAAGTAGGATATAGTGTCCTTCCTCATTTCTTATTACATTTTTTGGTTTAAAATCTAATTTGTCTGATATAAGGATAGCCACCCCAGCTTTCTTTTGGTGTCCATTAGCATGGTAAATTGTTTTCCACCCCGTCACTTCCAATCTCGAGGTGGCTTTGGGTCTAAAATGAGTTTCTTGCCGACCACATATTGATGGGTCTTGACTTTTAATCCAACGTGATAGCCTGTGTCTTTTGATTTAGTCCATTTACATTCAGGGTAACTATTGAAATATATGAATTTTGTGCCATTGTATTACTTTTAAGGTGACTGTTACTGTATATTGTCTGTGTTCCTTTCTGGTCTGTGTATCTTTTAGGCTCTGTCTTTGCTTAGAGGACCCCTTTCAAGATTTCTTGTAGGGCTGGTTTCGTGTTTGCAAATTCCTTTAGTTTTTGTTTTTCCTGGAAGCTTGTTATCTCTCCTCCTATTTTCAATGACAGCCTACCTGGATATAGTATTCTTGGCTGCATATTTTTCTCAATTATTGCTGTGAATATATCATGCCAGTCCTTTCTGGCTTGTCAGGTCTCTGTGGATAGGTCTGTTGCCAATCTAATGTTTCTACCATTGTAGGTTTCAGATCTCTTGTACCAAGCTGCTTTCAGGATTTTCTCTTCATCTCTGAGACTTGTAAGTTTTACTATTAGATGTTGGCGTGTTGACCCTTTTTTATTGATTTTGAAGGAGGTTCTCTGTGCCTTCTGGATTTTGATGCCTGTTTCCTTCCCCAAGTTAGGGAAGTTCTCTGCTATAATTTGTTCCAATATACCTTCTTCCCTCTCTCTCTTTCTTCTTCTTTTGGGATCCCAATTATTCTAATGTTGTTTCATCTTATGGTATCGCTTATCTCTCGAATTCTGCCCTCGTGATCCAGTAGTTGTTTATTTCTTTCAGACCTTCTTTATTTTCCATCATTTGGTCTTCTATATCACTAATTCTCTCTTCTGCTTCCTTTATCATAGCAGTTAGAGCCTCCATTTTTGATTGCACCTTATTAATAGCCTTTTTGATTTCACCTTGGTTAGATTTTAGTTATTTTATTTCCCCAGAAAGGGTTTCTCTAATATCTTCCATGCTTTTTTCAAGCCCAGCTAGTATCTTTATAATCCTCATTCTGAACTCTAGTTCTGACATCTTACTAATGTCCCTATTGATTAGGTCCCTTGCAGTCAGTACTGCCTCTTGTTCTTTTTTTGGAGGTGATTTTATCCATCTTGTCATTTTGTCCAGAGGAGACTAGATGAATGAGAGAACAAAATGCTAACAGGGTAACAAGACCCCAGAAAAATATACATTAAACAAATCAGAAGAGACCTGAAACTGGGGGAAAGTAAGGGAAAGAAAGAAAAAAGAAGAAAGAAGAAAAAGAAAAAAAAAAAGAATATGATCAAATATGATCAGGCTGGTGAATAGAGCAGTGCCACACACTAGATTTTGGGCGTATTTTGGTCTGTTAGAAGAAAGTGCCTCCCAAAATTTTAAAGAAAGAAAAAGTTATATATGTATAAAAATAAGGTTAACTATGATGAAGGGATGAAATACGACTGTAAAGATGAATATTATAATAGATTTTATAAAAGGAATTGATAAGTTGGTTGATGAACGAAGAGGATTTAAAAAAAAGGAGAGAATGTGATCAGGCAGGAGACTAGAAGAAAGCAATACACTAGAGATTTAGGGTATATTTTGGTCTGTTAGAAGAAACTGTGTCCCAAAATTTTAAAGAGAGAACAACTTACATATATATATACCAAAAATAAGGTTAACTACTATGAAGGGATAGAATATGACTCTAACATTAAAAATAAAGAGGAATTTCAAAAAAGGGATTGGTAAGATGTTGGTTGAAAAAGGGAAAAAGAAAAATTCAAAAAAAAAAAGAAAATTAAAAAAATTATCTTTGAAAGATTAAAGAATCAGGGGGAAATGATCCATGAATTCTATGTGCTGTATTCCCCTAGTGCTGGTGTTCTGCTGTTCTCATTGATCGGTGAACTTGGTCTTGGCTGGCTGGTCTGTTGTTCTTCTGGCGGAGGGGCCTGTTGCCGTGGTTCTCAGATGTCTTTGCCGGAGGTGGAATTGCCCCACCCTCGCCAGTTCAGGCTAAGTAATCTACTCAGGTTTGGTCTTGGTGGCTTTTGTTCCCTTCAAGTTTTCTGTACAGCTTTGGAAGACGAGAGTGAAAACAGCAGCTTCCTAATCTCCGCCCTGGAGGAGCCAAGAACTTGGCCTCCAGTCCTCAGTGTGCCCCCAGAGAAAAGCAGTCAGTCACTCCTGTCTCCCCGGTGTCCAGCCACACTCCGTGCTCACCCGGCCTTTGACCGAGCATTTCTATCTCTGGCACCCAACTCAGTGGTGTCTCCAAACCCAGCAGATCCCTGTGGTGCACTCCTGCGCTGCTCTTCCCGGGGGAGGAAGGTGAGTTTCCCTGGATCTGCTGCTTGTTGGGTCCCTGCTGGAGGAGCAGTGGCCCGACTGTGCCACGGATCATGGTTTATGGCAACCCCGAGGTGAGAGCCTGTGCCTCGGCTCCGTCTCTGCAGCTGGCTTCCCTGCTCCAATACCTGGGAGCTCTGCCGCACTCAGGCACCCCCGGACTTTCTGTGACCCTGAGAGTCCTGAGACCATAGTGTCCCAGCAAGGGTTTCACCCCTGCTTAGCCACTGGAGCTACGTCCCTCAGCGGAGCAGACTTCTAAAAGTTCCAATTTTGTGCTCTGCTGCTCTATTACCTGCCGGTCTGTCTTCCTGAATATCATCTCGGATTCACTTCTCACGTCCTTCCTTCTAGAAAGTGGTTGGTTTTCTGTTCAGCAAGTTGCTGCTATTCTTTGTTTTGATCTCCTGTTGAGTTTGTAGGTGTTCAGAATGGTTTGATCCCTATCTAGCTGAATTACTGGGACTAGATGAAATGTAGGTCTCCTACTCCTCCACCATCTTGCTCCTCGTCTGGAAAAATAATTTTAGCATTATAGTCAAGTAAGTTATTGTTATATAAAACATATCTTGATTAAGTGTCTAGAGAAATACTTAAATTGTGGATTTATAAAGAAATGAATTTGTTGACAGAAGCTGCATTTAATCATGCATTATTTAAAGTGTATTAAGATGTTTATATACAAAGATCTGTAGGAGATAGCCTGTAAATATTGGGACATCTACTTCCAGTATGGTAACTAGTTTATATCATCCAACCTTCTTCCCAACGAGGTTAAGAGGCTGAATAACTGAGTAGAACTTTTGGCAATCATATGGTGTTTAAATTGGAGTTTAGGACCTGCCAAGGAGGACGGACATGTTAAAGAAAAATAAGAAGATAGTAGTAAGAGAAAAATGAAGGGGGGATATCGGAGGGGAGGATGAACTATACCTATGAGTAATGACAATCCAGATTAGACCAGCCCTCAAAGACTGAAACTCAGCTTTGAATCAGTTTAATCCCGAAATGAATTATTGTACCCTGCCTCTTACTTGTCATTACCTAATGACAATCCAGGTTAGACCAATCCTCAAAGACTGAAACTTGGCTTTGAATCAATTCAATCCATAAATGAATTACTCTGACCTACTTCTTACTACCTGCCAAAGGCAAAAGTTGATACTTTCTGGAAGAAGGTAACATCACCCAGTGCTTCAAATTACCTCTGCAATTTTTCTTCATAAAAGAAGTGAGATAATGGATAAAAAATAGCAAATCATATGAAGAAAGAAGAGAAATATCTGAAATAACAGACAATAGAAACAGACCCACAGGAGATTCAGATACTAGAGTTATCAGACATGGTCATGTTCAAGAGAACTGGAATATATTAAACAGTCAAATTGAAGTTCTAGTGAAATTTCAGGAGAAAATGTTTAACCCATTCATTAATTCGACACTATTTATTAACCACCTAACGTGAGCAATAAGGAAAGATAAGAAAGAACAAACAAAATATGAAAAAATCCTGCCATTATGGCACTTATATTCTGTAAGATGGAGAGAGAAAATAAACAATACATAAAATAAGTGAACAAAATGTTATAAATATAGGAGAAAATAAGTAAGACATTTCAGGTGGTGATGATGTGATTGGGTAAGTGGATACTATTTAAATAGGTTGCTAGGACTCATTTAAAATGTAATATTTTAGCAAGGCCTTGAATGAGATAAGCCAGGCTAATATCTCTGGGGAGAATATTCCAGGCATAGAGAAGACCCAGTTAGAAGGTCCTAAAACAGAAAATTAATTGGTAAGTTCAAAGAACAGCAGAAATGTTAGTGGAGTCAGCTAGAGGGAGAGCAGTGGATAGGGAATAGAGAGGGGAGGGTTAAATCATATTGAACCTTATTGGCCAAATGGGCTGTGGCTTTTACTCTGAGTGATATGGGATGACAGAAATTTCTGAGCAGAAAGGGGTATAATATGATATACATCTTGAAAGGATTCTTCTAGTTGCTCTCTTGAGAAGATAATGACAAAAACCATAAGGGGCAGCAGCAAAAGCAGGGAAACCAGTTTAGGACTCTTGCAGAAAACCAGGAGAGAGATTAATAGGTTCAGACAGAGTTGAAATCAGAATATATAGGGAAGAGTGGTTGAATTTTTTATATATTTTGAGTATGGAGCCAATACCAATATCATATAGATTGAATGTTAGGTAGGAGAGAGTAATTATTAATAGCACACTCTTTTACTTTCAAAAAGGTTCTAATTTTGACAAAGTATATGATCTTCTTAGTTAAGTCAGAATGAACCTCCTTCATGGTGTATTACTATTTTTAAAAATTTTATTATGTTAGTCACCATACATTACATCATTAGTTTTTGATGTAGGGTTCCATGATTCATTGTTTGCATATAACACCCAGTGCTCCATGCAATACATGCCCTCCTTAATACCCATGACCAGGCTAACCCATCCCCCCTCCCCCCTCCCCTCTAAAACCCTCAGTTTGTTTCTCAAAGTCCATAGTCTCTCATGGTTCATCCTCCCCTCCGATGCCCCCCCCCTTCATTTTTCCCTTACTACTATCTTATTTATTTTTTTAACATATAATGTATTATTTGTTTCAGAGGTACAGGTCTGTGATTCATCAGTCTTACACAATTCACAGCGCTCACCATAGCACATACCTTCCCCAATGTCCATCACCCAGCCACCCCATCCCTCCCACCCCCCACCACTCCAGCAACCCTCAGTTTGTTTCCTGAGATTAAGAGTCTCTTATGGTTTGTCTCCCTCTCTGGTTTCATCTTGTTTCATTTTTTTCCTCCATTCCCCTATGCTCCTCTATCTTATTTTTTAAATTCCTCATATCAGATCATATAATTGTCTTTCTCTGATTGACTTATTTCGCTTAGCATAATACCCTCTAGTTCCATCCACGTCATTGCAGATGGCAAGATTTCATTTGTGGTTTTTTTTTTGTTGGTTTTTTTTTTTGATGCCTGCATAATATTCCATTGTATATATACACCACAGTCAGGGAAGAAAGGGGCTGTTTTCTGCATAAAACCGGATGGCATCCTCATCCCCTTTTTTTCTAGGGGTGGCTGTTAAAACTGTAAATATTGGATATTTACCAGTTAATGTCAAGAACTGCTAAGGATCTAGGGTTTTTACCCTATTTGCAAGCTGATAAACTTGCCATAGGTTTAAGGGTGCTAACAGAAGACGTGAGATTATTGGTGAGAGACAAAGGACTTCGTTAACATAGAAGATAGTATGAGCTTCTTCCCAAGTCCCATGCAGGTGGTGCAGTATACAGTAAATTTTATTTTACAGCCGAAAAACCCTGAACTTAGGTAACTTGAATCTTTTATAATGGACAGTAAGCAAACCTGTGTGATGTTTATCCAGAAGAAGAAGCTATTATATTGAACAATAGGCAAACCTGTCCCTGTTTCTAGAGAGAGACACTATCTCTAACTTACAAGACTGATTTCTATGCAAATTTCCTTGGAAAGATCTTTCACATCAAAAGGGAAGTTAGTGACCCTGTTCATTGGACATATACAAATTCAGAGGCTCAAAGAGAGTTGTCTCCCAAAGATTGATTCCTAGCAGAGACTTCGTTTTCCTATTAGGTAGTATATGAGTACTCTTTTTCTGTTTTGCATGTGTAAACCTCTAGAATGGGCTGTACACTGCTGAAAACCTATGTATGCTTTTCTCTTGGCAGTTCTGCTGCATTCTCCATGGACGGCTTCTTCATGTTTAGTACCATGTGAATTACTGTAGAATTTGAGTTTAATAAATATTTGTTTAATAAATCAATTCTTATCTGTTCTTAATGAACTTACTATGCTCAAACCTGCTTACAATATTGTACATGCTATTTCAAAAGACTGCTATGATGAAAGTAAGTATTAATAAACTTTTGGCTACTAACTGAAGTTTGAGAAACTAACATTTATTACTTAGTGAACAGTTCCAAGAAACATTCCAAGAGAGATTTCTTCAAATTCATAAAACTTTTATTTTATTTCAGTGGAGAGCCAAATAGGGACTAGTTTCACCCAGTGGATTGGCCTATTTCTTTAAAAAGATGTCAAATTTGAAGGTAAAAAAACAAAACAAAAAAAGAGCTTATGGGACTTATTTTTTACCTCCAGTGGGATACTAAGTGGATTTCCTATTGGCTTGGGGGCCCTTCCTCTGTAGAAATGATTGGCTCTGGAATATAAGAACATAGAAGTGGAGTTTAGTGATAGAGAACACCCGGTGGAGTTTAAAAATGCTGTCCTTGAAGAGTAAGAACACATAGGATCTGTTTGCTCAGGAAAAGACGTGATAGATGGTGTAGAGATATAGCAGTATCATAAAGTACAAAAGGAATTCACAGTCTTTTATTAGTCATCTAGATTGGCAAATCCTAAAGAGTATTGATGCTCAATTTTACTGGTCTGTAATAATAAAATAGTTGATACACCTTGGTAGATTTTGTAAGGTGTATCAAAGAATATAAAATGATAGAATTTAGTCAAAGGGTATATTACAATTTTATTCATTTTTGATATTTTTTTCATGATACCAAAAATGGTCAAGTTGGTCTATTTCTAAAACATACATTTAAAAGGGTGGGATTGAGGAGGTGAGAAACGTATAGGAAGCTCTTGAAGGATTTTTGGAAGCGGTGGATGTTTTTATATTTGTATATAAAAGGATCACCTTGGTTGCTGTGTGGTAAATCACTGTAAGGGATGGGACAGGAGTAGAAATATGGAGAGAAAATTCTGGAAGAAGTTTCCATTAACTCTGGCAGGGAAGGAATTGAACTGAAATGCTAAGGGGCCCTGGAGAAGGAAGGTAGGAGGAGACTTCACTTCATCCTTTTGAATACTCTTCCTGGGAAGTTGTGGGATATGGTCTGCCAAAATCTTCTATTCTAGAACTCCCAGATGATTTCAGGAATAAATTTATCTGTGACAACTCAGAATCAGACAGCATAGAAGCACAATATTCCTTACCTCATTAAGGATGACTAAACACACACAAACCAGTAGGAGGCAATGAAAATACTCCTGACAGAAATTATTTTTAAAGGATTTTAGCCCAGAAAGTAGAAAGCAATTTGAGAAAGCAAGTCATGTTTTCTGTTCTCAAGAAGGTACTGGAAACAGAATGAGAGATGCAGTGAGATGAGATTTCCTGTAGTCATGTGGTCATGGGGACAGAAAATTTCTTGGATAATGTGAATGTTATTTTGTCTATTTTTAGAAAAGTGCTTTGCAAATGAAAGAACTTAGATGAAAATCATTCATGCATTACATAAACACTGCTAAGTGAATACCAGGTGCTGGCCACCATGCTAGGAAATTAATAACCACCAAGAAAAAACAAGTAAGGATTCTTTCTTGGGGGTGGGTGTTAAGGTTGAGCTATGTATATGAAACTAAGAGGCATTGATGGGTGGGTGATCTAAGTGAGGTACAGATAGAGGTTATGTGATAATGGATTGTAGTTAATTATAGACCTTTGTACACAGAGTGGGGTCAAATACTATTCCTTGAAGTATGTAATCTTCATAATTGATATAAAATTATCAAAATGTATTAGTTCTTTCTCCCAATATCTGCAGTTTATTGTTACATTACAATTGAGGTAGTGCTTGAGGACATCAAATACCCAAGATAGGTATTTTAGTCTATGCCATGCTACCTAATACCATCAATTAGTGAGGACCCATTATGATACATGTACAATAGAAAAGTGATGAAAAGAACCCAAAATAAATAGATACCATGTGAAAATGGATAGTAACTTGAATACAGTGAGTTTTTTAACAAATACATCTAAAACATTAAAATTTTGCTTCTCCAACCTCATAAGCTTTTATGAGGTATGTCACTTTTTTTTTTCTTCTACCTGCAAGTCAGATCTCAAGTTCAATTAAAATGTTTACTAACTTCCACATTTCATGGGAGAGAAGGGAACTCTGAGCCAAAAGTAAGTAAGTGCTGTAAGTGCTTCTTACAACACAAAATAACGGTAATGGCTCCAAACTTTAGTTCCATACTGTCTTTTTAAAAAAATCCCTTTTAAGGGTCGTTATTTTCATTCTCATCCTCTAAAGCAGCATGAAAAGCCCTCAGGGAACAAAACCCACACAGAGCAATCCAGGGCCGCTTACCCTGAACTTGGCCCCCTCGCAAAGGTGGTACAACTCCCCCAGGGCAAAGACACCTGAGTATCAGTGCAGCAGGCCCCTTCCCCAGAAAAGCAGCAGAAACATGCCCCTAAGTCCAAGTTTACCTGTCACACAGAACTGCAAAACTCCAGCGCTAGTGGAAAATAATGTATATATTGTTAAAATGTCTGTGCTACCTAGAGCAATCTATACATTCAATGCAATCCCTATCAAAATACCATCAACTTTTTTCACAGAACTGGAACAAATAATCCTAAAATTTGTGTGGAATCAGAAAAGACCCCAAGTAGCCAAAGGAATGTTGAAAAAGAAAACCAGGCTGGTGGCATCACAATTCCGGATTTCCAGCTCTATTACAGAGCTGTCATCATTAAGATAGTATGGTACTGGCACAAAAACAGACACATAGATCAGTGGAACAGAATGGAGAACCCAGAAATGGACCCTCAACTCTATGGTCAACTCATCTTTGACAAAGCAGGAAAGAATATCCAATGAAAAAAAGACAGTTTCTTCAACAAATGGTGTTGGGAATATTGGACATCCACATGCAGAAGAATGAAACTGGACCATTTCCTTACACCATACACAAAAATAGACTCCAAAGGATGAAAGACAGGATTCCGTCAAAATCCTAGAGAACATAGGCAGCAACCTCTGTGACCTCGGCCGCAACAACTTCTTGCTAGACACATCTCCAAAGGCAAGGGAAACAAAGGCAAAAATGAGCTATTTGGACTTCATCAAGATAAAAAGCTTTTGCAAAGCAAAGGAAACAGTCAACAAAACCAAAAGACAACCAACAGAATTGGAGAAGATATTTGCAAGTGTCTTATCAGATAAGGGCTAGTATCCAAAATCTATAAAGACCCACACTGAACACTCAAAGAACAAATAATCCAGTCAAGAAATGGACAGAAGACATGAAGAGATGTTTCTCCAAAGAAGACATACAAATGGCCAACAGTCACATGAAAAAATGCTCAACATCACTCGGCATCAGGGAAATACAAATCAAAACCAGAATGAGATACCACCTCACACCAGTCAGAATGGCTAAAATTAACAAGTCAGGAAATGACAGACGTTGGTGAGGATGCAGAGAAAGGGGAGCCCTCCTATACTGTTGGTGGGAATGCAAGCTGATCCAGCCCCTCTGGAAAACAATATGGAGGTTCCTCAAAAAGTTGAAAATAGAGCTACCCTGCGACCAAGCAATTGCACTACTAGGTATTTACCCCAAAGATACAAATGCAGTGATCCAAAGGGGCACCTGCACCCCAATGTTTATAGCAGCATTGTCCGCAATAGCCAAACTATGGAAAGAGTCAGATGTCCATAAGATGTGTGTGTATATATACACACACACACACAATGGAATACTTCTCAGCCATCAAAGAGAATGAAATCTTGTCATTTGCAAGGATGTGGATGGAACTAGAGGGTATTATGCTAGGTGAAATAAGTCAATCAGAGAAAGACGATTATATGATCTCACTGATATGTGTAATATAAGAAACAAAACAGAGGATCATACGGGAACAGAGGGGGAAAATAAGATGAAATCAGAGAGAGAGACAAACCATATGAGACTCTTAATCATAGGAAACAAACTGAGGATTGATGGAGAGGGGGGAGGTGGGGAATGGGGTAATTAGAGTGATGGACATTTAGGAGAGCACATCACGTAATGAGCCCTGGGTATTATAGAAGACTGATGAATCACTGAACTCTACCTCTGAAACTAATAATACATTATTTGTTAATTTACTGAATTTAAATTATAAAAAAAGGAAAAAAAGATAAGCATTCTCTTCGTGTCATATAAAAATATCCAAAGTATATGGCCTTTTCTGAATGCTGCGTGTAAACTTTGAAATATTACAATGAATTTTTCTATTGCCTCTTTTCTATAAATAAATATCTCTTTTAAAAGGGTCATATGACATAAAAATCCCAAAGGTGTGTCATATGACTGGAAGCCCCTCACTTTCTACTAAATTGGTCTTTGGATATAAAAGTAAAGAGGAATCACAGAGAACTTTCTTTGCATTCTGTTTTAGAACTGTTAGACCCACTGAGGAAATCAATTAGCAAGGCACCAAGCTTTAAGCAGTCAGAATGTCAACAATTTCTTTCAGATCCTTTCCTTTCTTTGGATATGAAGCACCCCAGGCCTACAGAATTATGTCTTTTCCGCTTTGGTGAGCAGCTTAGCTTGTCTAAGGCAGCAAAGCTTCATTTACTCATTTAAGCTTTCTTCAAGTTTCCATTCTGTGCCTTTTGTCTCGCGTCCTATATGGTGAAAATGAGGATGTCTTCTTAAGGCTACAGATTATTTGTTGCCTTGCAGAGGGAGCTACAGCCTAGTTCCTAGAGATTATTCAGGTATATTTTTGTGTGATGTTAATTAAATAAAACAGTAGCACGTAAGGGTCTTTGGGATGTGTTTCCTATCCTGCTCTGTCCTGTTGTTCATCAGTTCCAGGTCCTCAAACCATTGTAATTAAAGTTAGCCATAAACACATTCAGAACACTGATATCATAAAGGGAGGATTCCTTTTATTTTACCATCTCTTCTCAAGTTGGCTTTGCCCACAAATGTCCAGAGCTCTTTAATATATCACAATAGAACAACATCTGTTTCCCATAGGAATTTTGTATGGCTGTATTTTATTCTGAATACAAAACTCAGTTTTCTTTTTTTCCTGTGTATTAAATTTTTGTGGAAGCTTTAGAAATTGGAACTTCATATTGCCTGGAAGTATACCATTTTGATAATGTTTGGGGGGTTGCCATGGTCTCTTTCATTTTTGTAATTTCCACCGTGATTTCCTCATTTTTCACACACAGATTGAATCTTGAGTTTGTTGTTGTTGCTTTTGTTCTTAATGGGCCAATAAATCTAGTTTGATCTGTTGCTAGATTTGAAAATTAACATGAAGGTGGCATGAAGTTGTAGCTACACCCAAATGAGAGTCTTCTTAGAGGGCAAGCATAAGAATTATAGAATCACTAGTTGATTTTATTTTATTTATTTTTTAAAAAGATTTTATTTATTTATTTATTTGACAGAGAGAGACACAGCGAGAGAGGGAACACAAGTAGGGGGAGTGGGAGAGGGAGAAGCAGGCTTCCCGCTGAGCAGGGAGCCCGATGTGGGGCTCGATCCCAGGACCCTGGGATCATGACCTGAGCCGAAGGCAGACGCTTAACGACTGAGCCACCCAGGCGCCCCTCACTAGTTGATTTTAATCAGAAATTTCTGCAAACAAAATAAATGCAACCTGAGAACATGTTATTAAATTGAATACTTTCCTAGGATAGAGGGCAAAAATCCCATATTTATTTCATTTAAATTTCCAGGACTTGTGATTTCAAGACAATAAAGAAAGACATTTCCACAGGCTTCTCTCAAAAATCACCCAAATGCAACAAGGAGAGTAATAAACAGAAACTGTCCATCTTCAATGAAACTAGGAGACAGTTAAAATCTGAATGACAATATATGAAAATTGAATGTATCTGGAGGACTATAAGTGATTTAAGAGAAAAAATGGTTAAAAATAATGCTTGTAGTGATGAGAAATTCACATTGTAGTACCCTAGTTAAAAATTAGGAATTGGAGTACTAGATACTTCTAAAGAGTTGGATGTGGATGAGGCTGGGGCTAAAAACAGGAAGATTGCTTATAAAGTCCTCTTGTGGGACCCAAGCTGCTAAGTGCCTTTTTTTTTCCCCACCAGAGGCTGATCCAGATGGATCAAACCCAGCAGAAGGAGACACTGTTGTTGCACTAAAACCAAAGAATGAGGTGAAAAATCTATATTCCAAAACTGAGATAGCCCGCATAAATTTTAATTTTGGAAATAGGTTGCTCTTCACCCAACAGTTTAATTGGTTAGTATAGTGAGAGGACAATATTAATGTGGGTTTTCCTTTAGGAAGTTGCTTTTGTGCACTAGAAGAAATACTCAGGATTCTTCGTGTCCAGCTGATATGGTGGTTGTTATGGTAACTACTTTACACTGAATGACAATGCAGTGAGCATCCAAGTCTAGCTTTGGGCAGAGAATCTAGGATTTTTGTTTTGTTTTTCCAAATAAATGGTAAACTTTCTTGAGTGAATAGATATTTTTTTGACTAGAATAAATGCCAAATACACAAATGAAATCCACTTTTAGTCCAACAGTTTTCAGTAGGCTAAGTCCAAAACCCTCCAAGAGGAGGCTATTTGCGGAAACTTGGTTTAAGTAAAAATAAAATGTTCATAACCTATTAAACTCAATTTTTATCAATATTTGCCAATGTCCAGAGACTTTTTAATGGTACTCTTTGCCTCATCTATTCCACATATATTTACTGGGCATTTATTCTGTATTAAGCACAGTGTATACACCTTCAGAAAAAAATTGAGACTAAAGGAAAAAGAATTTCTTTTTGCAGTAGACTACAGCTACAGATGTCAGATAAATCTGTTTAAAATTGTCTTGTTTTAATCAATTCATCATTAAAAATGTTAGACTAATGTTTTCTAAGTTAGTGACTAGAGCTTTTTATATATTTGAAATGCTTTATCTGTATAATGTTTAATGAGATTTCAAGCAATCATACCAGCCAGATGACATTTTTATTTTTTTGGTTTGTTATTACTTTATCAAAGAAACACTATCTTTGCTGTCTTGTGTAAATTTCTAGGTTTCCAGAACCTTCAGCATAAGAAAAATGGATTATGGGCCAGACATAATTTGACCATAAGAGTTAAGAGTTCTTCTTAAAAGAATCCACAGGATGCTGCACTGGGGATATCTTATGGTGTGCTGACTCCTTAAACATTTTCTTCAGCTTCCTCTGTGACCTTTTCAGATTGTGATGAATTCTGATGGTTTATATTTTTTTTTATAAACATTTCCATCCTGAGAAAAATAAGCAAGAAGGAAATTAATTGATTCGAAAAGCAAATCTTTCATCAAAACCTGGAAATGTGTTGTAGCAAGGATAACTCAGAAAAACTGACATGCCACAGGAAAGAGGTTATATAACAGCTTCCAAATACAATAGAAATGCCAAAAATTGCTAAGCCAAATGTTAAATTGTCAAAAGAACGGTTTTGCTTTCTGTATTTTAACCAGGGGGAAAGCACACGTGTCAACATTCACTGGTTGATAACACCATCTTAAACTATTAATTATAAGCTACAAGAGAGATGAAAGTTTCAGCAGTTGATAGCTAGAAAATTCATTACAATTTTGTGTTGGGCACTGAAGGATATTGGCTGTAGGTAAATCAGAGTAATTTCAGGTTTCAGTTTACTCTGAAAATGCCTACCACATGACAGTAATCATGCCAAATTCCTCCCCTTTCCTCCCACCTTCCCACACATAGAATCAGGTATTGTTAACATTAAATTGGAAACTGAACTTGCCTGGATCCAAAAAAACTTGAACACTCTTTCTAAGTCAGTAGTTCTCCTAAAATGTGGTCCTCAGACGAGCAGCAACAATATCATCTGTGAACTTATTTTTTTTTTCTTTAAAGATTTTATTTATTTATTTGAGAGAGAGAGAATGAGAGAGAGCACATGAGAGGGGGGAGGGTCAGAGGGAGAAGCAGACTCCCTGCCGAGCAGGGAGCCCAATGCGGGACTCGATCCCGGGACTCCAGGATCATGACCCGAGCCGAAGGCAGTCGCTTAACCAACTGAGCCACCCAGGCGCCCCTCATCTGTGAACTTATTACAAGTTCCCAGAGTCACCTGCACAACAGACCTTTTGACTCAGAATATCTGGGGATTTGGTCCAACACCCACCTCCAGGTGATTCTGATGGCATGCTAATGTTTGAGAATTACCATCTAGGGGACATGAGAATGAGCAAAAATACAAAGGCAGAACATAATCTATTTCCAGCCAAGACTCATCTGCATCAATGATCTTTGCAGCTCTCAGAATATTCATTTCTAACACCTAAATAAGCTAAAACTTTTCCAAAATTAACATCGATTATAGTTAGGCTAATTGGGTAAGTGATAGCTATCTTTTTAGTATTTTTTAAAGAGGATTTATAGACTCATAGTTATGAATGATATGAAAGAGCTCACTTAAATTAACCCCTTCCATTTATATAGGTGTTTTAATCCCCTTGTCTAGTAGCTCCAGATAGCTTTAATACTTGCTTTACATAGCCTTTGACCCAAGCAAGGGAAACTGCCATGTTTTCTATCAATCCCTCATATTGAATCTATATAAGAATTTGGTTCTAAAGTCACTGTATAAGGTTCTAAAATCATCCTGTAAAATTGGAAGAGCATATGTAAAACTTATCCTAAATATCCTTTATGAAGGTACAACAATGGAGTTCAATAGTCCATCTCAAAATACATATAGCACAGCCAATTTTTCCTGGTAGCATTGAGGAAAAAATATTCTGTTCCTTTGTTTGGACACTGGACGATGCATTTGGTTAGAGGCCATGTTGTATGAAAAATACATACATTTAAATACAATTTAATGTAGCAAGATGCTTAGACTTTGAGAGTATGGGGAAACTGATCCTAACAAAGAAGCTAGGAATATAAGCATTTCCCATCAGGTTTTTTCATGGAACATATTGATTGATCGATCTAGTGGGAAGAATTTCCACACAATTCAAATTATTATCTTTCTCTCTTATTTTAAACTGAGTGTGTGTAGTTTAATTCAAATAAGTAAACTGCCTATATGATGTAGAATTGGACTGTATTATTTGACTTTATGCTGTCTTAGAATAAAATCTCCTATTAAGAATAGACTTAAAATTTTTTTAAAACCTTTGATCCAAGGAAACTGTTATTTATAGTTTGAAGAACATAACTAGCTCCATGACTGGGGACACTACAAGGCCTCAGTTTTCTCATTTATGTTTGTCCTCAAATAAATCTTGAGAACTGGTTTGGAGGTTATTGTAGTATGCACGTGTATAAAAAAACCTTCCTTGGTATAGAAAGGTCTTAGTCTTACATGGAGACAAGCACTGTTTTAGGAACAATATAATGTCTGGCAGTGATTGGAGTTTGAGTCAAATCATCTTCATATAATTTGTTAATGTACTGAAGATGAGGAGCACAGTATGCAAGACTAAGCTCAATATGGATGCCTGGGTGGCTCAGTTGGTTAAGCGTCTGCCTTCGGCTCAGGTCATGATCCCAGAGTCCTGGGATCAAGTCCCGCATTGAACTCCTTGCTCAGCAGGGAGCCTGCTTCTCCCTCTGCCTGCCGCTCCCCCTGCTTGTGTGCACTCTCTTTTGTTCTTTCGCTGTCTCTCTCTCTCTGACAAATAAAATCTTAAAAAACAGACTCGGTGATATCTCATGTCTAACCTTGAATTTTTTATGAAACCAAAAAGAAAGCTAATCACTTGGAAAGTGTGAATTCGTGACATTAAGCATTGTGATATTTGCATGTCTCAAAACAATTTGTTAAATATTTTCAACTGAATACTTGGTGTTCTGGAGATCTGAAACTAAATTAATCAGATTTCAACTTTATATTTATTGAGCACCTATGAAATGGCAGATATATTAAGTTCTGGCATTAAAGAGCTATGCAAGACAGAAATAGACTCCTAACCTCTTGGAATTTTAATTCAAGCTGTTGAAGCAGGCATTGAATAAATAACCAAATGGTTTAAGTTTTTTTTAAAGTAAGCTCTGTGCCCAACAGGGGTACTGAACTCATGACCCTGAGACCAAGAGTCACATGCTCTACTGACTGAGCCAGGCAGGTGCCTCCACATGGGTTAATTTTAATTTATATAAGGATCTGTAAAAAATAATAAAAAATTCTTTCCAGACACACAAGATTGAAACGGGTGTCCATCGTACACCTTAATTTATGCCATCACATCACTTACCAGAGTAATACGATCCCCTGTTTATCATATATCTCTCCTACTAGATTAAATATCCTTGAAGGCAGAATCAACATCTTGTTCATTATTTCCTGTACAGGCTTTTTGTTTCCAGTTTCTATTTTTGTTACTGGTTAGATAGAATGTAATACTAGTAAATATTTATAAACACAGAATGAAATAATGGAAAAAAGGGAAGAAACATTCTCCTATCCCCATATCTACCCATATAATTAATTCTTGCAATCATCAAAAGTGCTTTTTGGAGGCGGCCAAATGGCAAAAAGAAAAAAATACCCAAGAGAAAAAAATGCTTTCATTTGCTTTCTTGGTGATCAGCTCTTAGTAGTTTCTGTTTCTTGGGGTTCTATTCTCAGCATCACTAATTGGCTTAATGTACATGGAAATAGTAAAAAGACCAGAAATGGAGGTCAATGACCACAAGTTGCCAGCCAAAAGCAAAATGAAGACAGAGTTAAAAGTATCAGTAGACACAGGAAGAACTCTCATTTCAATTCTTCTCTATCTGTAACTCTTTCACTTTGAATTCATAGGACAGGAAGAAGATGAAGTGGGAATGAGAAAGAAGAAGGGTAGGGGAGAAAAAATGAGTAAAAGGAAGGATTTCTTCTCCCCCCTCCCTTTTTTAAGATTTTATTTGAGAAAGCACGCACGCACATGAGTGGGTGGGCACAGAGGGAGAAGCAGACTCCCCTCTGAGCAGGGAGCAGTGGCATGGAGCTGAGATCTTGACCTGAGCCAAAGGCAGCCACTTAACTTACTGAGCCACTCAGGCACCCCAAGGAAGAATTTCTTTTTAGAAAAAGAAACATAAAAATTATGCCCCAGTTGAGGAAAAGGAAAGAATGAGGAAGTGAAAGACAGTGTTTATACAGATGGTCAAGAAAACCCAGGTTGGTTACTTGAAAACATGAATTAAATAGAAAAACCCTAGGAATATGAATCCAGAAAAACAAACTGTTTCAAAAATTAGAAATTAAATAGTGTATGCAATAAAGAAATTGGTTTTTATTGTTAAAATTAAGTCTTGAGAACACCATAGACAACTTCAGCACAATACATGTGAGAATTTAGAGGAAACAGATCAAAATTAAAAAAATCAACTTTGGAAGTAGAAAGACCAAATAAGTTCATTATCATTGAATTGGTAACCTATGTCCTTCCCAAAAGGACCAGGAAGTTTTACCAAACACTTGGGTAATGAAAAATCCTTCCTATATACACACTGTTTCAGAGAATAAAGAAAGAGAATATTATCCAACTTACCTTATGAAACGAATAGAAACTTGATAGCATAATTGATCAAAAGCAGTACAAGAAAAGGATAAACCAGTTATATTTATGAAATGTATAGATGTAAAATTCCTAAAGGCAGTGTTAGTGAATTAAATTTATGCATGTGTTAACAAAAAATATCTGACAAGATCTGTCCAAGGAGTATGATCATTGAATCTTAGAAAATCTATTTTCACATTAATATCACATTAACAGTTGAAAGTAAACAAAGTTTGTTTGCCTAAATAGATGCAGAAAATTATTCAATAAAGATCTTAAACTGGGATTAGAAAATAAGCCCTTTCAGTTTTTAACCTTATAAAGGGTTTCTGTGGAGGAAAAGTGATAGCAAATATAAAGTAAATGGTGAAACTGCGAAGTACCTCTTTTAATTTAGGAGTAAGTCAAATATATCTGCCATTATTTCTAATATTCAATATGGTACTAAAGGTTTTAGCCAATGAATAAGGCAAGAAAGTTATAAAAGAAAGAAAAAGGAAATAATGAAAAGTCATTCAACTCTCCTTTTCAAATGATGAAGGTTGTATACATAAACATTCAAGAGAATTTGTAGGCAAATTATAACAAGCAATATCAAGGTTCTCAGATAGGATATCTACATACAAAAGCTAAGTGTTCCTAATTCCAGTGAAGTATAATGGTTAAAAAAATTCTCATTCACAATAATAAGAAAAACTTCAAAAAGAAACCTAGAAGTAGATCTCACAATGGTTTATATGTGGAGAAAACTATGAAATATTGCTGAAAAAGACAACTAAATAAATTGGGAGGTACGATGCTCATGTATGGGAATCCTCAAGATCACAATGACAGCAATTATTGCCAGATTAATCTATAATTTACTGCTATTCTGATCAAAATCCCAACAGGATTTTTGTGGAACTTGACAGAGTCATGAAAATTGTGAAAAAGGAAAATGTATAGGAAATTGTTCTGGCCAATACCAAGATTTTTATATATCTATAGTAATTAAGTGTTATGAGTGACACAGGAATGGATAATTAAACAAATAGAACAAAAGAGAAAGCCCAGAAAAAGACCCAGACAATATGGAACTTGATCTATGACAGCAATATTTTACACAGTGGGAAAATATGTGCCAGTCAAAAACTGGTCTTAGGACAGTTTGTTATTCATCTGAAAAAATATTTCAAAGTTAGATTGATACTGCATGTCACATATAAAAAGAAAAACTTTACAAATTCTGTTAAAATATAGAGAAATACCTTAGGACAGATTAAGAAAACTTTTTTTAATGCTAAGAGAATATAAATCATATATAAAGAGGCAAGGTTTTGAAAAAATTAGAATTTCTGTACCAGAATACCATAATGTGAAAATATAAGTCAAACTAGAAAAAATGTAATGCATATAATCATCAAAACCTAAGTATAGATAATATATAAATAATTCCTAAAACTTAAGAAAAACTCAATAGAAAAATGGGCAAAAGAAGAGCAAATGTGATTTCCTAACTTCTCCCTATAAAAAGAAAATCTCAAGGAAGAAACTTCATCAGGGATTCCCATTCTATTTTCACAATGAAATGTGTGACTATACCAATTACTGGTAAGGACATGGCATAACAAGAACTCGTTATGTATCGCTAGTCAGGATAAGCATTGTTATCATTACTTTGGAGAACAATTTAGTGATATTTGATACATTTTAAAAATGTGCATGCATTCAAAATCTTGCAATACCATACAGAAGTAAAAGTGGGTAAATGAGAACTGTACTAACAAGGATGACTCTCACAAATACTAAATGAAAACAGGCCACCTTTTGTTTAGGAATACATAGTCATGTAGTAAAAATACAAGGAGATGTGTGAGAATAAAATAACCTAATGGGGAGATGATGTAAAGTCACCTTGTGAAAACCCCTCTATGTCATCATCATGTTCCTCTGCCTTCAATCTCACTTCTCTCCAAATACTTCCAAACACCATAGCCAGACTAATCTTCCTGAAACTGCTCTCTTTTCTCCTTAAAAAACCTTCCAAAATTTCCCCCTAAATCAAAATAATGTCCAAACCATTGGATTGTAAACTCATTGTGGGCAGAGGTTGTCAACATCTCTCTATGTTCCCATTTCCCAGAACAGTTCCTTACATATAATCATACAGTAAATGCACCATGATTAAATAGCCCTGAAATGATTGATTTTTGCTCAAATTATTCAGTTTATGAGTTCTTATAACAGTAAATCTCACTTTGAGTTTTTTTGCAAACAATGTCAAATGGTTTGGAGGAAAATTAAGGTTATATCTTAAATTTGGCAAAATTAGATAATAGAACATGAAGCATGAAGGCTAAAATTATGATAAAAAATTCCATATGCTTGTATGAGTATGTGGTTTAATACAATGTTTCCTACCAATAGTATGCTAAAAGCATAGAGAATTGCCATGAGAAAATAAGTAGAATAAAATGATTTTGGGGGCACCTGGGTGGCTCAGTCGGTTAAGTGTCTGCCTTCAGCTCAGGTTGTGATCTCAGGATCCTGGATCGAGCCCCATGTTCAGGCTCCCTGCTCAGCGGGGAGTCTGCTTCTCCCTCTCCCTTGGCCTGTCTTCATTGCTCATGTACTCTGTCTCTCTGAAATAAATAAATTAAATTAAATAAAAAATAAAGTAAAATGGTCTTTGAATAGCTACAGCAGACAAGATACATTAATTAACATTATTTATATCAATAAAAAATATTCTCTCCAAAAAGGGTATTTGACAAACTTGGGATAAAAGTATTTTTCTCTTCTAACAGTGTAAAAGAACTTATACTCTGCTATGTATTACAAACCTTTGAGTGAACTTTTTTCCAGAAAGAGACAGGCCTATGGAGCAGTAACCTTAGTCTTCTGGAGATGTGGAGATCCCATACCCAAAGCCAGGAGCATCTTGGTTCTGCTCTTTTTGAATGATCTTGCAGTTCAGAATCATATTCCCTGACAGTGATATGTTTATTTGATTGCAAGTTGCACTCAAAATCCCGAAGAGATATTTTTTGATTAATAGAATGGCATAGTATTGTGGCTAGTAAAATACTCAGGTATGCAAGATATGTAACTTTAAGTGTTTTTCATTAATTCAACATTTTTGACAAAGTATTCAGCTAGGCTTTTAGAAAGTTCTTTCTGGGGATGTCACTTCTTTCTGACTTTTCTAATGGTGCCAGAACTCTTAACCATTTGTCCTGGGAGGATGAGAGAAGTATGCAAACTAGCTATTAATAACCCAGTAGGATCATGGCTGAGGTGTCCTGTCAACTTTATCCATCACTTTCAGCTCCCAAGAAGCTCTGCTGCTTTGTGCTAAGCTTGAAGCAGAGAAATCATTTGCCATGTTGCCTATAGTCTGGTCAAGCTGGATGCATAAGGCAAATAGGCCTCTCTTCAATCAGAAAATACCTCACCTGGGGAACTTCCAGGAGGAGGAAATATGTCCTTTCAACTCAGATCCATGGACTTCTATTTCTTGTCTAAATTTTGCAGATTCACATTATATTTAACCACTCTCACTGTTGCCTGAATATACTCCTTGTTACTGCCTCTTGAAAACTTCTCAAATTCTCCTAAAATCTTAGGCTTGGGGAAATTAGAATCCTAATGAGATGTGGATGCTTCTACTTTCTTCTTCACATCCCTGTCTGAGACAATGAACTCACAACATTCTGTCTCCTTGAATGGAAGGAATAAAATGTGGCAAAGTACAGAGAAAAATATCACAGATTAATATGTTAAAATATTATCCTTTAAAAATAGAGCATGAGACAGACGTGAATTTGCCTGCCAGTTTGCCATAGAACATACTCAAAAATCACTGCATATTAGAATCACCCAGGGAGTTTTGGGGAAAAAAAAAAAAAAGCCATTGGCCATTAGACCTAGACTGATTAAGAATATCTGGGGAGTAGAGCCCAGAAAATAAGGATATCAAAAATACTCTGGCCAATTCTAATGTGCAGACGACTTGAGAACTACTACTGCCTTTGAGCTGTGCTGTTCAAAATGTGGTCCCCAGAGTAGTGACTTCGTATCACCTGGGAGCTTGTTAAAAATGCAGAATCTGAGGCCCACCTCAGACCTAGTAAATCAGAATCTCTGGGCTTTTAACAAGTTCTCCAGATGATTCTTAATGCACATTCAAAATTGAGAACCTTGGCTACTGAGGAATTCAATAGAGGTCATACACAAGGCCCTTATTTCCCTTGTGATTGATTTAGAGCCATGCATTAGGATGGGATCAAAATGAGGAAAGAATGGGATCTTTGTAATCCTGTGTGGTTAGAGAGGTTTTGTGGCAAAAAATGTTCCAGAGTTAGGTAGACTTTAAGGGCTTCCTTGGAAGCTACATTCCTCCTCACTGATATTTTCATGTTGTGAATCTAACATTCTTCCATTATTTAGCTATGAATCCCTAGGAGTAAACAGTGTTGACATCTGCAGCATCTAGCGTTGAGATAAGATGCTTCCGATTTCCCAGCTGTCATTTAGCAATTATGCATTCTGTCTCGTAATAATGTTTCCCTACATTTCATGGTACTCTACAGTGTAAATTGCTCTGTATACATTATCTTATTTAAGCCTCAAGAGATCATTTAATAGATGATGGAACTGAGGTTATAAGAATCTAGTGACTCAGGTTCTCTAAGACCTACTAGTTGGTAAAATTCAAAGAGGATTTATACCATGATTCTGATTCCAATTACAGGACTTTTTTCTCCCCCAGTATACCAAGTTATTTTTGAATTTGGCTAATTTCAATTGATTCTTCATGTTTTCTTTTTATGAAATGAAAAGATCATAAGTCAAGCAGGCTATAGTGCTCACACAAAATGCAGAATTTAGTGAAGGCTTGCTTGATGAAGCCAGTAAAAATAAATCAGCTTTCATAAATGAAGAATTCTGTACATGGCAGGTTTGCTTTCCTTTATTTTGTTTTTAAAATGGTGGGAGGCTTGAGGGGGAAAGGGCTTGTCAGAAAAAGAAAAGGAGGCAGCATGAAGTTGGCAAAATTATTTATACCCTGGAATTATCTTAAAATTAAGATGGAGATTTGGATACAAACATGTGGAAAGACCTGAGAGTATTTCAAACCAAATATTAAGCAGTGACAGTTAACACTATAGACCAATACCACTAGGAGGTCATAGGCATTAGGACAAGAAGACCTGGAGAGGTTTCCAGCAATGGCAGTACTCCCATAAAAGCTACTTTTTCCAGGTAAAAAAAAAATCCAGCTCTGTACATACTTGAAAACGGGGGGGGGGGGGGGGGGGGGAAGAAAGAAAGAAAGAAAGAAAGAAAAAAAAATACATTTCCAGGTTGAGGAGTCATTAGAATATCATTTGCTAAACTACTTCATATAAATTATTAACCTGAGGGCACATCTTTGAGCTTTTTCCACACAGAATATTCTATGTTGAATGTATTTTTCAGTTAATTCACTTCAATTATATATTCTTTTTCTTTTTAAATGCACTGCTTTTTGACAAGTTTATATATCACCTGATCATTATACTAGCATAGAGCATGCAATAGAAGGATATTGTGTTCTATATCATTTGTTAATTTCTACTGTGCAGCTTGAGTTTATTTAAATCCTTCTAGCCTGAGGAATCTTCTTTCTTCACAGTGCTATGTAGGCACTGTAATAAAAATATAAAACCTTTTAGGCTTTTGGGAAGCAGGTATGTCAGAAGATAATATGTTGTCCAAAAGTGCCTTAAATCACCCATCAGCTTAGCTTTTTAAAATGTGGTATTCGTTTACACACC
Organism: Mirounga angustirostris; assembly: GCF_029215605.1. Lineage (NCBI taxonomy): Eukaryota > Metazoa > Chordata > Mammalia > Carnivora > Phocidae > Mirounga > Mirounga angustirostris. Next base: position 18,160,289 of record NW_026991725.1, read on the forward strand.
AGGGTATTTTATGACCTAAGACAGCAACTTCAATATTTAAAATGTTACTTTTAGTCTGTGAAAGTCTAATCTAGTGTGATGTGTTAACTTCTTATTGCAGTGTTTCCAATTGTGTGTGCTTGGGGGACTATATTTTCTATTTTGATTTATCATCTTGTGAGTCAAGTACTTTTAATTGCTTTCCTATAAGATAAAGGTTTACTTGTTTCAATTTCACAAATAATTCATGAGGGCTCATGAATATGCATATCCTATCTTATGTAGCATAACATTATTAATCAGCTTTCTCCTCAGAGTAGAGTAACAGATTAAATAAAAAGGGATTTAGAATGAATAATGGATTATAAACAAAAGGATTTACAGAAAATAACTTTTATCTTTCTTGGTTGTTTTAGAAAATACATTCGTATTGTCAAAAGATAAGGTCATTTTCTAACATTCAGCACACTGTTACTCTTCATCATTTTCCCCAAAAGTACATGTTGTTTTGTGTCCATTATAGGACACAACGATATAAAATGGACAAATATATGAGCCTAGAAGAAAATGAACACCTTTATTAAGTATAACTTTGTTTACACATCTGTTTTATCTAAAATATCATACTCCCCTCCAAGGTGATTGTATCCACTATAAAATTAACATATGTTTGTATTTCTAAAATGCATATTTGGAACTCAAAATTTACTTTTCATAGTTAAAAACTTAAGTCTATATTAATACCTGTAATTATAGCATACAACTTTTACTTAGGTTTAAAATTTGAATAACTTTTCATGGAAAAATGTAATTTGGTGTTCTCTTGTACCCTCATTAACTTATCAGAGGTAAGCATTAGTAGAAATGGATTTTAGTTGTTTTGCTTAGCTTTAGTGTTTGATACACCAATTTAAATGCACATAATAACATATAAACAAGTATGTTTAACAGTACTGTCATAATATATTATACCTTAATAATTGGGAGAGTTTAAAACATGTTTTAGTCTAATTTTCTGAGCTGATAATTATATGAACTTTGTTTCATTTATGTTGGTGACCTTAACTTATTACTTTTTTGAAGAACACTGCTTTAATATCTTCTGTTGCATGACAGGATAATGCAGTTTTGTTATTTCAAAGAAAACCCAACACCAGTTTGCTTCTTAAGGATTTCGCCTGTCTTACTAATTGGCCAGAATACAATTATGCAGCTACAAGGAGCTAGCTCATGTATGTCTGTTCTAGCAATGAGAGAAATTTACCAACTAACCTCAGCCATTTGGCTCTTCTATTCATTTTTACCAGGAAAAGGGGATTCTCCTAGTAGATAGACCCTCCCCTTGCAATGGTTAAAAATTCCAAGCAGAATTGCTGTTTGAGGATTTTACAAGGCTAAAACTCAGGATTCTTCAAAGAGTAAGATAAACTGGAGCATATGAATTTTGTTTACATAACTAGTGCAATAATCCTTTGGAGATAAATGCACACATACACAGCTTTCTTTCACCTTTTCCTGTCTTCTCTCTCTTTCTTTCAATCTTTCTTTTATAAAGTTCTCAAAAAACTATCAAAGGATAACACACAGGAAGTTATTCCTTAATATAGGTCTTTAGAATTACTTTTAAATATGGATTATTATATATTTTTTCTGAACTTCTCTGGAATCCCCCATGTTCTAGAATGCAAGTTATGATTTGGCAAGTAGCTACCGTTTTTAGAAAACCTTGGATAGTATTAGCCTGTCAGAGAATTTTTATTTTTTTTAATTTTTAATTTTTTTTAATTTTTTTAAAGATTTTTATTTATTTGAGAGAGAGAGAGTGAGAGAGAGAGCATGAGGGGAGAGAGGGTCAGAAGGAGAAGCAGACTCCCTGCTGAGCAGGGAGCCCGATGTGGGACTCGATCCCAGGACCCTGGGATCATGACCTGAGCCGAAGGCAGTTGCCTAACCAACCGAGCCACCCAGGCGCCCTAGCCTGTCAGAGAATTTTTAAAAATCTCTGTTGATTGCCCTTTCAATATGTACTATAATGCTGGGTATGTATGTAAGAGTGGAAACAAGCTTTGACAAATGTATCTAAAATACAAAAAAGAAAGCATATGGAAATCTAGGATAACAAGTCTTAAGGAGTCAGTTTGGGCAAAAAAAAAAAAAATAGCAAAGTCGCCACTGAAATGAGAAATGCATTAGAAAAACCCAATAATGAATTCTTATATTCAAAGAGAATAACCATATCATGATATGCATATCATAGTAGAATTTTAAAACTAAAAGGGTATTGAGGGATTACCTGACCCTTAATTCTGTTCCTTGGGGCACAAGTTCTGCCAGGGGTATGGTATTCGATTTGAAAAATATTGGCTTAAAAAGTAAACAGTGTTTTTGTTTTGTATTTGTTTAAACTGTGGAACTCCTTAGCATCTGTAACTTGCTCACAGCCTTATAAATTAGCAGAGTAAATACCACATTTGTTAAGGGTGGCCAGATCTTTTATGAAACCTCTCATAGGTCTTGGTTAGATTTACCTCCCACAGAACACCATTTTTGTTAGCATTAACCAAGTCTAAATTTTCTTTTCATCTTTTTGGGGGTGTGGTGGTGGAGGGACTTTTGTCACTTTCTAATTTGAATCCCCCCACCCCATCTTTCTAAATAATATGGTCAATGCATGGAGATAATAAATAACATCTTGACCAAGACAGTCTAATAGTCTCTTAAGGCTGACTAAACTTTAGACAAATTTCTTTCAGGTTATAGGACCCCGACCTCCCTCTTCTTAGTGCATTTACTTTAGAAAATTAGCAATTGTAAATTCTTTCCCTAACCTTTTGAGATGCAAATCTTCTCCCAGAGACTTTCCAGTTTTACAACTCATGAGTATCTTTCTCCAGGACCTGGGAGCCACCCATTTGAAATGTAATCATAAAGAAAGAAGTGTCCCTATCTCCCAGTCGCTGTGAGACGGTAGAAACCTAACTTTCAAAAGAGCCATCAGTAACACAGGTGGCCTAATCACAGAGACCAACCTCTCCCGTGCTGTCCTTCCTTACCTTCTCCACTAGGTCATCACAGTAGGTAGATTCTGCCTTTGTTTCAGTGGGCTTGAGTTCAGTCTCTCTCCCCTTTGCAGTAGTCATAACCCCCAAAGCAGTAGTTTTAAATAAAATTCTTTTTTGCCTGTTTAACTTGCCCAAGGCAATTTCTCTTCAACAATCTTCACATTACACAAAAACATACACAGCTAACACTAGATAGTAATACTCCTGAAAACCAATGTGGGCTCATCTTATTAAATGGGCTAATATGTATGGTACATCAGTTTGCTAAGAAACAGCATTAAAGATGACGGTGGTTTGTCATATCTTTGATTTGAGAACATTTGCCCTTTTCATTCATTTCCCATGATACCTACCTGAGAAAGACACACACACACACACACACACACACAGCCACATCATTACATCCATCAGAATTATTTTATTATTATTATTTTTTAAGATTTTATTTATTTATTTGACAGAGAGAGAGCACAAGTAAGGAGAGTGGCGGTCAGGCAGAGGGAGAGGGAGAAGCAGGTTCCCCACTGAGCAGGAAGCCTGACGTGGGGCTCCATCCCGGGACCCTGGGATCATGACCCAAGCTGAAGGCAGACGCTTAACTGACTGAGACACCCAGGTGCCCCTATTAGAATTATTTTAAAACTCAGCTTCTCCCGTGACTTTATCGTAGAGAAAGGTATCATTTTGTTTCCTACTATATGGTCTGTTGAGACACAGAAACAATTTTAAAGTAATTCTCCAATTAAAATCAGAAATGAATCTATATATTAGATTTCAATAAATGGTTTTCCCTAGCTTCTTCAAGTTTTCTTCAGCTATTTTCTTCTTATGACCTAATTTGTGTTGAACTATCTATGTAGAATGCTCCCCAAACCAGAGTTTAATTACGAGCCCTGTTTGGAGCATGGTAAAAACTTTCATACAAAGACCTTGGACTTCTTCACCGTATTATTTTGTAACTTCTGCAGACTCGATGAAAACTAAGGATTAGTCATTAGGTGTTTATGATAGATCATAGATCAACTTGGAAATACTTAAAATTAATAAATGTCATGTGTTTTATCATTATGCTCTCACAAAATATTCTACCCTTCATTTTAAAAATTAAATTTGAGGAATCTTTTAATTGGCCATATAGAGATGGCCATACACAGAGGAAAAATTAGAAATTGCATTTCTCTCTTAATAACACAGTAAGTACCTAATTGCTGAATATGTATTATATGAAATTTGGGTATCATGTTATTATACTTTGTAATATAAATTACAGTTTATATGATAGTTTACATTTAATGGAACATTGAAACATTCATAATATGTAAGATGGGACACAACTTTATTTCCATTTTGTAGTTGAAGAAACTAAGTCTTATATAATTGAATTTCCTAGGATTATTTAGTGTGTTGCATCTGAGTCTTTTCCAAGTTAAACTACTTTTGTAAGAACCTCATGGCAACTTAATAATGCAGTTCCATAAAGTAGTAAAAATTGCTAAGAATTTTCTTCAAGCCATAAGACTGTGAAAGATAGCAGAATGGTTTACTTCACCTTCCTCATTTGATTATGAATTTATTTATTTATTTATTTATTTATTTATTTATTTATTTATCTATCTATCCATCCATCCACTTAATAAGCCTTTGCTACTAAAAGTTTTTTAATGTGAGTGCAATAATCATGTGATGCATGGGAAAAAACTAAAAGGGAAAAAGTGTGAATGGAAGAAAAGGGATGTTTATATCTTCCAGAATAAACAGATGCAAAACCAAGGACATCAAAGAAAATGGGAGGGACTTTTGTTCCTGACTATAACAAAGTAATGGATAATGGAAATGCTTTCACATTGCAAAAAAAGAGAAAAGTGGACAGTAGGTAGCCCAGGAGTGTGATGCCTCACAGAAAGAAAACAAATGAAGAAATCCCTAAGATTAGTCCAGCATTCCTAAGAGAGGCACTTTCTAGACCAAAGCACTAGCAAGGGGAACACAGCAGAGTATCAGTCTTACTGAGTTCTCAGAGGACACAAATATCAGAGTTCAGGGTGTCTGAGGGAAGACTAACAGAGCAGAGCAGCTAAGCAGAGAAATAGCACCAGTCTTTTGGCTGAACACTAAGGTGAGCATGAATAGCATAAGACTCTAAGGCCACATAAGGTCAGACAAAATGCAGCTACTGGGGAAGAATAACTTCTGGTGGATTATAAGCTGAAAAGTTCCCAGAGTTCATGCAGTGTTGGGAGATATTTAAGTGCTTACTAGTCAAGGCAGAAAGACCTTATTGAACAGTTAGGGAATTTAGTAGTTTAGATATTAAAGAGGAAAATAACAGTAAACCTGGGTATATAATACTAGAAATCCAAACTGAAGAAGTGAGAACAAAAACATTTGAAAAAATAAACAGAGCTGCAGTGGCCTATCAACTGTTTTAACGTGTGGGTAATTAGAGCTACGTAAGGATGCAAAGCTTGGTGTAGAAAATATTTGAAAAAAATATATGTATATATACATCTAAAAATGGTTTCTTTTTTTTTTTAATTTTATTATGTTATGTTAATCACCATACATTACATCATTAGTTTTTGATGTAGTGTTCCATGATTCATTGTTTGTATATAACACCCAGTGCTCCATTCAGTATGTGCCCTCTTTAATAACCATCACCAGGCTAACCCATCCCCCCATCCCCCTCCCCTCTGGAACCCTTAGTTTGTTTCTCAGAGTCCATAGTCTCTCATGGTTTGTCTCCCCCTCCAATTTCCCCCCTTCATTCTTCCCCTCCTGCTCTCTTCTTCTTCTTTTTTTTTTTTACATACATTATATTATTTGTTTCAGAGGTACAGATCTGTGATTCAACAGTCTTACACAATTCACAGCACTCACCATAGCACATACCCTCCTGAACGTCTATCACCCAGGCACCCCATCCCTCCCACTCCCCACCACTCCAGCAACCTTCAATTTGTTTCCTAAGATTAAGAATTCCTCATATCAGTGAGATCATATGATACATGTCTTTCTCTGATTGACTTATTTCGCTTAGCATAATACCCTCTAGTTCTATCCATGTCATTGCAAATGGAAAGATTTTGTGTTTTTTTTTGATGGCGGCATAATACTCCATTGTTTATATATACCACATCTTCTTTATCCATTCATCTGTTGATGGACATCTTGGCTCTTTCCATCGTTTGGCTATTGTGGACATTGCTGCTATAAACATCGGGGTGCACGTACCCCTTCGGATTCCTACATTTGTGTTTTTTGGGTAAATACCCAGTAGTGCAATTGCTGGGTCATATGGTAGCTCTATTTTCAACTTTTTGAGGAACCTCCATACAGTTTTCCAGAGTGGCTGCACCAGCTTGCATTCCCACCAACAGTGTAGGAGTTTCCCCTTTCTCCACATCCTTGCCAACATCTGTCGTTTCCTGACTTGTTAATTTTAGCCATTCTGAGTGGTGTGAGGTGGTATCTCATAGAGGTTTTGATTTGGATTTCCCTGATGCTGAACAATGTTGAGCACTTAAAAACAGTTTCTAATACATCAAGAACTTTCAGAAGGAATAAGCAAACAAATCAAGAAATAAGTGAAATTTCAACACAACTCTCTCCCTAATGGAACAAGAGAAAAATTCTTAAGTATATAAAAGTTTTATGGGGCGCCTGGGTGGCTTGGTCGGTTGGGCGTCTGCCTTCAGCTCAGGTCATGATCCCAGGGTCCTGGGATCGAGCCCTACATCGGGCTCCCTGCTCAGTGGAGATTCTGCTTCTCCCTCTCCCTCTGCCTGCTGCTCTGCCTACTTGTGCTCTCTCTCTCTGTCAAATAAATAAATAAAATAAATAACTAAGATCTTCAAAAAAAAGTATATAAAAGTTTTAAATACACACTCATCTGTAGAACACTAAATCAACAATAACAGAGTACACAGTTCTTCTCAAATTCAAATAAAACATTCACTAAGAAAACTCACACTTAGAGATTTTTAATTAAGTCAAAATGTATTTCATAGGATTGAAAGCATAAAGATTATGCTCTCAGATCAAATGGAATTAAATTATGAATCAATAACAGAATGATATCTCCAAAACTCCAAATATTTGACATTTGAGGTCAAAGAAGGAACCACAAAAGATATTAGAAAATATCTTACATTAAATGATAGTGGTGATGCAACATACCAAAATGATTGTGGGATGCTGCTGAGAGGGAAATTTATAGTTTTAATGCTTATTCTAGAAAAGGAAAAAGGCAAAATTTAATGAAAAGATATACATCATGCAAACATTAATCAAAGGAAAGCAGGATTGGCTAAATCAAATACCAAATATCAAATACAGTATAATTTAAAGTATGGGGTGGCAACTGGGTGCCTCAGTTAATTGGGCATTCAACTCTTGGTTTCAGCTCAGGTCATGATCTTGGGGTCATGGGATCAAGCCCCACATCGGGCTCTACACTCAGTGGGAAGTCTGTTGGAGATTCTTTCCCTCTGTCTCTGCCCCTCCCCCTGCTAGTGTGCTTTCTCAAATAAATAAATAAATAAATAAATAAATAAATAAATAAATAAAAATATTTTTTAAAACATAAAAAATTACTAGAGATAGAGAGGGCTATTTTATAATAGTAAATTTGTTAATCATCAACATGACATAGTATTTCTTTATGGGCATGCACCAAACAACAGAGCTGCAAAATAAGTGAAGCAAAAAGTCATAGAACTGAAGAGAGAAATAGACAAACCCACAATTATAGTTGGGCATGTCAACAATCCTATGTCAACATTTAACAACCCAACAGAAAATCATCAAGACTATAGAACTCAACAACACCATCAATAATATCTATTCTGCATTTTTGGAATATTCCACCTACCAATAGTAAAAGACACATTCTTTTCAAGTGCCCAGAGAATATACACTAAGACCATATCCTGGGGCATAAAACAAAACTTAAAAGGATTTAAAAGAATCATAATTGTATAGAATGTGTTCTCCAACCACAACAGAATCAAATTAGAAATCAATATCACAAAGATAACAGAAAAATATGCTAATACTTGCAAACTAAGCAATGTTTTTTTTTAAACACACTTATTTTATGAGTTTGTGAGGAAGTCCTCAGGGAAATTAAAAAATACTTTGAACTAGATGAAAATGAAAATAAAGCATACTGAAATTTATGGGGCACAGCTAAAACTTTTGCTGAGCACTAAATGCATACTGAGCATAATATACTGAGCATATTATACTGAGCATAATATAATATACTGAGCATATTATAATACTGAGCATAATATATACTAAGCATACTGAGCATATAAATGCAAAGAAGAAACTCTGAGATCAATAATCTGAGCTCTTCAAGGACCTAGAAAAAGAAAAGCAAAATAAAACTAAAGCAAGCAGAAGGGAGGATATGATAAAAACAAGAGCAAAAATCAATGACATTGAAAACAGAAACAATAGAGAAAAATCAGTGGAACAGCTGATTCTGTGAAAAGATCAGTAAAACTGACAAACCTCTAGAGGGACTGACAAATAAAAAGTGAAGACACAAATTCCAGTGTCAGGAATGAAACAGGAGCTATCACTAAAGACCCTGCATATATCAAAAGGAAAACAAAGGAATACTACGAACAACTCTACACTTCTATGAACTTAAATTTGACAATTTAGATGAAGTAGACCAATTCCTCAAAAATCACAGCTGCCGCATTTCATCCAATATGGAACAGAACATTTGAATAGCCCTATGACAATCATGGAAATTGGATTACTTATTCTAAAAACTCTCAAAAAAGGAAAACTATGAACCCATATTGTTTCAGTGGAGAATTTTACCAAATGTTAAAGAAAAATTAGCAATTTGACACAATCTTTTTCAGAAACATAAGAAACATTTACTAATTCCTTTTATGATGCTAGGGTTACCCTGATTCCAAAACTAGACAAAGACAATGCAAGGGAAAAAATTTACAATGACTGCCCTTTATGAATATAGATGCATGCCCATAACAAAATATTAGCAAATAGAATTCCACAAAATATAAAAGAATTATACATGATGATTAAATGAGATTTATTCCAGGCATGCAAATCTAGTTCAATATTCAAGAAAAATAATCAATGTAATTCACCATCATAAGATGCTACAAGAAAAGTCACATGATTGTATCAATCAATGCAAAAGAGCACTTGGCAAAACTCAAAACTCATTCATGATTAAAATTCTGGAAAAAATAGAACAGGGAAACTTCCTCAACTTTATAAAGCACACACAAGAAAGTCTACAGTTAACATTATCCTTTGTTGTGAATAGTCAATAGTTTTCCCCTAAGATCATGAAGAAGGCAAGGATGTTCACTCTACCCCTCTTATTCAGCATAAAGTTGCAAGTTCTAGTCAGTTAAATAAGGCAAGAAATGGAAAATAAGACATAATGATAGGAAAGGAAGAAATAAGAACTGTCCCTATTTGCAGATAAAATAGTTTTCTATGTAGAAAATCCAAAGGAGTCAGCAAAAACAAAAACTCCTAGAATTAATAAATGGATTCAGTAAGATGGCAGGATACAAAATAAACATAAAAAATCAACTATATTTCTGTACACTAGCAATAAACAGTATACAATGAATTTAAAAATCTAATATCATTTACAATTGAGGGGCATCTGGCTGGCTCAGTCAGTGAAGCATGTGACTCTTGATGTTGGGGTTGTAAATTTGAGCCCTATGTTGGGTATAGAGATTACCTTAAAAAATAAAACATTTAAAAAATGTATTATTGACCATTGAAAAAATAGGAATATTTAAATGTATATCTAATAAAAACACGTTCAAGACTTTATCCTGGGGGTGCCTGGGTGGCTCAGTCATTAAGCATCTGCCTTTGCCTGGGATTGAGCCCTGCATCAGGTTCCCTGCTCTTCCAGAAGCCTGCTTCTCCCTCTCCCACTCCCCCTGCTTGTGTTCCCTCTCTCGCTGTGTCTCTCTCTGTCAAATAAATAAAATCTTAAAAAAAAAGAAAAATCTAGCTTCTAATATTAAAAAAAAAGACTTTATCCTGAAAACTGCATACTACTGATGAAAGAAATCAAAGAAGATCTAAGTAAACGAGGAGACATACCATGTTCATGGATTTGAGGACTCAAAATAGCAAAAATGTCGATTCACCTTAAATTTATATATAGCTTTAGTTTAATACCTATCAGAATCCTAGAGAGTGTTTGTTTTTATAGATAGAGACAAAATGTGTGCAAGATCTATACACTAAAAACCACTGAACACTTCTGGGAAGTAATAAAGAAACACTAAATAAATAGATATGCCATGGTCATGGATTGGAAGGCTTAATCTTTTGAAGATACCAGCTCTTCTATAGTTGATCTATAGATTCAACACAATCCTTGTTTGCAGTTCTATCCCTGACATGATCAGAGCATTACTGATAATAGTGGGTATCTGTGTCTCATTCCTGATCTCATAGGAAATGTTCATAATATTTCACCATAAAGTATGATGTTTGTTGTAGATTTTAGTAGATATATTTATTATGTTAAAGACTTTCTTTTGTTCCAAGAGTTCTTATCATAAATGGATGTTTAATCTTATCAAAGGTTTTATCTCTATTATCTATTTGAGTACTCAAATGCCCTTTTTCCACTAATATGTTAATATGGTAAATTATATTAATGGATTTTCTGATCTTAAATCATCTTTGCATTCTTGAATTTTATGGGTTGGATTCTCAAGGGAGTAGACTCTGAGACAAATTCTAGTGTTTAGGATATTTATCAGGGAGTAGCCTTGGGGTCAACATCTATGGAAGGGATAAAGAGACATCAGGATTGGGCAAAGAAGGAAATCAAGCTTTGATGCAAACCTCATAGCTTCAACTGCCCCGGAGATGTATGCCATTCTTATAAGGGCATAATCTTAGACCAAGTGTCTCTAGCTGGGTCAATTCCTAAAAGGGCTATAAGCTAAAGGATGTCTACCAATGGTTTTCAAACACCTGGGTGACAAGTCTTTTCTTAAAAGGCAATTTGGGATTCACACCTCTAGATCCACCACACAGAGATATATCTGGTCATGATAGATTTATTTTTTTTAATACATGGCTGGATTAATTTGTTAATATTTTGTTTGGGATTTTTGCTTCTATATGAGTGAACCTGTTAAATAATTACCATTTCTTACACTATACATATCTGATTTTAGTAATTAAGACTATACTATCCTCATCAAATAAATTGTGGGAGTATTTTAGTTTTTTAAACATATTGAGATAACTGTATAAAATGGATCTGTTTATTGCCTGTTTTCTAGAAGTTACTGATTGTGGCATCCCCTGCCAGTTGCACTCTTATTTTGTCCTTTTTTAAAGGAGCCTGACTCCTGACAGCAGTTAACTCCAGCTAAATGGCTACATCTCTTAGTTTTCTTTGCTTCTAGGAGTGGCAATATCACTAAATGATGGCCAAAAATTAAGTGGAAGTGTTATGTGGAATTTTGTGAAAGTTGTCTTATGAAAGCAAGACTTTCATGCCTTCTTTTTTTTCCTTTTGCCTGCAGTGCAGAAATGCTGACAGACAGAAGCCTGGTATGGCAAAGAAGAAAAATAGAGACTAGGTCTCCTACATGAGAGAATAGACTAATGTGAGCTTATAACTCTAGTTGGGTTTTCTGACTGATGTCAATGTTGGCTTATAATTATCTTCATGTTCAACACTCATTGCTCCTCCTGCTTGTCTCCCAGATGTTGTTGTGGAGTTCATTTCTTCAGTCTTAAAATTCATCATTTGGAAATTACTTTAACAAGAGTTTATTGTTAGTAGATTCTCAGTATTTATTTAAAACAGCATCCTACCTTTTCTTTTCGTTTCTTTTTTTTTTTTTTTCCTTGAGAGTTTCGTTAGCTAGGCATATAATTCCAGGTTGTTACCTGTTTTTCACACAGCACTTTAAAGATGCTATTCCATTCTCTTTGCTCCTTGGATTCCTTTTTTGCCTTTATGAAGTATTCTAACAGTCCTTTTATAAGGAAAGGTGCCTTTCTGGAGTTGCCTTAAGAACTCCACTTTGTTCTTGGTATTCTGCCATTTTATACAACGTTACTAGGTGTGGGTTTATTTGTCTGTATCTTGAATGGCATTTATTTCATTTCCTGTATCTGGAATTCACATTTTTATTAATTTCAGATAATTCCTGGCCATTGTCTCTTCAAACCTTATCTCTCTCATCTCTCCCTTGGAACTCAATATAGATGTGTGTGAGACTTCCCTGCTCCATCTTGCGGTCTTTTAATTTTTCATATATGAAAGATGATACCTCTTTGTGTCTCTGAGCAGCTTTTGGATAATATCTTTATATCTCTCTCCTGGTTTACTGATTCTCTCTTCAGTTCTGTTACTCAGTTCATCCTCTCTGTGTATGCCTGTGTGAGTACATGTATGTATGATTGCATTTATGTGTGTTTTAATTTCAACAATGTTTTTCAGTTTGAGAAGATTCTATTTGAATTCTTGTATTTGCCTGGTAATTTCATATACTTTATATTCTTTGTTCAAGTTTTTAAGTCATTTTATTTCTATAAATTTTGAAATATGCTACTTAATAGTCTGTATTTTATAATCCTTCTACCTGTACTCCCTGGGGATCCCATTCTTCTGCTTTGTTTCTGCAAATTCTCCTTCTGTGACTTGTTTTCTGTATACATTGTGATTCATTATTGTAATACTATATTTGGCCAGTCTTCATATTAGGAACCCTAGTGGACTCGGATTAAATATGTACTAATCCACAGAGGATTTGCATTTACTTCACCGTAGCTCTGAGCTACTATGAGTATGAGAGCACCTTAAATGAATTTCTCACCTTGGAGTTTCCTGAACGACGTATAAATGCAGACCCCAAATCTACATGACAGAAGGATTGTAGTTATGAATTCTCAAAAAATAATCTCTACTTGTCCCCCAACTCAAAATTCTCCTTTTGCTGGTAGACAGATTGTTTTTCTAGTCTACCCTTTTATTTAGGATATATACTCCTCAAGTTTTCCCTTTGTTTTTTGGTTTTTGGTTTTTGGGTTTTTTTTAAGATTTTATTTATTTTTTTGACAGAGAGAGACATAGTGAGAGCAGGAACACAAGCAGGAGGAGTGGGAGAGAGAGAAGCAGGCTTCCCGCAGAGCAGGGAAGCCCAATGTGGGACTCGATCCCAGGACCCTGGGATCATGACCTGAGCTGAAGGCAGATGCTTAACAACTGAGCCACCCAGGCGCCCTCAAGTTTTCCCTTTGTAAGAACAACTGAAGGTGCATGGGTCCTAGCTCCAACTCCTAATCTTAATAGGAGCCTTATTTTCTATTTTAATATGAGGTCATTAAAAACTGAAGCTTTCAAGAATCAACAGATATCCCCAGCTCAGCCTGTGTCACTTTGCAGGTTCTACTAATTGTCTGCATGAACTTCCCCTAATTTTGTGTAGATGCAGCTTTCCATTTAAATGGAGGTTCCCAGAATTTCTAGGTATTTGTAGCAGTATAATTTTCTAGAACATATTTTTTTTTTAGATTGTAGAATAGTCTGCTAAATTTCCAGAAGTCATCCAGTCTGACTTAAATTCCCAGTTTCTGTCTTCCCATATCATCCTAAATGTTCTATCATTGTACTTATATTTCTTTTATTTTTGTGTTGTAATTTCTGGGTTGTCTTATCCTCTGTTATCCTATAAATTAATTTAAAAAGATGGAATTTGAAATCTATTTCTTTATCTCTGTCTGATATTTTCAGTGAAGATGATGGGAAAGCTATGTAAACTCATAGTTTTCCTACCAGTCCTAACTAAGGGATAGCCAAGGGATGATTTTATAACCTGTCAAGTCATGGAGATGAGTATGGATCCACATTGAACCTGTTGGCTCTCTTCTTCCTTCTGATTCCTTTTTTAGTGTGCATGTCAGCTTCAGAAACACTGCTGTGTTCGCTGAGATACAGCTCACTGCGAAATATGGATAGGGTAGCAGAAGGTATGTATTTCCTGGGTAAAGTTCATTTCTGCCTGACATATTTTCCTCTTCTGTGGTCCTGGTTCCCCAATCAACTTTGTTCATTTACTCTCTGTAAGCCTGGTGGCAAAAATTGTGAAAAGATATGAAAACCAACCATCTGCATCCAACCGAATAATGAAACAATATCTGCTCTGGCAGGATAACTAGAGTTTGTGAGGGTCTTTAAAACAAGCCATGCCTGGAAATTGTCAGTGAGTATATTAGCAGACCTAAGTTAATTATCCCTGAGGAATGTTGTGTACTCTTTCATATCTAACAAAACCTTTGAATCCTTTTAAAAATATTTGAAATCTTAGTTTTTGAAAACTAACCTGGATTATCAGCCTTTCTCAGTCTTAGGAATTGATTTTCTGCCACTGACAATCAAGAGGCATAATTTGATTGAAACGGCAAAGAGAGAACAAGTTTGAGTACCTGGTATGTGCCTATATTTCCCTAAGCATTTTATATACTTCACCTTAATATCTTCACAACTCTACTCATTGCTATATACTATATAATAATAATATATTATCCTATTATACATTGTGGAAAGTGAAAATCTGAGATACTAAGTAACTTTCTAGGGCCCCACACCTTGTATTTGAGATTTTTGATTCCCAAGTAAATACTTATATTACACCATTATGTGGATTCCTATGTGGTGGTGTATGAAATCTCTTTTGCATGAATGGAAACAATGCTTTCTGGATCTTCCTAATCAGAGTCACATGGAAAATCACTGCCACCAAAACTTGTCATTTTTTCCCCTTTGTTACCCCTCCTCTGCCCATTCTTTCCTTCCTCTCATGTTACTCCTTCTTCAGGCCTCCCCACCTTCCCCACCACCACCTTTGGAAAACTCATGATAACAACCTAATAATTGTCCTGCCAAATTTTTGTTTATATTCCTATAATAATGTACAAATGTAAATTATATATACACACATACATGGAGGTCATTCTTTCTTACAATATGAGGTTGTGTGCAGATGTTCTGCATTCTACTTTTTATCACTCAAGAATACCTCATGGAGGGGCGCCTGAGTGTCTCAGTCAGTTAAGTATCTAACTCTTGGTTTCAACTCAGGTTCATGGGATCAAGCCCCACAGTGGGGAGTCTGCTTGGATGTTCTCTCCCTCTGCCCATTCCCCTACTCATGCACACACTCTCTCTAAAATAAGTAAATAAATCTTAAAAAAAAAAAAAAAGAATACCTCATGGAAATCCCTTCAAGTCAACAGATATAATTCTGATTTATATCTTTCCATTGCTGAATAATATTTCATGGCATGGAAATACCATTTTTTTAGCCATTCCTATTATGACCAATACTCTCATAAAGCATGTGTGTGTTTATATATGAATACTTGCATTTTTATTTCTTTAGTTATAATATTAGAAGTGGGATCAATAGCTCAAGTTGTATGTTGATTTTTAATTTTAATAGATGTTTCTGGTTGCTTTCCAAAAAGCTGGAAACAATTCTAGTTTTGTTTCCTTCTAAGGGCATCTTTTACCAGCATCCCTGGGATCTAACAATACATATTATTACTCTTTTTAAAAGTGTGGATATTTATTTATTTTTTTTTAAAGATTTTATTTATTTATTTATTTGAGAGAGAGAGAATGAGAGACAGAGAGCACGAGAGGGAAGAGGGCAGAGGGAGAAGCAGACCCCCTGCTGAGCAGGGAGCCCGATGAGGGACTCGATCCCGGGACTCCAGGATCATGACCTGAGCCGAAGGCAGTCGCTTAACCAACTGAGCCACCCACGCGCCCCAAAGGTGTGGATATTTAATGGTGGTGAAGTGATATCTCTGTTTTATTTAATTTATATTTGCCTGATTGCCAGTGAATTTGAACACATATTTTTTTTTGAAGATTTTATTTATTTGAGAGAGAGAGAGAGAATGAGAAGGGAGAGGTCAGAGGGAGAGGCAACTGCCCGCTGAGCAGG
The DNA here is from genome assembly GCF_029215605.1 of Mirounga angustirostris. Classification (NCBI taxonomy): domain Eukaryota; kingdom Metazoa; phylum Chordata; class Mammalia; order Carnivora; family Phocidae; genus Mirounga; species Mirounga angustirostris. The sequence goes on from NW_026991725.1 coordinate 18,176,340, forward strand.
GAGCCCGATGCCAGACTCAATCCTAGGACTCCAGAATCGTTACCTGAGCTGAAGGCAGTTGCTTAACCAACTGAGCCACCCAGGTGCCCCTGAACACATATTTCCTGACACTGGGCTTTGTTTTTGAAGTACTTGTTTCCTCATATCCCCTGCCCATATTTTATTGGGTTGTTCACTTTTTTCTTGTCAATATTTGAGCTTTGCATTTTGTTAAAGAAAAAATACGAACTTCAAAGGTTTGTATATGTTGAAACATACACACGTGGAGGTAACTCAATCTACTCAGCATGCATTTTGGAAAATAATTTTGACACAAAACAAGAGGAAATAAATAACATTAAATTTTTAACCAAGTTCTATGGTTATGAATCTTGTCTTACCTAACTAGTCATGGGTTTTGTGCTCAGATTCTAAACATAGCTTATAGTCAAACTATTCTGTGGTTCATTGTTTGGGACTTGTTAGTTAAGTATATATTCAGTATGGACTGTGGGCAATTATTTTTTGCAAAATTCTTTCTCAACTTTATAGATAGCATACCTTTTTTTTTTCTGTTGAATATATTACAGTTTCTTTCCAAATCAGTGTTTTGTCTATTGCCTTGTTTTATTTAGCTCCTTTTACCATTCAAAGATTTATATATTTTATAGGCAGAAATGGCAGATTTATTAGAGAACTTTTATTGGTAAATTCTGGCTTCCTGTCTTGGTTAAGAAGTTTCCCTTCACCCCACTACCAAAGTATTAAACGTGTCTCCCACATTTTCTTTAACATTTAAATCTTTATTTCATGTGTAGTTTTATTTTGTGTATGGCATAATATTAGGGTACAACTTTACTTTTTTCTACATAAAGTCTGTCTGCCATAATCTTATGAGTAATTTTTTCATTAAATTGAAATACTGGTATTAGTATATAGGGAATTCTCATATATACCAGTGCCGGTTTCTTTCTTTCTTCATTCTATTTCACCCATCGCTGCATCTGTTTTTATGCCAGTGACACAGTGATCCAATTAGAGGGATTTTTTTTCTTCTTTAAAGTGATAGCCTCTTTTTAAAAACATTTTTATTGAAAGATAGTTGACATATAGCATTATATTAGTTTCAGGTGTACAACATAGCTGTTTAATATTTGTATATATTGTAAAGTAATCACCCACAATAAGTCTAGTTAACATCCATAACCAAGCATAGTTACAATTTTTTTCTTCTGGTAAGAACTTTTAAGATCTACTCTCTTAGCAACTTTCAAAATTTTGATATATCCTGACATCTGTTAAGGCAAGTTCCTCATCATTATTTTCACTACTTTTTTTCTCTTTCTCCTAGATTTTTTGTCTTCCATATGAACTTTAGGGTCTATTTATAAAATTTGGCTTAAACACCTATCCAATTGGAATTGCATTAAGTTTTTATTAATTTAGGGAGAATAGTGGTTTATGGGAGCAAATCCCCTCATAATGAGCCTGGTATATGTTTCCATTTGTTTAAATAAAATTTTATCTTCTATAAGGTTTTATTGTTTTTCTCATATAGTTCCTGTTTTTTTTTTCTTGTTACATTTACTTCTAATTTTATAGTTTATAGTGTATAGTGAATGGAATGCATTCTATTTCCATCTTTAGATTTGTGTTTACTTTAGTTATGATATACATGTGTTTCTATGGTGAGTGTATGGATGTAGTTTGTTTTTTCTTTTGAGAAACATGAAATGATGAGAACCAGAAACCAAAGTGTACTTTTGTTTTTAAAACTAGATAAGGCATTTTTGAGAATATATTTTCATTCTCCCACTAAACGGCAAACCCCACAATTTTGACTTGCCCGTGTTAAGTGCAACAGTCATTATGATGTCTATCCTACACACTTTTTTTCTGTATATTTACATACACGTATAGAAATACACATAAACACACCTCTACTCTAACTCTTTATCAACTTTTTAAAATGGCAGCCTAGCTTGAAGTTTTCAGTAATATAAAGAACACTGTGAATAAAATCTTTGAACATATGATTCTGTAAACTTTTCCAAGTATTTTTTAAAGGTATTTATTTATTTGAGACAGATAAAGAGTGTGTACAAATGGGAGGAGGGGCAGAGGGAGGGAGAAAGAGAATCCCAGTCTCTTTGCTTAGCACAGAGCCTGATGTGGGGCTCAATCTCACAATCTTGAGGTCATGATGTGAGCTGAAATCAAGAGTCAGATGTTTAACTGACTGAGCCACCCAGGCACATCCCAAGTATTTCTTTACAATTACTTTAAGAAGTGTAATTTCTGTGTCAAAGGAATGCAGTAATATTAATAGCTAGATTTATCATATGATTTTTGTGTGTGAGTGGGGTTCCCAGTACATCTGCATATCTACTTCTCCTTTTATCCTGGGCCCAAAAAAGATGATACTTCCCAGACTGCTTATAGGTACATGGGGTCATGTCATGAATTATGACCAGTGGACTATAAGCAAATAGTTCATGTCATTTCTGGTCAGTGAAAATCTTCTTTCTAACCCTCCAGTTTTGTTTTTCCATGGACAAAGACACTGGAAGAAAGGTAAGGAGATGGTGAAGCCATGCGATACTTGAGTCATTATTTGGCATGAGAGCCAAACTTGGAGAATTTCTGGATCACAGCAGATTTTGCAGGGAGAGGTGACATCACTTACTTGTTTATATAACTTGCAAGCTGAGTTGCCAAGATTCAAACCCAAATATCTTGCTCTAGAACCCATCCTGTTAATTCCTACATTATTCAGTCTCATATTATTTTTTTATTATGTTATGTTAATCACCATACATTACATCATTAGTTTTTGATGTAGTGTTCCATGCTTCATTGTTTGCATATAACATCCAGTGCTCCATGCAGTAAGTGCCCTCTTTAATACCCATCACCAGGCTAACCCACCCCCAACCAACCCCCACCCCTGTAGAACCCTCAGTTTGTTTCTCAGAGTCCATAGTCTCTCATGGTTTGTCTCCCCCTCTGATTTTTCCCTTCCTGCTATCTTTTTTTTTTTTTTAAGATTTTATTTATTTACTTGAGAGAGAGAATGAGAGAGAGAGAGCACATGAGAGGGGGGAGGGACAGAGGGAGAAGCAGACTCCCTGCTGAGCAAGGAGCCCGATGCGGGACTCGATCCAGGGACACTAGGATCATGACCTGACCCAAAGGCAGTCGCTTAACCAACTGAGCCACCCAGGCACCCTCCCATCCTGCTATCTTCTTCTTCTTCTTCTTCTTCTTTTTTTTTTTTTTAACATATAATGTATTATTTGTTTCAGAGGTACAGATCTGTGATTCAACAGTCTTACACAATTCACAGCACTCACCATAGCACATACCCTCCCCAGTGTCTATCACCCAGCCACCCCATCCCTCCCACCCCACCCCCCACTCCAGCAACCCTCAGTTTGTTTCCTGAGATTAAGAATTCCTCATATCAGTGAGGTCATATGATACCTGTCTTTCTTTGATTGACTTATTTCACTCAACATAATACCCTCCAGTTCCATCCATGTCGTTGCAAATGGCAAGATTTCATTCATTTTGATGGCTGCATAATATTCCATTGTACATATATACCACCTCTTCTTTATCCAATCATCTGTCGATGGACATCTTGGCTCTTTCCACAGTTTGGCTATTGTGGACATTGCTGCTATAAACATCGGGGTGCACGTACCCCTTCGGATCCCTACTTTTGTATCTTTGGGGTAAATACCCAGTAGTGCAATTGCTGGGTCGTATGGAGCTCTATTTTCAACTTTTTGAGGAACCTCCATACTGTTTTCCAGAGTGGCTGTACCAGCTTGCATTCCCACCAACAGTGTACGAGGGCTCCTTTCTCCACATCCTCACCAACATCTGTTGTTTCCTGACTTGTTAATTTTAGCCATTCTGAGTGGTGTGAGGTAGTATCTCATTGAGGTTTTGATTTGGATTTCCCTGATGCCGAGCCATGTTGAGCACTTTTTCATGTGTCTGTTGGCCATTTGGATGTCTTCTTTGGAAAAATGTCTGTTCATGTCTTCTGCCCATTTCTTGATTGGATCATTTGTTCTTTGGGTGTTGAGTTTGATAAGTTCTTTATAGATTTTGGATACTAGCCCTTTATCTGATAGGTCATTTGCAAATATCTTCTCCCATTCTGTCGGTTGTCTTTTGGTTTTGTTGACTGTTTCTTTTGCTGTGCAAAAGCTTCTTATCTTGATGAAGTCCCAATAGTTCATTTTTGCCCTTGCTTCCCTTGCCTTTGGCGATGTTTTTAGGTAGAAGTTGCTTCGGCTGAGGTCAAAGAGGTTGCTGCCTGTGTTCTCCTTTAGGATTTTGAAGGACCCCTGTCTCACATTTAGGTCTTTCAACCATTTTGAGTCTATTTTTTTGTGTGGCGTAAGGAAATGGTACAGTTTCAGTTTTCTGCATATGGCTGTCCAATTTTCCCAACACCATTTGTTGAAGAGACTGTCTTTTTTCCATTGGACATTCTTTCCTGCTTTGTCAAAGATTAGTTGACTGTAGAGTTGAGGTTACATTTCTGGGCTCTCTATTCTATTCCATTGATCTATGTGTCTGTTTTTGTGCCAGTACCATTCTGTTTTGTTTTTTTTTTTTAAAGATTTTATTTATTTATTTGACAGAGCGAGACATAGCGAGAGAGGAAAGATAAGCAGGGAGAGTGGGGGAAGGAGAAGCAGGCACCCCGCGGAGAAGGGAGCCCGATGCGGGGCTCGATCCCAGGACTCTGGGATCATGACCTGAGCTGAAGGCAGACGCTTAACGACTGAGCCACCCATGGGCCCCAGTACCATACTGTCTTGATGATGACAGCTTTGTAATAGAGCTGGGAGTCCAGAATTGTGATGCCACCAGCTTTGCTTTTCTTTTTCAACATTCCTCTGGCTATGCGGGGTCTTTTCTGGTTCCATACAAATTTTAGGATTCTTTGTTCCATTTCTTTGAAAAAAGTTGATTGTATTTTGATAAGGATTGCATTGAATGTGTAGATTGCTCTAGGTAGCATTGACATCTTCACAATATTTGTACTTTGGTGTATAGGAATGCCACTGATTTCTTTGCATTGATTTTATATCCTGCCACTTTACTGAATTCCTGTATGAGTTCTAGCAGTTTTGGAGTGGAGTCTTTGGGGTTTTCCACGTAAAGTATCATATCATCTGCAAAGAGTGAGAGTTTGACTTCTTCTTTGCTGATTTGGATACCTTTGATTTCTTTTTGTTGTCTGATTGCTGTGGCTAGGACTTCTAATACTATGTTGAATAGCAGTGGTGATAGTGGACATCCCTGCCGCATTCCTGAACTTAGGGGGAAAGCTCTCAGTTTTTCCCCATTGAGAATGATATTCGCTGTAGGTGTTTTATAGATGGCTTTTATGATACTGAGGTATGTACCCTCGATCCCTATACTCTGAAGAGTTGATCAAGAAAGGAATCTGTACTTTGTCAAATGCTTTTTCTGCATCTGTTGAGAGGATCATAGGATTCTTGTTCTTTCTTTTTTACTGTATTGTATCACATCGATTGATCTTTTGCTTAGATGATCGGTCCATTTGAAATAGGGGGGTGTTAAAGTCCTCCACTATTATTGTATTGTTGTCAATGTGTTTCTTTGCTTTTGTTATTAATTGCCTTATATAATTGGCTGCTCCCATGTTATGGGCATAGATATTATAATTGTTAAATCTTCTGTTGGATAGACCCTTTATGTATGATATAGTGTCCTTCCTCATCTCTTATTGCAGTGTTTGGTTTAAAATGTAATTTGTCTGATATAAGGATTGCCACCTCAACTTTCTTTTGGTGTAAATTAGCATGATAAATGGTTTTTGACCCCTTCACTTTCAATCTGGGGGTGTCTTTGGGTCTAAAATGAGTCTCTTGCAGACAGCATATGGATGGGTCTTGTTTTTGTATTCAATCTGATAGCCTGTGTCTTTTGATTGGGGCATTCAGCCCATTTACATTCAGGGTGACTATCGAAAGATATGAATTTCATGCCATTGTATTGCCTGTAAGGATGCTGTTACTGTATATTGTCTGTGTTCCTCCCTGGTCTATGTTACTTTTAGGCCGTCTCTTTGCTTAGAGGAACCCCTTTCACTATTTCTTATAGGACTGGTTTTGTGTGTGCAAATTCCTTTAGTTTGTGTTTGTCCTGGAAGCTTTTTATCTCCTTCTATTTTCAGTGACAGCCTAGCTGGATATAGTATTCTTGGCTGCATATTTTTCTCATTTAGTGCTCTGAATATATCCTGCCAGTCCTTTCTGGCCTGCCAGGTCTCTGTGGATAGGTCTGTTGCCAATCTAATGTTTCTACCATTGTATGTTTCAGATCTCTTGTACCAAGCTGTTTTCAGGATTTTCTCTTTGTCTCTCAGACTCATAGGATTTACTATTAGATGTCAGAGTAATGACCTATTTTTACTGGTTTTGAGGGGGGATTCTCTGTGTCGCCTGGATTTTGATGCCTTTTTCCTTCCCCAAATTAGGGAAGTTCTCGGGTATAATTTGCTCCAATATGCCTTCTGCCCCTGTCTCTCTTTCTTCTTCTTCTGGGATCCCAATTATTCTAATATTGTTTCGTCTTATGGTATCACTTATCTCTCAAATTCTGCCCTTGTGATCCAGTAGTTTTTTATCTCTCTTTTTCTCAGCTTCTTTATTCTCCATCATTTGGTCTTCTATATCACTGATTCTCTCTTCTGTCTCATTTATCGTAGCAGTTAGAGCCTCCATTTTTTATTGCACCTCATTAATAGCCTTTTTGATTTCAACTTGGTAAGATTTTAGTTCTTTTACTTCTCCAGAAACAGTTTCTCTAATATCTTCCATGCTTTTTTCAAGCCCAGCTAGTGTCTTTAAAATCCTCATTCTGAACTCTAGTTCCAACATCTTACTAATGTCCACATTGTTTATGTCCCTGGCAGTCGGTACTGCCTCTTGTTCTTTTTTTTGAGGTGATTTTTCCATCTTGTCATTTTGTCCAGAGGAGAATAGATGAATGAGAGAACAAAATGCTAGCAGGGTAACAACCACCCCAGAAAAATATACAGTAAACAAATCAGAAGAGACCTGAAACCATGGGAAAAGAAAGGGATAGAAAGAAAAAAGAAAAAAAAGAAAAAGATAAAAAAAAAAAAAACAGAATATGATCAAATATGATCAGGCTGGTGTATAGATTAGCTGCACACACTAGATTTTGGGTGTATTTTGGTCTGTTAGAAGAAAGTGCCTCCCAAAATTTTAAAGAAAGAAATACTTATGTATGTACAAAAATAAAGGTAAGTGCGATGAAAGGATGCAATATGACTGTAAAGATGAAAATTATAAAAGATTTTATAAAAGGAATTGATAGGATAAGAAGTTGGTTGAAAAAGAGGATTTAAAAAAAAAAGGGAGAGAATGTGATCAGGCAGGAGACTAGAACAAAGCAAAACACTGGAGATTTAGGGTATATTTTGGTCTGTTAAGAGAAACTGTGTCACAAAATTTTAAAGAGAGAACAACTTATATATATATGGCAAAAATAAGGTTAAGTACTCTGAAGGGTTAGAATATGACTCTAAAAATGAAAAATAAAAAAGATTTTTTTAAAAAGGTGTTGATAAGGTGTTGGTTGAAAAAGGGAAAAAGAAAAATAAAAAAAAATTTTTTTTTTTAATTAACTTTGAAAGAGTAAAGAATGATGGGGAAAAAGCCATGAATTCTATGTGTAGTATTCCCCTAGCGCTGGAGTTCTGTCATTCTCCTTGATCAGTAAACTTGGTCTTGGCTGGCTGTTCTTGCTGATCTTCTCGGGGAGGGGCCTGTTGCCGTGGTTCCCAAATGTCTTTGCCAGAGGCAGAATTGCCCCGCCCTTGCTGGTCCCAGCTAAGTAATCTGCTTGGGTTTGCTCTTGGTAGCTTTTGTTCCCTTCAAGCTTTCGGTGCAGCTTTGGAGGACGTGAGTGAAAATGGAGGCCTCCCTGTCTCTTCCCCGGAGGAGCCGAGAACTTGGGGCCCCGCTCCTCAGTGAGCTCCAGAGAAAAGCAGTCAGTCACTTCCGTCTCCCTGGTCTTCGGCCGCACTCCATGCTCACCCTGCCTGTGACTGACTGTTTCTATCTCTGGCACCTGACCCGGTGTGGAGTCTCCAAACCCAGGAGATCCCTGCGGTGCACTCCTGCACCGCTCCTCCCAGGGGAGGAAGGGAACCTCCCCGGATCTGCCGCTAGTTGGGTCTCTGGTGGAGAAGCAGTGGCCCAACTGTGCCGTGGATCTCGGTTTATGGCAACCCCGAGCTGAGAGCCCACTTCTCAGCTCCGTCTCTGCAGCCGGCTTCCCCGCTCCAATCCCTGGGAGCTCTGCTGCACTCAGGCTCCCCCAGTCTTTCTGTGACCCGGAGGGTCCTGAGACCACACTGTCCCACGAGGGTTCCTACCCCTGCTTAGCCACTGGAGTGACGTCCCTCAGTAGAGTGACTTCTACACGTTCCGATTTTGTGCTCTGCAGCTCTATCACTTGCCAGAAGCGGCCTACAGAGGCCCCCTCCCCCGCCGTCTATCTTCCTGAATACCACCTCAGATTCACTTCTCCACATGTCCTACTTTCCATAAAGTGGTCGCTTTTCTGTTCAGAGAGTTGCTGCTATTCTTTTCTTTAATCTCCTATTGAGGTTTTAGGTGTTCAGAATGATTTGATCCCTATCTAGCTGAATTCCTGGTACCAGACAAAATTTAGGTCTCCTACTCCTCCACCTTCTTGCTCCTCCTCCTCATAATATGTTTTTTGATTCATGTTTAGAATATGCTTTAGAAATATTATCCCAAACTATAGTCCCATCACCATATCCTGAGAGCATCATTTAAATAGGTATTAGTAAACATTGACATCTATTTTGGACTGATGGAATAAAGTTAAAATTGTCATTTAATTTTTACTTTAAACATTTCAGTTAAAACTAAACACTACATGATTTATATTTCTTATTTTGATAATAACCAGTGTATGTATTTTGCCTGTATATCTAATCTGTTTGGATATTTTTTTCATAATTGCTCAGATAATAAGCAGTAGTAACTTATTATTATGGTGTCCTGACTAAATTGTGAGAATATTATCTAGTTTGGATTTATTCTCCTTCCCTACCCAAGAAAAATCATTCAGAAAAATTTACATTTTCGACTGACTTTGTTTTCATGCTTGGAAAACTTTGCCTTAAAATAAGATTATAAAATAGTCAACTAATAGTTTTTTTCTATTTTGATATAAAATATCAAGATCAAATTTTATTTTTCTCTAAATGACTAATGATTTTTTTAAAGGTGAATAGATTTTTATTTAGTATTATGCAGTTAGCATAGTATTGGTATCAAAACCAGAAAAAGAATTTATAAGGAAAAAAAAAATAGTCCTATCTCATGTATGTACCTAAATGCAAAATGTTTACATAGCAGAATATTTAAATAATGGGAAAATCTGAGAGATTCCAAGAATTCAATGTTAGATCACACTTTTAAAATCTTAGGTACTGAATCACATTAACAGATGAAAGAAGAAAACAAATGTAAACATTTCAATAAATGACAGAAAAGGGGATAAAAGTTAATACCCTTTTCTTTATTTTCTTTCTTTTTCTTTTCTTTTTAATTATTTAAGTAGGCTCCATGTGGGGCTTGAACTCAACAACTGTGAGTGAGATCGAGACCTGAGCTGAGATAGTCAAATGCCTACGTGACTGAGCCACCCAGATGCCCCTCTTTTTTTCTTTATTTGCTTATTTATTTACTTATTTTTTTTTAAAGTAAGTTGAGACACAATGTTACATTAGTTGCAGGTGTGCAATTTAGTGATTTGGCAAGTTTGTACATCTTACTATATTCACCATAAGTGTAGCTACTATCTGTCCCATTACATCACTATTACAATATCATTGGCTGTGTTCCTATGCTGTGCCTTTTATTGCCATGACTTACTCATTCCATAACTGAAAGGCTGTATCTTCCTTCCCCCCTCACCCATTTTGCCCAACCCACCACCTCCTTCCCCTCTAGCAACTGTCAGTTTGTTCTCTGTATTTATAGGTCTGATTTTGCTTTTTGTTTATTTTTTAGTTTCCACTTTTGGGTGGAATCATATGGTGTTTGTCTTAGTCTGACTGAGGTCCTCTAGGTCCATCCATGTTGTCTCAAATGGCACAGACTCATCTTTTTTATGGCTGTGTAATATTCCATGAACTCCATTAATATTCCACATTTTCCTTATCCATTCATCTGTTGATGAACACTTAAGTTGCTTCAATATCTGGTTATTGTAAATAATGCTGCAATAAATATAGGGGTGCAGGTATCTTTTTGAATTAGTGTTTTCATTGTCTTTAGGTAGAACCCAGTGGTGGAATTATTGGATCATGTGGCATTTCTATTTTTTAATTTTTTGAGAAACCTGCATACTGTTTTCCACAGTAGCTGTACCATTTTACACTCCCACCAACAGTGCATGACGATTTCTTTTTCTCCACATCCTCACCAACACTTGTTATTTCTTGTCATTTTGATTTTAGCCATTCTAACTGGCATAAGGTGATATCTCACTGTGGTTTTGATTTGTATTTCCCTGATGATTAGTGATGTTGAACATCTTTTCGCATGTCTGTCATCTGTGTGTCTTCTTTTGAAAAATGTCTATTTCGTTCCTCTGCCCATTTTTTAATCTGGTATTTTTTGGTGTTGAAATTGTATAAGTTCTTTATATATTTTGGATATTAACCCCTTATCAGATATACCATTTGCAAATATCTTCTCCCATTCAGTAGTAGGTTGTCCTTTTGTTTTGTTGATGGTTTGCTTTGTTGTGCAAAGCTTTTTATTTTGGTGATTTTTTTTTTTTTTTTTTACTCTAACAGATTTGTTTGGTCATTTTCTTTCCTTGCTAATCTCAGTTTTTGGCCTATTTGATTCATTTCTGCTCTGACATCATACTTTAAAAAATTAATTTGAATTCAGATACTTATATTCTGGTTTACTCCTCAAGTTTGAAACTCAGGAAAGTACAGGGAGATGTTAAAAGCTGCCGAGGAAGTTAAAGAGTTTGAAAGATGTGCAAGGGGACCTAAGAGATTTTGGTAATGTTGATCTTGGTATTCCTTCACTGAAGCTGAACCATGATTAAGATTTAGTATAGAAGCAATTCAAAGAGAATGACCAAGCTGATACCAGTCTACTGGCAGTATATCCCTTTTTTGGTTCTAGCATGCTCATTTGAATATCATAGATCCCAGTTCTCTGATAAAGTTTCTTTTCTTGTCATCTATGTCTCCAAACACACCAATCACAATTATTTTGAAGTCTGTGTTTGAAAACTCTAATTTCCATATTACTGTAAATCTGTTTCTCTTGCCTCATTTTCTCTTGGTCCTTTCTTATAATGTGCTTGAATTTTTTTGGTTGAATGGACATTTGTATAGACAGAATTGCAATGGCTCTGGGTTAGTTCTTCATTTCTGCTAGGAAATTAAAGTAAAGGCAAATAACATGAATCCATGTAGGAATTGAGATGTTTTGAGGTGCGCTTTTAGTCTTTCTAAGAGAGAAAGCAAAATGCAGAAAACATTTTAAAAGTTTTTGTGGACTTTCTACAGTCCTTTTCAAGATCAAGCTAGTCATTTAATTTTTTTAAAAAGATTTTATTCATTTATTTGAGAGAAAGAGAATGAGAAAGAGCACATGAGAGGGGTTAGGGTCAGAGGGAGAAGCAAACTCCCTGCTGAGCAGGGAGCCTGATGAGGGACTCGATCCAGGGACTCCAGGATCATGACCTGAGCCGAAGGCAGTCGCTTAACCAACTGAGCCACCCAGGCACCCCAAGCTAGTAATTTTAATTTGCTCATATCATACAATTGAGTCTTAGACTTTCTACTTCACCTTCAGCTTCTTAATTTAGGTGGGCTGGAAATCTGTATGTGGAATTAGCTTAGAGTGGAGCACAGTGCATATTACATGTGAGAACAGTGAGGTCCCTGATTTGGGGCCAGCCTCCTTGTGCTCAGCCTCATTAGGTTGTGGCACAAAATGTTCCTTGAGGTTTTTTTTTTTTTTTTTTAAGATTTTATTTATTTATTCATGAGAGAGAGAGAGAGAGAAGCAGAGGGAGAAGCAGGCTCCCAAGGAGCAGGGAGCCTGATGCGGGACTCGATCCCAGGACCTTGGGATCATGACCTGAGCCGAAGGCAGATGCTTAACCATCTGAGCCACCCAGGTGCCCGAGGTTTTTATTAATATGTACCTTCCTATGAAATCTCTCTGGTGTATATTTAGAAATCACTACTTCAAATGATGTCCCTGTTAGTTTGAAATTTTGCTCCCTATTCTTACATAAAGTCATTTATCTAGTGGAGGCAGACACTGAAATTACAAAAACAAAAACAAAAAACAAATCTCAAACTCCTAGCAAAATGCTTGTAATAATGCTCCTAATTGTTGGCAGGAGATCAGAGCTTGTGTATTATAAATCTGCCCAGTGCCTCCGTGAGCAAACTGGCCACCAAAAATGCTGCAATAACTGATTCCACCTGACTCAGAAAGCCACAGCAGCAAGAACCAGTGCGGGACTAGGCAGAAACAAAGTAGGTCAGAGCTTCCTTTGAAGACCCATGCATTCTGCAGTATGCTTAACCATATCTCTCAAATGTTTCTGCAGCTCTGTAGGAGGAAATCTCCTGCTGGGACTTAGTGTATTGCTTAAAAATGCAATTTGGATTTGTTTTCCTTAGAACAGTTTTTGAAAAAAAATTCCCCTTTTTTTCCCCAAATACAATATATATTTTAAGGTATCAAGGAATTAGTTCTCTGTATTAATTGTTTAGGGCTTGGGAGTTGGATATTTTTCTTTGGACTTAAAAAAGTCAACTACAAAGGCAGAAGGTGTGGAAAGGAGAATGCAATTGCAACATCAGTCTTTTAGGACTGTGTGGTCGTACAGCCTAAGAAAAAATGTCCTTAAAGCAAAAGGACCAGAATACATAGTGATACTGATAGAAAAATCACTGCTATAAATTATATTATGCTGACCAACTACAGTGGGAGAACAAAATAATTTGAGAGAAATATGAACAAATATTTAATTACAACAATACAAATGTTCCAGCAATCACATGATCTTTTCCCACATGACACTGACACAGGGGAACAAATGTTCATGTGGCAGGAACTCCAACAAAGTAACCCAAGAACCCTAATCAATTGTCTTTTATTTTGTAGCTTAAGTACTAACGTCTTCTCATTTTTGTGAGGTTCCACTCAGAGAACTCTGTGTTTACCCTGTAATGACTTGGATGCTGAATTAAGTACTTGGTTAAATTATGCCAAGGAACTCACTTACATTGAAAGCAATAGTGAGCAATGAAAAATCCCTGTCTTCCTTTTTTTTGTCCTTCCTTCTATCTTCTTTCTTTCTTTGAAATAGGTGAAACATATAAATGCTTAAAAATTCAAGACATGGTGAAGTCATGGAAGATGGTGGAGTAGTAAGCTCCAGGAATTGGTCTCTCTACTAAAAATAACTATTGAGTTGGCAAGAACTATCAGAATCAATGATTTCAGAACTTTGAAGTCTAGTTGAATATTTGCAGTATCAGGGTGGTGCCTGATGAAGAAAGAGGTTGGAAAATTTTGATATTTGATGTAGTGACTACAATTCCCTATCTCAATAGAGATAGAAGGTAGCTGTGAGGATGGTGGCCCATATTTCTGGTGTTGCTTGGGCTAGGGTGGGTGAAAGAGATCTTGTCCTCCAAAAATTGGGATTTTGGTCAGCCTGGCAGATTGCTGAGAGGCTAGCACAGGAGCTGACTGTTGTTTCGTTCTCATACACAGAAGCAGCTTCCTGATAATATCAGTTGGGAAGATGTAAAGAGATAGAATATCCTTTTTTTTTTCTTGTAAATGCATCCAGGCATTTAAGGAAATCTCTGTCAGCTCACTTGCTGACTATGTAGATAATAGAACAGAGACTTCAGTGGCCACATAAGACAAGGAGTATAGTCTTTGTACACCTAGTTTGGAAAAAATCAGTAAACAAGTGGAAGACTGGGTCTTTATTAAGCAACAGTAGCAATTTCTGGAGAGGGAGAAGAATTTGATTTCAAGATTTTTCAGATTATAATATTTAAAATGCCCAGTTCTCAACAAAAAATTATACAAAGAAACAGGAAAGTATGGCCCATTTGCAGAAAAACAAAACAAAACAAATTGACAAAATCATCAATGAAAGAGCTCAGACATTGGACTTACTAGACAAAGACTTAAACTGTCTTAAATTGCTCAAAGAGCTGAAGGGAACCATAAAGAACTGAAGGAAACCAGGAGACTGGTGTATGAGTAAATAAGGAATATTGAGAAGGAGATAAAAAATAACAAAAAGGAACCAAATAGTATTTCTGGAGCTTAAAGTACAATATCTGAAATAAAAATTCATGAGGGGATGCAGTAGCAGAATCAAATTGTCTCAAGAAAGAATCAGCAAAGTTAAAGATAGAGCATGTAAAATTACTCAGACTGAGAAGGAAAAAGAATGAAGAAAAGGTAACAGAACTAAAGGGACCTATCAGACACTATCAAACAGAACAACATACCCATAATGGGAGTCTTAGAAAGAGACAGAAAGAAGTAGGAGGAATATTTGAAGAAATGATTGCTAAAACCTTCCCAAAATTTGGGGGCACTTAGTGTGGCTCAGTCGGTGAAGCAGCTGACTCTTGATTTCTGCTCAGGTCATGATCTCAGGGTTCTGGGATTGAGCCCTATGTCAGGCTCCACACTCAGTGGGGAGTCTGGTTGAGGATCACCCCCACCTCCCCCTTCCCCCCCATGCTCTCTTCTCTCTCTCAAAATAAAAAAAAATAAGTCTTTAAAAAAAAACTTCCCCAAATTTGATGAAAAACATGAATCTACATCTAAGAAGCAGGATAAACTGAAAGAGAGATCTATACTGAGATATGTTATACTGTCAAAATCCAAAGCTAAAGCCTTTTTTTCTGATATCCATGGAAGAAAATAAAAATGTGGGGCTTTGGTGCCTTTGAAACTTCAAATGAACTAAAGCTATGAAGAGGATACACTGACAGACTTTTTTTTTTTTTTTTTTTTTGAGAGAGAGAGCACAGATAAGTGGGGGTTAGGGGTAGGGACAGAGGGAGAGAGAGAATCCCAAGTAGACTCCATGCCTAGCACAGAGCCCCACATGGGCTTGATCTCATGACCCTGAGATCATGACCTAAGCCAAAATCAAGAGTTGGACACCCAACCTACTGAACCACCCAGGTGCCCTTACACTGAAAGACTTTTGACCTGAAGGTGAGAAAAGTAGAGTTGACTACAAAAGAGCATTTTTTGCAGAAGACACCAGTTCTGAAAACACATTGACTGGCACTTAGTGGACAGTAAATATTAATTTCTTTCCTTTCTACTGAGAAATCATTAATACTTCTTTATTTATAGTTCTTTATTAAAAAAATCATTTCAGACTATCAAGTGAATACATTTTAGAGCTTTTACCTTCAGATTAGAAATACCTCTGATTTTGAGATATTACATTGATTGTTCCCATGAAGCTGGCAAGCATCATGAGACTAATAAATTCTCTTTATGTTTGTGTTAATATGACTGGTGCTTGCTCATTTTATGTTACCTAGAGAGCCCCAGGAAACTGCAGCTACTAAGTGGGATATCTTGCTGGTGGTTAAAACTATTTGGTAAATAATAACAAAAGGATAATGAAAGAAAAAGTTAAGAATGGATGATAGTGATAACTTCCACACCTTGAGCACTCTCTTTTACTGTATCTACATATGGTTTATTGGTCCAAGTTTTCAATTTTCTTAAAAAGGTAGTTTTCATTAAGTAAATATTAATCTCATATAAACTCTGAAAGAGTTGTGCATTGGAGTCAACTGTGGAGCTTTACTAAAAAAGGTATGTACCTTGATTTCACAAGCAACTGAGTTAGGCATTGGGAATAAAATAATGAAATGGTCCTAGGTCCCTGCCATCAAGAAGCTAACAACCCAATCTGGGAGGGAAGCTATATAAAGTAAGCTCTTAGGCAGCATGAAAATGTTGCTGCTATAGGAACACAGAAGAGAGAACAAGTGATTTTGTTGGGGTATCACTGAAGGCTTCAATGCAAAGGTAGCATTCAATTTGAACTTAAAGGATGCTAAGTGAGTCACCAGGCAAAGATAAATAGGAATAGGAGAATGGATTTTTAGAATAGATAAACTTATGAACAGTCTTGTTTTCCACTGGTGGGTTAGTGAGTACTACCATGTGTAACATGAAAGAGTAACCATTTGGGGTAATATTTTACTTTATAAAGACAGCTTTGTTTACTCGAGGCCTTCACTATTTCTTCAGATTTTACTTACTGAAGATTCTCAATTATTCTTGTGTAGATTACCCATGCAGTAGATTCTATGAAGCACATTTGAATTTTCAAGTTGCCTTTACTTGTCTAGTACCTGGCCCAAAATACTAAACATTTAACCAACAAATGCTCTGAGGCTGTCGGTAACCAGCACATAGTATATATTAGGAAAGTAATTCTGGATTGGGAGGTAAAGTCAAAAGGGCATAGGACAGTATTAGGGATAATAAGGGTTGCATGTGGTTTGAAAGAGAATATTCAATATTATAACACAATTTTCCGTTTGAAAAATGGAAAAGAATTCTCTTGCTTTTGTAATGCAAATTACAAGGAGCACATCTCTACCCAAGTAATCATAGCTGGTAGGCATACTTAGAAGATAGAGTGAGAAAGAACCCAGAGCAAGCAGTGTAAGATGCATGTTGGTTACCTAAAATGCTTTCCACTGTGTTCAGTACAATTTATACTGTCATTTCTGTTGCATATATAAATACGTTCCTTCTGAAATTATACATTTATTTTACTTAAAAATTAAACTCTCAAGTATTGGCTATGAGTAAGATTGAGTAAGGACAGTCCACTCTGTCTCTACCAATGAATATAGATATAAACTAAGACAGAAGGCATGGGGCAGCTGTTGTTGACTTTGAAAATAAACAGTAGCAGATGGATAAACAGATATCAGAATTCAGAGTACCACCAAACTGGAGGTACATCTAACACTTTTCATCCTTCACATCTCCCACTGCTTTTTTCACAGGCATGGTTGCATTTGCACATGTACATGGCAGGGTAGGGTAACTGAATTGGCTGGAGGACTGAAAAAGTTCCATAGGTGAATGGGAAGTACTGGGGAAATCAGAGAGAGGAGGAGATTTGGGAAAGTGATTCTATAAAATTGCTTATAAACTCTTGGACTCATCTGAAGCTGCCATGACTAGATCTGTTTCTAACAAGCATACCAAAGACATTGAGAACTGAACAGACCACTTTCCAGGTCCCAGACTGAACCACTGGGAACATTTATGGGATGGATCCAAATAACAGTACAAAGACTTTGAAAACTTTGAAAACTGAACTTGAAGAGAATCACAACTCGTAGAAAGTGAGTCAGAATTTGAAACCTGAACTTAAATTAATCACAACAATTACTTGCAAAAATAAATATTTCATTATTTTTCATAGGTTTATACAAGGCCCAGAATCTCATAATAAAATGTCCAGGATATGATTTATATGCTTGATATATGAAGAACCATGAAAATCTCATTTGCATAGGAAAAGACAATTAATAAACTCTAAAGCCAAGATGATAGAGATGTTAAAATTATGAGACAAAGACTTCACACACTTATTATAGCAATGCTCCAACAAGTAAGGCCAAAAACTCATTAAGATAATGGGAAGAAAGTAAGTTTCAGTAAAGAAACAGAAGAAAAGAACCAAATGGAAATTTCAGAAATGAAAAATGTAATTACAAAAAAAAAAAAAATCACTGGGTTACTCTACAGCAGAATGGAGATGAGAGAAGATAGAATCACTGAACTTGAAGATTATCTATAGAAATTATACTATGTGTATACTAGATAAATAATTTTAAAATATGGGCAAATCCTAAGACATTGTGGGATAATATAAAAAATCCTAAGGTTAGGGTTATTAGAATTCCAGAAGAGGAGGAAAAAAAGTATAGTGCTGAAAAATATTTGAAGACACATGGCTGAGAACTTTCCAAATTTGACAAAAGACCTCAAATTCAAGAAGCTTAGTGAAACTCAACTGGGGGTAGGGGGAGAAAAGATAGAAATTCAAGCTCAGAAAATCAAACTGCTAAAAACTAAGAAAAAGAATAAAATCTAGAAAGCAATGATATTACATATAGGGAACCAATAATGCAAATGACTTCAGTTTCCAATGGAGAAACCATGGAGACAAGAAGGAAGTGCCACAACATAATTAAAGTGCCTTGGGGAGGTGGGGGAGACACGTCAATCCAGAATTCTGTGTTCAGTAAAAATATCCTTCATTAATGAAAGTGAAATAAAGACATCCTAGATGGAGGAAAATTTAGAGAAATTGATGCCAGCAGCATTTGCCCGTAGGCATCAGCATGGGTTCCTGCTCCCAAGTACCTGAATCAGATATGAACAGAGAAAGCCACCCTGAAATATTTATGCACCTTTGCATGTCCCCCTTGCTCATGGACCCTAAAGGCCTGGGGTCTCCTTT
Source organism: Mirounga angustirostris (assembly GCF_029215605.1). Lineage (NCBI taxonomy): Eukaryota > Metazoa > Chordata > Mammalia > Carnivora > Phocidae > Mirounga > Mirounga angustirostris. Next base: position 18,194,985 of record NW_026991725.1, read on the forward strand.
GAAATTCCATTTGTACAAACCCAGGCAGATTTTTTGGAGAGGAGTTTCCTCTTCTTCCCAGGAAGTAGTTCACTATCATTGATAGTGCCAATGGACCCAAGGTCCTACTTGTGACAGCTAGTGGTTGGAATGTTATTCATTGTGCAGGGATAAAGAGCTCTCTGTGGCACCAAGCAGTTCTAGTGTAGAAAATGGCACAGAAGAGACTAGAGCCAGTGACTGAGAGGGCAGAATGCAGTAGCCACTTTGTGGTTTCTGTTACTCAGTGTAAATAGCAACCTCATTGGATTGAAGATACACATGCAGAAAAAGTGCTGGTGTAAGCATGCACCCCAGTCACAGAGTCCCAGCTTCTCTTCTTAAGCTTGTTCAGGCTCAATATGCAAGCCCCAGGCCGGCTTTGCTACTGAATAGAAGTCTGGCCAGTGGGGCAGCTCTCAGATCTACCAAGACCATAGAACCCTAGGGTCTAAAGAGGTCATCCCACCAGCCTCCCACCTGCCTTGAGGCAAACAGTAGTACTTTTAGTTTCCAAAGTTACCAAAAAAAAAAAAAGAAAAGAAAAGAAAAGGTGGCCTGGGGCACCTGGGTGGCTCAGTCGTTAAGCGTCTGCCTTCAGCTCAGGTCATGATCCTGGGGTCCTGGAATCGAGCCCCACATTGGGCTCCCTGCTGAGCGGGGAGCCTGCTTCTCCCTCTCCCTCTGCCTGCTGCTCCCCCTGCTTGTACTCTCTCTCTCTCTCTGTCAAATAAAAAAATAAAAAAATCTTTTTAAAAAAAAGTGACCTATAACTATTTAAAGAGGTAGAGGGAGGATCAATTCTTCATTGATTTGTAAGGGAAACTACAGGAAGATGACAAACCTGGGTCTAATAACGCACATAACCACCTAACTGAAGGCTCTGATTTTCATCAGTATAGTGGCTCAGAGTCTCCTTTAAGCCTAGGACTTCTACTGATTCTAGTTTTCTTAATCTCTGAGAAGCTTATTCTGCTGTATATGCCTCTTTGCAAATGTCAGCGAGGCTTCAGTGCAGAAAGACCCACCCAACAGAATGGGTCACATTGCTCCTTGTTGTCCATTTTGAACCACAACACCACTGATGCGGGAGACAAGGCCTACGTGTAGATAAAACTCAAAATTGGAATAGCTGTCAAGGGCCAGTCAGCATGGGATTGAAGTCCATGCTGGGGCTTCCAAGGAGGCTCTCCATTCCCTAGGGTACGGTGGGACCCTGCAGGGTATAGGCCAAAGTGGGCTTGGCTCCCTCAGAGCCCCTAACATGCACATGTGAGTCAGCTGTCATTAGCCCTTACCTTCAAGCTGATCTTCATATACATATGGAAAAGAAAGTGAACTAGAATAACCAAAGTAATATTGAAAACAATGAAAAAGTTTGAGGGTCACATTCCCTGGACCCAAGAATTACTGTAAAACTGCCTTAAGACAGTGTCATATTGGCAAAAGAATGGTGTCAGAGTAAAGAGTTCAGATATAGACCCACACAAGCATGGTCAATTGATTGTTGACAAAAGGGTAAAACTAAGTCATTCAACAAAAGGATTGTCATTCAACAAATGATCCTGGGACAACTGGACATCTAGATAGAGGGGGAAAAATGAATCTACAAACAGACTTCACAACATATGTGGAAATAAAAATAAAATGGATCTTACACCTGAATGTAAAACCTTGATCTGTGAAACTGCTAGAAGAAAACGCAGGAGAAAATCTTTGGGACCTTGGGTTAGGTAGAGAAGTCTTAGATATGAGATCAAAAGCAAATCTATAAAATAAAAATGGAAAAATTTGTCCTCATCAAAATTAGAAATATAGGCTCTCTGAAAGACAGTGCTTTGAGAATAAGGAGACAAGCTACAACCAGGAGAAAATATTTGCGAAACACATGTCTGACAAAGGGCTTGTTTCCAGAGTATATAAATGACACTCAAAACTCAAGAAAACAAACAACCTGATTTAAAAATGGGCAAGAGATTTGAACAGACACTTCAACAGTGAAGATATGTGGATATTGAATAAGCACATGGAAAGATGATCAATATCATTGGTCAATGGGAAAACAAACTTCAAGCCATGAGGATAAGAACTGGCAATACTAAGTGCTAGCAAGGATGTAGAGCAGCTGGGATACTCGTACATTGAAGGTGAGAACATAAAATACTGCAACTATTTTGGAAGATAGTTTCCCGCTTTCTTGTAACAAAGTTAAAAATGCACTCATCATATGTCTTATTCATAAGTATTTACCAAAGAGAAATGAAAACATATGTTCACACCAAAACCTTTACACAAATATTTATAGCACCTTCATTCACAATTACCAAAAACTGGAAACAACTCGGATGTCCTCCAACAACTGAACAGATAAACAAGGGCTGATACATCCTTACAAAGAATATTTCTCAGTAATAAAAGTGAGCAAAGTGCTTATCTAAGTAACAACATGGTTGAATATTAAATACATTATGCTGACTAAAAAGACCACTTACTCCATAGGATTCTATTATGACATCTTCAAAAGAGAAGCAATAGGAACACAAAGCAGTTCAGTGATTTACAGGTACAAAAGATGGACTGACTGCAAAGGAGACAGAACATGTAGGGGGATGAGGAAATTGTTTTACATTTAGTTTTGGTGGTAGTTTCATACCTGTATGTGTTTGTCAAAGCTCAATGAAGTCTACACTAAAGAGGGTGAATTTGTACGTATGTAAATCATGCCTCACTAAACTTGTCTACACAAATTTTTTTAAAACCCGCTTCGACTGAAGTTGAATCAAACTTTTTTTTTTTAAAGATTTTATTTATTTGAGAGACAGAGAGCAAGAGCGTGGGTGAGAGGGAGAGGGAGAGAGAATCTGAAGCAGACTCCACACTGAGCATAGGGCCCAACATGGGGCTGGATCCCACAACTGGGACCTGAGCTCAAACCAAGAGTCGGAGGCTTAACCGATTGAGCCAGCCAAGCGCTCCTGAATCAAACTTCTTAAACACTGAGGTGAACTGAGATAACTATTACTGTAATAGGCATTCACAATAATGTAGCAATACTAGGCCCACGGGTATCATTTTTGGCAAAGAAAAAAGCTCATTGGGCAGCGAGAAGCAGGAAGTTGTACATCGTTCCCCTCTAAGCACTGTCTTCCAGAACAGCCCAGTAATCTATAAGAACGCATTAACCATGTAATAAGGGAGTCAATTAGGTGGAGAAATGTTCACTACACACCAGATATTTGCCTTGCTTTATGAAAATTTTAATGCTGTCATGAAGTTATTTTGTCTCATACTGAAGTTCCTCAGTTGTCAACAGGAGAGAGCCTGGCTGGATTTAAAGTTGGAACACATTTTCTTCCTGTCTTAAAGCCAGGCATAAGACTGACTGCTTTTGCTCTCAAAAAAGTATAACTTTCAGCAAAGCTTGGTATAGTTGTCTGATGTATTGAAGTTTTGAATACATTGAATCTGAAACACCAGCATTATTTCTTTTTATGGTTTACTTTGAACATACAGAGCCAGAATCCAGCTATGGATTCAGCAAATTGTCTCTTAAAATGCCTCATCATTTTCTTGTCTTAATGAAGCTTATAAAGTCAAGGCTCTTAGAAATTATTTCAAAGAAAATATCCAAATCCAATCTCTGCAGGATGAATTCAGGCAATATTTTCCTGATGTCGCTCCTGAAAATGCCATTTAGAAGGTTATGACGAAGGCTTTTCTTACTAATGTTGAGTCATTTCCAGATTTAAAGAGGGATTTTAGAATTTAAATTTGATGTAGCTGTCAAAAAGAATATATGGAATGTCACTTTGGATATTTTGGGGGCAAAATACCTCTCTGTCACAAGAGAAGAGGATTTGAGTGTCATCTATTTTCATCAGCACATATTTGCAAAGTTGTACTTTTTTTCCTGTACTTTTGCCTCTGAAAGTGAAGTAGCACAGTAGGCTCGGTGGTAGTCGTTAGTGCCATGGCTAGATATTCTGGTTCTTTGTTTTTCAGCATATGATAGGATTAACACTTTCTGCCTCCCTTTTGCTTGCGTGTGGGGTGTGTGAATAGTTTTAGCTAGTTATGAGGGGAAAAGATGCATGACACTTGCAGGTTGAACATTTAACACCAAAGTGAGACACCCCAGAACTCTCTTTCCAACTGCTTTGGCCCCCAGCTGTATTCATTTCCTAGGGCTACCGTAACAAATTACCATAAGTTAGGGAACAATAGGAATTTACTCCTTCACAGTTCAGGAGGCCAGAACTACAAAATCAAGGTGTCTGCAGGGTTGGTTCTTTCTGGAAGCTCTAAGGGAGAAACCATCCCATGCATCTCTCTTAGCTTCTGGTGATTGTGGTCAGTCCTTGGCATTCCTGGCCTTATAGACACAGTACTCCAATTTCTGCCTTCATCCTCATATCACCTTCTCTGTGTTTGTGTGTCTACTTCTCTTCTCTCTCTCTTTTTTATTTTTATTTTATTTTTTTAAGATTTTATTTATTTGACAGAGAGAGCACAAGCAGAGGGAGAGAGAGGGAGAAGCAGGCTCCCTGCTGAGTGAGGAGCCCAATGCGGGACTCGATCCCAGGGTCCTGGGACCATGACCCGGGCCGAAGGCAGCCGCTTAACTGATTGAGCCACCCAGGTGTCCCGCTCTCTTTTTTAAAGATTTTATATATTTGAGAGAGAGCGAAGGCAAGAGAGATCACAGAGGCAGAGGGAGAAGCAGACTCCCCACTGAGCAGAAAGCCTGATGCAAGGCTCAATCCCAGGACTCTGAGATCCTGATCTGAGCTGAAGGCAGATCTTTAACTGAATGAGCCACCTAGGTGCCCTTCCACTTCTCTTCTTATAAGAACAGCAGTCATTGGGTTTACGACCCACCATAAATTCAGGATGATTTTTATCTTGATATCCTTAACTAATTACATCTGCCAAGATCCTATTTCCAAATATGGTCACAGTCTGAGGTTCCAGGTGGACATGGATTTTTGGGGGACACTATTCAACTAACTGTACCAGCGAAGGTCCAGATACTTGATGCTCCATCAACCCAGGATCCAGGGTGAAGATAGCATGGAGCAGAGCCTAAGCCAACCTATAATGGACCTATAGCATAAATGAGAAACAAACCTGTGACAGCAGGTCATTGAGATTTCAGGGATATAGTTTATCACCATAGCATCCCCAGGTACATACAGGTCTGATGTTGAAAGTGACCCTTTTAGTGTTCAACTCTCCATCTTTCCTGGTGTAAAAATGTCTGTTGGAAGCAAACAAACTCAGTGATCATTTTAACATCAAATGATTAAGGTAAAAATGCTTTTTTGGGGGAATAATATATATACTCATTTTTATTCTAAAATCACCCTTACTTTGATATTTTTGTCACAGTGCTGAATTTATTTTGGCTTTTAAGCTTAAACCTTACTTTAAAGTAAGTTATCTGGGTTAAAAAAAAAAATGACCAGTACTAGTTTGTAGAGGATAATGTTTTCACATTTGGAAAGTTAAAAAGTACTTTGGGTAAATGAATTTGTTTTTCAAAGGTCAATCTATCATTTTAATAAAATGTCAATCAAAATCCATGTATTTCTTTTAATGAAAAAAAATGACACAGAAGTTCATTAAAAAATAGTCGCAACAGTTCATTCTTTTAACTGATTTCTTTTGAGTTTAATATACAAATGTCATATTTATTATTTTTGAGCCTGTCCCTCATATTGGTCTGTAGTTTTCTGAGTTTTCTTTTTAGGATTTTGATTTTGCTTTCCTCATTGAATAAATGAGGATATTTGGATATTTTTTTTTTCCCAGTGCCCTGAAACAGTTTCAATATCATAGGAAATGCATTTAAATGCATTTTTTGGTGTTTTTTGTTTTTAAGTTTGATGGACATATTTCATACCTCATCTGAGTATGATCATTATCATAGGTGGTGTTGTTTAACATATTTCTTAATTTATATATTATTGATCTACTTGTATTTCTTTATGTAAGCCAATATTGGTAATATAGTGTTTTGCTTGAAAATAGAGCTTTTCAGTAAGATTTTAACATGATCATAAGTTTCTATATATGTACATTATTTTAATATGTATATAATGTTACAGTATTATTATTATAACTAAACATTTTCTTCATATGCTACATTCCTTCTCTTACTCCTAATGATGTAAATTCTTGTTTTTAACTATTTCTTAGTTTTTAATTTTATTATGACTTTTTTTTTCCTAAACCTCATCCACTGTTCTTTGTTTTATCCTTCAGATATGTATGTATATGTTTGTGTATATAGATAGATACAGATATATGGTGTCACTCTGACTTTGGTTATGCTTCTGGCTTTCTCCTGGGGTCCCTTTTTCCACACACTCACTAGGTCAATTCTCTGTATCCAAGGACTTGGAGGTTGGGAAACCTTCCTTTCAATTTGTTTTATTTCCACTGAATTTTTGCAATTTTCTAACATTTTCTGCTTCCTGATAAAATTTACTCACTAGAATGGGCTATGGGTGAAGGGGACAAGAGAGGCTGAATTACACTGCTCTAAATCAGAGCTCCCTCTCCTTTATTTTGAATGATTACTTCGTGTTTCTCATGGTCCCAGCCAACTGCGTGGTGCATAGTAAGCCCTTATGGAAATAAGTATTGATGGATTTTTAGCAGGTTGAGAACAATCACTTCATACAAGAGTGAATCCATTAGAATATTGCAATAAGCCCTGAAATTTATTTTTTATTTTTTTATTTTAATTTTTTAATTGTTATGTTAATCACCATACATTACATCATTAGTTTTTGATGTAGTGTTCCATGATTCATTGTTTGTGCATAACACCCAGTGCTCCATGCAGAACGTGCCCTCTTTAATACCCATCACCAGGCTAACCCATCCTCCCACCCCCCTCCCCTCTAGAACCCTCAGTTTGTTTTTCAGAGTCCATCATCTCTCATGGTTCATCTCTCCCTCTGATTTCCCCCCCTTCATTCTTCCCCTCCTGCTATCTTCTTCTTTTTTTTTTCTTAACATATATTGCATTATTTGTTTCAGAGGTACAGATCTGTGATTCAACAGTCTTGCACAATTCACAGCACTCACATACCCTCCCCAGTGTCTATCACCCAGCCACCCCATTCCTCCCACCCACCTCCCACTCCAGCAACCCTCAGTTTGTTTCCTGAGATTAAGAATTCCTCATATCAGTGAGGTCATATGATACGTGTCTTTCTCTGATTGACTTATTTCACTCAGCATAACACCCTCCAGTTCCATCCACGTCATTGCAAATGGCAAGATCTCATTCCTTTTGATGGCTACATAATATTCCATTGTATATATATACCACCTCTTCTTTATCCATTCATCTGTCGATGGACATCTTGATAAGCCCTGAAATTTAAAGATTAATTTGATAGTTTAATTTTTTCTCTCATATAGCAAATATTCATGAGACAGACCTCATTTCAGCCCTTATATGGAGCACAGAATAATACAATGGCATGGTTCCTGTCATTGAGGTTTTTGTTTTTGTTTTTTAAGTAGGCTCCATGCCCAGGGTGGAGGCCAGTGTGGGCCTTGAACTCAAGACCTTGAGATCAACACCTGAGCTGAGATCAAGAGTCAGACGCCCAACCAACAGAACCACCCAGGCACCCCTCAGTGAAGTTCTTATAAGCTTTTAAGTCTCTTCTTTGCATTCAGCTCCTGATGCTATCCTTGTTAACATAATAAATACTATTGTACATCCCTGTACTTCACAATTATAAATACCTTGATAATTTCCAAGGCACTCTCTCTGATATTGGTATCTCCTTTGGTCACACAACTAGATGTGATGATAAGGGATCTAAATTCACGGTAGCCACAAGGACCAACTATGTTATCTAATCTCTCTCTCTCTTCAATCAAAATTGAAAGCACCAGAAATGTAATTAATTTGGGAAATTTACTGAGCGTGCAGAGCTTTGAATACAGTTTATTTATCAGGCAGCCACATTTACACCCTAAACTCAAAGAGCTCTGAATGCATGCCAACATCAATTATATGTGGTAAGGTGTATATACAGTTTATCAATTGCTTAGATCCTCAACTAACATAAATCCTATGGAGAAAGGAGGATGAAACTCTGGGAGAACAGTAAAAGATGCTATCCTTCTGGAAAAAAGAAAATTCAGTATACCCAATGGTTGTTATCATAGATGAATCAGACCAAAAGTTACAACAGTGAAAGGGACAAAATGTGGAGAAAATCTAAAAACTGGAAAAAAAAAAGTGAAAATTCACACATCCATTCAGCTTTGTGCATTCCTGGGTGATTGGCATTTAGTGATAATCCAGATGGCCAGCTAAGATGTTCCCCTGTCACCAGGCTTTTGGTGTCCTGTAAACAGTGGCCTACAAGCCATTTTGCAGCACCGTTAAGTTAAAGCTGAACTATTCCTAACTGCCAGCATAATCAAGTAATATTTGCCACTAGGCATAAAATGAAGTGGTGTCCCTGAGGATTTTTTATTCAGTCACTGTGGTTTCTTAAAAAATGCAAAATGAATTGCTGAGAAGATGCTAAATTTATTTGCAACTCTAAAAACTTATCACTCTCTACAGAGGGATGATGAAAAGATTAACCACCAGTTATCTGAGAAGTTGGAACACCGGGGCTTTAGGCAACAGGGAAACTTCCTTTGAATCCAGAGGGATAACTTATAATTCATCTGAAGGAGCTCAATGCCTAATTGGAAAAAAAAAAAAAAGAAAAGAATTAATAATGTGGAATAAGGCATAATATGAAGGACTAGGGAATGTTACAATCATCACCCATTCTGCTATGTGGGAAATACGGAGTAATGTAGTCTGATTGTGTAGAGCATAGATTTAAAAGAGAACCCTCAGGGCGCCTGGGTGGCTCAGATGGTTAAGCATCTGCCTTCGGCTCAGGTCATGATCCCAGGGTCCTGGGATCGAGTCCCACATCGGGCTCCCGGTTCAGCGGGGAGCCTGCTTCTCCCTCTGACCCTCTCCCCTCTCATGCTGTTTCTCGCTCGCTCGTTCTCTAAAAAATAAATAAAATCTTTAAAAAAAAAAAAAAAAAAAGAGAACCCTCATAAATGAAATGAAAGAGCCATTTATTCCTTATCACCTCTTGACAAGTGATTTCTGAATCCCCACTCTAATGCTTTGTTATCAATGAATAATAAAGAGATTTAAAATAAATCAATGTTGGACACCTGGGTGGCTCAGTCGGTTAAGCGTTGGACTCTTGATCTCAGCTCAGGTCTTGATCTCAGGGTCATGAGTTCGAACTCTGAGTTGGGCTCCATGCCCAACTCCAAGTTGGGCATAGAGCCTACTTAAATGTAAATGAATAAATAAATAAGGTAAAATAAATCAATGTCTGTTCTGAATCTACACAGGAATTAAGACATGTCTACATTCCAAATATGCACAATCTTTTCATAGTGCCAAAAATAAACATGAGACCTAAGGTTATTAATCAAGTATTATGTGCCAGGTACTGTTCTAAACAATTTATATGGATCTCATCTAATCACTCCCATAAAATCCACTATACACCTTCTCAGGTCCATTAGGATTCGGCATCTCTTAGTGCTTCTTCTTGTGCACAATCAGTATAAACAAATGAATGGTCAACATTGCTCTACTGCTTTTTTCTCAGGTGCTTCCCATACACTATTCTGTTTAGTCTTTACAATAAGCCTGTGTGAAATGCACCATTTTTTCCGATGATGAAACTGGGCTCAGACAGATGGAGTAACTTGTCTGTGGCCTCCCAGCACAAAACTGGTAAACATAGGATTCAAACTCGAGCAGTCTGTCTCCAGAACTGGTACTCTTGAGACTGTATACTGAGTTGCTTTCATGCTGCCAAGGAGGTTTATTGCCAATATTCAGTCTCAGAATTATCCACTATGAGATCAAAGTGAGACAAGCATAATGCTTGGCATAATAACTCCACTGAGTTCAGAATCATTTAAACAGTGGCCTATTCTCACACCCCAGCTGCTTAACTGTCCCTGAGGTTCCAAATGTCTACTCTCTAGCAGAAGTGATATTTCACAGGATGGTGTGTATTTAGCTGAGTTTTTAAAGAAACTTCAGCTGGCTTATCCGAAGGGCCAAAATAGCACTGCGTTTTAAAACAGAAAATATTAACACATTTCACCAGCATGAATATAACTGCAATTCTATTGTGTGATTATGCTTTCAAAAAGTGTTATTATTAGTTAGCCATCTCAAAAGTGACAGAAAGACCTGGCAACAAAGGTAAAGAGATAAATTATTATTCTTAATAAATTATCTAGGCAAATCCTCTGGAGGGGAAAAGGCAACAAACCTGGAGCTTGTACTTTGACGTGTCTTCCTCATTTCTCCTCATTGTGTCTTTTTTTTTTTAAGATTTTATTTATTTATTTGACAGAGCACAAGCAAGGAGGGGAGCAGGCAGAGGGAAGGGAGAAGGAAGCTTCCTTGCTGAGCAGGGAAGCCAGTGCGGGGCTTGATCCCAGGACCCCGGGATCATGACCTGACCAAAGGCAGAGGCCCAACCTACTGAGCCACCCAGGCACCCCTCATTATGTCTTTAGTACAACCCTCCATGAGGACCAAGGATCAATTTCATGGTTCAAAAACTTGGAAACAATACCTCCCAAACATGTATGCTCTATTGAGCAGTACTATATGGAAGCACCTCACTTTATCCAACATTACATTATGGAAAGACAATGTAAAACCAAAACGAATTTGGGGGATTGTTTTGTATTTGTGTGTGTGTGTGTGTGTGTGTAGTGAACATTACTCTATATAATTAAATACAGATCTTCTATGTGAATAACCTTTGTCCATGTTTTTAGAGTTGTCCTATTTTGTTATTGGTCTATAGGAAATCTTCATTTTATGTATATTTAGTCTTTGCATATATCAGCAATTTTGTTATCAATGTGTTGTATACTCTCTGTATTTTTCAGAGTGTCTTTTCTGTAGAGACTTTAATTTTTATGTAATGAAATTTGTTCTCTTTGTGGTTTCTCAGGGTTTTGTTTTGTGTAAGGATTCCACTCCCCAAGATTATCTAAATAGCTTTTTTATTTGTTTCTCATAATTTATCTCTGTCAGGCAGGATGGATCAGTGATACTGTAGTAAAAAACCATCTATAGATTTCAAAAGCTTGGGCGCCTGGGTGGCTCAGTCGGTTAAGCGACTGCCTTTGGCTCAAGTCATGATCCTGGAGTCCCAGGATCGAGTCCCGCATTGGGCTCCCTGCTCAGCGGGGAGTCTGCTTCTCCCTCTTGCCCTCCCCCCTCTCATGCTCTCTGTCTCTCATTCTCTCTCTCTCAAATAAATAAATAAAATCTTAAAAAAAAAAAAAGATTTCAAAAGCTTTACACAACAAAATGTTTTGCTCGTGTTACATGTCCAGTACAGGTCAGGAAGGGATCTCTGTTCATCACAAGATGACGAAGGTTTCAACTCCACTAATATTATGTCCCTCATTTCCATAAGGCTTATTCTTAAAATAATCGAAGCTGTAATCTGTTTCATTGTCACGAAACACCCACAATCCTCTTCTCCTTACCCTGCTTAAATGGGTATTTTTTTAAGTTTTTACTAATAGAATTTGTCATTTTATACATACAAATTTTTATTTAGCCTGTTTTTCCTCTTTCACTGCTATCAACACCAAAATGCTTAGGTCTCTGAGGGCACAGAATATTTTGTTTGGTGTGTGTGTGTGTGCGTGTGTGTGTATTTTCACTCACTCACAACTGGTGCGTTGTGAGTCTCTAGAACAGGGCCTGGCACACAGAATGTGCCCAGTAAATATTTTTAGAATTATTTAATGAAATGTCATAAATCAATAAGAGAAAAACGTAGACAACCCTAATAGAAAAATTACTGATAAAAGTTTGAGCAGGAAGTTCACAAAGAAGGAAATCCAAATGACTAATAAACTGAAAAAGATGCTTTGCTTCTTTTTTTGATCAAATTCTAACTTAAGCCACAATGAGATAATTTTACATATACACAGATTAAAATTTAAGACTTTGGTAATCTGGATGATGGCAAGAATGTATAACAACAGAGATCCTCATATACTTCTGGAGGGAGTATAAATTGGTCCAAGTACTTTGAAAATAGTTTGGCATGGCCTACGATAGTTGAATATATGAATATGTCACTTTTGGGAATATAACAAAATGTTACACATGTGCATAGATGTTATTACAAAAATGTTCATAGCACTGTTCATAAAACAAATTTAAAAATGAAAGCAATCCAAATGTTCTTCAGTAGTTATTGGCTAAAAAGTACTGACAAGTCTATAGAGTGGACTATTATCTCAGTGAAAAGGAACAAGTCACAGAGACACACAGACATCAACAGAATTGAAACCTGCAAATACATTGTTGAGTGAAAGAAATTACAGAAGAATCATATACAATATGATTCCATATATACCAAGTTCAAAAAGAAGCAGAACCAACAATATATTGCTTGCAGTTGTAATCATAGGTGGTAAAATATTTTCTATAAAATAAGGAAATAAATTATATCCATCAATTTATTAGTTACTCTTAGTGGGGAGACAATGAGATGTTAGCAGGAGAGGAATTCTAAGGAATTAGCAATGTTTGTTCTTAATTAGGGTGCTGCTTACTTGAGTATTCACCTATAGTTATTCTTAAACTGTTTATGTATATTTCATACATTCTCTTTATATTTTAAAGAAGTTATTCTCATTAAATTTCCAGCACTTTGTTCATACTGCTCTATTTTTCTCTTAGCATCGCATAATCCCAGATGCTCAGAGAGCCAAGGTCAGAGGAGCTGTTTTCCAGTCCTTTAATTAGTTACTTGCTAAATTCCCCATGTTTGGCTCTTGCTTCTCTTTCCTGCTGCCTCTTATCTTTTGTTATTCCAGGATTTGGCGAGTGGAAAACTTGCCTTTTCATCTGTCACATGTCAGGCATGCATTGGGTCTTAGTTTCTTCATCATATCATTTTATTTTCTGTAAATTCCTTATAATTTTGGCATGTGGACAGGAATTTCCTCAATTTCCTAGTACTGCAATGTTAAAATTTTTTTCTTTTGGAATTTTTGGAGTTTGGATTATTCTTTTGGATTATTTCTTTTGGATTTTGAGGAAGGGAGGTAATGATTATTCTCAGATATCTTGACTCAGAAGCCTCTTATTGTGGATATTTTAAGACATTTTAGAAAATCTTTACTTTCATTCTAAAATAATCTTTAACAAGCAGTGATCCTCAATTTTATATTTAGATTTTTCTAGCAGCCCAAAACAATCCATTGGGAACTCTGTTTAGCAGTTAATGATATTTTAATGAGCTGTGGAAATTTTAACTCTGAATACACATTATAATTACCTAGGAAAGTTTTAAAAATACTAGTGACCAGGTGGCTCAGTTGGCTAATTGTCTGCCTTTGGCTCAGGTCATGATCTCAGGGTCCTGGGATCGAGTCCCACATCAGGCTCCCTGCTCAGCGGGGTGTCTGCTTCTCCCTTTCCCTCTGCCCTTCTCCCTGCTTGTGCTCTCATGCTCTCTCTCTGTCAAATAAATAAATAAAATCTTCAAAAAATATATTAGTGACCAGAGTCCAACCCACACCAATTAAATTGGAATTTTTGTAGGCAGAGCCCTGGAATATCTATTTAAAAAAGCAAAAGAAAAATTATTTAATGTACACTAGGATTGAAAATCACTATTCTAGTGGGTGAGATAAAAGCATAAATAAAAATTTATGCAACAAGAAATTATAAGACAAAATACCTTTAGGTCAGTATTTAGAGTTGGCAGGAGTGAATGTTAATACTTAAGCCAACACCAGTCATGCCAACACTTCAGTCATAAGTCAGTGACCCATTTTTCCATCCTATATTTCCAGGGGAGAACCAATTTCTCCTGTTTCCACTCTCTTGGGCATGTAAGGTTTCTCTGTCCTCATAGGGCTTTGGTTATTTGAAGGGAATCTCTGCTATGCATATTGATTGGATGAAGATATTACCCATATTTTTACTCTAAGATTTATTTTCTGGAGATTAGCTGTTACTCTTATTTGGGCAAAATTCTTATAATTTCCTTAGCTCTGACTTACGCATGTAAATTTCTCCATTTTAAAATTTACAAACAGCTTATGCCCCTGAAACCCCATTGATATGGGTCTTTCTTGAAATTCCTAATACAGAAATGAAAACAGACTGAATTATTCTTATAGATTACTGATGGTCATTTCAGCTTTTCACCGACTCCTTCTATTCCTTTTTTTTTTTTGGTCCCCTTTTGCTTCCAGCCTCTATGGTAAGCCTTAATGCCCTTCCCAGGAAGAGCTAGGATTTGCCTTATTAAACTGTAGTCAGCCTTTAAACCCAGCTCATAACTCATCTCTTCTGGTCCACCTGATGCTTTGGGCTGGGATCCCTAGATCCATGCTTAGTACCACCCCTACCCTCTGACTTATCATTCACTTTGATTTTTCTGGTGTTGACTTTCTACACCAAAGAGTTACTGTCCCCCAGACTCATCCCTCAAGATTTTTCTACATTTTTTAGACTCTGGCCTTCTAGGTTCCAGTGTGTGACCTTGGCTGGCCATAGCAATGTTCTAGGTTCCAGTGTATGACCTTGGCTGGCCATAGCAATGTTCTAACAAGACCTTCTCTGGCCCACCCCTAGGCATGCATCCTGTTCTCTGAAAAAGGAGACGCTGTATGGAAGCCCCAGGAATGTCTTACTTAAGCCTAGAAACATCCCTTTCCACTAGCCATTTCCCCATTATTCTCCATTCTTTTTTTTTTTTTTTTTTTTTTTTAGTTTTTTGAGTATAGTTGACACACAATGTTACATTACTTCTAGGTGTACAACAGAGTGATTCAACATCTCTATACATTTATGTATTATGCTATGCTCACCACACCTTAACTACCATCTGTCACCATGCAATGTTATTACAAAACCATTGACTCTGTTCTCTATGCTGTGCTTTTTATTCCTGTAATGTATTCATTCCATAACTTGGGGCCTCTATCCCCCACAAAAATATGGAACACTTCGTGAATTTGTGTGTCATCCTTGGACAGGGGCCACGCTAATCTTCTTTATATTGTTTTGATATTCGTATATGTGCTGCCAAAGAGAACACCAATATTCCCCATTCTTAAAAGAATGAACACTTTTCATACACCTTGTCTTTACCATATTTGCCTGTTTTATGAGCACTGCACATGTTAAATGTTGGCTAAATAATGTAACTGAGTGAGTGAATGAATGATTTGTGGTAAGTGTCCAATCTATGTTGCCTCCATAAAAATACGCTTCAGAGTACCAAGATAAAAATGGCATAATCTTTTCCTTGGAGTAAAAGTGGAATAATAAGTAGTAAATAGTGAAAACAGAAAAGAAAATACGTGAGCCCCAATATCCCAGGCCTCTATGTGCTTGTGGCTAAGATATAAGACCATAGTTCTTTTTCATATGCTGATTATGATGGTACAAGATAACTTTTCTTCGGTGTGCTCAATCTCTCCTCCTCCTCCTCATGCAGCTGCCCTCTGCTAGTGACATCTACTAACTCTTCACTCTTCTCTACTATAAGAAGAGGGAGCACTACTCAAGGACCAGGAAACTCTTCTTTTCTGCATCACTTTCCCCACAGATGAGCACAGAACTTCTCTAATTTTCTGTCTCTGAGACCAGATTGTAACCATTAATAACACTTTACTGAATAGTCAGAGATAATGGAAGGGCAGTAAACAGCACATAGAATAACTACTGTGCAAGCACAGAGCTATCCTAGAATCCTTTCTAGGCTTGTTTGCTGTCTTTCTGGTATGTTTCTGTAAGACTTAACCCCATTTGATGTGCTCTAAGATTCTCTTTGGCCGAGAATCTAGGTCATATTAAACTTATATCTAGGGCTTATTTACCTGCATCTTCACTTCTTGACCTAAGACTAACTTTTTACAAAATATTTTACAAAAATAATATGTTCAGGGGAGCCTGGGTGGCTCAGTCGTTTAGCATCTGCCTTCGGCTCAGGCCATGATTCCAGGTCCTGGGATCGAGCCCCGCATCGGGCTCCCTGCTCCGCGGAAGGCCTGCTTCTCCCTCTCCCGCTCCCCCTGCTGGTGTCCCCTCTCTCACTGTGTCTCTGTCAAATAAGTAGAATCTTAAAAAAAAATAAAAATAAAAATTCTCTCTCCCTTAAAAAAAAAAAAGAAAAAGAACAGCAGTTGGGGCGCCTGGGTGGCTCAGTCCTCAAACGTCTGCCTTCGGCTCAGGTCATGGTCCCAGGGTCCTGGGATCGAGTCCCACATCGGGCTCCCTGCTCTGCAGGAAGCCTGCTTCTCCCTCTCCCACTCCCCCTGCTTGTGTTCCCTCTCTCTCTGTGTCTCTCTGTCAAATAAATAAATAAAATCTTTAAAAAATAATAATAATATGTTCATTCATTCAACAAATACACGTTTAGTACCTACTCCTAACAGGTACCAGACACTGAATTAAACAGATGTCAAAGTGTTGTCAAATAAATTCTAACCAAGTGGAACAACAAAAATAAAGTCCTTATACACTGTTAGCCGGAAGGTTGGGATAAAAGTGAGACTGTTCCTATATTTTGGAACTTATGGAGGATATGGACACTTAGGTTAGTTATGAAGGGGGGGGAATGGGACAAGAAACAGGAAAGTGAGGTGGGGCAAGGCTGATTTTAGTTCATAGTTCTCAGAAGTAGATGATCTGAGTGAGAAAGTCTGGGAAAATACACTCTGTGGGTTCTAGTTTAACAAGAAGAAAAGACCACTTTATATAATCCAGGGCAATATATTCTGAGGTTTTGGGTTTAGTGAGCATAGGCACACACACACATACATACACTGTCCTTTATGGTTGGGGCTTGCAATTCCTGGTACACTCTTGCAGAAAATATCTCAACCCTTTACACAAACTAACTCTATGTTCTCTTAAGCTTGCATTCTACTGGTGATTAACAGTAAGAATTTCAGTACCCATCAGAAGCCTGGGATCCTGAAAAAAAATTCTGAGTACTAGTCTGTATTACTTTGGTCACTTCAGTATACAGAAGAAGTGACAGTGCTGTAACATGTTTTTAGAAGGGCTTTTGGAATTCAGACAAGAGAGACTAAATCTGCCTGGAGAAGTCAAGAAAGGATATAGAGGAATTGTAACAGTTGACTTTGGTCTTGAAAGATTGAGAAGACATTCACTGAGCAAGAAAGAAGAGAAAGGTTACTTAAGAGAAAAATGACATGATCAGATCTGTGTTGTAGACAGTCTCACGAATGATTTGGAAAAGGAAGTGACAGGATATGGGATGATAAATGAAACAGCTACTGGATCCGTGCAAGAAAAAAGAAATGGGGGTTGAAGGAAAGCATTAGCAATGGAGATAGAGAGAAGCAAACATACTGGAGTGACATTTCAGAGATAGACTTGACAGTTTCTAGTTTCAGAGGGGCAAGAGGAAAGAACCAAAGATGGGTCTGAAATGTATTTGGGGATAAAAATTGAGAAGAAAAGATTTGGATATGTCAGGAGAAAATTCTTTTTTTAATGCCAGGGTACTTGTGGGATCCCCAAATAGAGTCAGTGGGCATATATAGCTGGGATCATGGAAGAGAAATCAAGGTTAAAGATAAAGATTTGGGAGTCACCGACATAGAGGTCGTTGATACCACATCAGAATATGGTATTGCAAAAGAATAACTTAGGGACTCAAAGGATAAGAAAGGTAAAGTTGAACTGCAGACAAAAATGGAAGTGCATAAATAGCAAACAGCAATGATAGAGATCCTTTGAACCAAGATTCTCATCATTGGCTCTTTCATCTCCAGTGGGTTAATTCAGAAAATGGGGTTTGTAGATTCTATCAGAATGCATCAGTTAACTTGCGAGAGGTTGGATCAGGCTGTTCCTAATACAGGATGTAGATGTGTTTGTCAATTAGCAGCGGCCAATCACCATATAATGGCGCTTAAGAGCCCTGCATTGATGTTATCCATCTGCCTTGAGATGCTGTCTTATTTTTAAGAGGTAATTTTAATATACAAATGATTGTCAGTTAACAACTGACCTGAGTGTCACACCTGCACTTAATACATATTATAGAAAGATAAAAGAACTTCAAAAGTACATGGAAAGATGCAGTGGGATCTGTTAATATACAGTGAATGAAAGTGTGTTATTGAAGTCTGTGACAATTAACACATCCATATTTCATGGCAAATTACCAGTTCCTATCAGAGAAGATCACACGTGCTATTCAGTTAATACAAAATGGAAACAGAGCTATAGGAAATGAATTTATGCATTGATTGTCATGAATGGACAGAGAATTCCAAAGTCCACAGGAAATCTGTATACCAGGACATCTTTATGAATGACAGTAGTACTCTTAAAAACAATTTTCTTTATTTACTATTTAAATATTTCTAGAGAAGTCACATTAGTATAATAAAAAAAATAGCAAATGAATAAGTAAACTCTACTGTTTAGCTCAGAAGATCTGGGATCAAATGAAACTTAGACAATTTGATATCTGCTTCCTACCCAGAGCACTGCAAATCTCTCAAATCTCTCACAGGTGTGCTACCACATTTTGATCCATATTAAAATTAATTTTTCCCAATGGTGTACACATGCTGACATTGTGATCTTTTAAATGAAGTAGTTAGTTGAGTGGTTTGTGCAATGCTTGTGCAGACAGGGTCTAACTTATAGGAGACAAGAAGTATAAGAGAATATCGAGCCAACACCAAAAAGGTTGTGAATGATCTCACTACAGTCAGATTGTAATTTAAATTTGTATTCTACCTGTTGTCTACAAGTTTATAATACCTCTTTCTGCTTTAGCTGGAATATGGTGGATAAATGCTGAACATGGAGTCAGATTTGGAGTTTTTGTCATTTACTTATTGTGTGACTTTGGAAAACAATTTAACTGCTCTTAGCCTACTTTCTCTATATGTAAAATGGAGAGTGGTACAGATTAAATAAAATCTTCATGGAGAAAGTTTATAGTACTCTGAAATTGAAAAGTGCTTTACCGATGTGCTATTGTCATTATAGATCCACATTTCAGAGACCCCCAATATTTCTTTAAAATGATCCACATGATAATAATAGTAACAATAATTAACACAAACATGCTGGCTACTTTGTGTTTGGTATTATTGAAAATGATTCCCATATATTAGCTAATTTAATTATTATAACAACCCCATGATCTGCATACTATTATTTTCTCCACTTTATAGGCTAATCATGATAGATCAGAATAGGGACACCAAAAATCTATTGCTGAAAGTTGCACTCTTGGCCCTATTGCCTATCATAAATCTACATGTGAGTGAGTGTAAGGATTCCCATTGATAATATATGGACTCCCTACTTGGTGTACATACCACTTGGAGATCAGTTAAGAGCAATAAGGTATTGGATTTGCTGATTTTAAAAAGGAGTGCATTTCAAAGGCATAAATGGCTTTCAAGTGTAATTTCGGGTGAAGCAAAGTTAATTGTGACCTGGTCTAGAATGCATGCAACTTCAGTGCAAACAAAAAACAACAACAAGTTTACTAAAAAGAAAATGGCAAAAGCAAATATAACTGTAGGCAAATGTTTCATTAAGAAATTATTGAGGTTAGGGGCGCCTGGGTGGCTCAGTTGGTTAAGCGTCTGCCTTTGGCTCGAGTCATGATCCTGGAGTCTTGGGATTGAGCCCTGCATCAGGGCTCCCTGCTCGGTGGGGAGTCTGCTTCTCCCTCTCATGCTCTCTGTCTCTCATTCTCTCTCTCTCAAATAAATAAATAAATAAATATATAAATCTTAAAAAAAAAAAAAAAAAGACATTATTGAGGTTAGCAGCATACTGACCTGAAAGGGGGAGAAGAGCTAAAATGCACTGAGTGAACCACCAGACTCTGAGAGAGAGAGGTGCTTCACACATATCATACAACTTAGACTCCAACAAGATGAAGTAGTCACAAATCTAGAAAATAGGAATTCAAGAGATTAAGTATGGTAATTTGTTTATTAGGAATGAATGAAGACAGAAATATCTCAAAAGACAAAAGGAATCCCATCTAGTTCACATTCACCTCTTTATTCTATATTTAACAAATATTTATCAAGCTTTGGGCGAGCCATCCACTGAGCTATTAGCTGTGACCATAACTCTGATGACAGCACAGAGACTCCTTTCAGGAGCTTAGGGATGAGTGGGAGACACAGAGCAATAGAAAGGCCATGCTGTCCTGCCATAAGGATAGCTAGTGTGCTGGAGAATATCTAGAAGGGAGCATTTATCCAGGCTTGGGCAGTGGGGAAATTTCTGGAAGATATAATGCCTCATTTAGGGAGAAAGAGACTGGCCAACATGGGCTCAAAGGTGTCTGCCATTTTTTTTTTTTCTGTTGAGAATTTATTTTGAGTTTGCTGAAATCTTATGAATAATGGCAGAGAGGAGATAGAGGTGGAAAGTTTTGAGTAAATCACAACATGCTTTGGGGAAACTAACTTATAGATTATGTTTCTGAGTAATGCTGAGAGTTCCTTTGGGGCCATGCCTTTTTTCTGCTTCTCTGTCTCTCTAGACACACATTGGCTTATTCTTCCCCACCCTCTTTGATACCCTTTTTTGTTCTTTACTAGCTGATTGTGTTCCTGCTGCTTTTTTGTATTGCAGATGAAGGACTCCCAATTAAATAGTCCCCTGCTGGCAATAATAATGCAGCCCATTCTTTTAAATCCACTAAATTCTGCTCAAGATATTAAGTTGCTCATTTTAAAAATTAAAACTCTGGCACTTTTATGTGGTATCTTTCTCCATGGAATTTATTTAGACGATGGATGCTCCAGATTTTCCCTAGAGACCTTTTGACCCACTTTGAAAATAGCTCAACACATTTGAGCCAAATTCATTTTTTCAATTTCCATATTTTCTTTGGTAATATGTAGAAAGGAAGGTGTCTACCGTTATTGAGTGGCTGATCTGTACCAGGTCACTTTACTTATGTTTTTTATGGACTCTCTGAGGTAGAGAGTTTGGTCAGAGGATAAGCCATTTGTCCAGGGCCAGTCTGCTAAAAGTATAGGAGTTAGGCCTGGGACCCACATCGGTCTGTTTAAAACCATTTTCTCTCCTTTGATCAATGAATGCATGGGCTAGCCAGTTCACCTGTTTTTGTAAATGCAGTTTTACTGACACACGATCATTCCCATTTATTTATGGCTATTTTCAGCCTACAATGGCAAAGTAACTATCTGTGATAGAGACTTCTATGGCTTGCTAACCCAAAAATATTTACCGTTCAGCCCTTTACATTAAAATTCGTCAGTCTCTGAATATAGAAAGCAAACTTAAATCAATGAGAATTGATTCAAATAATCAATGAGAATTTTCTACTTGCAGAAATCTGGATTTTTGTATCATTCCCAAGCTGTTGAGCTAGGAATTTTATGACTCATTTATGACATTAAGATAGTTAAAAAACAAACAAACAAAAAACGTACAACAGACACGCACAGAGCAAAGAATTCTTTGGTTGCATTAGAGTTCCAGAAATTTCGTTAATTAGATTATTTTCTTAGATTCTGATAGGTTAGTGTTCTCTCACACATTAAAAACTTTGGGTTTATTTATCATCACTTTCATATGAACATCAGGTCATATAAGTAGTCCCAAATCAGCGTGTATTCATTTTGCTGATTGTAAAAAAATAAAAGCATGCTGTAAAACTTCCATTTGCCCCTGCAGATGCACTCTCTATCCTACTTCTTCCTGCCCTTGCCCCTCCCAGGCCGGTCTGTATGCAAGCCACCAACAACTTCCCTTGCTCTCTGGTTTCCTGGGAGGGAAGGCTTGTGGCCCAGGGAAATCCTGGCAGCAGATTGGAGGGAGGTAGGAGAGTGAGGCTGGAGATTTCATCACACCAGCTCCCTCCCAGCAGGGCAGCCATGGGTTCTTGTGTCTCTTAACCAAAGATTCTCAGGTGCTGAAAGGCAACTAGATCTCTGCATGCTGTTCTGGAAACCACCTCTTCAGACCTAAGAGTATATGGCAGCTAAACTATTCCTAAACTGTTACTAAACCAGGCACTTCACTATCTTTTGTGGTTCCCCTACCCCTTTTAAATAGTCTTTTTACTAAATTCTTCTTGAATTATTCTGATTTCGATGTGCCATCTGCTTTCTTCTCCGATTCTGCTCACAAACTGCTGATAGCAGTAACCCAAAGCAGAACTGAAGGGAGACATTTGCACAGTTTGCTTGTATGCTTGTTCTGTTTCCCCCTTAAACATGGTATAACTTGAGAAAATGAGACACAGATTAAATGAATATGGAAGCATGGAAGAAAGTTTATGGCGACTTGAGACCTAAGGAAGTAAGAATTTCTTGGCTTTCATTTCTTGCCTCTATGATTTACTGGTAAGAATATTCACATTCTCTGGGACAATCATTTCCATGACTGGAAAGATAACTCAAAGTATAAGATGCACTGGGATGATAATGATTCATTCATTCATTCAAGAAATATTTTTTTTTCTTTTTAAAAACTTTTATTGTGATAAAAATACCTAACATTAAATTTACCCTCTTAACCATTTTTTTTTATTTAACATTTTTTTTATTCTTATGTTATTCCCCATACATTACATCATTAGTTTTAGATGAAGTGTTCCATGATTCATTGTTTGTGCATAACACCCAGTGCTCCATGGAGAGTGTGCCTTCCTCAATACCCACCACCAGGCTAACCCATCATCCCACCCCCCTCCCCTCTAGAACCCTGTTTGTTTTTCAGAGTCCATCCTCTCTCATGGTTCGTCTACCCCTCCGATTTCCCCCGCTTCATTCTTCCCCTCCCGCTACCTTCTTCTTCTTCTTCTTTTTTTTTCTTAACATATATTGCATTATTTGTTTCAGAGGTAGAGATCTGAGATTCAACAGTCTTGCACAATTCACAGCGCTTACCAGAGCACATACCCTCCCCATTCTCTGTCACCAAGTCAGGCCATCCCTACCACCCCACCCCCCACTCCAGCAACCCTCAGTTTGTTTCCTACAATTAAGAATTCCTCATATCAGTGAGATCATATGATACATGTCTTTCTCTGTTTGACTTATTTCACTCAACATAATACCCTCCAGTTCCATCCACATCGTTGCAAATGGCAAGATCTCATTCCTTTTGATGGCTGCATAATATTCCATTGTATATATATACGACCTCTTCTTTATCCATTCATCTGTCGATGGACATCTCGGCTCTTTCCACAGTTTGGCTATTGTGGACATTGCTGCTATAAACAGCGGGGTGCACGTACCCCTTCGGATCCATACTTTTGTATCTTTGGGGTAAATACCCAGTAGTGCAATTGCTGGATCATATGGTAGCTCTATTTTCAACTTTTTGAAGAACCTCCATACAGTTTTCCAGAGTGGCTGCACCAGCTTGCATTCACACCAACAGTGTAGGAGGGTTCCCCTTTCTCCGCATCCCCACCAACATCTGTCGTTTCCTGACTTGTTAATTTTAGCCATTCTGACTGGTGTGAGGTGGTATCTCATTGAGGTTTTGATTTGGATTTCCCTGATGCCGAGCGATATTGAGCACTTTTTCATGTGTCTGTTGGCCATTTGGATGTCTTCTTTGGAAAAATGTCTGTTCATGTCTTCTGCCCATTTCTTGATTGGATTCTTTGTTCTTTGGGTGTTGAGTTTGATGAGTTCTTTATAGATTTTGGATACTAGGCCTTTATCTGATATGTCATTTGCAAATATCTTCTCCCATTCTGTCGGTTGTCTTTTGGTTTTGTTGACTGTTTCCTTTCCTTTGCAAAAGCTTTTTATCTTGATGAGGTCCCAGTAGTTCATTTTTGCCCTTGCTTCCCTTGCCTTTGGCGATGTTTCTAGGAAGAAGTTGCTGCGGCTGAGGTCAAAGAGGTTGCTGCCTGTGTTCTCCTTTAGGATGTTGATGGACTCCTGTCTCACATTGAGGTCTTTCAACCATTTGGAGTCTATTTTTGTGTGTGGTGTAAGGAAAGGGTCCAGTTTCATTCTTCTGCATGTGGCTATCCAATTTTCCCAACACCATTTGTTGAAGAGACTGTCTTTGTTCCATTGGACATTCTTTCCTGCTTTGTCAAAGATGAGCTGACCATAGAGTTGAGGGTCCATTTCTGGGCTCTCTATTCTGTTCCATTGATCTATGTGTCTGTTTTTGTGCCAGTACCATGCTGTCTTGGTGATGACAGCTTTGTAATAGAGCTGGAAGTCTGGAATTGTGATGCCGCCAGCTTTGCTTTTCTTTTTCAACATTCCTCTGGCTATGCGGGGTCTTTTCTGGTTCCATACAAATTTTAGGATGATTTGTTCCATTTCTTTGAAAAAAGTGGATGGTATTTTGATGGGGATTGCATTGAATGTGTAGATTGCTGTAGATAGCATTGACATCTTCACAATATTTGTTCCTCCAATCCATGAGCATGGAACGTTTTTCCATTTCTTTGTGTCTTCCTCAATTTCTTTCATGAGTATTTTATAGTTTTCTGAGTACAGATCCTTTGTCTCTTCGGTTAGATTTATTCCTAGGTATCTTATGGTTTTGGGTGCAATTGTAAATGGGATCGACTCCTTAATTTCTCTTTCTTCTGTCTTGTTGTTGGTGTATAGGAATGCCACTGACTCCTGTGAATTGATTTTATATCCTGCCACTTGACTGAATTCCTGTATGAGTTCTAGCAGTTTTGGGGTGGAGTCTTTTGGGTTTTCCACATAAAGTATCATATCATCTGCAAAGAGTGAGAGTTTGACTTCTTCTTTGACAATTTGGATGCCTTTGATTTCTTTTTGTTGTCTGATTGCTGTGGCTAGGACTTCCAATACTATGTTGAATAGCAGTGGTGATAGTGGACATGCCTGCCGCGTTCCTGACCTTAGGGGGAAAGCTCTCAGTTTTTCCCCATTGAGAATGATATTCGCTGTAGGTTTTTCATAGATGGCTTTTATGATATTGAGGTATATACCCTCGATCCCTATACTCTGAAGAGTTTTGATCAAGAAAGGATGCTGTACTTTGTCAAAAGCTTTTTCTGCATCTATTGAGAGGGTCATATGATTCTTGTTCTTTCTTTTGTTAATGTATTGTATCACATTGATTGATTTGCGGATGTTGAACCAAACTTGCAGCCCAGGGATAAATCCCACTTGGTCATGGTGAATAATCCTTTGAATGTACTGTTGGATCTTATTGGCTAGTATTTTGGTGAGAATTTTTGCATCCATGTTCATCAGGGATATTGGTCTGTAATTCTCCTTTTGGATGGGGTCTTTGTATGGTTTGGGGATCAAGGTAATGCTGGCCTCATAAAATGAGTTTGGAAGTTTTCCTTCCATTTCTATTTTTTGGAACAGTTTCAGAAGAATAGGTATTAATTCTTCTTGAAATGTTTGGTAGAATTCCCGTGGGAAGCCATCTGGCCCTGGGCTTTTGTTTTTTGGGAGATTTTTGATGACTGCTTCAATTTCCTTAGTGGTTATAGGTCTGTTCAGGTTTTGTATTTCATCCTGGTTCAGTTTTGGTAGTTGATACATCTCTAGGAATGCCTCCATTTCTTCCAGGTTATCGAATTTGCTGGCATAGAGTTGCCCATAATATGTTCTTATAATTGTTTGTATTTCTTTGGTGTTGGTTGTGATCTCTCCTCTTTCATTCATGATTTTGTTGATTTGGATCCTTTCTCTTCTCTTTTCGATAAGTCTGGCCAGGGGTTTATCAGTCTTGTTAATTCTTTCAAAGAACCAGCTCCTAGTTTTGTTGATCTGTTCTACTGTTCTTTTAGTTTCTCTTTCATTGATTTCTGCTCTGATCTTTATTATTTCTCTTCTCCTGCTGGGTTTAGGCTTTATTTGCTGTTCTTTCTCCCGCT
The DNA here is from genome assembly GCF_029215605.1 of Mirounga angustirostris. Taxonomy (NCBI): domain Eukaryota; kingdom Metazoa; phylum Chordata; class Mammalia; order Carnivora; family Phocidae; genus Mirounga; species Mirounga angustirostris. The sequence goes on from NW_026991725.1 coordinate 18,220,982, forward strand.
CCTTTAGGTGTAGGGTTAGGTTGTGTACTTGAGACATTTCTTGTTTCTTGAGGAAGGCTTGTATTGCTATATACTTTCCTCTTAGGACTGCCTTTGCTGCATCCCAAAGATTTTGCACAGTTGTGTTTTCATTTTCATTGGTTTCCATGTATTTTTTTATTTCTTCTTTAATTTCCTGGTTGACCCATTCATTCTTCAGTAGGATGCTCTTTAGCCTCCATGTATTTGAGTTCTTTCCGACTTTCCTCTTGTGATTGAGTTCTAGTTTCAAAGCATTGTGGTCTGAAAATAGGCAGGGAATGATCCCAGTCTTTTGGTACCGGTTGAGACCTGATTTATGACCTAGGATGTGATCTATTCTGGAGAATGTTCCATGGGCACTAGAGAAGAATGTGCATTCCATTGCTTTGGGGTGGAATGTTCTGAAGTCCATTTGGTCCAGTGTGTCATTTAAAGTCTTTATTTCCTTGTTGATCTTTTGCTTAGACGATCTGTCCATTTCAGTGAAGGGGATGTTCAAGTCCCCCACTATTATTGTATTGTTGTCGATGTGTTTCTTTGCTTTTGTTATTAATTGCCTTATATAATTGGCTGCTCCCATGTTAGGGGCATAGATATTTACAATTGTTAGATCTTCTTGTTGGATATATCCTTTAAGTAGGATATAATGTCCTTCCTCATCTCTTATTACAGTCTTTGGTTTAAAATCTAATTTGTCTGATAGAAGGATTGCCACTCCAAATTTCTTTTGGTGTCCATTAGCATGGTAAATGGTTTTCCACCCCCTCACTTTCAATCTGGGGTGTCTTTGGTTCTAAAATGAGTCTCTTGCAGACAGCATATCGATGGGTCTTGTTTTTTAATCCAGTCTGATAGCCTGTGTCTTTTGATTGGGGCATTTAGCCCATTTACATTCAGGGTAACTATTGAAAGATAGGAATTTAGTGCCATTGTATTTTCTGTAAGGTGACTGTTACCATATATTGTCTGTGTTCCTTTCTGGTCTATGTTGCTTTTAGGCTCTCTCTTTGCTTAGAGGACCCCTTTCAAGATTTCCTGTAGGGCTGGTTTTGTGTTTGCAAATTCCTTTAGTTTTTGTTTGTCCTGGAAGCTTTTTATCTCTCCTTCAATTTTCAATGACAGCCTAGCTGGATAGAATATTCTTGGCTGCATATTTTTCTCATTTAGTGCTCTGAATATATCCTGCCAGTCCTTTCTGGCCTGCCAGGCTTCTGTGGATAGGTCTGTTGCCAATCTAATCTTTCTACTCTTGTAGGTTACATATCTCTTCTCCCGAGCTGCTTTCAGGATTTTCTCTTTGTCTATGAGACTCGTAAGTTTTACTATTAGATGTCGGGGAGTTGACCTATTTTTATTGATTTTGAGAGGGGTTCTCTGTGCTTCCTGGATTTTCATGCCTGTTTCCTTCCCCAAATTAGGGAAGTTCTCTGCTATAATTTGCTCCATTATACCTTCTGCCCCTCTCTCTCTTTCTTCTTCTTCTGGGATCCCAATTATTCTAATATTGTTTCATCTTATGGTATCGCTTATCTCTCGAATTCTGCCCTTGTGATCCAGTAGTTGTTTATCTCTCTTTTTCTCAGCTTCTTTATTTTCCCTCATTTCATCTTCTATATTCCTGATTCTCTCTTCTGCCTCATTTATTCTAGCAGTTAGCACCCCCATTTTTGATTGCACTTCATTAATAGCCTTTTTGGTTTCTACTTGGTTGGATTTTCGTTCTTTTACTTCTCCAGAAAGGGTTTCTCTAATAACTTCCATGTTTTTTTCAAGCCCAGCTTGTATCTTTAAAGTGATGATTCTGAACTCTAGATCTGACATCGTACTAATGTCTATATTGAGTAGTTCCCTGGCAGTCGGTACTACCTCTTGTTCTTTTTGTTGAGGTGATTTTTTCCGTCTTGTCATTTTGTGCAGAGGAGAATAGATTAATGAGAGAACAAAATGCTAGCAGAGTAACCACGTCCCCAGAAAATATACTCTAAACAAATCAGAAAAGACCTGAAGCAGTGGGAAAAGAAAGGGAAAGAGAGAAAAAAGAGAAAGAAAAAAAAGAAAAAGAAAAAGATAAAAACAAAAACAAACAAAACAAAACAACAACAAAAACAGAATGTGATCAAATATGATCAGGCTGGTATATAGATCAGTGCCACACACTAGATTTGGGGTGTATTTTGATCTTTTAGAAGAAAGTGCCTCCCAAAATTTTAAAGAAAGAAGAACTTATATATGTACAAAAATAAGGGTTGATATGATGAAGGGAAGGAATATGACTGTAAAGATGGAAATTATAAAAAATTTTATAAAAGGAATTGATAAGAAGTTGTTTGAAAAAAGAAAGAAGAGGATTTAAAAAAAGAAAAAAGAAAAAAAGGGAGAGGATGTGATCAGGCAGAGGAATAGAAAACACCATATACTAGAGATTTAGGGTATATTTTAATCTGTTAGAAGAAACTATCTCAAAAGTTTAGAGAGAGAACAACTTATATATATAAGCCAAAAATATGGGTAACTACTATGAAGGGATAGAATATGACTCTAAAAATGAAAAATAAAAATGTTTTTTTTAAAAAAAGGGATTGATAAGATGTTGGTTGAAAAAGGGAAAAAGAGAAATTCAAAAAAAAAAAAAAGACAGTTAAAAAAAAATTAACTTTGAAAGACTAAAGAATCATGGTAAAAAAGCCATGAATTCTATGTGCAGTACTCCCCTAGCGCTGGAGTTCTTCTGTTCTCATTGATCAGTAAACTTGGTCTTGGCTGGCTGTTCTCGCTGATCTTCTGGGGAGGGGCCTGTTGCCGTGGTTTCCAAATGTCTCTGCCGGAGGCGGAATTGCCCCGCCCTTGCCCCCTCCGGGCTAAGTAATCTGCTCGGGTTTGCTCTCCGGTGCTTTTGTTCCCTGCGAGCTTTCCGTACAGCTTTGGAAGTGGAGAGTGAAAATGGCGGCCTCCCAATCTCCACCCCGGAGGAGCCGAGAATTCGGGGCCCCGCTCCTCAGTGAGCCCCCAGAGAAAAGCCGTCAGTCACTCCCGTCTACCCAGTCTCTGGCCACACTCCGTGCTCACCCGGCCTGTGACCGTGCGTTTCTATCTCTGGCACCTGACCCCGGGTGGAGTCTCCAAACCCAGCAGATCCCTGCAGCGCACTCCTGAGCAGCTCATCCCAGGGGAGGAAGGTGAGTCTCCCCGGATCTGCCGCTTGTTGGGTCCCTGCTGGAGGAGCAGGGGCCCGACTGGGCCGCGGATCCCGGTTTGTGTCAACCCCGAGCTGAGAGCCCGCGCCTGGGCTCCGCCTCTGCAGCCGGCTTCCCTGCTCTGTTACCTGGGAGCCCTGCCACACTCAGGCACCCCCGGTCTTTCTGTGACCCCGAGGGTCCTGAGACCACACTGTCCCGGAGGGTTCCACCCCCCGCTTAGCCACCAGAGTGACGTCCCTCGGCGGAGCAGACTTTTAAAAGTTCCGATTTTGTGCTCCGTGGTTCCATCACTTGCCAGAAGCGGCCGACGGAGGCCCCTCCCCCGCCGTCTATCCTCCCGAATATCGCCTCGGATTCACTTCTCCGCACGTCCTACCTTCCAGAAAGTGGTCGCTTTTCTGATGAGAGAGTTGTTGCTCTTCTTTTCTTCGATCTCCTGTTGAGTTTGTAGGTGTTCAGAATGGTTTGATCCCTATCCAGCTGAATTCCTGAGAGGAGACGAAATCCAGGTCTCCTACTCCTCTGCCATCTTGCTCCGCCCCCCATTCAAGAAATATTTCTTATGCATTTACTTTAGGCAAGAATTAGAATTTAGAGTAACAGTAAATTTGGTGATTGAATTATTGTTTTTTATGGAAACATTTTTATTATTTCCTACCTATAGTATAAAAACGCCCTTAAAAGGAATCCTTAAAAGAGAAATAGTTGAGGCTCTGTTCTTATGAAGAAATCAAGATTGTCTTTCTTTTCATCTCTCTCCTCACATAGTCCTATTCATGAGGATGTCTTAAGAAAATATGTACTTCTATCTTAAAATGAAACCCAGAATCTCTAAGATACAACTTGAAAAGAAAAATGTTCTGGTAACACCCGTAATCAAAGTGAGAGAATCACAAGGAAATGTGAAATGCAGGGCAACAGGGTGGGGAAATTTCCTCTCAAAGAGGTAGTCCTCCCATAGGGAAACTGTGAACATTCTGGATTTATCTCAGAAAAGTAAGAATTAACCTCATAGATGGCAAAAGACTTTTTACAGATGGGGAAAATGAGTCTAATAAAAATCTAGCAAATAAGAGGAATCTCAAACTATTGATACCTACTAATACTTCATAATCTACCTAAAAATCAAGTCTATTCCTTTCACCTTGTTTAAAGTTGTTCAGTGATACAGCATTAGCCATTAGGTGCTGAAGCAAGACGGTGACAACCAGGGACCTTGAAGGCCAGGTTAACTGGCTTCAAAGCTTGGCTCTACTACCTACTTATAATGTGAATTTAGGCAAGTTACTAACTGTAGTACACTGGGGATCTTCCACCCATGTCCCCTTTAGAGGAAGAACTTGATGCTCAGCCACAGACAGTGTGGTCTAAAGATAACCTCTAGCTCTCATCTTCCTGATCAGCTTCAGGCTTTAGAGAACATTTTGCCTGAGGTCATGCCTTTCCTGGGTCAGCCTACACCTGGTGACCAAGCATGGCGGGGTAATAAAGGGCTGGCACTTTTTGACCAATTTGGGATGGGCAGCATTAGCTTTAGAACTTCTTGTCGAATTGGTCAAAGTTTTGCCAAGTTTTGCATCCTAAGCCAACTTCTCTCTCCATCCAATCCTCTTTCCTCCCTATTACCTTCACTGATGTTGACTTTTACTAAGTGTCTGGCACCCTAAGCTCTATATCAAGCTCTGCTTCTAGAGAACCTGGGCTGTGACAATACTGGAAGTGGTCTGAGAAAGCAAGTGAGCTTTTGGAGCTGGACTGCCCAGCACTTGGCTGACACTAAGGACCCCACCACTGGTAGTAGATGGAGCACAGAAGGGCTCTGGCTTAAGGCTGTGGTCTATTAAAAGTTTCAGCAGTGGTGAATAGGGAGGGAATGTGGTGGATGGAAATACACTGGCAGCTCTAACATATTAGGCAGTTGAGATACATAGAGAAAATAGTGGCTATAAGGATACTAGGGTCAGAGTTATCGCTAAGCACTGTTGATGCACTACTACAGTAGTTTTCGAACTTAGGGTGCATCAGAATCACTGAGAGAGCCTGTTAAAACACAGACTGCGTCATGCCAACATTAGAATTTCTGATTCAGTAGATCAAGAGTGGAGCTCAGAAATTACATTTCCAAAAAGTTCCCGAATGATGCTAATCCTGCTGGCTCACAAACACTCCTTAAGAATCTCTGTTCATAGAAAGATAATAAATAGCTGGGGACAAGAGAAAGCCAGAGGGTCTTTTTCATTATGAAGAACTTGTCATTTCCGCCAGCCAGAGGGTAAAGCTGGAACTTAACTGTCAGAGTAGTTGAAGTTTAAAGATGGTTATACACTTAACCAACGTAGGTCTTAATGCCAAATTCAGATCCCTTGTTTGGAAAACCTGAAATCCTTGCATTGGGAATGAATGGGGATCTCTGATGGGTGTATTAGAAGACTGACCCTCTAGACTCCTCTGAATCTTCTGAGCCTGCAGTGGTGGCCCACCCCTTTCCTTCCGTCTTTATAGTTCCATAGGAATATAGCTGCTGAATCCTCTTCCCCAGGCAACATGTGGCCCCCTCAGCACCTGTCCCCAGGTCTTCCAGATTATCAGATTCTAGCCCTGTCCATTGTTTTTGAGCTACTTTGATTCTCTATAAATTGTGGATAACTGATGATATGCAAACACTGTCTGATAAGTATTTAATTGACTTCCTCTCCCCACTAAACAACTACAACATCAACAACAAAACCCAAACCCCATATTTTGGTACCTATCTGGTAAATCCTGTTATGTTGGTCAGTTCGTCAATCCCTTCCAGATTTCCAGTTCTTTAAATTTTCTTCAATATCAGGATACAGTCCTCCAAACTTACTTCTCTAATACTTACTCTCCTGCCTAATTTACATCACCAAAAAATATAACCCATTTTTTTAGAACCCTACTGGAACACTAGGTTGCCTTGCTGTTGGTCCCTTTCTCCAGAATCCAAAGAAGCCCTGTGACCTAAAGCCCCATGACTTGATTTAAACTCTAAAGGACCTCCCTCACTCTAAAGGTCACCCTTACAGCTGACTACGAATGGGATGATTTCTCCCTGGACAGTCAACTGGACCACTACGAAAGTCAGGCAAAATGCTTGGGTCATGCCTGCCTTAATAGGAGAGGTAACCAAGACTGGACATTACCTAAAACATCAACATCCTAGCTTGAGAGCTCTAAGAAACTCATGAATTGTACTGCATAACCAGTTTTCATGGACAGACTTCATGGAATTCACCATCTGGTGATTCTCAGGGTTCACTTCCTGGTACTTTAATTTTTAATTTTTAGTTTTAGTTTTTTTTAAAGATTTATTTATTTATTTGAGAGAGAGAGAGAGAGTGTGCATGAGAGAGAGAGTGGGGGAGTGGCAGGGGGAGAGAATCCTCAAGCAGATACCCCAACAAGTGGGGAGCCCGACTTGGGGCTTGACCTCAGGACCCATGAAATATGACCAGAGCTGACACCAAGGGTTTCCGCTAAGCTAACTTTATTTTAATACAACCTTTATACTAATATTTTTATTCATTATTTTAAGCATCTCTTTTTAAAAATACTTAATCTCCAGGACTCCAAAACAATTTAACCTTTGTTACCACTTCTCCATAGCTGATTCAGCTGGTTTTGCATGAACACTACCACCAAGTGTCTTAGAGCTACTATTTCTTTTTTTTTAAATTTTTTATTGTTTTGTTAATCACCATACATTACATCATTAGTTTTTGATGTAGTGTTCCATGATTCATTGTTTGTGCATAACACCCAGTGCTCCATACAGAACGTGCCTTCTTTAATACCATCACCAGGCTAACCCATCCTCCCACCTCCTCCCCTCTAGAACCCTCAGTTTGTTTTTCAGAGTCCATTGTCTCTCATGGTTCGTCTCCCCCTCCGATTCCCCCCCTTCATTCTTCCCCTCCTGCTATCTTCTTCTTTTTTTTTTTCTTAACATATATTGCATTATTTGTTTCAGAGGTACAGATCTGAGATTCAACAGTCTTGCACAATTCACAGCACTCACCATAGCACATACCCTCCCCAATGTCTATCACCCAGTCAGCCCATCCCTCCCACCCCACCCCCCACTCCAGCAACCCTCAGTTTGTTTCCTGCGATTAAGAATTCCTCATATCAGTGAGGTCATATGATACATGTCTTTCTCTGATTGACTTATTTCGCTCAGCATAACACCCTCCAGTTCCATCCACGTCATTGCAAATGGCAAGATCTCATTCCTTTTGATGGCTGCATGATATTCCATTGTCTATATATACCACCTCTTCTTTATCCATTCATCTGTCGATGGACATCTCGGCTCTTTCCACAGTTTGGCTATTGTGGACATTGCTGCTATAAACATCGGGGTGCACGTACCCCTTCGGATCCCTACATTGTATCTTTGGGGTAAATACTCAGTAGTGCAATTGCTGGATCATATGGTAGCTCTATTTTCAACTTTTTGAGGAACCTCCATACTGTTTTCCAGAGTGGTTGCACCAGCTTGCATTCCCACCAACAGTGTAGAGCTACTATTTCTTAGATGCTGTCTCACCTCATCTAGAAGTTTGCTATTACTTCTGAATTGTTCAGTGATAAATGATATTCATTCATCTTGAAGAAAAGGGGAGACCAGCAATGTTGAACTTTATCTGAGTCCCATGCTCATAGAAAACATAAGTGGTTAAGATATCTCCCCCAGGGGCACCTGGGTGGCTCAGTTGTTAAGCGTCTGCCTTCAGCTCAGGTCATGATTCCAGGTCCTGGGATTGAGCCCCGCATTGGGCTCCCTGCTCCGTGGGAGGTCTGCTTCTCCCTCTCCCACTCCCCCTGCTTGTGTTCCCTCTCTCGCTGTGTCTCTCTCTGTCAAATAAATAAATAAAATCTTTAAAAAAAAAAAAAGATATCTCCCCCATTTTTTTGTTTTCCAAAATACTCCCACTCTTTTGCATTCTGAGCAGTGGCTAACCAAAAAGGAGCGCCCTGATCTCCTATATTCTGAGATGAAACTCACCTCCTCACTTCCTCAGTGATGTTTTGTAAAACCAAGTTTTCTCCCTCTTTTTTGAGACACTCCTCATTAATGAATCTTCTCCCTGGTAAAAGAGCCTGAACAAAATCATCTCCTTAATTGTCCGTTGCATTTTGTTATTGCACCTGCTTCTTCTTTCCTCTCCCTTTCATATTTTATACTCCAAACTCTGTCTCAACATCTGCTCTTTGGGAAACCAAGCTGTGACACTAATTTCTGTGCTCAGTTCTCTTACCCATACATAAGGATAGTAGTAGTATCTGTCCTGACCTCACTGATTTGTGTGTGTGTGTGTGTGTGTGTGTGTGTGTGTGTGTGTGTGAGAGAGAGAGAGAGAGAGAGAGAGAATTTCTGCTATGGACAGAACTGTTCTCTACTATTCTTATAGATTGGATACAGTCCTCCAAACTTACTTCTCTAATTACTTACTCTCCTGCCTAATTTACATCACCAAAAAATATAACCCAATTGTTGAAGACCCAATTCCCAATGGGACTGTTTGCAGATAGAGCAATTAGAAGATAATCACAATTAAATGAGGTCATAAGGGTAGGGCCCTAATCTGATAGGATTGGTGGCCTTATAAGACAGTAAGAGAGAGAAATTGCTTTCTTTATCTACACACACACATGCACGCGCGCACACACACACACACACACAGAAGAAATTATGTAAGCACACAGCAAAATGGCAGCCACCTATATGCTAAGACAAGAAGCCTCAGAATCAAACCTGCCTTGTTGGCATCTTGGTCTTAGACTTTCCAATCTCCTTTATTTCTGTGAGAAATAAATTTCTGTTTAAAGCCACACAGTCTATGGTATTTTGTTTTGGCAGCTCAAACATAAATACAATTTCTTAATTAAATGCATATAAATCATTTAAAAGGCATCCAGGTGGCTCAGTCAGTTAAGTGGCCAACTCTTAATTTTGGCTCAGATCATGATCTCAGTGTCCTGGGACCAAGCCCTGCATCAAGCTTTGCACTCAGTGGGGAGTCTGCTTAAGGATTCTCTCTCTCTCTCTCCCTCTGCCCCTCCCCCCACTTGCATGTGCTCTCTCTCAAGTAAATCTTTAAAAATAAATAAATGCATATAAAGTGTTTAAACTTGTGTCTAGCACAAAGTAAGTGTGTCTCTACAGCACCCAAGGCACAGTTCCAACATTGCATTTGCCGTCTTTTAAGTGATCCTGAAATTTCTTGTGCGCGTGTATCTCTTCCTCACTATACTATAAGTTTCTAGAATGCAGGAACCATATTGCATTTTTGGTGCTTTGTAGGCTGGTGGTGCCCAATAAATATATCTTAAATTTTTGCACTGAAATGTAGGGTGGTTCGTGTGCTTTAAATAGCTGAAAATTTCACAGATCTTGCAGTTCTTTTATTGTTCCAAGACTACTGGTGATGAGATCAGGAACACACCCGTGCATGGGTGCATACATGTGCACACACACATGCAACACACACCACTATCCATTTCAGAATCAAGATCATTAGCAAGACCATTTAGAGATGCTATTCGCTTTAATATTATTTACTTTCATATTTATTGCATATTTTTCATATTATTTATTTTGTTAAAAAATCTGGGCATGAAGGGGTGCCTCAGTGGTGCAGGTTGAGTGTCTGATTCTTGGTTTTGGCTCAGGTGGTGATCTCAGGGTCATGAGATAGAGCCCCTCATCTGGCTCTGCGTGGAATCTGGAATCTGGTTGAGGCTCTCTCTCGCTCTCTGCCCTTCCCCTTCCCCCGCCCCCACCCTCACTCTCTCAAATAAATCTTTAAAAAAAATCTGGGCGTGGAGATGCTGTATTATAACTCCCTATGTTCTTTTTAGTAATACACAATCTCTCCAATGTTTTAGCACTTGGGAGATTTTTAAATGTTAAAAGCATAACATGTAGGAGGTTTAATTTTAATAATTGCACTGATTTACATGAACACGTACTAATGGGCTGGGAAGGAGGGGTAGATAACTTCCTTTACCTTTTGAAATGGAATTTCAGGGGCTAAATCTTACTGAAAAACTTTTTAACATAAAATGTTGATCTATGAGGATCCACCCTTAAACCGTATGCCACAATTTTACCTCTTGACCTGCCTTTACAATAAATACGATTCTAACAACAAACAACATCAATTTCCGTATTCAATGTTTCACAATCACATTTTTACTTGGTGCCAAATAATGCGTGAAGGGGTGGGTTAAGCCACAAATCAGGTTGGAGTCCGGAGCCCAGTGGAGAAGCCAGGCAAGTAAACATTAATTAGACTTCAGGGTGACAAGCACTAAGAGACAAAGTATGGGGTGATACCAGTGTGTACTAGAAAAATACTTCTCCTAGTGATGGGGCCAGGGAGGGAAAAAGATGGATGAAAAGAATGACATTTCTGCAGTGCTCTTTGTTTGCCTTACCTGTCACTTGTCTTGGCTGCTAAGCTGCTTTCTCTTAGTTCCTAATTCACTTTCTCTTCATATGTACATGTTCTAAATCTTCAATTAGTTTGCAGACTCCCCAAAGTCACAGGACACATTCTCTCTTCAATTTCTGGCAGCTCTAAAGGCTCTGCATACACTGGGTGCTCAATAAATTCCATCAGCTAACACTGGCCTGTAATCGCTGCTTGCCCATGTTTTCCCAGAGCCTTGCTACACAACAAACCAGGTGGCATCCCTCTGGTTTACACTCCAAGCCTAGGAGGATACTAAGGGAGCCATTCTAGAGCCTCACAGCAGATTAGCAGCACAGCTCCCATCACTGTTAATAAGATTTACAGAGGTAATCTGCCTGGCACGTAGAGAAACCCTGCCATTAAATAAAAAGGGCAACACCTTCAGAACAGAACAGTCAACTGTTTTACCTTCTAAGACATTAACATGATAATGTCACTGTTCCTCCAAGGTGCCTAGCTTGCTAATAAATACGCAGATGCCATTCGGAAAGACACAAATGGGCAGACTAAGGGTAGAATGTTTATATCCTATTGCTGGAGAACAAAATAGACTTTCTCCCTTCACTCTTTTTCCAGGGCTCTATTCTCATTGCTAAGGGCCAGGTCTCTGGAAATTCAATAAGGTATGGAGACAAAAAAAATCAAAGTTTAAGGAGTGGTACTTTCAGAGACCTGAAATTAGGATACCCAAAAAGGAGTAATGAAGTACTGGTGGAAATGAAGTTTATGCCCAGATCGGAGGAACTTGCATACCAAGTCAAAAGATTTTTCATTTTCCTGTAGGTAGTGTGTTTTCTGAAGGATTTTAAGCCAGGAAGAGTCAGGGACAGACATGTGCTTCAGAAAGATTAATCTAGAATGAATGTGTTGGAATCATTGTGGATCCTATTAATATTATAATAATTTCCTAATTTGAACTTTTATCTGAAGTCATCATTTATCCTATACATAACTATAAGCTAGATCATAGGAATCTCCTCAAAAATCTTCATTGCTGTATCAGAAGTGTGTGGTGGCCAGCAATAGAAAGTGATTCTGGGTAATGTTAGCAGTAACGTTGTATCAAAAAAGAAGCTGGAGTAAGGGTAGCTGTGGAGACCCAAGAATCAGGACTTCTCTAGAATGCTGCCTTTGAATTACTCAGCTCCAATCATAGTGCCTGTAAAGCTTTGCTCAGAATGCAAATTGTTAGCACCCCCCCACCCCCACCCCCCACCCAGCCCCCACCCCTGCCCACCACTTTGATTTAGCTTGAGTTGCGTGACCACTCCTGGCATTAGCAGGTCAGGTTGCATGATAAAAATCTCACCAGCAGAGAAGGGCACGGGGAAAGGATGCTGAACAGACAAAATATGAATAGAAGATAATGAAAACAAGACTAAACAAACAAATGTCCACTACCAGAACATCCCTACGAAAGAAAGTTCACATTCTTTTTTTTTTTTTTTAAAGATTTTATTTATTTGCAAGAGAGAGAATGAGAGACAGAGAGCATGAGAGGGAGGAGGGTCAGGGGGAGAAGCAGACTCCGTGCCGAGCAGGGAGCCCGATGCGGGACTCGATCCTGGGACTCCAGGATCGTGACCTGAGCCGAAGGCAGTCGCTTAACCAACTGAGCCACCCAGGCGCCCGAAAGTTCACATTCTTTATCATGGCAGTCAAGGCTGTCCATGAGAGGGCTCTGTCCTACCTTTCAAAACCTATTTCTTAGTATAGCCATCCCTGCATAAAATAATTCGGATCCATAAGACTACTTACTCCCTTTAAATATGCCACACATTTATGTAGCCTTGCATTTGTTCATAATGTTCTCTCAATCTTTATTGCCCATATTTGCCTTCTCTGAAACCCACATTTTACTTATCCTTACCAGCTTAAGTACTGTTTCCACAAACCATCAGCTATACTCAACACTCTGTTTCTACCTCTACCATGTCACTTTTTTCCTTTGCCTTGTAATAATTTATTGATAATACTATCAACAACTAAGAACTGCATGAAAGTTTACATTTTAGAAAAATTATTATATGTTATTTCATTTGACCCTGGTAGTTATCTGTTTTATTGTACACTATCTTTTATAGGTCAAGAAATATTAGATAGAAAGACAGTCTAAATTTATTCATCTAGTAACTGGCAAGGTTGAATATAAATCTCAATCCAAATTCAAGTTCCAAAGATGGAGGAGACCATTATCTATTTGTCTCCCACAGTGACTACTAAAGATTTGCAATGGTAGTCAATAAATGTGTGTTGAATAAAAGAAGGAAAAATAAAATGTCAAAATTTCTTACCAAAGTATGAGTAGTTTTGGATTCAGAAAAAGAGATCATCAGAGAAAGACAAATATCATATGATTTCACTCGTATATAGAATTTAAGAAACAAAACAGATGAGTGTAGGGGAAGGGAAGGAAAAATAAAATAAGACAAAATCAGAGAGGGAGACAAGCCATATGAGATTGTTAACTATAGGAAACAAACTATAGGAGGGTTGCTGGAGAGGAAGTGGGTGATAGGCATTAAGGAGGGCTCTTGACATAATGAGCACTGGGTGTTCTATGCAACCGATCAATCACTAAACTCTATCCCTGAAACTAATATTACACTGTATGTTAATTAAAAAAAAAAAAAAAACCTAAAAAAAAAAGGAAAAAGAGATCAGTGACTAGGTCATGAAGTTGGTTTTCCTCTTAAAGGTAAGACTATAGTTAAACCTTGGAAATTAATATTTGGGAAGATGAGGAAATGGTAATGGGAATTTATGGTAGCAGAAGTCTGTAGGCTGTGCCTTTTCCATTATCTGAAATGGTACATTTTCTTTGATGTTTTTGCAAAGACAAAAATCCTTTCAAAAGGGGTAGTGAGCTGTTTAGGGGATGAGGGAAGTGTGAGGAAAGGATGCCCTAAATGGTGATTTATCATCTGTTTCCCTATCCTCCTTATCGGTTGATTCATCAGACAGCTGTTGGGTCTAGCTCTGTGATCTGTGATAGACTTTGAGCTTCAGGCTTCCTCAGGCAAATTAAATTTGACATTCAATTTAAAATCTGGGCTATAGTATAGCTAACTCTAACTGTAAGAGTGATATAGCAATGGGCATTCTGTTTAACATGGGGGTTTTTACAGCTTTCTGGGTTTTGTCCACAATAATAGAGCATTTAATTCATATTTCACAGAATCATACTTTTAGAACTAGAAGTCTTACAAATGCTTGAGGGCAAAGAGTATCTTGCAGATCTTGTATCATTTATAGCAACTAAGATCCTAACCTTACTGTGACGGATTGTATGTATAATAGCCAGCGCCCAGGATTTTTTTTTTTTTAAAGATTTTATTTATTTATTTGACAGAGAGAGACATAGCAAGAGCAGGAACACAAACGGGGGGAGTGGGAGAGGGAGAAGCAGGCTTCCCGCGGAGCAGGGAGCCCGATGTGGGACTTGATCCCAGGACCCTGGGATCATGACCTGAGCTGAAGGCAGACGCTTAACGACTGAGCCACCCAGGCAGCGCCCAGGATTTTGAGTCAGACAGATTTGTGTTTCATCCGTAACTCTGCTACTGAGTTCCTGGATGAAATTGGGCACAGTACTTAGCCTCTTTAAGTTTCAGGTTTCCTATCTCTAAAATGAGACTAATACCCACTTCTTATTTTAAGATTCATCACGCTGTCATATATAATATGCTCTGCATACAGTAAAACCCTTAAAGCAAATTGGGACTACTCCCTTTATATAGGTGCTCCACAAACACTTAGTGAGTTGAATCAAAATGATTTGCACAATGGCAAATGACTTACAATCATAAAGCAGATCTGAAACCTGGGAAAAGAAGGCAGACAAGAAGTGAGATTGAGGGAGAGCCTTAGCTTCAAATGCAGATCTGACAGTGTCGGCCAACCCACTGGACAGTTCTAGAACAAAGATGGCCTGTTGGAGGATTCTGGCTCTGGAGGAATGGTGCTTGGTTATTGGCTGAAGGCTGCCTGGGAAGGGTGTAGGCTTGACTTAAAAGCTGAGGCAGTTCTTGAAGGTGCTAACAGCCGAAGGCTGCCAGCTAACTCCATTCCCTGCAGGTGAATGATAAGTTCTTTCTTGAAGAGAGATCTGAGTGGCACATCTCAAGGCTGCCACAACTAGTAACAGAGTATTCTATTAGATCAGAGACCAGTTATGACCTTTAGAAGTTCATGGAATTCAAAGCTAAGAAAGACTTGGTAACTAAGAGATAAAACTTTAAAAATGAAACGAAAACTTTGATGTATGTGTTCAAACTGTATTCAGAACTGTACGGGACTAAAGAAGCAAAAATGCCCATATTTCAAGACTCAAATGGATCAGAAAAGCCAGTAAGAAAAAAAAGAAAGAAACTTAGATGAATATTGATACAGAGATGGAAATAGATTAAGAAGAAAATGAGAACATGGGAGATTAAGAGGAAAAAAACCCACCTCAATTCTGTTTTCATAATGGTAATGTCATATAAAGGAAATGGCGTGGTTTGGGGTCAACTAAATTGTGAGTTCATTCCCAGGTCTGGTCATTGCTGGATGTTCTACCATGGGCAAGTTATTCAGTCTCTCTGAGCAAGTTTCGTTATTCAATCTATTCAACCAGTCATTCTTCAAAACACTTACTGAATGTCTACTGTATTTGATGCTAGAAATGATAGTCTACTGTGGTAAACAAAGCAGGTATGGTTCCTCATATGAAACAATCACAAAATTCTGATTATAAATGTTGATCGTTATAGAGCAAGAAAAATAATACACAGAATTATTTATGGAAGAATAGAATTGAGATGGACTGGGAGGTGAGAAAAGATTTTTTTGTGTGTGAAAATGGGGTGATTAAATGGAGACTCGAAGGATAAAAATGTTTAAATTAGATTAAAAAATGGGGAGAAAACTTTTCCATACAGAAGCAACAACATGTGTGCAGATCTTGAGGCAGGAAAGAGGAAGCCACATTTCAGGAATTAAAGGTAGACAAGCATGACTAGCTGTAGAGTCACATGACCTGCTCTGTGACATTCAAGGCAAATTCATCAGCTGAGAGAGGTTTTTGGTAATGACATGAAAGGAAAACTGGAGAAGAAATGATATTAGTAACAATGGGAGAATAGCTTACTAGCCAAACATACTAAGATTGCTGGGAGGTGTTTTGTGGCCATTGGGATTGACAGTAATAAATTTATTGTGATACCAAGCTGCCCAGTTGTCTGACTTTCTTCCTCATAGTTGAAGCAAGGAAAAGTCCAGGTGTTAAATTTGGTTAAGTCAGTAAGCCAGCATACTTTTCTGTTTCTATGTTAATCAATTCTGGTATAAAGAATATTTTCCTCTCTCTGTGCTAAGCAACACTGGGACCAGGGCAAAAAATCAAAATCAAAAATCAAAAACCAAAAAACAAATGACTAACTTAACTCTTTGTTTCAATAAATACTTGCTTTTGGAAAACTAGTTTTGATGATACAACTAAAATAGCTTACTTATCAAGACTAGCCACTTGCTTATCAATACTCACTTCAGGATCTTCATATTATTGTGCCCACCAATCCAAACCTAGTATGTCATAAATTCTGCCATTCCCAATTATTTCCCTTTTAACACTTGCCTTAAGATCACCCAGTGTAAGCATAAAACCCCATAAATATCTTTTCCTAACTTCTCTTTTCTGAGACACCACTAATACCTTCTTAAGGTGGTATTCTTCCTTGATTTAGTAATCTAAATAGACATAGTTTTGCTCAACCACCAGGTGTTTCTAGTGGTCTTTTTAAAAGGTCACCAGTCAACACAAGATTGGGAGTTTTCCAAAGAGTCGTGATAGAAAATGATGGGTGCAGGGGCGCCTGGGTGGCTCAGTTGGTTAAGCGACTGCCTTCGGCTCAGGTCATGATCCTGGAGTCCCTGGATCGAGTCCCGCATCGGGCTCCCTGCTCGGCAGGGAGTCTGCTTCTCCCTCTGACCCTCCTCCCTCTCATGCTCTCTGTCTCTCATTCTCTCTGTCTCAAATAAATAAATAAAATCTTTAAAAAAAAAAAAAAAGAAAATGATGGGTGCAGAAGAATTAAGGATATTTGTGAAACAGTGATGTTGTTGTGATAGATAGTTGAGTCTAAAATCGAAGAAGAAGAAACTGAAGACAGTGGGGACTACAGTGCAGGGTTTCTTGGGGCACCTGGGCGGCTCAGTTGGTTGAGTGTCTGACTCTTGGTTTCCACTCTGGTCGTGACTGAGCCCCGTGTCGGGCTCCACACTCAGTGCAGAGTCGGCTTGTCCCTATCCCTCTGCTCCTCCCTGCCCCTCAGGCTGTCTCTTTCTCTCTCTCTAAAAATAAATTAATTTCTAAAAGTCTTAAAAAAATAAATGCAGGTTTTCTCAACCTTGGCACTGTTGACATTTGAGACCAGATAATTATTTTTGGTGAGAGCTGTCCTGTGTAAGATATTTAGCAGAATCTCTGGTCTCTACCTACTAGATAACAATGTGACATCCCCAGGGATTACAACCAAAAACATCTGCCAACATGGAGAGCAAAGCTTTTGCGGGGGAGGGAGGGGAGAAATTCCCCCAGTTGAGAACCACTGGGCTACAGAGAGAATGGAGGGAATGATTTATTGGTTGCCTAAAGGATATCAAAAAAACATTTTAGTGGGCTGCCTTGCATAAATAAGCAGTCGGGATAGGTGTGTGTGTGATTGAGGAAGAGGGTGCTTGAGTTAATTATTTCCAAGAGAGTGTAATTTTTGGCATTAGTATCTTTCAGGGTGTGACCATGGGGGTTGGGTGAGTAATATGCATCAGACATGGAAGGCTCTATATATGGAGTGCAGATTTGATGGGATGTTAAATATGCTAATGTATATAAAGATCAGAGGCTGCCACAATGTAAATAGTCAAAAAGTTTGGTTTTCCTCCTCGTTTGATTGTTGGCAAAGATGACTGCAATGAAGAAAAGAAGCTGAAATTTTACATGCAAACCTGTCCCCAGTTGAGTAAAAAGCAATAGACATGGTATTGATAAAACGAGTCTCCAATTAATTAATAGCAGGAATTTATTTTAATAGCACTGGCATGTTCCCATTTCTAAGATAAAATGTTTAATAGGTGTAAGTTGACTTCAATGCTAGGGTAGGCCGAAAGAAAATACCTCCTGTATATACTACTTTTGTAAGTAGAAAGAGTTAGGTGTCCCCAGGAAAAGAAAGACAAGTCATTTTAGGACCCTGCTATTTTCCATGATCTATGCCTTATGGGCTCTACTTGCCCTAGAACGTTTCCTGCAGAACTTCCTAGGAGGTGTCAGAATTACAAAGAAAGGCAAAAGGATTTTAAGGGAACAGGGGACTGCAAAAATTAACAGTCTCTACCAGGCCTGGAAATTGCCTAACCATATCAGAAACAGTAAATCAGTGGTAAAACTCCCAGTGCTACTTCACAAGTAAGCAAGGTCCTACATTCCTTACCTGAGGTAATGAGCCCAAGCCCCCATCCAGTGCTCTCTGAGCAGGCCCACAGCCCCTTCTGCTTGCCTGACAGTTACCTCTGCTTCATTATAATGTTAAAATCTCCACCTGAGGAGGAACACAAATCTCATTAATATAACATACAATGTACATATAGGCATGTTTCCTTAAGATACATGGGCAACCTTAATCCACCTCTCCAAATGATGACAAAACTCTCCTTTCTGAATATTCATCTCAGCCCTAAATAAAAGAAACCCACTCGCTCCCACTTGGAGAGTCACAGCTTTGGAAGTTATTCCCCAGGATCTCCTTATTTGCTGCAAATAAAGTTTCCTTTGTGTGGCAACTCCAGCCGGTATGGTCTTTCCCTGAAACTCACCAAGGAGCAAACATTAGTTAGGTTACACTCTGAGTCAATTACAGTGAGACCGCACAGAGTAAGCACTTATTTGACTGTCTGGGATGAAACTCAGGGATGGATTAAATAAGTCTTACTTATTCAGCTAATTTTGGTAGTTGTCATAAGCTATCTTCAGTGAACAAAGAATCAGATAAAGCAAACACAAAAGTAGTGCAGCTGAAGAGAAGACTTGGCGGCATGGATTTCTACGTGAAATATGATTAGAATGCAGCAGTCATCTGGGATATGCTTTCTTTCATTGAGGCTATGATTTCACTCTTAGAACATGCATTAACATTAAACTGTAGCAAAGAATCAAAAATTATAACAAGTGCATGATTGGATAATATCACCACACAGCTCAATTCTCATATTTTTTGTATATTCAACTGAAGCTATTGAAGAATCTAGTTGCTCTTAGCACCTGAACAACAGCAACAAAATCTTCCATACTCTTCTTATCTAGGACTCACCTCTGATTTCAGTCTTTCTTTTCTACACTCTCAGACTTACAGTTCTAGACCATATTACGCTGACTAGGTCACCTGGGCATTTTGGCTTTTTGAAAACACTTTTGAATAAATCCCCACTACTATTTTAAAGCCACAATTTCAATTACAAAGGCAGATTTGAATAGAGGCCATCTGGGATTAGGCCATGGTGATTGAAAGCAAAGCTTCTAACCCTCTACACCTTCCCTAGAGACGACCTTCTTTATTGGAAGGGATCAAGCAAGCCAGTTAATACAGACTCCTTCACTACACCTGCTGGGGCTGCCTTTTTGCAATGAAAGCAGAGTCTCAGTGAGGAATATGCCTTGTGTCTCATAATAAATATTTCCCCTTAATTATAGAGGATATTTTGCCTGAGCTTGAGCCTCAATAATGCCAGTAGAATTAGACCATTTGGGTTGTGACATCACAGAGCTAGGCAAACATTTTCCCCCAATATATACGCATTATGTTTCAGGGGGAAAAATGTAAAAGGGACTGTAGTGCCACTTTTCCTTATACAGAATCAAGAAGGAAAAGAAATCTCAGGAAAAGACTTTCCTCTCAGGTCATACTCTGCCTCGTACAACTATATGAAGCTCTCCCTCTTCCTCTGAAATGTACATTCTCTTTTTCTTTAAAAGCTACCTGGTAATAAAGTTTTGTTTGTTTTGGGTGTGTTTTTTGTTGTGTTGTGTTTTTTAACCTAGAAAAGGAGACTAAGGCCGTGAAAATAGACCCAACTTACCAGGTGTCTGTTACATATATTTGGAGCCTCGATTTCGCTGGAAAGTTTGGAGAAAGCAGATTCTTTTTAAGTTCCTAACTGAAGTAGATTTCTTGCTTTTAGCTATAGTTTTGCCCAGGACTTAAAGTAAAGGTAACAGAATAAAATAGACTTATTTCCCATACTTGAATCTCAACCTGAAATATCCTAACTCCCAAATTTCTTCTTCCACCCATTTATTACTTTGGGCTTTTTAGAGACAAAAGAAACAGAAATACTAGGAGCATTATGGTTCATTCATACGATGATGTGAATTTCTGATTGAGGCAGGCAGTCTGCGTCTGAGAACCCAGGGGAAGGTCCCGCATGACCAGCCAAGAGGGTCCGTGGCTTCATGCAGGATAGAAATCAAACATGAGCCAGAAAAAATAGAGACAGTTTACTGAATAGTGTAGGTGACAGGTAGAGAACAGCAGACTGAATGTTTAGGAGTCTCAGAAAGGAAAGGAGAATGAGTCTCCTTGCTTGGGGCTAGGCCTTTATATTAGAAAAGGGTCTAGGGTACATGTTCCTTCAGGAACCCAGGGTAGGGTCCAATCAAAAGCAAGTGTCAGGTGAACAATAGATGTTATTTCATAAATTACCAGTGGTAGGGGTATTAGGCCAACTTTCCATGTTTTTAGGTTCGTCCTGAGAGGTGAAGCAAGGTTTTCTCTGTTCTTGATCCCTCAAACTTACTCATGTTTTCTGTTGTGTGTGCCCCTGGTCTCTATACCAACAGGTGACGTTGAAACAGGTCTATGACCATGGCATGACCACATTTATGTATTTTTTAAATTTTTTATTTTGAAATAATTATAGACTTGTAAGATATAGTAGAAATCGTACAAAAAGTTCCCATCTATCCTTCCCACAGCTTTCCCCAAGGATAACATCTTATATGACCATAGTGCATTATCAAAACCAAGAAATACACGTGGCTACAAAACTGTTAACTAAGAACCTTATTCAGATTTCACCAGTTCTTACATTCACTCAAATATATATTTTTTTCTTTTTTTGGTATATAATTCTCTGAAACATTATCACATACACAGATTAGTAGTCAGGGTTCTCCAGAGAAACAGAACCGATAGTGTATATGTGCGTGTGTGTGTGTGTGTGTGTGTAGAAAGATTTATTTTAAGGAGTTGGCTCATGTGATTATGGAGACCCAGGGAAGAGTTACATGTTCAAGTTCATGTTACAGTTCAAGTCCAAAGACATCTCTCTGATGGGAGAATTCTCTCTTGCTTTGGGAGGTCAGTTCTTTGTTCTATTCAGGCATGAGGCCCACTCACATTGTGGAGGGGAATCTGCTTTACTCAAAGTCTATGTTAAATGTTAGTCTCAACCAAAAACAACCCCACATAAACATACGGAATAATGTTTGATCAAATATCTGGGTCTAACCAAGTCAGCACATATGATTAACCATCACAATCACTACAGTCAAAATATAAAAATATTCCATCATCTCAAAGTAACTTTCTGGTACTATCCCTTTAAAATTTTGCCTTCTATTTTATAACAATAAAAATAACTAATATGTATTTTTTGAATGTTTACTAAATGCTTAGACTGTATCCTAAACCTTTTATATGCATTACCACATAATCCTAAATGTAACCTTATAAAGTAGATATTAAAATAAATTCATTCAATCCCCAAAAGATATCCAACACATACTGAATTTTTACTGAACCAACATGAGTTCATTCCTTTGTGAGTCCCAGATACACCAGGTGGAGTTGTCACACAAAGAAAACTTTATTTGCAGCAAATAAGGAGATCATAGGAATTAGCTTCCAATGCCTTGCCTCCCCGGGAGAGGGTGAATGGGTACCTTTGTTTAGGGTTAGGATGAACATTTAGATAGGGAAGCCTTTCCATCGTACGTATGTAGAGGTGGGCATGAAATAGGGCATTCATCTTAAGGAAACATGCCTATCCATACATTGTATGTTATGCAAATGAGGCTGAGGCTCCTCCTTGGGTGGAGTTTTAGTATTATAATGAGGTGAAGATAATGTAGGTCATTCCAGAGGCCACTCCATGGTCCATCTGCACAGACACGAGTCACGTTTAGCTCATCTGGGTGGTCTGGGCAGGCTGGAGGTCTTGTCAGGGCAGCTGAGGTGGTTTTGGATTTAATTTGCCTGACTTAAGAGGTAAGCCAGAAAGAAGAGCTTAAGGAAAAAATGTAAGACAAAGGTTAGTGGGTGAGAAATAAAGGTCAGGTTTTGGGGTCTAGCTGGTGATAAATTAAAATTACAAGTTGCAGAACAGTAACATGGATTAGCCCATACGAACAACCTCATTTTAACTTGATTATCTTTGTAAAGGCCCTATTTCCAAATAAGGTCATATTTGGAGGTACTGAGGCCTAGGGCTTCAACAGATCTTTTTTGAAGAACACAATTCAGTCCATAACAGGTGTTGAGGAGGAAAAATATTTTTTTTCTCTACCCTTCTAGGTTCTTGACTGAGACATCCCTTATAGTAAAAGACAGATTAACAGGAGAAATATACATGTTATTAAACATGGGAGAGATCCAGGAAAACTGAGTAACTCTGAACTACCCCAAGCCATCACCTCAAAAAACATCTCTAGCTAAAGACAAAAGAAGATGTTGGGGATGTGGTAGAACGTTAGTTATGAAAGGTTACCAGGAAAAGCCCACCAAACAAGGGTAAGGTTGTTATGCAAATTAAAATTGTTGCTTTCTCCATATATGAGTTTCTAGAGATTTAGTTATTCTCTTCCTAGTGCAGATGGGGAGACACTACATGCTTACAAATGGAGATTTCCCTTATAAATGTAAATATCTCTCTATGTTACAAAAAGTTAACTTCTTGGTTTTCAGAGCTTCTCCCTTGTTTGCTGTTTCTTAAGAATAATCAACATAAAATAATCCTTATGCCTTTTAGAAAAGAAACAATGGGCCCAAAATGCAGTCACTTGCCCGCATGACAGCAAACCAAGACTTAATTGCAATTTCAGCCTCTCCCAGAAATGTGACCTTTAAACAGTCAATCTGAAATTTCCTGATGCACACTAGCGAGATAATCTGCATAATAAGACCCCTGCTGTAACCTTGCACCAAAAGGAGATGACCTGGCTTGAAATGATCCTTTTCTTTTCTTTTGCTAATAACTCCCTTGCCTCACCTTCCTTCTGCCTATAAAAACCTTCTGTTTTGTTCAACTACTCAGAGCACCTGTCTATTTACTAGAAGGGATGCTGCCTGAATCATTGAATAAAGCCAATTAGATCTTCAAATTTACTCCGTTGAATATTTGTTCTTTAACATGCCAAAGAGGCATATTTTGGGGCAGTATATTCTGCTCCCCTTCACGGGTATTACTATTATTATTGTTCCCATTTAAATGGAGAGTAAAGCACTTGCCAACATTGCAGAGACAGTGTCAGAGCGAAGATTTGAATCCAAGCAATCTGACTGCAGAATCTGGCTGAAAGCCACTTCCTTACTTCACCAAGTAATATTTACTTATATTTTTGTCTTCTTTAAGGAGCAGCTATTTGGCAGCCAACACACTAGCCGTTAGGTGCTCAAGAAATATTTGTTGAATTTCAATTTCAGTGATTGTTGAGCTGGGTTCTAAATCGTTGTTTTTTGTCAGATGGAAAAGGAAGAGTGAAGGGTCCTTATTCAAGTTGTTAACTCTGGTTGAATCTGAAGGGAAGCCTGAGAGCTGAAAGATGACACATGTTATCATAACTACATCTTCAATTGGTTGTGAAGAGTGTCTTATATTTCATAAAGTACTTTTGGCCAATGCATAATACATAATAGCTCCCGGACAAACAAATACAAATATAAAGCAAAAATTTGAAAGGGTCAAAACAAAATAACAGGAAGGACATTTTGAAACCTGTAATGCCCAGGTTAGTTCTTTTTCTGAGTCTCGGCATGACAGAGGGTTCTACTGCCTAAGTGACAGCTGCTGAGAGGGAAAATGGGGTTTTACAAGTTTACCCAAATGATGACCGAGTATGTAAAAGGTAAGACAGTTCATGTTTGCCTGAAACAGCAGTATTGTTTCTCAATTGTAGGTGCATTAGCAAGTTCCCTTTAGAGTGCTGGTGAGGAAACAATCAAATAAATGTTGCCCATCTGTGCACCAGCAATTTAAATGACTTATTGTACAGTTAATCAGTAATGCTTAATCAGCATGTCAGTGGTTACCCACTTGGCTTAGGGGCACAGGCATTTTATTTGTGCTGGGAATTGCAGAAGTGAAATTGGATGAAATAATTTCACCATAGGAGCAAAGGTAGCTAGAGATTAAGGCACTTTGTGTCTTGGTTAATGTGAAAAATATGTAGGTTTTTTTGGTGGTCCCCCCTTCGTCCTCCCTGTAACATTTGTCTCAAGCCAGGCCATAGCATTAGAAATGTGCATGATAAACATCTGGTCATGTTCCTCCAGGGTGTTGTCAGGCTCTCTGAGCATCCCATTTGACTCTGTCTGTGAAACCACTTTGCATTTACATTATACCTTTACCTAATGATATCAAGGAAGTAAAAATAATAATAATTATGTAAACCTGGGAAGGAATGGAAGTTCTTATGCACATCTGCAAGACTAAAAGGAATGCTTTATTGATGTTGGCTGGTTGTCTGAGATTCCATTTTCATTGCACTAATAACTTAAGGGATTTACCGACAGTAGTAACATCTTGCAGCCCTTTTCCTCTCAAAGGAGCCAAAATATTGGTGCTTAAGTACACTGATGATGAGCTAGAGGCAGTATATTCACCTTGCTTTATTCCAAGGAGGCACAAGAAGATAACCTAGGAGCTCTTTCCCAACGATGAAACTATTTAATCAAAACAACCATTGTCCTTCATCAAAGACCTCTTTATGAAAATAGTGATGGTAAAAAATATAGAGTTATTTAAAAGAAAAAGAAGAGAGGAAGCATGGAGTTAAGATTGAAAGGATGTAAAGTGAATGGCAGTGCATGAATTTGTTTTTAATAAAAGTAATGAATGTGTATTAAAATTAATTTTAAATGAATATGCAGAAAACTCAAAATAACTTTTTAAAAAAGATTTTATTTATTTATTTGAGAGAGAGAGCACGAACAGGGATGGGGGCAGAGGGAGAGGGAGAAGCAGGCTCCCTGCTAAGCAGGGAGCCCATCGTGGGGCTAGATCCCAGGACCCCGGGACCATGGCTTAAGCCGAAGGCAGATGCTTAACTGATTGAGCCACCCAGGAGCCCCTCAAAATAACTTTGACTTAGGCCAAAGATGAGAGTTTATTTCTCTGTCATGTAAAAGTTTGGAGCTATGCAGTGTATCTCATCAGCAGGCGCTGCTCCATTGAGTTCTCAAAGACCCTGGCCACTTCCTGCATCTGTTTTCTCTAGTGTGTGGCTTTCATTCTTATGTTCCAAGGCAGCATCCATGTTTCTGGCAGTAGGAAACATGCAGTAAAAGGGATATAAAATACTCACCAGATGCTTCTTTTTTTTTTATTAAAAAAATTATTTTAGAGAGCATGTACGTTGGGGGGGGAGGGGCAGAGGGAGAGAGAGAGAATCTTAAGCAGGCTCCATGATCAGCACGGAGCCCTATATGGGGCTGCATCCCAGACCCCAAGATCATGACCTGAGACGAAATCAAGAGTCTAATGCTCAACCCACTGAGATACCCAGGCAACTCCTCACTAGATGCTTTTTAATAATGGTTTCTATAGATTGTCACACATTTCTGAACATATCTCCTTGACCAGAACCTAGCAACTTGACCATATTTCAATCCAAGGGAAACTGAAAAGTTGTCTATTTTGGATGGCCATGTGTTCTACTAAATATTAGAAAATCTATGTCTATGGAAATAATATTTTAAAAATATAGTAGGATAGGGCGCCTGTATGGCTCAGTTGTTAAGTGTCTGCCTTCGGCTCAGGTCATGATCCCAGGGTACTGGGATCGAATCCCACATCAGGCTTCCTGCTCAGCGGAGGCCTGCTTCTCCCTCTCCCACTCCCCCTGCTTGTGTTCCTGCTCTCGCTATCTCTCTCTCTGTCAAATAAATAAATAAAATCTTTAAATATATATATAGTAGGATAAAAATTTTTCTACATTCCCCAAGTCCACCCTTAGATTCATTGATTTGCTAGCACTCCAC
This sequence comes from Mirounga angustirostris, assembly GCF_029215605.1. NCBI lineage: Eukaryota > Metazoa > Chordata > Mammalia > Carnivora > Phocidae > Mirounga > Mirounga angustirostris. The sequence goes on from NW_026991725.1 coordinate 18,246,995, forward strand.
AGAACTCAGAAAGTGGTTAAACTCATAGTTACAGTTTATTATAGTGAAAGAATACAAAATGAAATCAGCAATGGGAAAGGGTATCCAGGGTAGAGTCCATGAGAGACCAAGGATGGAGTTTACACTTGTTCTCTCCCAGGGGGGTCATGTAGACAGCAGTTATTTCTCCCAGTGACTATGTGTGACAATATGCATGGAGTGGAGCCAGGAAGCTCATCTGAGCCTTGGGGTTTCTTACAGGGAGTCGGTCACATACCAATGATGTAGCAGACCATAGCCTCCAGCACCTCCAGAGTTCAAGTTGATATTATGTGGCCCAAGGCCCCCATCATAAATCATATTATTACTAAAGACTATCTGGTGTGGCCCAAAGCCCTCAGATACACAAAGGTACTTTTTATCAGGCAGGATAACAAGGGCTTAGAGGTTACCTCCAGGAGCAGGGGACAAAGGTCCAAACTTTCCTTTGGACAAGGTTAATCTTTTACTGCACAAAGCCTTAATGTTGCTAGACAAATCATTCATCTTTAAAGAGCAGTTCTTAGTTCATCCTGGGAACATACAGTACACCTACACATGTAGGAATAAAGGGGTATCACCATTCAGGTTCCATTCTTGATCCTATTTTCCTTAACTTCTTTCCATGAGCCTTGAGGCCTACTGTAGGCCCCACCTGCACTGTTCCTTTAGTATACTGCCTGCTAATTCTATTTCTGTTCAGTTTGTCTATCAGTAAGATGCCATACACTTTCCATAGTTCAGAAGTGCCTCAACTTATCTGCTCCCCTAATGATTTCTCTTGCCTTATCTCTATTTTTATGAACGTATTCCCCTTTGAACTTCTTTACCATCATTTCAGTAGGGTTTTTTGAAGAATTTGAGATAAATATACTCCAAGTTGAACTCAACTGCCAAACTGGGAACTCAAACATGAAATTCTGGAGACTAACTGTAGAAGAGATTTTTTTTTTTTTTTTTTTATGAGTTGAATGAGAAACATTTATTATATTATAAACTACTGGGAATTGAGGGTTAATCTGTTATAGCAGTGGTACTTTATTTTTTTTTTAATTTTTTTATTCTTATGTTAATCCCCTTACATTACAACATTAGTTTTAGATGAAGTGTTCCATGATTCATTGTTTGTGCACAACACCCAGTGCTCCATGCAGAATGTGCCCTCCTAAATACCCACCCCCAGGCTAACCCATCCTCCCACCCCCCTCCCCTCTAGAACCCTGTTTGTTTTTCAGAGTCCATCGTCTCTCATAGTTCGTCTACCCCTCCGATTTCCCCCGCTTCATTCTTCCCCTCCCGCTACCTTCTTCTTCTTCTTCTTCTTTTTTTCTTAACATATATTGCATTATTTGTTTCAGAGGTACAGATCTGAGATTCAACAGTCTTGCACAATTCACAGCGCTTACCAGAGCACATACACTCCCCAGTGTCTATCACCCAGTCCCCCCATCCCTCCCACCCCACCCCCCAACTCCAACAACACTCAGTTTGTTTCCTGCGATTAAGAATTCCTCATATCAGTGAGATCATATGATACATGTCTTTCTCTGTTTGACTTATTTCACTCAACATAATACCCTCCAGTTCCATCCACGTCGTTGCAAATGGCAAGATCTCATTCCTTTTTATGGCTGCATAATATTCCATTGTATATATATACCACCTCTTCTTTATCCATTCATCTGTCAATGGACATCTTGGCTCTTTCCACATTTTGGCTATTGTGGACATTGCTGCTATAAACATCGGGGTGCACGTACCCCTTCGGATCCCTACTTTTGTATCTTTGGGGTAAATACCCAGTAGTGCAATTGCTGGATCATATGGTAGCTCTATTTTCAACTTTTTGAGGAACCTCCATACAGTTTTCCAGAGTGGCTGCACCAGTTTGCATTCCCACCAACAGTGTAGGAGGGTTCCCCTTTCTCCGCATCCCCGCCAACATCTGTCGTTTCCTGACTTGTTAATTTTAGCCATTCTGACTGGTGTGAGGTGATATCTCATTGAGGTTTTGATTTGGATTTCCCTGATGCCGAGCGATATTGAGCACTTTTTCATGTGTCTGTTGGCCATTTGGATGTCTTCTTTGGAAAAATGTCTGTTCATGTCTTCTGCCCATTTCTTAATTGGATTCTTTGTTCTTTGGGTGTTGAGTTTGATGAGTTCTTTATAGATTTTGGATACTAGCCCTTTATCTGATATGTCATTTGCAAATATCTTCTCCCATTCTGTCGGTTGTCTTTTGGTTTTGTTGACTATTTCCTTTGCTTTGCAAAAGCTTTTTATCTTGATGAAGTCCCAATAGTTCATTTTTGCCCTTGCTTCCCTTGCCTTTGGCGATGTTTCTAGGAAGAAGTTGCTGCGGCTGAGGTCAAAGAGGTTGTTGCCTGTGTTCTCCTTTAGGATTTTGATGGACTCCTGTCTCACATTGAGGTCTTTCAGCCATTTGGAGTCTATTTTTGTGTGTGGTGTAAGGAAGTGGTCCAGTTTCATTCTTCTGCATGTGTCTATCCAATTTTCCCAACACCATTTGTTGAAGAGACTGTCTTTGTTCCATTGGACATTCTTTCCTGCTTTGTCGAAGATTAGTTGACCATAGAGTTGAGGGTCCATTTCTGGGCTCTCTATTCTGTTCCATTGATCTATGTGTCTGTTTTTGTGCCAGTACCATGCTGTCTTGGTGATGACAGCTTTGTAATAGAGCTGGAAGTCCGGAATTGTGATGCCACCGGCTTTGCTTTTCTTTTTCAATATTCCTCTGGCTATGCGGGGTCTTTTCTGGTTCCATACAAATTTTAGGATGATTTGTTCCATTTCTTTGAAAAAAGTGGATGGTATTTTGATGGGGATTGCATTGAATGTGTAGATGGCTCTAGGTAGCCTTGACATCTTCACAATATTTGTTCTTCCAATCCATGAGCATGGAACGTTTTTCCATTTCTTTGTGTCTTCCTCAATTTCTTTCATGAGTATTTTATAGTTTTCTGAGTACAGATCCTTTGTCTCTTTGGTTAGATTTATTCCTAGGTATCTTATGGTTTTGGGTGCAATTGTAAATGGGATCGACTCCTTAATTTCTCTTTCTTCTGTCTTGTTGTTGGTGTATAGGAATGCCACTGACTTCTGTGCATTGATTTTATATCCTGCCACTTTACTGAATTCCTGTATGAGTTCTAGCAGTTTTGGGGTGGAGTCTTTGGGGTTTTCCACATAAAGTATCATATCATCTGCAAAGAGTGAGAGTTTCACTTCTTCTTTGCCAATTTGGATGCCTTTGATTTCTTTTTGTTGTCTGATTGCTGTGGCTAGGACTTCCAATACTATGTTGAATAGCAGTGGTGATAGTGGACATCCCTGCCGCATTCCTGACCTTAGGGGGAAAGCTCTCAGTTTTTCCCCATTGAGAATAATATTTGCTGTAGGTTTTAGAAGAGATTTTTAAAAATAACGTGTGTCCAAACGCTTTATTGCCTGGAACTGCATTTCTGACACGTTGTGGAAGAGGGAGCTGCCATGTAAGTGAAAGCCTATGTGAAGTCATGTCACAAAATCATGCTAAGAGCTTCTAGGTTCTGGAAAATCATCACAGTGCATTCAAGTTTCTTCAGCAGGTTAAAGATGGCCATAAATTCTTTGTCACTTTTCTTATTGAGAGGAATCTATGTCCCTTTTCCTTGAATCTTGGCATACTTTGACCAATAAAATATGGTGGAATTGTTGCCACGCTGGTTTCCTAGTCAGGCAGTAAAAGACTGACCGCTTCCTCATCCTGTCTCTTGGTAATGTTTGCTCCTGAAGAGGAGAGCCACTGTGTTGTAAGACTGAACCTAAGATTATCATGCTGTGAGAAAGGCCAAACTAGCCCTGGGAGAGGATGCATGAAAAAAGAGATCCTCGTCCAACTTCAGCTCTTCAAACCATCCTAGCCTATGTACAAGATGTGTAAGTGAAAAAGCCATTTTAGACATTCTCTCTCCAGCAGATGCAACATGAAGAGCTGAAGAAACCAGTTGATAGCCAAAACTGAAGCCTCAGACATATGGCTCTAGTCATACTCTCCCAGGAGACTCCAACCACCTAAGTCATCCCAGCCAAGGTCCCAGTTATCTTGGAGGAGAAACAAGCTATCTTCTTATGTCCTCAAATTCCTGACTTGCAAAAGTGAGCATAATAAAATATTTGTCTTTTTACTCCAAAAAGATTTTGAGTGGTTTTCTATGCAATGATAGAAAACTAGAACAGATTCTATGAGCCAGAATTTTTTTTGACAGGTACTTTGACTAGGCTATTAGTGATATAAAGCTAAATATGTTGATATGCCCCCCACCACCCCCTGCCGTTTCTCTAGAGAAAAGAGCACTAGAGGTTGGAGCTAAGGAAGGCATTTTCCAAATGTAGGACTTTATTCCTTTACGTCCACTAAAGCTTATTATATTTGTAGTCCAACAGATAGTTTATGTTATAAGATTTATATTTAATTTATCAATCGGTGAATTAGGATATTACTTCATTTATAACTTAAATGATGCATAAATGTAATACAATACAAATGAAACATAATAAACTGTAGAAATACATACACAAATTTGATTGAATATGTTCACAGTTTCTTTTGCCCTCTGTCAGTGTGATTGCTTTTGTATAATCCATATCTCTAATTATCTTTTCCTCTGCTTTGCATATAAATAGCTAATTAGATAGTGTCCCTGTCAGCTACGAAGTATATAATATTCAAAGACATACTCCTTTAGAAACTTAATTTGGGATAACAGATTGTGCTAACCAATTGAAAAACCACAAGATTCAAGTTTGGTGAATCGTTTGATGATTTAATTTGAAGTCAAATGTCACGTGTACATCAAAATATTGGGCCATGTAATGTTCTTATTTTGAAAAATTCTGAGGCTGACTTCAGGTGTAAGGACCAGTAGACTTGCCTGTTAGCAGCATTGAATAAACACTTACATTATGTGAAGCATTGAATAAACTCTTATATTATGTGAAGCTTTCACTGAATGCTATTTTCTTATAGGCACAATTCGATCCAGGAATTACTGCTTTTAAGAAATAGCTGCTGAACATGAATGGTGTAATTGGTGCTTGAGGTGGAAGACAATGTCAGATAATCAGTAAACCCTGTCAGGAGCACTACCATGGGAAAGCTTCAAGAGTTCAAGAAATAAGAATGTACACTTTCTTTGTGGAAAGAATCAGAGTGGCTCTTTAATGAAAACACACAAGCTTGGAAGCCAGCTAGATCTCATTCATGTCCAAGGGTACTAGTTGCATTCTTGGCTGCAAAATATCAGAAGCTTGGTTTGATTTATTTAAGCAGAAAAGGAATTTTTAAGAAGAGTTGGTAGGAAATGTTCATATTGGAAGTTTGGTGAATGCAGCTTAAGTGGGAATCAAGGGAGGCCAAACACCGTGAAATTCCAAAGTCTGTTGTAAAACTATGACAGGAACTGTCACCAATGGTCACATATTGCCCTGTCAAAATTGATTTCCCTGAACAGATTGCCATACTTGAGATTTTGTGGATGAATTCCATGTGACCCTGAGCCTTTGTGTCACTACTCCACTATTCAAAGTCCCTGGTGAGAATGTCTGAAAGGCTGTGCTTAGATCACTTGACCAAAATCTAGGTACCAAAATCTCGGTACCAAATCTCCTCATCAGATTTCTTGGAGTCAGGGCATTCCCAGCTACCTGAAATCCTCAATTCCATATACAGAGCTCAAGCAGGGGTCCTGGGTATTTAATGAGCCCTGTACTATGCTTGTTGCTCAAGAGTGTGCTCCCAAATCTGATACCTCAGCACACCATCACTTCAGTCCTCCATTGACTAGGATCAAGAGTAACACCTGGTTTCCCCCAGGAGAAATCTGTTCCATCATCGTGCTTAAGTGGGAGCACCAAGCTCCTCAAATCTCCCATTGAGACTAATGGAACTCACTTGTTCATCACCAGTGAAATCCTCTATGTCTTCCATCTCTTACTTGAGTGTTCCCTTTCCCTTTTTGCTCCAACTGAATCCTGGATCTCCTCTGGGGTATTGCTTTCCCTGCAGCCCTCTTAACCAACAGTTGTCTATACTCTCTCGTTTCTACTACGCCATCACAGCCTCTCTCTCTCCAAAAAGATTACTTTGCTTTCTATTTCACAGAAACTGTCAGGTCGAAATTCTTCAACATCTGCACCATCCTTCCTGCCCCAGCTCTCTCCTTGCTCTCCTGTCAGGATGGATGAGTTTCCCTTTTTCTTAATTTGGCCACTGCCCATTCCTATACCCCCACTCCCATTTCATTCCTCCATAAATTACCTCTCCCTTTCCCTCTATTTTTCAAAATTTCCCTTCTCCAAGTTCCTTCCCAGGAGCAGTTTCCCCTTTTATAAAATCCCATTCTTAATCCATACCTTTCTCTCCATTTCTCCATCTTTCTTCTCATTGTCTCCACTTCCTCACCTACTCCAGTCTCCATAGTCACTACAGTTGACTTCTGCCCCCAGAGCTCCATTCAATATCAACAATCTCTTTGTAGCTCACTGATGCAATTGCTTCTCTAGTTCTCACCCCAGAACACCTCTCAGCAACGTGTAACCCATTTCTCACCAATTCCGTCTTATAACCCTGCTACTTTGGCTTTTGAGATATCACACCCTCTTTGTCTTTCTTTAACTTCTGGCTGCTTCTTCTCAGCCACTTTCCCTAATTCTCTTTGTTCTTTCCACCTCTTAGATACTAGAGCTTTTCAGGGTCCTGTGCTGGTCCTCTCTCTTGCCCCTTTATACTCTCTCTGGGGTCTTCGTACATCCCTGTGGATTTATGAGCACATTCTTGCTGATTACTCTCGCATCAGACTACTTTGCCTGTGTTATGGTATTGTAACAAATAACCCTAAAATTTCAGTGACTTATAATAACAAAAGTTTATCACTCACTCATGCAACATGACCAGCTTGGGTAGACTGGGTTTCAGCCACTCACTGGGATCCAGGATGAAGATGCAGCCCTATCTGGGATATCACTGGTCTTTGAGAAGAGAGATAAGGGTACGTGGTGGACTATGCACTAGCTCTTAGAGCATCTACTCAGAAATGATACACACTACTTCACTTCCACCCCTTTTTCATTGGCCGTGAAAAGTGACATAACCAAGCCTGAGGTCAGTAGGACAGAGATTTATAATTTACCCCAAGAAATAGATTCCTCACTGTGGAAGATAAGAAAATAATTTGAATGATAAGGCTGTCTAACACATCCTATATTTATATCTCCAACTCTGATTTCAAAGACAAGGACAAACTAGTTTTATTCTTGTGCATGAAAACCAGGTCAAATTCATATTTAACTTGGACCACATGATAAGCCAGTAGCAACAAAAATTGATCCTAAAGGTTTCCTTGCCATCTTCTGAACCACAATTGATAGAAGAGATTGACCAAGGAAACCTCATAAGAAGAGCTAATCTACAATGCTGAGAAGGCTGCATCACTGGGCACCACTGTGGTTCTAAACACCACTGTCTGCTAGAGCAGGGCAGTTTCTTTCATTCCTGGGACCTTGATGAATGCTTATTAACTTCTTCAGCACTTACGGTTGAGTTTTGTCTTTTTTTTTTTAATAAAATAGTCACATTGCATATGTTGCAGAACAAATAAGACCATTCTATTTTGTATTAAATGTAAACATGTTTATCAGTATTTCTTTTTATTTTATTTAAACTAGAAAAATGTGAGTTCTCTAGAGAAATGAGAGATATCTGCCATTTTAAACTGAAGTTGCTTTCATTTTATGAATTTCATAAATGAATTACCCATATCATTTAAAGTTAATTATTTGTTTTACTATTAATATGTTCTTCTGTCTTCTTTTTTGGATTTAGTATTTGTTTTGCTGGAGAGCATACTTTAATAATTAATCAAGGAGAAGGAATTAGTTTTAAGCTTCCTGATTTCTTGAATTTCTGAAAATGTATTTCTTTTTTTTTTTATTCTTATGTTAATCCCCTACATTACATCATTAGTTTTAGATGTAGTGTTCCATGATTCGTTGTTTGTGTATAACACCCAGTGCTCCATGCAGAATGTGCCCTCTTCAATACCCACCACCAGGCTAACCCATCCTCCCACCCCCCTCCCCTCTAGAACCCTCAGTTTGTTTCTCAGAGTCCATCGTCTCTCATGGTTCGTTTACCCCTCCCGATTTCCCCCGCTTCATTCTTCCCCTCCTGCTACCTTCTTCTTCTTCTTCTTTTTTTTTTTCTTAACATATATTGCATTATTTGTTTCAGAGGTACAGATCTGAGATTCAACAGTCTTGCACAATTCACAGTGCTTACCAGAGCACATACCCTCCCCAGTGTCTATCACCCAGTCACCCCATCCCTCCCACCCCACCCCCCACTCCAGCAACTCTCAGTTTGTTTCCTGTGATTAAGAATTCCTCATATCAGTGAGATCATATGATACATGTCTTTCTCTGTTTGACTTATTTTGCTCAACATAATACCCTCCAGTTCGATCCACGTTGTTGCAAATGGCAAGATCTCATTCCTTTTGATGGCTGCATAATATTCCATTGTATATATATATACCACCTCTTCTTTATCCATTCATCTGTCGATGGACATCTTGGCTCTTTCCACAGTTTGGCTATTGTGGACATTGCTGCTATAAACAGCGGGGTGCAAGTACCCCTTCGGATCCCTACTTTTGTATCTTTGGGGTAAATACCCAGTAGTGCAATTGCTGGATCATAGGGTAGCTCTATTTTCAACTTTTTGAGGAACCTCCATACTGTTTTCCAGAGTGGCTGCACCAGCTTGCATTCCCACCAACAGTATAGGAGGGTTCTTTTGCTTTTATATTTGAGTATAATTTGGATGAGTTTAAAATATTTTCCTTGAACACTTTGTAGGTATCTTTGAGTGTTTTCTAAAATACTGCAAATGTTTATTTTTCTCTTACTGTCTTTCCCTCTGCTAGCTTAGAAATTCTCTATTTGTTCTTGAGCATTAATGTATTTCACCACAATGTTACTGGGTGTCTTTTTCAATAACAATTTAAGCACCTTTCATTCTTCCTGTATGAGGAATCAAATCTTTCTTCAGATTGAAGATTTTAAAAATTGTGTGTTCTTATTTCTTTGACTGTTTCCTATCCATTTACCTCTTACACTAATTCACCACATCTCTTCTAAAATTATATATATAACTTTATATACTTATATTTAATATATTATTATATCTTTATATATATACATATATATATATATATAATTTTCTTATTTTTCTTTAGTATTTTGAGCAAATTGCTTATCTTGACTTTTGTTTCACTAATCTGATTGTCAGCAGAAGTCATTCTATTATTTGTCCTTCAATCAAGTTCCCAACTGCCTGTCTTCATTCCCCATCCACCTATGTGACTTATCATTTGTTTCATAAGTAATTGCTGTAAAATCTAGGAACTTAAAGAAGCAAACACTTATTATCTTGTAGTTTCTGTATGTCTGGAATCTAAGCATGGCTTAACTGGGTTGTTCTGCTTCGAGGTCTCTCATAAAACTGCAGTTAAGATGTTATCCAGAGCTGAAGTCGTATTTTAAGGCCCAATTGAGGGAATGTCTACTTTCAAGCTCACTCATGTGGTTGTTGGAAAAGTTCAGTTTTTCAAGACTGTTGGACAAAGGAACTGACTCAGTTCCAGACTAGCTGTTGTCTGGAGGACTTCTTCGGTTCCTTGCTCTGGGGGTTTCTTCTTAGGACAGCACACCACATGACAGCTGACTTCCATCTAAGTGAGCAAGCAAGAGAACAAAAGAAGAGCAAGACGGAAGCTTGCTCTTTATAACTTGATCTCTTTACAACTTGTTCTTTGAAGTGCTATCCATCAAATTATGTCACATTCTATTTGTTAGAAGAGAATCACTAGGTCCAGCCCATATACAAAGGTAAGGAATTACTCCAGGGCATGGATATCAGAAGGTAGGGATCACTGAGAGCCCCCTTTGAGTTCGCCACACACCCCTTACCCATTACATTGATTTTAATAGCTAAATATTGTTACTGCTCTTTCAATAGTGATCAGTTAATTTTTAATAAATATGAAATCCTTCTGAATCTCTTAGAGGATGCTAATTATAATTAATTTGAGCCTCTCCTTTGATTCCTGCGACAACTGTTTTGTTCAGTGGTTAGTTCTGATTATTTAGTCTGTTTAGTGATTATTGCATAGCTTTTCACATTTATGATTAAAAGATTAGTTTGATCAGTATTGCGTGTCCTCGGCATGAGGAAAAAAATCTGTATTCTACTGGTAGTGAATACAGATTCTGATTTTAAGACTCTGGCTTGTGTGGTCATGCAGAGAGAGGCTGAGTGAAGACTTGAGTATGGTAGGTCCACATAGCATTTGTCTTGGGAGCACAGTCAAAAAGTTATTTGAGAAACTCCTCTTTTTCTCTCTGGAACCAAAGCCCATGCTGGGTCTTTTCTGCTTTAAACAGAGAAGACTATTTGGGATTTAACCTGAGGGCAGGTACTCTGAGAGGAACCTCAGGTAGCTATTTCCATGGTCTTTAAGTAATTACACCAGAACCTGCCCCATGGCTCACTGCATTTTTCTTCCCCCCACCTTTTTTTTTAAGATTTTATTTATTTATTATTTATTTTAGAGAGAGAGCGTGAGAGAGTGGGGGAGTGGAGAGGAGCAGAGAGGGAGGGACAAGCAGACTCTGTGCTGAGCACAGAGCCCCACATGGGGCTTGATCCCAGGACCCTGAGATCATGACCTGACCTGAAACCAAGAGTCAGATGATTAACTGACTGAGTCACCCAGGCATGCCCCCCGCCCCCCGCCACTTCATTTTTCAACCTTTGCTGGGTTTGATTTGAGGTTACGGCATGGCTTTTCCAGGGAAAACTTCCTTTTGGAGGTTCTCTCTCTTTTTCCAGTAGAGATTCTCAGACTGCTCTATTTGTTGGGTTTTCTGGTGAATGTCAACATATCCCCTTTTGTTATCCAGAGTTTCTGTAAATCTTGGTCTTTTCATGAAACACTTTCTGGATTTCCAGATGACCAAGATGATGTTAACATTCCCCTCAGCTTCACTGAGCTTTGCATAGGCTTCTTACTGACTCTAGGCCCTGAATCTCCCTTTTCTTAGAGCTTTACTTTATTTATTTATTTTTGCAACAAGCAGGACAGAGTTTATTCACTCTCCAAGGGAGAAGGGCCAGACATCTAAAGAAATGGGCCTTGTTGGGGCACCTGGGTGGCTCAGTTGTTAAGCGTCTGCCTTTGGCTCAGGTCATGATCCCAGAGTCCTGGGATCGAGCCCCGCATCGGGCTCCCTGCTCCGTGGGAAGCCTGCTTCTCCCTCTCCCACTCCCCCTGCTTGTATTCCCTCTCTCACTATGTCTTTGTCAAATAAATAAATAAAATCTTAAAAAAATAAAATAAACGGAGAAGAAACAAGTACCTAAAAATTAAAACAAAAAATAATTTGTTTGAAAAGTAGAAGAATGAAAATTATTTGAAAAGTAGAAGAATTAAGAATGAAAATAAATTAATTAAACATTTATACCAGGAACTCAGGAAGGAAAAAGTACAACAAAAGACTTAAGAGAAAAAATAAAGAGAAAAAGTGAAAGTTATAAAATAAAAAATAAAAGGAAAAAGAACCGAGGTACCCAAGGAAATAGAAGTAAGCAGAGATAACACCTGAAACTAGTGAAAGAGGAAAAAAGATAAAGAATGAATTAGTAAATAAACTCATAAACTGATTCTTTTGGGAAAAATGCATTTGATAAATAATCATTTAATCAAGAAAAGGAGAAAACACAGAAACACAAAATGAGAAATAGGAATGAGAATTTAATTACAGATTATAAGATGCTTTTCTGCTCAAATATATGCAAATAAATTGAAAACCTGCATGAAATAGATGATTTTCTAGAAAAAAAATTATTTCTTACTTTTGGAATGAGGAGGATCTTTCTCAGTTTAAGAAACAAACCTCTTAGAGCTAAAAGGAAAAGCTAAAACAAAAAGCTAAAAGGAAAAATATTGATATATTTGTCTCCTTATTTGTTTATGACCAGTAGAAAAATAAGATAAAGAAATTCAAAAGACTAGTGACCAACTGGAAAGAGAATACAACCAATAAAACAAACAAACAAAACTACTTCACTAGGACAAAAAAAATACTTGCAACCGAAGGAAATTCTACTTCCTTTAATATATGAAAAAATGTTATAAACAGTGAGAAAAAGAATATTATCACTAAATAGAAAAATGGACAAAGGACACAAACTGGTAGTACACAAAAAATAAATGGCTGGTAAAAATAAGGTCAATTTCCCTATGAATTAAATAATTGGCATGCTCTACTGCCTGAGCCAGCCAGGCACCCCTTAAATTTTTATTTATTTATTTTTAAGGAAGCTCTATGCCCAATATGGGGCTTGAACTCACAACCCTGAGACTGAGAGTTGCATGCTTTATCGAGTGAGCCAGTCAGGTACCCCTACCCCAGAGCATATTTTACATCAAAGTCTTGTTCAGTGTTTAACACTATCCATTCCATATTTCCTAAAAACAGTAGTTAAGGACTTGTTAATCTAGCTCAGGGGGTCAAATATCTTTGATTCTTTAAAAGAGAAATCCTGTCATTTGTCATTTAGTTTTATCACTTAGGGTTTATCTTATCTTAGTAATTCATTATGCTTGGGCAATGTGCTAAGGTTGGTATGTCATTATATTTTAAGTCAGGTTCAATTTATGCGGTCACATTTATTAACTCAAATGAAATTTTAGGTCTGTTAGAATTCAACATGTATAAAATTTCTGAAAATATTTTAATTCACATCAAAGTTTCTAATGGGTACTTTGGGCTTGAATACTTGACTTCATCAATTTGAGTACAAATGGGGTTATATCGCTGTGCTAGATATGTTAATAATTTCAATATATATGAGTTCTAAGGACACTCTGAATTGGCCCTAAGCAAAATCCTGAAGTACAGAGTTTGTACTCATCACATTGCTCATTTGTATTTCACATTTGCACTCATACATTTAGTGAAACTTCTCTAGCTGTCCTAGATGTTCTTTCTAATTCTATCCTCCCATCAAGTCAAACTACTGGAAAAATAGCTCACTGTAATCGTAACATCTAACATTTATTGAACACTTTAATATATGCCAAAGGCTACACTAGGCACATTGCCCACATTACGTTATTTAACTACAGGAAATATTTCACTGCTGAGGGGAGTATAAATTGGTATGGTCATTTTGGCTGTATATATTAAAATTAAAATGTCTTTAGCTTATGTTATATCAACTTCCTTTCTTTGTTTTTACTTTAGAAAAACACTTTTACACCTGCATATTGAGACGTGTTCAAGGAAGCAAGCACACCTAAAAATAGAAAGAATCTAAATGTTCACAATAGAGCATTGGTGGATATAGAAATATTATGGAATAGTTAAAAGAATAATATTACCGTATGTGTACTTATCTAGATATAACTCTAGGAAATATGCTGAATGAAAAAGCAAGTTAAAGGAAATTATGTAGAGTAAAATGCTACCTATGTATTTAAAAAAGCATGTAAGATGAAACTATAAAATTGGTAAAAAAAAAAAAATTTGTAGTAAAAGTTCTGGAATATTATACTAAAAAAAAAAATCGTTCAATGTAGTTACCACTCAGATCAAAACTAGAACTGAGAGTGGTGGTCAAAGGGAATTTCTATCTGTGATGTTGGAAAATTTTGCAAAAATAACATTTATGTATTTCAAATTTTTAAAAAAGATATCTTTTAAGAGTTGCTTTTCACATTAAAAAAATCCTATTATTTAAAACACATAATTCCCAGCTCTCAGTTTTGGCTCAGGTCATGATCTCAGGGTCATGAAACTGAGCCCCATGTCAGACTCCATGCTCAGCAGGGAGTCTGCTTGAGAATCTCTCCCTCTTCCTCTGCCCCTCCCCACTGCACAGGTGCACGCTCTCTCTCTCTCTTAAATAAAATTGTTTTAAAAAAGATGAAGTTTAGTGTACTCTCTGATTTCACTTGCAGGAAAAGTGGCATACTACAAAAATCAAGGAGTAACTCCATATACCAGGTCCTTTTCATTTCTAACATTATTGAATCTGGATGGCAAACCTGCCAGGAAGGTGTCATTATTACCAATTTTACAGATCAGTTAACTAAGGATTAGAAAGTTATACAATTTGCCCCAAATCCCATTGCTTGTTAGTGTGGTTACATAACAGTAAAACATGCGTATGGCATAAAGCTTCTAGCATTCTGCATAGGCTTATGTCATCAGCAGAAAGCCCTAGATTTCAGGGAAATCAGGCAGATTTGCTAGTCTCTCTTCCTGAGATGTTTTTTCCTGCCCTTTGTCCATTGTCCTAAGTGATAGCTCTTTTACTTTAATTCTTTGGTTCATGTTTAAAAGCACATATATTTGGAAGAGGTATCTTTTTTTTTTTTTTTTAAGATTTTATTTATTTATTTGACAATGAGAGAGAACACAAGCAGGGGGAGTGGCAGGTGGAGGGAGAGGGAGAAGCAGGCTCCCTGCTAAGCAGGGAGCCAGATGTGGGACTCAATCCCAGGACCCTGGGATCATGACCTGAGCCGAAGGCAGTTGCTTAACCAACTGAGCCATCCAGGTGCCCCAGAAGAGGTATCTCTTAAAGACATTATTTCTATGTGGTGAACAGACTCTGAGGTGTTCCCCAGTGACCTTTGCCTCCTAGGTGTTCATACCTTTGTATCATTCCCTTCCCTTGAGTATGGGTGGGACCTGTGACTTTCTTCTGACCAATAGAATATGGCAAGGGTGAAGGGATGTCACTGCCATGACTATGTTACCTTATATAAGACTCTGTCTTGCTAGCTGACTTGCTATCTAGAGACTTTCCCTTCTGGCTTATTGAAGCCATATTGGAGAAGTCTACATGCAAGAAACTGTGGGTGCCTTTTAGGAGCTTGGGGCAGCCTATAACTAACAGCCAGCCAAAAAAAGAAAAAAAGGAAGTTCCTAATCTTATAGCTACAAGGAAATGAATCTACCAACAACCTGAGTGAGCTTGGAAGATTTTTCCCCAAATAAAAATGCATTGTGCCCAGCATACTGTTTTGCAGCCTTGTGAGACCCTAATTAGAGGACCCATTTAAGTCTGATGCCCAGAAACTGTGAGATAATAAATGTGTATTGTTTTAAGCCACTGAGTTTGTGGTAATTTGTTACACAGCAATAGATAACTAATACAATCAATCAGGCATAAATTACCATGAATGAGTTTGAAATCTGCAAATTGGACTTAGTAATTTTAAAGGAGAAAAAAGGGGAAAGGAGTCTCCTGGGTATCTAGATTGTGAACAGAGCATCCCCCAAGCGAGGATAATATATATGTGTGGAAAGATGATATTGACTGAAGGTTTCTGGTGGTGATCATTTTTAGCTTCACAATTTTATCCAAGGCCACGTAGAGAATACTTATTGATTGGATATCCCAATTCTATTTTTGAACATGAATAAAAGCTTCCATGAAATGCTTTTTCTAGGCAAGTATTAAACCTCTCAACATGTTCGAGTCATCTGAGTAAAGATAGACGGCTAAGGGTTATTTGCTTCTGAACCTGTTGTCAGGGTGTTACAAATCTGATGTGAGTTACAATCACCCAGAGATACCATGCCCTATTGGTCAAAACTTTAATTATTTTCTGGTATCACACTAACCCTGATCATTTTATTCCATCCCTTCTAAGGTGATGTCTGTGCTCTGGGATAATTATTTGCCACTGTGGGGGCACCTGGGTGGCTCATTCGTTAAGTGTCTGCCTTCGACTCAGGTCATGATCCCAGTGTCCTGGAATCGAGTCCCGAATTGGGCTCCCCGCTCAGTGGGAAGCCTGCTTCTCACTCTCCCACTCCCCCTGCTTGTGTTCCCTCTCTCGCTGTCTCGCTCTGTGAAATAAATAAATAAAAATCTTTAAAATAAAAAAAAAAAAATATCTGCCACTGTGGGTTTTCCAGACTGCTTCATTGAATCTCTTTCTCAGTGATGACAGGGAAATTATATTTGTCTGAAGCACTCCCGTCTTTCATTCCGCGGTGTACCGCTACTGGCAAATTTTTCCATATCCCATTAAGTGTCAGATAATCAGCTGCCTCATCCTAACAAGCATCTCAAAGTTTAGACCCTCAAGTTTCATGGTTCCAGTTCTCTGTGCTATTTCTTCAATTTTTAAGAAACACAAAACAATTCTTCTTGGATCAGGTGCAAGAAATGTTTATGCATCGTTTTCATTTAGTAAATACAAGAAGAGCAGAATGAATCCTTCTTCTCTGTGTAAGTCTGCATCTACCAGCATAGGTAATGTGAGGAAGAAAGAACAGGGACTGTGCAGGAACACAGACCAGGAAATGAATATTGGTTTGCCACGTGCTTTACTGGCTCCAATCTCTTCAGACCTCAGTTTCCTCAAATGTACGTGAAGATAAGATCGGTCTCATATATTATGAGTGAGGATTGATTAAGGCATAAATATGAATAATGTAGATGACTGGTTATAGTTCAAAAGAGGCCTAAGAGTCAAACAGAATTAAGTTGAAAAGCATTGATGCAGAAGATTCTAAAATCTCAATCCTTTCTCTTTCTTTCTAAATCCTAAATTGGAATTTATATAAAGAATTCATTTAACTCAAGACTTAATAACCATGATCCCCTTCTGGCATCTATTAAATATCCTTTATGATGCAGAATATCTACCTCCACATATTATATTTTTGTTTATCTCAAAGAAGGGGTCTGATAGAACATGGAAGGATGAAGAGTACCTATTTCTTTTGCATCATATATAAATCTGCACAACTTCACATTTTTGATGTATATGTGCTAGATGATGGGAGAACTTGAGGACTGAAAATATGATGATGGGAAGTGAGGAATCTGGATGAGTTTAAGATTATAACTTAGGTGAAGATCTTTTCAATCATGGAATGGAATGTAAAAGGAAAAAAAAAAAAAGAACAAAAAGGAAGGAGGGATGGAGGAAGCCAACCACCAGTCTTGGAAAGCAAATGTGACAAACACTCCTTTCTCTTTGACTGAAGTCTCTAGTTGCACAGAGAATGTAGAATGCTGTCATGATTGGGCGTGGGAGGAAGCATGGAATTAAAAGTGATGGTAGATTAAAGGTGAAAAAGCTGATTTTTAAAATCTCTGTTGATTATCCTCTTTTTGCCCCAGATCTGCCCTCCTCTGCCCTGTCTGTGCACTAGAGGCTGATGTCCAAGTGTGCATCGGCTGGCCTCCCCGATACAGTGCTTAATACATGTTGCTCCCTTTCCTCTCCTCCCCCTGGTCTAATTTTTCCATTATCAGGAAGTAGTGCATTATTTCCAATAAGTCAACAATCTTCTGAAAAAGCAGTTTTCAGAGCTTAAAATGAGAACCGAGAATGTGTCCATGACTCACTTATTCACTAGCTTCCACATTTGTGGTGTCACACACACATTTCAGGTTGAGTGAATGTTTATTTTGTGCATTAATAAATAGCCTGTTATCTGAGCTTTAATGGGCTCTGCTAGGTTTAAATGACAGGAGGATCCAACAAGCCTCTCTCTAGAAAAAAAGTTAACAGGATGTAACTTACCATATCTGGAGCCATATGGCCAAGCGAAATATTCATAAAAACTTGTCATTGATGTGAATTGCCTTGATGTGATGTGAAGCTACCTTCCAGTTGTTTTTCTTTTAACTTTAAATATTTCACCTACATCAGTTAGATTATATTAATGCCTTTTCAGCCAACGAGAGATGATACTTCACACAGACATACAGAGACCCAGAGAAATACAATCATGCACACATGTTCAGGGAAGTACAAATGCAATCAAATAAAGGCTAGATGAAAACTGTTACAGTATGTCTTGGTATCCAAGATATCACTTTCTGGTGTTGAGCGAGACCTGAGCAGAAAAAAAAAGACAAAGGGCACTGCATGTTGCATAACATCGAGCAGTTGAAAAAATATTTTGTGTCTGATATAGTCCTGGCAGTTTCAAAGGTGGGTGATTTAATTCTCCTGAAAACCCTCAGAAATAAGTATTATTTTCTGCTTTTCCAGATAAGGGGATAAAATTTAGGGAGGTTAAATGATGCAGCCACATAGTAACCCTGCAGAAGAACTCATACCTGAATTCATGTCCTCTGACTTGGTGCCCGTTGCTTTTAATACAGCACTCATCTGCTCCCAGAGCTTTAAATAACCACCCATCTACATCCTTAAGATTCAAAATAAGCTTGGGGGTCATTCATTATCTTCTTGCTCTGATAATGATATTTTTGGAAGGCAGTGACTACCTCCATTCACAGAGTCCTCATAACTTCTGTAATCAGGGCATAGGTAGATGTAAATCTATTGAGAATGAAGAGGTTGATTTAAAAACTGCCCAACAAGGGGACAGGAAAGAACCTGTCTGCCTTTAAGAAAATTGTGTAGGTTTGTCACCAGAGATCATAGAACCTGAAGATCTGGGTTCCCAGAACATACATATATATGGAAAATACGATTGTACTGAAAATTCAGCTGCAAAACAAACACAGAATCTATGAAAGTAAAAATATGTAAATTCAATTTAAAGACAGAAAGTGGCTCCTGTGATTGAGATTTGGTGGCAGCCTGTTTGTTGGGGATTCATCAGCCATGCATGTTGAAAAAGGAGAGTGAGAGATATATATTAGATACGTAGACCCCTACTCAGGTTCATTTAACTCTACCTACTGCCTGGACCACATGGACACCATCAGGGACTGACCAACCTCTTGTCCAGGGAGTATGCATAGCTGTGCAGTCTCCTTCAGTCCAGTTTCTGGCACCTTGTGCTACACACTGCAGGATGAAGTGTGTACTGCAGGATGTGGGATCTGACATCCCAGATGACTTCCGAAATGGCCAGATGGCAGAACCCAGTAGTGTAGGAGATTCTGTGTGGGGAGAACTTTGATCGACGGGAAACAGTCAGAAGGAACCAGGCAGACATATTCTCCCTTATTTCTATTTGGAGCATCCAAGACATGGTTACTCCAAATATAGGCTCCCCAGAACATATGCTGCCCTGCCGTTAAATGAGTTCCTAACTCCCTGATCCCCTTTCTGCTGTTCTCCCTCAGCCCGTCTGACTCTTGGAGGGTTGCTCCTGTGTCCTACCGGCATGCACCCCAGGCCATATGTTGCCCTCCTGTGAGCAGGCTCCACACACCCTGACTTTCTCTGCATGCCCACCTGGCATGGCAGCTTGTCTTTACCGGGAAGAGGTGTTTCCTGCTTGTACGGTGACTGTGGACCAAGTACAACTCGTGGAAGCCAGTGAACTTCCATACTACCCAGTGGGCTACAACCACATCTTTGACAAAATTTGAATTCCAGGCTTAGAATGGAGGTTCCCCTTCCAAGTTGTCCTTTTCTGGGGTACTCTTTGATAGCTGTAGGCTATTCTTAAGAGTATTTCTGTATCTTTATAGTTACTCCTTTGTTATAGTTACTAATTCTTTTTTTAAAAGATTTTTAAATTTTTATTTATGAGAGAGAAAGAGAGTGCACGAGTGGGGAGAGGGACAGAGGGAGAGAATCTTCAAGCAGACTCCCCACAGGGTGTGGGGCTTCATCCCAGGGCGCTGGGATCATGACCTGAGCTAAAGTCAGACACTTAACTGACTGAGCCACCCAGGCACCCCAAGTTACTAATTCTTGATATTAAACTTTTCCTGTTCAAATTACTGTGTAATTTCTTTCTCCTGATTGGACTTTCACTAATTCACCAGGAAAATGGTGACTCCACACCAGGACCCAACATCACCATGGGACAAAATGGGAATATAAACCTATTTGAACTTCCCTTTTTGAGGCTGCCTTAATTTTCTCATCAACAAAATAGGAATAATAATATTTAATTCAGAGGTATAAGAATTAGATAATATATATAAAAGCTTTATCATCAAAGTACTCTATTCTGGGAAATCTTGATCTTTTAGTGGAAATAAGAATCTCAACTCTGTACCTAGTTAACTCTGCTTACCCTTCATGTCTCTGCTATTCTACCCTTCAGGAAGGCAATCCCAAGTCACCAGAGATGGGTTAGTACCCCAAGGGCTTGTCCTGATCATAGCACTTAGTCTCCTGCATTGTAATTGCCTTTTTGATAAGTGTCATAATTATGTCAAGGTCAGAAGATTGGTTTTCTTCCATGTTAAGTCTCCGAGATTTATTGGATAAATCAAACACATTTGACTGGTCAAATGTCAATATGTCACTGGGAGGAAAAAAAAAACTAATTTGCTAACTTAGAAGAATTAATATAATTTTCCCAAAAGAAAAAAATAATTCGGAATGTTATTTCAAGTGCTGAGAATATTGTAAATGGTGGCACAGAAGCATCAAAATGCATGACCTTCCTGAAAACCATGGAGTAGTCCATTGTTCCCAGCGTTTATGGTGCCTGGGAGCTGGTGAATATGTCAGTGGGAGAGCAATGTTGGAAAAATAGACTGAGATCAGGCTAAATGCTGAGTTACTCAGCCTGGACTTAATCACTAGGCCTTGGAGGACCATCAAAGACCTAGAGCTAAGTATGGCATGAAGAAAGGGGAACATGAAAAAAGGGGAGAGTTGGTAACTCGCAGTATGCAGTAACTTTCTTTGGAATAGGGACAGAAGAGAGGTTTAAATGGAAGGTGATTATGTTTTTTTTGGCATACAGTCTAAGGGTTGCTGTCTTCTTTTTTTTTTTTTTTAAGATTTTATTTATTTTTTTGACAGGGAGAGACACAGCAAGAGAGGGAACACAAGCAGGGGGAGTGGGAGAGGGAGAAGCAGGCTTCCGGCAGAGCAGGGAGCCCGACACGGGGCTCGATCCCAGGACCCTGGGAGCATGACCTGAGCCGAAGGCAGACACTTAACGACTGAGCCACCCATGTGCCCCTAAGGGTTGCCGTCTTCTGCCAAATCAAGAAACCATAATAAATAGTGACATCCTTCAAGACCTCAGGTATAGTCACACACACACACAAAACACAGTGCTAGAATCCTGGGCTGAAATAGCCATAATCGTATCAGATTCACCCTGGAGATGCCTAGGCAGTTGGGTCTAGAGCAACATTCAAATAGAACAGTGGTGTTTTATGGAGTTGCCCAACTTTAGGATTTAGGATTTAATTAGTTTTCTTTAGAATGTTTCATTATAATATAAATATTAACCAGACCTGATCTTTTTGTTTGTTGCTTGCCAGGTACCATGAAAATTTATGATATTTTGGCAACCTCAGAGCTCTGAGACAAATTCTGATGACAAGCTTGCATGCAAAAGAGAGTCATTTGGAAATTTTAATAGAGTCAAATTATGTCTATTTAAGGCACTAATCTGCAGTTTTTAAAATGAGCTATTTTGAGGTGTCCTATTTATAAGGTAGGAGGAGTAAATGTCTGAAAATCCCTATAGATTTTAATCTATTGAAATTTAGTTTTGAAAGAACCCATTTCATGGTCTGTTTAACTGTATCACAGGAATAATCTAACAAGATGGAAAGTGAAAAGAATTGCTATGTTCACATCTTGCTTTGTACCCTAAAATGTGATTTAAAGCTAAAGGACCTCCAAGATTTGCAATTAATATTAAATATTGGCATTGGGAAAAGGACATCTGTTTTTAATCAGCATTTTGGAAATTTTTGTGGTGCACAAGGAAAAAGCTGATCTTTGAACTTGTAAAAATGTTGACATTATCATAGTGATAAATAGACAACAGGGTATGAATTACTAGGTCATTAATGCAGGCTTCTTGATTAAAGTCAATTTGATTTTATCATTATGACTTATCACATGCCTGAGGCATACATTAAAAACTCAAATATGCCTAGACTTGTTTTATTTTTAATTATTTATAACTATTATTGCTTGTTGTAACAAAATGATCAATAAAAATTAATGGAAATTTACTGTTTTCTTCATACAAAATTGTCCTTTTTAAACTTCATCTGAGCAGCTACCTACTCTCTGCCACTCACCAATTTATAACCTCACAAACAAACCATATTAGATGAGAAAAATGATGATACAAATTTTCATATGTATGTACTCACTCAGAGTCTCAAAGCAATTTACAAACATTGATTAATTATGTTTCAATGGATTCCCTTGGGTTACATAGCTTCTAATTTTTTTCATCTATCAAACAGAATGTATGAAACTTATTTACACAACCTTTTTTATTCCCAGTTTTGCCCTTGGATACTTAGAGTCTGCATTCCTGTAGAGTTAAAAGGGGTTAAGAGGAAGTTCATGTATGCTAAGAGAGGAGGAAGACTCTGGATACAGTTATGCAACTGGGGTAGAGTGAATTCTTGAAAAAAAAAATACATTTAATCTCTAATTCCAAGTCCTTGGACCAACCTTCTCCAAATACCATGCTTTTAAAAAATCTACCTAACTTTACACTTGCTCTGCCTAGGATGCCTTTCTTCTCCATCGCTCCGGTCCCCTATTAACTCAAACTTTCAGACCCTTAGCAAGAAATTCCTCCTCAGTGGAGTTTTCTTATACTTCTGCTCTCATAAGCAGAATGATGATTGCTTTTTTCTACACTATACCTATATAACTTAGATTATAGCACTTATCTCAAAGTACTCCATCTGGCTGGATCAGTGAATATCTGGTCAGAATGATTTAAATAAGGAATTGGAGTTGGAAAAGTAAAAGGGAGAAGAGGATTTTCCAGAGACCAGAATTCTGCCACAGTTCCTGGTGCAACCCATAGATCTGCCTTTGTTGCTAGACTAAAAGAATCCTTGCTTCCATTTCTACTAGTGTGACTTGATTCACTGTCAGTTGATGGCACAGGAAGCATCGCTGAGCTAGAATTGCCTCTATTGATAATGTTTGAATCCCAAGTGACACTGGAATCACCAATGATGCTGGAGTTCTCAGGTACCTGAAGTTTGTCCTGCTGTTGCTGGAGGACCCAGAAGCAGAGAATATGTATTCTTTTTTTCAGACTGCTAAAATCCCACCAGTGTCTCTTACTGCCAGAACCCAACAAGAGCACAGTTAGCAAAAAGGATTTGAAAATGCAGTTTTCGGGGCGCCCGGGTGGCTCAGTCGTTAAGCGTCTGCCTTCGGCCCAGGTCATGATCCCGGGGTCCTGGGATCGAGCCCCACATGGGGCTCCCTGCTCGGCGGGAAGCCTGCTTCTCCCTCTCCCCTACTTGTGTTCCCTCTCTCGCTGTGTTTCTGTCAAATAAAATATTAAAAAAAAGAAGAAAGAAAGAAAGAAAGAAGAAAAGAAAGAAAGAAAGAAAGAAAGAAAGAAAGAAAGAAAGAAAGAAAGAAAGAAAGAAAGAAAGAAAAGAAAGAAAGAAAGAAAGAAAATGAAGTTTTCATGCTTTCAGCCCAGCAACAGAATGGAGAATATAGAACAAGAACAAGGCTAGGAGCCAAAAGACAAATCACTGGCATGTATCTGTTTATATTTTAGATGCAGGATGACTTTTGTGACTGTGTTGCTAATAGAATAGGGGGCAAGTCAGGAAGAGAAGTTAGAGCAATCATTTAGGCAAGAGATTTTGGTGACTTGAAGGTAGTGGAATGGTGAGAAGTGGTCAGATCCTGTATATATTTGATGATAAGATAGAAAATTTTAATTGATTGAATGTAGTCATGAGAGAAGAGGATGGTGAAGAGATATACCTGCCATCGCCTGAGGCACATTGTGGGAAGAAGTGGTTTGTTGGGGGAGAGGGTGTGTGGATCATGAACTCATTTTTGGACTTTGAGTTGGTCAAATGAATCTGGAGGTCAGGAGAGAAATCCATACCAAATAAAAACCATAAAACTGATTGAGGTCACTAAGGAAGTGAGGATAGATAGAAAAGAGAGTCACAGGCAGACCTCTGGGGCATCTCAACGTTTTGAAGTCAAAGAAATGAGGAGGCACCTATGAAGAACACAGAAAAGGAGCTGCCAGTGAGTCAGGAGTAATGTAGAAGAAGGGAAAGGGAAAACAAGTGTTTCAAGGAGAAGTGATAAATTGTGTCAAATGCTACTGTTAGGTTATATAGGATGACATATGGGAATTTGCTATTGACCAGACATGATGGGTGGCGTAGCCAGTATCTGAACCTAGGAACTCTGACTCTAGTGCTGTGTGCTTACCCATGACACTAACTTTAACATCATCACCACCTTCCAGATAAACTGTGGGGATGGAGATAACCACATGAGCTTTTCTCCATCATGTCCAGCATAAAAAGTATCTATAGCTGTGAAAATTTAGGGGGTGCATTTTTTCCCTCATTATTATTGCCTACTGTATGGCCCAAGACAGAAAACAATAGTGAATTTTACTTAAGGAAATGGAGATCCAGGAATCGGGGTACACATTGCTTTTAAAACGTAAGAAGATAGAACTTTCTACCTAATTAAATCATGGGAGGTAATCTGTTTTAGTATCTTGAATGGTTGCACGCACACTAGCTCTTTGTTTAAACATGTTTGCTCAACTGGCAGTTGACATTGCAGAAACTCAGGATTGGTATCTTACACTGACAGAATGTCAAGCAATTTTGACAGCCAACTGCTATTTGCAAGGGAAATTCTTCACTGACTTCCTAGAACAGGATTATAAAAAGTGAGATTTAAAAAACCTGAGTTGAATGTAGTCACTTCCACTCTCTGAAGTGGGTATCTGGTGTGAGCATTGCCCCCTCCTCATTGCAACTTCCCACTGAGAGTGAGAGGTGGGAGGAAGAAAGGATGAATGGATTTCAATGCTTTTGACAGCTCCTCTGTCCTGCTAAAGGGGAAATCTGAACATGTGGCTTTTATTTGGAGGATATTAGAGTTTTTGAATATGCAAAGGCAGGTAGAATAATGGATAGAAAATAAGATTATTTTGAAGATTTGTTTAATGAAAATTGAGTTATGAGGAGGGAGAGTGGGGATCCAAGAGAAATATGACCAATTAAATGTCCAGTGAGAAGCTCCCTAGTGTGGGGTGATTAAAGAATTCTTATATTAATAGCTACTGCCAATTTTTAAAGCAATATGCTTTTCTGCGATGCAAACCCTTCCAATCATGCAAAGCCTTCAGTAAAACTTGCTATTCGTAAGTGTTTTACTTACATATATTTTTTTGAAAATTAAAGAAAAAAAGGGCTGAGTGTCCCATCTGGGTTGGTGCACAACAGACCAAAGAGAATGGCTGCTGAAGGTGATAGGTGACTGAAATCATTAATTTACAGAAACGTTTTGGCCAGGACAGTTTTGTCTAAGTTACAAAGAATAGGGTGACCACAACTGACATCTGGATATAGACAGAATCCTAAAGTTGTGTGTGTGTGGTTTGCATGTGTTGACTGGATGGGGATTTGGAGCTGGGAATAAGATCAAATGATCCTTCCCCAGCATTTCTGCAGCACAATATGAATAGGCATCATTGTGTTATGTCTGACCGGGAGGTAGGGTAACAGGTTTTGAGTGTCAGTGAGTTAACCGAATCAGTTATTCTTGGTAAGTCTTTCACTGCTGGGGGCATGTTTCCTCAATTGAATAATCATGAAATTAGAGCTTGTTGAGTGATACATAAGAATTTATATAAGTCAAATGCTATGACTTACAATTTAAACTATTTTGACACAAGTGCTTCCCCTTGGAAAACATATAACAGAGTTAAAATCAATAATTTTAATTTTAGTTATGAAAGTGTTTTTTAAACTCTGAGGCATTGCATGAATGCAAAGGTTACTGTGGTTCCACTGATTAATCACTTGTTCCCATCCCACTAGAAGCTCTCCCTTGATTTTATTAGGCTGGTCATGTAACAGTCGTGTCGGGTAGAAAATTCCCTGGAACAAAATGGATACTTTTCTTAGCCCATTCAGGCTGCGATAACAAAAATACTTTATTTTGGGTCGCTTAAACAACAAACATTTATTCTCACAGTTCTGGAGGTTGGGAAGTCCAAGATCAAGGTGTCAGCAGATTTAGTGTCTGGTGAAGAACGGCTTCCTGGTACATGGATGGCTTTCCTTTCAGCATATCCTCATATGGAATAAGGGGCAAAAGGCTCTCTGGGGTCTCCTTTATAAGGGCAGTAATCCCATTGATGAAGGCCCCACCCCCATGACCTAATAATTCCCTCGGGGCTCCACCTCCTAATACCATCACGTTGGAGGGTAGGTTTCAATGTGTTAATTTGGGAGGGGGACACAAACCTTCAGTCTATAGCAATGCTCCTACATTCTAGCTAGATTCAAGTCTGACTCTGAGAGCTCAATCAACAGAAGTGTGATTTTTTGAGATTCCTCCAATCCATATCAAGAGGCTTGGCCAAGGAGTCAAAAGACCCATTTTGAGTCTATAGCCATTAACAAACTCTGAGAGCTCAGGCAAGTTTTTATTAAACTTTCTAAGGCTTCGTGATCTGAAGCATGGAAGCAGTTAGAAAATATCAGTACTGCCTGATCCACAAGTTTGTGGTGACTTTAAAAATAAGATAGTGAACGTGAAAGCACATTGTAAACCAGAGACTACTACATAAATACTAGAAATTATTACAGTATTTTGTTGTAATCACTGATGTATCTTCTTCTAGTAACTATTGCTTACTCTCTTGATTGGTGACATAGAAATATTGTTAAATATGAAGATGACTTAGAACAAGAGGGGTCTATCTAATGTAAACGAGATTTATAGCATTCCTTGATTTTGTAATGCCAATAAGTACAGCCCTTGACAGTTGTGGTTTTCCTTGTGCCATCTTTATATGGCTTGACTGACTCTTCTACTAAGATTTATGTCGGCTTGAGCAGGCTCCCTGAACCACAATCATAGTACTCATAAATCTCCAGCATATTCACTATGACTGTAGCCACATCTCTTGCCTCCTTCAGAGACTGCAGAGGGGTGTCTCAGATGCCCTGTTTCCTGTGGTTGGCAAATATTTCTTTGAGTTTTGCTGTGTTTGCAGGGAGGGCAGAGGTTTTGGGGAAAAACTGAATGCACTGAATTAAAGTCAATCCCAGTGTAAATGCTGATAAAAGCCAAATGGCCCTTCATGGTGATTCCTTGCATAGCTGGGACCTGAAAAAGTCAGAGGGATTTCAACTTTTGCTTCCTCTCCCTCCATATGACTTGGGGTCCTTGATGCCTAATTAAAGAATAAAAGCCACTGAGCTCTTGCTGTAAGAGCAAAGTTTTGGCCTTAACGGCAAGCATTGTACCAAGAAAAAACATTTGTGTGTAGACGTAAGGGGTAAATCAATTAAACACTCAACCTTGGATCTGTGCTTTGGAATAAACACAGGAGGGCCCTTTGACTTATTGCCTGGCAGGTTAACCCAGGGAGTCATTGTAATAACATTATATTCCTTAAAAAAAATCTGGTCATTATTTAAGGAATATATTCCTAACTCTTTAACAATGTGGCCTCAACCAATCTTTCCGGTTTAATTTTAAGCCAGTCACTTCATATAACCTGCATATTGACACTATCTAATTACTTGCTCCTTTATAAATATATGTAATTTCTTATGTTTATTCCTTTTTTTTATATGCTGTTCCATCTACCTGGAATATCTCTCCTCCTTGCCCTCCTTGAAAATTCTTACTCATTTTTAAAAATCCTGCTTCAAGGGGCTCCTGAGTGGTTCAGTTGGTGAAACAGCCCATTCTGGATTTCAGCTCAGGTCATGATCTCAGGGTCCTGGGATTGAGCCCTGAGTTGGGCTCCGTGCTCAATGGGGAGTCTGCTTGAGGATTCCCTCTCTGCCTCTCCCTCTGCCCCTCACCCCACTCTCTCTCTCTCTAAAGTAAATAAATAAGTCTTTAAAAAAATAAAATAAAATCCAGCTTAAATATTGTATGTCAGTTTTGCTACTTTTTTTTTTTTTTTTAAGATTTTATTTATTTATTTGAGAGAGACAGCAAGAGAGGGAACACAAGCAGGGGGAGCGGGAGAGGGAAGGTAGGCTTCCCACCAAGCAGGGAGCCAGATGCGGGGCTCGATCCCAGGACCCTGGGATCATGACCTGAGCCAAAGGCAGATGCCCAATGACTGAGCCACCCAGGTACCCTAGTTTTGCTATTTAAAAAAACAAAAGAAAACAAGAACAATCAAACTCAGTGGCTTGCAAAAGCAAGCATTTATTTGTATGTTCATAGGACTGTAGTTCGACTATAGTTTAAATGATGCAGACTGGGCTTAAGCTTAGTGACTCTGCTTCAGGCTACAGACCAGCTGGGTTTGGTTCTAGACTGCTGATTTGCTCTGCTCTGGTCCCTCTACTGGACTGGTAGCAGCTCTCCAGGGCATATTCTTCTGGAGGGCAAGAGGAAGGCCAAATCTGTGAGCAAGTTTTAAGCTTCTGCTAGTCTTATGTCCACTAACACCTTCTTGTGCAAAGCAAATAACATGACCAAGGTCAATGTTTAGGGGTCATCTGCCCAACATGAGGCATGTCATAGTGTGTGTATATATTTATATAATCCTAACACAATGAAATCTGGTTGAGTACAGTTATTCAATTTAGCATGAATGTGAAGCTTTTCTTAGCCCTCATAGGCAGAGTTAGCAATCTTTCCTCCTCGGTGTTCTCCAAATACATTTCATAATGCCTATTACACTGAATCACTTTTATGTAGTAACATTTGTTTTTTCCAAATACGTGGCAAAATGTAGTCCTCTAATTATTATTTTGTCAATGTATAACACAGTACTTTGTTTATAAAAGAAGATCAGTAAATGTTTGCATAGATGAACGAATGATCTATATCCCAAGTTCTCACATATAAATTCTTCCTATAGACTATGTCTATTGCTTTCAAACAGATTTCACTGTTTCTAGGAAATACAAGAAAAAGACAAATGTGAAAACCTGACATGCTGCCATTTTTCTCTTTATTTAGAAAGTTGCTCACCTCGCAATGAACAATTAAGTCTATCCACAGAATCTGGGATCCTTTCAGAGGGGACAAGGCAACATTGTTTTTCAAACTCACACTGAAGTATTTTAACTGAGCAGTAAGTTATTTTGTTGCCTTAGTCCACTAGGCGTGTGCTTGTGGATGTAAGTGTAGTAGTTTGCAATATTAATATTTAGCCATACACTTCATGTCTGAGCCCATAAAACATAATATTCACTAGTTGGTTTTAAGCCTATGAGAAAGGCTAGCATGAAATGAGCATCTCTTTTCTATGGCAATCTAAAGCAAATTAACAGTGACAGTAATGCCATTTTGGTTGGCAAAACACTTCATCCTTTTTGTCAACAGCTTTCTAAAATTTTGAAGTTTAAACTGATTTTGAGTCTTTTATAAGGGAGAGAGGGAGGTGGATAAATTCATTTTTCATCTTTATGTTTTCAACTTTAGTGGAGACATAAAGGAAATAAACATTTACATTTATTTACAAGCCCAACTTTTACAAAACTACCAATGACAAATGACAGGATATATATTATATCCATATTAAACTAGAAGTATTTACCTTCAGTAAGGCAAGGAAACCAATTTCCAATGGAAACCTGCTCCTAATCCCTTTGGAGGAAGAAGCTTAGAATAAAAGATTACAATGCATGGTTTTCTTTCTTTCTTTTTTTTTATTCTTATGTTAATCCCCATACATTACATCATTAGTTTTAGATGAAGTGTTCCATGATTCATTGTTTGTGTATAACACCCAGTGCTCCATGCAGAACGTGCCCTCCTCAATACCCACCACCAGGCTAACCCATCCTCCCACCCCCCTCCCCTCCAGAACCCTGTTTGTTTTTCAGAGTCCATCGTTTCTAACAAGATTAGAAGAAGCTAAAAAGCCAGGCAACTGCAATATTAATTAATCAGATTTGGGGAAGTGCAGTTACAATATAGGTTTTGTGAAAGCACATGGCTGATATAATTTTGCACCAACTGATCGCAATTCAGGTTTTGCTTAAAAGAACAAAGGGTTTACTTGTGGAATAAGATATTCTTCTTTGCTAACCTGTACTTTCCTCTTCACACTACTCATTGTTCTTGTACACACTGCCACGCCCGCATACTGCTTTCTAACCCAGTCGAAACCATACCAAATTATCTTCGGATTCAGAAACAGGGTTCCATGCCTTTGCAAATGAGGTGTTTTTTGTTTGTTTTGTTTGTTGGCTTGTTTTTTGTTTGTTTTGTTTTGCCTGAAAACCCATTTCCTACCTCTGCACAAATGCTTCCAGCTGGAATTCCAATTTCCTGAGTAGATTAAGGCCCCTTTTGCTTTCTGCTCCCATTGACCTTTATAGGTAGCTTCTTCACAGAGCTTCTGGCAGGATATTGTAGAGCCCACCTGCAGGTCCCTCACCCCAAATGGACTCTTTTATCCCTCGTGCCTCGGTCCAGCTCTACCTCTTAGAACCTCTCAATAAAAATTTTTGAATAAATAAAAATTTATTAGAAAAACTTTATTCTGGGGCACCTGGGTGGCTCAGTCAGTTAAGTGTCTGCCTTCAGCTCAGATCATGATCCCAGGGTCCTGGGATGGAGCCCCGCATCAGGCTCCCTGATCAGTGGAGAGCCTGCTTCTCCCTCCCCTCCATGCTTGTGCTCTCTGTCGCTCTCTCTCTCTTTCTCTCTCTCAAATAGATAAATAAAATTTTTAAAAAAAGGAAAAAACTTTATTCCTAGGATGAATTTCATACTGTTTCATGGTTGCCATGGCCTGAAAAGAACAGCTTGTGATGTCAGCCAGCTGTGTTTTCCTCCTAATTGTCTCTCAGTTCTCTTCACAATAGTGTATTTCTCTTCCTATTTACCAACTTTAAAAATAGGATCTGTGCTGAAGACTTTGCTTGTCTTAGTTAAGCATGGCGAGATTCTCAGTAATTAGTGCTTGTAAAACACCACGAGGTCCTCAGATGAATTAAAGTGTGAAATCTTATTACAAGCACTATATTGCTGGAGTAACAAACCGGCATGGCAAATTGCACCATTTCCTAGTCTCTATTGCTTTTAAGGAACAATGCAATTCATAATTATCTGTAGGTATTGACTGGCTTGCCTCCCGCTATCGAGACTGTCAGATTAGCTCTCCTCCCTGCACTTGGTTGGTTTGAGGGTATGTAGGAAAGTTCCTTCTTCCAAATGATATTTTATTTGGCGGTCTCAGATGTTCATGTCTGTCAAAAAAGCTTTCTGCACAAACACAAAGAAATTATTGTGCTCGTCAGAGACAAAATAGTTTAAAATGATACAGATTCTCTCTAATTACCATCCGTGAATACTTGCAGGTTCGCAGCAGCAATAGATATTTTAAGCTGCCTCCTCACCTCCGGAGGGAGGGGGTCTGGTAATTTTTGCTTCCAATAAGCAATTTGCTGTATTAAAACTATACACCATCCGAGCACTCTGTGAGACAGCAAGAGAGGAATTACTTATGAACCAAGTTTTGCTATTAGACTGAGGCAGGGGGTGGGCAGATACAGGAATGTGGAGCAAACCAACTTGACTTTGCCTGCCATCCAACTCAAACGCCGAAGCTGTAGCTATATACAAATTTAATGTGCATTTATTTCATGCTGTGGAGGAAAAAAGAAACTCCTAAAACCCAGCAATAATGGATAAATTAATTTAGTAATTACTATAAAGCACATCAAGCTTGTAATGATTAATAGTCATAGAGGCTTTTATTTCCCTTTGTGCAAATAACTACCTATGTCAACAAATTTGATAATAGCTATTTTATTAAAGAGTGGAGTTTCTTGGATATCTTCTGCTTTCTTTTGACTCCCAGTAGTCACAATTAATATAATAAAACCCTCATTATAAAATCATTAGTATAAATGCAAATAAGGTCTTGCATTGTTAATGCCCCCACCAGGCCCTTAATCACTTGAAATGTCACACTGCATTAAGTACAGCATCGATTACATATGATAAAAACATGCAATGCAAAAAACATTAAAAGTGATATTTTCAAGCCATTATCTAGAGCAAAAGGGCTTTAAATTTAATTTCTTTTTGGAGCTTTGAATATTTTAGAAGCTAAAGACCTCATTAATTTATCAGCAAAAGCCTTGGGTCCCAAAAAGACCTTTTGGCCTTTTCTCATTTTCCTAGCTGTATCCCCCAGACTCCACCCATTCATTCTTCTTGCCTTTTTAAAAGTTTTTCTCATTAAATGATAAATGTTTGAAGGGATGTTTCTACAGCATTTTAAAGATACTGAAGTAGCATAGTCTTGAAGATGTATCCTTTTTTCTTTTTGAAGATGTATTCTAAATGCCTTACTTTTTAATATTCTTTATCTGAGGGGTAGAAGAAATCTGTTGTCAGATATGGCAGCAATTGGAGAAGATGCAAAAATTTGACGGCAATAGTTATTCTGGTGTGAGGGTTTGCTGAGAATAAAGAAGCAACCAATATTCTGCACTGAAAGCAATGACTTATAATTACAAAACATATTAGAATTTATCCAGCTCTACCTTCTAAAATATGTTCTTTCGCCACTAGTGAGGTAAATCAAAACACTGACCATTTAAGAAACTTTTCTTAAGTTCATTGGAAAGTTATCTACTTTGTCAAGGAAAAATTATGAAAAAAAGAAAGAAAAAAGAACGGTGATCGCTGTGTGTCCTGTATTGTACATGCTTCTAGGTTATAGCCACCTTACCTTGTGTTTGAACTAACAGGTGGTTAAAGAAAGGAAAAAAAAACAACTACCTGAAAATAGTTTCAGTGATTTTGATCCATAGAAATGCAGTTAGTTTTAACTAGTGGAATGCAATTCAATTTTTTAACTTTTTTATTGTTATGTTAATCACCATACTTTACATCATTAGTTTTTGATGTAGTGTTCCATGATTCATTGTTTGTGCATAACACCCAGTGCTCCATGCAGAACGTGCCCTCTTTAATACCCATCACCAGGCTAACCCATCCCTCCATGCCCCTCCCCTCTAGAACCCTCAGTTTGTTTTTCAGAGTCCATCATCTCTCATGGTTCCTCTCCCCCTCCGATTCCCCCCCTTCATTCTTCCCCTCCTGCTATCTTCTTCTTCTTTTTTTTTTCTTCACATATATTGCATTATTTGTTTCAGAGGTACAGATCTGTGATTCAACAGTCTTGCACAGTTCACAGTGCTCACCATAGCATATACCCTCCCATTGTCTATCACCCAGTCACCCCATCCCTTCCACCCCCCACCACTCCAGCAACCCTCAGTTTGTTTCCTGAGATTAAGAATTCCTCATATCAGTGAGATCATATGATACATGTCTTTCTCTTTTTGACTTATTTCACTCAACATAATACCCTCCAGTTCCATCCACATCGTTGCAAATGGCAAGATCTCATTCCTTTTGATGGCTGCATAATATTCCATTGTATATATATATACCACCTCTTCTTTATCCATTCATCTGTCGATGGACATCTTGGCTCTTTCCACAGTTTGGCTATTGTGGACATTGCTGCTATAAACATCGGGGTGCATGTACCCCTTCGGATCCCTACTTTTGTATCTTTGGGGTAAATACCCAGTAGGAATGCAATTCAATTTTACTTTTTTTTGTAAATTGCCATTTATGTCTGTTTACAAATTCATTTCAGCATCTCTTCTATGCTTATTATGTGTGGTACTTTGAATTCTCTTTTGACCCTATTCTTACACCTCCCTGGTTCCTCATTCATTAACAAGTTAAATAAAATACTTGATACTAATCCATTTTTACATTGGCCTGAGATTCATGATTATATCTTTAAAAAGTAATCCTTTAGCATTATATTCATAGTAGAGAGCACACCTCTGTAACATCCTAATGGAACTCAAAGGAGGATTTAAATCCTTATCACATACTCCACCCTGGCCCCATATTCCCTTGCTTTTCACCAGTGTAGAAAGTGTCTGGTCTGCAGTGAATTTCATCCCCCATCACCTCCTGACTTCTATGTCTATAGAAGTCACAAGACACCAGATGACTCAAACAAATACTTAGAATATAATGGTGTAGCTACTGTCAGGAATTTAGAAATGTGCTGTCAGGAATTAAAAGGTTCTGCCTCGGGGTCAGTCGTTAAGTGTCTGCCTTCGGCTCAGGTCATGATCCCAGGGTCCTGGGATGGAGCCCCGCATCGGGCTCCCTGCTCCGCGGGAAGCCTGTTTCTCCCTCTCCCTCTTCCCCTGCTTGTGTTCCCTCTCTCACTGTGTCTCTCTCTGTCAAATAAATAAATAAAATCTTTAAAAAAAAAAAAAAAAGGTTCTGCCTCACCGAAAAGCCCATCACTTGCTCTTCTGCATCTTTAATAATCAGAATTGTATTTATGCTTTGTCAGGGATCAATGACTTTGACAGCAGTGATAACAGAGTGCTAAAAGGTAGATTCAAATGACATTCTGCTTGGCACTTCTTTTTATTTCCTTGGTTTTATAAAATTTAAGCCTATCATTTGTCCTTGTACTATCTAAAATTCTTATAACTCTTCTATGGAAATCACACAGGCAGGAGCAGACTTAGATAACAACTTACTTCCTTTAAAAAAATGGGAAGAAGCCATTTTCAAGGGATTTTCAAGGAAAAACAAAAATGGTAGGATTGGAGCCCTCAAGTTCCTTTCAGGAAATATTCCTAAATTAGCCTTTTGTACATAGAGATATCTATTCTTTGTAGGCCTTTATAAGGAATGGGAAGCCAGTTCATGGCACAGGTAAAATGTTTCTTACACAAATATAAAGCTTTGGAGATATTGGTATTATATAGGTCCCATATCGAGAACAAAGTTGCACCTTTCTATCTAGGAGATACAAACCATGTCAAAGGAACTATCATTCTTGGTATCCATTTCACAAAGATGCTTAACTCTCAGACTGGAAATCAGAACTGAAAATGCTTAGATGAGTAGAGGAGCTCTATTACCCTGTCTTTTGTTTTTAACTGAGAATGAGGTCAGAATGTTTAAGTGCGTCATTCTAGAAGTGAGATACAAGCAAGTTAAGAGGTTGGGTAGTAACTAGACAAGAGAGAATCTAGTAAGACTCTTTCCTGGAAACTAGCTAACTAGTATAAGAGTAGAATCCTATAAAATTTGTAAGCCAAGTGGTTTATAGTTCTTGGAGTGATTGTGTTTATTTCATTTTTGTTATTCCTTTGTGTTTGAAAAGTCTTCTTGGTCTTCTTGAAATCTTCAGTCTGTATTAGACTAAGAGGAAGGAAGGAGGGAAGGAAGGAAGAAAGATTTGGTTCCAGTTCAACTGAAATATTACAGGGATTGAAGTAAACCCTGGGGCCAATGTGCAATGGCAGGAGGAATATGAAATAGGAAAAAAAAAAAAAAACTCATGGGAAAATGAAAGGATGATAGAGTGAATACCTGTGTTAGCCATTTCTTCCTACAGAAATTTTTTTTCCTATGAGTTAGATTTCCACAGAAGAGCTACTCATTGAATTAAGGAGGTTCTTCTTAACTAATAGCATCTCTATCAGAATAAAAAAAGGGGGATGGGTAGACAAAGAAATGTGTAATGGTCTAGGATGTATGGTATGTTTGTATCATAAACATTTTTTAGAAGAAAGAAAGAAGAATTTTAAAAATACATATAATCCACATTGAGTATTTTCCCTTTGTAACTTATATGTAATTAGGCATGAGTCAGAGAACAAATAAATTAGCGTCGGTGCTGTTCCTAGTCAGTAGATGTTAGTGTCCCAACACAGGAGATGCCATGGGAGTCTGGACTGCTGGATGAAGGAGGGTCTTTAAAGAAACAAATACCTTTCTTAATAGTATCTTCCCCTAAGGAACGAAAAGAGGAAGGAAAGAAGAGAGTAAGAAAAGAAGAGAGGGAGGGAGGGAGGAAAAGCAGGAGGGAGTAAAGGAAGGAAGGAAGAAAAAGGGAGGGAGGGGGGAAGGAAGAAAGGAGAGAAGGAGGGTGGGAGGGGAAAATATTACTTTGAGGGAGAAAGATGCTATATAAAGTGGAAGTCACTTTCATTTCTTTACTTCTCCAACTCTAAGATTCTGTGATGAAAAGTGGGTTGCACAGTAATGTGGGAAATCAAAAGACAAAATTGAGAATACGCCCCAGCACAGAGTTCACTGTGGGCGCTAAAACATTTTGCAAAGTAAGCTTTTCACTAAGCCCTTAAAGAGCAGTTGTAAAGATACCCCAACTTTTCAGCACCACAAGAGGTGAAGGAAATTCAAAATTCTGGAATGGGGTGACCCAGAAATTTCCAGCTTTTATATGCCTTTTACAAAATTATTTATTTTATTACCCATATTTTTCAGTAACGTTGCATTTACTCTAAACTAAAAGATTTGAACAAAATACACCTATATCATGTATAAAATATTTTTCTAATTTGGGAAATCACAAATAAAGGCAATATTTTATGAAGTAAGCTGCTGTTAGATAAATTCTTAGGTGTTTTCTAAGACAGTTGAAATGACAGTTTAGAAGACTGTCTTTGGTTTGAAGTGATTATGTGCTTTTCAGTATGTCTTACTCCATTATGAATGCTTGGAAAAAACAGAGCAAATTTTATTCTAGCACCTTTTAGCAGTATTGTTGACAGTATTGCTAACAGTATTGTACATGGAAATATTTAAGCAAATTTTTATTAAATACCAAAAGACATATACTTTGCACCAACTTTATTGTGGTACAAATATATGCAATGCAGTACACCCATTTTAAGTGTTTTGTCTGATGAGTTTGAGAAATGGGTAGATCCCATAACCACTACCACAATCATGGTGTAGAACATTTCCTTTACAGCAGAAAGCTCTCTCATGCCTGTTTGGAGTCAATCACCCTATATACCTCCTGGCCCCCAGGGGACTGTTGAATTTCTGCCACTTTAAAAGTGATTTGACTTTCTAGAGTGTTCAGAAGGGGAAACATGCGGTACATACTCATTTATGTCCAGC
Source organism: Mirounga angustirostris (assembly GCF_029215605.1). Taxonomy (NCBI): domain Eukaryota; kingdom Metazoa; phylum Chordata; class Mammalia; order Carnivora; family Phocidae; genus Mirounga; species Mirounga angustirostris. The sequence goes on from NW_026991725.1 coordinate 18,283,987, forward strand.
CTCTTATGTCCAGCATAATGTTTTTAAGAATTGATGTTATTGTATTTTTTTACTTATTCATTTTTTAAAGATTTTTATTTATTTATTTGACAGAGACAGAGACAGCAAGAGCAGGAACACAAGCAGGGGGAGTGGGAGAGGGAGAAGCAGGCTTCCCGCTGAGCAGGAAGCCTGATGCGGGACTCGATCCCAGGACTCTGGGATCATGATCTGAGCCGAAGGCAGACGCTTAACGACTGAGCCACCTGGGCACCCCCGATGTTATTGTATTTTTTATTAGTAGTTTCCTTATATTTTTCAGAAGTGTCCCTTTGTATAAATATACTAGAATTTGACTTGTTTACTCACTCATCTATAATGGACATTTGGCTAGTTTTAGTTTTTATCTAATGCAAATTAAGTTGTTAGGAATATTCATGTACAAGACTTTTGTATAAAACAGTGCTTCATTTCTGGAATGAAATGGCAGCATGGTATATTTAACTTTTTACTAATACAACAAAGTATTTTGAAAAGAAGTTGTAGCATTTTGCTTTATGTATTTTGAACTTCTGTTAACCCACTTAGGGTTCTTTTGTTTGATGAATTGACACACTTTCATTATAAAATATTCTTCTTTATTCTTTATTTTTGGTAATATTTTTTGTTTCTATAATTTTGTCTGTAAATTCATTGATCTATTTTTCTGTAGTCTACTATTAATTTTACCCAGTAGAATTTGATTTCAGATATTTGGCTCTTTTTAAGTCCTTGTCTATCATCTTTGTCATTTAAGGTTTTGTTTCTGTTCACCTGATTTTTTCCAGGTGATGCTATATTTTTGTATTTCTTGGCACACCTAGAAATTTTTATTAGATGCTAGACTTCATGAATATTATACTGCTTGGTGTCTGGATTTTGTTGTCTTCCTTTTAAAAGCATTGGGGTTTGTTTTGACAGTTAAATTATTTGCAGATAAGTTTGATTTATTCAAGGTTCATTTAAAGCATTATTACTAGGGAAGGTCTGCGTTTGCCTTTATTCTAGAAATACCTTTACCACTATGGGTGTGAGCAGTTTAGGGTATCACCTGAATGGTTCAGGTGTTAAAAGAGAATGCTCCTTTCTGGCTGGTTGAGGTAAATTGTCTCCCTGTTCTGTGTAAGTTTTGTAAATTGTTCAGATTATAATCTCCCAGTTGCTCTTTACCCAGTTTCAAGGAGCTTCACCCAAAGCATACATTCCTTATTATTTGGCACAAATTCATGGAAACCTCTATGGAGATTTTTGGAGCCCCCACTTCTACTCCCTCCCCATGGTTCCCTTCTCTCCAGAATCTAGCCCAGCAACTTCCCACTGCTTTGAGATCTAATCTCTGTCTCCTCAAGAGAGCGAGCCCTCAAGAGAGCAAGCCTTTCTCAGGGTAGCTGCTTGGATCCCATACTTCATACTAGAGTCTGACATGTGCCTCCAGATGGAGAGCAAGAGCAATAGGGATCATTTCTTCACTTGTTTCCCTTTCATGAAGGATCACAGTCATGAACTGTATGTTGTCTAATCTCTGAAAGTATTTTTTTGTATTTTTTCCCCAGTTTTCTAATTGTTCACAATGGGATATTTGTTTCTTTGTTATTCCATCATTTTATTCCATCATTTGAGATTAATAATAAAAAATATGATTGATCACATTAATATGACTGTCATTGAGTGATGGTCATTAATACTTTAATTTTCCTATTTCAAATATGGCTGGGAATGGTCTTAAAGCAGTCAACTGATAGTAAAATTAGAACTCCTCTGGAAGACAGAAGTATATTTGATGTTTTTCAGCAGAATTTTAATTTACATAGTTTTTAGTTTGAGCATGGGGTTAATTGAGGGGATAGGGTAGTAATACCTTAATTTCTGGATATTAGGTACAATTAAGGTATCAAGGAAGAGTGATAAGAGTAGCTTTTGGTGTCAGATATAAATGATTTAGACTTCAGCTTAGTTGTTTATTAGCTATGAAACTTTACTCAATTTCTCTGAGCCTCACTTTAATTCTGTATAATACAGATGCTATAATACTTGCATTATATAGTTTTTATAGGGTTTACTTGATTTTTTTTTTTTTATAGGGTTTACTTGAGAACTTACATAAATAACCTCCAGCAGTTCTTGGAAGTGTTGTAAAATGCTAGTTTCCTTCTATTGGGCTGATTCAAGAGATTTATTGAGATTTATTAAAGATTTATTAAACTTTGCAAAGAATATTTCTTTCAAAGCAGAGAAAACTGAAATTTAGGAAAGAGGAATATGTTTCTCTATGGTGTTTCAGAGAATCATAGACTGTTAGAAGTAAAATAGTGCCTAGAAATAATCTCCAGAGATTCTATTCTTTTCTTTTTCCCCAATACATTTCTTTTAAAAAACTAAATCTTTTTTGGCACCTATGGAGGTTATTCTCCACTTGACTTCTCCAAAACATTCTCCACATTTCTCTGCCTTGCTCTGTCCCCCAGAAGGCAGAATCCTATGGGATGCAATCCTCAGGTTCCTTGCTCTCTGCTTTTGGTTGTATTTGGACAATAAGGGGCACCACCAAGACCTGGAGGACAAGGTGGAGAAGGAGAGGCCAGTGCATGCATTTCTTTTCTAGGTCCTTCCTGCTTTGAGTCTGCGTTTCTTTTTTCTTTCTTTTTTTTTTTTTTTAAGATTTTATTTATTTATTTGAGAGAGAGAATGAGAGACAGAGCACGAGAGGGAAGAGGGTCAGAGGGAGAAGCAGACCCCCCGCCGAGCAGGGATTCCCGACGCGGGACTCAATCCCGGGACTCCAGGATCATGACCTGAGCCGAAGGCAGTCGCTCAACCAACTGAGGCACCCAGGCGCCCTGAGTCTGCATTTCTGCAATGCTGGTGAGTACCTCCACTGCTTGCCAGGGAAGGTCCCCCTGCACAGTTCCAACTCATTTAGCTCCCATAAGGATACAGCTGTTTCTTCCTTTCGTCTCTTTAGGCCTAGAGGTGTTGCTTATCCCTGAGAGCTCAGATTCTTCAACCTTGCGCATACCTCTTTTAAAAGTACTCTAATGAATTTCTCTTCACTTGTAACCATGTTGAGTAGAATTTTAGTATCTGTCAAATCCTGACTAAATTCATTTCCTATGGCCATAGAAACAAATGACCACAAACTGGGTGGCTTAAATAACAGAAATTTATTTTTTTTTAGGGCACTTCTAGAGTCCAGAAATCTAAAATCAGGGTGTAGGTGGGACCCTGCTCTCTCCGAAGGCTCTAGGGGACAATCTTTCCTTGTGTTTTCACACTTCCGGTGGTTCCAGGAGCTCCTTTATTCCAGGAGCTACATTATTCCAATCTCCACCCCCATCTTTGCATGATGACTCCTCAGTCTTCTCTTCTTCTTGAGATGATACCATCTCAAGATCCCTAACTTCATTACATCTGCAAAGACACGTTTGTGAAATGAGGTCATATTTACAGCTTCTAATACATAAACATATCTTGGAGCACCTGGGTGGCTCAGTAGGTTAAGCATCTGACTCTTGATTTTGGCTCAGGGTCGTGAGATCGAGCCCTCCGTCAGGCCCCACACTCAGTGGGGAGCCTGCTTGAAAGATTCTCTTTCTCTCTCTCCCTCTGTCTCTCCCTCTGCCCTGCCCTCTGTGCTCACTTGCTCTCTCTCAAGTAAATAAATAAATCTTTAAATAAATACATAAACATATCTTTTTGGGAGTCACTAAGATTCATACAAGCTCCTAATACTTAAAACAGTAGGTAGCTAAACCCTTCTAATTGAAAAGAAGGCAGCTGGATCATACCCCTCCCCTCACCTATGTTCTGTATAAGGAAATAGAAGCCCAGCCATCAGAAGTGATTTACCAAAGTTAGTAGGACTGTTATAACAGACAGAGGCTTTCTTCACTCCTAGTATTTGGGTAGCTGAGAGACTAATCATATGGTCAGTATCATTTACTGTGCTAGTAAGAAAATTAGGCAATTGCGGCAAGGTTAATTCTTGCCTTTCAGCTGTTTTCTGTTTAGCAGGGAAAACATTATGATTACTGCCTTTTAACCTAATGACTTTCTAAGCTATGGCTAAGGTAAATAAATATGGAAGATTTTCTTGAGCTGCATTACCATCCAATAAAGACAGTAAAGCACATTGCTTTCCCTCTCCCAGTTATGTAAGTTAAAGTAAATTGAAGTGAGGAACATCAAAGCAACTTCTAAATGTGTTTTGTCAACAACAGACACCAGGGCTTCTGAAGTTACATGAAAGGAGCACCCTCTCCTTGTTTGATGGAATGATTCCTAACATAGGATATTTGCTGTTTCCAGTGGGATTTCCAAAACTTAAAATCAGAGAAAGCAGCAGTTTTTTAGACCGTCCAGCTGGCTCCAGTATGAAAAATAATTGTTTCCTCATCTGGTATAATGTGTCTGAACTAGGGAGGTGGGGAATTCTTATTAGTCTCTCCTTAGTTTGGCTCTCAGCAGTGTCACTTCTGGTTTATCCATCCCAGAATGTTTGAGTCAACGTTCTGGATCATGGTCTAGTAATCCAGGCAAAAACAAATATGCTTGTTTAGCCCAAGGAATTGTCAAAGAGCTTGGACTGCACTCTTAGGACTTCACATTCTCTTCATGATGTTTCAAAGTCTGCGGGGCTGGGGTCTGTTGATCTTCAGTGCCCTGGTTTTGATTTTTTCGATGTGCTCTGGCTCAACAGCATTTTCTAACAAACAGTGCAGATGGAAACTGCCTAGTTAAAATATTCAGGGGAGAAGAGAGAAGCCTACAAGAGCGTTTTCCAAGCAGACTAGGAAGGCTAAAAATAAAATTTTGTTGTGCTTTTGCTCCTGGTAATTTTATTTGGAGTTTATGGGGAAAAACGCTGACACTTATTGAATGTGCAGGCCATTGTTTTTGTTAGCACTTCACCTTAATTCATTAATTTCACAAAGGATTATTGAGAATCTTTTATAGCAAACCATCTACTAGGTTCTGGGGTTACTGTGGTAATCTAAAGAGACCTAGCCTTTGCTCTCATGGAAATTACTTTCTAGAAGTAATAAAAAGAAAATAAACAAGGAAGTAATTATGCAACGGAGAAGAAAATAAACAAATAATGTCATAAAACAATACAGATTAGCAGGTTATTTTTGTTGGGGTGGTAGGAGTCAGGAATATACTAACTAATTCTTAAAAAGAGAGATTTGAGGTTCTTTGGGGGCAGGCTGAGCAAATAGGTCAGGTTTCCGGTACATGATGCTACTTATGTTTCACCTCTTATGACTGGATGACCAAAATTCTAATCTTCCCTCAACCACAGAAGGAAGGACCCAGTTTCTCTGGTATCTGATAGACTGTTGGAACAAAAGACTCCATGAGTATACATTATATTCCATGAATGGCGAGAATGGAATTTCTTTTTCTATCTTTTATTCTTTTCTCCTTTACTAGGTCTTAGGGATCTCAGACATGGAATTAAATCTTGGCTTGTTTCACTCATAGGTTGTGAGTCTATTTTGTTCTCTGAGCAAATTAGTCTTTAAAGTTGCTACATGCTTACTTACCTCTTTTTCTATGCAGATTTTTTTTCTTATTGCAACTTAAATATAGAAAGTTATTCCATAATAAGCCTAATATGCCCATGCATCTTGAAAAGGACCAACCTGAAACAATTACAACTGAACTAATGCAGTCAGCCTGGTCCTGGAAATGTGCATCTCCATGTTGATGAATGTTCTCTATTTAATTAAAATACATTGATCATGGCACATTTGTCTTTATCAGAATGACCATGGATGGTCTTTTGAAGAATTGTTGTTTATCGGTTTGAGAAACTAATAGGCAGCTTTAAAAAAATATGTAGGTTTTCAAATTTATTTTCTGCCTTCTAAGTAGTTACATATTGCTCTTAGTTAAAATATGCTGTCTTGCCTGCTTAAAGCTTCCCTTAGAAGATATGTAGGTGGTAATAAACACTAATTAGTTCATGCGACCATTCAGCAAACTACTTTGGAAGAATCCAATGATTTGCCATACAAATATCAGCTCTAATGGAATGTCTGATGTGAAGTGATTACGGATTTATAAAGGATGTAGACTTAAACCACAGTTATTAAGTCTCTTGCGATCAATTCACCAGATGTCACGGGGGAAACAATTTAAGGAGAAGCTGTCCTAAATTAATATGTTAGCAGGGGTCACATCTACCGGAATTTGCAATTGCGCTTGAGAGTATAGTTCATTCTTTAAGTGGAAACTGGCTAATAAGAAGGAAATTATAATTCACTTTTAGAAATAATTCTGAAAAATACGTGCATGCCTAATGTATTTTCTGAACAAATTAGCATCTAGCTTGAATGTTCAAATATCAAATGAAATGTCTTCCAAGTACAATATCTAAGCTATACAAAGTAAATATTTTAGGGTATATTAAATGTGCATGGTGAGCTGTAAAAGACTTAAACCCTTAAATCATGACCAATTCTTAGTGTCTACCCCAAAGCTCTATCTGAGGAATTTCCCAAAGTTTTTTAATATGTCCCTTCTTAAATAGTTACACATTATACTGTGATAGAGACCATCATGCACCAAAAAGGCAAACTGGAATGCTGTTAGAACAGATAAGAAGGGGATCTGACTTAGCTGGAGGGGTTAAGGAAGATGTCTCTAAAGAAGAAACATGGTTTGAGAGATAAAGCATCTCAACCCTGGCCAAACAAATCTCCACCTTAGGTTTATGTAGCAGTTATGATTTACTGGCTACCTAAAAGCCATTTAAAAGCCCTTCTCCTTTGCTCCCTGTCTTATACTCAGGGGTGAGCATATAGCTCAGCTGTAGCCTGTGAGACCAGAATAACAAGACAGGAAATCTGGGAAGATTTGCTTTCCCAATCAAAAAGAAAGATGTAACTGGCAAAACTTGCTCCTTCTTCTGGTTTTCTGCTTTTAACATGGCAGCTAGGGCAGCTATCTTGGTGTCCTGAAGCAACAAGAAAGGGCATATGGCCAAGGAAATCACAGAGATGTTAGCTCGACAACTGTCATGTCTTAGAAACAGCAGTGGTATCTACCTACCTCTAAATTTTATGTTATTGGCATTTATTTTCCCATTTAAGCCCCTATGTCAGGTTTTGTTACTTGCAGCAGAAAGCATTCTGAAATGTTACAGCTACAAATCTAGTGAAAGTAACAGTGTGATTGACTCTAACAATCTAATGCAATCTTGGGCTGCATTCATAGAAATAAATATGTCTAAGTGTCAGATATTAAAATGCTAATAGATAGCAGTTTTCCAATTCAACACTGCAGGGAGAAAAAGAAGACAATAGAATGTGGGAGGTTGGGTAGGAAGGGTAGGAATAGGAGGGTGAAGGTGATTGCACTATGACTTGAAATGCTTCAGTTGAAGACTCTTAACTCTAGAGAACAAACTGATGGTTACTAGAGGGGAGGAGGGTGGGGGGATGGGTGAGTTAGGGGATGAGGATCAGGAGTGCACATGTCATGACAGCACTGAGTAATGTATAGAATTGTTGAATCACGGGCGCCTGGGTGGCTCAGTTGGTTAAGCGACTGCCTTCGGCTCAGGTCATGATCCTGGAGTCCCGGGATCGAGTCCCACATCGGGCTCCCTGCTCGGCAGGGAGTCTGCTTCTCCCTCTGACCCTCCCCCCTCTCATGCTCTCTCTCTCTCATTGTCTCTCTCAAATAAATAAATAAAATCTTAAAAAAAAAAAAAAAAGAATTGTTGAATCACTATATTGCCTGAAACTAATAGAACACTGTACATAACTGTACTGGAATTAAAATTAAAAAACTTAATAGAATAAATGTTTCTTTTTTTTAAAAGATTTATTTATTTATTTATTTGACAGAGACAGGGACAGCGAGAGCAGGAACACAAACAGGGGGAGGGGGAGAGGGAGAAGCAGGCTTCCCGCTGAGCAGGGAGCCCAATGCAGGGCTCGATCCCAGGACCCTGAGATCATGACCTGGGCCGAAGGCAGCTGATTAACGACTGAGCCACCCAGGCGCCCCTAGAATAAATGTTTCAATTGAGATTTAGGATGTTTCTTTTAAAAAAACCCTTTTTAGATTATTTTCATATGAATTACATTTTAGAATTACAGGTATAACATAATTTTTGTTGCTTTGTTGTTGTTTTAACAAGAAAAAGAGGGGGTTTATGTTTTATGCCTACATTTCCTGCATGTTGGGGCATTATAGTATCTCAGAAATCAGGCCAGTCAGAATTTGATTTCTGATTTAAGCATTAGTTTTGGAACTTAGGCAAGTTACTTAACATCTTTGAAGTTTAAGGGTTCTTATTTGTAAAACTGGGAGATTAAGAGTACCTCACTGTGACCGTCTTTGTGAGGATTACCTGAGAGTAATTTAGCTTAGTGCCTGGCACACAGTTAATGCCTAGGCAGTGTCAGCTGTGACTGTGGGGATGCTTCTAATGACTGGCAGCTGGTGGTGGCCTTGCTCGTTCTGGGGTCAGTGTTAGCAACTGCCTCTGGCTGTTCTCATCTATCTGCTTTTCTAGATTTGTGATTTTTTTTTTAAGGAATTAGTAACCAAGGGTTCAAGTTATGAAAAGTAATAAGACTCAAAATATTCAACCATACATTATCTGTGTTCCATTCTACTCCCTTTCTCAAATAAATCCAATGTTTATTAATCTTTCATCACAGTGTTTTATTTATTTTATTTTATTTTATTTTTCTCCTTCAAATTTGTCCTGTTTAGAGAGTCCACATTGTACTAATGAATCTTCTAGAACATTGGGGGGGGGGGGGATAAATGTATACAAGATATGGCTTCTATTTCCTGGAACTCACAGGTGACTAAGAGACACAGGGCAGGTGTAGTAACAACTCCAGTATAAATTAGGATAAATACTAGATGCCTGACCCCTGGAAAGTGCTATAGGAAGTCAGAAGAAAGAACTGATTCCAGCAAGGCTGGCCTTGGAGAACTTCACTGAGAAGGTACATTAACAATTGAATCACAGTGATTATGGTTTCAATAGACACAAAGATTTGGAAAAAAACAAAAACACTGTTGACAGAATAAAGAAGAGAAGGAAAGGAGTGGAGAAAAGAGAGAAAGGAGCCAAAGCTGTAGTGGGAATTCGTGTTCTCCCACAGGGGCTTCCTGAAAACTCACTTATTTTGGCAGAGGGGCAAAGTGAGCAGACCTGTGCTTTGCCCTCAGAACATCTGAGATTTTCCTCTGAACAGATGACTCTTTGAGAGAGCTTGCCACATGCTTATTTACCTTTTTTCCTAGGCAGATTTTTTTCCCCATTGCAGTTTTCCATTGTAAAGCAAGAGAAAGTTGATGAGGCCATTTAGTTTGTCAAAAATCTGTCTAAAAGGTAGAAACTGAGAACACATCTGCTGAAAATGCAGACTGAAAGAGTTTAATTAGGTAAATTATTGTGTGATGAATCTTTTACATTCTGGGGGGCAGTGAGTCTAATATTGAACTTGGCTGTATGTCACTGTGATTTACTCACAGATTTAACTTATTAAGTTTTATTTATAAAGGAAAGTCCAATCAATCATTTTATACTTTTTTGGGTAGTGTCTGTTTTTCTTCAGGGAACATTTGTCTATTTCTTGATATGTAATACATAAAGCATTATTGATACATGAATAATTAAAATTAAATATTCCACCCTCCAGAAGCTTACCATACGTAGAAAAGATGAGCTAAAACAGCACCTTGTCATTTTCAACAATAAAAGTTTCAAATGTTGCAAACATAACATGCGTAATTTTTGCAGTATAATCTTCTTTGGTAGTGGGAGGGATGTTGGGGAATCTTGAATGCTGTCTTGAAAGAGGTCCTAACTAAGCTAAGTTTTGAAAGGTGAATATGATGTAGTTTTGAATGTAGGTAGGTGGGATCTGGAGCCGATGTCCAAGAAAGAATTCTTGAGATGCCTTCGGTGCAGAAGGGTGGTTTTATTAAAGCATGGGGATAGGACCTGTGGGCAGAAAGAGCTGCTGCCCCAGGGTTGTGAGGGGTGGCTGATTATATACTTAGGAGTAAGGAAAAAGGGAGGTTTCAAAAGAACTTTCATATGCTAAAGAGGACCTACAAGATATTGGAAGCCTTTCCATTGTCAAGTTAAGGTTGTTTTTCCCTCTAGCAAAGCATTAACATTAAGACAGTTGGTTCAAGCTCTATTACAGAGCTGTAATCATCAAGATAGTATGGTACTGGCACAAAAACAGACACATAAATCAATGGAACAGAATGGAGAACCCAGAAATGGACCCTCAGCTCCATGGTCAACTAATTGACAAAGCAGGAAAGAATATCCAATGAAAAAAAGACAGTCTCTTCAAAAAATGGTGTTGGGAAAATTGGACAGCCACATGCAGAAGAATGAAACTGGACTATTTCCTTACACCATACACAAAAATACTCAAAATAATTGAAAGACTTACATGTGAGACAGGAATCCATCAAAATCCTTGAGGAGTACACAGGCAGCAACCTCTCTGATCTCGGCCGCAGCAACTTCTTGCTAGACACATCTCCAAAGGCAAGGGAAACAAAGGCAAAAATGAGCTCTTAGGACTTCATCGGGATAAAAAGCTTTTGCACAGCAAAGGAAACAGTCAACAATACCAAAAGGCAATCCACAGGATGGGAGAAGATATTTGCAAGTGTCTTATCAGATAAAGGGCTAGTATCCAAAATCTATAAAGAACTTATCAAACTCAACACCCAAAGAACAAAGAATCCAATCAAGAAATGGGCAGAAGACATGAACACATTTTTCCAAAGAAGACATCCAAATGGCCAACAGACACATGAAAAAGTGCTCAACATCGCTTGGCATCAGGGAAATCCAAATCAAAACCTCAATGACATACTACCTCACACCAGTCAGAATGGCTAAAATTAACAAGTCAGGAAAGGACAGATATTGGCGAGGATGCAGAGAAAGGGGAACCCTCCTACACTGTTGGTGGGAATGCAAGCTGGTGCAGCCACTCTGGAAAACAGTATGGAGGTTCCTCAAAAAGTTAAAAATAGAGCTACCCTGCAACTGAGCAATTGCACTACTAGGTATTTACCCCAAAGATAACAAATGTAGTAATCCGAAGGGGCAACGCGCACCCCAATGTTTATAGCTACAATGTCCACAATAGCCAAACTATGGAAAGAGCCTGGATGTCCATTGACAGATGAATAGATAAAGATGTGGTGTGTGTGTGTGTGTGTGTGTGTGTGTATAGGAATATGACTCAGCCATCAAAAAAAAAGAGATTTTGCCATTTGCAATGAAGTGGATGGAACCAGAGGGTATTATGCTAAGTAAAATAAGTCAATCAGAGAAAGACAATTATCATATGATCTTATTCATATGTGGCATTTAAGAAACAAAAACAGGATCATAGGGGAAGAGAGGGAAAAATAAAGCAAGATGAAATCAGAGAGGAAGACAAACCATAAGAGCCTCTTGATCATAGGAAACAAACTGAGGGTTGTTGGAGGGGAGAGGAGTGGGGGATGGGGTAACTGGATGATTGACATTAAGGATGGCACATGATGTAATGAGTACTGGGTATTATATAAGACTGATGAATCACTGACCTCTGCCTCTGAAACTGATAATGTACGTTAATTAATTGAATTTAAATTTAAAAGAATTAAAAAAAAATATGCCAGCTTAAAAAAAGACAGTTGGGAGTTTCCTTCTAGAAGTTAGGTTATTGATAAGAATGCTTTTTTTCTTGAAATCACCAAGACATTTGTAAACTGTGGGAGATTCATGCCTTGCTGGACTGTGATCTTTGTTAGTTAACAATTTGTTTTTCCTTCCCTTAGCTTTAGGGCAACCAGGAGTGCCTGAGGAATGTCACACATATTCCACCTGGGAGTGAGGGTTGGGGATTTCAGTGTATCAGCTTGTGCTTTGCCCTCGGCTTGCCTTCTGCTCCCTCATCAAATAAATATTTTCCAGACCACAAAGGTTGCAAGAATTGTGTTGAATGGGCATATGGGCACATAAAAAGGCATGGAGGAATTGGAAGATAACACCTCTTTAGGAAACCATAAGCAGTTCAGAGCTGAGAAACCAAAAGGAGTAAGATGAAAAAGTGACAGCAAATAAGGCCAAAGAGGTAGACAGAGCCCCAAGAACAATGAATCAATTCTGTGAGCAGATCTTTTTTTATACTTAAAATGGGTAGGCCAAAGGAGTCAGCTCTTTTGAGCTATGGGCTCAGAGTAAGATGCTAGTTCTGGATAAGGTGCTTTGGGGAGGACTCAGGTATTTCCCGATTATTAAACCCAAATGAACTTACAGAGTATGTGTGTGTATGATTTTCATTTCATTTAAGAATGAATCTTAAAAAGCTTTTATTGTTATAAACTTACATCCAAATCAACATATAACAACTACATGGCATTCCTTTTAGCAGAGATATTGTTGTTTAATTGTTGGACATGAAGATTATTCAGACTTATGTTATAAATAATTATGTGATGTGTGCTTTTCAACTTGTATAATTTTCTTAAGGGTCCACTTTTATTTTATTTTATTTATTTATTTTAGATTTTATTTAAATCCAAGTTAGTTAACGTATAGTGTTTTGTTAGTTTCAGGAGTAGAATTTAGTGGTTTATCAGTTGCATATAATAATGCTCATTACATCAAGTGCCCTCCTTAATGCCCATCACCCACTCACCCCATCCCCCTACCCACCTCCCCTCCAGAGGATCCATTTTTGGAAGTGAATTTTTAGGATAAAATCTTGAGATTGTTATAATATTGACAAATTACCATTTACTTATATATCAACTTATATACCTACTAGCAGTATATCTAATAGAATTTATAGATTTTTTTTCTCTTTCCAAAATGAATCATTGCTTTACATATTAACTTATACATAGGCAGGCATAATTTATTTTCTGAGTTTATCTTATAAACAATAACCTTTCCCACAAAAATCTACTGATGAAGAAAAATGTTATTAAAAAGATCTTTTAAACTGGAACTTCTTTAAACACCAGAAACAATTTCATAGCATGGCAAAAAAAAAAAAAAAAAAAAAGGAATAAAAAATACTCCATGGCAACTTTCTTGGAAAATTCAACTAAAAATACTTTAGAAAGTAAATATATTTGAACTTATATTTAACTAAAATAGATTTTAATCACAATTATTAAATGAACAAAAATATTTATGTTTTGGTGTTTAAAAGTATTATAGCACAAATTTGATTTTTGTAATTAATTCATATATAATACAACAAAATTATATATAATTGTTTTGATCAGTTTTTTCAAAGTCATCTCTTTATCTTTCGTTATCACTTTCATTCCTTTTTCAAGTGTCTATCTTGTAGAAAGTATCATTGAATTTCTCTTCCTAGAGTATTACCTGGTCTAACTTTCTAGATTCTTACCAACTGAGGATCCAGATTAAGGATCCAGATAATAAGATTAAGGATCTTGTTTATTGTTGTGTTACAGGTGATTCCAGCAGTTCTCCATCACTTCCATTGCTTTTATAAAATCTTGTGTCTTTGGCTGCATTATTTCTCTTGATTATTATTTGATATTATATATATAATATCTGCAATTAGCAAGAGATTTTCCAGAGAAACATGGAATGAGCTGATGGAAATAGACACTAGAATGTGGGTGGAATATTTGAGTGGAACTAAGGGACCAATTAAATGATCAATGTAATTGGAAATATTTTCATATTATAAAAACCTTTATTTCCTTACAAAATGAGGGAACCATCTGGCCAAATGGCATCTTTGTGTCATTTAGAAAAAGGTACGCACTCTAGGTAGACACAACTTCCAAATTGCATGTCTTGGATTCCTGCAGAGAATAACCTGCCAACCATACATGGTGGCCAAACTGTTGGACACAATTACAAAATCTTACGGTAATAGGAGAACAAGTAACAAGTAATCAGACAATTTAGTTACTAAAAAAATAATGATATTAATAGCAAAATTTATTGATTCAATATGGAAAACTCTGCAAAAATTATTACAAATAGACAAGATGCTTAGCTGATTGTCACTTTTTTTTTAAAGATTTATTTATTTGACAGAGAGAGACACAGCGAGAGAGGGAACACAAGCAGGGGGAGTGGGAGAGGGAAAAGCAGGCTTCCTGCTGACCAGGGAGCCTGATGTGTGGGGCTCGATTATCACCTTAATTCAGTGACTAATGCAGGCAGTCCAATAGTAAAGTATTGCCTTTATTGACAGAAGGAAGTCTCATGCCTGCCTTTATGCAGATGAATAAATAAGGTTCTATAGCTGTTCTTCTGTTTAACATACTTTCTCTTTTCTATGCATTCTCAAATTTCTTTAAGTCAAATATCATCTCTAATATGAGCCTTTGCTTGTCCCCTGATGTGATTTTTCTCTTCACTGAGCTTCTGTACTTTCTAGATTAGACATTCATTACACCACTTATCACAATTCTGCTCTGTATTAAACATATAAATGTATGTCACCCCTTCCTACATAGGGCAATAATGACATTTTACTTAACACTTAAAGTGTTAAGTAACACTTAAAGTGTTAACTTGGTTAAACCAAGTTAAATTAATGTTGAATAAACAAATGGATTTCAAAACATGGAAGTTGAGTGAACTGATGAGAAACATTTTAAATTTTATATTTAAATTATTTTACCTTGGATATGTTATATTGCCCATGACACATGTAAAAGGAGCAAGAAATGTGTGAATTGATGCATGTCTCTCTGACTTTTGTCCCCTCACTCATACAGTTCCCCTCTTAAGGGGCAGCAGTGTTGCTGTAACTTACTTATCATTCCAGAAATAATCTTTATAAATATAAGGAAATATGTAAATATAGTCCACCCTTTTAAGCCCAAATTGTAGTAGCATATTATAAACATTGTTCTGTACTTTGCTTTACTCTATTAAAATATATTGTGGGGACCTTTCCATAGATTGCAGTTTCCAAAAAGCTTCCACATTATTTTTTTAAACCAATATTATTCTGAAAGGCATTCAAGATATTTTGAATTTACAGAAAAATGTTGCAATTAATAACCTTGTATATATATATTTTTTTTCTATATATACATATATATATATACTAGTATATTGAAAGATTCAGAAATGGAATTTCTGCATTAAAAGATGTGTGCCAAATTCCCTTCATAAGAGCTGTAACAATTAAAAATCCCTAACCCCACAGTGGAAGAAAGTGCCTGTTTCCTACCTCTCCCCAGTCCAGTGTATTTCCTTCCTTCCTTCCTTCCTTCCTTCCTTCCTTCCTTCCTTCCTTCCTTCCTTCCTTCCTTCCTTTTTTTAACTTTTGCCACTCTCAAAGGTAAAAAAATGGTATCTCAACACTCTTTTGGCTTGCATTAAGAATGAAACTGAGCGGGACGCCTGGGTGGCTCAGTTGGTTAAGCATCTGCCTTCGGCTCAGGCCATGATCCTGGTGTCCTGGGATGGAGTCCCACATCAGGCTCCTTGCTCAGCAGGGAGCCTGTTTCTCCCTCAGCCTGCTGCTTCCCCTGCTTGTGCCCTTTCTCTCTGACAAATACATAAATAAAATCTTTAAAAAAAAAAACGAAACTGAGCATCTTTCCATACATTTCAGAACAATTTATATTTTCTTTTCTCTTAACTTTTTGTTTAGATCTTTTGCCCATTTATGTATTGGACAATTGGTCTTTTCTTACGGATTTGTCAGAACAATCTTTACTAAGGAAGAAAATCCTTTGTCTGTTATATAAGTTCCAACTATTTTTCTCTTGGCTTGTAATTTGCCTTTGTACAATTTATAATGTTTCTTCCATTTCAGAAATGTATGTTTTATGTAGCTAGGTCAACAATGTAAAAAACAATTTTAAGTTCTTTCCCTTTCACCATGGACTGTATATAGAAAACTATGCATGAATTACAAATGCAAGAGATTTGCATTAGGCATAAATAAGTTTTAAGAAAGGGGTTATCATTTGAACTCATGTTGCAGGAGTTTAGTATCTTTCTCCAGAGATAGATTATGGTAAAAGAATGGTCATAGTCTCTAAGTATATCCAGCTTGAAAGAAGATGTGGCCCTGTGGATAAAGAATGGTATTCAAAAGAGTACTGAATAAAACAGTACCCTCCCACAGTTCCACAGAGATCATTTGGTTTATTTTCCCCAAGATCTCAATTAGGAAATGGGGGACTAGCTTGTCATGCTTCTCACAGTGAATAACTGGTGGCCTTGGGACCA
The DNA here is from genome assembly GCF_029215605.1 of Mirounga angustirostris. Classification (NCBI taxonomy): domain Eukaryota; kingdom Metazoa; phylum Chordata; class Mammalia; order Carnivora; family Phocidae; genus Mirounga; species Mirounga angustirostris. Next base: position 18,300,248 of record NW_026991725.1, read on the forward strand.
GTTGTCCAAGACGTGGCCCTGCTCTAGTGTCGTCAGCAGGATGTTGGCCCACACAGAATGCTTTCTCTCAAGCTGAAACCAACAGTAAATAAAACAGGGATGAACTGAACAAAATCACATCTGCTGAAGCCCAACTGACTGGAAATTCCCTTTTGAAAGTTTCATGTGATTTGTCCTTTTACAGCATTCAAATCGATAAAAGAAAAGCATGTGTACAATGAACTTGAAAAGTGTGCTTATCAGAAAAGAAAATTTTAAAGATTCATTTATTTATTCTAGGGAGAGCACAGTGGGGAGGGGCAAAGAGAGGGGGAGAGAGACTCTCAAGGAGACTCCTTGCTGAACCCAGGGCCTGATGGGGGTCTCGATCTCACAACCCTGAGATCACGACCTAAACTGAAACAAAGAGTTGGATGCTTAACTGACTGCACCATCCAGGTGCCCCGAAAAGTGTGCTTTTCAAATGAAGGTCTCTAAACAATGCATTGGTGTTTTCATGGCATTGATCTGTCCCTTTTTGGCTAATTAACTGACTTAGATAAGAAAACACTTCCAATAAAATTATGTGAATAGAAAATAAAATTTAGGGGTACCTGGGTGGCTCAGTCAGATGCTCAAGACTCTTGATTTCAGCTTGGGTCATGATCTCAGAGTCAGTTGAGCATCTGACTCTTGATTTCAGCTTGGGTCATGATCTCAGGGTCATGGGATTGCGCCCTGCATCAGGCTCCATGCTTGGAATTCTCTCTTTTCTTTTCCCTCTGCCTTCCCACCTGCTTGCATGAGCTCTCTCTCTCTCTCTCTCAGAAAAAAAAAAAAGGAAAAGAAAAAAACATTAAAAAACATTAAACATTAAACAAGGAAAAAACATTAAAAAAACATTTCCCAAAAAAGGAAAAGAAAATACATTTTTAAAATTTAAAACACTTCAGGGCTTCATTCACCTCTGGAATATGAATCAAATCAATATCCTAAAAACTTCCTAGGTTGAAGGTCCTGAAATGAATACACATAACATGTACATGCACTTATGTAAGCTTGTTCAAGTCTTTAAAAATATGCATTAAAAACTATAGACTTGATATTAATTAGAATAATATCACTAATACTACCTTAGGACAACAGCTACCTTTAAGGAGCGAACATCCAGACTCTAACATTTATTCTACAGAGATATCTTAGACATAATCAGTGAAGGATAGTCTCACTATTAATTCTATAACTGAGTCCTATGCTTGCCAAGAATCTTGCAATGAACATTAAAACCTTTATTTCTTATATAAAATTTGTTTACCATTGAGAATAAATCAAGAATGCAGATGAAACTTTAGCTCCTGGTCAAGGCTGCCAGATTCCTAAAAAATATTGTCCAAAGTATGGAAATAGATAAATGTAATGATTCAGTGGACAGAAGGAAGAATGGAAGACACTATAATAGAATGAAGCCATAACAGATGGTTAGTAAGAGATGTGGAACAAGTATAATTGGAAATTGGTAGGGTATTGGTAGTATGTAGGAGTTATAAAAAGGGCAGAAGGTGGTGTTATGTGTAAAGCACAAACTGAAAAAAGTTTAGTATTGTGGCTGTACACACTGGTAAAAGCCAGAGTAATAGAGGACAGGTCAAGGGTTTGTATACATGTCCAAGTAAGAGCATGGATGGGAGGGAGGGACTCTCAGGGCTTTGTAGTCTGCTTTTCTTTCTTCGTGGACAAATACCAGCAATTTAGTGTTCCAAATACCAGTTCTGTTCTTTGCTGTCTGCAATGCATCTTTTTTTTAAATCGTACTATTGCATTTTTATTTCCTTGCAATTATTTTTTAGCTAATGTAGTCTCTTGGCTTATCTGACTATACGCTTCATATAGATTTCTCTATGTATTTGGTGAGTACCAAATCTTGATGAAGCAACTTTTTAAAGAAAAAAAATCTGAATATTAAAATTATATTAAGGGAGGGGCATCTGGGTGGTTCAGTTGGTTAGGCAGCAGACTCCTGATTTCATCTCAGGTCATGATCCCAGGGTCCTGGGATGGAGCCCCGTGCCAGGCTCCTCACTCCGCGGGGAGTCTGTTTGAGGATTTCTCTCCCTCTCCCTTTGCCCCTCCTCCCACTTGTGCGATCTCTCTCTCTCAAATAAATAAATAAGTCTTAAAAAAATTATGTTAAGGGATATTATCTTCCTCTCATTTTTAGAGTGATGAGGGATTTTCCTTGTTCTAAGGTAATTTTTTACCAGCCTAAGGCTGAATGTTTGCTTATTCATCATCATACAAGAAGTAATCTTTTCAGACTTAATGGTCAACATTTGAAAGAGTTCATGGATTACTATTTAGCTTCCTAAGTAGTTAATGAGATGTAAATTAAAACGACAGCGAAGTATCATTACACACCTATCAAAATGACAAAAATTTAAAAGCCTGACAATGCTAAGTATTGATGGGATATGGAATAACAGGAATTCTTTAATACTGCTGATGCAGTACAAATTGGTATAATTGCTTTTAAAAATATGTGTTTTCTGATAATGTTCAATATATGATCAAGAACCCAGTGATTTCAATATTAGATATAGAGAAATTTACATATCTTGTTATGTATCATGTTATAAGCAAAAGATTATTTATGGCCATATTCATAAATAGTCCCAGATTTGAAACAACACAAATGTTCTTTAACAGGGGAATAGATAAATACATCCAAGTATATCTCAACAATAGGCTGTTTTATATCAATGATGTAAACAAACTATACTCATGAATTATAAAATTAATGAATCATACAAATAATGTTAAATAAAAGAAACAAGAGAAAAAATAATGTGTGCAGTATGATTCCATTAATATCATGTTTAAAACAGAAACAAACTAAATTTTTCAGTTATGTATATATTGGCAACAAGTCTCTGAAAAGGTAAAGAAATGACTCATCATAATACTAGGATAAAGGTTACTTTTGTGGGGATGGGAGTGGGAAGGCTGGAGACTTCTGAAATATTAGCAATGTTCTATTTCTTTTTCTAAGTTATTTAAATATAAATATATAATATCTTTTATTATGTATTATATATATTACATATATGCTATGAAAACAAAATTTGTATATAAATATACATTTACAAGTATATAAATATTATATAAAATCAGTACTTTTGTAATAAGTTATAAACATCAGCATTTATAGTCACTAAACTGACATTGTTTTATGTACTTTTCAATATATGTGTTTATACAATATTTTTTAATAAAAAATAAAAGAGAGATACAACTACCTACCTATTGGAGCATCCACAGTCTAGAACGATGACAACACCAAATGCTGTGGATGTGGAGCAACATGAACTCTCATACATGACTGGTGGGAATGCACAATGTCACAGCCTCTTTGGAAGTTTTTTTTTTTTTCCTTTGGAAGTTTCTTATAAAATGAAACAACTCTTACCATGTGATTTAGCAGTTGTACTCCTTGGTATTTATCCAAAGGAGTTTAAAATTTGTCCACGTGAAAACCTGCACATGGGTGTTTATAGCAGCTTTCTTCATAAATGCCAGATCTGGAAAACAACCGAGATGTCCTTCAGCTGGTGGATGGATAAATAAGCTGTGGTACATCCACATAATGGGATGTGATTCGATGCTAAAAAGATAGGAGCTATCAAGCCATGAAAATATATGGAGAAAACTTAAACACATATTACTAAGGGAATGAAGTCCATTTAAAAAGCTGTATACTGTATGACTCTATCTGGTATTCTGAAAAAGGCAAAACTATAAAGATAATAAAAAGATTAGTGGTTTCCCAGGGTGGGGGAGGGGGAGAGATGAATAGGCAGAGCACAGAGGATTTTTAGGGCACTGAAAATACTTTATATGATATTGTATTTATGGGTACATGTCATTTTAGATTTCTCTAAACCCATAGACTATACAACACCAAGAGTGAACCCTAAGATAAATAATGGTCTTTGAGTGATTATGATGTGTCAGTGTAGGTTCATCCTTGGTTAAATAAGTAAGTAAGTAAGTAAATAAATAAATAAATAAAACCACTCTCGTGAGTGATGTGGAAAATGGGGGAGGCTATACATGTATGGGGGTGGAGAGTATATAAAAATATATACCCCACTTCCTCTTAATTCTGTTGTAAGTGTAGAACGGTTCTAAAAGGATAAAGCCTTTAAAATAATGAAATAAAATAAAAGCAAGAGTGCATGTATTTCTTTGGTCCCATTCGTTGTCAAATTAGGAGACTTGAAGAAGTAGACATATCAAAAGGAAAAAGGCAATAAGCAATGCAATAAATGATCATTATTTGTTGATACATTTAACTTTGCCAGTGAACCTCACCAGACACTGACCTTGGAGTTCAGTTTGATTCATGTGTTCACTCTGATGCCCAGCCCTGGGCCTTGTAATGACCACTGGTCAAAAGTATTTGTTAGAAGTGTAAATGAATAAATGAATTATTGAAGAATTCTCTATGGTCAGCTACTATGAACCTTAGAAAGTGCATGCATGTGTGTGTGTGTGTGAGAGAGAGAGAGAGAGAGGGAGATAGAGAAACAGAGACAGAGACAGAGAGACCGAGAGAGGGAGATTAGGGAGAGGCTTTTTATTTTTGTGATGGTAACAAGATCTAATTTAGGGGATAATAATAGCCAATAACTCTGAAAAACAAACTGAGGGTTCTAGAGGGGAGGGGCGTGGGGGGATGGGCTAGCCTGGTGATGGGTATTAAGGAGGGCAAGTTCTGCATGGAACACTGGGTGTTATATGCAAACAATGAATCATGGAACACTACATCAAAAACTAATGATGTAATGTATGGTGATTAACATAACATAATAATAAAAATAAATAAATAAATAATAATAAAAAAATGATAGCCAATAAAGTAAGAAAACTACAAAATTGTCCGCAAGTCCTATATAGCATGTAAAGCAGTGTTTACATGCATCAATAGACAAGTTCTATTATTTATATGTAGAAGTGAGATGGATAGAGATGTTAGACAAATGAACATACCTAGAGACAAACTGAAAAGTTACTTGTGGAAAAAAGAGAATTTAGGGGGTCATTTGCAGAATTGGGAAGTTGGGGTAGGTAAAGCAATAGGGAACTTAGGTTCAGCTAGACAAATTCAGAATCATTTTCTGCTAAGAAGTGAATGTATCCCAAATGAATAGTTTTGGACACACGCAGATGAGTGTTTATTATGGCCTTTATGCAAAGAGGAAAAGTATAATGGCAATTATTCCAATTTCACTGGCTTCTGGACAGTGTGTCTCATAATACTGGGTTCTATCTGTAAATAATACATAGATAAGTCTGTATTAATTTACTCAAAGTTCTAGAATAATATTCAAAATATTGATCACATTTCTCCTTTCTTCCTGAACAGTTGCACCCTAAAGTTAGTAGGTGGAGCAAAGTAGACATTGGTTTTGGGTAAGGAGGAGTACAGTGGCTTAGAACAGGGGAGAAGGGGGACATCTGCTCAGTAGGGCTGACTGACATGGATGTCAGAAACACAGTAAGCTGAGGAGCTCATCCTCATGGTGGTGCAATTTGGTTTTGGGAGTAAAAGTACCAACAGGTTGAGGAAGGCAGTTCTACAGATGAGAGACTGGGCATGACATCAGAGTCCAAGCAAGGTAAGGAGAGTGTCCATGGGGAGGGTGGCCAATCATATTGTATCAGAGACATGCAGCTTGAGGAGGGTATCTGAATCAAGTAATGAGAAATTAAACAAACCCAAATTGAGGGACATACCACAAAATAACTGGCTTGTCTATTCAAGAATGTCAAGGATATGAAAACCAAAGATGGAGAAACTGCTCCAAACAGAAGGATATTAAAGTGACCTGATAACAAAATGACAATAAATTTGAACAACTTGCTATTGTTATGAAGGACATTTTGGGACACTTGGTGACGCTGGAATGGAATCTGAGGATGAGATGATACTATAACAACATTAATTTTCTGCTTTTGTGGCTCTATTGTGATCGTGTTGGAGAATGCCTTCATTTGTAAGAAATATACACTATAGTATTGGGGCTGATAGGGCACCAGGTCAGTCTATGCACTGCTGATGAAATTCAAACTCAGGTCAGTTAAATAATTACACAACTGGTGGTTGAACTGGTTTTGAACCTATAGCTGTCTAATTCTTTTCATTGGATCTCACCCTTGCTTCTCTGAGTATTCAGTGAGTACTCTGAGGGTTCCTTGATTCTCTGGGTAAATTGTAGCCATTCTGCATCTCAGTTTTTCCTATTAGGAGTGTCCAATAATACAGAGAAAAACTGAATATATACTGTGAGATTACTGTGGGAACGTTTACAAAATGGCATTCCTGATTAATGTAGCCAGGTGCAGCCCAAATGGGACTACCTCGGAGAGCTTTCTCCCTGTGTCTGTTTCCCTCTGTTGGTTCTAAGTTCTGTGAGAGCTGACACCTTGTCTGTTCAGTTCTATCTTCCATAGCCAGCATGGTGTCTGGCACAGAGGAGGTCCTCGAACTTGTTGAAGACATGAAGACAAAAGGAGAGTACAGTTTACTGAGCTACTCCATAATTCTCCAGGAATCCCATTTTGAAGTCCTCCACTATTAAATGATCATTTACCATCAATCTTCCTGGAATGACTTGAGCTTTTGTGCACCTTCCCAGTTACAAACCCCCAATAAGCCTGTCATTGACCCTGTCATTTCAGAGCTTTGTGTTGGAGAAATTGTCTTGCCCTGGCTCTTCCTCACAATGGTGCAAGAATAAAGCTAAATATGTTATCACATACATTTTTAGTAATAACAGCTACTCTCTTTGGTCCTCGCTGACCTACATTATGCTTCAGCACGGTGATGGGAAGGGTAGAGGTGGAAGTCAGGCAGATAGAGGAGCCCAGCTATTAACACTCCTTTTCTGCAAGGTTAACAGTGTTCTCGTTTGTGGACTGGAGAAAAGAGGCAGAATTTTGTCTCTCATTTAGCTGGATTCACAGAGAACAAGTTGAATTACTGAATTTCATGAGAGTATAATCATCCCCATGGCAACGGAATTCTATCCATGGTGGTGATTTCACTATTGCATCAAAGATTCACATATGGTTTTTATTTATTTTTTGGAAGGTGACAGATCCTTATTCTAATATTGCATATTGGCATCAGAAAAAGGAAAAAACTCAAAAGTTAGTGATGAGATAACAGACGTTTTAAACTCAATGTTCTCTCTTGTTAGTCAGCCCCAGTGAGAAAGTTGCTCTCTTTTAAGGTTTAATTTTGAAACTTTCCTTTTCTCACATTCTGATGTGGTAAATGGCTGCATTCTATTTCTATCAGACTGACATGATCAGTCAGCCTTCAGATCCCAAACATGTTTGCAAACCATCTGTTACATTTACTAACAGAGTGAAACAAAAGATCTGGCACTTGACAGTGTTTCAGATATTAACTTTGAAGCCTCATGAATTTGCTTAAATCTGCTGGTATGTTACATTCAACTATCTACATTCCAGAAACTTGCACAGAACCTTTACCCAAAACCCTGTGATTTCTTTCCTAAATGCTATCATTAGCATGCAGAAGGCAAGCTGCAAGCAGCCTAGTGCCTTTAACATAAAACAGTATATTACTCTTGGAAAAGGAGCTAGATTTGTAAATATTTTATTATATTCTTCTTGAACATAAACATGCAATTATTCAAATCCACACCCTATGCTTATACACTTGAACTGTGCTATTTGCCAGGGATCCATAAAGTGATGTCAGATGAATAGAATTAGGGGATTAGAGGGTAAACCCCATTTAGCAGTAATTTGGGGGTAGATGATATTTTGTGCTTAGCTAAAGGGTTCTCCAGAGTATGGCAGAAAATATTGTTCTGGTTGGAAAGAGATGAGCCATTGGGCAAAGCTTTTCATCATTTCATGACTGTTTCTTTGCCAGAGTCCCATTGAGTAAAGCATAGGGCAAAAATACTGTCAGCATGGAGTGGTTGTGAGTGACAGTGGTTGCAGACCCATGTGTTTGTACCTTGTACCACTGTGTACAAAGCGTTCTGTTTACATGATCGCACTTACTCCTGATTTCAATGACCCTGTGAGGGGATAGAACAGGTATTCTCTACTCTCTGTAGAAGAGGAGCTAGATTCAAACAAGTAACAGGTTTCATTTAAAATCCTGAAGTTAGTAACAGAGAGAGCTGAAGGTGGGGGGACTAACCATTCTGGTTTTCCTGGGACTGCCAGGGCTCCAGGGACATGGGACTTCCATTTTAACACTGAGGGGTCTCCTAGTTGTGAGACTTTCTTTGTTGAAACTTAGGAACATCCTGGACAAACCAGGACAAGTTGGTCACCTTGGCTAGAGGAATTCTGATCTCAATCCTGTTTCCCTTCTGGAATACTTTAGAGTTCATAGGTCTGTTTCAGTCATTTGGTTTACTCAATGTACCTTTGGGCTCTCAGGCTGGAAATCTGAGGCTTATAAGGCTAACGTATCTCGCCATGAGTTTCATAGGTTTACATGTTTTCCACTGTGCATAAGACAGGATTTATCCTCAGTCCTTTGATTTGCATTCTTCCTTTACATGAAACCTCAGGATATATGCCAGAAGAACACTATGCCCAGAACCTACAGTAAAATTCTGGAATTAATCAGACAAAAGAAGTAATTTGTAATGTACAGCTTTCATTTGGAAACAAACTACATTATCTACACATTGTTTGGTCTCAATGAAATATTTGTGCTGCCACAAAACCATTGCATATCAATAGTTTACATTGTGAGCTGCAAATTAATTCCAGCAGAAGCCTAATGTTCAGAGTCTCATTTTTCACTGTCATCTATATTTCTGGTGTTAAAAGCTCTGTATCTAATTCCCTGCTTTCCATCAGAATGCTGGCCTACCACAAGGTGACATCATCAGGAGCCTTGAAGAATACTGAGGTCTGGTGTGGCATATAAGTGGGACTCAGAAAACTAACTTTTTGGATCCAGTAATGCTGCTAGAAATCACCATCTGATGAGAACAATGGAAAGGAATGGACATTGTCAAACCCAATTAAATTGCAACTTTGGTTTCTCTGATTAAGTCAGTGATATGAGCAATTTTTTGGCATGTTCTGTTCAGAAGATACTGTTTCTAAATAGTAAAACAGATGATTTTTAAAAATTTTAACAGAAAGTCCAACTAATAAACACTGACTATATAGAAGCATAGAGACAACAAGAATGATTAAAGTCAGGTCTCCTTAATAAAGAAATAAAGTTTTTTATTGCACTCTGCTTTCTAAGAAAGAAATCCAGGTATAAATCTAACAAAACATATATAAGAATTGTATGCTGAAAACTACAAAACATTGATGAGGGAAATAAAAAGTATAAATAAATAGACAAACTGTGTTCATGGAATGGGAGACTTAATATTTAAAATATCAATTCCCTCCAAACTGATATAGAGGTCCAGTGCAATTACTAACAAAATCCCACAAGAAATTTTATAGATCTAGATATGATTTTCCTAAAATATATATGGAAATTCAAAGGAACATAGCTAAAATCATTTTGAAAAAGAAGAATAAAGTGGAAGGAAAAAAGCTACCAGATTTTATGACTTATTATGTAGCTACAGTAATCAAGACAGATACTGGTAGAGGGATAGACACATAGCTCAGTGGAATAGAGTAGAGAATGTGGAAATAGATCAACATAAAAATATCCTGCTTATTTTTGACAAAGGGACAAAAGTAATTATTGGAAGAAAATATAGCTTTTTCAGCGAATGGTACCAGAACAACTGGACATCAATAGGCAAATCAAACAAACAAGCAAAAAACCTCAACTGAAACTTCATGATTTTTCTTAAAAAAGAAATCCAAAATGGATCACAGACTTAAATATAAAAGTAAAACTATAAAACTTTTAAGAAAGAAAAAAACATAAGAGAATATTTGAGATCCATGGTTAGGTAAAAATTTCTTAGAGTTAACACCAAAAACACAATTCATTAAAAAAATTAATTGGCCTTCATATATATAAAAACAAAAGCTTTTGCTCTGAGAATGACCTTGTTAAGAGGCTGAAAGATAAGATACAGACTTGGAAAAAAGATCTGCAAACCATATATTCAACACAGGACTAGTACCTAGTATATGTAAAGAATTCACAAGACTCAACATGAAAGAAGATCAAACAATCCTATTAAAACATTGAAAAAAGATTTGGGAAGCCATTTCAATGAATAAGATATACAGATGTCCAATAAACACATGAAAGGATGTTCAATATCATTAGCCACTGACACCATGTCTAAAACTAATGATGTACTGTATGGTGACTAACATAACATAATAAAATTAAATTAAAAAAAAAACAAGATATCACTATAACCCCATGGTTAAAATAATAAAGAATAATGGCAATAGCAAATGCTATCAAGGATGCAGAAAAATTGGATGTCTCATACCTTGCTAGAGAGGATGTCAAATGGTAGTCATTCTGAAAAAAGATTTGACTGTTCTTAGCAAGTAAATATGCAACTATCATATGGCCCAACAATTGTACTCTTTGGCATTTATCCTAGAGAAAAAAACAAAAACTCACCACTAAACCTGTACACAAATGTTTATATCAGTTTCATTTGTACTAGCCAGAACTGGAAATAACCCAGATACCATTCAACAGGTAAATGGTTAAACAAGCCACACCTTGGAGTACTACCCAGCAACAAAAAAGGAACCAGACTATCCATATATGCAACAACTTCTACGAATCCTCAAAAAAAATACACTGCATGATAAAGTCAGTCCCAAAAGGTTATATAATGTAATTCCATTTATATAACATTCCTGAAATGACAACAGTTCTAGAAATAGAGGACAGAACAGCGTTTACCAGCAGTTAAGTAGGGAGTAGGGACAGGAGGGAAATACAAGTGGCTACAAAGGGGAAACATGAATGATCCTTGTGGTAATGGAAGTGTTCTGTATCTTGACTATCACTGGTAATATCCTGGCTGATACTGTACTATAGTTTTGCAAGTTGTTCCCTTTGGGGGAAATTGGGTAAGAGATACATAGAATTTCTCTGTCTTACAACAACACACAAATCTATTATTATTTCAAAATGGAAAAAAAAAGAATTACAAAATAAGTCCAGTTATAATCTTATAACATGTTTCATAGCATAACTAAGTGATGCCTTAGGTGATTTTAGTCACCCAGAATTTGCTGTGAAGTATTTTTTAGATATGATTAACATTTAAATCAGTAGACCTTGAGTAAAGCAGTTTACCCTCCATAATGTGGCTGGGCCTCATCCAACCAGTTGAAGGCCTTAAGAGAAAGGATTGAGGTACCCCATAGAAGGAATTTTACTTCCAGATCACTTTCAGACTTAAGACTGCAACATCAGCTCTTCCCTGCATCTCCAGCCTGCTGGCCTGCCCTGTAGATTTTGGACTTACCAGTCCCCGCAACTGCATGAGCCAATTCCTTAAAACAATCCCCTCCCCTCCCCTCCCCTCCCCTTCCCTCCCTTCCTCTCCCCTTCCCTCCCCTCCCCTCCCCTTCCCTTCCCCTCTCCTCCCCTCTTTCCTTCCCTTCCCTCTTCCATTTCCTTCCCTTCCCTCCCCTCTTCCCTTCCCTCTTCCCTCCCTTCCCTCTTCCCTCTCCTCCCCTGCCCTCTTCCCTTCCCTTTCGTCTTCCCTTCCCTCTTCCATTCCCTTCCCTTCCCTCCCCTCCCCTCCCTTCCCTCCCCTCCCCTCTGCTCTTCTCTTCTTTTCCCTCTTCCCTTCCCTCCCCTCCCTTCCCTCCCCTCCCCTCTTCCCTTCCCTTCCCTCTTCATCCCTTCCCTTCCCTCCCCTCCCCTCTCCTCTTCCCTTCCCTTCCCTCTTCTTTCTTTCTCTCTCTCCCTTTCTCCCTCTGTCTCTCTCTCCATATCCCATTGATTCCATTTCTCTGGAGAACCGTAACCAATACACAAGCAACCTAAGGGGAACTTTTTTGAAAATAAATACTTGAACCCTCTCAAGTACTTCTGTGATCAAAGTGTCTGCTGTTTCTCTGAGGCTACCTCTTCCCCTAGTACGTGTTCTCCCTTGCAAGTGACTTTGTTTGGGTCAGGGAATGACTTTGTGTCAGAGAACAGTCCTTTTGAGGGATTTGATGAGCCACAACCAACTCTTCTATAAAGGACATATGGAGAAGGCTAGTTATTCTCCAGAAGTATTGATATTTTTGTCAGATTTTTCTAAACAGCTTTCTGAGTTCAGTGACATTTCTTTAGGGAAAGAGTAAGTCCTCTAAGTAATCAAAGTTGCAGAAGGGATTACTTTGACAGGATGCAAGACAGAGGGGTAGAATGGGGAAGATCTACTGCAAACCAGCAGAAACAGAGAAATCCCACCAGGTATGCATTTCTTTTAAGACATATGCACATGTACATACATACACAGTTGTGGGGACCCAGGAGGAGATGCTATACAATTAGCCATGGCCCTGAGGAAGAACTATTTTTAAAGTGAAGGACACTCCTTCCTGAAAGAAAGAAAAACACACAGGACCATATACAAAAACCAAGAGATCCAATAAGTATATTTTATTTAAATGCTGAGGCTCTCTCTTCTCTAGTAGGTGGCAGTAAAGGTTATGTTTTTATATATATAAACAAAATGTTGCCAAGAAACATCTTGTTTCCAAAATATCTTGCCAGTTGGTTCTGAAAGAAAAAAAGGCCGTTCTGGATGAGTGGGTAAGAGAACAAAAACAATAGGGATTTTATCCATGAAGTAATGTGACTTGTATAAACACACATTCCAGAACTCATGTATCCCTATGAACGTTGTCCTTCAAGCTGACTGCTTTGTGTATGGGTCTCAGGGGTAGAGGAATACGTAGTGATACAAGCTATGTTTTGGCTCCTTTTTGGGAATCACAGCTTCAGGCAGTTTACAAACCATGCCAGAGCAGTAGTCACTTAGGAAATTGAGGCTTTACAAGGTTAAGTTATCCAAGAGCACAGTTTAGTAATTGACAGAGTCACGAGTTAATTCCAGTTATCTCTGACTCCTATCCTACCATATTCTTAACCACTGTATCATAATACATCTTACTAATTAAATTGACCAAAAATTGACCTGTTATGCTGTAGACATATAGTAGATAATAAAAATTAATACATACCATTTTTGCTGTCTTTTAGAAGCCCACAGATGGTTGACTTGATTTATGAATGATTCTTTTCAAATGTAAAATGACTGGAAGCAATGATCAGTCTTAGGTAAATTTCTATGTGACTGACTCTAAAAACAAGATAGTCAGGGAATTAAGGCAATTCAGAGAGTACATGAGTAAACATAGGGTAGGCAAGTCTACTTAGCTTTCCATGTGCATGCCTTTGCAAACAAAGATGGAAAAGTCCTTCCTTTTAGCTCCTCTTATAGGAGTTTGGCAATATGGTATGCCTCTGCTCTCGGAGGGGTCATTCTACTCACTGGATCATGTAATTAGTTCCTTTCTGTTTGGGGCTGGTCCCTGGCATTATGCATTTAACCTTGGCTAATTGGAGATGACTCCACTGTGAATCTCTGAGTAAAGAGTAGCGAGATCCTAAAGGTCACATCTTTGAGAAACTGGAAGCACTTCATCTGTGTTAGGAGGCGGTGATGGGTTGTGGGAGGTATATCTTAGAATCTAGATTGATTTCACTATTGTTCAAAGGCGTTGCAAGAGTAAATTCTAGGATATTTGATGTGATTTGCATAATAAGTAGAGTACTTCCCAGGGAGTGGATGCCTCATGACCTGGAAAAGACATCAGGCTAGAGGAAAACTCTATTCACCTTGTGTGAAAGGCTGATGGTCAACAGGTAACCCTGAAATGGCTGCATGCATTGTTTATGGCCAGCAATTCCTGATTAGTCAGTACTGTGCCTTACCAGTTGTTAAATGTTTTGAATATGAGTGAATGCTGATGGTGCTTCTGTAGTTAAAGATAGAATTGAACCCAAATGAGAGTAGATTACTGGCTATGAAGAGGTTGTTGAGCTGTAAAACATGAAGATTTCCAGGAAAATGACAATTGCATCTAACCTGTTATTTTATCTTTATTCTGCTAAAGGAAATACAGTCCCTTCTTAGATCAGGGAAACAACTCCAAAATCCCCTTGTTCTCACAGCAGAGAGTGAAAGTCATTGCTACTTATGGTCAAATCAAACAAAACACTGGCTCAAGAAACAGGTAGCAGTACAAGCTCAGGAGACCAGCAGCAGAATGGGAGCCACACTGAGGGAGGAAGGGAACCCACACATACTGTATGAGTCACTGGGAAAACAGAAGCATCATATAATTGTGATACATGCCATCCGTGGTTCCTGTCATTTTTCTCCAGCCAAAATTGGAAAGTGAACGTGAGGCGTTTTAGTTCCAGGGCATTTTGGGACTTTAAAATGTATATGTTGCAGAAGAGCTCATATTTATAGCTTTTTTATTGCAATACAACTTATTTTTAAACCAGTATGGTTTAAATTGGAGATGCTGTAATCAGCATACTGTGCTGTCCACTAGCATTATTTTTTAGTCTATCCAACTGGATATTCAAACCCAATAAAACATGTGATCCTATAAAATCACTTGGGCCATGGTCATGCATGCTGCCCAGATCCTGCATTGTAAATCCAGCCCATATCACTTAAAAACCCAAGTTACATGACCAGGGTGAACTGATATTGATATATCAGCCTCTGTCTCAGCATCATCCAGGAAATTACATAATTCCCCTCATGAACCTATTCTTCTAGTTCTCCCTTTTATCAATACCACTGATACCCTTCGTGTTTCTATGTTGTACCCTTCTGTTACCATAATAGAAACCTACAGTGTCACTTAAAAGAACATGTAATCATTTACTAGATGTGGAGTACCTACTACAGACCTTAAATTGTGCTGAATGTGGTGGCATTACAAAAAGAGATACTTAACAGTGGTGTCTAGCATAGGTAGTCCCAAGTAATGGAGGCGTATGGACTCTGGGCTTAAGCAGACCTGGCTCTGTCAGATAGAGCTCATGTTGCCCCCTTTGTAAGGTTGTAAAGAAAATTATAAGGTTGTTATAAAGGTGGAAAGAGACCATGCGTACATGTGAGGATCAGGCAGCAGGTCTGGCACATAGTAAGTGGTCATCAGGTGAGACCTATTTAAAGATGATAAATCATGCTTTTTGAAATATCATGAAACGTTTATTCCAGTTTGGTTCTTCAAAGATTATTACTATACCTTTTACATGTCACTTTATATCCCTGAATATTAATTTCCTCATCTATAAAAATGTGGTTCAATTAGCCTATTCTAAGAGTTTGTGATTCTAATGACGTTCACTCTGAACTGTTTCCCTCTGGGAAATACAGAATCAGTATTAGAGGGGACTTGTAAAATGAGTGAATTCTGAGATGATTGACAGAATCTAGAAATAGGACCAATAAGAGCTAGCTGCTGAGAAATTTTGAAGCCAAATAGTATAAAGCATGAGCAGCAAATGTGCTTGTGATTTAAGAGCTAAATTGAGAAGACAATGAAGAATAATAGGGTTGCATGCAAGGTCAGTCTTTTTATACTTTCCTGACTCTGCTTTCCACTTGTAACTTTTCATTCAGATGCATGATTTTTAGCGATGGTCCTAAACAAACTCCTTAATAAGGTGTAATCCCAGCAAAACCAAACAAAAACAAAACAACAGCCAAAATCTGTAGAGAAAAAAACAATAGACTCCCATTGCTTACTGGGACCCTATAGGAGGACAAAAAAAGCACTACATTCATTCATTCATTCATTCATGCACTCATTTATTCATTCAACAAATATGAATTGATTAATTACTGTGAACCTTTATTGTGCCAGGTATGGAGGTCATTGGAATGAACTAGATAACCATTGTTTGTACTACATAAATCTTGGTCCAGCTGGGGTTACAGAAGAGCCCACAAACAGCTAAATGAAATGCAATGAGTACTGTGAAAAGAGAAATCAAGCGTGGCATGAGAGCATGCAGGAAAAGCACATAATCTAGATAGCCAGTTCTCCATTCAGGGGTGATCTTTGCCTCCCTAGGAACATTTGGCAATATATGGAGACATACTTGGCTGTCACAATTTTGGGACTGGGAATGGCTACTGGCCTCTAGTGGGTAAGGGCCAGAGATGCTGCTAAACTTCTTCAATTTGCAGGACATCCCCCTATGTCAGAGAATTATCCATCCCCAAATGTCAATAATGCCGAGGTGGGAAACCCTGATGTAGATGTAAGGGGTTACAGAAGGCTTCCTAGAGGAAGTGATGTTTAATCTGAGCATTGAAGGAGGAGTAGGTGTTAGCAACCCATTGAATTTAGCAAGGAGTTGTTGGTGACCTCGGCAGGGAATAGCTGGCAATGGTTGACGAGTGAGTGGGAGGTGAGAATGTGAAGAGCCAGAAACATTTCTTTTAAAAAGCTTGGCTGGGAAGGAAACAGATCGTGCAGAAGCTAAAATGGGGTGGGATGCTGATGGGTAATTATATTTTGTTTGGTTTGGTTTTAAAGATGGACACGATTTGAACATGTGAAATGCTGGTGGGAGAGAACAAGTGGAGGAGGAGATATTAAAAGTACAGGGGTAGAGGGAGAAGTGAGTGAGGCCTCCATATATTATACAATTCCATTTACATGAAATGTCCAAAACAGGCATGCATATAAGAGACAGAAGGTAGATTAGTGATTGCCCAGGGCTGGGGGTTGGAAGTGGGTGGGTTGGGATAATAGGGAGAGACTGCTAATGGATATGATTATTTTGGAGACGGGTGAACATTTCCTAAAACTGATTGTGGTGTATAAATATACTAAAAACCGTCACATGGTACACTTTAAGTAGGTTGATTGCATGGTATGTGAGTTATGTTTCAATAAAGCTGTTCTTAGAAAAATAAGAGGGAGAAGGTGGGGGTGGGGGTGGGGATGTGATTCACCAGAGAGGGGAAGTGATGATTTTTAGGTGAGAGAAGGGACAGCTTTCAAGTGATACTAAAGAGAGTATCTGATGGGTCCAGGGGAAGACTGAACCTTAAGGTGGCTGGAATTGAGACTCCAGTGGCTTTTGTACATGCATGTGAAGTCAATATATAGAAAAGAAGATCAGCTTAGGGTGCATGAGGAGGTGGTGAGAGGTCTGAGAAGAATACACAAGTTGGTTGCTGCTCCACAGAGAAGGGCATGATAAGTAAGGAGTCAAAGGACTTGCCAGGTGGCACCATGAGAATCATTGACTTCAGAGACTGTGGCTTGATAGTGGCCCCAATCTGCCAGGTCATGTTCCTTCCACTAGCAGGCTTGCAGATGTTGTAGTCAGAGAACAGACCGTAGTTACGAATGACTCAGACTGTGTGTCCCATCAGGACAGGGCCTTGGAAGGATAGTGGAGGGGTGTCATGAGGATAACAGGGTAGGGTTACAGCTGTAGTCTGTAAATCTTAGGGGTAAGTTTCTTTAGCACTTAAGTGCTAAATTTCACTTGTACAGTAAGCCAGTTTCTTATGGTATATTGTGTAATGACTGTCGCACCAAGAATCATCATAGTTCAGGTGTGTGTGGTGCATTACCATTTACAGAGCATGTTTGCATTCTTTATTTTCTTTCCCTAATAATGATGTCCGTGTTTCATGTCTGTCATTATTTGTGTATGCAACCATTAGAAAATACAGAAAGGGACTCTATGCTTTGCCCCTGTGCATCCAACCTCCTAACACACACATACATACATACATACAAAGGCACACACACACACACACACAGAGCTGTACCCACAGCAAGCATATCATAAATGAAATTCAACAGTTTTGCTGAGCAGAGATGACTTAAATGAGCTCAGAAAGTGGTTGCAAATCATCTACATTTAAGTACCAGTTACCTGTCTTCAGGTTGTTGAGACTAGGACAAGTTATTTAAACACTCCTGACCTTGATTGATTAATATTTATAACAAGTTTATGTCACCTATCTTAACTGTGCTTATTCATAGGTATTTCCCAGAAGGTTTGCTACTCAGGAGTGTAGGTTACTCTTCCATTACCCTCTGAGCCGCTGCCTTACCACATGTTCTAGTCCCTCTGCTTCCACCATAATATTTGATCTCTTTTCTTCTTTGTGTGTTTTTCCAAAAGCAATAGTAATTACCCCAATCACCTGTCACTTAAAAGGAAATGCATTTTTTTTTAACTAAAAGGAATTGTAATACAGTATTAAGATACATATCAAATGAGCAGGTCCTCCCTGAGTGTTTCTTAGCTCATCAGCCTTGCTCCAAAGCTCCTGCTCTCTCTGCAATAACTGATGCACAGCTGTCATTGGCCCAAGATGAGGCCTCCAGCAGGTAGCCAAGAAAAGGAAGTCAGAAGCTGGTGCTTTGCTGATGAGGTGATATATTAAGCTATCCACCCTGATCTTGACTTCTCTGACCTGTTTCTTTGTAACAGTTTTATAGAGTCTGTAGAACTAGAATGTGCTCGTGTAACAGTAACCAGGGTCTTTGTTGGTGAGTTCAGGTTTGTAACATCATTGCCCTTTCAGTCAAGGGAAAGAAAAATAAGGGTGATAGATTCAGGTATGGGCATGGCTTCGGAAAGCAAGGCCAGAAGGGAGTTAGCTGCAGCCATGGGGATACTGGTCAGTATTCTAAGCAGGCAGGCTGGTCTCTAACAAGGAACCAAGAGGACATGTCACAGTCCTAGAGTAGAGAATGAAGAACAATAATGTGTCCGCATTTGTTGTATTTTACTGAAGCTGCTTTCTAAATTCTTTGCACTAAAATCTATAGTTATTCTCTGGTTATAAAAACTCACTTTTGGGGCTAGAGGGTAAATATGTCTTCCTAGGCATTTAAAATAACTGACAACCTTTTGCGTCTGCATGTGATTGTATGTGTGCACTAGAAAGTTGAAAGAGCCCTTATGGAATGAAGTATGTGAAAATACTTTGTAAAAGGTAAAGCATTACAAACTTGTAAGGGATATTATTTCTTTAATTGAATTGAATCTTCCATGCATCTACTTCACTTTCTCTATGCCATTCTCCGCATCCCCCATGCTTTGCTAATTGTCATAATCTTCTCTAATGTGTTAACTAAAAATAGCTAGAGGTATTATCGCTCCCTGGGGTATCTGGATATATATTCTCATATTTATCTAATTATAATTATTATTCTTTTAAAATAATGAAGGCAGTATATACCTATTATAAAAATTGGAAAATACATAAAATAATGAAGAAAATAAAGTTATTTGTCATCCCTCCACATCAAGATAATCATTTTTATGTCATTATTTTGGTTCCTTTTACTGTAGATACTAGGAAATAAAAACGTATATTTTACACATTATGATCATCCTGCATATTAATTTTTAATATTGCTTTTTCATTTTAAGTTATATGGAGAGAATTTTATCTTGTGATTAAATGTTCTTCAAAAATTAAGGGCTTCATAAGAGTTCATCATGTGAACATAAATCATTTTAAAACTAATTCTCATATCAATGGATATTTTTATTGTTCCTAATTTTCATTATTTTTTAAAGCTAATTAACATTTTATCATAAAGCTTTCATTTGTTTTCTTAAATTTCTACTTCTCTTTTTGGAATCATGACTCCAAATGGTATTACAAGTTAATGAGATGTCAAATGTGTGCATATTTAGTAGAACACTCTTTAAAGTACAAATGACTTAAACTGCAATGTGGAATTTCAGACATTCCGTCAAGAGCAGCAATGAAGAGAATGTGCGGTGTTGAAGGTCTCCCACACTGATGTAGTCACAGCCCGCCCACCAGAGAAAGCACAATATGCATCCTTAGCATTTCCCAGTTTGTATGACTTAACTGAAAGTTTTGCATGTGTTCTTCAAGTGACATGGCTTCAACTCTTCTCAACCTACTAGTTCACTTTGGATAAATTTTTATGAGTACTTGGTCTATATATCAACATACAAATTATATCATCTTCTCCTTTTCAAGACATTCAGTCCCTCCACCACTGGGAGCATATGGACTTGCATTATTTGCTATTTGTGGCTTGTACTATATACTCTCAGATTTATGGCTCCTAAAGGTGATAAAATATTTTACTTGTTTATTATAATTGTCTCTGTCTAGGTTTAGAGGCTACATATCAACAGAGTAAATAGTATCTTCAAATTATCTCTTTGAGTATTATTGTATCTGTATTTTGGTATTGTATTGATGATTTTCAATTGTCCAAGGCTAAAGAGCTTAATCTTTCTTTTCCCCACACAGTCCGGAACCACTCATCTCTCCCCGCCCCCCCGCCCCCCACTATTTGATATAGTGTAAACTTAAGTAAATAAAATGTGGGAAAATGGTAATATTGGCATTCTTAACCTGCTATTTATTTTACAAAGACTCTACCCAGTTAACTGTTAGGGTTTGGCTGCTAAAGCCTGTTGGCTTTTTTTTTTTTTTTTTTTTTTTGGGGGGGAGAGAGGGTGAGCAGGGGGCAGGGGGAGGCAGAGGGAGAGGGAGAGAGAATCTTAGGCAGGCTCTACGCCTAGCACAGAGCCCAACACGGGGCTTGATCTCATGACCTTGAGATCATGACCTGAGCTGAAATCAAGAGTTGGACGCTTATCTGACTGAGCCACCCAGGTTCCCCTAAAGCCTACTGGCTCTTGACTAAACAATTCGCATTTAACTCTTTGGCTGACATCTTTCCCTTTCCAAGGCTGGTTTTGCCATCAAAATCAGCAGGTTAATCATGCTTTATCTATTCGTGCATAGGTAAAATATGATTAAAATGATTAGTGGAGTGGATACACACACCTCAAACATGACAGTAATGATGTTCTCTCCATGAGATGTGTTACAGCTAAACAAAATTTTGATATTGTTTCTATTTCTATATTGTCTTGAATAGAATCACAACTTATGTTTCACGGTTTGGTTAACATATTACATATACCTGTGAGAGTTCTATCTTACTTGGTCAGTTACAATGTTGTTTTCATAATGGGCCATTGGATTATTGTGTGAGGGTGTTAACTGTATGAAAGTGGAACAGCCAAGAGTCCAAGTGGACCAGCATCTCATTCTACTTTTATGAGTAGAGAGCAGCTTCTTTTATGTTTTCTTGGACATTTGAATCATGCTGTTTGCTGGTGTCTCCACATTCAATTCCATGGTCCATGGTATATATTCCTGCTTTGGGTTTGATAATTCAGTATCTGCTGGTCCTTGTCCTATTTCAGTCCTCAGAGTATGGCAGGATCACAAAGATCAGTCATGCTGATGCTGAGGAATCATGTCCAGTACTAGGGTTTTAGCTCAGGTTAGTAACAGAAAGATTTTAGAAAATCACTTAAGTCTTCTCCATGGCATGAATTAAAGTTGGAGTTAGGCCACAGTCAGACAAGGAATTGAAGTGCAAGCTATGACAAATCTGAGCAAGTCTATGCCTGAGGTTGAGTGTCGTTGGGCAAGACTGAAGGCTAAACCTGCAGGGGTTGACAAAGAGGTAAATATATTTAACTGGGGAGAGCCAGATTTAAACTATGATTCTTGGACTGTACCTTGATGTAAAACAATCAATGAATTTTGAAGTCCCATGCTCTGTGAAAATCTTCAGCTGGTCTTGAAGGTACACTATTTTGAAATAAGTGCCTCTCAGTCCTAAGCCTGTTATTTCCACTTTGAGTCAATAGCAGGGTCAAACCAGCAGATGGAAGATTGTGGTGGCCTCCACCTCCCAGACTGGTCTGGTTGAAGCTTGACCTCCACTGCTTTATTTCTAAAGCTGGAGGAAAAATCTGGATGAAGTTATGGAAATAAATGAAGACAACTTAAATGAGAAGAAATAGAGGCTATTTCGAGTTTGCTACAGCAAGCTAGTCAACTCCCTCACTTAATGTTTGGAAGAGACTCAAAAACAGGCAAGAGAGTGAAAAAATTTTTTGGTGAAAACAAGAGAGAAGCTGTTAGGTGTGCTTTCATTAGAAGTTGCTAACATGGGGAAGCTGCAGTCAGGCTAAGTAGAAGCAGGACATCCTCCTTGATTGGTCTGTAGTGCATATGTAGCCTTCTTGGTTGGTCCTGAGTTGGAAATATGAGCAAAAATTAGGGAAGCTGGCAGTCATTTGCCAAGTCTTGACTGTTTGGGGCAAATTGCTGCAGAGACTGTGTTTTGGCTGGTTGCTACAGAGTTTGTGGATCAGAGTTTTATTGTCATATATGGTCTGGCCATTGTTCATTTACATATTCAGTCTCTCAGTGTATACATGTTCTAAAACCTTGTCAGGCAATTTTAGTGTATTCATATCTTAACATGAATTAGTTGCAGTTAAAGTAGTTCAGTGCTAAAGACAAAGTCTACCTTCAAAAAGTTTATAATCCAGTAGGGGAATAAATAAGCATTAAATGATAAGTTCCTTAAGAAAAATGCTCTAGGGCGCCTGGGTGGCTCAGTCGTTAAGCGTCTGCCTTCGGCTCAGGTTATGATCCCAGGGTCCTGGGATTGAGTCCCACATCGGGCTCCCTGCTCTGCGG
Source organism: Mirounga angustirostris (assembly GCF_029215605.1). Lineage (NCBI taxonomy): Eukaryota > Metazoa > Chordata > Mammalia > Carnivora > Phocidae > Mirounga > Mirounga angustirostris. Next base: position 18,322,819 of record NW_026991725.1, read on the forward strand.
GAAGCCTGCTTCTCCCTCTCCCACTCCCCCTGCTTGTGTTCCTGCTCTCACTATCTCTCTCTGTCAAAAAAATAAATAAAATCTTAAAAAAAAAAAATGCTCTAGAGGGGCACCTGGGTGGCTCAGTCGGTTGGGCATCTGCCTTCGGCTCAGGTCATGATCCCCGGGTCCTGGGATCAAGCCCCACATTGGGCTCTCTGCTTGGGGGGAGTCTGCTTCTCCCTCTTCTCTGCCCACCTGTCTCTCTCTCTCTCTCTCTGTCAGATAAATAAAATCTTTAAAAAAAAAATGCTCTAGAAATCCAAGTATGAGCTACCATGCCTCATTTTGTTGAATAGATAGATTTTAAAAGGGCTCCGTTGGGCATGTAGAATTCAAGCTAAGCCTTTAAGAATGTGAGAACAGCTCTCTAAAGTGAGAAAAAGATGGTTAAGGAATGAATAAATCCCAGGAATAAAAGACACAGCATGGGGAATATAGTCAATGATACTGTGATAGCATTATATGGTGACAAATGGTAGCTACCATTGTGGTGCACATAGCATCATGTATAGAGAAGTTGAATCACTGTGCTGTACATCTGAAACTAATATAACATTGTGTGTGAACTATACTCAAAAAGTAAAAAGAAAACGAGTATGGTAAAGGGAGTATGCAAAAGTATGGTAAGAGAGTCAGGGATATGGCCTCAGGGTTGAGTACAGTTGAGTAAAGTAGGAGCCCAAAATACTTTAGTTGACTTGATTAGTTTGTATTGACCCAGGCATTTCTTTGTTTTGAATCCTCTTACTGATTTTTGACTCCTGTACTGTGAATCCTTGTTCTGGATTCCATCCCCTCTTCATGTTGTTCATCTCTGATCCCAGTCATCACTTGTCACTTCTTTGAAATTATGCCAAATTGTAAGGTTTCAATATACATTATTGCTTAGGTATATTCTTATCAAACTGTTCCAAGAAAGAACCTGAAGAAGAGGTCTTCAAAGCATTCCACTGGCACAAGGTCCAGATAATAAATATTTTTGGCTTTGTAGCTCATATAGTTCCCGTAGCAACTACTGATTTTTGCCACCGAAGCACAGAAGCTACACCAAATGGGTGTGAACAGATTTGGCATCAGTTTGCTAACTTTGGTCTGAGGCATGGGCTGCAGTTGGCCGATCCCTGTGTTAGCAGATGGAAATTTTCCAAGAGAGATTGGCTTTGTTAAAACAGAAGTGGGAGTTGAGAGAATGCTGTAGATTGGAGGCATTCCACAAAGATGCCAAATACATGTACCAGTTGCCCTCATGGAATGTTATCTCGATGCTCCTTTTTACTAAGAAAATACACAGTTCATTATTAAGAAAAACAAAGAGTTAGAATATTCTTCCTTCATAAAAACTGTACTTCGTTCAGTTACATTCAACAGATGTTTCCTGGGCTCCTACTGTTCTTGTGGATACCAAGAAGGGAAAGATAGAGTCCTGCCTGTAAGGATCTTACAGATTGATAGGGAATAAGACAGACACCAGGATGGAAGTACAAACACAGTTTGTGGACACATTTTTGATAAGGAGAGGTTAGGGAAGTGCACTACACCCTTCTTTTCCTTCCTAAGCATTTGAGATGGAATTCAGAGTTTAGGTAGAATTAATGAGTGAAAATATGGGAGTGTTAAGGACCTAGACAAGAAAGCCAGAACATGCTGCGGGAAATCGTATACCATCTGCTTTAAATTCCTCCCATGTCTCTTAAATTTATCATGTCCCAAATCTTCCTCTTACTTTTCCCCCTAGACTTGATTTCTCCTCTTTTACCAGTATACTTAATATTACTGCTGGGATATATTCTTACTGTTTCCAGAAAGAACCCAAAGAAAAGATCTTTCACCATCTCAGATGTTGTTCAAACTAGAAGCCTAACATGTTTCTTTTCTTCAACCTGTCAGTATGTTTTCTCTAAAATCCAAAATGTGTTTCTAATTTCTCTGCTTGTCTCCATCTGTACTTCCAGCCCATTGGTCCTGAGCACAGTTGCATCATGCTCGCACTCCTGAGAAAGTCCCTGGTAATTCCTACTACTTCTATTCTTGCTCAGTTCCCATCTCTTCCTCACGTTGCAGTCAGAATAATTTCTTTTAAATAATAAAGTGCGGTGTTTCCATGCTCTATTTGAAACCTTTAAGAGCTTCCAATTATGTTCAGGCGTCCAGGCAAACTTTCAGTTCTTGAAATCTGCAGCAGCCTTTCCTGCCTGAGGGCCTTCCAATGTGTTCTCCCTGCTCTTTGGACCAATTTTATTCCCACTCTTTGCAGGGTTGACTCTTTTGCATTTTTCAAGCCTCAGCTTAATTTTTTTTAACTCCTCAGGGACTCCTTCCCTGGTTACCCTATCACTAACCTCTGTTTGTTCGTGGATTTCATAACGTGTAGTGCTTAACTTTTTGTTTTATTTTTTATTTGACACACAATGTTGCATTGGTTTCAGGTGTACAGCATAGTGATTGGACATGTTTATACATTATGTTACATTCACCACCAAGTGTAGCTACCATCTGTCATGATATGTCGCTATTACAGTGTCACTGATCCTATTCCTTATGCTGTGCCTTTATTTTCCTGACTTGTTCATTCCATAACTGGAAGCCTATATCTCTGCTCCCCTTCACCCATTTTACCCAACCCTCTCCTCTGGCAACCATCAGTTCATTCTCTGTTTTTATGGGTTTGGTTCTGCCTTTTTTTTTTTTCTCTCTTTTTCTCTTTCTTCCTTTTTTAAAGATTTGACTTATGAGTGAAATGAGTGGCTCAGTATGGAATGACTAAACTGGTCACTAAATCAAAGCTCTTTTTAAAAAGTGGTCCCCCCCCCCCAAAAAAAGCGATCCAAGTTAAATTGGAATATAGGAAGATAGTGTTTCTTCCTGTCTGATTTTGGTGACTTCATGATGGTCTGACCACGTAAAGTTACCCTGTTTTGGTAACATTTGACTTCTCCTTCTGTACATGAGCTGGAATGCCATCTGTAGATTTACCACCTTTATATAAGCTGTGATATCAGTTATCCAACAGCAGAACTGATCTAATAATATTGAACGTGTATTCTTCACAGAATATCTCATTATACCTCTGTCTGTTGTTTTTGCGACTAGACCATGGCCCAGATTGGTCAGAGATTCATTAAGACCTCCAAGGCAGCTGCCCAGGGACCCCAAAGGAAGGTGTGAAGATTAACAGCCTGAGTCAAGGCTGTTAGAGGATATACTTAATTAATAGTGACAAGGGATTACTGGCTCCACTGCCTCCAATACCTCTGAACCTTTTCCCTACTTCAGAAAATATAAAATGTACATATTTCCCTAATTGACTAATTACACAGTCTTTTTTAATAACATTTGAAAATATATTCTCTAGGATTATGCATATTGTTGTGTCTATATAAATAATCACTAGAGAGTATACTGGTTTTCTAGTGCCAGTGGACACTGGAAAGCCAAATGTCAAGGTGCATGGATGCTACAGGATTGTGAGCACTCGAAGTAGTGCTTGGTATTTGGTATTTGCTGACTTATTTGGTATTTGGTGGTATTTGGTATGGTATTTGCTGACTTATTTCACTTAACATAATACCCTCTAGGTCCATCTGTGTCATCTCAAATGGCACCATCACATTCTTTTTCATGGCTGCACAATATTCCATTGTATATATATACCACACCTTCTTTACGCATTTGTCTATTGATGGACACTGAGGTTCCTTCCATGTCTTGGTTATGGTAAATGATGCTGCAGTAAACATAGGGGTGCATATATCTTTTCAAATTAGTGTTTTTATTTTCTTTGGGTAAATAGTAGTGGAATTTTCAAATCATATGGTATTTCTATTTTTCATTTTTTTTAAGGAAACTCCACAGTGGCTGCACCAATTTACATTCCCACCAACAGTGTATAAGGGTTCCTTTTTTAATTTTTATTTTTAGAGAGGGAGAGCAAGAGAGAAGGGGAGAAGAGAGAGAACCTTAAGCAGGCTCCATGGTAGGCATGGAGGCTGATGCAGGGCTCAGTCTCACAACCCTGAGATCATGACCTCAGCTGAAATCAAGAGTCAGATACTTAACTGACTGAGCCACCCAGGTGCCCCTTATGAGGGTTCCTTTTTATCCACATCTTCACCAATACTTGTTACTTCTTGTCATTTTGATTTTAGCCATTCTGACAGGTGTGGGGTGATATCTCATGGATCTTGTGGTTTAGATTTGCATTTCCCTGATAATTAGTGATGTTGAACATCTCTGTATTGCTTAATTCTTTATTAGCCTGGGAGTCTCTGCAGGCAGAAATAGGCTGTTCGGTTCAGCATAGATATCCAGAACTGAATACAGTGCTTGGTACTTAGTAGGTATTTATTCAGTCATTCCACAGCTGTTTTTTGAGAATAGCAAAGACAGTTGCAAATACAGTTTAAGGCTGTGAGATATTGAGGAATGATACATGTAAATTTGGTAGTCACTTTCATAAAGGTGATTGATAGGGCTATGAAAGTGAATACAGTCATCAAAGGAGATGATAGAAAAATTGAGACAGTATTGAGGGTGCTTTGGGTGACTTTGAGTTACTTAACCACTTTGTTTCTTTGTCCCCTGCAATCTTGAAGTGAAGGTGTGGTCATAACGTCTGACATATAATAGGGCCTCAGTGAGTATCATTCGCCTTTCCCTTCTCATTGTAAACTACTAGAGTCCATGACGTATAAACAAAAATAAATATAAGATTGCATTTATGTCCATTTGGGGAAATAGAATCTCTTTCAACAAATATTCATTCAACTAGCACTAATTTATCATTTTCTATGAATACCAGATTTTATGCCAACTTCTGAGAATATTTAAAAAGAAAAAAGGAGTTTATGGTTTGGAAAAGCTTATAGACTTTGGAGAGAAATAAAACAGATACATCATAGATGATATGATGAGCACAGGGGTGCAATATAAACATGTAGAAAAGTGTTTTGCTCTTTTTAAGAACTTAGGTATTCCAGTGGGATCCAGTGTGGTCTTGTCAGGAACTTGAATCTTTCCTTAGGCATTTACTAGGATGTGGTGGGGGACAATTTATGTAACTCCTCTGAATTTCACTTATTCACCTGTAGAGTGAAAACAATAAGAATCACATCTTTCAAGGTTGTTGTTGGGTGTTAAATAGATTAAGGCAAATGACTTGATATATTCTGAAGGGCTTTTGGCAAGGATTTAGCAATGTATGTCAAGGAAAGTTGGCAAGGATTTACCAATGTAAGTTCAAGGAAGTTCTTTAGAATAAGGCAACTGCCTTTGGTACAGGACTTATCAAATATTGTCAGTCTAACAGAGGAGTTAGAGAATTATCACTGCATACCCATTTTGTCCCTGTCATCATGGAAATGCTTGTGTAGAAATAAAATCATAACTTTGATCAACAGGAATCCTCAATTAGATGGAATTTTTATACATGCTATCCTTTAGAGAATACAGAAAGTGATAATAAACTGATAATAGGGAATCAGTAAGGTAAATAACTCCACGCTATGTCTTAGAAATAGTTCACATTCAGATCAGCCTTTCATATGTTGTTTTTATTTAGTTTCTATGCTATACACAGAGAGCATATGACCCTTAGGCAACATAAAAGCATTATCAAGGAATATTTCTTTCATGTTCTAAATACACAGAGTATAGTTAAGGCAGGAAAATGGGTACCTATATTTAGCATAGAGTTTTGAACAACACAGTCTTGAAAAAATGCTATACTAATCATCTTTTAGCTAAAAATTTTGATTTATCAGCACTCAGAATTGTAGATAATAAGTTTTAAGAGACTGATTTTAGACAGCTTAGAAAGAGAAAAAAAGAAATTTACATCACTTGATCCCAAATTAGATCTCCTGTTTTTCCATTAATGGCAACAGTTTTTTAAAAATATATTTTAATATTAATGAAAATATTATTATTTAAATAAGTTGCCATTTAAGGATGGCATCTGGGTAAAATAATTATTAGGCAGAACATCCTTGACAAATTAAAGAAGGGCAGTCTTGAAGCAATAGATAACCTAGTTTTAACAATCCTGCTGCCATTGTTGGAACTTCTCTGTTAACTCTTATATTTTCACATTTCAGTCACACGTTAATGTTCCATGAATATTTATTTCTTTTCCTATTTCAGACTTCTGCCTCCTTTTGTAATAATGCCATCTTTGTCATTCCCCAGTCTAGTTTGAAAGTCCTTGTGAGAGATGTGTATATTTAGGGCAAAGAATCCTGAATTTGACATATTCATACTTGAACTAATATTAAGTGAAACAAGGCAGCAAAATCCAGCCAGTAATTCCAGCAGGTGGCTCCCTGGTACTGCCTGATTTATGACTGTGTTCAAAGGATTATGAATTTAAGTAATAAAAATTCAAATGGGGGATTTTAAATGCGCTAGAGCTCTCCTGCCTCTCAGATTCGAATGAATTGTAACCCCAATGCCAGTTTGCTATTTGGTTTCACTGTTGGTGCAGTCTCTTCATTTAAGAAGCAAATGGCACAAAGAAGTCCGCTAACAATTCAACAAAATTAACAACTAAATAACTACCTTTGGGATTGTTTGGGGGGACTTAACTGACATTCCATGTTGCATAAATAGGGATAAATAGGGATAATAAATGGGCTGGGGATTGTTTTCCTCCTGGTTTCTTATTCAGGGTTCAAAGTATTCTTTCAATACTTTGCATTGTTATTAATCATGAAGAAGAAAGGAGAAATGAGAGAACAAGGATTGGAGATTGTATGTTTTTCTTTCTGTGTTACCGCTGATGAGTAATTTTCTTTCCTTGCCTCAAATCCTTAATGAAGAAGTTTGCAGATAGTAGAACGTACTGTACTTTCGTAATTTCCTCCCTGTTTCATGGGAGACAACATGGTAGGGTGAAAAGACTCCGAGAGATAAGGTCAGGGACTTTATTTCAGGTCCAGCAATTATTAGCTGTATTATTACCGGAGAAATGTACGGAATTTGGTTTCTCATCTGCAAAGTGGCGTTTGCAAAAATCAATCCAGAGGATTGTTGGAAAGATCAGAGATTTCTGTAAAATGTTGGGGGTATGTTAGATGTTCCACAAATTGTAGTTTGTATTCTCATAAGCAGTCTTATTTGATCCTTCCCATGATTCCATTTTCCTTCAATTTATTATTTCAACTAGCTTTGAAACATGCAGAGCCAGACACTATTAATTCCATTTACTGATGAGGAAGAAAAAAAAAAAAAGAATCAGAGTTTAAGAGACTCACTTCTAATCACACAACCAGCTTATCTATGGTCTATTATGATATTACTGTCAAACAGAAATCAGCAAATCTGGAGATAAATACTGGGTCAACCCCTTTGTTTCCAATCTAAGAGCTCATTTCATTTTTCATCTCAACAGTTGCTGGTAATCGCAGGGATATTTAAGAAAATACACTTTAGTTTTTGAGAACAAAGAAATTGACAAAAAAAATTCCACAGATTGACAGGTTTCTAAAACTCCCATTTTTTATTTTTTAGGACAGAAGACACTGTTAAAACAGTTTAGGCATGAACTACATAGGGAACTTCAGCCACAGCATTATAACAGAGGATTTTGTGCTATACATTTTATCTAAAGCAACAAATCATCCAAAAAGAAATATAAGAGCTGCATATAAGTAAGCATGTTTTTTAAAATTTTTATGTATCTAAGAGCGTTTCCTGAATTCTCTTTTTAGTAATTGAAGTATTTTTTATTCCTATCTTATTTTTTTCTTTTATCTTTCTTCAACTTTTTTACTTCTTAAAATATTTTTTTTTAAATAATAGATTTGCAGCTGGACAATGAAAGTAAATGGACTTTGGGGATTCAGAGAACTTTTTAAAAAACTTTTTATTATGCAAAACTTCAAAGACATATACAAAAAAGTCGAGACAATAGTAAAATGAACCCTCATGTGCTCCTACAGAGTTTCAACACTTAATCAGCATTACATCAGTTTTCTTTCTTTCTTGATGATGGTTTAATTGGATTTTATGTATATTTCTTTTATGACAGAATATTTGAATATGCAAGTCAGCATGTGATCAGTGACCATAACAAGAGTAGAAAATTAAGTCTTGTGTTCTCAGACTATTCATACTAACTCCTTTGGATCCACTGTGAACTTTTCCATAGTATTTTATCTCTAGCTTTAGATGCCTCACCTGGAAGAGAATCAGACACTATATTTTCCAGGACAATGGTCAAGCTGTGCCTGATCCAGTTAATCCCAATGTCTGCTTTTTCTTTAAATGTCACAGGCTTCTTTAGAAAGGAGTCCTCATCAGAAAGGATGAATACGCAACTTTTACATCAACATGGATGGGACTGGAGGAGACTATGCTAGTGAAATAAGTCAAGCAGAGAAAGTCAATTATCATATGGTTTCACTTATTTGTGGAACATAAGGAATAGCATGGAGGACATTAGGAGAAGGAAGGGAAAAATGAAGGGGTTGGAAATTGGAGGGGGAGACGAACCACGAGAGACTATGGACTCCGAGAAACAAACTGAGGGTTTTAGAGGGGAGGGGGTGGGGGGATGGGTTAGCTCGGTGATGGGTATTAAGGAGGGCACATACTGCATGGAGCACTAGGTGTTACACGAAAACAATGAATCGTGGATCACTACATCAAAAACTAATGATGTACTGCATGGTGACTAACATAACATAATAAAATAAAATTAAAAAAAAAAGAAAAAAGAAATGAGTCCTCTTTTAAATAGAAGGATCGTACTGTTAGTTCAGAGTAATTCTGTGTGTTTTCAGAAGGTAGTGTATTTTCTTAGGAAACATCCCAGAGCCATTAGTTTATACTGAATAAAAACTGCTTCTTATGTGTGGAGCTAATGCTAAAGGCATGTGAATAATTTATATTTTTGCTGCTCTTAACAGCGACGGGTTTCCTTTATAACTGAATACTCTGGATGGAAACATTTATTTTTTCTGCTACCTGGTACATTAGGGGAAAGAAAAGGAGTTGTTACCCATTTGTATTACTGGCTATAACAATAATCTTTCTTACTTATATTGAGACAGAGGAATGTAATGAGTTAAAAGCAGATTTACAGTTAGAAGACTTAGATTTGAATCTGTGCTCTGATACTTATTTACTACTTAGGTTAAGGTCTTCAGTCTTCTGTGTCTTACTTTGACTCCATCACTGAGGATATATGTATTACCGTAAGTAATTTATAGCTTGTCTACAAAGGAAAAAAAAAAATCTAATGCATGTAAAGCTATTGGGTTTAAACTGATATGGTGAATTGTCAGAATGGAACTTGAGGGTGATGTAGGAAAGATGTTAGAGTTCAAAGCCGATGGCCAAGAAAGAATTCTTGAGATGTCTTTGGTACAAAAAGGTGGTTTTATTAAAGCACGGGGACAGGACCCGTGGGCAGAAGGAGCTGCACTGGGGTCATGAGGAGTGGCCCATTATATAATTTCAAGTTGGGAGGGGGTTAAGGATAGCATAAGTCTCTATGGAATTTTGGAAGCAAATTTTCCAGGACATTGAGGGGGCTAGCTATTGTTTTTAACTGTCTAATAAAACCTGAGTCATGAGACCTTTCACATGTATATCAGTGAGTTATATGCTTGGGGAATGATTGCCAACATGTATCTTGGGGGGGCAGAGATAAAGGAAGTTTCCAAAGAAATTTTTATATGTTAAAATAGACCTACAGGATCCTGGGGGTCAGGCTAAGATTGCCTTTAGCCCTTAGTAAAGTATCAACATCAAGGCAGCTGAGTTCCTAGAGGAATGTCACTCTGCCTGTTTCAAGGACTTGTCAGTGGGCTGTAAGTAGTGAGGAAATTTAATAATTTTTCTTTTGCCTTTCTTTCCCACATCAAGGGGACTTAGGGAAATGGGGAATAAGGAAAAAAGTAGCAAAAGGGCTGTACCTGTTGTTTATGAATAAACAGTGACCTAACTCTGGATCTAAAAGCAGGAATCAGGACAACCTACAGAGAGCAAAGCAAAGAGTCATCAAAATCATATTCAGAAAGGGAACTGGAATTGGGTTTTGGAAAGTTAACCCAAGATGTAGGTATGAATAGCCAGGATATTGGTGTGGTTGCAGTATTAATTACATAATTCCTCTCCAATATCCTTCTTCATACTGGAGGTTATTTGGAGTTCCAATCCCACTTTTTTTTTTTTTTCAGAGACTTAGAGGTAATGTTCCATCTGTGACATAGTGTGAAGTACTGAAAGATTGCTAACGATTATACTCTTAGTATTTGTAATTGTGTATTCTAATGAATAGAATTATAGTACTAATAGTGATTAAAATGAACTTTTTTTTTTTTGCATGAAGAAATCATATCTTCATATTATAGGGGAGGAAAAACAGTTTTCCCTCTACTCTTCTAGGTTCTTGGCTGAGACTCCTGTGTAAACAACAACTACAACAACAAAACCCCCACCAGATTAAAAGAAGAAAACAAACAGAAGTTTAATAACATGTATACCTTCCTGTGTAAATGGGAGGTACTCAGGGAAACTAACTCTCCCAAATGGTCCAAGCCATCATCTTAAATACCATCTTCAGCTAATGACAAAAGAAGGATGTCGGGGCTGGGGAGAGTCATTTATGGGAAGTAGTCTGGCAAAGCACAGTAAACAAGGGTGTGGTTGTTACTAGATTTAAGTCCATACCTTTTCTATTGATAAATGTCTAGAGATTGAATTATCCTCCTCTTCCTGGTACAGAGAGGAAGACACTCTTACAAATGGAGATTTCCCTTATAAGTATAAACGTCTCCTCTACGAAAATGTAACTTCAGTTTTAGAGCTTACCGGCTGTCTGCTGTTTCTTAAAAATAATCAGCCCCAAATAATTCTTATGACAAAAAAGCATATTTGGGGGGGCAAATTATGTTCCCCTTCAACATACTTTTGAACTTCAATTATTTTTTTAATCTCATGTCATTTTTTAACTTTTATTTTGTGCTTTCAATACAAATAAGTAAGCATCTACCATTTACTAGGGCCTAAGTAAGCTCTACCAGGTGTTTTATATACATGTTCTCATCTTTACCACAAACTTGCTGATGAGAAAAAAGATCCTTTGAAACTATCCCTTGACTATGATCCATGTCTGTGGTACTTAGTAAGAGTGAGAACCTCATTTCTGGTCCAAATTCTATGTGCCTTCTGCAATGCTTATAGGATAAAGAAAATAAGGTGATGAAAATCAGTGAACTAGGGTATCAGACAATCAGACTGAAAAATGGATACCTAAAACTTTAAGAATTTATTTGAATGTGTCCTGTGAAATTTTCCAAGTAAGCTTTGCTTTACTAAAAGATAACACATGTAAAACAAAATAATCATATTTGGGTAAAAGCAAGGACCTCTTTCTTAAATCGACCAGAGTATTTATGTACTTTTCCATTGATGTCTCAAAGGAAGTAATGATTTCACCACCTCACTTTTTAAATTTAATATTAAGTTACCACAAGGTGAAATCCTTAGCACTTCTTTTTTTTTCTTCTTCTTCAGGGGGACACCTGGAATTAAATAACCCCAGGCAGGTTTTTCACAAGAAACTGTGAACAAATCGAACCACTTGATCCTAAGCATCTCAGATGCTCAGTACATTCCAATTCACTGATGTAGTTTGCATCACACCAGACACAAGGAGCCTTGTGCTTAGAGGTCACTTTGTATGAAGAAAAAGAATAAAGCATGAAAGAAATGCTTCATGTCAGCTAGTCACTCCCGTGTGAAGGAAAGTATATATATAGAGAGGGAGAGTTATTATTATGGAACTAGGGTAATACTCACTTTTCTGGAAGTTCTTCAATGTCCATTCTACAGGTTAAACTAATTAATGGGACAACTATTGTAATTTCTTTTCATTTTAATATATAATATAAAGCGATCAATTCATTAACTTTATATACTTATTTTTTGTTCATGTAAGAAATATGTATTTAGCACCTACTGTTGGTCAAACAATGTGTGGAGGGTTGGAAAATCATACTGCAGTGTAATGGTAAGGACATGGGCTTGAGTGTTATACAAATTAATAGTAAAACTCATGTAATTTGATGCCAGTGACTTAATTTCTCTAAGTCTGAGTTTCCTCATGCACAATATTGACATAGTAGTATCCATTTCAATTGATGTTGTAAGGATTAATGAAGTAACAGGTGTGAGGTATAGTTCATTGTAATTTTGATTTGCATTTCCCTCATGATTAGTGATGTTGAGACCTTTTTCATGTATCTTTTGGCCATTAGGAAAGAGTCTATTCAAGTCCTTTGCCCAATTTTTAATTAGGTTGTCTTCCACTCCCCCCCCCATCATGCTGTAGGAATTCCTTGTATATTTTAGATATTAACCCCTTATCAGATATGTGGTTTGCAAATATTTTCTCCCATTTCATGTGTTGCTTGCTTGATTGATTGATGGCTTCTTTTGCTGTGCAGAAGCTTTTTTGTTGGATATAGTCCTACTCATTTATTTTTCTTTTGGTGTCTAATCCAAAAAAATCATTGCCAAAACCAATGCCAAAGAGCTTACCCCTCATGTTTTCTTCTAGGAGTTTTGTGGTTTTAGGTCTAATATTCAAATATTTAGTCCATTTTGAGTTGATTTTTGTGTATGGTATAAGATAGTGGTCCAGTTTCATTCTTTCATATGTGACTGTCCAGTTTTCTGACTTATCTTTGTTGATGAAAGTACCATTGCATTTACATTGCATATTCTTGGTTTTATTATCAAAAATTAATTGAACATATATGCATGGGTTTATTTCCAGGCTCTATTCTTCCATTGATCTATGTGTCTATTTTTATGCCAGTATCATACTGTTTTGAATACTACAGCTTCATAATATAATTTTACATTAGGTAGCTGTAGAATACTACAGCTTCATAATATAATTTTACATTAGGTGCCTCAGGCTTTGTTCTTCTTTCTCAAGATTGTTTGGCTGATGGAGGTCTTTTGTGGTTCCATACAAATTTTAGGATCATGTTTTCTATTTCTGTGAAAAATGCCATTGGAATTTTGATAGGGATATAATTGAGTCTGCAAATCACTTTGGGTATTGTGACATTTTAACAATATTAATTCTTTCAATTCAAAAACATGAAACATCTTTCCACTTATTTGTGTCATTTTTCTATTTCTTTCATCAATGTTTTATGGTTTTCAGTGTACTAATCTTTCACCTCCTTGGTTAAATATATTACTAAATGTTTTATTTTATTTTTTGATACTATTATAAATGGGACTGCTTTCTTAATTTCTCTTTCTAATAATTCATTGTTAGCATATGGAAACCCAGCTGATTTTTGTATATTGATTTTTTTAAATGCTGCTCTGTTGTGTTCTACATTTCTTCCAGATGGTTTTTAATGAAACTTGAGACTTTCTAATATCCTTCATCACTTTCTTCTTTTTTTTTTTTTTAAGATTTTATTTATTTATTTGAGAGAGAGAGAGAATACATGAGCAGGGGGAGGGGCAGAGGGAGAGGGAGAAGCAGACTCTCTGCTGAGCTGGGAGCCCTACTTGGGGGCTTGATCCCAAGACCTAAGCCAAAGGTAGATGTTTACCCAACTGAGCCACCCAGGTGCCCCTTGTATATTGATTTTTTAAATTGCAACTTTGCTGAATTTATTATTTCTAATAGTTTTTGCTACGGTCTTTAGGATTTTCTACACATAGGCTCATGTCATCTACAAATAGAGATAATTTTACTTATTTTTTTCTTATTTGCATACCTTTTATTTCTTTTTCTTGCCTGATTTCTCTGACTGGGATGTCTAGTACTATGTTGAGTAAAAGTGGCAAGAGTGAGCATCCTTGTCTTGTTTCTGATCTTAGAGAAAGCTTTTCACTATTGAGTATGATGTTAGCTGTGGGCTTGTTATTTATGGCCTTTATTATGTTAAGAAATATTCTATGTATATTCAGTTTGTTGAGAGTTTTTATCATGAAAGAATGTTGAATTTTGTCAAATGCTTTCTCTGTATCTATTGAGATGATCATATGATTTTTAGCCTTCATTTTGCAAATGTGGTACATCATATTTATTGATTTGCAGATGCTGAGTCATAGGGTCCATAATTAGAAAATGTCACATATGGAAATAGGTATTGTTAATCATTTTCTTTTAGATTCCTGGACTAAGTCCCTCACATCAACAACCAGCAATTCAGGTACAGGCTGGGTGTCCTATAATTCAACTCAGTTTGGACACTGTTTACCTGGAGACAGTATAAGACCACACACATTAAGTATTCAGTCCTACAAGACTGCCTTCTACCCCATTTCAAGCCCCACGTTACCTTTGCTTCTGACCAATTAGCTATAAAGCAGAGATTCCCATGACCTCCTCCTTAAGTTCAATTAATTTGCTAGAGTGGCTCACAAAACTCACAGAAACATTTTACTTACTGGATTACTGGTTTATTATAAAAGGATAGAACTCAGGAACAGCCAGATTGAAGAGATGCAAAGTATGGGGAATAGGTGGGGTTTCCATGCTCTCTTCACGCACATCATTCTCCTAGCATCTCCATGTGTTCACCAGCCCAGAAGGTCTCCAAACCCAGTACTTTTGGGTTTTTATAGAGGCTTTATTACATAGGCATGATTGATGAACTCTTTGACCATTGGTGATTGGTTCAATTTCTAGTCCCCCAGTGGCATTAAGTATCATCTATTTGCTGACACCTACAAAATCTAGTATATGTGCTGCCGAAGCGAGCACGACACCTACAAAATCTATATCTTTTATCTGATTTCTCCAGTGATCTTAATTGGTATTGCATTAATAGTAAATGATCTTTTTTTTTTTTAAAAGATTTTTATTTTTATTTATTCATGAGAGACAGAGAGAGAGGCAGAGGGAGAAGCAGGCTCCCAAGGAGCAGGGAGCCCGATGTGGGACTCGATCCCAGGACCCTGGGATCGTGACCTGAGCCGAAGGCAGACGCTTAACCATCTGAGCCACCCAGGGGCCCCTAAATGATCTTTTTAAAAACAATACTTGATACCCAAATGGTATCTTAAATTTAACATATCCTTCCCCTAAGTTTTCCCAATTTTAGTAAATTCTATGACAATTTACCCCATTCTTTTATCCCTATGAAGAAGTGTAACTCTTGCCTCTTCTCTGCATCCTTACATTTAATTTCTCATTCACTCTGATTTGCCCCAGATTATATTATAAATCTATTCATATCTTCTCATTTCCATTGACACCATCCTAGTCTAAGCCACAATGACCTTTCACCAGGATTATTCTTGCTAAGTTTCTCTATGTCAACGCTTGACCTCTTATAGTCCTTTTTCTGCAAAGAAACTGTAATGAACTGTTAAAAATACAAAACAGATCCAATCTAATCATATTACTTCCCTACTAGAACGCTTTAAAAACTTATTGCACTTGGGATGGGATTAAATCAAATTTATTTTTTATGACTTATAAAATCCTTAAGTAATCTGACTCCAGACAACCATTAAAATCTCTTTATTCTACCACTTGCTGCTTGTTTACACTGGCCTTTCCTTTCCTTGACTTGACCAAATTCATTCACCCCCTTAGGGTCTTTCCACCCTGATGTTTTCTGTGCCTTAAAACTTTAGCTCTTGGTTTTCCCATATCTGGGTCCTTCTTTTCAATTGTGGTTTAAATACCATCTTCTCAGTGGCCATCCCCTGCCTAAATTAGTCCCCAAATTTAGTCTTTTTAATTACTGTTTTTAGTTTTAAATTTTTATTACACTTTTGTTTTTAATTTTTTTAAAGATTTTACTTATTTATTTGAGAGAGCATAAGTGCATGAGTTGTGGGGGGCAGAGGGAGAGGGAGAAGCAGACTCCCCGCTGAGCAGGGAGCCCGATGCGGGGCTTGATCCCAGGACCCCAGGATCATGACCTGAGCTGAAGGTAGACACTTAACTGACTAAACCACCCCAGCGCTCCTTATTTTAAATTTTTAAATTAATTCCAGTGCAATTAACATAGAGTGTTCTATTAGTTTTAGGTGTATAATATAGTGGTTCAACAATTAATAATGTTTTGAATCTTTTTTTAAAAGAAAACCCTAATTTATGTAATAATAGTTTTTTCTAAAGTTTTTATTTTATTTTTAATTTTAATTTTTTTTCTTAAAGATTTTATCTATTTATTTATTTGAGAGAGAGAGATTGAGAGAGCATGAGCAGGGAGAGGAGCTGAGGGAGAAGGACAAGCAGACTCCATGCTCACTGGGCACGGAGCCCGACTGTGGGGCTCTATCCCACGACTCCAAGATCATGACCTGAACTGAAACCAAAAGTCTGATGCTCAACCAACTAAGCCACCTCGGTGCCCCAATATTTTATTTTATTTTATTTTTTTATTTTTATTTTTTTTAAAGATTTTATTTATTTATTTGAGACAGAGAGAATGAGAGAGAGAGAGCACATGAGAGGAGGGAGGGTCAGAGGGAGAAGCAGGCTCCCTGCCGAGCAGGGAGCCTGATGCGGGACTCGATCCAGGGACTCCAGGATCATGACCTGAGCCGAAAGCAGTCGCTTAACCAACTGAGCCACCCAGGCGCCCACTATTTTATTTTTTTAAGTAATCTCTACACCTAATATGGGCCTCAAACTCACAACCCTGAGGTTAAGAGTCACATGTTCTACCAACTGAGCCAGCCAGCCCCTAATATGTTTTGAATCTTATTTCTACTTGAAATTATCTTGTTTATTTATTTGTTGATCTTCTGCTGCAACCTATCAGAACATAAGCTCTAGAAGAGAAGTATTCTTATTTGTCTGAATCACTACTGTATTTCTAGCACCCAGAATAGGACCTTGTGCATAGCACATTTTTGATAGATATTTATTAGTTGAGGGAACTAATGAATAAATAAAAATTATAAATAAATCCTCTAGGGCTTCCCTCCCCACCATAGGACTTGGTATGAAACATTTTTATAACCTATTGTATAAAATTTCTCAGATTATATTTATATATCTTTAATGGTTACCTTGTTGATTTTGGTTGGAGGGCCTTTAGCTATTCTAGAATATCACTCTAACAAAGCTTTCCAGCTTTTGATATCTAATATGATTTTAAAAGTTAATATCTGAAAATAATTTTTCTCAGCCAAAATCAGCCAAAAAAGATTTCATTGAGAAGTTAAGCAAATAGGCATTTATTTAGGCAATTAGAATTGCAATTCAGGAGATACAGATTCCAGTAATAAGCTGACTCATGTTTTGAGGAAGACAAAGAGGGGGCAGTTATAAGGATGAAAAGTCATTAGTGCAGTTCTTGATGTAAAACAGAGATTGAAATTAGGTTAACTGGGATTGGTTGAGATAATATGCAAATTACGGATTGAAACTTGTCAAATGGCGTAGGCTCCTTTGTTTTATTTAAAGATATATTTACTTATTTTACACTTACTTATTTTAGAGAGAGAGAGAGAGCACACAGGCGTGTGGGAGGAGGGACAGAGGGACAGAATCTTCACTCTACACTGAGCAACTAGCCCCAGGGCAGGGCCTGATCCCAGGACTGGTGAGATCTTGACCTAAACCAAAACCAAAAGTCAGATACTCAATTGACTGAGCCACTCAGGCACCCAGAGTTAGCTCCTTTAGAAGTGAAGAATATGAATGATTAAGGTGTCATGGTGAGGAGGGAGCTAAGTCCAAGCTGGGGGCTTGCAGCTGGCAGAAAGTGCATGGTTCCTCCAATGATGATGTGTGTAAATTCCACCTCCCTGATAGCCTCCCTCCCATATTTTTTTAAAGAGATTCTCTTAGACAATTCACAACGCTCACCATAGCACATATCCTCCCCAATGTCTATCACCCAGCCCCGCCATCTCTCCCACCCCCCACCACTCCAGCACTGCACTGGGTGTTATATGCAAACAGTGAATCATGGAACACTTCAAAAACTAATGATGTAATGTATGGTGATTAACATAACATAATAAAATTAAAAACATAAATTAAATAAAATATTTGATTTAAACCTGAAAAAATAAAAAAAAAGAGATTCTCTTAGCTAGGTTTACTTACTCCATTTTGAAATCTCCTTTTACATATCAATGATTAATGGTATTAAGTAGAGGCAGAAAACTACAGCATTTTAGTAGAGGCTTTGTTCAGGATGATAGCCATTAACCAATACTTAAGTAATCCTTTTAAGAGTACTATTATTCAGTTAATATTTATTACCTTATTTCCCAGGGGATCATGTGATACTTTTCTTTGTTGAAATTAATACAACATGTTGTCAGTGTTTTGCTAATCAGTAACATTAAAAACTTACCAGAGAGAGGACATTACGTGACTTTGGATTCATTTCTTCCCTGGGAACTCATGTTGATGCTCAATAATCCTCATTTTTTATTCTCCATGGTCATCGTCCATCACTTTAATAATCAGTGCTTGAATTTATTAAAGATATGATATAAGTTTCCAGAATCTGCCATTTTGGAAGTAGATATTTGTATCTGTCTTTGGTCATAGCATAATTCACATTTCCATCATTTCTCAAAGAATAATGATAGTGGCCATGAAATTATTCCTTTAAATTCCTTCATCATTCTGAGAAGCGATTTGTCAAGACAGGAATGCATGGACTCATTTAAAGCAGACAGGTGATTTCTTATGAATTCTCAACTTACTTGGAGCTAGAATCCCCTCTTTCTGATGTTTATTCTTCGTTCCTATTAAAAAAGCTAGGCTGTAGTATGTTATAAACCTTCAAAGTGAAAATACTGGCATGGATACTACACAGATCTTATTTTGAACCATTTTAAATTAGATTTCAGGTTTCATTGGAGACAGAGGATTTGAGAAAATGGGACACATTAAAGACAAGCATATTTCATATGTGAATTATCTGCAACTTTAAACATCACAAGACGATTATGAAGGATGTTGAGAGCAGTGAAATAGGATAGGCTGTTTTGATAAGTAGTTGTGAAATCAGAGAAGAGGCACTAAGAACATAGAAATAAAGAATAATGATAAAGGATTAACACTGCTTCATTGATCAGCGAATACATTGAGAGTTGATAAAAATAATCAAGAGTGAATTATCTAGAGGTGCCTGGGTAGCTCAGTTGGTTAAACATCTGATTCTTGATTTTGGCTCAGGTCATGATCTCAGGGTAGTGGGAGCAAGCCCTGCATTGGGCTCCACGCTCAGTGGGAAGTCTGCTTCTCCCTTCCCCTCTGCTCTTCCCCGCTGTGCGCAAGCTCTCTCTCTCTCTCAAATAGATAAAATCTTAAAAAAAAAAGAAAAAGAAAAGAATGAATTACCTAAATAAATTTCTTCCAGATTAAAAATTTCCTGTGTACTTTGGACAGTGTTCTCATAAATAACAGGGTTTTTTAAAATTTATTTATTGTTATGTTAATCGCCATAAATTACATCATTTATTTTACATTTAGTGTTCCATGATTCATTTTTTGTGCATAACACCCAGTGCTCCATGCAGAATGTGCCCTCTTTAATACCCATCAGCAGGCTAACCCATCCTCCCACCCCCTTCCCCTCTAGAACCCTCAGTTTGTTTTTCAGAGTCCATCATCTCTCATGGTTTGTCTCCCCCCTCCAATTTCCCCCCCTTCATTCTACCCCTCCTGCTCTCTTCTTCTTTTTTTTTTTTTTCTTAACATATATTGCATTATTTGTTTCAGAGGTACAGATCTGAGATTCAACAGTCTTGCACAATTCACAGCGCTTACCAGAGCACATACCCTCCCCAGTATCTATCACCCAGTCACCCCATCCCTCCCACCCCACCCCCCACTCCAGCAACCCTCAGTTTGTTTCCTGAGATTAAGAATTCCTCATATCAGTGAGGTCATATGATACATGTCTTTCTCTGTTTAACTTATTTCGCTCAGCATAATACCCTCCAGTTCCATCCACATCATTGCAAATGGCAAGATCTCATTCCTTTTTATGGCTGCATAATATTCCATTGTATATATATACCACCTCTTCTTTATCCATTCATCTGTCAATGGACATCTTGGCTCTTTCCACATTTTGGCTATTGTGGACATTGCTGCTATAAACATCAGGGTGCACGTACCCTTCGGATCCCTACATTTGTATCTTTGGGGTAAATACCCAGTAGTACAATTGCTGGATCGAATGGAGCTCTATTTTCAACTTTTTGAGGAACCTCCATACTGTTTTCCAGAGTGGTTGCACCAGCTTGCATTCCCACCAACAGTGTAGGAGGGTTTCCCTTTCTCCACATCTCCGCCAACATCTGTCATTTCCTGACTTGTTAAGTTTAGCCATTCTGACTGGTGTGAGGTGGTATCTCATTGAGATTTTGATTTGGATTTCCCTGATGCCAAGTGACGTTGAGCACTTTTTTATGTGTCTGTTGGCCATTTGGATGTCTTCTTTGGAAAAATGTCTGTTCATGTCTTCTGCCCATTTCTTGATTGGATTCTTTGTTCTTTGGGTGTTGAGTTTGATGAGTTCTTTATAGATTTTGGATACTAGCCCTTTATCTGATATGTCATTTGCAAATATCTTCTCCCATTCTGTCGGTTGTCTTTTGGTTTTGTTGACTGTTTCCTTTATTTTGCAAAAGCTTTTTATCCTGATGAAGTCCCAATAGTTCATTTTTGCCCTTGCTTCCCTTGCCTTTGGCGATGTTTCTAGGAAGAAGTTGCTTCGGCTGAGGTCAAAGAGGTTGCTGCCTGTGTTCTCCTTTAGGATTTGGATGGACTCCTGTCTCACATTGAGGTCTTTCAACCATTTTGAGTCTATTTTTTGTGTGTGGTGTAAGGAAATGGTCCAGTTTTATTCTTCTGCATGTGGCTGTCCAATTTTCCCAACACCATTTGTTGAAGAGACTGTCTTTTTTCCATTGGACATTCTTTCCTGCTTTGTCGAAGATTAGTTGACCATAGAGTTGAGGGTCCATTTCTGGGCTCTCTATTCTGTTCCGTTTCATCTATGTGTCTCTTTATGTGCCAGTACCATACTGTCTTGATGATGACAGCCTTGTAATAGAGCTGGAAGTCTGGAATTGTGATGCCGCCAGCTTTGCTTTTCTTTTTCAACATTCCTCTGGCTATGCGGGGTCTTTTCTGGTTCCATACAAATTTTAGGATGATTTGTTCCATTTCTTTGAAAAAAGTGGATGGTATTTTGATGGGGATTGCATTGAATGTGTAGATTTCTCTATGTAGCATTGACATCTTCCAAACATTTATGACCTCCAATATTTGTTCTTCCAATCCATGAGCATGGAACATTTTTCCATTTCTTTGTGTCTTCCTCCATTTTTTCATGAGTATTTTATAGTTTTCTGAGTACAGATCCTTTGTCTCTTTGGTTAGATTTATTCCTAGGTATCTTATGGTTTTGGGTGCAATTGTAAATGGGATCAACTCCTTAATTTCTCTTTCTTCTGTCTTGTTGTTGGTGGATAGGAATGCCACTGACTTCTGTACATTGATTTTATATCCTGCCACTTTACTGAATTCCTGTAGGAGTTCTAGCCGTTTTGGGGTGGAGCCTTTGGGGTTTTCCACATAAAGTATCATATCATCTGCAAAGAGTGAGACTTTGACTTCTTCTTTGCTGATTTGGATGCCTTTGATTTCTTTTTGTTGTCTGATTGCTGTGGCCAGGACTTCTAATACTATGTTTAATAGCAGTGGTAATAGTAGACATCCCTGCCGCGTTCCTGACCTTAGGGGGAAAGCTCTCAGTTTTTCCCCATTGAGAATGATATTCGCTGTAGGTTTTTCATAGATGGCTTTTATGATATTGAGGTATATACCCTCTATCCCTATACTCTGAAGAGTTTTGATCAAGAAAGGATGCTGTACTTTGTCAAATGCTTTTTCTGCATCTATTGAGAGGATGCTATGATTCTTGTTCTTTCTTTTGTTAATGTATTGTATCACATTGATTGATTTGCGGATGTTGAACGAACCTTGCAGCCTAGGGATAAATCCCACTTGGTCGTGGTGAATAATCCTTTTAATGTTTGGATCCTATTGGCTAGTATTTTGGTGAGAATTTTTGCATCCATGTTCATCAAGGATATTTGTTTGTAATTCTCCTTTTGGATGGGTTGTCTGGTTTTGGGATCAAGGTAATGGTGGCCTCATAAAATGAGTTTGGAAGTTTTCCTTCCATTTCTATTATTTGGAACAGTTTCAGAAGAATAGGTATTAATTCCTCTTTAAATGTTTGGTAGAACTCCCCTGGGAAGCAATCTGGTCCTGGCTTTGGTTTGTTGGGAGATTTTTGATGACTACTTCAAATTCATTTTGTAGTAGGATGCTCTTTAACCTCCATATATTTGAGTTCTTTCTGACTTTCCTCTTGTGATTGAGTTCTAGTTGCAAAGCATTGTGGCCTAAAAATAGGCAGGGAATGATCCCAGTCTTTTGGTACCGGTTGAGACCTGAGTTATGACCTAGGATGTGATCGATTCTGGAGAATGTTCCATGGGCACTAGAGAAGAATGTGTTTTCTGTTGCTTTGGGATTGAATGTTCTGAATATGTCTGTGAAGTCCATTTGGTCCAGTGTGTCATTTAAAGTCTTTATTTCCTTGTTGATCTTTTGCTTAGATGATCTGTCCATTTCAGTGAGGGGGTGTTAAAGTCCCCCACTATCACTGTATTGTTGTCAATGTGTTTCTTTGCTCTTGTTACTAATTGCCTTATATAATTGGCTGCTCCCATGTTAGGGGCATAGATATTTACAATTGTTAGATCTTCTTGTTGGATAGACCCTTTAAGTAGGATATAGTGTCCTTCCTCATCTCTTATTATACTCTTTGGTTTAAAATCTAATTTGTCTGCTATAAGGATTGCCACCCCAGCTTTCTTTTGGTGTCCATTAGCATGGTAAATTGTTTTCCACCCTCTCACTTTCAATCTAGGGGTGTCTTAGGGTCTAAAATGAGTCTCTTGCAGACAGCATATCAATGGGTCTTGTTTTTTTAATCCAATCTGATAGCCTGTGTCTTTTGATTGGGGCATTTAGCCCATTTACATTCAGGGTAACTATTGAAAGATAGGAATTTAGTGCCATTGTATTTCCTGTAAGGTGACTGTTACTCTATATTGTCTGTGTTCCTTTCTGGTCTATGTTGCTTTTAGGCTCCCTCTTTGCTTAGAGCACCCCTTTCAATGTTTCTTGTAGGGCTGGTTTTGTGTTTGCAAATTCCTTTAGTTTTTGTTTGTCCTGGAAGCTTTTTATCTCTCCTTCTATTTTCAATGACAGCCTAGCTGGATATAGTATTCTTGGCTGCATATTTCTCTCATTTAGTGCTCTGAATATATCCTGCCAGTCCTTTCTGGCCTGCCAGGTCTCTGTGGATAGGTCTGTTGCCAATCTAATGTTTCTACCATTGTAGATTACATATCTCTTCTCCCAAGCTGCTTTCAAGATTTTCTCTTTCTCTCTGAGACTCCTAAGTTTTACTATTAGATGTCGGGGTGTTGATGTATTTTTATTGATTTTGAGAGGGGTTCTCTGTGCTTCCTGGATTTTGATGCCTGTGTCCTTCCCCAAGTTAGGGAAGTTCTCTGCTATAATTTGCTCCATTATACCTTCTGCCCCTCTCTCTCTTTCTTCTTCTTCTGGGATCCCAATTATTCTAATGTTGTTTCGTCTTATGGTATCGCTTATCTCTCGAATTCTGCCCTTGTGATCCAGTAGTTGTTTATCTCTCTTTTTCTCAGCTTCTTTATTTTCCATCATTTGGTCTTCTATATTACTGATTCTCTCTCCTGCCTCATTTATCCTAGCAGTTAGTGCCCCCATATTTGATTGCACCTCATTAATAGGCTTTTTGATTTTGACTTGGTTAGATTTTAGTTCTTTTATTTCTCCAGAAAGGGTTTCTCTAATAACTTCCATGCTTTTCTCAAGCCCAGCTAGTATCTTTAAAGTGATGATTCTAAACTCTAGATCCTCATCATACTAATGTCCGTATTGAGTAGGTCCCTGGCAGTTGGTACGACCTCTTGTTCTTTTTGTTGAGGTGATTTTTTCCATCTTGTCATTTTGTCCAGAGGAGAATAGATTATTGAGAGAACAAAATGCTAACAGGGTAACAATGTCCCCAGAAAATATACTCTAAACAAATCAGAAAAGACCTGAAGCATGGGGAAAAGAAAGGGAAAGAGAGGAAAAAAGAAAAAAAGAAAAAGATAAAGATAAAAAGAAACAAAAACAGAACAAAAGAATACAAAAAAAAATATATGATCAAATATGATCAGGCTGGTACATAGAT
The DNA here is from genome assembly GCF_029215605.1 of Mirounga angustirostris. Lineage (NCBI taxonomy): Eukaryota > Metazoa > Chordata > Mammalia > Carnivora > Phocidae > Mirounga > Mirounga angustirostris. Next base: position 18,347,139 of record NW_026991725.1, read on the forward strand.
CAGTGCCCCGTACTAGATTTTGGGTGTGTTTTGGTTTGTTAGAGGAAAGTGCCTCCTGAAATTTTAAAGAAAGAAAAGCTAATATATGTACAAAAATAAGGGTTGATATGATGAAGGGATGGAATATGACTGTAAAGATGAAAATTATAAAAAATTTTATATAAGGAATTGATAAGTTGTTTGAAAAAAGAAAGAGGATTTAAAAAAAAAAGAAAAAAAAAGGGAGAGATTGTGATCAGGCAGGAGAGTAGAAAAAAACCATACGCTAGAGATTTAGGGTATATTTTGATCTGTTTGAAGAAACTATCTCAAAATTTTAAAGAGAGAACAACTTATATATATATGCCAAAAATACAGGTAACTACTATGAAGGGATAGAATATGACCCTAAAAATGAAAAATAAAAATGTTTTTTAAAAAAGGGATTGATAAGATGTTGGTTGAAAAAGGGAAAAAGAAAAATTAAAAAAAAAAAACATTTAAAAAAAATTAACTTTGAAAGACTAAAGAATCATGGTAAAAAAGCCATGGATTCTATGTGCAGTATTCCCCTAGCGTTGGAGTTCTTCCGTTCTCATTAATGGGTAAACTTCGTCTTGGCTGGCTGTTCTCGCTGATCTTCTGTGGGAGGGTCCTGTTGCCGTGGTTCCCAAATATCTTTGCTGGAGGCGGAATTGCCCTGTCCTTGCCGGGTCTGGGCTAAGTAATCTGCTTGGGTTTGCTCTCGGGAGCCTTTGTTCGCTGCAAGCTTTCCGTACCGCTTTGGAGGCTGCGAGTGAAAATGGCGGCCTCCCAATCTCTGCCCCAGAAGAGCCGAGAACTCAGGGCCCTGTTCCTCACTGCACCCCCAGAGAAAAGCAGTCAATCAGTCTCGTTTCCCCAGTCTCCGGCCGTACTCCATGCTCACCCAGCCTGTGACCGAGCATTTCTATCTCTGGCACCTGACCCCATGTGGAGTGTCCAAACCCAGCAGATCCCTGTGGTGCGCTCCCATGCTGCTCCTCCCGGGGGAGGAAGGGGAGTCTCCCCAGATCTGCCACTTGTTGGGCCCCTGCTGGAGGAGCAGTGGCCTGACTGCTGCGGATCACGGTTTATGGCAACCCCGAGCTGAGAGCCTGCGCCTGGGCTCCGTCTCTTCAGCCGGCTTCCCTGCTCTGATACCTGGGAGCTCTGCCACACTCAGGCAACCCCAGTCTTTCTGTGACCCTGAGGGTTCTGAGACCACAATCTCCTGCGAGGGTTCCACCCCCAGCTTAGCCACTGGAGCGACGTCCCTCAGCGGAGCAGACTTCTAAAAGTTATGATTTTGTGCTCTGCGGCTCTATCACTTGCCCCTCCCCCGCCATCTATCCTCCTGAATATCGCCTTGGATTCACTTCTCCACACGTTGTATCTTCCAGAAAGTGGTCACTTTTCTGTTCAGAGAGTTGTTGCTATTCTTTTCTTCGATCTCCTGTTGAGTTTGTAGGTGTTCAGAATGGTTTGATCCCTATCCAGCTGAATTCCTGGGACCAGACGAAATCCAGGTCTGCTACTCCTCCGCCATCTTCCTCCACCCCCCATAAATAAGAGTTTTAAACTATTTATGGGAAATTTGTTGACAAAGAAAGGAAATGCATATGAACAAAACCTTTATTTTTGTATTTCTTATTTTTTAAAGATTTTATTTATTTACTTGAGAGAGAGAGATCATGAGCAGGGGGAGAGGGTAGAGAGAGAAGCAGACTCCCCACTGAGCAGGGAGCCCCATGCAGGACTCCATCCTAGGACCCTGGGATCATGACCTGAGCCAAAGGCAGATGCTTAACCGCCTGAGCCACCCAGGTGCCCTGAACTAAACCTTTAACAGTGAATGTAACCCTCACCTCCAAACAAACAAACAAATAAAAGCCCAGTGACTGTAGATAATACCAGATTGTGATTGGCCAACCCACAACGAACAATTAAAAGGTGTTCTTTTTGCTAGAAATATCTAATGTGCTAAACCATTTTCTTTGGTTATTTAGTCATTAGCTATCATGACACCTTCTTTCTTTGTGGTTATAAGTAAGAGTCATTTATTAAGAATAGAGTGTACACTAAAATTAACCTACATATAAAAATGATGCATGGAAGGGTAGACTCAAACATGGTAAATATACAGAGGATTTTTCTAATAAAATTCATAGGAAATATGTCTGTTTATTAGAGTTTATTGTGGATTACATTTTAAGAAGTATTTTTCCCTACATCTGCTCTTCAGTTTATACATAAGAAATTTATGCAAAGTGTAAGAATTATTACATTATTTCTTTATAAATTTTTCATGCTTATCTCTAAGTGAATTTTGTGAAGCTAAAGATAAATATAAAATAAAATTGCCAATTAATCATAGATCATAAAAAATGTGGATAGAGGTTGGTAAATATGCAGAAAACCATTAGTTGAAGATTCAAAGAAGTTACTGATCTCCTGGAAGTCTTATGGAACATCTGTCCAACCCAGAGTCAGTTCTCACACAATATTAAATACCAAGATTCTAAAACATTTGGATGTTTAATGTTAAGACTGGGGTTTATGTCAACCATGTAAGAAAACTGGTGTAACTATTTTCTAGCAAAAATCCTTATTGTAAAGATGGAGAGAATTGTTTGTTTAGGATAATTTGCATTGATTACATATACTGATTAACTTCATGAAATAATTGCCCTTTTACTTTTGTCAACGTTGAAAGTCTTACTTTCCCTCTGCGTATTATTAAGTCTTGCTGAGGAGGCTCATTCTCCAGCTTCTGACCCCTGAGTTGCCACTTATTGGAAAGGTTAACAAAGCTAAATCTCCTAAACAGAAACAGAAGGAAACTTAACTCCATGAATTCAATATTGAGAATCCAAGCTAGAGCTTGAGAGAATAATTTGACAAGGTCCTTGGAAAGAATACCCCGTTAACATTTGAAAAAAAAGAAAAAAAATGTGGTCCTGAATTTTCCAATTCTATTCATAACAGAGATCCAGAGAATGACATGCAAGCTAGAATGAAAGCTTGCACTATGACCATCAGCATTCTGATGCTTTCCTAAGATGCCCTATAGAGCCTGTCACATTGTGACAGATTTTCATTATAGAGTGAACAATAAATGCTATCAATAGGGATAGATAAGAAAAATCAGAAGACACAAGAAAGTTGGCTGGTTCTGCATGTTAATATCTTTCACTGGTGTAGCACTTTATTTACAAAATGCTTCTACATAAAAATTTTCGGTGGTATTCAGCTTGCAAGAAGGTTTATACTGCATCATCTCTACTTAAACCACAATGGTGAGCAGCCTCTAAAGAGCCACAATTTGAGCGATCACTAAAAAGAAAGTTACTTTCTTTAGGTAAGAATTTCAGGTTCTACTTTCCATTCTTTATCTTGAATCATTTTGCCATAAACTAAACCATGTGTCCGTGGGAAAATATTATGAGACTTTAGGTAAGGGAACACAGAATCTAGTTTAGAGTGACTACAAAGTGCCAGATATTACTCAAGGTGCAGAGGTAGGAAGGGTTCTAAAAATGATCTACAAGTTTCCTTCAATAGTATTTGGCACATGGTAAGTGGAATGAATAGATATATGGATGAATGAATCAATATTCTTGCTTTAATGGCTGTTTTTATTTTCATCACATGGCTTTATATCTAGATTATCTCTCTCTTCCTAGGCCATTGGGATGATCCTTTTGGATCAAGATATTACCTCAATTTCTGCCAAAAATTTCTTTGCTGTTGCCTTCTCCTTAGTAGCATAAAATCCTCTACTCCCAAGTCCAGCTCAGCATTTGCTGTATTATCACCCAGTAGAGACATAGACCCTTGCTTCCACTTTTCTGGGTAGAGTACCTGATAATTCCCAATACAATTTGTGCAGTAAAGACAAGAAAATATGAAGAATCAAGTTGGGGGGGATGGCAAAAATGGAAGTCTAGTGTCTCTGAAGAAGTTCTATAGGAAATTGAAGCTAAGAATGGAAATATTGGAAGGGTAAATCATGAGGAATTAGCAATTTGAATAGATATAAGGAGATACAAGGCCATAGATAGAAGAATAGAGTTGTGGGGCGCCTGGGTAGCTCAGTTGGTTAAACATCCGACTTTTGATTTCAGCTCATGTCATGATCTCAAGGTCTTCAGATGGAGCCCCATAATGGGATCCGTGCTCAGCATGGAGTTTGCTTCAGAGTCTCTCTCTCCCTCTGCCCCTACTCGACTAATGGGATATAGAGTTGTTAGCAAGAGATGGATCATAAGCGGGAGAAAATATGGTTGACACTGAAGTTAGCCAGAATATAAGAATGTACAGAATATAGGAATATAAGCAAGTGAAGGTGTATCCAGTGCACACAAGTCCAAGTAGTTTCCTTTATCTGAGTATGCTCTGTCTGCAGACTCCTATTTCCCAAATCCTAATTGAAACCTACTCTATATAGAAAACACTTTATAAAATTTAACATTTCAGGGTGCCTGGGTGGCTGATTTGTTAAGCGTCTGCCTTTGGCTCAGGTCATGATCCTGGGGTCCTGGGATTGAGTCCTGCCTCAGGCTCCCTGCTCAGCGGGAGGCCTGCTTTCCCTCTCCCACTCCCCCTGCTTGTGTTCCCTCTCTCACTGTGTCTCTCTCTGTCAAATAAATAAATAAAATCTTTAAAAATTTTTTTTAACATTTCTATTTCCAGGTGAAATTTAAAGTCTCACTTAGGGTAAATTCACTTCAGTATAACTTTGTATAGATCTTATTTTTCTTTTATTTTTTTAAAGATTTTATTTATTTATTTATTTGAGAGAGAGAATGCGAGTGGGGAGGTAGGGGGAGGAGCATAGGGAGAGGGAGACTCTCAAGGAGACTCCTGCTGAGAGGGGAGCCTGACACAGGGCTCAGTCTCATGACCCTGAGATCATGATCTGAGCCAAAACCAAGAGTCGGACGCTTAACCAACTAAACCACCCAGGCGCCTCCCAGGTTTATTTTTCTTAAAGGTAACAAGAATAGCACAGCCACACCTCTTCCTGGAAGGGTACATTGTATACATAGATGACCCTGAGACTTTTACCTTAAAGAATTCTACCGTGTCACTTAGGAAACTTTTAAGTTAAATAAAGTAAAGCTACATATGTGGGATTTATTAACGCCAATTAATGCCAAATTTCTGTAAGACAATTTTCTATTTCTTCAAGATCCATTGAATAGCGTATGCAGAAACATTACCTAAATACCTGAAATAGCTCCGTAACTTTTTGTTTTGGGAGAGCTTCTCTAATCCTCTCAAATGTGACATGATATAGGTTACCTAGAGTACCTTTCCTCATTTTTACTTCCCCCTTGCTTTTTGGCTCAAAATTCCCTTTCTATTGAAAGCGTCACCTGCTTGATTCAATCAAATTTGGATCTTTAATTATTTTGCCTTTCTTTAGTTTTATATCATTGCTTGGTATTATATTAATATATGTTTGCAGAGTGTGTGGTAAATGTAAAATATGTATTTGGTACCATAAATGAAGTTATTTCATAGGCTTATTCTGTGCTATTTATGAAATTGCAAGCTAGACTGGAAAAAGAGCTGGTTTTGTGTTCAGAATTACCCAGATTCGACTTTTTCTCTCTGAGCCTCTATATTCTCAATTTGCTTGAAGGCCAGGTAGTGCATGGGGTTTTAAGAATCAAGATGGGGGTGCGGGGCAAGTTGGTGGAGGAGTAGGAGACCTGGATTTCGTCTGGTCTCAGGAATTCAGCTGGATAGGGATCAAACCATTCTGAACACCTACAAACTCAACAGGAGATCGAAGAAAAGAATAGCAACAACTCTCTGAATACAAAAGTGACCACTTTCTGGAAGGTAGGACGTGAGAAGTGAATCCCAGGCGATATTCGGGAGGATAGATGGTGGGGGAGGGGGCCTCCGTGGGCCACTTCTGGCAAGTGATAGAGCCGCGGAGCACAAAACCGGAACTTTTAGAAGTCTGCTCTGCTGAGGGACGTCGCTCCAGTGGCTAAGCGGGGGGTGGAACCCTCGTGGGACAGTGTGGTCTCAGGACCCTCGGGATCAAAGAAGGACTGGGGGTGCCTGAGTGTGGCAGAGCTCCCAGGTATCGGAGCAGGGAAGCCGGCTGTAGAGACGGAGCCGAGGCATGGGTTCTCAGCTCGGGGTTGCCATGAACCATGATCCGCAGCAGTCGGGCCACTGCTCCTCCAGCAGGGACCCAACAAGCGGCAGATCCAGGGAGACTCCACTTCCTCCCCTGGGAGGAGCAGCGTGGGAGCACACTGCAGGGATCTGCTGGGTTTGGAGACCACACTGAGCCTGGTGCCAGAGATAGAAATGCTCGGTCACAGGCCGGGTGAGCACGGACTGCGGCCGGAGACTGGGGAGATGGGAGTGGCTGACTGCTTTTCTCTGGGGGTGCACTGAGGAGCGGGGCCCCAAGTTCTTGGCTCCTCTGGGGCCGAGAGATTGGGAGGTTGCCATTTTCACTCTCAGCCTCCAAAGCTGCACTGAAAGCTTGCAGGGAACAAAAGCTCCCGAGAGCAAACCTGAGCAGATTACTGAGCCCGGACCGGGCAAGGCGGGGCAATTCCGCCTCTGGAAAAGACATTTGGGAACCATGGCAACAGGCCCCTCCCCCAGAAGATCAGTGAGAACAGCCAGCCAAGACCAAGTTTACTGATCAATGAGAACGGCAGAACTCTAGCACTAGGGGAATACTGCACATAGAATCCGTGGCTTTTTTTACCATGATTCTTTAGTCTTTCAAAGTAAATTTTCTTTTTTTGAACTGTTTTTTTTTTTTTTTTGAATTTTTCTTTTTCCCTTTTTCAACCAATATCTTATCAATCCCTTTTTTAAAAAACATTTTTATTTTTCATTTTTAGAGTCATATTCTATCCCTTCATTGTAGTTACCCGTATTTTTGGCATATATATATAAGTTGTTCTCTCTTTAAAAATTTGAGATAGTTTCTTCTAACAGATCAAAAATACCCTGAATCTCTAGTGTATGGTTTTGTTTTACTCTCCTGCCTGATCACATTCTCTCCCTTTTCTTTTCTTTTTTTTTTTTTAATCCTCTTCTTTCTTTTTTCAAACAACTTCTTATCAATTCCTTTTATAAAATTTTTTATAATTTCCATCTTTACAGTCATATTCCATCCCTTCATCATATCAACCCTTATTTTTGTACATATATAAGCTTTTCTTTCTTTAAAATTTCGGGAGGCACTTTCTTCTAACAGACCAAAATACACCCAAAATCTAGTGTGTGGCACTGATCTATGCACCAGCCTGATCATAATTGATCATATTCTGTTTTTTTTGTTTTGTTCTCTTTTTGTTTGTTTTTAACTTTTTCTTTTTTGCTTTTGTTTTTCTTTTTACTTTCTTTCCCTTTCTTTTCCCCTGGCTTCAGGTCTTTTCTGACTTGTTTAGAGTATATTTTCTGGGAACATTGTTACCCTGTTAGCATTTTGTTCTCTCATTCACCTATTCTCCTCTGGACAAAATGACAAGATGGAAAAAATCACCTCAACAAAAAGAACAAGAGGTAATACCGACTGCCAGGGACCTACTCAATATGGACATTAGTACGATGTCGGATTTATAGTTCAGAATCATCACTTTAAAGATACTAGCTGAGCTTGAAAAAAGCATGGAAGTTATTAGAGAAACCCTTTCTGGAGAAATAAAAGAACTAAAATCTAACCAAGTCAAAATCAAAAAGGCTATTAATGAGGTGCAATCAAATATGGGGGCACTAACTGCTAGGATAAATGAGGCAGGAGAGAGAATCAGTAATATAGAAGACCAAATGATGGAGAATAAAGATGCTGAGAAAAAGAGATAAACAACTACTGGATCACGAGGGCAGATTCGAGAGATAAGTGATACCATAAGACGAAACAACATTAGAATAATTGGGATCCCAGAAGAAGAAGAAAGAGAGAGAGGGGCAGAAGGTATATTGGAGCAAATTATAGCAGAGAACTTCCCTAATTTGGGGAAGGACACAGGCATCAAAATCCAGGAGACACAGAGAACCCCTCTCAAAATCAATAAAAATACATCAACACCCCAACATCTAATAGTAGAACTTAGGAGTCTCAGAGACAAAGAGAAAATCCTGAAAGCAGCTCAGGAGAAGAGATCTGTAACCTACAATGGTAGAAACATTAGACTGACAATAGACCTATCCACAGAGACCTGGCAGGCCAGAAAGGAATGGCATGATATATTCAGAGCACTAAATGAGAAAAATGTGCAGCCAAGAATACTATATCCAGCTAGGCTGTCACTGAAAATTGAAGGAGAGATAAAAAGCTTCCAGGAAAAACAAAAACTAAAGGAATTTGCAAACACTAAACCAGCCCTACAAGAAATCTTGAAAGGGGTCCTCTAAGCAAAGAGACAGCCAAAAACAACATAGACCAGAAAGGAACACAGAGAATATAACTGTATATTGCCTTACAGGAAATACAATGGCACTAAATTCCTATCTTTCAATAGTTACCCTGAATGTAAATGGGCTAAATGCCCCAATCAAAAGACACAGGCTATCAGATTGGATTAAAAAACAAGACCCATCGAGGGGCGCCTGGGTGGCTCAGTTGGTTAAGCGACTGCCTTCGGCTCAGGTCATGATCCTGGAGTCCCGGGATTGAGTCCTGCATCAGGCTCCCTGCTTGGCAGGGAGTCTGCTTCTCCCTCTGACCCTCCTCCCTCTCATGCTCTCTGTCTCTCCTCTCTCTCTCAAATAAATAAATAAAAAATCTTTAAAAACAAAAACAAAAACAAAACAAGACCCATCGATATCCTGTCTGCAAGAGACTCATTTTAGACCCAAAGACACTCCCAGATTGAAAGTGAGGGGGTGGAAAACCATTTACCATGCTAATGGACACCAAAAGAAAGCTGGGGTAGCAATCCTTATAGCAGACAAATTAGATTTTAAACCAAAGAATGTAATAAGAGATGAGGAAGGACACTATATCCTACTTAAAGGGTCTATCCAACAAGAAGATCTAACAATTGTAAATATCTATGCCCCTAACATGGGAGCAGCCAATTATATAAGGCAATTAATAACAAGAGCAAAGAAACACATTGACAACAATACAATAATAGTGGGGGACTTTAACACCCCCTCACTGAAATGGACAGATCATCTACGCAAAAGACCAACAAGGAAATAAAGACTTTTTTTAATTTTTTTTAAAGATTTTATTTATTTGAGAGAGAGAATGAGAGAGAGAGAGCACATGAGAGGGGGGCGGGTCAGAGGGAGCAGCAGACTCCCTGCTGAGCAGGGAGCCCGATGTGGGACTCGATCCCAGGACTACAGGATCATGACCTGAGCCGAAGGCAGTCGTTGAACCAACTGAGCCACCCAGGCACCCCGATAATAAAGACTTTAAATGGCACACTGGACCAAATCAGCTTCACAGACATATTCAGAACATTCCATCCAAAGTATGGAATACACATTCTTCTCTAGTGCCCATGGAACATTCTCCAGAATCGATCACATCCTAGGTCATAAATCAGGTCTCAACCAGTATCAAAAGATTGGGATCATTCCCTGCCTATTTTCAGACCACAATGCTTTGAAACTAGAACTCAGTCACAAGAGGAAAGTCGGAAAGAACTCAAATACATGGAGGCTAAAGAGCATCCTACTACAGAATGAATGGGTCAACCAGGAAATTAAAGAAGAATTAAAAAAATTCATGGAAACCAATGAAAATGAAAACACAACTGTTCAAAAGATTTGGGATGCAGTAAAGGCAGTCCTAAGAGGAAAGTATATAGCAATACAAGCCTTTCTCAAGAAACAAGAAAGGTCTCAAGGACACAACCTAACCCTACACCTAAAGGAGCTGGAGAAAGAACAGCAAATAAAGCCTAAACCCAGCAGTAGAAGAGAAATAATAAAGATCAGAGCAGAAATCAATGAAATAGAAACCAAAAGAACAGTAGAACAGGTCAACGAAACTAGGAGCTTGTTCTTTGAAAGAATTAACAAGATTGATAAACCCCTGACCAGACTTATCAAAAAGAAAAGAGAAAGGACATTAAAAAAAGAAAGAACAGGAATCATATGATCCTCTCATTAGATGCAGAAAAAGCATTTGACAAAGTACAGCATCCTTTCTTGATGAAAACTCTTAAGAGTATAGGCATAGAGGGTACATACCTCAATATCATAAAAGCCATCTATGAAAAACCTACAGCGAATATCATTCTCAATGGGGAAAAACAGAGCTTTCCCCCTAAGGTCAGGAACGTGGCAGGGATGTCCACTATCACCACGGCTATTCAACATAGTACTGGAAGTCCTAGCCACAGCAATCAGACAACAAAAAGAAATCAAAGGCATCCAAATCAGCAAAGAAGAAGTCAAACTCTCACTCTTTGCAGATGATATGATACTTTATGTGGAAAACCCCAAAGACTCCACCCCAAAATGGCTAGAACTCATACAGGAATTCAGTCAAGTGGCAGGATATAAAATCAACGCAAAGAAATCAGTGGCATTCCTATACACCAGGACAGAAGAAAGAGAAATTAAGGAGTTGATCCCATTTACAATTGCACCCAAAACCATAAGATACTTAGGAATAAATCTAACCAAAGAGGCAAAGGATCTGTACTCAGAAAACTATAAAATACTCATGAAAGAAATGGAGGAAGACACAAAGAAATGGAAAAACGTTCCATGCTCATGGATTGGAAGAACAAATCTTGTGAAGATGTCAATGCTACCTAGAGCAATCTACACATTCAATGCAATCCCCATCAAAATACCATCCACTTTTTTCAAAGAAATGGAACAAATAATCCTAAAATTTGTATGGAACCAGAAAAGACCCCGCATAGCCAGAGGAATGTTGAAAAAGAAAAGCAAAGCTGGCGGCATCACAATTCCAGACTTCCAGCTCTATTACAAAGCTGTCATCATCAAGACAGTATGGTACTGGCACATAAAGAGACACATAGATCAAACGGAACAGAATAGAGAGCCCAGAAATGGACCCTCAACTCTATGGTCAACTAATCTTCGACAAAGCAGGAAAGAATGTCCAATGGAAAAAAGACAGTCTCTTCAACAAATGGTGTTGGGAAAATTGGACAGCCACATGCAGAAGAATGAAACTGGACCATTTCCTTACACCACACACAAAAATAGACTCCAAATGGTTGAAAGACCTCAATGTGAGACAAGAGTCCATCAAAAGCCTAAAGGAGAACACAGGCAGCAACCTCTTTGACCTCAGCCGAAGCAACTTCTTCCTAGAAACATCGCCAAAGGCAAGGGAAGCAAGGCCAAAAATGAACTATTGGGACTTCATCAAGATAAGAAACTTTTGCACAGCAAAAGAAACAGTCAACAAAACCAAAAGACAACCGACAGAATGGGAGAAGATATTTGCAAATGACATATCAGATAAAGGGCTAGTATCCAATATTTATAAAGAACCTATCAAACTCAACGCCCAAAGAACAAAGAATCCAATCAAGAAATGGGCAGAAGACATGAACAGACATTTTTCCAAAGAAGACATCCAAATGGCCAACAGACACAACAGGCTCAACATCGCTCAGCATCAGGGAAATCCAAATCAAAACCTCAGTGAGATACCACCTCACACCAGTCAGAATGGCTAAAATTAACAAGTCAGGAAATGACAAATATTGGCGGGGTTGCTGAGAAAGGGGAACCGTCCTACACTGTTGGTGGGAATGAAAGCTCGTGCAACCACTCTGGAAAACAGTATGGAGTATTCACAAAAAGTTGAAAATAGAGCTAACATAAGACCCAGCAATTACTATTGGGTATTTACCCCAAAGATACAAATGTAGGGATTCGAAGGGGTACGTGCACCCCGATGTTTATGGCAGCAGTGTCCACAATAACCAAACTGTGGAAAGAGCCAAGATGTCCATCGACAGATGAATGGATAAAGAAGAGGTGGTATATATATACAATGGAATATTATGCAGCCAGCAAAAGGAATGAGATCTTGCCATTTGCAATGGCGTGGATGGAACTGGAGGGTGTTATGCGGAGTGAAATAAGTCAATCAGAAAAAGACATGTATCATATGATCTCACTGATATGAGGAATTCTTAATCGCAGGAAACAAACTGAGGGTTGCTGGAGTGGGGGATGTTTTGGGAGGGATGGGGTGGCTGGGTGATAGACACTGGGGAGGGTATGTGCTATGGTGAGCACTGTGAATTGTGCAAGACCGTTGAAACACAGATCTCTACCTCTGAAACAAATAATGCAATATATGTTAAGAAAAAATAAAAAAGAAGAAGATAGCAGGAGGGGAAGAATGAAGGGGGGGAAATCGGAGGGGGAGATGAACCATGAGAGACAATGGACTTTGAAAAACAAACTGAGGGTTCTAGAGGGGAGGGGGTGCGAGGATGTGTTAGCCTGGTGATGCGTATTAAAGAGGGCACATTCTGCATGGAGCACTGGGTGTTATGCACAAACAAGGAATCATGGAACACTACATCAAAAACTAATGATGTAATGTATAGTGTAATGTATGGTGAATAACATAACAATAAAAATTAAAATAAATAAATAAATCACAAAAACTAAAAAAAAAAAAAAAAGAAAGAATCAATATAGATTTTCCAATACCCAACTCCAACCCTTACTGGTTGTATCAGTTTGACCAAGTTATTTAATATTTCTGAACCTCAATTTTTAATCTGTTAAATTGGGGATTATAATAATTGCATCCTTAGAGGAATTGTTGTGAAGCTTATATGAGATACTGCATGCTAAAAGCATAGCACATTTATAGCACTTATTAATATTGCTATTATTATCTATAAAGTGGGGAATTGTATGAAGTGTCTTAATAGGTTGTTAATAAGGAGTAAGTAGCTTAGGAAATCTAAACAACAAAGTTTGGATAGTATTAATGTTTGAATGCTCCTTTTTTAACTGATTCTTTCCTCCTCATCTTCAATATGTACAAACACATATTTGTTGCTCTTAAACTACAATGTAACAAAATCAACTCACTGGTGTATTCCAGTGGAATTCTTAGTGGAATTCTACTATAAAATAGCATATGGGCAGAGCAGTAGCCTTCTTTGTTTTGTTCTCATAATAAAAACATAAATTTGTGATTGTTAGTACATACTTGCTGAAATCTATGCCAGGAAGTTCTATTTCTATATTCATTGCCCTTTTTTTTTTCCCCTTTACCTCACATAAAATAGTATTACTGATGGCATAGAACTATATCCAGCAGTGATTCACACCATCTTTATGATGACTAAGATCTTCTATACTGGTGCAGATACTTTGTTCAGAAGGGATGCTGGAGGCAGGTGCTGTAAGCACTCCACCACTGGGAACCTGTCCTCTCAATGGCAGGAAAGTCGTTCCTGTAGAAGGAACTATGGCCAGACTTCTCATCATCTTAGGAGCTGAAAATTTCACTTTTGGAGATGTGGCCATGACCAACCCTTTCTGATCAATTTGGGGGGGATTGTGCCATCTTTCCTGAAGCTAATGAAAGGGGAAGAATCATAGCCTCTGTTTTGGGTGCCCATTTCTGCATCACATAACAGGGGAACAAATAACATTTACCCAACTTAAGTGCTAATTCTTGTAATTCAAGTAGAATACTTTAAACATTAATCATTTCTGCTGACACACACTTCAAAAATCACACTGAAAATGATATTATCATGTCACCTCCAGAAGTTTAAAGCCAAATAAAACTGCTGCAGTCCAATATTTGAGCAATGCCTAGCAATACAAATGCATCTCTACCTTTAAGAAAAGATATAAAGATAGGGCTTCTAAACCCACTAATTGGCTTTAAAACTACTGCCTGGGATAGCATTAAAGAGTTTCCTCGTAGGAGCATATCAGATTACCAGAGGTGGTTCTAATATTGCCCCAAGAGTCTACAGTCAAACAGCTCATGTGATCCCAAGCTAAATATTTTTTACTTTCCCCAGGTATGCCCTGCCTGTTACACACACATGCATATATAATTAAATAGTATGTGTGAAATAATAGGCATAAGGTTTTAATTATTTATGTACCACTTACTTTCTCTAACTGCTACCAAGGTTCCGGCTAATAGGCTTGGCTCAGTTGATAATTAGAACAGAACAGGAATGTTATTATTTAAACAGGCACTATAGCATAATCATTAATAAATGGTTAACTGTGAGTTGTTAGTGTGGATGAATCAGTGATGGGATCCCCATTAATAACTGTGTCCCCTTCTGTAAATTACTCAATATCTCTGAGCTTTAGATGAGCTTTAAATTTTTCACCTATAAACTGAGAATAATGATGTCTTTGTATGGGGTTGTTGTAAAGTTTAAATAACATTACACAGCAAATGCTCAGTAAACATTCATTGTTATTTTTATTAATTATTGTAGAATTTGGAGCCGTGCAAATTCTGTTCCAATAAAATTACATTAAGAAACTAAAGCATTATAAAAGGTTGTTTAGAAAAGTAGAATAGGTCTGGATTTCTGGACTCTCAGGAATAGTGGAAATTTGAATTTCTTAGCAGAAAGGGGAAATGTATACTTAATAAAAGAAGTTAAGTTCTGAATCTGATTTAGAAGTATCATTATGGATATGTATTCTTGGTATATTTTATGCTTGGGGAAGAGCATTTCTTAACTCTACACTGAAAAGGTTTAGAACCAAGTATTGATTCAGTAGAAATGAGCCATCTTAGTGTACATACTGTGGTTTCTAAATACTGTTTCTCACTAAAAGGAACCAGGACTCGCTGGAGGTTTGCACGTGGAATGTACAAGATGCGCCTGGATTATTTTGTAATGACCAGAATACAAAGAGTCTATCATGAACTCTTACGATTATAATAAAAGAACTTAAGAGAGATGGAAGCTTCCAGTGGCCAATGATGGGACAAATTGACCACCAGTAAGTATAGTAAATCTAAAGGATGAAACACATCAAGTATGTTAAACCCATGAGCTCATAGTGATATTTAAAAAGGAAGTGAAATTGGTTAATAATGATTTCACTTATTTTAAAATTGCCAAATAAAGTGGACGTATCAAGCATTTTTCCTGACTCTTTATAGGTACTCTTCCACTGGAAAACCAATTAATAGATGAGGGGATTTTCTCTTTATGGAAGTACTCTAGCTAATAAAGGAAGAAGGAGTGGTGTAATTAGAATATCACCATTTCACAGCCCTAATGAATGAATGAATGGATCTAGGCACCTATCAGCAATGGCTGCTGAGATCATAAAAAGAGAAACAACCAGGTATGTATACCTTCTGATTAAGGGACACAGCACTATCTGTGAAGTAGCTTTGCCAAAGGAAAAAAAAAAAATCAGTGAATAAATAAAACTTAAGTCTGATTAAGCTCTAGGTCCAGTTTACAGGGAATATGGAGATTCTGCTGAGTACCACCATAGGGCCATAGGGATGTATTAAGCAAGACCCAGACTGTGAGAAACTGTACAGGACAACCTGGTTTCTTCAACAAGTAAATGATAAAGTTAGAAAGAGGGGACATCTGTAGACTAAGGAGACTTAATAATTATATCAGCCAATTAAAATGATCAGACCTTATCTGGAATCTGATTTTAAACAACAAAAAGACATTTGTGGGACAGTTGGCCATTTGAGCACCGAGTAGTCATTGAGTGATATTAAGAGATGTGTTAATATTTTTATATGTGATAATGTTATTCTGGTTGTTTTATTAAAACTTAGTAATTATTTTTGAAATACATACTGACATACTTATGGATAAAGGGATACAAAATATAGTCTTCCTATAGACATGTAATTTGCACTTGTATTTTTCAGTTGCTTTTTTCACTTAAATTTATTTTTAAAATGCCTGGGTGGCTCAGTCGTTAAGCGTCTGCCTTTGGCTCAGGTCATGATCCCAGAGTCCTGGGATCGAGCCCCGCATCTGGCTCCCTGCTCGGCGGGAAGCCTGCTTCTCCCTCTCCCACTCCCCCTGCTTGTGTTCCCTCTCTCGCTGTGTCTCTCTCTGTCAAATAAATAAAATCTTGAAAAAAAAAATACGAAAAAAAAATTAAGCTTTTTTTTTTAATGTGGCACTAAACTTCTTATCATGTGGCTATAATTGAAACAATTTGACATTTCTGCCTTAAGCCTGTCTTCAACTAGACTACAAGCTCCCCAAGAATAAGGACTGTAGCTAATAAGCTCTATAGTCTAAGTGCCTAGAATAATGCTGATTCATAGTAGGTGTTGAAGAAATATTTATTTGAACTGGTATTGAACTCAATTCTACATTATCACAGAGAATAAAACTTCTCCCATAGGAGTGAGACACACACTGATCTTTCCCATTCATTTGGTCACAGGACAGGAGGGTTTATAAAAGTATTGAGGATCATCATCCCTGTCACTTTACTCCTTCTGTAAATAGGATTTCTGTGCAATAGTCACGCCATAGTAATCTTGGACCTATTCACTTATCTACAGAGACCAATTGCTTTATTTAGATTGAATATCTTAATCAGGTATGTGATTTTAAGATAATAAACAATACATTTCATTTTGCATTAAAGTTTTCTTTCTGATTTTGGCCAATAAAGAGGGAAGAATGTATCTTAAACTATCATCCTCACTAAGATCCTCTGAGCTCCTAGGGATATGTAGCCCTGTTTCACATTTAAGAGAATATTCCTATCTTGCTTGATGTGGCTACAAAGTTTGAACATCATAGAAGCAGAAACCCCCTCATTTTTCACATTCCCATAACTGGGAAATTAATTGTGACATTTTTCATTCTGGATGGTAAACATTCTAAAGACAATTGTTTGGTTTCTTTTTTCAAAAGTCAATCATTTGTTTGTCTGCTTTTTTTTTTTTTTTAAGATTTTATTTATTTGCGAGAGAATGAGAGACAGAGAGCATGAGAGGGAGGAGGGTCAGAAGGAGAAGCAGACTCCCTGCTGAGCAGGGAGCCCGATGTGGGACTTGATCCCGGGACTCCAGGATCATAACCTGAGCCGAAGACAGTCACCCAACCAACTGAGCCACCCAGGCGCCCTGTTTGTTTGCTTTTAATATAGGGAGTTCTCAAGCAGAAAATAAAACCAAGTGTATGAGGTTTAGTACAAGAAAATGTATTTCAACCATGTGGCTGGATTATACTTAATTTTATATTGTGTATTTTTCAGGACAAGACAAGAAAAGGGAAAGAAGATTTACTGAATGCTTTCTATATGCCTTTTGTCTGTTACTATCATTTACTCCTCAGAATAGGCTGGAGTGGTGGATGGCATTTTATCACTTTACAGTAGAGGGAATGGTGGGGTAGGAAGGTGCTATCACTGAGGTTAACAGACTAACTTAAAAGTGGTGCAGTAGCATTCACACTGATTTGTCTTATTCCAGTACCTATATGTGCTCCGTCCAATAATAATAAACAACACTTTTTGGAATGGGGAGGTAGACGACTATTCTTGTTGTGGCAAACCAAAAGGACTGTTAACAGAGTCTGTCATGCCATATTAGATATCTATGCATGGTACAGAACCCAGGAAAACTTGGGTTATAACGTTTCAGAGAAACCTCTCCAAGGAGAAGTGGAAGGTGATTCTATATTCAGATAATTTATAGCCATGGTAGACCTGACAGCATCTTTTCTGAAGTATTTTTAAAAATCACAAATGCAAATAAGATTAGGAAAGTGTATAAAAAAAAGGCCCTTTATGACTACAAGAAAGTGGGCATACTGATCTCTTAAGGTCAACTGTGTCATGGATGAGTTGAAAACATGATCTTACAGAAAGGCCCATATTTATTTATTTACTTATTTTTTCAAATAGAGAGGGGGAGAGAGAGCATGAGACGGGGGAGGAGCAGAGGGAGAAGCAGACTCCCCACTGAGCAGGAAGCCCAGGCTCCATGCCAGGGCCCTGAGATCATGACTTAGGCTGAAGGCAGACACTTAACCGACTGAGGCACCAGGCACCCCGAAAGGCCTATATTTAAAAGCTGTGTTTTCTAACAAATATCTGGCCTATTCACAACATAGCCAGCCTGATCATTTGAATACAGTTCTCTAGCTAACCATCTCATCGTTTATTAATTTAACTAACTTTTACTTTTCCTTGCTTGTAAAGAAATTGGGAATGTATTTATTAAATTCTGTAGTACTTCCTCTATGGCAGATAAAACAGGTTTTTTGGTGTTATCTTCCTGAGTCAATGTTGATTGTTACAAAGATGTCTCTATATTAAATTCCTTTTATATAACTCTATGGTATATCTAAAGGTTTTATCTACATTTATTTTTGTTCTTTGTCCATTTCTCTATGGTACCATTAGGAAATGCAATATGATTACAGTATGTTCCCCATTTTGGTGTTTCTACACAAAGATAATACCCTAGTTTCCTTTTAATGTATGCTTAATAGTAACATTGTTAGTTGCTGAATGTCTCAGCTTGAACAAAAAAAATACAGTTCATAGTGCAATAAAAGCAATATTCTTAATTTAAATCTGAGGGCCCTGGGGCTATGTGTTATTGTTATCATTTCTGGATACAACTTTAAAAGCTATGTGGGTTTTTTCTTTCTTTCTTAAGCATTATTCTTTTGGTACATGTCCAAAGATTTGATCTTCCTGAACAGAACAACTCACATCATGGTTCAAATAAAATAATGCATGTGGTGAAAAGTTTCATAATAAATAATTTGTAATCGCAAGTGCCTGTTACATCTTAAAAAAGCTTCTATACCTCAATTTGTGGACTGAGCTCTGGAAGAAATGCCATATCCAGTTGTTAGAAGAAATGCCATATCCAGTTCTCAAAGGAAACAACATCTAAAAACTGGAGAAAAATAAGCCAATCCTAAAGGTTACTTACTTAATTTTAAGTAAGAGTTAATTAAAAAGGATTATTTTACATTTATATTAAAAATTTAAA
The DNA here is from genome assembly GCF_029215605.1 of Mirounga angustirostris. Classification (NCBI taxonomy): domain Eukaryota; kingdom Metazoa; phylum Chordata; class Mammalia; order Carnivora; family Phocidae; genus Mirounga; species Mirounga angustirostris. The sequence goes on from NW_026991725.1 coordinate 18,366,100, forward strand.
AATATGATTATCTGTATAAATTGTTTTTTTCTTTTAAAAGCAAGTGCCTTTCTTCACAAAGCTGATAAATCCTAGTAACACACCATATATACTTCTCAAGGTCAATGCCATAAGGGCTACACTTGAGGGACTCCATCTTCTATGGAGATTTTTTGGTAGTCATTCTGGCAACTTGACTCATTGGTAAGATGAAGCTCTTGTATCCATATCTGCACTTCGGTGCTCCAGAGAAATGTGGAATTAAAAAACATTCCTAGAATTCCTTGTACTGCTGGTTTTGACTTGTGTAGCAAAGCCGGTCTTTTATTTTAAACAGCTTGCATGAGAATTCCTCCTAGGGAAAGAACTGCCTTTGATTATGAACATCCCTTGGCCAGCCTTTGTAATTGTGGACACAGTAGCTAGCACTGAAGGCATGATCTAGAGGAACATAGCACTTAAAGAGATAGAAAAAGGGGCACCTGAGCATCTGACTCTTGATTTAGGCTTAGGTCACAATCTCAGGGTCCTGGGATCAAGCCCTGCATTGCTCAGCAGGGAGTCTGCTTGAGGATTTCTCTCCCTCTCCCTCTGCCCTTCCCTTGACTCCCTGTGTCTCTCTCTCTCAAATAAATAAATCTTTAGGAAAAAAAACAGATGTAGTAAAATACTGCATAAGAAGTTAACAGATGGGTGCCTGGGTGGCTCAGTGAGTTAAGCATCTGCCTTCAGCTCAGGTCATGATTGCAGGGTCCTGGGATGGACCCCCGAGTCCTGCTCCCTGCTCAGCAGGGAGCCTGCTTCTCCCTCTCCATCTGCTGCCACTGCTTTTGCTCTCTCTCTCTCTCTCAAATAAGTAAATAAATAAACAAACAAATAAAATCTTAAAAAAGAAGTTAACAGAAATATGGGAGTTGGGAGAACAGCTAAGAACAGAGCTGAGAAGATGGAAGGTAAGGCAGTGACTGTAGTAGGAAATAAACTGGTGACACATGGCTGGAGCTTGGGGAGGAACCAGGTAAGGGAAGAACCTTGTGCAGGGAGGATACTGATATTTTCAAGACACAAATACCTTCTTTTCTGGGTGGCAATTTAACCCTTCTCTACTGGCCAAAAATTTTAGTAAAACTGACTACATATGCCCATTTTTGAATCAGAGGTCTGTTAAAAGGATAACCAGCAGGGAAGTTGCTGGGAGGTTGATACAGAGATGAGAAGGGTGATGCACATAAAAAAACGAGAGTTACATTTGTTCCTGCAGCAAATATTTATTTGTCAAGCCTTTTGTAAGTGCTGGGAGACATAGTAGTGCATAAAACACATGAAAGTCTCTGCTCTTACTCTAGTTGGAAGACCAAAAAATATACATGCTGATTAATTAGTAAGTTATCTGATAATGCTATGGCTAAAAATAAAACCGTATGGGTAATTGGAGATGGGAAAGGGAGAAGGTGCACTTTAAAATAGTGTAATCAGATAAGGCATCTCAGAGAAAGTGAAGTTTGAGAAAAGATTTAAAAAGGAATATGAGAGTGAGCCACACTAATTGTTTTTTTTTTTAAAGATTTTATTTATTTATTTGAGAGAGAGAGAATGAGAGAGAACACATGAGAGGGGAGAGGGTCAGAGGGAGAAGCAGACTCCCTGCCGAGCAGGGAGCCCGATGTGGGACTCGATCCAGGGACTCCAGGATCATGACCTGAGCTGAAGGCAGTCGCTTAACCAGCTGAGCCACCCAGGCGCCCTTTTTATCATTTTTTAAAAGATTTTATTTATTTGAGAGAGAGAGAACGAGAGAGAGAGAGAGAGCACATGAGAGGGGGGAGGGTCAGAGGGAGAAGCAGACTCCCTGCCGAGCAGGGAGCCCGATGTGGGACTCGATCCCGGGACTCCAGGATCATGACCTGAGCTGAAGGCAGTCGCTTAACCAACTGAGCCACCCAGGCGCCCTAGAGTGAGCCACACTAATTGTTGAGGGGAGGGCATCTGAGGCAAGGAGAACAGGAAGTGTGGTCTCTTAGAGAGGAAGTGCTTCAGTAGCAGCAAGGAATCTGAGTGGTTGATTGGAGTGGAGGGAATGAGATGAATTCAGATCAGTAACGGGCCTGGATTGTATAGGGTTTCCTAGGCTGTTGTAAGAACTTGTGCTTTTACTCTGAATGAGATGAGACACTGTCAAAGGATTTTGAGTAGAAAACTACATTTGTCATTGATCCATAGTCTTCGGATTTCTTCTTCTTCTCCTCCTTCCTCCCCACCCTTTCTCTCCCTTCTTCCTCTTCCCTCCTTCCTCCTCCTCCTTCTTCTGCCTTTGTTCTCTTTGCTTTTTGGTTTTTGAGAATTCTATTGCTCTATCCTCTAGCTCAATGATTCTTTGCTCAGCCATGCTAAGTTTACTTTACATTTCTGTTACGGTATTTTTTTTTTTTTTTATCTCTAGCATTTCTTTTTGGTTCTTTCTTAGGATTTCCATCTCTCTGCTTATATTGCGCATCAATTCCTGCATGCTGTCTACATTTCCATTACAGCCCTTAGTATATTAATCATAGTCGTTTTAAATTCCCAGTTTGATAATTCCAGCCTCCCTGCCATGTCTGGTTCTGATGCTTGCTCTGTCTCTTGAAATTGTGCTTTTTGTCTTTTGGTATGCCTTGTGATGTTTTTCTTGGTAGTGAGAGGAAGCAAATTATGCCACCACAAAATATATCATGTTGGCATATTGTTTTTTTGGTTTTTTGTTTTTTGAAATAAAATTACTTAGGAAACAGCTGGTACAAGAAGGACACTCTGACCCTTTTTTTGTCCCCCTGAAAATAAGAAATAAATCTCCCATGTGAAGCTCTCCTCCCACACCAGGAGGATAGAAGCCATCTTTAGAGCCACAGATTGGCAATGCAAGGCCTAGAAGGCTATATAAACAAATTTTACTTCTTCATTAACTTGCTATCGCAAGCCCAAACCCCTTTGTTTTGTCAGATCTTCACAAATAATTTTTTCTTAATTTAAAGGTTTAAAGGCTGCCTACTTTGGTTACTTCTTTTAGATTCATATTCTGGGAGATCCTGTACATATGATATTAAATTTCTTTTTCTCCTTTTAATCTTATGTCAATTTAATTACTAAATCAGCCAAAGAACCTAGAAGGAAAGAAGAGAAATGTTTTCTTCCCCTATAATAGTCAGATGTGATGCACTGTAGTCCTCTAATGTCAGTCTTTAGTGAGTCTATAGGGTCTCTGATCTGTGAACTTCACAAGCGTTTCTTATTTTTTTCTTCCTGCTTCTGTAGGTGAGGACAGGATGGCTAGAGTGGACTGGAGTTGGGTATTTTCCTTCTCCCAGATGAAGGACCAGAGTCAGCTGGAGTTGAGTACTTCCCTTCCCCCATGTCAGTTAGGCTCTGATTAAACTACAACAGATTAACATAGTTATAATGATGGTATGGTTAATTAGTTTCCCCGAGATCAGTCTTTGTTGAAGAAGAACAGAGTGTTCTGCTGTATTTAAAAATGGCTACTTTCCCCCTTGCCCCTTTGGAAGTGCAAGGGGATTTTTCTCTGGTATTTACTGTTGTACTCTGTCAAACTCCTGGAGGTAATGCTTACAATATTGGGGGGACCCTCATGATTGGGTCCCTCTGGAGTTTTTAACTTTCAGACTTGTCCACACTGAGCTTCCAGTAATTTGTCAATTATAGTTCAGATTTTTCTACCCTGCCACTGATTCCCATGGTGGTTTCTCTGGTGAGTCTGTTTTCCTGTAAGATGGGACCCTCCATATTTGCTTCCATATAAATATTAGAATTATTTTTTTCTATTTCTTTAAAAAAATGCCATTAGGATTTTGAAAGGGATTGCATTGAATCTGTAGATGGTTTTGGGTGGAATGGACATTTTAACAGTATAATTTTTTTAAGATTTATTTGGGCGCCTGGGTGGCTCAGTTGGTTAAGCGACTGCCTTTGGCTCAGGTCATGATCCTGGAATCCCTGGATCGAGTCCTGCATCGAGCTCCCTGCTCTGCGGGGAGTCTGCTTCTCCCTCTGACCCTCCCCCCTTTCATGTGCTCTCTCTCTCATATAAATAAATACAATCTTAAAAAAAAAAAGATTTATTTATTTGAGAGATAGAGAATGAGAGCATGGGAGGGAAGGGGCAGAAGGAGAGGGAGCGAGACTTTTTTTTTTTTTAAGATTTTATCTATTCGTTTGAGAGAGCACAAGCAGGGGGAGAGGCAGAGGGAGAGGGAGAAGCAGACTCCCTGCCGATCTGTCAGCCTGATGTGGGGCTCAATCCCAGGACCTGGAGATTATGACCTGAGCTGAAGGCAGATGCCCAACCATATGAGCCACCCAGGTGCCCTAGGAGAGAGACTCTTAATCACACTCCATGCTGAGCACAGAGCCTGACTTGGGGCTCCATCTCAGAACCTGAGCCAAAACCAAGAGTCAGTTGCTTAACCAACTGCGCCACTCAGGTGCCCCACAATATAATTTTTTCCAGTCTTTAAACACAGGATATCTTTCCATTTATTTGTAACTTCAGTGTCTTTCATAAATGTTTTATTGTTTTAAATGTATAGGTCTTTCACTTCCATGAATTATATCTACTCCTGAGTATTTTATTCTCTTTGCTGCTATCATAAATGGGATTGTCTGTGACAATTTTGACTGTGGGTGTTTGTCTTGGGTATATTTTGAAGTGAGATCTCTCATGTGTTCTTGATAGATTGGATGAAATGGGTGAGAAAGCAGATTCAAGATCATACTAAGATTTGTATTCAGAAAGGTCATTGGTTTGAATTATCATTAAAGTGAAATATGGAAGAATGAAGTGAGAGCAGGTTTAAGGGTGCAGTTTATGATTAGAATCTTGACTATGTTAATTTGGAGATAGTCATTAGGTATTCACATGGAGATGTCAATTGGGCATTGCATAAATGAACCTAGAGTTTGGGGAGAAGAATGAAATAGAGATGTAAATTCAGGGGCATGGGTATGTAGATTATATTTAAAGCTTCAAAACTGTATAAGCTCCCAAGGGAGAGTATATAGAGAAAGAAGAAATCCAATGATTGTACTTTGACGTAACCCAAGGTTAAGAGATCAAGAAATTTGCAAAACCAGAAAGTCAAAATGAGAAATGGTCACAATACTTTTAGTCTCTGGAGAAACAAAGCTTGGCAAGAGCATTAGGATTCAAGAAAAAGAGTTTGAGAGGTTTGACTCAAGTCTCAAAGACATGGTGACCTTATTTGATCTCTTGGTCCTATGAGAATATGAGAATTTGTTGCTAGAGTTTCTTTCTATACTAACCATTTGAATTCAACACCATGGAATGAATACAAGTTGTTTGCATTGGTGATCCTGCCTAAAAAGCAGGGTTATATAAATTTCTCAAAGGCAGCAGTGGTAAAATCCTCAAATGCCAGAAAAATGCCAATTTCCTAGAAACCATATTTCTTTTTTCATCTGAATTAGCCAAAGATGTAATTTACTTAATCCTAGGGAATATAACTTTCTGTCTGTTGGGTTAGGGATATTTTCATTGATTTGTTGCTGTATCAATTACAGAGTCAAATGCTGGGAAAGGGGATTGAGACATATTTCATGTAATACAGCAGCCCTACTGGGTCTCACAATGCTATGGAATGAAGAGGTGCTACTGATTATATTAAAGTTTGTTGTCATTGTTTTAGCATTAACTCAAAAACTTTTAACTTATGATTCCTGGGAAAAGAAATGACTGTGCTTTATATAACTTGGGTGGATTAATTGATAATGCAACTATTTTTCAACCCTGGCAATATTATAATTTTCAATTCAGTTTTTAATTTATTTCTTTATTTTTTTAAAAATTTTTATTGTTATGTTAATCCCCATACATTACATCATTAGTTTTTGAAGTAGTGTTTCATGATTCATTGTTTGTGCATAACACCCAGTGCTCCATGCGGAACGTGCCCTCATTAATACCCATCACCAGGCTAACCCATCCCCCCACCCCCCTACCCTCTAGAACCCTCAGTCTATTTTTCAGAGTCCATCGTCTCTCATGATTCGTCTCCCCCTCTGATCTCCCCCCCTTCATTCTTCCCCTCCTGCTATCTTCTTCTTTTTTATTTTTTCTTAACATATATTGCATTTGTTTCAGAGGTACAGATCTGTGTTTCAACGGTCTTGCACAATTCACAGTGTTCACCATAGCACATACCCTCCCCAGTGTCTATCACCCAGCCACCCCATCCCTCCCACCCCACCCCCCACCCAGCAACCCTCAGTTTGTTTCCTGAGATTAAGAATTCCTCATATCAGTGAGGTCATATGATACATGTCTTTCTCTGTTTGACTTATTTCGCTCAACATAATACCCTCCAGTTCCATCCACGTTGTTGCAAATGGCAAGATCTCATTCCTTTTGCTGGCTGCATAATATTCCATTGTATATATATATACCACCTCTTCTTTATCCATTCATCTGTCGATGGACATCTTGGCTCTTTCCACAGTTTGGCTATTGTGGACATTGCTGCTATAAACATCGGGGTGCACGTATCCTTTCGGATCCCTACTTTTGTATCTTTGGGGTAAATACCCAGTAGTGTAATTGCTGGATCATATGGTAGCTCTATTTTCAACTTTTTGAGGAACGTCCATACTGTTTTCCAGAGTGGCTGCACCAGCATGCATTCCCACCAACAGTATAGGAGGGTTCCCCTTTCTCCTCATCCCTGCCAACATCTGTCATTTCCTGACTTGTTAATTTTAGCCATTCTGACTGGTGTGGGGTGGTATCTCACTGAGGTTTTGATTTGGATTTCCCTGATGCTGAGCAATGTTGAGCACTTTTTCATGTGTCTGTTGGCCATTTGGATGTCTTCTTTGGAAAAATGTCTGTTCATGTCTTCTGCCCATTTCTTGATTGGATTCTTTGTTCTTTGGGTGTTGAGTTTGATAAGTTCTTTATAGATTTTGGATACTAGCCCTTTATCTGATATGTCATTTGCAAATATCTTCTCCCATTCTGTCGGTTGTCTTTTGGTTTTGTTGACTGTTTCTTTTGCCGTGCAAAAGCTTTTGATCTTGATGAAGTCCCAATAGTTCATTTTTGCCCTTGCTTCCCTTGCCTTTGGAGATGTTTCTAGGAAGAAGTTGCTTTGGCTGGGTCAAAGAGGTTGCTGCCTGTGTTCTCCTTTAGGATTTGGATGGACTCCTGTCTCACATTGAGGTCTTTCAACCATTTGGAGTCTATTTTTGTGTGTGGTGTAAGGAAATGGTCCAGTTTCATTCTTCTGCAGGTGGCTATCCAATTTTCCCAACACCATTTGTTGAAGAGACTGTCTTTGTTCCATTGGACATTCTTTCCTGCTTTGTCGAAGATTAGTTGACCATAGAGTTGAGGGTCCATTTCTGGGCTCTCTATTCTGTTCCTTGATCTATGTGTCTGTTTTTGTGCCAGTACCATACTGTCTTGTTGATGACAGCTTTGTAATAGAGCTGGAAGTCCGGAATTGTGATGCTGCCAGCTTTGCTTTTCTTTTTCAACATTCCTCTGGCTATGCGGGGTCTTTTCTGGTTCCATACAAATTTTAGGATGATTTGTTCCATTTCTTTGAAAAAATTGGGTGGTTATTTTGATGGGGATTGCATTAAATGTGTAGATTGCTCTAGGTAGCATTGACATCTTCCAATATTTGTTCTTCCAATCCATGAGCATGGAACGTTTTTCCATTTCTTTGTGTCTTCCTCAATTTCTTCCATGAGTATTTTATAATTTTCTGAGTACAGATCCTTTGCATCTTTGGTTAGATTTGTTCCTAGGTATCTTTTTTTTTTAAAGATTTTATTTATTATTTATTTGACAGAGAGAGAGAGACACAGTGAGAGAGGGAACACAAGCAGGGGGAGTGGGAGAGAGAGAGAAGCAGGCTTCCCGCGGAGCAGGGAGCCCGATGCGGGGCTTGATCCCAGGACCCTGGGATCATGAACTGAGCCGAAGGCAGACGCTTAACGACTGAGCCACCCAGGCGCCCTATTCCTAGGTATCTTAAGGTTTTAGGTGCGATTGTAAATGGGATCGACTCCTTAATTTCTCTTTCTTCTGTCTTGTTGTTGGTGTATAGGAATGCCACTGACTTCTGTGCATTGATTTTATGTCCTGCCACTTTACTGAATTCCTGTATGAGTTCTAGCAGTTTGGGGGTGGAGTCTTTGGGGTTTTCCACATAAAGTATCATATCGTCTGCAAAGAGTGAGAGTTTGACTTCTTCTTTGCCAATTTGGATGCCTTTGATTTCTTTTTGTTGTCTGATTGCTGTGGCTAGAACTTCTAATAGTATGTTGAATAGCCGTGGTGATAGTGGACATCCCTGCCGTGTTCCTGACCTTAGGGGGAAAGCTCTCAGTTTTTCCCCATTGAGAATGATATTCACTGTAGATTTTTCATAGATGGCTTTTATGATATTGAGGTATGTACCCTCTATGCCTATACTCTGAAGAGTTTTGATCAAGAAAGGACGCTGTACTTTGTCAAATGCTTTTTCTGCATCTAATGAGAGGATCATATGATTCTTGTTCTTTCTTTTTTTAATGTACTGTATCATGTTGATTGATTTGTGAATGTTGAACCATCCTTGCAGCCCAGGGATAAATCCCACTTGGTTGTGGTGAATAATCCTTTGAATGAACTGTTGGATCCTATTGGCTAGTAATTTGGTGAGAGTTTTTGCATCCATGTTTATCAGGGATATTGGTCTGTAATTCTCCTTTTTGATGGGGTCTTTGTCTGGTTTTGGGATCAAGGTAATGGTGGCCTCAAAAAACGACTTTGGAAGTTTTCCTTCCATTTCTATTTTTTGGAAGAGTTTCTGAAGAATGGGTATTAATTCTTCTTGAAATGTTTGGTAGAATTCCCTTCGGTAGCCATCTGGCCCTGGGCTTTTGTTTGTTGGGAGATTTCTGATGACTGCTTCAATTTCTTTCGTGGTTATAGGTCTGTTCAGGTTTCCTACTTCTTCCTGGTTCAGTTTTGGTAGTTGATACATGTCTAGGAATGCCTCCATTTTTTGCAGGTTATCTAATTTGCTGGCATAGAGTTGCTCATAATATGTTCCTATAATTGTTTGTATTTCTTTGGTGTTGGTTGTGATCACTCCTCTTTTATTCATGATTCTGTTGATTTGGGTTATTTCCTTTTCTTTTTGATAAGTCTGGCCAGGGGTTTATCCATCTTGTTAATTCTTTCAAAGAATGAGCTCCTAGTTTTGTTGATCTGTTCTACTGTTCTTTTAGTTTCTATTTCATTGATTTCTGCTCTGATCTTTATGATTTCTCTTCTCCTGCTGGGTTTAGGCTTTATTTGCTGTTCTTTCTCCAGCTCCTTTAGGTGTAGGGTTAGGTTGTGTACTTGAGACATTTCTTGTTTCTTGAGAAAGGCTTGATTTGCTCTATACTTTCCTCTTAGGACCGCCTTTGCTGCATCCCAAAGATTTTGAATAGTTGTGTTTTCATTTACATTGGTTTCCATGAATTTTTTTAATTCATCTTTAATTTCCTGGTTGACCCATTCATTCTTCAGTAGGATGCTCTTTAACCTCCATGTATTTGAGTTCTTTCCGACTTTCCTCTTGTGATTGAGTTCTAGTTTCAAAGCATTGTGGTCTGAAAATAGGCAGGGAATGATCCCAATCTTTTGATACCGGTTGAGACCTGAGTTATGACCTAGGATCTGATCGATTCTGGAGAATATTCCATGGGCACTAGAGAAGTATGTGTATTCCGCTGCTTTGGGATGGTATGTTCTGAATATGTCTGTGAAGTTCATTTGGTCCAGTGTGTCATTTAAAGCCTTATTTCCTTGTTGATCTTTTGCTTAGATGATCTGTCCATTTCAGTGAGGGGGGTGTTAAAGTCCCCCACTATTATTGTATTGTTGTTGATGTGTTTCTTTGCTTTTGTTATTAATTGCCTTATATAATTGGCTGCTCCCATGTTAGGGGCATAGATATTTACAATTGTGAGATCTTGTTGGATAGACCCTTTAAGTAGGATATAGTGTCCTTCCTCATCTCTTATTACAGTCTTTGGTTTAAAATCTAATTTGTCTGATATAAGGATTGCCACCCCAGCTTTCTTTTGATGTCCATTAGCAAGGTAAATGGTTTTCCACCCCCTCATTTTCAATCTGGGGGTGTCTTTGGTTCTAAAATGAGTCTCTTGCAGACAGCATATCGATGGGTCTTGTTTTTTAATCCAACCTGATAGCCTGTGTCTTTTGATTGGGGCATTTAACCCATTTACATTCAGGGTAACTATTGAAAGATAGGAATTTAGTGCCATTGTATTGCCTGTAAGGTGACTGTTACTGTATATTGTCTGTGTTCCTTTCTAGTCTATGTTGCTTTTAGGGTCTCTCTTTGCTTAGAGGACCCCTTTCAAGATTTCCTGTAGGGCTGGTTTTGTGTTTTCAAATTCCTTTAGTTTTTGTTTGTCCTGGAAGCTTTTTACCTCTCCTTCTATTTTCAATGACAGCCTAGCTGGATATAGTATTCTTGGCAGCATATTTTTCTAATATAGTGCTCTGAATATATCCTGCCAGTCCTTTCTGGCCTGCCAGGTCTCTTTGGATAGGTCTGTTGCCAATCTAATGTTTCTACCATTGTAGGTTACATATCTCTTCTCCCAAGCTGCTTTCAGGATTATCTCTTTATCTCTGAGACTCGTAAGTTTTACTATTAGATGTCGGGGTGTTTATCTATTTTTATTGATTTTAAGAGAGATTTTAATGCCTGTTTCCTTCCTGGGTTTTAATGCCTGTTTCCTTCCCCAAATTAGGGAAGTTCTCTGCTATAATTTGCTCCAATATTCCTTCTGCCCCTCTCTCTCTCTTTCTTCTTCTTCTGGGATCCCAATTATTCTAATGTTTCATCTTATGGTATCGCTTATCTCTCGAATTCTGCCCTCGTGATCCAGTAGTTGTTTATCTCTCTTTTTCTCAGCTTCTTTATTTTCCATCATTTGGTCTTCTATATCACTGATTCTCTCTTCTGCCTCATTTATCCTATCAGTTAGCACCCCCATTTTTGATTGCACCTCATTAATAGCGCTTTTGATTGCTACTTGGTTAGATTTTAGTTCTTTTACTTCTCCAGAAAGGGTTTCTCTAATAACTTCCATGTTTTTTTCAAGCCCAGCTAGTATCTTTACAGTGATGATTCTGAACTCTAGATCTGACATCGTACTAATGTCCATATTGAGTAGGTCCCTGGCAGTCGGTACTACCTCTTGTTCTTTTTGTTGAGGTGATTTTTTCCATCTTGTCATTTTGTCCAGAGGGGCATAGATTAATGAGAGAACAAAATGCTAGCAGAGTAACAATGTCCCCAGAAAATATACTCTAAACCAAATCAGAAAACACCTGAAGTAGTGGGAAAAGAAAGAGAAAGAGAGAAAAAAGGAAAAAGAAAAAAACAAAATAGAAAAAGATAAAGATAAAAAGAAACAAAAACAGAACAAAACAAAAAAAAAATCATAATATGATCAATTATGATCAGGCTGGTCTATAGATCAGTGCCACACACTAGATTTTGGGTGTATTTTGGTCTGTTAGAAGAAAGTGCCTCCCAAAATTTTAAAGAAAGAAAATCTCATATATGTACAAAAATAAGGGTTGATATGATGAAGGGATAGAATATGATTGTAAAGATGAAAATTATAAAAAATTCTATAAAAGGAATTGATAAGAAGTTGTTTGAAAAAAGAAAGAAGAGTATTTTTTAAAAAAAAAGAAAAAGAGAATGTGATCAGGGAGGGGAGTAGAAAAAAAACATACACTAGAGATTTAGGGTATAGTTTGATCTGTTTGAAGAAACTATCTGAAAATTTTAAAGAGAGAACAACTTATATATATATGCCAAAAATACAGGTAACTACTATGAAGGGATAGAATATGACTCAAAAAATGAAAAATAAAAATGTGTTTTCAAAAAGGGATTGATAAGATGTTGGTTGAAAGAGGGAAAAAGGAAAATTAAAAAAAAAAAAAGACAGTTAAAAAAAAATTAACTTTGAAAGACTACAGGAATCATGGTAAAAAAGCCATGAATTCTATGTGCAGTATTCCCCTAGCGCTGGAGTTCTGCCGTTCTCATTGATCGGTAAACTTGGTCTTGGCTGGCTGTTCTTGCTTATCTTCTGGGGGAGGGGCCTGTTGCTGTGATTCCCAAATGTCTTTGCCAGAGGCGGAATTGCCCCGCCCTTGCTCTGCCCAGGCTAAGTACTCTGCTCGGGTTTGCTCTCCGGAGCTTTTGTTCCCTGCAAGCTTTCTGTATAGCTTTGGAGGCGGAGAGTGAAAATGGCGGCCTCCCAATCTCCACCTCAGAGGAGCTGAGAACTCGGGGCCCCACTCCTTAGTGAACCCCCAGAGAACAGCCTTCAGTCACTCCCGTCTCCCCGGTCTCTGGCCTCAGTCCATGCTCACCCGGCCTGTGACCGCGTGTTTCTATCTCTGGCACCCAACCCCACAGGGAGTCTCCAAACCCAGCAGATCCCTGCGGTGCGCTCCTGTGCCTCTCCTCCCAGGGGAAGAAGGTGAATCTCCCCGGATCTGCCGCTTGTTGGGTCCCTGCTGGAGGAGCAGGGGCCTGACTGTGCCACAGATCATGGTTTATGGCAACCCTGAGCTGAGAGCCCATGCCTGGGTTCTGTCTCTGCAGCCGGCTTCCCTGCTCCGATACCTGGGAGCTCTGCCACACTCAGGCATCCCCGGTCTTTCTGTGACCCTGAGAGTCCTGAGACCACATTGTCCCATGAGGGTTCCACCCCCTGCTTAGCCACTGGAGCGATGTCCCTCAGCGGAGCAGACTTCTAAAAGTTCTGATTTTGTGCTCCGTGGTTGTATCACTTGCCAGAAGTGGCTGACGGAGGCCCTCTCCCCCACTGTCTATCCTCCCCAATATCTCCTCGGTTTCACTTCTCTGCACATCCTACCTGCCAGAAAGTGGTTGCTTTTCTGTTCAGAGAGTTGTTGCTATTCTTTTCTTCAATCTCCTGTTGAGTTTGTAGGTGTTCAGAATGGTTTGATCCCTATCCAGCTGAATTCCTGAGACCAGACAAAATCCAAGTCTCCTACTCCTCCGCCTTCTTGCTCCACCCCCCCTCAGTTTTTATTTCTTAATAATTCATCTTCAAGATCTTTTTACCCTTCAGTATTACTCTGCAGTGTAAGGAAGATGGAATGATCTTTTTTGAGATAAGACAAGTTTCTGGACTACATATACAATATTTAAAATAAAAGCTTTAGTGTTTGGGGATCAATATTCTTCTATTAGGCAGAGGGATAAGTTAAAACTGTCTTGGGGCCTTCATAACTGAATTGAGTAATATTATTTATTTTCATTCACCACAGATCCTCAATCTTAAATCGCTTAAATTTCCCCCTAATTGCCCAAAGGAAACCTAGGGACATGACCAATATTAGTTTCTAATATTATGAAGCTGAAGATAAATATTTTTTACTGTTGAAATTTCCTTAGTGTGTTATACCTATTTAACTCTACACTTTAAAATACAAGCTTGTGTAGATTTTAGCTTGAAATTGTTTTCTACTAACATGGTTTTCCATATATACGGAAATATTTTCTCTGATTCTTAAATTTGTTAAGTAGCATGTCAGGCAGATTTGTGGGGAGATGGACATGTCATTGAAATATTCACCCAACCTTATTTTATTCAAATCTCCCCTTTGCAGAGTACTGAACTGATTCTACCAATAGGGGTCATTGGGAGTGTGATTGGGCTCTGAAGAGTTCATTAAGGCAGTGTATCCTTCTAAAGAGATATTCAAATTAGAACACATCAAGGGACGTGACTATACATGTTTTGGGAGAGAAATTAAAGTCACATACAGGGCAGTTTGAGGACTATATAAGACTGTCAAACTTTTAAAACTCTACCCCAGGTGTTTGGCACCTACTGTGTTGTCAGTAAGTATTTGGTGATGAATGAGTGGATGAAAACAAAAACACTAAACCTAAGAAATAGTCAATAAAGCCTCTATGGAATTTGGAGACAAGAGTCAGAAGCTAAACATAGAATCAAATCAGAATGGGTAATAGAGAGCCCATGAAAACCACAGGGATAGCCATGGTTTTTTTTATTGGTCTGTGTCCTGTATCAGATGTGCTTAAAGGAAAGGGGACAATATAATTAGGTTGTGTTACCTGTTTTCTATACTTTCTTTTCCCCTTGGGATGCTAAGTCATTTCGATTCAGAGAGACTTGGAAAGAAATTCTTAGTATAATTATGACACTGTCAGATATATTAGCCTTCTAGGTAGTCCAGCACTGGAAACAAAATACTCACTGAAGTATAAATGCTGCTGTGAATTCAAAAATATATTCCTTTAAAGAATTAGAACTTTTGCATGCATTTAAGTTTTTATTATGAAATAATTTCAGACTTACAGAGAAGTTGAAAAATTAATACAAATCCCCTTCTACCATTCACCCAGATTCCCCAAATATTTTACCATAATTTCTTTGTTTCTCTCAAACATAATGCCCCTACCTCTAAATACTCTAATATATTTATCTTAACCACAGTACAATGATGAAAATCAGGAAATTGACATTGGCAGAATGCTTTTATCAGAGGCTTACTTAAATTACACCAATTGTCTCACTAGTGTTCTTAATAATTATTTTTTTCTGGTCCAGAATCTAATCCAGATCATACTTGGCATTTAGTTGTCATATGTTTTAAGTCTCCTTTAACTGCATAGCTGAATACTCTTCATCTTTCATAATCTTGATGTTTTTGAATATATAGTCCAATTTAGGTTATCTAATATTTTCTATGATTAGATTTAGGTTTTATGTTTTGTTTTTTTTTTTTTTTTTTTTTTTGTAGGAATACCAGAGAAGAGATGTTATATTCTTCTTGCTGCATTGTATTAGGAGACATGTGATGTCCTCTTGTCCATTATTATATGCAAAAATGACTTGAACCCTTATTTTGCCTCCTTCAGTGTAGTTACATTATGCATTTCAAATACAGTTATATTCATTTGTTTCTGTTTTATTCCATTTGGGGTACCCCCTCCCCCCATTCTTCTTATTTTTAGTATATAACACATTTGAAAACTATACAAAACTCAGAACTACACAAGAATCTACAAGTCAAGGAACCAATGTGAACATTCTGCCAATGATTCATGGGCCAGGACTCTATTAATCATCTGACTTGATATCCACACATCCCTGTTCTAACCGTAGTAGCATCAACTTGAACCCTGTGTCCAATAATTCTCAAAAGATCTGATATTCCCTTCTCTAGTGTATAGCTAAATAAAAAGTCATAGGTCCTTTGGGGAAAATCACTGTGACATATTTTGCCATGGTTTTGTAGTCAGCAGCCATCTTTTCAATTGATTGGTTTGGGGTCTAAAGATTACTCAGGGCTAGGGCGCCTGGGTGGCTCAGTTGGTTAAGCGACTGCCTTTGGCTCAGGTCATGATCCTGGAGTCCCTGGATCGAGTCCCGCATCGGGCTCCCTGCTCAGCGGGGAGTCTGCTTCTCCCTCTGACCCTCCACCCTCTCATGTGCTCTCTCTCATTCTCTCTCTCTCAAATAAATAAATAAAAATCTTTAAAAAAAAAAAAGATTACTCAGGGCTAGAAATTGTGGAGGAGATTATGGCTTTCTAGTGGACGGCTGACCTCCACTCTCTGCCCAGCTATTCTTGATTACTTTTGATTCTGTATATTAAACAATGCCCTTCTTGGCTGTTTATCATGCTCCTGAAGACACCATGTTCCAATAACCATCTTCATTCAGCTCTGTAGGTTAGGCCTTTCAGCTGCCATTCTGGTCTTGCCCATTGTAATTATGCCCGTCTTCCTTCTGATGGCTAAGTGCTGCCACCCGGCCTCTGTTTTCTCGGCATCTTATCATACCCATTGCTGTTAGAGAGCCCAGTTTGTCGTGGTATCTCCTGCTGTTGGTACTGTGTTACATGGCCCAGGCATCCCTCTCCTCAGTTCATTCCTTACCAACTTTGTAAATAGAATGGAATGTACTCTGGACCCTCCTGAGAAATGTAGTTAGCAGATGCTTTTTGTTTTTGTCTTATATAGTAGATTTCTTTTAAAAGGCTCACTTTCTGAGCCTTCTGATTTTTTTCCCCCATGGTCAGCTATGGTAGTTTTGGCATCTATATTTTTGCTCTTTCCAGGCTTCCAAAACCCATCCCAGCAGTATATTAGAATCCTGTCCTGGGGCTCTTGCCAGGACGTTAAATCCTGTGTCACAATAGTGGTCCAATATTAACAAACTCTTCCTTATCTAGTTATATATTTTCACCTCCCAGCACTCTCAGAATTCACTCCTAGATAGAATTGTTTGGTTCTTCGCAGTATATTAGTCAGGTCCTGAAGCTCATATGGTTATATTCATTCTTACACCTTAGCAGATCCAGGTAATGCTAGATTTGACTCTAGGTATGAGTCCAGTAACTAGGAGGGGAAGGTGAAGGAATCCTGAAGAGGACAAGATAGGGCACCTGTCTCATTTGAGGCTTCTGTAAAATCTTTTAGCAAGGGGCAAGGGCTTTATCTTCCAACAAAAGGGGTTCCTTCTGTAGATACAGAATTATCAGGGGATTCAGATTTAAGTGTATCTATCCATATATCCCCATCCCAATATCATTACCTTAGCCCTTCCCTATTAGGGCCCTGGCTTTGGCATAGAAGACTTACCGAGGCTGAAAATATAGCCATCTCTGAGAATCTACCCCTCTTATAATGAAATCCTGTGCCTAATCTTCAGTTCTGTCTGTCCTCCAACTACAGGAGATGGGGGATCTCTGTAATTAAGCCAGAGGCCCTTCTGACTCTCACACTGTACTTTACATGGCTGATTACTAGATCCAAGCTTATCATTTGTACTTTAAGTGAATCAATGGTACTTAGTAACACACATCCACTACCACAGTTTTTATACTCTTTCCTCTGTACTTCTCAAATGCAAGAGATACTCCTCAAATAGTGCGTTCCCTTTCACCTTTTTCCAGTCTCCTTCACCAGAGGTGAAATCTTAAAAATTGCACAGTCAGAGCATGCCATGGCTCCTCGGTACTTCTACTACCAGTGACAGGGCTCTCATTACAGGAGATTCAACTCGTCTTTAGCGTCCACTCTTTAAGAAGAGTCCTGGTACCAATTGTATTAGGTCTAGTTTCTTAGAGGCAGAGCCTGAAGCACAGATTCTTGTGCAGTTGATTTACTGAGAGAGTGCTCTTAGTAGAAAGTGAGGGAAGCAGAATAGAACAAAGAAGGAAAAGCCTAAGCAATTATATGGTTTCAGTGGGAGAGAATCTTCAGTTTGATCCTGTGAGGAGCTCTGGAGTACTAATTTCCCCACAGAGTTGATTCCACCTGAGGGAAGGAGGGGACAACTTGTGCATCCCATGTAAGTCAAGTGATTACCTTTTGGCTTCCCCTACGGGAATAGGCCTAATTTCCTTGGCAAGGCAACTCCCATTGGGCCAAGGCCAATTCTGTAGACAAGAGGGAGCTTTTAGCAACCAATAAAGCAACTGGGGGATGGATACACTATTTTGGTAGAGGGGATCCAGGAGACATACCTAGAGCCTCCAATACTTAGAAGGATACATCCAGTACATGGTAAACTGGGGAAAGGCAACTGGGATTAAATGCTTACTATTACTCCCACCATCCCATCTTCTGTCAGTGCCTTCCTTTAGGAAAATGCAGCTGGATGTGGAGGAAGAGGGTGCCTATTGTTGCGTTCCATAAAGGGCAGCATCCCAGGGCACAGGGCAGAGAGGTAAAGTAGAGAAAATTGACTTTAAAAGGGCAAATGAAATGTGCCTTACTCAAGATAATATTATAGTCAATAATCACTTGGACATTGTTTTATCCTGGTGGTCAAATATAGGAAAATTTATAACAAAATTTAAGTACCCCTTTTCAGCCTTCAAATTGACAGCTGGATTAGTAAGTGTGGAGGAATTAAGCCTTCTTATACATTGTTGATGAGAGAGTAAATTAAAAAAAATTTTTCTGAATAAAAACTTGGCATTCCTTTTCAAGTGTTCTAAAGTTCATTATTTAACTTAGAAATTATAGAGTGATTTATCCTACAAACATGTTATGGAATTTCAAAAATATTTATAGAAATTCATCCCCCCAAAATGTTATAGAAGTTGACTCTAAGATTGAACTCTGGAAGGAGTCATGTAGTAGGAAAAAAAGTTGACAGTAGATGTTTAAGAAAACAATGCAGGTTTTAAACAGTCTGCACAGAATTATCCAATTTTATTTTTATTTTTTTATGACAAAATGTTTAAAAAGCTAATGTTTGGCTTACCTTTACAAATGAGAAAGGTAAATTGAGTTTCAGGGTGCAAACTACAAAATTCAAATATAAGAAGGAAAAACCTAAATGATCCTGACAGAAAATAAGTCAAAACACATTTTTGAGGCAACCTGTGCTCAAAATTGAACTTTTGATCAATTGTGCCTCACAACATATAACTTAAAAAGAAGCCCCAATCTATAAAGATTTCATATGAGTATCCTCATCTGGCTAAGTGCAAACAGGGCTCTGTAATCTCAGAAGGCTACAAAATGCCTTCAGCTCTTTTAAGTTTTCAAGATCTCACAGGAGCAATGATATTTATCTGTTACCCAGCACTGTTTCCCCATCTTTGCTCAGAAAGCAGTTATGCTTCTGTTCTGCATCTCCTGACCTCTTTGATCCTGTTATTTGTCTAGCTGAGCTTGCTTGACAACAATCACATGGCCTTTAATCAGAACTGGTTTAGCCAGTGATATGCCGACAATATGGTATAAAAACTTCAGATCCACCTGGTTTCTATTCATCCAATTCCACATACATTTAACACATGTCAGTTATGTTCAAGACTCTGTCAAAATGTTAGGAAAATTTGGTAATGACCAAAGAGCTTCTTGGGTGTTCTTTCAAAGCAGGTGCTAAATTTGTCCTTTTGATTGACTTTCTATTGACTGGGCTATTTTATAACTCTTAAGGGGCAGAGATTAACTTGTAGATTTATGTTGCGTTGAGATGCAAATAATTTCTTTCCAGTAGAATAGATAATCACAAAGGTTACAGTTTATTAACCTATTGTACGTGAACCAGTTTCATATCTTATCCAGCAATCTTATCCTCTATTCCTTTATTAAATAGCCCCTTAAATTCTATTGAACCAGGCTTAACAGTGCTCCATTAACTAATGAGTTAAATAATCTTTGACATGTGTTCATTTTACATTTTTATGAGAGGTGTGTTATTAACTTTTAGGAAGTTATGTATTAGAATTATCCTACCTAGGTGCTAGTCTCTGATTCCTTATTAAAATTGAGAACAACTTAGAAGCTATGAATGATAATAGAGAAAAAGTTGTCATTCTGCTGAAGGTAATTATGGTAATTGTGTTGGTGTTTGCATGTAAGAAGAGAGAAACCAGAAAGATAGTTGATACAAATTTAAAGAAAATATTCCAGGGGTGCCTTGGTGGTGCAGTCTGTTAAGCATCTGACTCAGTTTTGGCTCAGGTCTGATCTCAGGGTTGTGGGACTGAGCCCGTCATTGGGCTTTGTGCTCAGAGTGGAGCCTGCTTGAGTTTCTCTCTCTCTCTTCCTCTGCCCCCCTCTCCCCCACACCCGCTCTCTCTCAAATAAATCTTAAAAAAAAAAGGGAAGAAAAAATATTCCAGGTTGGAAAAAGTAGTACGTGTCTCTAATTAAAAAATTTTAATGGGTATTATTTTTATAGTGTACATATGAACAGTTTTTCTTTTCTTTTTTTTTTTGAACAGTTTTTCAGTTACCATTGAACTTTTACAAAGCCTATCTTATATTTATTCTTACAAATTTTCCTGTTGCTGCTTTCCTCAAAAACTTTTGAGAGCTGCAGGAAGAATAATTACATCTATATATGAATGACCGAACTAATACAATGATACAATGTGTTTTTCCACCTACACAAAGGAGAATCCTGTAAAAGGATAATACTCTCTTTAAGTCAATACAATTCATGATGACAACCGAAGTCTTCACAATTAAATTTCTCAATGGGAAGTTATTAAATTACTAGATAATTTTTAGAGCAACAAACCAGAGTTAAAACTGTAACCACTGAAATCAATTCTGTGAAATAAATGCATAGCCCTCTATTTAATGCAAGGTAACAGAAACATGCACCGAAATCTAATGATGCCTGAATCTCCACCAGGGCTAGCAGACTGAATTTATGCAAAGGATTTTACTACATTGTCAGCCTGTCCACTTTGCCAAGTGTCTAATACTAAGAGATTTTTGCGTAGTGTGATTACAGCTGTGTTTCAAATTTAGATTTCTGTTTCTGGATAGTTAACTATCAAAATTGCTTTTAATTTAATGACCTGCCAATGCCTGGATATTACATTTGTTCTTCTCCTAGAGGAATAGAGTATATAGACTCATTTTTTTCATTTTAATAATTCTTTCAGCATAGGAGGATTTCTGCAAACATTTGCCTGAAGATGTGCTCTATTAGGCTATTTTAAAATTCTTACTCTACAAAGGGTTTTTTTTTTTTTTTCTTGCAATTTTGCCACCTCTTCCTATTGGATAACTCTTTAAAAACAGCTTTTACATTTAAAAAATCCCAAATGTGGGGCACCTGGGTGGCTCAGTTGTTAAGCGTCTGCCTTCGGCTCAGGTCATGATCCCAGGGTCCAGGGATCGAGCCCCACATCGGGCTCCCTGCTCAGTGGGAAGCCTGCTTCTCTCTCTCCCACTCCCTCTGCTTATGTTCCCTCTCTCACTGTCTCTCTCTCTCTCTGTCATATAGATAAAACTCTTTAAAAAAATCAAAAATTAAAAAATAAAAAATCCCAAATGTTCAATAATTTTCTTCTGTATATCCAGTTGAGGCTTCAGAGTCCAAAGATTTAGTTTTATGACTGATCTCACAGATCATAATATTATGCATCTAAGAGGATACTGCCCTATTTTATGAGACCTTTTTCCCTTATCTATCATTTCAGAGATTTGACAAAGGTAGATGTTGACTGACAATTACAATTATGGGGAAAAATGTCATTGATGAAAATGTGATGCCTTCTAGAGAACAGAAGGTGAGTAAGAGACAATTAGGAGACAACTACAGTCAGATGCTTTTCTGGAAGTTTTTCTAGTTACAAAAAAAAAAAGCTGACAGGGTGAAAAAAATCATTTAGTTCACATTTAAATTTCAGAACAGGAATAATCCTGAGACTTTGCTATTTGCAAAATGTCTAGAATTGATTCATCCTGCCCTCTGGTCATATTGAATAATTAACCTTGATAAGGTAGAAAAGATTGATAAGTGTTTAGAATTCCTGTCCTTTAAGGTTTTTTTTTTTTTTTTCCCCAACCACACTCCAAATTGTAGTCTTTGCAGAAATGTCAGCATTTAAGCTTCTTCTATGGAAGTTGGAAAATGTTCCAATGATTTGGGATGATTCTAATATAATCTGAAATATCTAAAAATCAAAATGTCAAGGTTAAACCTAAAGATCTCACCCTATGCGATGTTTGGATTTCAAGTAAAACATCCCAAATATTACTTTATTCAGATAGTGATTTCTTTGAACCACAATCTATTTCCTTATAAATTCTACCCATTGTTTTTTCTTCTGCCCTCTGATTGTTTTATCCATACTTGTACCAGATCTGTGAATCACAGTGCTTGCTAGGGTCACAGCGCCTTTAAAGAAAGTTTTATCACCTATATATTTACTAAGAAGATTATCTGGATGACCATATCTTGAAGCTTTACATGTTTGTATGCTTGGTCACTGGACAACCAACTCATGGCTAAACTGTCAACTTTGGCATGGTCTTGGGCTAAAAGAAGAGTTAGGTCCATGGGATTCTCACTCTTGAATACTTCCATTGTGAATTATTGTGAATTATAAAGTAGCTTGAAGTGGTGGGAGTAGAAATGAAACCATCCATAGAGCAAGGATGAAACTTAGAGTATATGTCATCTGAAGCCTAGCCTCGGTACTCTGAGTAAGCAGAAGCTTGAGATAAACACATGTACAGAACAGAGGACGATGAAGCTAGCTAATGGAGAAATAAGCAGCAAGAAGATGGCTAAAGGGGACAACAACAACAAAAAGAGGCGGGAATGGTGGTAGTAATAGTAGTAAAGCACAGATTAAAGGGCATTGAGGGCGCCTGGGTGGCTCAGTTGGTTGAGCGACTGCCTTAGGCTCAGGTCATGATCCTGGAGTCCCGGGATCGAGTCTCACATCGGGCTCCCTGCTCAGCAGGGAGTCCGCTTCTCCCCCTGACCCTTCCCCCCTCTCATGCTCTCTCTATCTCATTCTCTCTCTCAAATAAATAAATAAAATCTTTAAAAAAAAAAAAAAGAAGGGCATTGAGACCATATTCCAGGTTCTGGATTCAGTTTGTTTCAATGAGGTTCAGTGTTATATCTCTTCTTGGATGATTTCCATGTGAATCCTGTCTACCATATTGATTGCTATAATAACCATCATCCCTGTATTACTCTAGTTAATTTAAGAATGTTCTTTTTAATCACAAAAACCCAATTCAAATAACCAGAGAGCTACTAAAACACCGGATGCCAGTTTTCATGAACCCATGGATTTTCTCTATGTCATACCAAATATTTCCTGTTACTTTAATCACTGATGACAGTTTGATGTTCATTGAAATGGTTCCTCATGGTTACAGTTTGAGAACACCATGAGAATGTAGTTACATACATACATACATACAAACTCATTAAGACATGGCATTTCATGTAACCACAGACCTCTCAGCTCCTCGAAGACTAAATTCCTGCTTGCAATGGTGTTACAAAAATAAGACATTCTGAAAAGCAAAAGAGAAATGAAATTGTTTTGAAGTATATAGAAGATGAAATGATAAGGTATAGAATATGAAATGATAAGGTAAATTGCAAATTAGATCAAGGAGGTCCAATTGTAAAATAAATGATCAAGCATCTTCATTTTTCTTCTAGCTAAAATAGAATAATGGAGACTCAATTTATCTGCCCACCTCAAGCAATCAAAAATCTGGACAAAATATATGCAGCAGTGGTTTTCTGACATGGGATATCAGGTGACACAGGAAAGTGATAGCTGACAGAGAAGAAATTAACAAGGTGAGTAATACAATTGCCCAGGTATTTCCTGGGAGAGTTTCCAGGCAGCAGCACAGGGTGGGGGGATGTGGGAAAAATATGGGGTCTCCTTAAGTTCAAGAGGCTGAACTTGGGAGTTCAGAGGTCCAGGCAGTTCAAGGTCACAGAATAGCGTATTGAAACGAAGAAAACTGCATGGGAAGCTTCAGAAATCTACAGAAGGTTCCATCAGTGTCCTCAGCCGAAAGTTGCTTAGTGATGAAATGCAATGAAACTATCCAAGACTGGAAAAAGAATCACACATGCACACACGCACACACACACACACAAGGAACAGTTCTCAGAGTTCATATGATCTGCCTATTCTCACCAGCCAGAGTAAAGCTCTCATTAACCCAGTGGCATTGAGGAAAGTACTTCAGAGGGCTCTTTCCTTAATTGTGAAGCAGAAGTAGCCTTACACTAAAAGCTTTTCTGTTGGCATCTAAGAAAATCTTTAAAAGCAAGCCTTGGAAAAATCACGTTGATTCCATGTACCTTAACCATGTGTCAGAGCAAAGCCAGGGATATTTATAGGAATATAAAATATCCAGCACACAAGAGATAAAAATCACAATGTTTGTCATCCAGTCACAAGGGTCCAGGCATGGAAAGAGGAAGGAAAATAAGGCACATAATGAGAAAGTTCAAGCTTAAAAACATATATGGAAATAACACAGATGATAGAATTAGTAGACAAAGACATTTAAATAGTTATTATAATATTATCTCTATGTCCTAAAAGGTAAGAGATTAAGCTTGTTAAATAGACATAGAAGACATAAAAAGACCCTAATAAAACTTCCAAAATTAAAATTATAATAGCCGAAGTGAGAAATGCATTGAAGGTATGTTAAACATGTAGATGAAAGATTAATGAACTTGAAGAAAAATCAGTAGAAACTATCCAAAATGAAACACATAAAGAATAGAAAAAATTTTGAAACCTCCACTCAACAAAAGAATAATATGCATACTTTTCAAGTACACGTGAAACATTTACCAAAATGGACCATGTTCTGAGCCACAAAATGAGTCTCCATTTAAAAGGACTTAAATCAGGGGCTCCTGGGCGGTTCATTCGGTTAAGTGTCTGCCTTCAGCTCAGGTCATGATCCCAGGGCCCTGGGATCCAGCCCCTCGTTGGGCTCCTTGCTCAGCGGAGAGCCTGCTTCTCCCTCTCCCACTGCCTCTCCCTCTGCTTGTGCACTTTCTGTCAAACAAATAAACAAAAATCTTAAAAAAAAAACTAAAGTAAAATAAAAGGATTTAAATCATACAAAGCATGTTCAGTGACTAGAAAATCAGTAACCAATATATATTGGGAAAATGCCCAAATATTTGGAAAGTAAATAGCACATTTCTAAATAACCCAGGGGTCAAAGAAGAAATCAGAAGGAAATTAGAGGGTATTTTGAAGTGAACAAAAATGAAAATAAGACATCAAAATTTGTGAGATGCAGATAAAGTAATATCTAGAAGTAAATTTATAGAGCTAAGTACCTCTATTATAAAAAAAAAAAGTTTCAAATGACCTCATCTTCCAGAAAATGTAGGGCAAGTTAAACTCAAAATAAGCAATAGAAAGAACATATGAACAGAAATCAATGCAGCCAAAAAGAGAGAAACAGTCAAGAAAAAAAAATCATTGAAATTAAAAAGGGTTACTTTGAGAAGACCAGTAACATTTATAAACCTCTCATCAGATATATTGGGGAAAAAAATAAGAGAAAACACAAGTTACCAAATATTAGGAATGAAAAGGGTGATGTCATTACAGATTTTGTACATATTAAAAGAATTCTAGGGATATATTATAAACAACAAATGTTAACAAGTTTGACAACTTAGATGAAAGGGAAAATTCCTTGAAAGACACAAACAACCTGGAGGGTATTATTCTAAGTGAAATAAGTCAGAGACAGATAATATATGGTGTCAGTTACATGTGGAATCAAAACAAAACAAACTCCCAAAACCCCAAAAAACCCAAACAACAAAAGACAAAAAAAAAAAGTTGAACTCTGAAACAGGGTAGAATGGTGCTGGGAGTGGGAAAAAATGAGGAGAGGTTGGTCAAAGACTATAAACTCTCAGTTATAAGATGATTAAGTTCTGAAGATCTAATGTGCAGCATGATAACTATAGTTAATAATACTCTGTTGTATACTTAAAATTTGCTGAGAGAGTAAATCTTAAGCATTCTGACCAAAAAAAAAGTAACTATGTAAGGTGATGGATATGTTAATTAAACTGATTGTGACAATCCTTTCATAAGATATGTGTATATCAAATTATTACATCATACATTTTAAATACATTACAATTTTGTCATTACACCTTACTAAAGCTGGTGAAAAAATAAAGATAACTTGAATATATATATATATTTGAAATTGAATTTGTGCTTAAAAACCTTCACAACATGAAAACTCCAGACCCAGAGGCATCACTAGCGAATTCTTATTGTAATGTTGGTTTCAGGGATGTAGACATATGTCACAACTTCTCACATTGTACTTGTTAAATTTGTGCAGTTTTTACATGCCAGTTATACTTCAATAAAGCTATAAAGAAAAATCAACCATTTCTAAAAATCAGAAAATTTAAGATTATACTCAGGTTCAGGTAATTATTATTATTATTTTTTTTACCTTTGGTACTTAATAGAATATCCTTTCCTTTGTAGGTTTCTCAATATGACTTTTCCCTTAGGTTATAGTTCTTACATTTAGCAACATAGCATTTTGTATTAACATGGCAATAATGCATTTAGCATTCTTACATTTAGTAATATATTTAAATCCTCAACACTACCACATTTTCTGTAGTAGGCACTCAATAAATATTTGTTGAATGAACACATGAATGAAATGCATATTAAACTGGACATAAAAAATATTACATATCTTTATTTCTACATATTGCCCTTTTTTTCCTCCAGTATTCTTTCTTTAGGATTTTAGA
Organism: Mirounga angustirostris; assembly: GCF_029215605.1. Lineage (NCBI taxonomy): Eukaryota > Metazoa > Chordata > Mammalia > Carnivora > Phocidae > Mirounga > Mirounga angustirostris. Next base: position 18,392,269 of record NW_026991725.1, read on the forward strand.
GTTTTACTCTGGAACACTCTTATTTGTCAAGTTTGGGCATATCTCTATGGCTTCCTCTTAACTATAGGTTTGTGGCTCAGCTGCTGTAGGAAAGCAAATGCCCACTTGGATTTCTCATGATAAATAATTTATGTCTCATTTTTGTGTAAACCCTGGAGAACCAAAGGAATTTTAAAAACTGTTTTTCTTGCTTTCTGACTTATTTATTTTATGGCCCTAGCATAGGGAGCATGACTTTTAGAAGTTTCAGTCCGCCTAGCATGGTATGAATAGTTTTTGAGAAAAATGAAATATATTTAAGTGACAGTGGGATAGCAAGAAGTAGTGGTAGTTTCCATTTCACAGATAGTGCTCTCAGAAAGGGGCCGTAGTGGATATTTCCTTTCAACAAACACTTATTGAGCAACTATGCAGGAAACGGTGCATTTTGCCATGAAGCTCTTTCCATTGCCCTTAAAGACTGACAGTCTTGGGGTTCAGTGAGTGAGAAAATCAGGTTTCACAGCAGAATGGAATCAGCCCAGGTTTTGGAGTAGGATAACCTGGATTTGAGTCCCAGCTCCAGAATTGAAACATGTTTTCTTCTGAGAGGGGTGCATTGCAGTGATTTTTTAGGTGGGGGGTAAATACAGTACCGTAAATGTATTTTCCCTTATGATTTTCTTAATAACATTTTCTTTTCTCCAACTTACTTTATTGTAAGACTACAATAAATATATAATACATAAAACATACAACATATGTGTTAATCAACTGTTCATGCTATCAGTAAGACTCTGATCAACAGGCTATTAGTTATACTTTTTAGACAGTCAAAAGTTATAAGCAGATTTTTATTTATTTTTTTTTTGAGATTTATTTATTTTAGAGAGAGCACTAGCAGGGGTGGGGGGATGGGCAGAAAGAGAGGGAGAATCTCAAGGTCAGCATGGAGCCTAATACAGGGCTCCATCTCATGACCCTGATATCATGACCTGAACCAAAACTAAGAATCAGATGCTTAACCAAGTGAGCCACCAGGTGCTGCTATATGCAGATTTTTGAATGCTTGGTGCCCCTCACCCCCTCTTTGTTCAAGGGTCCCCTATACTTATCCCCAACCTGTCGGTCAGAGCAGAGGTAGTGGGGCAGCTCAATGCTGTTGGTTGATTAGCTGTGTGGTTTGGGGATGAAAAGAGCAGAAGAGGAAGACTAAGTCTAGCTACGTTATTTTACATAAGGAAACGAGATTAATAAATCATGCTGTATGGCTGAATTTTTGATTCATTACGTATTTTATTTTATTTTATTTTATTTATTTATTTATTTTTTTTCATTATGTATTTTAAGTTGCAACATTCATTACAGAAAGAGTGAGATTTGCAGAGAGAAATTCTACCATCTAAACTTGAAACTATGCTTAATTTTTTTCATCTCATTCAGAAGGTTGAGTAACTGCAAACCGAGCAACTATCTTTAACACATATGTTCTCTGTTTGCCTCCCACAGAAAACATGAAGCTCTATGAGGCCAGGAAACTTGTCTGTCTTGTTGACATGTTAACAGCAGTTCTTGTCAAGGTAGCTGACTTAGAGTAGAAACCCAGTAAATGTGTTGTATTAACAAGTAAATGACTGGTCAAAATGAAGAATAAAAGGAGTAATATAATGTGAAAAGAGCTTTGCAAATTTCATCATGCCACGTCAACATTATTAAAAGTACTAAACGAGGTGGGTGGATAAAACCAAAATGCTTTATAAATGAGATATTTTATTAGCTATTTTTCTAAAATGTAGAAAGAATTGAATAGGCAGAAAAGGACAGGAAGGAAGACAAATGCCATGGGAACAGGATCAAGGAAAGGGCACAGTGAGAACATGTGATTTTTTCATGAATGGAGTAATGAGTGAGTCTTGATGGTCTTAATGTTTCAAATATTTGTTCCCAGAGACCTCAAATTCCATAATTGATCATTAGTCTGTTAGTATTTCTAACTTGGAATCATTGTTGATATTGAGAGAGAAGCTTTTATTTACTTTCAGATTAAATCTTATTTTTTCATCTTATAAAGAGACAGATCATATATAAAAGTCATATATAAAAAGAAAAATCATTTTATAATGAGTCATAACATTTCACTGCCCCAGCCCACAGCCCTACTTCCCCAAACAGATTCTTATCCTTTTATGAGTTCAATTTTGCTGTTTATTCTTATATTAACCCTATTTTATTCTAAATAATGTACCCATCCTATAACTTCTTGATTTATCAGTTTTAGATACTATCAATTTGATATTATCTAGAATATGCAGTCTGTTTATGAAAATGTGGATAAACATTTTAGCTCTTTTCTGGACCTCCCATCCTAAATTTCCCTTTTCTGTTTTTCGAATAGTTATCTTTAGCTTCTTTGTTGTGTCAAAAAGCAGTGTCTGTGTTATTGTAAATGTAGTTTCTTGTTCAGATACAAAGTATGCTATCAACACATTTCTAGGTTAAAAATTTTTACACTCTTGGCGCCTGGGTGGCTCAGTTGATTGTGTCTGCCTTCGGCTCAGGTCATGATCCTAGGGTCCTGGGATCAAGCCCCACATCAGGCTCCCTGCTCAGCAGGGAGTCTGCTTCTCCCTCTCCCTTTCTCCCCCACCTCCCACTCATGCTCTCTCTCTTGATCGCTTGTTCTCTCAAATAAATAAATAAAATCTTTAAAAAAATTTTTTTACACTATTTTTTCCATATGATTTCATTTGTGGTGTTGGTGCTGTTTTGTTCCCTTAGGTTTCAACAGCTTTGTTCATTATCAATATTTTTTTCCCTTCACTCAAAGCATTGCTTGATAGTTTGCCTAGATATTCCTTAGAGACCTCTGGTCACATGGTCCAACCTTAATTAGGTGTTCTCTGGGCCCTGCTCTATGGTCATTATTCTGGAACTTTCCTTTACTATTCCCCTGGCTTCTTGAGTTGTTTGTTTTGTAACTAGGAATTCCAGAAAAGTAGCTTTTAGAAAGTCAGGTCTGTACAGAAGATATGAGAGATGCAAAAGACTCCAGAAATAATCTAGTCCAATCCTTTCATTTTACTGATCAGGAACTGAGGTTTAGAGAACCAAAGTGATTTGTCCAAGATCTCCAAATACGTAGTAGCGGAGTAGGAATTGTTACTTGTCTCTAGGCCCAGAGCTTTCTCAACACTTTTAGAACCCAGATCATTCATTATGCATAGAGGAAAAGAACAGATATGTTTCTCTGTTTAGTCCAGAGTATGGAGGTTCTAGTCTTTTCTATGGAACTTACCACTTTTTTTTTTTCTATATTCCATGTCACACGCAGTCCTTTAGGGATGCTCTGATAGATATCATTTGTTGAAGAAGATAAATAGCACTTTTCCTCATATTTCCACAGTAAGAGAGTTTCCTGAAACTCAAAACAGTGATACACCCCCATTTTGAGTGGCTTGGTTATACATTTCAGGAGATGATCTCTTAATGTTTCTGGACTCAGGCATGCCTATAGATTGATGAGTTGAGATTCTTATTAGCTTTACTCTCTTTGTGTATGTGTGCTTTTGTTTGTGTTTTTTTTTAATGAGGCTCAGAGTAAGGAAGTATACAATGTGACTTTCTAAGTCAACCGTGTTGATACTCATGTATTGGCCTCTCTAGTGCCACTTTCAGAGAAGCATCATTGCCGCCATGGTTAACCTAGCCAGAAATGTTCCAAACAGCTGTGCAGCTATGACAACCACCAATTAAAGTGTGGCTCCAGATGTTCCATACTCAGAACTACAGCCCTACAAGGTGGTTGCTGCATGTAGTAGATCACATCACAGCTGCCAGTTTGGGCCTGTGTTGCAGTGTTCCTACCAGGGAACCATTCGCTCTCACATACCTACAATCCTGGTGTCCAAACTGATTGCAATCATACCTGAGTAAAGAAGAGAAAAGGGTTGCCTTACATGGATCCGCCCTTCACTGAGGCTCATGAGGGTTTTCCAATAAGGGTGGAAAAGCAGTTGGAAGCAGCACTCCAATCCTTTGATATGTTTCCTGCACACTGCACCTTCCTTCCTGGTCAGCTATTGTCATGATTTCAGAAAAATAAGCAGCCTGCTCATCAGGAAAAGTTTGTCACGTCCTATTTCCTTCTGAAAGAATATTCACCCCAGAATTTAAGAGATTATACACTTTATTCACACATAATACCCTCTCTTAATGTCAGATGAGTTTAAGGTTGTTGATTAGACATTATATGGCCTATGAAGAGAAAAATTTAATTTGTAAACTTTTGCCCAATATTTATGTAAACCTCAGCAGAGGATACACATTCTGACCCCAATAGGTCCCAAAGCCAAGTCTCGGATTCCAAAGATTAATAAGGAGGTCAAGAAAAGGAGATGCGTGCTTCCTGGGGCTGGGAGGGCACTGAGAATTCTCTGGATAATACTATAAACTGTGATTCCTATTGTGAACAGGGGTCTGACTGGATCTATAACATTTATAAAAATTTTTATTTTTCTGGAAGTAGACTGCACAGTCAGTGAGAATATTGTAGAAGAACTATTTTTATGTTTCATGTTTAATTAAATATTTACCCATTGGATAAGCAGAAAGAATCCTCAATCTGCACTTCAAAGGTGGCAGAGTTTGGTTTGCTAACATCTACCCTGAGCTCTTTTGCTGAAGCCTTGGATCCCTGCTCTCTCCTACATCTTCCCTGGCATAAGGACTGGCCACATAACTTAGTCTTGTTTTACACTGAGCCTCATCCATGCTCTGAGGTAGGACTGAATGTTGGAAATGTGGTAGGTGGGAGAGTCACTGAAGTAGAGTAGGGATTTATTCCGTGTTGGTATGAAAAAGAGAAATCTGTTGCCCTTCTAGAACTAAGCAAAATAAGGCTAAGACCTGGAATTTGTTAATAAAAGGACTTGCATAAATTAACTTATTTTTGTATTTTTCCTTATAACCTTGAGGACAACATATTAAACGGTTTTAAATATATCTTTTGTTACTACCGCTTAGAGAAATTTGACATCCTGACAGAGCTTTGTGTTGTAGAAAATAAAATATCTAGGCTATAAAGAAAAGGGATGCCTACCTCCTATACCATATTTCTTTTCCCACCAATGCTCATCTGGAGTTAATACCCTACTGAAGGGGCACTTCAATAGCAGATCTAGGCAGTGACCAGCAATAACTTGAGAAATGACCCTCAGTGGAGCTGAGTCAATAGGGAGGTACAATTTGCTGAGCTGTTTCCTATATTCAATGAAGCCACAAACAGTCGTACTTCTCATTCTGCATCCTGGACCAGCACCCACCGTTGAACACATACGCAGCCCATGGTGAATGCTGTGAGAGATTAGGAAGCTGGGTGCTTTCAGAAAGTAGAGTGCCAGTTGCTGGAGAGGAAGAGCTTAAAATTTTCTACATTTTCTATTTCTATTCTTTCAGTGGCTACTTAATTTAAAATGTCTGAGTTTGATCAATGTCTCCTCCTTTGCCAGATGGAATTTTTTATCTCGCAGTGCTGAGGGTCCATGCATGATTCCAAGAACAAGAAATCTGTACACTCATTTGAAAGGCTTACCAGTGCTCCTGCTTTCTTGATAAACTGTAATCATAATTGTTTCATGGACCATTTTTGGCAAGTGTTAGAACACCTACCATTTCATTTCATTTTCTCCACTTTGAGTTTTCCAAAATCACTCTTTTTTAGCTCTCTATTGTTACTATAAAAAATGACCGCAGCTTTAGTCATTTGGAGAACCAGATTTATGATCTTACAGTACTATAGGTTAGATATCTGATCCAGGTCTCATTGGGCTAAAATCAAGCTGTTAGCAACTGTGTTCCTTTCTGAAGGCTTGAGGAAACAGATCCCTTTCTTTGCCCTTTCCAGCTTCTGAAAAGGCCATACTCCTTGGCTTGTGACACCCTCTTCCTCACCTTCAAAACCTGCATTAGCTGGTCGAGTCCTTTATTCATCACAATATTCCAACATTCTCTTCCACCTTCCTTTTTCATGAATGACCTTTGTGATTACATGGGCCCACCCAGATAATCCAGGATAATCTCCCCATTTTAAGGTCAACTGATTATCAGTGACATCTCTAAATGTAATTTCCTTTTGCTATGTAATCTAACCTCTTTGCTGGTTCTGGGGATTAGGATGTGAACATCACTAAGGGTCCATCATTCTGTCTACCACATACTCCATCTCTTTCCTATGCCCCAGATGCACATATTCAACTGCTTGCAGGATAACTTAGCCAGGATATCTCACCAGTTGTTTGAACTGAACTCATGTTCTTTCCCAAGAAGAACTTTTCTTCATCAAGATTTTCTTTTATTGATGGTGACATGACTATTCTCCTATTCCCTTGGCTTAAGGTTTTAGAATCATGGTTGAATTTGTTTGTTTTCTCTATTTTCCACCTAAATCAAGTGTGAAACAATTTTGTCTACTCCTGTAGTGTTTCTGAAATCTGTCTCTTTATTTCAAATCCAACTGCCAGAACTAGAATATGGGTCCATTATAACTCAACCTACTTTCATAAACTCTGAACTGGTTTCTCAGTCTTCTCTGCTGCCCTTCACCCCTGTTCTCCCCATACTTGAGTCTGTCCTATACCTGCCTTTAGATGGAGTTCTAGAAAATTCTGGTCATGCAACTCTCTCATTTTCCTTGGAAATCTTTAGTGGCATCCCCTCACTATGATATTCACATCTTTCCACAATATGGTCACCACCTACTTTCTATGCACATTGGGTTTCAGTTAACATTAATTTGAACATTAAATGTCACTCTCATTTAACCCTCAAAACAACAGTGTTAGGTGACCTTTTGAGACCTGTTTAAGGCCCAGAGAGATTAGCATCTTAACCAAGGTCATCTAATATATAAGTAGCAGAATGGAGACTTAGCTCTGTTATCCCAAGTGCATTGCTGTTCGCATGGTGACCTTGGGAGCTCTATCTCTTACTACTCCCCTAACATGAAAATCAAGATGGGCCCTCAATCTACCCAACCTTCCCCCAAGTTTTCAGTTGCTTATGATGTCTATTCTTCCTAGATGACTTTATCGTCAAACCATTCCTGCTGACCAATTAAATCTATCCTTAAGGCCCATTTTATAAGTTGTGCTCTTCATGGAGCCATTGTTATTACTTCTTACTTTGATCCTTCTTGTTATATTGTTTTGCCAAAACTTATTGAGACTTGTATTAAAGTTATTAGTTCCCTTGACTTAACCTACCATCTTCTTGTTGGAACGTCATCTAAAGCTTAAGTACATGGACTCTGGAACTACAATTCCTGAGTTTAAATCCTGACTTTGTTCTTATTGATTGAAGGACCTTTAGCAAATTAATCAATATTTCTGTGTCTTGTCTATAAAATGGGGTGACTTACTAGCACCGGTTTTATGGACTTTTGTAAAGATCAAGTGTATTAATATTTATGAAGCACTTAAAACTATCCATCTGCCTCAGAGTCAGCACTCAATAACTCAATAATTTTAGTGTATGATTGTAGTATTACCTTCTTAGTTTCTGTGTTACACCTCTTCCCAAAACACAAAACATTCATATGTTCATATTCATATTCAAATAGATTTTCTAAATCTATTTCAGTCTAATTTGGAAGCCAATAGGGGTAATCATGCAAGTAGTAAAAGTATAAATTTTTAAAAAGATAAAATTGCATAATTAGGTCATTATTTTTATCTTTATTTCTCTACAGCTGTGCCACTATTATACTCCAATGTTCTCTACTCAATCTTGTCTGCCTTTCTGGATGGTTCCCTTTTTAGTGTCATATGACTATGACTCTCTCAGTTTTGTAATGTTGATAGAGATTCAAAAGCACCTATTTTTCTTGCATGTGATACTAAAGGTAGGAAGGGTCATTACCCTAAAAGAAAAATTAATCAAGGTTCAAACTTATTAAGTAACAATACTGGTCAGAATTCAATATGATTTTTTAATAAAGATATTCAAAGCTTTGCAGTTTTTACTCCATAATCAAATTGTATATGCATAGGATGGGAGGCCTAATCTCAACAGAAGTTTATGTAAAAATGATATATCTAGAAAATTAAAATAACTATTGAGGTAGATATTTTTGGTAGACAAACCCAACACCCATTCTTTTTTTTTTTTTTTTAATATTTTACTTATTTGACAGAGAGGGCACAAGCAGGGGGAGTGGCACTAAACTTCTGAGCATGAGGGGGGAAAAAAGCCAAGGGAATCAGAGATGTGGGGCTGATATTTTGTAGATACTGAATCAATACTAGGAAATACCTATGTTTAGACTGCTTTTGTTATCTAAGAGGGAAAAAATATCTCTTTTCAAAGCCACATTTAGTTTGATTCTTCAGTTATTTGCTACTGAAAACATCCTTAATTGACATAACTATTAAACTCAAAACAGTTATCAGCTACTAAAAATCAAATACAACCTTAGGTTGTGCAGCTAGAAGTAGAATGTATAGCTCTTTGAAACTTACCGTAATACAAGTTCTTATCATCTGCAACATTAAAAAAAAAAAAAAAGGAACATTAGTGTCCATATTAAGAGAGGGAATAGTAGGAACTCAAGAACTTGTTTTTGAACTCTTCTGTTTTCTTCTCTTGCTTATTTTTCAGTATGTTACATGAATTACAGATGTTAATGCAAATATATACTGTCACACACACAAAAAGATAGTCAATTTATATTTTTAAATTCTTCTAAGACCTTTGCATAACCAAGGGAACATGGAGAGGTAATATAATGAATAAAATGTGTCATGTTTCAAGTCATTTAGGATGGGTTTAAATATTGAAATCATCATTTTCTAGCTATGTGACTTTGGGTAAATTTTATATTTTCTCTGAGACTCCATTCTCTCATCTGTGAAATGGGAATACTGGTGGTAATAAACTCACACCACAGATGTGGAGATTAAATGAAATATGACAGTAGAATGCTTAGCACAGTAACATCTTACTAAGTGTTGGTTGTGAGGATGGTAATCTCTTCAACCTCTCATCTTTTAGACAAAACATTCATACTTCCTCCTTTCTTCTCCAACCTGCCCAACCTCTACTTCATACTTATCTGAAGACCTTGCTTCCTTACCTCACTGAGAACACTGAAGCCACCTGAAGAGAACTTCTATAGACTCCTGTCAGCGTATCTACCCTCCTTCTACCATCTGTTTCCACATACTCCCTTCTTGACTGTTAACATACATGAACTAACTATGCTCCTATTTAAAGCCAATCCTCCCATTTTTATACTTGATGTCATTTCTCTTTGCATCACCCAGAACATTGTATCAGCCATGTTCTCTTCTATTTTTTCAAATTATAGCTCCCTACTGGATCATTTCCCCCAAAATATAAACTTTTTTTTTTTTATACCATCTTAAAACCAACAAACAAACTTCCCATGATGTCTCTTCCAATGCTGGCAACCATTCCAATTATTTGCTTCTCTGGACAGCTGTTAACTAGAGTCATTGTCTTTAAATCCTCTTTTCCCTTCTCCCTTGAATCCATTTCAAACAGGCATTTATCACCCTCCACCAAAAGCAATCTGGTGATGATCAGCAGTGACTTCCATATTGCCAAATCCAATGATCAATTATCAGTCCTCATTCTACTTTACATTTGAGCTAAACTCACCACATACTTCTTGATACATTTCTTTCATTTGGCTTCAAGGTCATCATGCTTTCCTAGTTTTCTTTTTACCTTTTCTCTTCACTGTCCCTTCTTCCTCTTCATTTCCTAAACTCTTGAGGTAAGAATCACCATGGGCATAGGAATCTATTATCTAATTCCTAATTTTTGCCAATGCAAAAATATGCAGTTGAAAAACTTGGGGGTTAGGGACACTGACCCCACACACAGTTGATAATCTGTGTATAACTTTTGACTTCCCCCCAGACTTAACTACTAACAGCTACTGATGACTGGAAGCCGTAATAATAACATAAATAGCCAATTAACACATACTTTCTATGTTATATGTATTATATACTATATTCTTACAATAAAGTAAGCTAGAGAAAAAATGTTATTAAGAAAATCATAAGGAAGAGAAAATATACTTATAATACTGTACTGTATTTATATAAAAAAAATGTATAAGTGAACCTGCACATTTCACACCCATGTTGTTCAAGGGGCAATGGCATATGCTTTTAGATGGGTTCAAATCAAAACTTGACAACAAAGCAGATGTATAATTTCTGAGCAACTCACTTCAGTCTGTTCTGTAAAGGTGGGATAATGAAGAGAAATTGGAGGATTAAATGAGATAGTGTATGTGCAAATATTCTATATATTACAGCCAGCCTATTTGTATTTTTTTAAACATTTCATCATGATACAAGGCAACGATCATGAGCATACATTTGGTAAGTTCTGTTGGAGTTCAGAGGAAGGAGCTCAGGGGAGTAGTATTTAGGCTGGGACTTGGAGAATAGGTAGAGTTTTGATTGGGGGAAGGATTAAGGGGAGAATTTCCCAGATAAAAAGAATATATAGTAAAGTGGGAAAAGAATAGATTTTGTATTCAGATATAAATGGTTTGAATCAGGACTCAACCCCTTAGTGGCTACATGACTTCAGGCAAATTTCTTCATCTTGTGATAGCTCAGTTTTCTCATCTGTAAAGTGGTTCTAGGAGGGACTTCGCAATACTATAGTGAGATGCTCTTTGTTAATGTCTGGAGCAGTGTTAGCTAGCAGAGGAATCTTGGGGAAGTCATTAGGATGTAAAGGATAAGGGTCCTGGCTTTGAGTTAGACTTGGAATCACATCCTAGCTGTATCTCTACAGGCTTTCTACACATTATTTAATCTAAATCTGTTACCACATACATAATTATTCTCATTCACTCTAAGAGTTAAATATATGTGTGAAATATCAAGTACAGCGATAGTCATGCAAAATTAGTTGGAGCCTCAAAAATACTACCTAAATGTTACCAGTGAAGTACATAAAATGGGAAACAAAAATATGGTCTTAATTCTCTTGAGGATAGAGACACAGGACTTCTCCATTTTGGTAATGGGGACCATGAAATGTTTGGGGCAAGGGAAAGGAGTGATTATTTTTCCTGCCAAAAAAATGGAAGCTGTGAAGAAAAAAAGATAACTAAACTCCTTTTGGGATACATAGATCTGGAAACAACACATGTTTTAGCTCTGCAACATTTGACACAAAAGCCTTCCATTCAGATCAAAAATGTCTGATTATTTCACCCAGAATTCACTATTACAACTGTGTCATTCCAATTAGTTATCTCTGGAGAGGAAACCTCACCAGACAATATGATTAGACCCAATCAGTACAGATGCCAAGCACTCAGAACATATTAAAAATGACATTTCCATTTATTTTATAACATAAATGTTTGTCTTCTGACATTTCTCAAATGTTAGCATTCAAAGGAAGTTTTTGAAATAGCATTTCAGGATGGAAAGTTAATGATAAAGAGCAACCTAGACTTAGGTTACTTGATGTAAGAAAACCATGTTTTAACAATTAACTTCTGATGTCTTAAACAGTGACTTGCACCTTACTACAAATTCATTTCCAAATATCAATCTTTCTACCTGAATGAAGCAGAAAGTAGCAAATAAAAGTCTGTAACACATGGTCCAGTTTTTAAAAAGATGTAATTGCTACCAAATGTGAAATATCCCATTCAATAAAAGAGAGTTTAGTCAAGGTACAGGAAGCAGCTACTGTGGGTCAGGTTTTAGGAAAATCATGTTGAATTAGAGATGGTTTATTGTAATTTGTTGCTTAATTGTAACTTTTCCTAATATAATGCACTAAATGATGAAATAAAAAGGAATTCAAAAGGGGTTGGGGTGAGGGATATTAAAGGGGTATTGGTTTTAAGATTTGGCTTTCCATATATCTTCCTAGCATATGCTGATGACCTTCTACTTCTAGCACCTAATGCTCAACTATAGTGATTTCTCAGTCCTGCTCAGTCTGTCCTTGGTTAGGTGGGAGAGCTGTTACCTCAGGAAATATTCAGTCAGGGAGGGACAACAGATGGAAGATGGGTAGCCCAGCTACCTTGCTTCTTTTTTTTTTTATAAGGTTTTTTTTTTTTTTATGTTAATCCCCATACATTACATCATTAGTTTTAGATGAAGTGTTCCATGATTCATTGTTTGTGCACAACACCCAGTGATCCATGCAGAATGTGCCCTCCTCAATACCCACCACCAGGCTAACCCATCCTCCCACCCACCTCCCCTCTAGAACCCTGTTTGTTTTTCAGAGTCCATCCACTCTCATGGTTCGTCTACCCCTCCGATTTCCCCTGCTTCATTCTTCCCCTCCCGCTACCTTCTTTTTCTTCTTTTTTTTTTCTTAACATATATTGCATTATTTGTTTCAGAGGTACAGATCTGAGATTCAACAGTCTTGCACAATTCACAGCGCTTACCAGAGCACATACCCTCCCCAGTGTCTATCACCCAGTCACCCCATCCCTCCCACCCCACCCCCCACTCCAGCAACCCTCAGTTTGTTTCCTGAGATTAAGAATTCCTCATATCAGTGAGATCATATGATACATGTCTTTCTCTGTTTGACTTATTTCACTCAACATAATACCCTCCAGTTCCATCCACGTCGTTGCAAATGGCAAGATCTCATTCCTTTTGATGGCTGCATAATATTCCATTGTATATATATACCACCTCTTCTTTATCCATTCATCTGTCGATGGACATCTTGGCTCTTTCCACAGTTTGGCTATTGTGGGCATTGCTGCTATAAACATCGGGGAGCACGTACCCCTTCGGATCCCTACTTTTGTATCTTTGGGGTAAATACCCAGTAGTGCAATTGCTGGATCCTATGGTAGCTCTATTTTCAACTTTTTGAGGAACCTCCATACTGTTTTCCAGAGTGGCTGCACCAGCTTGCATTCCCACCAACAGTGTAGGAGGGTTCCCCTTTCTCCGCATCCCCGCCAACATCTGTCGTTTCCTGACATGTTAATTTTAGCCATTCTGACGGGTGTGAGGTGGTATCTCATTGAGGTTTTGATTTGGATTTCCCTGATGCCGAGCGATATTGAGCACTTTTTCATGTGTCTGTTGGCCATTTGGATGTCTTCTTTGGAAAAATGTCTGTTCATGTATTCTGCCCATTTCTTGATTGGATTCTTTGTTCTTTGGGTGTTGAGTTTGATGAGTTCTTTATAGATTTTGGATACTAGCCCTTTATCTGATCTGTCATTTGCAAATATCTTCTCCCATTCTGTCGGTTGTCTTTTGGTTTTGTTGACTGTTTCCTTTGCTTTGCAAAAGCTTTTTATCTTGATAAAGTCCCAAAAGTTCATTTTTGCCCTTGCTTCCCTTCCCTTTGGTGATGTTTCTAGGAAGAAGTTGCTTCAGCTGAGGTCAAAGAGGTTGCTGCCTGTGTTCTTTAGGATTTTGATGGACTCCTGTCTCACATTGAGGTCTTTCAGCCATTTGGAGTCTATTTTTGTGTGTGGTGTAAGGAAATGGTCCAGTTTCATTCTTCTGCATGTGGCTATCCAATTTTCCCAACACCATTTGTTGAAGAGACTGTCTTCGTTCCACTGGACATTCTTTCCTGCTTTGTCAAAGATGAGTTGACCATAGAGTTGAGGGTCCATTTCTGGGCTCTCTATTCTGTTCCATTGATCTATGTGCCTGTTTTTGTGCCAGTACCATGCTGTCTTGTTGACAGCTTTGTAATAGAGCTGGAAGTCCGGAATTGTGATGCCGCCAGCTTTACTTTTCTTTTTCAACATTCCTCTGGCTATGCGGGGTCTTTTCTGGTTCCATACAAATTTTAGGATGATTTGTTCCATTTCTTTGAAAAAAGTAGATGGTATTTTGATGGGGATTGCATTGAATGTGTAGATTGCTCTAGGTAGCATTGACATCTTCACAATATTTGTTCTTCTAATCCATGAGCATGGAATGTTTTTCCATTTCTTTGTGTCTTCCTCCATTTCTTTCATGAGTATTTTATAGTTTTCTGAGTACAGATCCTTTGTCTCTTTGGTTAGATTTATTCCTAGGTATCTTATGGTTTTGGGTGCAATTGTAAATGGGATCGACTCCTTTATTTCTCTTTCTTCTGTCTTGTTGTTGGTGTATAGGAATGCCACTGACTTCTGTGCATTGATTTTCTATCCTGCCACTTGACTGAATTCCTGTATGAGTTCTAGCAGTTTTGGGGTGGAGTCTTTGGTGTTTTCAACATAAAGTATCATATCATCTGCAAAGAGTGAGAGTTTGACTTCTTTGCCAATTTGGATGCCTTTGATTTCTTTTTGTTGTCTGATTGCTGTGGCTAGGACTTCCAATACTATGTTGAATAGCAGTGGTGATAGTGGACATCCCTGCTGCATTCCTGACCTTAGGGGGAAAGCTCTCAGTTTTTTCGCATTGAGAATGATATTCGCTGTGGGTTTTTCATAGATGGCTTTTATGATATTGAGGTATGTACCCTCGATCCCTATACTCTGAAGAGTTTTGATCAAGAAAGGACGCTGTACTTTGTCAAAAGCATTTTCTGCATCTATTGAGAGGATCATATGATTCTTGTTCTTTCTTTTGTTAATGTATTGTATCACATTGATTGATTTGCGGATGTTGAACCAACCTTGCAGCCCAGGGATAAATCCACTTGGTCATGGTGAATAATCCTTTTAATGTACTGTTGCATCCTATTGGCTAGTATTTTGGTGAGAATTTTTGCATCCATGTTCATCAAGGATATTGGTCTGTAATTCTCCTTTTGGAAGGGGTCTTTGTCTGGTTTTGGGATCAAGGTAATGGTGGCCTCATAAAATGAGTTTGGAAGTTTTCCTTCCCTTTCTATTTTTTGGAACAGTTTCAGAAGAATAGGTATTAATTCTTCTTGAAATGTTTGGTAGAATTCCCCTGGGAAGCCATCTGGCCCTGGGCTTTTGTTTTTTGGGAGATTTTTGATGACTGCTTCAATTTCCTTAGTGGTTATAGGTCTGTTCAGGTTTTCTATTTCATCCTGGCTCGGTTTTGGTAGTTGATACATCTCTAGGAATGCCTCCATCTCTTCCAGGTTATCTAATTTGCTGGCATAGAGTTGCTTATAATATGTTCTTATAATTGTTTGTATTTCTTTGGTGTTGGTGGTGATCTCTCCTCTTTCATTCATGATTTTGTTGATTTGGGTCATTTCTCTTCTCTTTTTGATAAATCTGGCCAGGGGTTTATCAGTCTTGTTAATTCTTTCAAAGAACCAGCTCCTAGTTTTGTTGATCTGTTCTACTGTTCTTTTAGTTTCTATTTCATTGATTTCTGCTCTGATCTTTATGATTTCTCTTCTCCTGCTGGGTTTAGGCTTTATTTGCTGTTCTTTCTCCAGCTCCTTTAGGTGTAGGGTTAGGTTGTGTACTTGAGACCTTTCTTGTTTCTTGAGAAAGGCTTGTATTGCTCTATACTTTCCTCGTAGGACTGCCTTTGCTGCATCCCAAAGATTTTGAATAGTTGTGTTTTCATTTTCATTGGTTTCCATGTATTCTTTTAATTCTTCTTTAATTTCCTGATTGACCCATTCATTCTTCAGTAGGATGCTCTTTAGCCTCCATGTATTTGAGTTCTTTCCGACTTTCCTCTTGTGATTGAGTTCTAGTTTCAAAGCATTGCGGTCTGAAAATAGGGAGGGAATGATCCCAGTCTTTTGGTACTGGTTGAGACCTGATTTATGACCTAGGATGTGATCGATTCTGGAGAATGTTCCATGGGCACTAGAGAAGAATGTGTATTCTGTTGCTTTGGAGTGGAATGTTCTGAATATGTCTGTGAAGTCCATTTGGTCCAGTGTGTCATTTAAAGTCTTTATTTCCTTGTTGATCTTTTGCTTAGACCATCTGTCCATTTCAGTGAGGGGGGTATTAAAGTCCCCCAGTATTATTGTATTGTTGTCGATGTGTTTCTTTGCTTTTGTTATTAATTGCCTTATATAATTGGCTGCTCCCATGTTAGGGGCATAGATATTTACAATTGTTAGATCTTCTTGTTGGATAGATCCTTTAAGTAGGATATAATGTCCTTCCTCATCTCTTATTACAGTCTTTGGTTTAAAATCTAATTTGTCTGATAGAAGGATTGCCACCCCAGCTTTCTTTTGGTATCCATTAGCATGGTAAATGGTTTTCCACCCCTTCACTTTCAATCTGGGGGTGTCTTTGGTTCTAAAATGAGTCTCTTGCAGATAGCATATCGATGGGTCTTGTTTTTTAATCCAGTCTGATAGCCTGTGTCTTTTGATTGGGGAATTTAGCCCATTTACATTCAGGGTAACTTTGAAAGATAGGAATTTAGTGCCATTGTATTGCCTGTAAGGTGACTGTTACTGTATATTGTCTGTGTTCCTTTCTGGTCTATGTTGCTTTTAGGCTCTCTTTGCTTAGAGGACCCCTTTCAAGATTTCCTGTAGGGCTGGTTTTGTGTTTGCAAATTCCTTTAGTTTTTGTTTGTCTTGGAAGCTTTTTATCTCTCCTTCAATTTTCAATGACAGCCTAGCTGGATAGAGTATTCTTGGCTGCATATTTTTCTCGTTTAGTGCTCTGAATATATCCTGCCAGTCCTTTCTGGCCTGCCAGGTCTCTGTGGATAGGTCTGTTGCCAATCTAATGTTTCTACCCTTGTACGTTACATATCTCTTCTCCCGAGCTCCTTTCAGGATTTTCTCTTTGTCTATGAGACTCGTAAGTTTTACTGTTAGATGTCGGGGTGTTGACCTATTTTTATTGATTTTGAGAGGGGTTCTCTGTGCTTCCTGGATTTTCATGCCTGTTTCCTTCCCCAAATTAGGGAAGTTCTCTGCTATAATTTGCTCCATTATACCTTCTGCCCCTCTCTCTCTTTCTTCTTCTTCTCGGATCCCAATTATTCTAATGTTGTTTCGTCTTATTGTATCGCTTATCTCTCGAATTCTGCCCTCGTGATCCAGTAGTTGTTTATCTCTCTTTTTCTCAGCTTCCTTATTTTCCATCATTTCATCTTCTATGTTACTGATTCTCTTTTCTGTCTCATTTATTCTAGCAGTTAGCGCCCCCATTTTTGATTGCACCTCATTAATAGCCTTTTTGATTTCTACTTGGTTGGATTTTAGTTCTTTTACTTCTCCAGAAAGGGTTTCTCTAATAACTTCCATATTTTTTTCAAGCCCAGCTAGTATCTTTAAAGTGATGATTCTGAACTCTAGATCTGACATCGTACTAATGTCCGTATTGAGTAGGTCCCTGGCAGTCGGTACTACCTCTTGTTCTTTTTGTTGAGGTGATTTTTTCCGTCTTGTCATTTTGTGCAGAGGAGAATAGATTAATGAGAGAACAAAATGCTAGCAGAGTAACCACGTCCCCAGAAAATATACTCTAAACAAATCAGAAAAGACCTGAAGCCTTGGGAAAAGAAAGGGAAAGAGAGAAAAAAGAGAAAGAAAAAAAAGAAAAAAAAGAAAAAGATAAAGATAAAAACAAAAACAAACAAAACAACAACAACAACAAAAAAAACCAGAATGTGATCAAATATGATCAGGCTGGTATATAGATCAGTGCCACACACTAGATTTGGGGTATATTTTGGTCTTTTAGAAGAAAGTGCCTCCCAAAATTTTAAAGAAAGAAAAACTTATATATGTACAAAAAGAAGGGTTGATATGGTGAAGGGATGGAATATGACTGTAAAGATGGAAATTATAAAATATTTTATAAAAGGAATTGATAAGAAGTTGTTTGAAAAAAGAAAGAAGAGGATTTAAAAAAAGAAAAACGAAAAAAAAAAGGGAGAGGATGTGATCAGGCAGGGGAATAGAAAACACCATATACTGGAGATTTAGGGTATATTTTAATCTGTTAGAAGAAACTACCTCAAAATTTTAAAGAGAGAACAACTTATATATATAAGCCAAAAATATGGGTAACTACCATGAAGGGATAGAATATGACTCTAAAAATGAAAAATAAAAATGTTTTTTTAAAAAAAAGGGATTGATAAGATGTTGGTTGAAAAAGGGAAAAAGAAAAATTCAAAAAGAAAAAAAAAAGACAGTTAAAAAAAAATTAACTTTGAAAGACTAAAGAATCATGGTAAAAAATCCATGAATTCTATGTGCAGTAGTCCCCTAGCGCTGGAGTTCTGCCGTTCTCATTGATCGGTAAACTTGGTCTTGGCTGGCTGTTCTCGCTGATCTTCTGGGTAGGGGCCTGTTGCCGTGGTTTCCAAATGTCTCTGCCAGAGGTGGAATTGCCCCGCCCTTGCCCCCTCCTGGCTAAGTAATCTGCTCAGGTTGCTGTCCGGGGCTTTTGTTCCTTGCGAGCTGTCTGGACAGCTTTGGAGGCGGAGAGTGAAAATGGCAGCCTCCCAGTCTCTGCCCCGGAGGAGCTGAGAACTCGGGGCCCCGCTCCTCAGTGAGCCCCCAGAGAAAAGCCGTCAGTCAGTCCCGTCTCCCGGGTCTCCAGCCGCACTCCGTGCTCACCAGGCCTGTGACCGCGCGTTTCTATCTCTGGCACCCGATCCTGGGTGGAGTCTCCAAACCCAGCAGATCCCTGCGGTGCACTCCCGCGCGGCTCCTCCTGGGGGAGGAAGGTGAGTCTCCCCGGATCTGCCGCTTGTTGGGTCCCTGCTGGAGGAGCAGGGGCCTGACTGTGCCGAGGATCACAGTTTATGGCCACCCCAAGCTGAGAGCCCTCGCCTGGGCTCTGCCTCTGCAGCCGGCTTCCCTGCTCTGTTACCTGGGAGCTCTGCCACACTCAGGCACCCCCGGTCTTTCTGTGACCCCGAGGGTCCTGAGACCACACTGTCCCGGAGGGTTCCACCCCCCGCTTAGTCACCAGAGTGACGTCCCTTGGCGGAGCAGTCTTTTAAAAGTTCCGATTTTGTGCTCAGTGGTTCTATCACTTGCCAGAAGTGGCCGATGGAGGCCCCTCCCCCGCCGTCTATCCTCCCGAATATCGCCTCGGATTCCCTTCTCCACATGTCCTACCTTCCAGAAAGTGGTCGCTTTTCTGTTCAGAGAGTTGTTGCTATTCCTTTCTTCGATCTCCTGTTGGGTTTGTAGGTGTTCAGAATGGTTTGATCCCTATCCAGCTGAATTCCTGAGAGGAGACGAAATCCAGGTCTCCTACTCCTCCACCGTCTTGCTCCGCCCCCCAGCTACCTTGCTTCTTATGTGGGACTATTCTGAGTTGTATTCTACATTGTGTCCCAAATATTCCTAATGGAATTGAGTTCTCATTGCCCATATGGTAACATAATCATAATATACCCTGTTTCACCTGCTTTTCCTTCTGTCTCACCCACTTTCCTCCCATTCTTCTAGATCATCTCTTAAATAAACTGCTTTGACACAAATCTTTGTCTAGGAACTTCAGGAGGACTAAGCTAAGCCTTCCTCTTAAAGAGAATAAATAGGTTATTCCAAAGAGATGGGAAAAGCAAGACTCAAAATGTAGAGGAAAGAAGAAGTGTGCACAACTAAGAAACTTTCAGTATGACTGTATTGTAGAATAAGACTAGAAAAGTAGCTAGAGTTGAAACCAGACTGGTAAGTGGGGACAGCATGTGAAGATTTCACATATAGTGTAAAGAAGCTTGGACTTCGTATTAAAAGAATCAGGAACACGATGGTGCTTGGACTAGGGGAGTTCTATTGCAAATTGAGAGGCAGATAGAGTAAAGAGAAATCTAGGACTGGAATTGACAGAAAAGAGTCAAGAGTAAATGGAATTTTGACTCAGATAGATAAATGTCCATATTATATGAACCAGGGCAGGGCACCTTTTAAGTTGTATTTTATGTAAAGTATCCTCTCTTGATTATTGCAAAATGAATGCTCATCCCTGGAATGCTTTATTGCAGAGCCCCACTGGCTGCACTATGTTGAGCTAAGTAATATAGGATGACTGGCTTAGGAAAGCAGAAGAAGAGGAGTTAAATTTTGTATGTGTTGAATCCAAGATTCCTGTGGATATTTTAGTAGCTGAGTCAATCTGGTGCTCAGGAGACAGGTTGCAGCTGAAGATGGAGATTCATAAATAATCAGCAAGTGTATTAAAGGCATAGGGCTAATGAGATCAGGAAGAATACATAGAGATAAGAAGACTTAGAGGAGAACTCTGGAGAACCTGGCATTTAAGATTTTTAAAAACACTTAAAATGAAAAAAAAAAACATGTATAGTAAGAAAAAATACTCAAAGGGTAAAAGGAAACCCAGAGAATGTGATTTCATAAAAATAAAAAAAAATAGAATGCTATAGGAAGTAAGAATGATCAGCAATGTCAGATACTGCCTAAAGTCAGGTAAGGTAAAGATAGAAATACCTGTTGGATTGAGCAAATGTCTTAGCAAGAACATTTCACCGAACATTTGACACAGCTGCTGGATTGCTGAGTGTTGAGTAGTAAGGGGGGGAGGGGTGTTGGGTAGGGTAGGGTACAACAAGTCAAATAAATGAGGTTTCTGAGGGTATTGACAAGAATGTGGTTAAAGTGGAATCTCTGCACAGCAAAAGAAATTTAGTCAGAAGGAGGTGATAGGGAGAAAGTAGATGTATATATATATATCAAAGATTCTAAGGAAATCAAATGGCTGAAGATCTGGGAGTAGTTTAGTAAAAGAACAGGAGGCTGTGTTTGAAAACCCAGATTTCTGAATTTATTATTTAAGAGGTAGAATATATTTCAAGTGATGACAAAATACAGAGAGTAGCTATAAAAGTGGGTCACAGACCTGAAGAAGAATAGAAAGCTATTAAAGAAAAATCAAAGAATTGAGGATTAGGATGCGTTATGTCACTAGATGGACATTGAATTTCTTAAGGTACTGATGACACAGAGGGTAAAAGATTCTGTAAACTAGGGACTAAATTTTTCAGTCAATGAGAGTCAAAGACCAGGAAATTGTTTATTGACTGTGATGAGGAGGTGTTTATGTATAACAAAATGGCTTGATAATACAAGGAGCAGAGTATTTTATACTTCATAGGGGTCCTAAGGTAAGTAGGGTGATAAGAAAGAGCACGTTTAGGGCTTCTTCTTCCAGCTATGACTGAGTGCCTGATTCCAGGTTAGTTCTTCTACCATAAACAACAAAAAATCTAGGCAACATATATGAAGCAACTGGTTTCAGTTGTTGGACAATAGGGAGCATAGGGCATGATTCAGAGATAAGGAAAACACAAAATGAGTCCTACAATTGTGTTGGTTTTTTGCCTGAAGGTACCTTTAGACTTCAGTGTAGGGATGTGGAGCCTGTATTGAGTAGAGCATCTTGCTAAGCTGAGAACAGAGATCAGAATTTGGGAGTCCTGGGAAGACTAGATCCAGGTATTGGGCAGGTTATCAGAAAAGAGGAAGCTTCACAAAGAAGGAGATCCAGAAATCTGCATAGGAATTATTTTGATGTTTCTAGGAAACATTAAGTAGTTCATTCTCAGGGTGATTCTCTGACTATAGACTTTGCAGATAATCTATCATGGGGAACTGTGAGAGTAAGATTCCAAGTAAGACATTGGAATTCTAACTAACAAACCTGAAAAATAAGGCTCAAAAAAATGAAGCTGAGGTACTAATAAATTAATTTTCTAACAAATCAAAATTTTAGTCTTTAAAGGGAAAGCATCAAAGTCTATATTCTCAACAATATAGCATGTACAATGTGTATCATATGATCAAATATTACTAGATTTTTGAAGAAGCAGGGAAATAGGACTCAAAACCAGAATAAAAAATCTACAAAAACAGACAAGATGAAAGGGATTTTGAAATTATAAGGAAGACTTTAAAATGATTATTATGAATATATTTAAGAATTTATAGGAAAAGATAAACATAATAATGAAGTAGAGGGGATATCAGTAGAGAAATGGAAGTTCTTGACCTGAAAAAAATGTAAAATCTGAAATGAAATTTACTGGATAGGCTTACCCAGAGATGGGAGACCTAAGAAGACTTAAATATTAAACTTGAAGAACCTGAACTTCAAGACTATTCTAATTGAAACATAGAAAGGGAAAAGGCTGAATGATGCTCAGTGATCTGTGGGCAATATTAAGTATTATATGTATAATTAGAGTTATAGTAGAAAAAGAGAGAGATTGGAACAGAAAAACAGTTGAATAAATAATGGCAGAAAAATTTCCAAATGTTATGAAAAATATCAACTCATAAAACCAAGAAGCCCAGCAATATCAAGTAGGATAAGCACAAAGGAAAACACACTTAGGCATAATCACAGTTCTTTTGCTGAGAACCAATGATAAAGTGAAAATTTTGAAAGCAGCAGAGGAAAGAGGCACATTATGATACCACAGGGGAAGTGATAAGAATGGCTACTGGTTTCTCATCAGACTGCTAGCCATAAATCAATGGATCATTTTTTTTTAATGTTGAAAGGAAAAAAAAAAAACTCAAACTAGAATTCTATATATGATATTTGTACTCTTAAAAAATAAGGACATTTTCTATTCTTTTCTATCTTATTCTATGTATGATATTGATATCCTTCAAAAATAAAGACATTTTTCAGATGGACGCTTTGGGAACTTACCACTAGCATAACTAAAGCACAAGAAATGTTAAGGGAGTCCTTGAGATTGGAGAAAAATTATTTACACAAAGGAATGAAGAGAGCTAGAACTGGTGAATATGTGGCTGGATGTAAAAGACATATATATTTTTGCTTCTTAATTTATTAAAGAGATAATTATTTAAAGTGAAAATGATAATGTATTGTTGGGTTTAAAACACATGTACAAGGTAGATGTATTTTAAAAATAGCATAAAAGATAGTGTGGGGATATTAAACCTAATTACACTGTTGTAATATTGAGAAATTATATGTATAGTGGTATAATATTAACTTGTAGTAGACAGTGACAAGTTAAAGCAACATATTGTCATCTCCAGAGCAAACACTAGCAAAAAAGTCAATTGGGGAGATAAAATTGAATACTAAACAAATACACACTTCATCAAAAAGAAATCAAGAAAGGAGGAAAAATACAACAAAGAACAGATAGTTAAAATAGAAAAGTTATCAAGATAGTAGTCTTATAGTCAACCATAAAATATATTAAGTATAAATAGATAAAACACTCTAGTTAAAAGGCAGAGATTACCATCCTAAATAACAAAGCAAGAACTAAGTAACTATATGCTGTTTACAAAAGACAGTCATATATACCATCAGATAAGTTCAAACGGTAGGAAAATTTTGTCATGAAAACACCAATCATAAAAAACTAGAGTGTCTGTATTAATTTCAGAGAAAGTAGACTTCAAACAAGAAGTATTTCCAGAAGTAAACATAAGCATTTCCTGATGCTAAAACAGTCAGTTCATCAGGAAGACAAAATAATCTTAAATATATATGTACCTAATAGCAGAGCTTCAATACACATGAAGTAAAAACTGACAGGATTAAAGGGAAAAATAAGTATATAATTAGAAGTATTAGTGCTTCTCCAAATAAATGACTGAAGCAGACAGAATCTTTTTTTTAATTCTTTTTTTTTTTAAAGATTTTATTTATTTATTTGAGAGAGAGAGAATGAGAGACAGAGCACGAGAGGGAAGAGGGCAGAGGGAGAAGCAGACCCCCTGCCGAGCAGGGAGCCCGTTGCGGGACTCGATCCAGGGACTCCAGGATCATGACCTTAGCTGAAGGCAGTCGCTTAACCAACTGATCCACCCAGGCACCCGAAGCAGACAGAATCTTTAGGAATATGGAATATTTGAACATTTTCAACTGATTTAACCTATTTAACCTTTATAGAACACAATAGCTAATGACTGCAGAATTCCAGTGTTCCTGAACTAGAAAAGGCAGCTTTGGCTTGAACCAAGTTTCAGAAAAGGCAGTGTGAATGAGCTAATATTCTGGAAATAGATTAGTCTGTTATGCCCCCCCCCCTTTTTTTTGGTAATATAAGGGTTCAGTATCACTAGATGTATTAAAAGGAAGCAGGGTAGTAGAACATTGGGTCTGGAAGGAGAGGCTCATAGTAATAGAATAATGGAGGTACTGGATGAAAATAAAATACCAGATAAGCTACTGTGTTAAGCAATGACCAAGGATAATTGGGGTGTGTAACATGGTGAAATGTAAGACACAGTAGGCATTTCAAGCAAGGCTGACTCACCTGTACTCCATGACATTAAAATCAAGACTGAAAAGCATTTGATGACCACTGCCCCCTACGTGATGCTGGTTGATCTTATTTTCCTGATCCTGAAGTTTTTGTTGCATTCTCTGATTTTTGTTTTTAAAGATTTTATTTATTTATTCGACAGAGGGAGAGTGAGCACAACTAGGGGGATCAGCAGGCAGAGGCAGAGGGAGAAGCAGGCTTCCCGCAGAGCAGGGAGCCCGATGCAGGGCTCGATCCCAGGACCCTGGGATCATGACCTGAGCCGAAGGCAGACGCTTAATGACTGAGCCACCCAGGCGCCCTGCATTCTCTGTTTTTATTAATATTTGTTGCCACTCCTTGGTTCACCTCTCAAATCAAACCTTTCTGATACCTGGATCTTAGTTCTGTTGCCCATTTTTTTTTAAAACTTGGTCTACATCTCAGACCTTTCTGAATATATTAGACAAAAAGTTGCTTTTCTTCATTACCATGTCCAACAGGAATCCTGTTTCACTACATTAGCCCACATTCAAGTGAGAAGTGGTTTTCTTTCTTTTTTTTTAATCCAATAATTATTGTAAGTGGTGGCTCCTCAGGTCAGAATGTTTCATTACTTCCTTCATATTGGGAGTGAGGAGTTGTATATTTCATTCAGTAATACAAAAATTACAAACACCTTCCAATTCAAGATAGTGTCCTGAGCATACAAGCTTAATCTATCTTCCTATTCTCCTTAGGAAGAAAATGTCAAAACTGAAATGTTGGAAAAAAAGATACGTGGGAAAGAATAATTTTATAACAGTGCTGAAACATAGGGAGGGGAAGAGCAGACAGAAAAATTGGAAAGGTAACTGAAAAATAGAGTGACTTTGATCTGATTATAATAATGATGATAATAATGTATTTTAACAATGAGAGGACCCAACACTTGTAGGCACACAGTATATGCCAAGTACTGTTACATATTAACTAAGATTAAATTAATAACTTTTTGAGGGAGGTAAAGTTTCCTTTATTTTAAAGTTGAAGAAGCAAAGGCGCAGAGAGGTTAAACGACTTTAAAAATTGTAATAATAAAGATCGAGAGGAAGGTTACAGTTCGGCTATGCTTGATTTTTCCTTTCATTGTCACTCACATTTAATCTTCCAGGAAGCCCTATTTGTTCTACTCTAGAATATCTATGTCTAAACTCACTCTATTTCTTGCCCTTTGCAATGCCACTCTTCCTGACTTTTATTGCTTGAATAAGCTAAGGGAAGAGCATCCTACCTGATCTCCCTACTTTATTCTTATTCCCTGAAAATCCAATCTCCATAAAACGGCCAGAGATATATTTTTAGGACATAATTCAGGTTGCAACCAACCCCCTTCCCCTTAAAAATCCGTTGATAGATTACTCTTGCGCTTAGAATGCAATCAGCTCATTACCAGGCCCTAATCTATTTGACCTCTGTAGAATTTTCTCATTTTACCTAATACCATCTTTCCTCTTTTTCCTTACGCTTTTATTTCATAAGCCTCATATTACTTTTAAGAACATGCCGTGTGTGTGTGTGTGTGTGTGTGTGTGTGTGTGTGTGTGAGACTTTGTATCTGCTGTTCCTCTGTTTGGAAAGGCCCTCTGCTCAACTATTCACATTCTTGATTTCATTTTATTTTTCAGGTCTTAACCCAAAATTTATCTCCTCATCTGACAGCCCTATCTAAGTATGTCCTCTTAAGAGCTTTGCCACTCTCTCTAATTGCTCGCATAATTAATCAAAATCTGTTAATATTTTGTTTACTTGTTTCTCATCTGTCTCCCCCATTATAATTTAATCTCCCAGGGACAAGGACTTTATCTCATTCTCTCTCTCTCTCCAGCCCTTAGCACAGTGTTGGTTCTCAATGAATAAACAATAAATATTTATCAAATGGAAAAATACTTGGGAGACAGAGAGAACTATTCTTCCCGGAAGAATCTTGGAGAAATTAACACATTGAAAGGGGGCATCTCTCATAATGTGGTGGGGAGCTTTGTAATTAGTAATTTGGGTAAAGTAACATTCATTAATAGGTGATGTAAAATGCTCTGTAAAGCACTGCCGTACTGGGAGGAAGAGAAGTCTCTCTTATCATAAGAAGGCCAATGAGATTAGTACAGAAGAAGATGGATCAGAGTGGCTTTAATTAGAGAAGCAGAAATTTTTATTGTATTCTAGATGTGAATTTTCTGAAGGAAATTTGTCTTTTTGCAAGATGCTTGATCTTAGAAACTCTCAGAGAAACTGGCCACAGTGCTGTGTGAAAGTTCTGCCCATGGTCCTTAGGGAATGAGTTCACTCCTTCCTGCATACCTGCATGTGTGTGCTTGTGTGTGTAAGTGTGTGAGTGAGTGTAACTGTAAGTTACACCAGGAAATGAGATTGCAAGGAAAAGTATTCACTGTATTCCATTACAATGAATGCCCTTCTTTATCTGGAATGGCAGAACTGGGTGAGGGTGCACATCAGTGGGATTCATGATATTCAAGGGACTGTTTGGGTCTTGGAGTTTTCAAGAATCAAAAAGAGATTAGATGAGGAGTAAAAAATTGAAAATGCTATAAAGCAAAAAGAAGGGGAACGTAGAAGAATTGAAGTAGAATGGAGAATAGTTAGGAAATGAATGTGTCCTCATGAGATGCTCCTGTAAACCCAAAGGATTTCCAAGAGGTACATCACTTTCTTCTACCAGGTCTTAGGTAATGAGCCTTATGCTGTCCAAGGCAGAGTAGGCAAACCAGTTGCAGTACCTAGTTCCTTCTTGCCCCCACTCTTGCACACCTTCTACTTTGGAATACATATCAAGGGCTCTCCAATGATGAGCTAATTAAGTTTTTATGAGCATCTAGAGAGCATTCAAACTGGAGAAATGCAACCCAGGCAGTGGTCAGAATAGTTAGGAATTAGCTCCTGAAGCATTGGCAGAACCCTCATCATGGACAACTGTACACAGATAATGCCCAGCTTTATTTTATTTTACTTTATTTTATTTTATTTTATTTATTTTTAAAAAGATTTTATTTATTTATTTGACAGACAGAGACATAGCGAGAGAGGGAACACAAGCAGGGGGAGTGAAAGAAGGAGAAGCAGGCTTCCCGCCGAGCAGGGAGCCCGATGCTGGGCTCGATCCCAGGACCCTGGGATCATGACCTGAGCCGAAGGCAGACGCTTAATGACTGAGCCATCCAGGCGCCCCAATGCCCAGCTTTAAAAACAAGATTATCTGCTTCTCATTCCCAACCACTTTCTTCTTCCTAAAGCTATTAGTGACACATATGAAACATATAAGAAGGAGACAGAACACTTTCATAATTTAGGGACCACCTGCTGAATAGCCAGTTAACCATGTTTCACCCCTCCCTAAGAACACAGAATGTAGAGTCTGCCCCTGGACTAAGGCAATGAGAGTTTCCTAAATAAATACCTCTCCAGGAGGAACCTGTAGCATGGGGTTTAAAGACCAAACAAAAAGCAGATACCAAAATATATGCCAGAATTCCACAAAAGACAAAACATTTTGCCCCCAGAACAGATTGTCCCTAAGTTAATAATAAAGGCAAACCCAGTGTTGCCTAAGTACTCTCCACCAATGCAGCTTAAAAGGAGAGCTGCTTGCCTGAATATGCCTGGGTCACTTAGAAAGATTAACACTCCTATTTAAGGAAGCCTGTTGCAGAAACCAGCTTCACAACTACCAAGACAACACAGACCTATAATAATCAACCTGGTACTTCATTTATAAATATGATGAGAGAAGTTCAGGATCACCATTTAATTTAGAAAAAAAACAAAACAAAACAACATGAAAGAGTAGAGCTAACACGAACAAACAGAACAAGAACAAAGACATTAAAAAATCACAACTCTTAAAATTGCCTTTAGGGGCGCCTGGGTGGCTCAGTCGGTTAAGCGTCTGCCTTCGGCTCAGGTCATGATCCCAGGGTCCTGGGATGGAGCCCAGCATCGGGCTCCCTGCTCAGTGGGAAGCCTGCTTCTCCCTCTCTGCCTCTCCCCCTGCTTGTGCTCTATCCCTCTCTCTCTCAGATAAATAATAAAATCTTTAAAAAAATTTATAAAAAAAATTGCCTTTAAAAGTAAATATCTTAATTACCAATCATCATTAATATTTTTAGTGGCCATGGTGATTAATTCAGGAAGAGACACATGTTTCAGGCCAGTTCCAGACTTTGCCTGGAACTACTGGAGAAAAAAAAGTACATAAATAAAAGGTCACTTCTGAGTTAACAATTTCTAAGGACATGTAAACCTTAAAAGTCTGGGGAATGTATTTTCTGGGATTTAAAAAAAAAATTGCATAAGCACCTGGAGATGAGATTGCAAGGAAAAGCATTCACTGTATGTGAATGAAAACTTGCCTGAGAGTGAGGACAAAGAGGAAGAAAGTGAAGTCTAGCAATTAGGGAAGAGTGGGAGAATCTTGATGACATGGTTTGGACTGCTGAATATAATCGTTCTGAGTGAAACTTTTCAGGGGTAGTCAATATAAGTATTGGAGGCGATGATAGGGATTGAACTAGTTGGGTTTTTTAAGATTTTATTTATTTATTTATCTGAGAGAGAAAGAGAGCACATGAACAGGGGGAGGGGCAGAGGGAGAAGCAGGCTCCCTGGTAAGCAGGGATCCAGATGCTCCATGCAGGCCTTGATCCCAGGACCCTGAGATCACAACCTGAGCTGAAGTAGGACAATTAACTGACTGAGCCACCCAGGTGCCCCGGATTAAACTAGTTTTAATAAGGTTTCTGTTATTTTTTACAAAAATAGACCTTGCTGTTCAAATATTCCCTTATTGCAGAGGCTGTTTCCAACCACCCTTGATGAACAACCTCCCATACCTCCATTACTCTCTGTGCCCCTCAATCTGTTGTATTTCCTTTGTAGAACTTATCTTCAGTATTGCTCTTATTGACTGTGTCTTCCCCCTAAAATGTGAGCCCTATGATGGAGGTGATTACATCTGGTTAGTCTTGCTGTGCCCCGGGTGCCTAGAGCAGTGCTTAGCTCCTGCTTGGAGTATGATGAATACTTGTCAAATAGACTAATAGACTACCTCTTGGGATCCACAGAAATGTCTTAATGTATAGGAATCACAGTCCACGTTTTACAAGGCAGAAAACTGAGATTTTAGAAAGGTTTCATAATGGGTCCAAGGTTACACATGAGCACATTGTACATGCAGAATTAGAATCTGGGTTGTTGGATGCCAAGTACAACATACTTGTCCTATTTCACACCCATGCAAAACAGACACGCTAGATTCTGAGTTGGGATAAACTTATGAATTGAAAAAATTAAAAATGGGTTTGAGTGAAAAGATTTCTTACATTCAAAAAGGCTTCACACAATTTTGCTTTAGAGTTAATGATCTAATAATAGATCTAATAATAGATAACCCTGCTCAACCCTTTCCAGAACCACATTGTTCCCCTGTGCAACCCACCACAGTAACGCCCTTACATCTGCAGCACTCACCAGTGCCCCCAAATCAAAAAGAAAGATTAATTTAAATGGCTTTTATTTTATTAATTAATTTTGTTATTAAGATGAGTGCAGAATAACAAGTACACTGAGGGCCAAGGGCCTTGATAGCCTCCAACACTAGAGTCACCTTGTCTTTATTTATTTATTTATTTTTATTTTTTAAAGATTTACTTCTTTATTTAGAGAGAGAGTGCGCAAGCCCAGGTGGGTGGGGAGGGGTGGCAGGAGAAAGTCTTAAGCAGACTCCATGTGGAGCCCGACCTGAGCTCACAACCAGAGCCAAAACAAGAGTGGTATGCTTAACTGACTGTACTGACAAGTCACCCCCAAGTCACCTTGTCTTTAAGATTTGGTAGAAGTGGTTGGGACTTGAATATCACTGGTAGTAGAACCTCGCATTACTTTCAATAACTCCAGGGATAAATGGAGAACTTCTCAACTTAATAACTTACGTTCTGAATTTTTTGTTTGTTTTGCTAAATTCTTGTTCTCCCTCAAGTCTCTCCTCTTACAGATCCTCTGGTTTTCTTAGCATTAACCTCACCCCAATCCACTCTAAAAGTAAAGTGACATGACCTCCTGCATGGTGCAGGCTTTCTCTCTGTGCTCATGTCTTCCACAATCCTCCAAATCATTTGTGAAACATAAATCACCATAAATCATTCATTCAGTTCCCTGAACATTGTGTTATTGACCCAACAGAAAATTTATATTATTTTCCTAGCAGACAGAGTGACCACAGTCAGTTTTAAATAATGGTTGTTTTTCCATTCCCTGTGTTAACAAAGTAATTCTTCAAGACTTCATTGTCTCTGTCTGCTCTTTGCCCCCACCTTTCTATCTTGCCCCCTCTGTACTGGAAAGTGCTTTCATCCCATGGGATATTTATTTCGTAATATGGATCAGGGTTTTAATTTAAAAGAGTAAAATCAGACAAGTAGAGGTAGATTTGGGTAGTGCTAGGGGCTGTTTAATTTAAAGATTTGGACTCTTCTGTGAGCCTGAGTTCCTAATAAATACACTTATTATATATATTTTTATATAAATTTTATTTACAATATATTATTTCTAAATGGCAACTTCCTAACCATAGTAATCTATCTACTTTATCAGGAATGACTCCAAAAGAAGTTCAAGCATGTCCATGGTCAGGTTAATAAAAACATGAAATTGAATTTCTCCTTGGGATTGAATCTTCTCTGGAAAGTAAATTTACTTTTAAAGTTGTAAAGAGACTGGAGAAATTTTAAATTTTTTAACGCTCTAATGATTTTCAAGATTTATCCCATTACAATATAACAAATCTTCCTTAACTGTAATCCTTCAGCCATGTTGAATTCTGCTTCAGGTTCACCTATATCATTGTTGTGTGACTTTAGGCAGCCCATTTAACCTATTATGATCATAGTTTCCTCATCTGTAAAATTAAAGGTTTGGAAGAAATGACCTCTAAGGTCTGCTCTAGCTATAGAAAGTTTATGATTATAATTTATTCATCATTTTTCCTTTTTTTTTTTTTGGACAGGGCTTACACAGTTACTAACTTTTAAGGTTTTGTAGTCAAAAACCCATTGAAATATTTCACAATAGAACTTTACAGCTTACAGAAATCTTCAAACACTATTTAATATTTGTAGCAACTGTGAAACAGAGAATAACACTGTAAAGTTTCAAATAGAAAATTGGTACCGAAGCATTGGATGATTTATAAGAACTTATGTGACAAGCTAAGCAAGTACCAAAGCTTCAACTCAATGCCTGGTCTGCCGATGCATCCAGTACCCCTTCCAAAATCTCATTTATTAACTCTCCAACCTGAGTAGACTACCATGAAGCATACAATGTGCCTCTATAATCCAGTGAGGGAGAGAAACAAACGAATGACTCCAGCCTACTGAGGATACTGTCAGAGGCCCTGCTGCAGGTGCTGTGGGGATGCAGAGGAGATAAGTTATCCTGGGATTGACAAAATCATTGAAGAGAGATGCTTAGTAGGAAAGCAAGAGGCTGATATTAATAGGAAAGTGTGTGCTGGGCCCAGAGATCAGGAGACACCAGAGGAGTACCTGGCACAGTGGTATGATGTAAATCCAGAGAGGTCTGCAGGGATAGGATAAAAATCCATTTGTATCTTGCTAAGGAAGGATATGAACATCACCGAGTACGCTGAAGTTGTCAAACAGTACAAACTCTTGACAGTGACAGTTTTGTATCTTAGAAAGGTCACCTTGATGGTAGAGTGAATGAAGGAAGGAAAGTACTGATTCAAACACCAGACACAGACTCCTTAGAAATGATCACAACTTTAACAAAATATGCCACACAAAAATCTGCACATGAATGCTTATAGAAGCTTTATTCATGGTCTCCAAAGCCGAGAAGCAATCAAAATGTCCCTCAATGGGTGAATGGGTGAATGGATAGACAAACTGAGGTACATCTATGCAACGGAACATTATTCAGAAATAAAAAGAAATGCGCTATTAAGCCACAAAAAGACATGGAGGAATGTTGAATGTATATTGCTAAGTGAAACAAGCCAGTATGGAGAGGCTGCATACTAATCCCATCTATATGCCTTCCTAGAGAAGACACTATAGAGATAGTAAGAGATCAGTAGTTGCCGGGGCTAGGGGAGAGGGAGAGATTAATAGGTGGAGCACAGGGGATTTTTAGGGCTGTGAAACTCTTCATTATGGTACTGTAATGGTGGATACACGACCATATGCTTTTGGCAAAACCCATAGAATGTACAACACAGAGAGTGAGGCTTAATATAAACTACGGATTTTGGCTAATAATAATGTATCACTATTGGTTAGTTAATTGTAACAAAAATGCTACACTGATGCAAGGTGTTCATAATAGGGGAAACTGTGTGGGAAGAGGGAATATGTGAGAATTCTCTTTACTATGTGCTCAAAAAAATATGTGGGCCAAATATAGGGGGACAGTGATAAAACTAGGCAGATAGTGCTTAATTTGAGGAGTATTTATGAGGAAGAATGGATTTCAGTAGAGAGAGAAAGAGGATTATTGGGATAGAGGGAGAATTCTCAAATTATTGTTTATACTCTCAGAACTATGCAAGGAAATAAATACAACAGCATGGACAAATCAGTAGTGAATGGCGGAGAGGCACAATAGAAATTTTTTCTTCTTTTTTTTTTTTTTTGGTTTCTATTTTTTTTATTACGTTATGTTATGTTAGTCATCATTAGTTTTTGATGCACTGTTCCATGATTCATTGTTTGCATTTAACACCCAGTGCTCCATTCAGTACATGCCCTCCTTAATACCCATCACCTGGCTAACCCATCCCCCCACCCCCCTCCCCTCTAGAACTCTCAGTTTGTTTCTCAGAGTCCACAGTTTCTCATGGTTCATCTCTCCGATTCCCCCCCTTCATTTTTTACTTCCTTCTCCTAATGTCCTCCATGCTATTTCTTATGTTCCACAAATAAGTGAAATTTCTTTATTAGTTATCTTTTCTTGAAATATAACCACTATTACTACTACTACTACTAAGAATCTATTATAGAATATTACCTAGATTACAACATATTATCTTATACTGTTGTTTGATGAAGAAATGTTCATATGTATAGAAAAATATCCTTATAGCAATGTCCACATTACACTGTCTTTGGAATAACCTGGGTTACATGTTAGAAATTCTGAGTTACAAGTCCTATCACAGACTTTTGAAATTAGTGTTCAGTGTTGGGTGTAGGGATATACATTTCAAGCCTATATCAAAGATATTTCTTTTTTGTAAACATTTATTTTATTTATTTGAGAGAGAGAGCAGAGTGAGCAAGAGAGAACAAGAGTGGGGGGTAGAGGGGCAGAGAGAGAGGGCAAGCAGGGAGCCTGACATGGGGCTTGATCCCAGGACCCTGAGATCATGACCTGAGCTGAAGGCAGATGCTTAACCAACTGAACCACCCAGGTGCCCAGATATTATGCACATTATGTTCATTATCCACTAAGAATGTTTTAGGTGCTGTGTCTATAACTATGAACAAGATAACAATATGATCCTGCTCCTACAGTGAATGTTATAGGAGGAAGATAAATAATAAATATGCAGACAGATCTATGAGGTAATTTTAGACCATGAAAAGCACTGAGATGGCATATAAGGAGGTTATTTTGGACAAGGTGGTTAGGGAAAACCTTTCTTAGGAGGAGCCGTTTAGCTCAACTATCAAAGATAATAAGTAGATATCTACCCATAGGTGGAGGGAGTACACAGAAGAAAGGGTGGGGGCCAGAGAGCACAATCAAGTACAAAGGCCATCAGAAAGGAAAATCCTTTCATAATCAAGAGGCCATAAGAAGTCAGGGGTATCTAGAGCATGACAAATGAGGAGTCAGAGAGGTAGGCCAATATGGTTATATCTACGGTTACACAACAAAGCACAAAACAAGCTAGTGGTGTAAGACAAGCATCTTGTTATGCTTGTGGATTTGGTGGGTCAAGGTTTTGGCCAGGGGGTAGCAAAGAGGGTTTATTTCTGCTCTACTATGCCTGAGGCCTTATCTTGAAATCATCTGGAGACTTCTTTATGCTCATTCTTGGTACCTGGACTGAGAAGATGTGGACCCCATGGGCACTGTTAACTAAAGCATATGCATGTGTCCTCTCCATGTGGATTGACTTTCCACAACATGGAGGCCTGTGTCTAAGGAGGGTGACAAAAGGGAATATCCAGAGAGTAAGCATTTCAAAAGATCTAAGCAGAAGTGGTATGGCATTTGATGATCCCGCCTTTGAGACTGTGTAGCATCACGTTAGTGTTCTATTGGTTGAAGAAGTCATTCAGAATCAAGGAGAAGGGATATAGACCCTGCCTCCCAATGAGAGAAGTATGAAATAATTTGGTACCATTTTAAAAAACACACACATAGTTAGGAGCTAGGTAATAAAGGGCCTTTTAGGCTGCTATAAGGAGCTTGATTTTAATATAATATCTAATGTAAATATTTGATATAATTAATCAAAGATTAAGTCATTGATGTAATTAATCTGTAAATCTAATCTTTAACCTAATCTTACAAATGGCCATCACTTAAAGGAAAGGAAGTTCACATTATTTCCTAATGTTTTTTTTCAAGCAACATGCCATAATAGATTTTTAAAACTTTATATTGTCTAATCACAGAAATGTAAAGCATAGAAAGGCCCTGAATATCATCTAGAAAAGCTTCTTCATTTACATGATGAGAAAAATATGATCCGGAGAGGTGAATGACTTGCCAAAAGTTACATAGCCAATTATTGGAAGATTCCAGAGTAGGTAATGAATGAGAAATTTGAGTGGGGGCAGTGCAGGGGGAAGCACTTAGACATTATGCTGCAATACTATAATAATGCAGTTTCCCCTTACTGTTTTCCCAGGTATAAAATGCTTTCCTGTCTATTATTTGATTTTGTCATCTTTCCTCTGTAAATTAGCAAGAATGGGCATTAATATCCCTAATATATAGATTAGGCAGTAAATATGTAGAGTGGTCACAAAGCTGATTATATGGAAGAACCTATATTAGGCATGTATATCACCTGCTTTCTAGTTTAGGATTCTTTACTCAAATGTAGAGAAAGGTGATCCCTTTATCGAAATAAGGGAAAGTAGATATAAAGGCTATATCTGTTCAGTGCATACTGTGCTGATATCAACCAAGCAAGTTTCCAAGGATTCAGGTATTTCCAAACACTGGTATACTTGGTATTTTATATACAAAGCATGAAGATAATTGGTTCTTTTTTCCCTATCAGACTTTCTGGCATCTTATTTATATTTTTATGCCAGTATACACCAAAAATTAGAACAATTGGTATCCCCATAGGGGAAAGTTTATATTCTTTGCAGAGCGTTACTTCCTGACCTTTTGTTTTGCTTCAGATGCTGCATCTGCTTTGGTGAATATATAGCATCTGCTCTGTCCTAGATTCTCAGCAAATGCCATAAATGAGCAAGGCAAAGGAAAAAATGGCACATTCAGTAAAAATGTTTATTGAAAGTGTCTCAGTGTTTACTGATTCCTTATCTGCCAACATCTGGCTAATTCCTATGTCTTACCCATGTTCATTCTTTACGCTTTTAAGCCACTTAATCTATTATCCTGATTGTCTGGGGCTCCTTAATTGAAAATCAAAATATTGAAGGATGTGGTCAATTATTTTGAGATAAACAAAAAACTTATGAGTATCTCATTTTGCATATTTTTATGAATAAAATCATGAAAATCATATACATATTTTATGGATGAATACTCTGATATGAATTTGTGGACTTAAGGACAACCTACTAAAGAATAAAGCATAAAAGAAATAGCTCTGGTCCTCAAGGGGTTTCCTTTCTAGCTAGAGAGAAAAGTTAAACATTCAAGAAGTGGTTAAATAAAATCCTAGTGAGTGTAAGATTAAGAGCAACAATATATACTACATTGGATAGGTTGAATAGGTACTATCTGAGTTTAGGAAAATCAATCGTAGACAACTCCCTTGAAAATTTGGATATAAACAATTTGGACTGGAGCCAAAAAGCTATTCTTTTTTTTTTTTTTTTTTAAATTCCAGTTAAGTAACGTACAGTGTTATGTGTTTTGTACATTACAGGTAATGTACAGTTTTAGGTGTACAATATAATGATTCAACAATTCCATACAGCACCCAGTGCTCATCACAAGTGTCCTCCTTAATCCCCATCACTTATTTCATCCATTCCCCCTTTCCTCCCCACCTAGTAAACATCACTTTGCCCTCTATAGTCAGGAGTCTGTTCCTTGGTTTGTGTCTCTCCCTCTCAAAAAGTTATTCTTATTCAGAGTAATAAGAAAAACCTGAACATAAAGTACAATGTCAGACAGTAGCTACACTTGTGATGAGCATAGCATAACATAGAGACTTGTAGAATCAATATGTTGTACACCAAAAACTAATGTAACATTGTTAACTATACTTCAATAAAAATAAATAAATTAAGTGCAGTTTTTGCTAAGCCTTGAAGGATGAGCAAATCTCATTTGTGGAGAGTATTTATTTATTTCTAAGATTTTATTTATTTGAAAGAGAGAGAGTGTGTGTTTGCAAGCAGGGGGAAGGAGCAGAGGGAGAGGGACAAGCAAACTCCGAGCTGAGTGTGGAGCCAGACGGGACTTGATCCCATGACCCTGAGATCATGACTTGAGCTGAAATCAAGAGTCAGCTGCGTAACTGACTGAGCCATCCAGGTGCCCCTGTAGAGAGCATTTAAAGGGCAGTTTATATAACTCTCTGACTAAAGTTTTTTACTAGGGGGTGGTGGACAACAAGGTCAAGTGGGACTTTCTGGGGAAGAACATTTTAAGTGGATGTTAATAGTTTAAATTTTTTCAAGAAATCAGTGTCCTGACAGCAAAGGTATCCGTTTTTTTTTTTTTTTCACTAAGTGTAATAGAGAACATTTTGTAGCTCTACTCATCAATTGTTTCTCTACCTTTGAATCTGGGCTTGGCTGTATATCTTGCTTTGGCCAGTGGGGCATTAGCAAATTTGATGTAAGCAGAGGCTTAAATAGTTCTTGCAAATTTGGCCTTGCCCTCCATTGCTCTTGGGAATTCTTTTTTTTTTTTTTTTAAAGATTTTATTTATTTATTTGACAGAGAGAGAGAGCACAAGCAGGGTGAGTGGCAGGCAGAGGCAGAGGGAGAAGCAGGCTTCCCGCCGAGCAGGGAGCCCGATGCGGGACTCGATCCCAGGACCCTGGGATCATGACCTGAGCCGAAGGCAGTCACTTAACCGACTGAGCCACCCAGGCGCCCCTGCTCTTGGGAATTCTTAAGCTACTATATGAACAAGCCTAAAATATCCTAATAGAAGATGAGAGACCTGTCATTCTAGATACTCCAGAAAACCTATCTGAAGGTCCAGGCATGGGAATGAGGCCACCCCAGAGTGTCTATCCCCAGACAAGTGAGCCAGGCTGCTCAAGACCATGAGAGCCACCTAGTTGATCCACAGAATTGTGAGCAAAATGGTCTTGTGTCAAGTCCCTAAATCTTGAAGTGGTATGTTACATAACAAAAACTAACAGACACACAAATAATCAGAAATGGTAACCATGTTAAACTTTACCTAGCTGCTGCCAAAGCATTTGATTAAAGAACTGTCAGCAGGATTATTGACCAGACCCCTCCTTTGCTAAGACCAGACAAAGTATCAATCTTCTGTACTGTTCTTGCACATGTTATACTAAGTTGTTATTTTCTTTCATTGATATCAACTAAACTATAAACTCTGAGGGGTAGAGATCATTTATATCTTGATTCCTGTTGTATACTATTTTTCACAATGCCTGGTATACAGCAGGTACTCAATAAATGACTGTTGGATGAAATCACTAAATAATGACCATCATCTAAGAAGATAGCAAAAAAAATCCATGGCTTCTGAAGTTATCTTAAAATTAGCCCAGAATTCTATCTCTAGAGACGGCTTCCCCAAGACCATCAAGTAAGACCTGCATCCTGCCACATAATAATCTATTTGACACCTGCCATTGTCTTTTCAGCTATAATCTTGAGTTCTCAACTGAGATGAATCCAGTGTTCTATTCTGATTAAGCTACTTCAGGCTTTCTCTGGTAACTCTCCTTCAGATCTGATCCATCAGGGTACTAATCGTTTCCAGTGATCTCATGGGTAGAAATTGGATACTATTTTTTGTACAATGCAATTGCATGAAGATGAATAGTGGTATTTTTACTGAACTATTTACTGAATTTTTGACTTTGATCTATAAACAAACAGTTCCTATTATTTTCAAAACACTGTGTGAATGGCAACGTGTTGAGCTTAATTTCTTGTCAATTATAGTTAACATCTTTTCAACACAAATAAGGAAACATCTCATTCCAATTGAGAGCAACATAATACCAAAAAGAAGTCTAGCTGATTAAATTTTTTGAAATCTAATTTCTACTACTTTGACTTTTTCTATGATGAATTCATTTTTAGTTCTCAATTATGTATCCTCCCTAAGGAAAAGTCAGTAAATAAACTTAAAACTATGTTTCTACTTGAAGAACATGAAAAAAACGTGTGTTAAAATTATGAACAAAGGCCTGAAAATATTGAAGTAGCTTCCTTGCCTTACATCTCCCCCTGTGCCTCAACACCCCAACCTATTGCTAAAGAAAGGCTTGCATGTTATGTGACTTGAACCTAAGGTTATTCCCACATTTTTTAAGTTAAATACAATTTTTTAGTCAGTCAAAGATAACAGACACAAAATCGAAAAATACATTCCTCAGTTCTGTAGCCTGAAATGTCATTTGTTCTCTGTGATTTCGTTTTTCTTATTACTTTGAACTAATTTTAACTGTGTCCCAGATGTAATTGCCCTGCCTTGGCTCCTACCAGATGAAGCTGAACTTCAGCAGTTTTCCACAAACGGCTCTACATCATCATCTTTTCTGTTCAGGGACAAACCATTCCTGGAAGACAACATGGCTCTCTCTCTCTCATTTGTATGCACAGCTTCTGTGAGGAAGCAGCAGTATAGGATCCCATCCAAATGCCTTATTATTATTATTTTTTAATAGCTATCGTGCATTTGATTTACAGCTACTTCGGCAAACTGTTGTAGTCATTATCGTTGTAACTTAAGCTCTTACATCCTTTTGCTTTCCATATGCCTTGTATTATTGCAACTTTTAAGAGACTCTGGTGATATATCATTGACAAAATCAGAATATTTCAGTCCATAATTATTCCAAATTGGATATAAAAGATGTTACGTCTCAATGCTGCCAAGGTACTCAGAGTATACTGATAAAATTCTTACGAATTAATTTAAATGAAAGTTAGGCAACTGTTATTCTAACAAATTGAGTGCCAAATGCACATTGTCTAAAATACTTCATGTACTAACACTAGGAATAAAAAGTACTGCCTGAAACTTTAAATATCTGAATGCCCGCCTACAAAAACATTGATCTAAGATTTGGAGAAATATCTGTATTCACAAGAGAAATGGCTTCATTAAGTAGATGGCACACATGTTTACATTTCATTAACTGAAAGGGTCAAAGTTAAACAACTAGCAAACCCGGAGATGAATTAATTCACATACAAAATGATTGTTGGGTAAATCTTAGAAAAATCTGATTGACTATTTTTAATTATCTCACCTTGCCCACTCAATTAATAAGCAAAATCACAACCCCCTGAATAGATGGATTGGTTCAGATAGCTGAGTCTTCCATCATATGTTCAGACAAAAGAACATCCTATTCCTGAATAAGTTCTGGGAATCTGTTGCAGTGTGGTGGCTATACTTGACAATGCTGTATTGTATACTTCCTAGTTGCTGTAAGAGTAGAACCTTAATTTTCTCACCATGACAATAACAACAACAAAATGGTAATTATGTGAGGTAACTGATACGTTAGCTAACCTTATGTGTGGTAAACATTTTGCAACTTACACATGTATTAAATCATCACACTGTATACCTTAAACTTACACAATGCTATATGTCAAT
The DNA here is from genome assembly GCF_029215605.1 of Mirounga angustirostris. Classification (NCBI taxonomy): domain Eukaryota; kingdom Metazoa; phylum Chordata; class Mammalia; order Carnivora; family Phocidae; genus Mirounga; species Mirounga angustirostris. The sequence continues at coordinate 18,432,493 of NW_026991725.1, forward strand.
TATATATCAGAAAAGCTGGAAAAAGAAAGCATCCATTCCATCCAATCTGTGTGCATCTGAACTTAAAATATTTCTAGAAGTTACATTGGTAAATACTAAAATTTTAGTATTTTAATCTCACTAATTTAAAAGTTTTGGTTGCGATATAATCGGCATATAACATTGTTTCAGGTGTAAACTATAATGATTCAATATTTGTGTATATTGCAAAATGGTCACCACAATAAGTCTAGTTAAAATCCATCACCAGGAGGCCGCCTGGGTGGCTCAGATGGTTAAGCGTCTGCCTTTGGCTCAGGTCATGATCCCAGGGTCCTGGGATCGAGTCCCGCATCAGGCTCCCGGCTCAGCGGGGAGCCTGCTTCTCCCTCTGACCCTCTCCCCTCTCATGCTGTTCCTCTCTCTCGCTCGCTCTCTAAAAAATAAATAAAATCTTAAAAAAAAAAAAAAATAAAATAAAATAAAATCCATCACCACACATAGTTACAATTTGTTTTTATTGTGATGAACCTTTTTTTCAAAGATTGATTGACTGATTTGACACACAGACAGATAGAGAGCACAAGCAGAGGGAGCAACAGAGGGAGAGAGAGAGAGAGAGAGAGAGAGAGAGAGAGAGAAGCAGGCTCCCTGCTGAGCAGGGAGCCCGATGAGGGGCTTGATCCCAGGACCCTGAGATCATGACCTGAGCCGAAGGCAGTCACTTAACTGACTGAGCCACCCAGCGCCCCGTGATGAGAACTTTTAAGATCTACTCTTAACATTAATTTGACAACATTTTATCAAGTTCTTTCCGTGTTATTACATTTTTATAGTGACTATTAAATGGGGAGCTGGACAGAAAGTGCTCTTGTTTTGGGAGCTGACTATAGCATTCTTTTGTGGACTAGAACTATTAAGGCATACATCTTTTTTTTTTTTTTTTAAAGATTTTTAAAATTTTTTTAAAAGATTTTATTTATTTATATGAGAGAGAGACAGAGAGAGAGAACACGAGCAGGGGGAGGGGCAGAGGGAGAAGCAGACTCCCCGCCGAGCAGGGAGCCCGATGTGGGGCTCAATCCTGGGACCCCCGGATCATGACCTGAGCCGAAGGCAGACGCTTAATGACTGAGCCACCCAGGCGCCCCTAAGGCATACATCTTAGTGGGGCCATTTGCTTATAGTGATGGAGTACCCTTGGATACACATAATGGGTTTGACATTTGGCATATTCATATGGAGATTTTCATAAAAACATATACTCACTGGAAGGATGAGAGCAGCCAGAGAAAAATGTGCTGCAAGGAGAACCTGGTGGCATACGGGTTCATAAGAGGCCAGCAGAATTTAGAAGAAAAATCTGCAAATGATACTTGGCTGAGGAATTTTTTCTAAGAACAGAATGTTATATGATCCAACATTTAGTTATCTCTTAGACTGTGCTGCAGTAGAATCACCCCTTCTCCACTCCAGTGCTGTTTACCTCCGATTTTATGTACAAGTTGTATACACCTAAGTGCCTCATGAGCATTATTAGTGGGAGCGGGGTGGGGAGGGATAAAGGAAGATGGTCTGGAAACCAGCTGTCATCTCAGGAGACACAGGAAAAAGGAGCATCTGTGAATGTATCTTTTAAAAAATTATTTTCTTGGGGCACCTGGGTGGCTCAGTTGGTTTAGCAACTGCCTTCGGCTCAGGTCATGATCCTGGAGTCCCGGGATCGAGTCCCATATCGGGCTCCTTGCTCAGCAGGGAGTCTGCTTCTCCCTCTGACCCTCCCCCCTCTCATGTGCTCTCTCTCTCTCAAATAAATAAATAAAATCTTAAAAAAAAAATTATTTTCTTAAATTTGAAAAAAATCTTAGACTTTCAGAAATGTAAATACAATACAGGAAGATTATTTTGGGTAACAGTTTGAGCATAAGTTGCTATGTGACTTCATCACTCTGGAAGTTTCAGTGCAGGTACCCTATAATCCAGGGCATTCTCCCACATCACCCCAATACAAACGAAATCAGGAGATTGACATGGATACATTGTCACCAAATAATCCTTAGGCCTCATTCAAGCTTTGCCAATGGAACAGTGTCCTCTAGAGCACAAAGATCCGTTCATCGTCACATTTTCACTGAGTTGCCGTGTTCCTTTCGTTTTCTTCAAACTGGGACAATTTCTCAGTCTTACCTTGACTTGTATCACTTGCCTTTTATTAGTGATTGAAGTGAAGAGGATACTTTGTAGAATGTCACATCATTGGTTGGCTTGATGTTGCTTCGTGGGTATGTTTAGTTTATGTATCTTTGGCAAGGATATCGCTAAAATGATGCTGTGTTCTTTTTTTTTTTTCTTTTTGTTTAATACTATCATGTGTCACACAATTTAAGTTTGTCCTGTTTTTAGAAATATTAACTTTATTAGTCTAAATTCAAGTCTGCCAGTTAATCTACAAAGCTACTCATTTTTCCTTTGAAGTTAATAAGTATTTTGTAGGAGATAGATTGAGACTATGGAAACATCCTGTTTCTCACTAAAATTTTAATACATTAACATATTGTTTTATGTGAGTTGTGGATTCCTATTTCCTCAATGGATTTCAAAATACCCTAGTTTTTATATGTTGGCTAATTGAATTTAAATTTAAAAAACAAACAAAAAAAACTAGTTTTGTCTATTTGGAGCCCCTTCATCCGGACTCCTGTGTCATTAGGCATGTCCTCAATAGTATTTAAGACCTATATTTTCTGCCACAATATGATGTTCAGGATCATTTTATATTTTATCCCAGGCCTGGAACCAGCCACTTCTCTAAGGAGCCCTGGTTCCTTTTTTTTTTTTTAAAGATTTTTTATTTATTTATTTGAGAGAGAGAGAATGAGAGAGAGCACATGAGAGGGGGGAGGGTCAGAGGGAGAAGCAGACTCCCTGCCGAGCAGGGAGCCCGATGCGGGACTCGATCCCGGGACTCCAGGATCACGACCTGAGCTGAAGGCAGTCGCTTAACCAACTGAGCCACCCAGGCGCCCCTCTAATTTTTTTTTTTAAAGATTTTATTTATTTATTTGAGAGAGAGAGAATGAGAGACAGAGAGCATGAGAGGGAGGAGGGTCAGAGGGAGAAGCAGACTCCCTGCCGAGCAGGAAGCCCGATGCGGGACTCGATCCAGGGACTCCAGGATCACGACCTGAGCCGAAGGCAGTCGCTTAACCAACTGAGCCACCCAGGCGCCCCGCCCTGGTTCCTTTTAAGCAGATCATGATACTTAGAAAACAATATCTAGTGCTAGATGTGCTTATTGATATTGGAATATCACTGTGCCCAGGCTCCATCAGTGTACAAAGCCAGGGTCTCTGTGTGTATACATACACAGTCACAGACCTGTCTATCCATCCATCAGTCTCTCTCTCTCCACACATATGAATTCACACTGATATTTCCAGTTGCAATCCAACACCACATTTCTAGTGGTGCCTTCTATTTTTCCCTTTTCCGTATTTGTAATTTTCCTCAACAGTGATCAAGTGGGCTCTTGTAATATTTATTTACTTATTTTCTCACTGTACCAGTACATGATCAATCGCCTCTTCTGAGTCCCTACCCCCATACCCAATGTGGACACCCTCTTCACCACCCTCGAGCTCTGACCCTCTCCTCTGAGCTACTGTGGCTCTATTTCCCCTTCACATTTGCTCTTACCTAATGGCTTTAAGACTTGATCGTTCAGAGAGAAAAAGGAAGGGAAAGAAGAAGGAAATGATGATGAGGCCAGGAGTTAACTGAATAGTAAGTCAGCATGAGAGAAGATCAGGTAAATAGAAGCTTTTGGGAAATTCCTCACAAGATATGAGGTAGGGAATTTTAAAAATGGTAGTTAAATATCAAAGTTGAGGTGACCCTATTGAACATATGGATTACAGTTAGAACCAAAAAAGTTTCTAAAAAGAGGCATTCTCTGAAGCAATGGAACAATTAGATATTATTCTTGGGATATCTCTAGACACAAATATGAATTCTGAAGGGAGGGTTATCTTAAGCAAGTCTCATTTATTTAGTAATGAATTCACTTAATGATTCATATATTCATTCAAGTATTTGAGTGCTTATGATTTGTCAGACATATCATAAGACATGAGAAATACAAAGATAACAATTGGTTTTCTGACCTTTCTTTCCCTTCTAATTATTTTTCTTCAGTCTATTCCCATCCCAATAACGTATTATTGTATCTGCTCAAAAAGAACAATGTTTAATAGACTGTTCATATCTTTGTCAACAGTATATCGGTGGTTTACCTATCCCAGATGGATCTGAATTATAATGTGATGGCAGGGGGAGGATGCAGAGAGATTGTGGAATATCAGCCATCATAACATTATTGTTATTGAAAATATTTAACAGTGATAATAGCAGAAGATTAATAAAAACAGATGGTAGTTATCAACAACGGGTACATCCATATGTATACTGACTAATATATTAACTCTGAATTTGGAGTAACTGAGAAAGGAAAGAAACAATTCAGAATATAGTATAGGTTGGAGACCAAGCACATTGTTTGAGCTTGGAAAAAGCCAAAGAATTGAGAATATGAGTCCTAAGGCACATCAGGCAAATGAATAAAGGAGGTCTAATGGTGGAAGGGCTTGTCTACTGAGGAGGTGAGATTTGGGGCCCAGATAGTAAAATTTCTACCTATGTAGGCACATCGCAGAAAACAGATATTGAAGTTTGGGGTTAGGGAGAAAGTTTTCTTTCTTTTCTTTTCAGCTTTATTTATGTATATTTAATATACCAAAAAATTGCACATATTTAATGTATACAATGTGATGAGCTTGGACATACGCATATATGTGTGATATCACCACAATCAAGATAATAAACATATCCATATTTGACACCTCCAAAATATTTCTTGTGTCCCTTTGTCTTTTGTGTGTGTGTGTGTGGAAAGAATAGTTAACATAAGATCTACCCTCTTAATAAGTTTTTAAGTACATAGTACTTTTTGTTAACTATAGTCACTATTGCACAGCAAATATCTAGAAGTTATGCATCTTGCATAATTGTAACTTTATGCACATTAAGCAACATAGATGGACTTAGGGATAATCTGCTAAGTGAAATAAGTCGGTCACAGAAGGACAAAAGAGGTATGTAAAATAGTCAGATTCATAGAACAATTTCTATGAGCAATGGTTGCCAAAGAGGAGGAACGGTGGTGTGGGGTAGGGAATTGTTGCTCAAAGGGAAAATGTTTGGGGCGCCTGGGTGGCTCAGTCCTTAAGCATCTGCCTTCTGCTCAGGTCATGATCCCAGGGTCCTGGGATCAAGCCCCGCATAGGGCTCCCTGCTCCGCGGGAAGCCTGCTTATCCTTCTCCCACTCCCCCTGCTTGTGTTCCCTCTCTCACTGTCTTTCTCTGTCAAATAAATAAAATATTAAAAAAAAAAAAAAGACAAAGGGAAAATGTTTTCTGTATGTAATTGCAAAACAAAAAAAATGTGTTTAATAGATCATTTACTATTAATTACATCTCTTCCTTAAACTCCCACATTGAATGTTTCTGGTGGGGAAAAGAATACCTATTTTCCAGCATTCTATGAATCCCACATATGCCATGGGGAGTGCCAATGCTGAGATGCATGATAACTTCCCAAAGACCTATGGGGGTCTTGCGGGAGAGGCTTATTCTATGTGAAAAATCCATTCATCTCTTCATTCAACAGATCCTCTGAGTGTATACTGTGCATTAGGCTAAGTGCTATAGGCATCTGTCCCTTCCGCGAAGACGGTGGCCTGATCTGAATGTATCTTGGGTTCTCTCTATTGACGCCTCTGACCAGTCTTCCTCTCCTAGAAACAGGGCTACTGACAGCAGCAGGCAGCTGGCTGAGAGGGGAGGCCCTGCCTCCGAGAGAGTCTGGCTGGGGAGTAGTGCTGGTTTGCCCAAAGCTACCCTGGCTTTATTTGCAATGACGTGGATGGAACTGGAGGGTGTTATGCTGAGCGAAATAAGTCAATCAGAGAAAGACATGTATCATATGACCTCACTGATATGAGGAATTCTTAATCTCAGGAAACAAACTGAGGGTTGCTGGAGTGGGGAGGGGTGGGAGGGATGGGGTGGCTGGGTGACAGACATTGGGGAGGGTATGTGCTATGGTGAGCGCTGTGAATTGTGCAAGACTGTTGAATCTCGGATCTGTACCTCTGAAACAAATAAGGCAATATATGTCAAGAAAAAAAAAAGGAGATAGCAGGAGGGGAAGAATGAAGGGGGGAAATCAGAGGGGTAGATGAACCATGAGAGACAATGGACTCTGAAAAACAAACTGAGGGTTGCTGGAGTGGGGGATGGGGTGGGAGGGATGGGGTAACTGGGTGATAGACACTGGGGAGGGTATGTGCTCCGGTAAGTGCTGTGAATTGTGCAAGACTGTTGAATCTCGGATCTGTACCTCTGAAATAAATAAGGCAATATATGTTAAGAAAAAAAAAAAAGAAGAAGAAGATAGCAGGAGGGGAAGAATGAAGGGGGGGAAATCGGCGGGGTAGACGAACCATGAAAGATGATGGACTCTGAAAAACAAACTGAGGGTTCTAGAGGGGAGCGGGGGGGAGATGGGTTAGCCTGGTGATGGGTATTAAAGAGGGCACGTTCTGCATGGAGCACTGGGTGTTATACCCAAACAATGAATCATGGAACACTACATCTAAAACTAATGATGTAATGTATGGTGATTAACATAACAATAAAAAATTAAAAAAAAAAAGAATTTCCCCAGTTCTGAAATCCAAATCAAAACCTCAATGAGATACCACCTCACACCAGTCAGAATGGCTAAAATTAACAAGTCGGGAAACAGCAGATGTTGGCGGGGATGCGTAGAAAGGGGAACCCTCCTACACTGTTGGTGGGAATGCAAGCTGGTGCAGCCACTCTGGAAAACAGTATGGAGGGTCCTCAAAAAGTTGAGAATAGAGCTACCATATGATCCAGCAATTGCACTACTGGGCATTTACCCCAAAGATACAAATGTAGGGATCCGAAGGGGTATGTGCACCCCGATGTTTATAGCAGCAATGTTCACAGTAGCCAAACTGTGGAAAGAGCCAAGATGTCCATCGACAGATGAATGGATAAAGAAGATGTGGTATATATACACAATGGAATATTATGCAGCCATCAAAAGGAATGGGATCTTGTCATTTGCAACGATGTGGATGGAAATGGAGGGTATTATGCTGAGCGAAATAAGTCAATCAGAGAAAGACATGTATCATCTGACCTCACTGATATGAGGAATTCTTAATTGCAGGAAACAAACTGAGTGTTGCTGGAGTGGGGGGTGGGGTGGGAGGGATGGGGTGACTGGGTGATAGACACTGGGGAGGGTATGTGCTCTGGTAAGCGCTGTGAATTGTGCAAGACTGTTGAATCTCAGATCTGTACCACTGAAACAAATAATGCAATATATGTTAAGAAAAAAAAAGAAGATAGCAGGAGGGGAAGAATGAAGGGGGCCCTCCCAAGATCAAGGAAAACAAGCCAACACCCCAGCATGTAATAGTAAAACTTGCAAATCTTAGAACCAAGGAAACCATCTTAAGGGTAGTTAGGGGGAAGAGATTCCTTACGTACAGAGGGAGGAACATCAGAATAACATCAGACCTATCCACAGAGACCTGGCAAGCCAGAAAGGCCTGGCAAGTCATATTCAGGGTACTAAATGAGAAGAACATGCACTCAAGAATACTTTATCCAGCAAGGCTGTCATTTAGAATGGATGGAGAGATGCAGAGCTTCCACGACCAGCAGAAACTGAAAGAATATGTGACCACTAAGCTGGCCCTGCAAGAAATATTAAAGGGGGTTGTATAAAAGGAGATAGAACCCAAGAGTGATATACAACAGAAATTTATAGGGACAATCTATAAAAACAATGTCTTCACAGGCAACATGATGACAATTAATTCATATCTTTCAATAATCACTCTCAATGTGAATGGCCTTAATGCTCCCATAAAATGGCACAGGGTTGCAGATTGGATAAAAAGACAGGACCCATCCATATGCTGCCTACAAGAGACTCATTTTGAACCTAAAGATACATCCAGACTGAAAGTGAAGGGATGGAGATCCATCTTCCATGCCAGCGGACCTCAAAAGAAAGCTGGGGTAGCAATTCTTATATCAGATGAATTAGATTTTAAACTAAAGTCTGTAATTAGAGACAAAGAAGGATGCTATATCATTCTTAAAGGGTTTATCCAACAAGAATATCTAACAATTGTAAATATCTATGCCCCCAACATGGGAGCATCCATCTACATAAGCCAACTGCGAACCAAAATAAAGAGTCATATTGATAACAATACGTTAATTGTAGGAGACCTCAATACTCCACTCTCAGCAATGGACAGATCATCTAAGCAGAAAATCAATAAGGAAACAAGAGCTTTGAATGATACATTGGACCAGATGGACCTCATAGATATTGACAGAATATTCCATCCTAAAACAACAGAATACTCATTCTTCTCAAGCGCACATGGAACTTTCTCCAGAATAGACCACATCCTGGGTGACAAATCAGGTCTCAACTGATACCAAAAGACTGAGATTATTCCCTGCATATTCTCAGACCACAATGCTGTAAAACTGGAACTCAGTCACAAGAAAAAATTTGGCAGAAATTTAAACACTTGGAAGCTAAAGACCACTCTGCTCAAGAATGTTTGGGTCAACCAGGAAATCAAAGAACTTAAACAATTCATGGAAACCAATGAGAACAAAAACACATTGGTCCAAAACCTATGGGATACTGCAAAGGCGGTCCTAAAGGGGAAATACATAGCCATCCAAGCCTCACTCAAAAAAACAGAAAAATCCCAAATTCACCAACTAACTCTACACCTTAAAGAACTAGAGAAAAAGCAACAAATGATGCCTAAGCCACACATTAGAAAAGAAATAATTAAAATTAGAGCAGAAATCAATGAATTAGAAACCAGGAACACAGTAGATCGGATCAACGAAACTAGAAGTTGGTTCTTCAAAAGAATTAATAAGATCGATAAACCACTGGCCAGACTTATCCAAAAGAAAAGAGAATGGACCCAAATGAAAGGGGAGAGATCACGACTAACACCAAGGAAATAGAAACAATTATTAGAAATTATTATCAACAACTATATGCCAATAAACTGAGCAATCTGGATGAAATGGAGGCCTTCCTGGAAACCTATAAGCTGCCAAGACTGAAACAGGAAGAAATTGACACCCTGAATAGGCCAATAACCAGTAACGAGATCGAAGCAATGATCAAACACCTCCCAAAAAACAAGAGTCCAGGGCCTGATGGATTCCCTGGGGAATTCTACCAAACATTCAAAGAAGAAATAATACCTATTCTACTGAAGCTGTTTCAAAAAATAGAAACAGAAGGAAAACTTCCAAACTCATTCTGTGAGGCCAGCATTACCTTAATCCCCAAACCAGGCAAAGGCCCCATCAAAAAGAATTTCAGCCGATATCCCTGATGAGTATGGATTCCAAAATCCTCCACAAAATCCTAGCTAATAGGATCCAACAATACATTAAAAGGATCATCCACCACGACCAAGTGGGATTTATCCCTGGGATGCAAGGGTGGTTCAACATTCGCAAATTAATCAGTGTGATAGAGCACGTTAATAAGAGGAGGGAGAAGAACCATATGGTCCTCTCAATTGATGCGGAAAAAGCATGTGACAAATACAACATCCTTTCCTGATTAAAACTCTTCAGAGTATAGGGATAGAGGGAACATTCCTCAAGTTTATAAAATCCATGTACGAAAAACCCACAGCGAATATCATCCTCAATGGGGAAAAGCTGAGAGCCTTTACCTTAAGGTCAGGAACACATCAAGGATGCCCACTCTCGCCACTGTTGTTCAACATAGTACTAGAAGTCCTAGCAACGGCAATCAGACAACAAAAAGAAATAAAAGATACTCAAATTGGCAAAGAAGAAGTCAAACTCTCTCTTTTCGCAAATGACATGATACTTTATGTGGAAAACCCAAAAGACTCCACCCCCAAATTACTAGAACTCAAACAGCAATTCAGTAATGTGGCAGGATACAAAAGCAATGCACAGAAGTCAGTTGCTTTCTTATACACTAACAACGCAACTGTAGAAAGAGAAATTAGAGAAACGATTCCATTTACAATAGCACCAAAAACCATAAGATACCTTGGAATAAACCTAACCAAAGAGGTAAAGGATCTACACTCTAGGAACTACAGAACACTCATGAAAGAAATTGAAGACGACACAAAAAGATGGAAAAATATTCCATGCTCATGGATCTGAAGAATAAACATTGTTAAAATGTCTATGCTACCCAAAATAATCTATACCTTCAACGCCACCCCGATCAAAATTCCAATGACATTTTTCAAAGTGCTGGAACAAACAATACTAAAATTTGTATGGAATCAGAAAAGACACCAAATTGCCAAGGAAATATTGAAAAAGAAAAACAAAGCTGGGGGCATCATGTTGCCCAATTTCAAGCTATATTACAAAGCTGTGATCACCAAGACAGCATGGTACTGGCACATATAGACCAATGGAACAGAATAGAGAACCCAGATATGGACCCTCAACTCTATGGTCAAATAATCTTTGACAAAGCAGGAAAAAACATGCAATGGAAAAAAGACAGTCTCTTCAATAAATGGTGCTGGGAAAATTGGACAGCCACATGCAGAAGAATGAAACTCGACCATTCTCTAACACCATTCACAAAGATAAACTCAAAGTGGATGAAAGACCTCATGTGAGACAGGAATCCATCAAAATCCTAGAGGAGAACATAGGCAATAACCTCTTTGACATTGCCGACAACAACTTCTTTCAAGATACATCTCCACTATTATTGTATTGTTGTCGATGTGTTTCTTTGCTTTTGTTATTAATTGCCTTATATAATTGGCTGCTCCCATGTTAGGGGCATAGATATTTACAATTGTTAGATCTTCTTGTTGGATAGATCCTTTAAGTATGATATAGTGTCCTTCCTCATCTCTTATTACAGTCTTTGGTTTAAAATCTAATTTGTCTGATAGAAGGATTGCCACACCAGCTTTCTTTTGGTGTCCATTAGCATGGTAAATGGTTTTCCACCCCCTCACTTTCAATCTGGGGGTGTCTTTGGTTCTAAAATGAGTCTCTTACAGACAGCATATCAATGGGTCTTGTTTTTTAATCCAGTCTGATAGCCTGTGTCTTTTGATTGGGGCATTTAGCCCATTTACATTCAGGGTAACTATTGAAAGATAGGAATTTAGTGCCATTGTATTGCCTGTAAGGTGACTGTTACCATATATTGTCTGTGTTCCTTTCTGGTCTATGTTGCTTTTAGGCTCTCTCTTTGCTTAGAGGACCCCTTTCAAGATTTCCTGTAGGGCTGGTTTTGTGTTTGCAAATTCCTTTAGTTTTTGTTTGTCCTGGAAGCTTTTTATCTCTCCTTCAATTTTCAATGACAGCCTAGCTGGATATAGTATTCTTGGCTGCATATTTTTCTCATTTAGTGCTCTGAATATATCCTGCCAATCCTTTCTGGCCTGCCAGGTCTCTGTGGATAGGTCTGTTGCCGATCTAATGTTTCTACCCTTGTAGGTTACATATCTCTTCTCCCGAGCTGCTTTCAGGATTTTCTCTTTGTCTCTGAGATTCGTAAGTTTTACTATTAGATGTCAGGGTGTTGACCTATTTTTATTGATTTTGAGAGGGGTTCTCTGTGCTTCCTGGATTTTCATGCCTGTTTCCTTCCCCAAATTAGGGAAGTTCTCTGCTATAATTTGCTCCATTATACCTTCTGCCCCTCTCTCTCTTTCTTCTTCTCGGATCCCAATTATTCTAATGTTGTTTCGTCTTATGGTATCGCTTATCTCTCGAATTCTGCCCTCGTGATCCAGTAGTTTATCTCTCTTTTTCTCAGCTTCTTTATTTTCCATCATTTCATCTTCTATATTACTGATTCTCTCTTCTGCCTCATTTATTCTAGCACTTAGCGCCCCCATTTTTGATTGCACCTCATTAATAGCCTTTTTGATTTCTACTTGGTTGGATTTTAGCTCTTTAACTTCTCCAGAAAGGGTTTCTCTAATAACTTCCATATTTTTTTCAAGCGCAGCTAGTATCTTTAAAGTGATGATTCTGAACTCTAGATCTGACATCGTACTAATGTCCGTATTGAGTAGGTCCCTGGCAGTCGGTACTACCCATTGTTCTTTTTGTTGAGGTGATTTTTTCCATCTTGTCATTTTGTGCAGAGGAGAATAGATTAATGAGAGAACAAAATGCTAGCAGAGTAACCACGTCCCCAGAAAATATACTCTAAACAAATCAGAAAAGACCTGAAGCAGTGGGATAAGAAAGGGAAAGAGAGAAAAAAGAAAAAGAAAAAAAAGGAAAAGAAAAAGATAAAGATAAAAACAAAAACAAACAAAACAAAACAACAACAACAACAACAAAAAACCAGAATGTGATCAAATATGATCAGGCTGGTATATAGATCAGTGCCACACACTAGATTTGGGGTGTATTTTGGTCTTTTAGAAGAAAGTGCCTCCCAAAATTTTAAAGAAGGAAAAACTTATATATGTACAAAAAGAAGGGTTGATATGATGAAGGGATGGAATATGACTGTAAAGATGGAAATTATAAAAAATTTTATAAAAGGAATTGATAAGAAGTTGTTTGAAAAAAGAAAGAAGAGGATTTAAAAAAAGAAAAAAGAAAAAGAAAAAAAAGGGAGAGGATGTGATCAGGCAGGGGAATAGAAAACACCATATACTAGAGATTTAGGGTATATTTTAATTTTAGAAGAAACTATCTCAAAATTTTAAAGAGAGAACAACTTATATATATAAGCCAAAAATATGGGTAACTACTATGAAGGGATAGAATATGACTCTAAAAATGAAAAATAAAAATGTTTTTTTTAAAAAAAGGGATTGATAAGATGTTGGTTGAAAAAGGGAAAAAGAAAAATTCAAAAAGAAATAAGACAAAAAGACAGTTAAAAAACAATTAACTTTAAAAGACTAAAGAATCATGGTAAAAAAACGTGAATTCTATGTGCAGTATTCCCCTAGCGCTGGAGTTCTGCCGTTCTCATTGATCGGTAAACTTTGTCTTGGCTGCCTGTTCTCGCTGATCTTCTGGGGAGGGGCCTGTTGCCGTGGTTTCCAAATGTCTCTGCCGGAGGCGGAATTGCCCCGCCCTTGCCCCCTCCCAGCTAAGTAATCTGCTCGGGTTTGCTCTCCGGGGCTTTTGTTCCCTGCGAGCTTTCCGTACAGCTTTGGAGGCGGAGAGTGAAAATGGCGGCCTCCCAATCTCCGCCCCGGAGGAGCCGAGAACTCGGGGCCCCGCTCCTCAGTGAGCCCCCAGAGAAAAGCCGTCAGTCACTCCCATCTCCCCGGTCTCCGGCCGCACTCCGTGCTCACCCGGCCTGTGACCGCGCGTTTCTCTCTCTGGCACCCGACCCCGGGCGGAGTCTCCAAACCCAGCAGATCCCTGCGGTGCCCTCCCGCGCGGCTCCTCCCAGAGAAGGAAGGGGAGTCTCCCCGGATCTGCCGCTTGTTGGGTCCCTGCTGGAGGAGCCGGGCCCGACTGTGCCGCGGATCACGGTTTATGGCGACCCGGAGCTGAGAGCCCGCGCCTGGGCTCCGCCTCTGCAGCCGACTTCCCTGCTCCGATACCTGGGAGCTCAGCTGCACTCAGGCACCCCCGGTCTTTCTGTGACCCCGAGGGTCCTGAGACCACACTGTCCCGGAGGGTTCCACCCCCCGCTTAGCCACCAGAGTGACGTCCCTCGGCGGAGCAGACTTTTAAAAGTTCCGATTTTGTGCTCCGCGGCTCTATCACTTGCCAGAAGCGGCCGACGGAGGCCCCTCCCCCGCCGTCTATCCTCCCGAATATCGCCTCGGATTCACTTCTCCGCACGTCCTACCTTCCAGAAAGTGGTCGCTTTTCTGATGAGAGAGTTGTTGCTCTTCTTTTCTTCGATCTCCTGTTGAGTTTGTAGGTGTTCAGAATGGTTTGATCCCTATCCAGCTGAATTCCTGAGAGGAGACGAAATCCAGGTCTCCTACCGCTCCGCCCCCCAAGGCAGGAATTTTTTAATGTGCTTGTTAAAGGGGAACAAATTGAGGATCAGAAATATTTAAGTTTTCCTGGTGGTTACATGACTTGAGCCTTGCTCTTATGATTTCAAACAGTGTTCTCTTTGCAACCCATGCTTGCTAATGTCAAAGAAAAACTGCCCTGGACAGAGTAAAGAGACAAAGATGACTTTGTTCAACACTATTGGAATAGGAGAAAGAGATTATACTCATCTTTGCTGAGATAAAAGGTGGGATAGTTTTTAAGTACTGCGATAAGCAGATGGAAGACAATTAGAGGGAATTAGGGGACAGGGTAGTCTGTATAATTAAGCCATCTGGGTTTTCTAATTGACACTAATTGAAGTTAGGCACCTACTCTCTCCCACAGAGACTGGGAAATAGGGGCACTATCTTTCTTGATGATTAAATTTTAAAGGGATTGATTGCCAGGTCCTTCAGAAAAACATGTTTGTAAAACTGGCAAGTGACTGGGAGAAGATCTACATTTCAAAGGGGTGAAAATGATTAAGAAAAAGGAGATTGAGGGTCCATGATCAGGAAGAAACCTGTATAAAGTTTAATTAAGCCGAAGGCCCCATTAAGTCCATCTTGGTCACCAACCCTATGACCTCCACCAAAGTTAAGGATATTCACATTCAGTGGTGCTAAGTAATAGTCAGTGAGTTTTATAAAATTCACCAGCTTAAGTAAGTACTCTTGGAGTCTCTTCCTTTTCTTTTTAGGTCCTGCTTGATTCACTTCCTCCAAGAAGCCTTCCCAGTCTTACATTGTAACACACTCTTGTTACAGCCTCATTCCATTCAAAATACCACATCTGCAAATAGTTGCCTTATGCCTGCCATCCTGTTGGGCTGTCAGCTCTCAGTGTGGGCCTGGGCAGGTCTTGTACATAGCTATATCCCTGGCACTTAGTAACTGAACCATTCATGTTTCCTTAATGATCAGATGAGCAAATGAGTCGGGGAGGGATAAATGTGAGAAAAGCAGAAATTAAGGATATAGTAGACGTACAGCTACACCTTTAAGGATTTCTTTTTTTTTTTTTTTAAGATTTTATTTATTTATGAGAGAGAGAGCACAAGTTGGGGGGAGGGGCAGAGGGAGAGGGAGAAGCAGACTCCCCACTGAGCAGGGAGCCTGAGGACTCTGGATTTGATCCTAGAACCCTCAGATCATGACCTGAGCCCAAGGTAGACACTTAACCAACTGAGCCACCCGTGTGCCCCCTTAAGGATTTGTTTTAGTTCAAATTTAATTCCTTCCATAAGCCTTGGTGCTCTTGGTGTGTGTGCTGTCATTTTAAATGAAAAGTGAATGTTAAAGCTATTTGTGTCATTTATAGGTATACCTTTCCACCCCTTTTGGGAATCTTAGTTCACAAAGAATTTCCAGTGAAACCATTTTCATGGAAAATGTGAGAAGCTAATGTATATTAGAATACTTGTGTTTGGATCATTCTATAAAGAGCACTTCTAGAATGCAGTACCCATACAGAGCTGAAATTAAAACATCACATCCCTGTTGAGTGTCTTACTGGGCATAGGTTAATGCAGTGACATGATGATTAGTGACGGCCCAAGTCATACAAAAACTCGGGCTTTTGAACCACCACAACAAATACTCTTTGCCCTACAGAATGTTCAAGGCCGCATGCTCTTGATGAAAGAATACATGGAGCAATAAGATTTGGTCTCATTATCTTCTTTTTTTTTTTTTTTTCTTAAATATATTGCATTATTTGTTTCAGAGGTACAGATCTGTGATTCAACAGTCTTACACCATTCACAGCACTCACCATAGCACATACCCTCCCCAGTGTCTATCACTCAGCCACCCCATCCCTCCCACCCCACCCCCCACTCCAGCAACCCTCAGTTTGTTTCCTGAGATTAAGAATTCCTCATATCAGTGGTGATTAACATAACAATAAAAAATTTTAAAAAAAAGATTTTGTCTCATTAAAAAGCCTGATTTTCCAAATGTTACACTGAATCTCGAGGGCATTTAAGAACTTCTTTAGACCTTTCTGCTGTGTGATTGGCCCAGGGAGTGGTGCCTTGATCCATGAGTTGAGAGCTATGCATGCTGCATGATTCCCAGTCTCCTCCTCCCCGTCCACAACCCTCAGCAGTTCAGAGAGTCAGCCGAGCAGTTCAACCCCTCTTCAGAGCTGCAACACGCTCAGTATTTGGGCTTGATATGAAGTTTAGTAAGATAAAAACAGCTAACTGAGTAAAACTATAATAAAAATACTGCATGACAATTGACATCTGGAGTTTTAATGGTGGTAGGTGTCAGCTAAGGCAAGGGAGTTTTATATTCCAGTTTTTAAAATGGCAATTGTAGAAGTATCTCTTATTAGTTCAGAAAACAAACTTTTCATAAAACTGCCTCATTTCTTCTCCCATTATCTTCACATTACATGCATCTAGTATTGCAATTTATCAAGAATGATCAAGTAACCATAGTTAAGCAACGTAAGGGAAACTTTTATGCCCTGTAGTTGCAATCCAGGATATTTAAATCAAATTGAATAGGCCCAGATTTAATGACTGGAAGCAATCTATTTTAGATTAGTATTGTATTTTAAGTTTTGTAAGTATTAACGAGCATGTTCAGTATATCAGTAGGGAATTTGGGATCTAATAATAGAACACCCAACTGACTTTGGCTTTAAAAATATAGACATTCATTAAAATATGTAACAGTCAATCTGGCAGTAGATGGCTCCATGGTTCATGAATTTCTTTTAGTGTAATGATGTGGAGGCTACTGTCAAACTCTGTACAAGTGCCTTGATTTTCCCTTCATGATCTCAAGATGGCAGTCACAGCATCAGTCATTGTTGGTTCTATATGATGAGAGCCCAAGGCAAGAATAATCATGTCATCTGAAACCCAATTATTTACCAGGAAGTAAAACATGCTTATTCTATAGAAATATCTGAGATATCTGCCCTCCATGGAGCACACACCCATGGATAACATCTTTATGGAGAAGAGAAGGGTCATGTTGCTGAGACTATGAAAGGTCCAGCTTCCTTGATCATATTGAAATAAATCATGGTTCTATTATGGAGAAAGAAGGGATGAGGGATAATAACACTTAGATAGGCAAGCAAACCAGGCACTGGGAATATCAGATGATACAGGTGGAGGTATGTATTAAAATGTAAGTCCACTTATAAATCCCTAGTCATATTATTCATGACCTGAACCAGCTAACAGATAACCAAAATCAGTAGTGTTTTACTGGGCATATGCATGCAAATAACTGATGTATATAAAACTATACTGTCCAGATCTTACAGGGTATGAAAAATCTCCCAAGTGATTTTGATGGTAGTCCTTTCTTAAGAACTACTGATTTGGCCTATAGTGACAGATAGGCTATTGATTTAGCCTGTCATGATAGAGAAAGATATAGAGAAGACAGAGAAGGCATGCATTCTAGGTATATGCAATAGGTAAAACACAGATATTTTCTCTGTTCACTTATGAAGCCCCATATAAGACAAAAATGTATAAGCAGACAAAAAAGAGAAGTATTCAGTTTATGAGCGATGTCTACACTTGGTACAGTGGAAAGCAGATATAAAAAAGAAGAGCAGGAAGGGTTGTGAACCAGTTGTCCATAGCTCATTGATAGCTGCAAAGTTACAAGGAGATGAACAGTACAGAAGCATGAAAAAGCTGAAGAATTAGAAATACCATGCAGTGCTGAAGTTAGGGGTGAGGTATGGGCCAAAAAGTGAAAAATTAGATGTAGGTTCTTATAGACAACAATTAGCTGCTCAAATCTTTTCCCACTGAGGCCAGGCAACTGCATCTTCCTCAACTTGATGGAAGGATGGATGATTGTTCTGTAGTTAAGTCCAGAGGCTCTGGGAATACCAGGCAAAGATGAGTACAAAATGGAGAATACAGGATCAGAAATAAGCAAATAATTGCAACTCTAAATAATGAAGAGTGACATGCCCAGTTCCCTTTATCTTGCCAGTTACCAAAATGTTGCTAGCCATTTTAATGCCTTCCACTACTACCCTCCCTCAGACAGAAGTTGGAGGATTGTTCTGGGAAATCAGGCCAGCCTAAGAGAAAATACCCAGAGATACTGACAACATGGGTTCAGGGCTCATTCACCCTTTGGTGCTGTCTTACTGTTGACCAAATTCATTCCAAAACATGCAGAGCCCCACAGCAGCTTTTAAGTGTTACACCTAAGCCTCATTGTTGGTGATGAGCAGGAGACAATGATCATCAGCCATTTGAATAAAGATTTTTACAAGAAAAAGATCAAAGCAAACAAATCACAACCAAACAAAAAGTAGAATCAGAGGAAAAAGAGTCAATGCATGAAGCAGACCAAAGTTTAAAAAAAAAAGCTATGGAGAAAAAAGAAAAGATACTATAGCCTTGAAAAAGGATAGCAAGCAAGTTAGATATTAGAAAACAAGAAAAGGTTCACATATATATATATGTATACACACACACACACGCACACACACATATATAGGCACCTGGGTGGTTCAGTCAGTTAAGCATCTTCCATCAGCTCAGATCATGATCTCAGGGTTCTGGGATCAAGCCCAGCGTCAGGGCTCCCTGCTTAGCTGGGAGTCTGCTTTTTTCTCTCCCTCTGCCTCTCCCCCTCACTGGTGCTCTCTCTCTCGCTCTGCACTCTCTCTCTCTCTCTCTCAAATAAATAACTAAATCTAACCCCCCAAAATATATATCCAAAGTAAAAGAATGTAATAGTAGAAAGATGTAAGATAAAGTTGAAAAGGCATCACAGAAAGTAAACAGATAATAGGAAAAATAATTAGAGGTTCACAGGGGTCCAATATGCAGTGAATAGAAATTCCAGAAAGACAGGAGAAAAAATGAAGGGAGAACTATATCCACAATATAGTTCAGGAAAATTTCCTTGTCCTAAAAGCCAAGCATTCCCAGATTGAGAGTTTCTGCTAAATGCTTAGCAAGTTCAATGAAAAGTGGGCTGCATAAATGTACATGATAGTAAATTCAAAGTTCTAGGAATAAAGAGAATTTGCTAAAAGCTTCTTGAGAGAACATAACCACCACTGCCACCACGAAAAGAGCAAACAATATGTAAAGGATCTGAAAGCAGATAGATACCAAGTTTCTCAATGACACACTGGGAACTAGAATGGAGCACTGCATTGATAAGTGTGATGGATGATAATATCCAGCCTATGCTTCTGTAGGCAAATTATTAACCAAGTGTGATGAAAGAAATGAAGATATAGACAGCTAGATCTCAAATAAATGTACCCCTGATGTGTCCTTTAGCAGAAAGCTTTTGGAGAATTTCCTCTATTTTTTAAAATTTTATTTTATTATGTTATGTTAATCACCATACAGTACATCATTAGTTTTTGATGTAGTGTTCCATGATTCATTGTTTGCGTATAACACCCAGTGCTCCATGCAGTATGTGCCCTCTTTAATACCTATCACCAGGCTAACCCATCCTCCCACCCCCCTCCCCTCCAGGACCCTCAGTTTGTTTCTCAGAGTCCAGAATTTCCTCTATTTAACAAGGAAATGAATTAACAGAGAAGACATAGGCTCCAGAAAAGAGGGAATCAAAGAAGTGGAATGATTCTACAATGATTGTGAAAATCATATCCAGGATTGCAGTTATGTAGTAGGCCTAGAGAGAAACCAGATCAGATTAGAACCGTATTATATGGAGAGCCAAGAGAGTTTTCCCAAGGAAAATTGTATTTTATAAATTAACTGATATATTTGGTTATGCTTAGAGATATTTTAAAGTTGTATTTGGAGTGTTTGGGGAAAGAATTAGTGATAGATACAAAGTAAAGTAATAAAAAAAAGAAGGTAATATATTTAAAAACCAATACTGATACTTTAGTAGGGATTATGGAAGAAATTATTTAATATGGGAAAGGAGAAATAAAAACAGTGATTTCATTTTATGTTTATTTTCTGTATAGCTGATTAACTGTAAATGCAATTTGTGAACTATTGTTTTTCCCTACCCTGTTCATACTTTTTGACTTTGCTCAATTTCCTAAAACATTCTTCAGTAACTTTGGCCTCCATATAAACTTGGATGTTTACATTTCAGAAGGGTAACAACAGGCTTTGAAGTAAAACCATTTGATAACTATCCTTTGTCTCTCTCTGTATATGTAAAATCGTATCTAATATATCATATATAACTAATATAGTGCATATATCATATAAAACTAACACAATGTATAACTAATATGATAACCGTGTCTCTTATTCTGTGGAAATGAAAAGAGTGAAATTTAACCTATTTCATAAGTTCAGTTTATTCATGCCTTTTCTAATACTTTCAGTTGGTGGCTGCTTAGTTCATAGGTCATAAATATAGTTTTCTTATCAATACCAAATGGGATATTTAAAGCTTGGCACTAAAGCTGATTTGCTTCTTAAAAGAGGGTCACATTTCAGATTTTGTACCTTTCTTTTTGAAAAAAGGATCTATATTGTTTCCACACACAGGAATAATTCAGTCACAGTGTATATAACTGAAAATAATGAATGAGCAGTATTCGTATGCTATTTAGAAATATGTAGGTAAATTCATACATGGATAACTGGAAGGGTTACCTCAGGGCTGCTGTTTTTTCTCCATAAGAGTTGTGAATGCTATCAAGTTTTTTAAAGTATTATATACATATTACCTAATAAATACAAAGATTAAAATAGAAAAAAATTATAAGCAATTTTAAGGTAAAAGTGGAAAATTATAATCCTACAATACAGAGGTAACATCTTCAAGTACTTTATCTTTTTATGTTTGTATATAGTTTTTTACAAAAATGAGAATATACATGTTTGATTTTGCTGTTTCAGTTGTTACATTTTGAATATTTTCCTTGGCATTATTCATAAAATATGTGATAATTCACAAAAATTAGTTCCTTGCTGCTTTATATAAGAAAGCTTATCTCTTCTATGTATTCATTTATTCAACAAATATTGGTGGTGTTTTTTAAGGATTGACTATTTTGGACAGAGAGAGAGTACGAGCAGGGAGGGGCAAAGGCAGAGAGAGAATCTTAAGCAGATTCCATGCTCAGCTTGGACCCCAACACATGGCTCAAACTCACAACCCTGAGATCATGACTGAGCTGAAATCAAGTATTGGTCACTTAACCGACTGAGCCACCCAGGCACACCTCAGCAAATATTGTTTGAGTTATCAAATGTACAACACTGTGCTTGGCACTGGGGATAGACCCATAAATGAGAAAGCTGTAGTCTGAGCTATCAGAATGCTTATAGTCTACTGAAGGAAACACATCACATGAATCAGTACCCAAGTGCAATTGGGATTTGTATTTATTCAAAGTTAATATATACTATTGGTAGTATTTAATAAGAGAATCTAACCTTGTTTGAGAGATCAGAGATTTTCTACATAAATGCCATGTAATCTGAGACTTGAAAGAGGATTTTGGACAAAGGAAACCACATAATCTATTGTTTGTGATCCAGATATTTTAAACAAAGCAATTATTTGAGAGGAATTCTGAAAATCACAAATTATGTATATGTAGTCTGAATTATGCCTGAGTTGAACTTGCAATTTAATGGATACCTATTTTTCTATAGCTTCATCCCAAGATTCTTCCTGAGTAATTGATAATCTGATTATAGAGCTAAGTAAACTCATGAGTACTTATGTGATTCTAGATCCAGTTAAACTCATAAAGACTACTTACATTTTGCCTTACATTGCAAGACATGGGTTAGGTAATATTAGGTAATAGGGATTAAGTTCAATATTATCTGTTTCCTGACTTCAAGGAGCTTGATAATTATGCTTTCTAACCAAAAGAAATGTTATCTAAGAGAGTAAGTTTAAATCAGACATAACAATTTTTGAATTTTTATTTTACTCTTATTATTCTATTGATTATCATAAAAAGGCAACATATCTTCCTGTAATGAGAACATTTGGTCACAATCCTATTTCTCTCACTTTATTTCTCACATGTTCAGATGAATTTATACTCAGTTTTAAAAAATAATTAATAACTGAGATTTACAGATTATATTCACATACATACTTATCATGACTGAATGCCTTTGTTCACTTCAGCAGAAGATGAAATAATGAAACTAATTTTGCTTATTGAAGTTTCAGTGCTAAATATCAAAGAAAGAAATACAAGGTATTAATTCAATTGATTTGCTATTTGGATCTTTCAAAATGTTTTCCCATAAATAACCAACTTTAATTAGCATTCTGCCTTTATCCATAAACTTAGATTAAAAAAATGTATACCTTCACTTAGTTCAGGCTGATATATGGCCCAATTACTTTACAAACATTTATTGTATAGGCTGTAAAGAACAAATCATTATTTGCCAAATTGAAGAGGAGTGTTTGCAAGTTTCTCAAATGCAGGGCCACAGTCATCTGCCTCCTTTTATCATTAGACAGTGGAATGGTTAAAATGTAACAACCCAGTTGGTAAAGTCCTGGTGGAATATTTAGCAGCAGACACATAATATAAGCATTAGGTAACTCCTGCTTCCTCTCCTTCTTCTCTTTGTCTCTGTTTCTGTCTTTCTCCCCTTCTTGTAATACCTAATTTGGGAAGATATTTTGAGATAGTCCTCAGCCTAAAACATGTCCCTCTCCTCCTATAAGGAGTGCCTGCCTCTGTCATTGTAGGAACTAGAGGCAGAGGTAAGAGGAAGACAGAATGGAAAAGCCATTCTTGAGCATTAACAGGTGATTGTAGCGGGCAATTTTGTCTTGTACACTTTTAAAGAAGATGGACCATAATAGCTTCTAATATCTCCATCTATTTATCTGAACTAGACAGTATACATTAAATGAAGCAGGTATAGATCTCAGTTTATATAAACTCGGATTTTCAGTAAAGACATTTCTAATATTTTTTCTAAAATATACTGTATCCATAGTGATGTTTTTCATTACACGTTCCAGAAAAACTGGCTAAAAATGACTTAGATGATGATGGACATACTGTCTCCTATATCAAGAAGTCCACAGGCAGGTGGTTCTGGAGTTGATTAATTCAGAAGCCAGATGTTATCATGTTCTTTCCTTCTTTTTGCTCCACCATGTTTGGAGTTGGCTTTGTCCTCAGGCCTTTTCACAATAGTTCTAAATAGAAAATCCTCCAACAGCTGAAGTAGGAAAATAACATTTTCTTCTCACATGTTACTTCTCAGCAGGGAGGTAAATCGTTCCCAGACTTTATAGACATTTGTGTGCATTTTTTTATAATTTATGTATGAGTATAATCTGTGAGGAAGGAAGCTCAAATGGGTGCTTACATTGTGTCCTTACATTTCCTTTTGCTCTTGTTTATGTCTTTTTTGAGAAAGAGGAGCATCATACTCACTTTACATAAAAGGATCAGCATGCCGTGCCTTCCCTCAACCATTTAAATACTGCATGGTTAAATACTGACTCATCACATTCTCAATAATATATCAGAGAAGTATTCATATATATTGTATTTTTGTTAGTTACAATAATTACAATGGTTCAAATGCCCAGAACAGTACCAATGTGATGATTTATAGAAATGCTAGGTCCTTTCCATATATTATCTTATTTTGATACGTGACATCAAACTGGGAATAAAGAAAACATAAGTTGGGGTGCCTGGGTGGCTCAGTTGGTTAATCATCTGACTCTTGATTTCAGCTCAGGTCATGATCTCAGGGTCATGGGATCGAGCCCCACATCGGGCTCTGCAGTTGTCATGGAGTCTGTTTGAGATTCTCTCCCTCCTACTCTGCCCCTCTCCCTGCTTGGGCTCTCTCTCTCTCTCAGATAAATAAATAAAATCTTGAAAAGAAAACATAATTAACTAAGAATATATTATGATTTGTTTGATATTTGAAAAGATAAGGTCAATAACTCTCCTTAATGAATTTATGTTGAAAACCTAAAAGAACTTGATAGAACCACCTTCCTAAATTTTAAAATGACCTCAGTTATTTTTTTCCAGTATTACTAGTTTTGTTTTCTAACTATTAACAGATCAAAATGCTATCTACAGTTTTGATGAATTTATAAACTGTAAAGTTCTGCATAAGTATATTATTACTATATTAAACAATATATAAAACCACTCCCTTCCTCTCCTTTTTGTATGCATTGATGAGTTTTACTTCCATTCATCTCTATCAGATTTAGATAATTTCTTATATATTCTGTTGCCTCTTTAGCATTTTTAAAGCCCCATTATTGAGTGTTTATTTCCACTGTATAACTGAAGAGTAGTTGGGGCATAGGGAAGATTATCTAGCAGTTTTCAGTTTCCTGACTAGTGCTTTTAACTCTACTAGGCTCCAGATACAAGTTGCATATCTGATGAGAGCTCAGAAGACTGCTGCTTATCAAGTCTAAGGAGCAATGGTGGGTGTTCAGTAAATGTTTGTTACAAGAATGAGAATCAAAAATCTATAAGCAAAAATAGTATATTATATAAGCATGGGGACTGGATATGAAGAATGGCAGTATACTGGAAAAAGAAAAAAAAAAAAACAGGCATGAGAGATGGAAGATGTGGCCATAAACCAATGCTGACCATTCACTTTATTATTTGTATGACATTGAGGAAATTAATAACCAATCTGAGCTTCCATTTTTTTAGCTTAAAACAACAATGATTTTATTATTTTTTCTCACAAGTTTTGTGGGCCAGGAATTTAGACAGGTAATAAACAGTGGGGGGAGGAGGGGGACTTGTCTCTGCTCTAGGATGTCTGGAGATACAGCTGGGGACTGGATGGTATCTGTCTCTCTTCTCTCTCTATATGGTCCCCCTAGCACGGAAACTTTAGAGGAATTGTACTTCTTATGTGGTGGTTTAAGACTATAAGTGCAAGTGTTCCAAGTGGCCCCGGCAAAACGGCTTCATGTGACTAAAACTCAGTGATCCTGGACATCCTTTCTATCACATTCTATTAGTCAAGCAAGTTTTAAGAGCCATCCAAGATCCATTGGATGGAGAATTAGATTTCATCTTTCAGTGAGTGGCGTATCAAAGGATTTTTGCTATCATTAATCCAGCAGAAAAACTTCATAGAATGTTGTTATATACTAATGTTAAAATCTGAAGTTTCATTTGATGAGTATGAAAACTTCTAAAGAACGAAGCTCTTAGTTTCTGATTTATTTTTATATTGAGAATGTCTTGGCATTTTTCAATTTATAGTTGACATTTTGAGACTCGAGGGAACATGTAGACATTGTCAGATGAGTTAAACCCTATCTACAGTTTGATCTTTGTTAATAAAGTAAAATGAGGCAAATGTGACCTTTGTCCTAATAATGTTTTTAGGGAAGGATTTTTAAAGATCTATTCAGCCATTTGACAATTTCACCCACATTTAAGAAATCTCAAAGATGTAATTGTGATGGGTCTATGTATGTAAAGATTGAATTTGAGTAATCTCTGGGTAAATGAGGTTGTGAAACTGTCTAGCTCCCCTGAATTATATGCACTAGAAGAGTATATACCAATGTTCTTTGTGTTCTTATGCATATTATTGCAGACCTAGAATTCTTTTTTTAAATTTTTTTAAATTTTATTTTATTATGTTATGTTAGTCACCATACATTACATCATTAGTTTTTGATGTAGGGTTCCATGATTCATTGTTTGCATATAACACCCAGAGCTCCATTCAACACCTGCCCTCCTTAATACCCATCACCTGGCTAACCCATCCCCCCACCCCTCTCCCCTCTAAAACCCTCAGTTTGTTTCTCAGAGTCCATCAGACTTAGAATTCTTAAACTCCATCTTCTTAATCCAAACCAAGAAAAATTCTGTTTTTCATTTGGTCCTGACACTTTCATCTAACTAGTCTTTGTAAAATGCCAATTTTGGCATGTCGTGTGTGTGTGTGTGTGATGTGCTGTTCAGATTCACAGCAGAAGTGAGAGGAAGGTACAGAGATTCCCCACATGCCCTCTGCCCCAACACATGCATAGACATTATCAAACATCACTCATCACAGTGGTACATGTTATAACTGATGAACCTACATTAACACATCATTTTGTTCAAAGTCCATAGTTTATCTTAGGATTCCCTCTTGGTGGTATACATTCATTCTGTGGGTTTGGACAATGTGCAATGACAGGTATCCATTATTATAGTATCATACAGAGTATGTTTACTGCCCTAAACATTCTCTGTGCCCTATCCATCTTTTGCTCCTACCCCTACTGCTCCCATTTTTTAAAAATCAGTAAAATAGGTATAATTACAACTGCCTTGTAGTGTTGCCCATGAAGATTAGCTATAACATTGTGGGCCACACAATAGGCATTTAATACATGGGAGCCATTATTATTATTATTATTCAATAAGCAAAATTTTTCTGTTTTCTTTTACTTCAGCTTGGGTCATTTGATTTTACTCACCAAATGGAGATCAGGGAAAGATGGAGTTAGGGATTAGAATGAAAGATTGATAGTGCCAGAAAGGATCTGAGAGCTTACTCAGTGTGTCTAGTGTAAGCCCTTTTATCAGAGACTGAAGCCCAAGCTTGTTAAGTATCTTGCTGTAGCTATCATATAGAAAAATATTACTTATAATATTTCATATCCCTTACATGAAATAATAAAATAATAATAAAATAATAATATTAATAACATTTTAAATTATCAAAATAATAATTATATTTTTATTAACATGGAGATGATCAGTGAGAAACTTAGGAACAGAACCTAGTCCCTGAATCTTCCCCTTTGTATTTCTTTCAACATGAATAAAACTTAAGTGGGCATAATGACTTAACATTCCCCAAATACCAACTCCAAATGAACAGGGATAATATTTACCTATGCTCTCATATATAGCTCCTTGTGAATTTAAATACATAGGGGAAAGAATTCCAATTGTTTAAATTTTATTCCCACCTAAAGAATATATTATATAGGGGCACCTGGGTGGCTCAGTCGTTAAGCGTCTGCCTTCGGCTCAGGTCCTGATCTCAGGGTCCTGGGATCGAGCCCCGCATCGGGCTCCCTGCTCCGTGGGAAGCCTGCTTCTCCCTCTCCCACTCCCCCTGCTTGTGTTCCTTCTCTTGCTGTGTCTCTCTCTGTCAAATAAATAAATAAAATCTTTAAGAAAAAAAAAGAATATATATTCCCCTAGGAATGTGTTCTACAAAAAGGGAAACTAATGTCAACTCCATGATTTTAGAACTTCAGGAAGAAAATACTCTAATTTTTTGTGACATACACTTCTGAAATGACAAATCCATATTTTTGGTTTCCTAAAATAAAACTGCTATAGCAAATAAAAAAATCGTTAGACCAAGCAACTTGTTTCCATGATCTTTAGTTCAAATTCAGTGTCCCTCCAATTCTGCATTCCAATTCAAGAATAATTGTGTGGGGCTTAGAATAAGGCATGCACATAAATGAGGAACACTTTTTCATAATCATTTTTTTAGATAACTGACCTAGTTTCATCATAGTGCATCTTGGGCATAACAGTTTGGAGTCTAAAGACAGGGCAGGGGGGTGGAATTTATACCCTTTTTTCTTGTCAACTGATAGAAAACTTTCTACAGAAAGTCATCTGCTAAATATATTTAGCACTACCTAAATATCCAGAAAAGCAAAGAAGACTCAACTGTAGCCTGCTTGCCCTTAATGGGCCCCAGCTTTTTCCTTCAAATATACCACCCAAAAGAAAAGTACAATAAATAAAAATAAGGACCAGAAATGTTATCTTGTACCTAAAGTTTCGTAATCTATGAAAATTGGAGACCCATAAGATAGATCACACTATCAGACAAATGCATATGTGAAAGTGACTTTAGGTACAAATTTTCAGTTATAAGTCATGGAGATGAAAAGTAGATTGTAGGGAATATAGCCAATAATATTGTAATAACCTTGTATTGTGAGAGATGGTGACTCCACTTACCATGGTGAGCATTGAATAATGTATAGAATTGTTGAATCAATATGCTATACACCCCAAACTAATATAACATTCCATGTTAATTACACTTCAATGTCAAAAAAAAAATGAAAAAAAGAAAAATCAATGAAGGGGAAGTGGGAGAAGATTCATTATTATTTTCTATGGAATTTGTATGTGTGTATTCATGGGAGAGATCAGTGCTGAAAAAGTACGGACAAAAAGTTTTTTTAAATGTATGAAGCAGGGGCGCCTGGGTGGCTCAGTCAGTTGAGCGTCTGACTCTTGGTTTCAGCTCAGATCATGATCTCATGGGTTGTGGGATTGAGCCCTGCATCAGGCTGCATGCTTGATGGGGAGTCTGCTTGAAGATTTTCTCCCTCTGCCCCTCCCCCAACTCTTGCACACACACTCTCTCTCAAATAAATAAATATTTTTAAAAAATGAATGTATGAAGCATTAACAAAATAATATGTTTTTACATGGATGCATATAAATGTAATAAAAATATAAATAGGATACTTAGTAAGTTTATGATAGTGGTTTCCTCTAGAGAAAGAAGGGACTGGAAAAGTGAACAAAGAGAATTTCAACTTGATATGCATTTTATATTTTATTTTATGTAAAAGACATGAAGCCAATATATTTGTATTAACCAGTTCCTGGAAAAGTTGATAAAGATTATCTAATTATTCTGTTCCTTTTTGGGGCAAGATTTCAAGTTCCATTCCTTTTTTTTTTTTTCTTAGCAAGAAATTTTCTCAATATTTTCTCTTTAATTTCACCTACATATAGACAGAAAAGAGACTTCTTACCTGTTTGCCTGTCTGTCTGCTATCTATCTATCCATCAGTCATTTATTTTTGTCTATTCACTTATTCATTTTAATGCAGTTTTTAGATGTACACTTTTACTCTTTTAAATCTTCAGCTGCCTCTCTTCTTTTGGGCATAGAGCAGCTCTTCATTCACTTACAAAGCAGAACTAATTCAGGTTCCTTGAGGGAGAAATAAGGCCCTAAAGTATATTGGAATAGGTGTCACCTTCCCCCATGTCCCCATGGATGAGCTGAAGGAGTGAAGCCTAATTCAGTAGTTCCTATTGCCACTAGGGACATGGCTGAAAATTGGTTCCTATTGAGTTATCTGTACCAGGAGTAGTAAAGGGGAGCATCCCCCAGCCCCTGGAAAAATTGCTTCTCCAGACAAACTTGAGAGGTTTAAAGAGATCATTTGGATCCCAAGAAGGCCTCCCACTCCTAATAATCTACTTGACTGAAATACTTATGATTGAAGGACACATTAATTTAATTTAAGGAGCTGCTTTTAACAAGTGAATGTGTTTGACTTAATACAACTCCAAGTCAGCCATTTACATGGTAGTGTGAATTGTCTAATTTAGATCACATTTCCTTAATCACCTAGATGAGATTAGCTGCACTGAGGGGAAAAAAATCGATCAATCAATTTTAAAAGACAGAAGGAATGAGAAGGAAAGTAACTTTGTTCAAGTATTTATGTCTTGCATCCTATCCTTATTTTATCAACCCCCCCATCATCCTAAGACGATAAAATCTGATAAGAAACATTAATCTTGAAGGGTAATTTGGAGAGAATTCTTTGAAATCAGGTCTGCCTTCCCAAGCCCAGGATAGTCAAGGTAAGTATAGGGCAATGGTTCAGAGTGTGGGCTCTGGACCAGCTGTGTTGGCATCACTGGAAACCTGCTAGAAAGACAAATTCTTGATCCAGATTCTCTGGGAGAGGCCCAGCAAATTGTTTTTTTAATGAAGTGATGCAGATGTTAAGCCCAAGTTAGAAAATCACTGGAGCATGGTTCTCTTCTTTGAGTGGCAAGTCCTGTCCAGAGCAGACTGTAAATAACAAAAGAAGCTCAGTGCTGAGATGAGGAGAAAGAGATGTATTAGAACAAAGAGGCAGTGAGTAAGGGGACGTGAATGTATATATATTCTGTTTTTGACTGCAAAACCTGGTAACTAGATCAAAATAACCAGCCCTGTGTATCTCTTAGATCTGCTGCTTCTCTTATATTACCAGGCCATTTATCCCTTTTTTTTTTCATTTTTATAACATGATCATTATACATTTGGTAGGAAGTGAAGATTAAATCATAATTTTATGTTCTTGAATTATTTTAAGGATCTTATAATTTGAGATGAATGTAAAATGCCATTGCTGCCTTTTGAGAGATTTTTCTTCTTTTTCTAGCCCTAGACATGCATATTAATGAATTTTTGCTGTTGCATCCAAAATTTTGAGTGACCAGGATTGTATATCTGTGACTGCTAAGCTAGAAGTGCAACTTGACACTGTGTGGTAAAATGAAGAAAATTGTCCCATGTCAAACACAACTGGTAACCTGAGCTCATTAGTACCATGCTCTATTCAATAAAGACAACTGGTAAAGACTGATGGAAACACAGGTTATAAGTAGATTGGTATATCTTAGGAAAATGCTTATCGTGGCAGTAGGAATCATTTCTTTTGCTACCCTATTATCTAATGCAGTCATATGGATTTTATCATTCAAATACCCATACTTTCTTGCCAGTTCCAAAAGCAAAACACAAAAACAAACACGCAGAAAATGAATAAGGAGTTTTAACAAATGAATGTCCTCTGATATCTTTTTTTTGGCAGAGTATTTTGTGTTTTGTAGACAACATGAAAATTCATCTTCAAAATATTCTGAATAAGTCCACTGCAACCAGGAATTTATATCTGTGAAAACTTATTATTTGACATTACTTAGCAAAGTGAAAAATACTGTCAAATGTTGAACACAACCCGTGTGTGTGTGTGTGTATGTGTGTCTCCCTCTAAATATAGGGCTGTTTATGCTAATGGAAGAATTATGTTTTATGTATTTGCAAAATTTTGAGATTTGCTGTGACCAAAAGTCCTACTATGAGTTCTCAGGACCAGGAGAGCTATATTAACTAACAGGTTAGAGGATTGGAAATGCAAAAAGTTTACTTTAAGAAGGTAAAATATTCACCACATTAATTGTTAACACGGTATTATAGACTTAAAGCTTATTTGTGTTTTGTAAACAAGTGTTTTATTTTCATTTATTTTTAATTGCTAATGAACCTTAAAGAATAAGTTGTTAAAATGTCTGCTATAGCACCATTTATTTTTTTTTTCAAATTAAGTCATCCCATTCTACTAAGAAATGAAGTAAGTAATGTGTTATGACCAAGAAGAACCACATACGACCATGCTATCCATTAGCTAAACATAATGCATCAAGGCAAATAGGGCTATTTGATGTACTGAAATGCAATTGCTGTAGTAGTTTATATTATAATGACCCAAATTGTGTTTATTGGTGTTTAAGAATCTTAGTGTTCATGCAAAAATCTGTAGCTTTTTTTTCAAGGGGAAAGAGAAGGAAGAAACAGGGTGAGTTTCATGAATCATGAGAATGGTTGATGAAATGGCACGAAGGAAATTTTCACATGTTTGATGAATGATGGAAAGAGAAAAGGGTGAACCCAAGCTTCAGTAATGAGTTCCAATATTTCTTGGCTAATAATATTCCCTATATCATCCTCAATTTGGTTTTGAAACTGGTAATATTATGGAAGCATATTTGTCTGCTGATAGATATTTTTTAATCTACCTGCAAGGTCAACCCAACTATTTCATAGGTATCCAGGAGTTTTCAGATTCATTGGTCCAGGTACAATATGAAAAAGTAATATATTTCCTCTTAAGATCTATCTTCCCATTCTCATCAAAATCAGATTTTAAAAAAGGGTAGAAGAGAGGAAACTTGAACATTTAAAGTTTCTGTAAAACAGGTTCAAAACTGGGTAGAACTTAGAACCAATTCCAACTTCTTATTAAGTGGTTAATCTATTTCCAGGGCTTTTTTTTTTTTTTTTTTTTCTTGGAGAAAAAACACTCTTTTTCTTGCTTACCTCAACACCTCAAAATGTATCACTATCTGTCATTGCCTTGACTCTTTCGGTATTTTTTTAATAAAGTAAATTTCATGTTGCCAGTGTCCAACTATTAACTAGAGGGCAGACTGTCACATACTTAGTGAAAATGTCATCAAGTATTAGGATTTACTGGGTTGATCATATGCAAATTTCACTCTGGTGTCATTGAAAATCATTTATGTATCTGCTAGAATCCTGTTTTTAAATGAAAGGGAACTGAGTGCTCTGTCTAACTTGACTATTATTTCAATCTGCTTCCTTGGGCCTTGCACATTTGAGATAGTCAGAAGTATTTGGAATAGCCTCAGGCCTCCAAAAACAGCAGCTTTCCAGAAGAAATATTGTAGTCTAGACTCACCGCTATTAAAATATTTAGCTAAATTGCTGACAATTTCTTTAGCAAAGGTCAGCATAATAAAAGCATCGTTGAAAATTACCCTAACCGAGGAGTGAAAGAGTACCCCTTAATAAATCATAATAGCATTTCCTTATCAACTCCTTTCAGGGTGATTTATTTGAACAGCAAAGCCAAAAAGCCTCTCATTGACATGGAGACAGTGCTTTAAGGTCAGTCTCAGAGAGGAAATGGTTAAATTAGACTAGCTCCCCTGTTAGAGGAAAATTAAAAGAATCATTTGTGTTTGTTTGGAAGCAAGGGATTTGCCATGATGAAATGATTGGTGTTGGAGTGGAAGAAGTAGTGAATGAAACAGAAGTTTTAGAAATACCCACGGAGCCTTTGAGTCTCATTGTGCTGTTAATGGTGTGATACTCTGTATGAAGTTCTGGGCAGTAATGATGGCTACTTTGAGATTTGGGGGTCATGGACAGCAATGCACATGAGTTCAGAAAAAGGTTCCCAAATAAACACGTGCTTCCTTTGGTATTTGTTCTGCTCAGGCTGCCCACTGGATTCATCAACTGCTTCTCAGTTCAAGCTACCATATCAGTCTCTTGTCAGTTGTTGTTGGTTTTATTTTTTTATTTTTGAAAGATTTCATTTATTTACTTGAGAGAGAGAGAGCATGAGCAGGTGGGGGATAGGGAGAAGCAGGCTCCCCACCGAGCAGGGAGCCCGATGGGGGACTCAATCCCAGGACCCTGGGTTCATGACCTGAGCTGAAGGCAGACGCTTAACCAACTGAGCCACCCAGGTGCCCCTGTTGTTGGTTTCAAACCAGAACTTGTCTGCATATTTCAGTCATACCATCTTTGTCTTCTTTGGAACAAGCACTTCCGGGTGTTTTCCTCTCGGGCAAATCCCTAGTTCTACTTCTGTCATGTGAATTCAGCTTTGGATTCCTGTCTGTTCTCTCTTAGCACCCAAACTCTCCCCTGTACATTTTTATCTTTTTCTTTTCTCATCTCCATCCTCACTGTTCCAGTTAAGCCTTGTCTCACCCTATAGGTGAGATAAAGCAGGGGGGAGGGTCCCTCAGTGCCATGTGATACAAAATTAAATCAAGGAGATTGATGAGTGAAGCCTCATGGAAATGGATTTCATCACCTAATAGAACTGTTCCAGACTCCCAAAGTGATAAAATGATGGCAGTTTTGTATAGAAGTAAAATGAGAAGTTGGAGAGGAAAGGGGCTTCAGGCTTTCCATTAGTCTTATCTATTGACAGCATTTCTGGTGGGGGCAGGGTCATTCTAAGGAAGCACTCAGGACAACAAGGCAGTTTTCCTAATTTGTACTGAGTAGAAAATAAATGCATGTTTGCGTACTTTTTTTTTTGAAGCCCAAATCTAAATACAGAGCTTTATGTCATAAAAAATACAAATCATATATATTGTGAAATTATTCTAAATGCTAATTGTGTATTTTCGAGGTATCCAGGGGCTCTCAATTCTGATTTTTTAGCAAGAATAACTCCCAATTCCTGCTGGGTTTTTTTGTTTAATTCCCTTTGAATTAAATCTCTCCAATTATGACTGGGCCTAATAGCACACTCAAATAATTAGCAGTACATGCATACATACATACATAAAGGGATAGAGCATTTCAATAGAAGTATGTTATTCTTTATATAGGAAAATGGTGTACTATTTAAATGACCTCGAGATTTTTTTTCTCCTCTGTGGAAGTTGGTGTCCATCGCTTTCCTCTGCCCAAACCTTGCCACCTTTTGAAGTAACTGTAGGCATTTGCAATGTGACTGGTCACATGGGTAGTAGGGCTGTCCATAGCTTGAGCTTCCTCTTTGCTTCATTTCACAATTCAAGCATTCAAGAGGGAAACACCTCCACGTGACTTATGGAAAAATGTCCAAGACATATAAAATCACAAAATCAATAGATTCCTTTGTAAGTTTTGTGAATGTATTTGGTAAGAAAGAGACATATACAGCATTACATGTAATTTAAGAATGACTGATGATCAGTGTCTCAACCAGAAGTAAGAGAAAGCAAATAATAGAACAACCCAAGAAGATGAGACTATCTCTAATGCCATGTATATTGTAGGAAGAGAAGAAAGATACTTTTATATTGTGGAGTAAAAGGACAAGAGATTCTCTAATGTTTTTCTCACAGTGACCACACTTTTCTCAAAAGTCTAGATGTCTTGCTAACTTGGCTTTGGTTCAATTTAGTTCAACACACACTAAAACTCAACCAACAGACTAGGTGGTAGGTGAGGTGGTAGTTAAACAAATATGAAGAACATGTGATTGCTACCCTGAAGAATCTGTAAGTGGAGAGGTAGACACACAACACCCAGCAAATACACAGATAGCAGTGGTCTTCTGGGGGATGTTAAAGCAAGGAAGGGGCACTCAACACCAAAGTTTATTCAAGCCAGTTTTAATTACTTTATCACTGGAAACAATATTCAGTGTCCATTCCAGCTTCCTAGGGACCAATGGTCAAAGAGAGCTATTGTGGCTGGCGTCACCATGTGGTCCCTAAACCATAAACTTCTTTTCAGTGTGTGGGATGAGCCCACATGATGGCCCAAAGTATACATGCTATGTGCTCTGATGGAAGTGACTGTCTCCTATGTAGCTTCTTTCACTGTAGTACCCCGTTCAAGTGTAGAGGGTTGGATGGCAGCTCCCTAAGAAAGATATATTCAGGCCCTAATCCCCAGAACCTGTAAACATCACCTTATATGGCAAAAGAGTGAATATTACCTTATGTGGCAAAAGATATTATTAAGTTAAGGATTTTGAGAGAAGGATTATCCTGGATTATCTAGGTGGGCCTCAGTGTAACCACAAGTATCTTTATAAGAGAGAGGAGAGGTAGTGTTGATAAAGAGGAGGAGGCAATGTGACCACAGAGGTAGACATTGGATTGATGCAGCCATGAACGAAGACACACCTAGAGCCACCAGAACTGAGAAGAGGCAAGGAACAGATTTTCTCTAGAACAATGGGAGTGAGCATGGCCCTTGCCAATACTTTGATTCCAGGCTTTTGACCCCCCGAGCACTGAGAGAATAAATTTCTGTTGTTTTAGCCTACCCAGTTTATGATTTGTTACAGCATCCCTGAGAAACTCATCCACCAAGCGAAGCTTGACTGAACATCAACAGAGGAGACAGCTACCAAAGAGAAAAGAAAAGTAAAGTCCTTCCCTTGGCTTAGTCAGAGCTGATTCCCTAATTGTAGGAGAAATGTGGGAGGCTATTTTAGCCTGTCGGAAGGGTTTTGGCAGGGGGGGGAAGAGTGGAGGGCATTTAGACTTTGGGAGTCAGTTTATATTAGCAATTCCATGGCAAAGACTAAATGTGTTTGAATGCCATCACTAAAGTCTGCTTGTTTTGCACATTCAACGTCTACCCTAACTCATATTTCCTGCCTGTTTCTATCCATATTCTCTGTCATATCATCATCTCTTATATTCTTAACTGCAAGAGACTGATATAATTCAGTGAGATTTTTTCCCCTTCTCTTGTCAGAATCCATGGACTACACTTTGCAGTGTAGCAAAACCTTATAATTTCCATTAAAAATAGACTAATTAAAATGAAAATATTAACTGGGCTATATGAACATCAACCATTAATGAATTTATTTTACTTTTGAATTTAATTCATGCTAGCGAAAGTTTCATAACACAGCTTTCATATGAAGAAAAAGACTCCTTGATTGCCTTGGAAGAATAAAGAATGTGTTTCCTCACTGACCCAGAGACGAAGCCTAATTTGTAGCAGTGGGATCTCAAGTAGATAAGGAGGGGAGCGGGAGTTGGAATGGGATTTTATTTATATCCCTTTGCATACTTTTTGGCTAAAACCCTAGGAAGAATGTTGTGATACAACCACCACAATGCATTAACAACTTTGTGATCATATCTTTCTTATCTAGAGTTCAAGGTTCTATTCTCATATCTATAATTTTTATCATACTTTTCCTTCACTCATTCATCCAGCCATTGATATTTATCAAGTGCCTACTTAAGGACAAAAATTATATTAATTATAGTTAGAGAACTCACGATTTAAGCATGTGCTACAGTTATAAACAATTTTAATACTTGGTGAAAAAAGCTATCACTTGGAAATATGCTCAGAAAACATTAATATGTAGGAAAAAGAAGTTCCTATGTTTGACTTGGAAATTAAGGAGATGTTTTAGGGGCTGGGGATGGTGGTTACAGTCTGTTATGAAAATAAAAGGAAGAATAAGAGGCTCCCAGTAGGACAAGCGGGATTGAGCATTCCAGATCTTCAAGGGATCAAGATTTCCAAAGCAGAGCCATAGAAGGAAGAATGACTCTTTCTAAATGCCAGGAATTCAGCTCTGTAGTGGTATCAAGTAAACTATTTGCGCAGTAATATAACTATTAGTGTTGATTGATATTTTAATGTCTGCTTTGCTCAGTAGATTATAAGTCCTCCACACCCCTCTTTTTTTTTGGTCCCCAGAACCCAGCATGATATTTAGTACAAGCAGGAACACAACCATTTGCTGATTTAATGAAAATAGGGGAAAGGGACTGGGGACGGAAGGAAAAAGAAGATGAGACAAGAAGGAATTGATTAGAACATTGTTTTACAAGGCTGAATTGGAAGGATGAAGGGGCACCTGGGTGGCTCAGTTGGTTAAACTTCCGACTCTTGGTTTCAGCTCAGGTCATGATCTGAGGGTTGTGAGATTGAGCCCCAATCCGGCTCCCCACTCAGTGGGGAGTCTGCCTGGGATTCTCTCCCTCTCCCTCTTCCTCTGTCCCTCCAGCTGCTTACACTCTTTCTCTGCCAAATACATAAATAGATATTAAAAAAAAAAAGGAAAGAAAGAATTCAGAATGAAAGAAAGAGAGAGAGAGAGAGATTGATGTGGTGAGCTACAGAAAGGGTGATTTCCCAGATTTCTGCCATATGAAACTCAAACCGTTCATAGATGACTACCTGTAAGGTGATTTTACCCTGAAATAGTTAATGTTCTTCATGTTTATGGCCTACCTCATCTCCCACCTGGACTGTAAGCTCCCCAAGGCCAGTGGCCTTATATTTTTTATTTTGAACTTTCAATGCAGCCAACACAACAGGCACACCCACTTCATTTTGCTTTCACGAATGAATGAATCACTGAATGACCTGACTCTAGTCAGAGGCATATGATGGATTGTGGAGTGAGGGGCTTGGCTGAATTTCAGAATTTCAGCTTCTTCAAATTTAAGTGATAATGCAAGATCCTGAATCATAGAAGGATTGGGAAATTGTACTAATTCTTTCATTTTCCTTCTAAAGATGAGTTTTTAAAGTTTATTATTATTATTATTTTTGCCATCACATGCCCTAAGTGAGCAAGTTTGAGAGCTAAAGTCGAAAAAGGATGCTTGGGAGTGGAAGACATATGGTGGGTTTTCCAGTTTCATAAATTTTATTCCTTACAGCCGAAAGTGTGAGTTTCCCCAAACACAGTTTCCATTAAAAAAATAATAATAATAAGGAACAGATGTTTACCTAGAGTTGGCCATATGGCTAAATGTGATTCATTTGTACAAATCTACTTTTTTCGTATTTATAATAGACATCTGAGGTATACCGCTATGTTCCCACATGAAACTGCTTCATTCTAATGAGAATTTCAATGAGTTCTCTTACTGAAAGAGTCCAAGGGCAAAGCTCCATTGTCCATGCGATCTAGATGCAAACCTACGGAATTAGTAGGGAATTGCACAAGATTCAAGTGATGTGTGGGGACCTTCTGTTGTTCCTGTTGCCAGGGCAACAACTTCCTTTGTTTCCATTCAAAGGTGCGGCTTTATTTGAATCCTGGTTCTCAGGTATACTAGAAGCAGTTATAATATCAAAAAGAAAAGAAAGCAGCTAGATTCTGAGGAAATATGAAAAAAAAAATTTTTTAAAGAAAACCATTACTTCAGTAGTCCTTCTATTTTTTTTTAATTTTTTCACAGAGGAAACTTGGATTTCTTGTCCCTCCAAATGCATTTGTAATGTAAAAATTAAAAAAAAAATTGTTTTGCAGAGTTTATACACACTTTTTTTTTTTTTTTTCTCCACTACTGAGCACTATTGTCAATTTATCATGCCCATTGCAGGGAAGATTTTGAACCCTTTCTGAAACTTCATGTTATTGCCCATAAATCTCAAAAATATTGAGGTTTCGACATTTAAGGGAAAGCAAACTCAATAAAGACCAATCAACTGTATATCGGGAATGGGAAAACATGAAACCAGAAAGGTGCTTTAGTCTAGAAGACACCTCATTGAAAAGTGGAATGCCACCATGCACCCGAGCTGGCTAGGGATAAAGGAAACCCATGTTCTAATACCACCTGTCACTTATTCCCTGTGAACCACTGTAAATGAGATTGGATTTTTTATGAGTGTTATTCTTCTTTTCTTAAAATGATGTTGGATAGGGTCATATTCTTTGGGCTATTAAAAGGTGCAAAAAAAAGAAGGTGCAGACACACACACACATACACACATACAGGTGGTCAGTTGAATTGGTGAAATACCAACTAAAACATTCTGCAATATTTATGATGTGCCAGATATGTTTTCTTTCTATTAATTCATTTAAATTCTCTCACAAGAATTTTGTTTGAAGTAGGCATTATTATAATCTTTATTTAAGAAAGCAGACACAAAGATAATTAATTTTCTCAAGTTCACAAAACTAAGAAGCAAAGCTGGGCTTCCCACCCACTCAGTTTAGTTCTAGAGTCCATGGTCTTCAAAACTTCATGCTGTATTTCCTTTCAAAGTTTAACAGATTTCCTCATTACAGGATTTCCCATTCTTTTGATATGCTTCCTGTTATACAGATCTGTAACATAGAGAAGTGTATTTTGTGAAGTTTCTCAAACATACTAACCACTGGATATTTTTTCAGAGTATTACAAGGGACCATAGAGCATACTTTGAGAAATGCTAGGCTAGACCGTTCATGTTGCTCGCATTCCTAACATAGGATGACCCTGAAAATAAGCAGAGAATTACATTCTTTACAGTGCTGTAAAATATTATTTTATTTAGAATTTTAAAGAATATTAAATTAAGAATTTGCAATTTTATGAATGACTTATAGCCACCTTACTCTTAAATGTATTAATTTCTATGTTCTAGAATGCTGTCAATACATGTTATCTAGATCCTTTTTATTAATCCAAAACTTCCAAGTTAATTCAACTATGAAAAAATAAAAATAAAATAAATTTGCTATTTCTTTAAAAAAATTCTGTGGACAAATATAAATATATGTAGATGATTCATTCTTTCCTATTTACTACAGACTTGTTTATCACCACTGCACCAGTAACTGAGAATGACCACTGGTAACTTAGATTGAACAAATCTGGGGAGAATATATATGAGATAAATTAATAAGATAATTTTAAAAATTCCTTCATTAGTACAAAATATTCATAGTCCTGAGATGCTGGTTGTCTTGGTCTCCAGGACTGCTGCTGGCCTACTAATTGCCTCACTGTGTAGGTGAGTGAACTATATATATATGATCAGGCTATTAGCTCAGTCATGTTTCTCTTGATGATGCAAGAGGATG
Source organism: Mirounga angustirostris (assembly GCF_029215605.1). Taxonomy (NCBI): domain Eukaryota; kingdom Metazoa; phylum Chordata; class Mammalia; order Carnivora; family Phocidae; genus Mirounga; species Mirounga angustirostris. The sequence goes on from NW_026991725.1 coordinate 18,472,569, forward strand.
CCTAAGTTTTCAGGCATAAAAGGCAGACGTGTGCTGTAGGCTGACATGGCTTAGGTATTTAAGGTATTATAATAAACATTTTTGTACACTTAGAGTTAATTGAGTATATGTGTCCCTAGATAGTAACCTAAATAATTACTGATCTTAACTTTAAGCCAAATACAATAGAATTTTATACTTGAGTCTATTACTTAATGTCTCTTTCTCTTTCTGAGTCTTATTTAGATTGTAAGCATTTCTGTTTCTCCATTGTTACCGCCATATGGAACTTAATACATTCTGTTTGTTAGGTGAATGTACTCAGTAATGCCTATGGATTGAGTCCATCTTCATTATAATAGTCCTCTTACCTAAAAGAGGCACTTGTGAAATTGCTGACCTAGAGAAGATATACAGGTTTAGACCATCAAGCATACTTTGTCTCTGGATGATGCCCATATACACATGATTGTACCAGATCTCGCTCAAATTAGAGCTATCTCTCAGACATAGGCTAAGGTTTACTTATGTATATTTTTTCATTTGAGACAAAAGTTTCTGGAGTTTCAGGACATGAAGAGACAGAACAAAATGTTTGTTTTTTGTTTTTATTATTTTTAACATTTTTCTATTTATTTTACATCAAATAAAACACTAAATGGTCTTTAGATATTACTTATACTGTTTCAGTTCTCCATGTAAGGTTGGATTTCTTTGAAATATCTGAATGGTCTTGAATCTCAAATTATAAGTATCATTTTGTGATGCACTATGAACACATTGAGATTCTGTCCTCAGAGCACAGAGTCAAGCTCTATATGGGTAAATAAGCAACTGGTTCAGAGTTTGGGGTGAAATTTGAATGGTGTGACCCATTTATTACTTGCTCAGAGCAGAAGCTTTGGGACAAATTTGTCATCAAACCTTAACTCTCTTAATTAAATCTTAATAAGTTTGATAAAGACATGCAGCTACAAGTTTTACTTAAAACACTATGGAGGGGCGCCTGGGTGGCTCAGTTGGTTAAGTGTCTGCTTTCGGCTCAGGTCATGATCTCAGGGTCCTGGGATCAAGCACCACATCAGGCTCCTTGCTCAGCAGAGAGCCTGCTTCTCTCGCTCTGCTTCTCCCCCTGCTTGTGCTCCCTCTCTCCCTCTGACAAATAAATAAATGAATAATCTTAAAAAAAAAATCCCACTATGGAACAATTTTCTTTCAGTTCTCAAAATACAAACATGGAAAGCAAGGCAGTACAAACTCCAAACAAGCTTTGAGCCAGAGATTTCTCATTTTTTCTTCCTTTAAAGTGATTTTTCTTTAGGATTACAGATCTTGTTATATTTTGTTAACTCTTAAGAAGGAAAATAGTTCCATGATGCTGTGGTAGTGTCCCATAACACTGGTTGGTCTTGGACATGTCAGCATCCATGTTACAAGCCATGAGACAAACCTGGCCAAAACTGCAAATTTGAAGTTCTCAATTACTTATCTAAGTAAGGAAGGTAATCAATCTGGGACTGAATTTATGGCATATGTAAGAAAGAGAAAAGTAAACTCTAAAGCATTTGGCCTTTTATTAAGGAGAGACAGCCCTCTGGTGTAGGATACCACCAAAGTTTGCCAAATATTTTTTTTTAATTTTTTATTGTTATGTTAATCAGAATACTTGACATCATTAGTTTTTGATGTAGTGTTCCATGATTCAAGGTTTCTGTATAACACTCATGTTCCGTGCAGAACGTGCCCTATTTAATACCAATCACCAGGCTAACCCATCTTCCCAATCCCCTCCACTCTAGAACCCTCAGTTTGTTTTTCAGAGTCCATCGTCTCTCATGGTTCGTCTCCCACTCCAATTTCCCCTGCTTCATTCTTCCCCTCCTGCTACCTTCTTCTTCTTCTTTTTTTTTTTTTTTAACATATTTTGTATTATTTGTTTCAGAGGTACAGATGCGAGATTCAACAGAATTGCGCAATTCACAGCGCTCACCATAGCACATATCCTCCCCAATGTCTATCACCCAGCCACCCCATCCCTCCCACCACCCCACCATTCCAGCAACCCTCACTTTGTTTCCTGAGATTAAGAATTCCTCATATCAGTGAGGTCAGATACATGTCTTTCTGTGATTGACTTATTTCGCTTAGCATAACACCCTCCAGTTCCATCCACGTCATTCCAAATGGCAAGATCTCATTCCTTTTGATGGATGCATAATATTCCATTGTATATATATACCACATCTTCTATATCCATTCATCTGTCGATGAACATCTTGGCTCTTTCCACAGTTTGGCTATTGTGGACATTGCTGCTATAAACATCGGGGTGCACATACCCCTTCGGATCCCTACTTTTGTATCTTTGGGGTAAATACCCAGTAGTGCAAATGCTGGATCGTATGGTAGCTCTATTTTCAACTTTTTGAGGAACCTCCATACTGTTCTCCAGAGTGGTTGCACCAGCTTGCATTCCCACCAACAGTGTAGGAGGTTTCCCCTTTCTCCACATCCCCGACAACATCTGTCATTTCCTGACTTGTTAATTTTAGCCATTCTGACTGGTGTGAGGTGGTATCTCATTGAGGTTTTGATTTGGATTTCCCTGATGCTGAGCAATGTTGAGCACTTTTTCATGTGTCTGTTGGCCATTTGGATGTCTTCTTTGGAAAAATGTCTGTTCATGTCTTCTGCCCATTTCTTGATTGGATCATTTGTTCTTTGGGTGTTGAGTTTGGTAAGTTCTTTATAGATTTGGATACTAGCCCTTTATCTGATATGTCATTTGCAAATATCTTCTCCCATTCTGTCGATTGTCTTTTGGTTTTGTTGACTGTTTCTTTTGCGGTGCAAAAGCTTCTTATCTTGATGAAGTTCCAATAGCTCATTTTTGCCCTTGCTTCCCTTGCCTTTGGCAATGTGTCTAGGAAGAAGTTGCTGCGGTTGAGGTTGAAGAGGTTGCTGCCTGTGTTCTCCTTTAGGATTTTGAGGGACTCCTGTCTCACATTGAGGTCTTTCAACCATTTGGAGTCTATTTTTTTGTGTGGTGTAAGGAAATGGTCCAGTTTCATTCTTCTGCATGTGGCTGTCCAATTTCCCAACAACATTTGTTGAAGAGACTATCTTTTTTCCATTGGACATTCTTTCCTGCTTTGTCAAAGATTAGTTGACCATAGAGTTGAGGGTCCATTTCTGGACTCTCTATTCTGTTCCATTGATCTATGTGTCTGTTTTTGTGCCAGTACCATACTGTCTTGATGATGACTGCTGTGTAATAGAGCTTGAAGTCTGGAATTGTGATGCCGCCAGCTTTGCTCTTCTTTTTCAACATTCCTCTGGGTATTCAGGGTCTTTATTGGTTCCATACAAATTTTAGGATGATTTGTTCCATTTCTTTGAAAAAAGTGGATGGTATTTTGATGGGGATTGCATTGAATGTGTAGATTGCTCTAGGTAGCATTGACATCTTCACAATATATGTTCTTCCAATCCATGAGCATGGAACGTTTTTCCATTTCCTTGTGTCTTCCTCAATTTCTTTCATGAGTATTTTAAAGTTTTCTGGGTACAGATCCTTTGCCTCTTTGGTTAGATTTATTCCTAGGTATCTTATGGTTTTGGGTGCAATTGTAAATGGGATTGACTCCTTAATTTCTCTTTCTTCTGTCTCGTTGTTGGTGTATAGGAATGCCACTGATTTCTGTGCATTGATTTGATATCCTGCCACTTTACTGAATTCCTGTATGAGTTCTAGCAGTTTTAGGGTGGAGTCTTTTGGGTTTTCCACATAAAGTATCATATCATCTGCAAAGAGTGAGAGTTTGACTTCTTCTTTGCCGATTTGGATGTCTTGGTTTCTTTTTGTTGTCTGATGGCTGTGGCTAGGACTTCTAATAATATGTTTAATAGCAGTGGTGAGAGTGGACCTCCCTGCTGCGTTCTTGACCTTAGAGGGAAAGCTCTCAGTTTTTCTCCATTGAGAATGATATTCGCTCTGGGTTTTTCATAGATGTCTTTTATGATATTGAGGTATGTACCCTCTATGCCTATACTCTGAAGAGTTTTGATCAAGAAAGAATGCTGTGCTCTCTCAAATGCTTTTTCTGCATCTATTGAGAGGGTCATATGATTCTTGTTCTTTCTTTTGTTAATGTATTGCATCACGTTGATTGATTTGTGGATGTTGAACCAACCTTGCAGCCCAGGGATAAATCCCACTTGGTCATGGTGAATAATCCTTTGAATGTACTGTTGGATCCTATTGGCTAGTATTTTGGTGAGAATTTTTGCATCCATGTTCATCAGGGATATTGGTCTGTAATTCTCCTTTTGGATGGGGTCTTTGGTTTTGGGATCAAGGTAATGGTGGCCTCATAAAACGAGTTTGGACGTTTTCCTTCCATTTCTATTTTTTGGAACAGTTTCAGAAGAATAGGTATTAATTCCTCTTGAAATGTTTGGTAGAATTCCCCTGGGAAGCCATCTGCTCCTGGGCTTTTGTTTGTTGGGAGATTTTTGATGACTGCTTCAATTTCCTTAGTAGTTATAGGTCTGTTCAGGTTTCAGGTTTTCTCTTTCTTCCTGGTTCCGTTTTGGTAGTTGATACATCTCTAGGTGTGCATCCATTTCTTCCAGGTTATCTAATTTGCTGGCATAGAGTTGCTCATAATATGTTCTTATAATTGTTAGTATTTCTTTGGTGTTGGTTGTGATCTCTCCTCTTTCATTCATGATTTTGTTGATTTGGGTCATTTCTCTTTTCTTTTTGATAAGTCTGGCCAGGGGTTTATCAATCTTGTTAATTCTTTCAAAGAACCAGCTCCTAGTTTCGTTGATCTGTTCTACTGTTCTTTTAGCTTCTATTTCATTGATTTCTGCTCTGATCTTTATTATTTCTCTTCTCCTGCTGGGTTTAGACTTTATTTGCTGTTCTTTCTCCAGCTCCTTTAGGTGTAGGGTTAGGTTGTGTACTTGAGACCTTTCTTGTTTCTTGAGGAAGGCTTGTATTGCTATATACTTTCCTCTTAGGACTGTCTTTGCTGCATCCCGAAGATTTTGAATAGTTGTGTTTTCATTTTCATTGGTTTCCATGAATTTTTTTAATTCTCTTTAATTCCCTGGTTGACCCATTCATTCTTCAGTAGGATGCTCTGTAGCCTCCATGTATTTGAGTTCTTTCTGACTTTCCTCTTGTGATTGAGTTCTAGTTTCAAAGCATTGTGGTCTGAAAATAGGCAGGGAATGATCCCAATCTTTTGGTACCTGTTGAGACCTGATTTATGACCTAGGATGTGATCGATTCTGGAGAATGTTCCATGGGCACTAGAGAAGAATGTGTATTCTGTTGCTTTGGGATGGAATGTTCTGAATATGTCTATGAAGTCCATTTGGTTCAGTGTGTCATTTAAAGTCTTTATTTCCTTGTTGATCTTTTGCTTAGATGATCTGTCCATTTCAGTGAGGGGGTGTTAAAGTCCCCACTATTATTGTATTGTTGTCAATGTCTTTCTTTGCTTTTGTTATTAATTGCCTTATATAATTGGCTGCTCCCGTGTTAGGGGCATAGATATTTACAATTGTTAGATCTTCTTGTTGGATAGACCCTTTAAGTTGGGTCCTCATCTGTTATTAGAGTCTTTGGTTTAAAATCTAATTTGTCTGATATAAGCATTGCCACCCCAGCTTTCTTTTGGTGTCCATTAGCATGGTAAATGGTTTTCCACCCCCTCACTTTCAATCTGGGGGTGTCTTTGGGTCTAAAATGAGTCTCTTGCACATGGCATATTGATGGGTCTTGTTTTTTAATCCAATCTGATAGCCTGTGTCTTTTGATTGGGGCATTGAGCCCATTTACATTCAGGGTAACTATTGATAGATAGGAATTTAGTGCCATTGTATTGCCTGTAATGTGACTGTTACTGTATATTGTCTGTGTTCCTTTCTGGTCTATATTGCTTTTAGGCTCGCTCTTTGCTTAGAGGACCCCTTTCAATATTTCTTATAGGGCTGGTTTCATGTTTGGAAATTCCTTTAGTCTTTGTTTGTCCTGGAAGATTTTTATCTTTGCTTCTAATTTCAATGATGGCCTAGGTGGATAGAGTATTCTTGGCTGCATATTTTTCTCATTTAGTGCTCTGAATATATCCTGCCAGTCCTTTCTGGCCTGCCAGGTCTCTGTGGATAGGTCTGTTGGTTACATATCTCTTCTCCTGAGCTGCTTTCAGGATTTTCTCTTTGTCTCTGAGACTTGTAAGTTTTACTATTAGATGTATGGGTGTTGACCTATTTTTATTGATTTTGAGGTGGGTTCTCAGTGCCTCCTGGATTTTGATGCCTGTTTCCTTTCCCAAATTAGGGAAGTTCTCTGCTATAATTTGCTCCAATATACCTTCTGCCTCTCTCTCTCTTTCTTCTTCTTCTGGGATCCCAATTATTCTAATGTTTTTTCCTCATATGGTATCACTTATCTCTTGAATTTGCCCTCGTGATCCAGTAGTTGTTTATCTCTTCTTTTCTCAACTTCTTTATTTTCCATCATTTGGTCTTCTATATTACTGATTCTCTCGTCTGTCTCATTTATCCTAGCAGTTAGTGCCCCCATATTTGATTGCACCTCATTAATAGCTTTTTTGATTTTGACTTGGTTAGATTTTAGTTCTTTTATTTCTCCAGAAAGGGTTTCTCTAATAACTTCTGTGCTTTTTTAATGCCCAGCTAGTATCTTTAAAATCATGATTCTGAACTCTAGTTCTGACATCGTGCTAATGTCCATATTGAGTAGGTCCCTGGCAGTTGGTACTGCCTCTTGTTCTTTTTGTTTAGGTGATTTTTTCCATCTTGTCATTTTGTCCAGAGGAGAATAGATGAATGAGAGAACAAAATGCTAACAGGGTAACAACGTCCCCAGAAAATATACTCTAAACAAATCAGAAAAGACCTGAAACTGAGGGAAAAGAAAGGGAAAGAAAGAAAAAAGAAAAAGATAAAAACAAACAATAACAGAACAAAACAAAACAAGAAAAACAGAATATGATCATATATGATCAGGCTGGTGCATAAATCAGTGCCACACACTAGATTTTGGGTGTATTTCGGTCTGTTTGAAGAAAGTGACTCTCAAAATTTTAAAGAACGAAAAACTTATATATGTACAAAAATAAGGGTTGATACGATGAAGGGATGGAATATGACTGTAAAGATCAAAATTATAAAAAATTTTATAAAAGGAATTGATAAGTTGTTTGAAAAAAAGAAAGAAGGTGATTTAAAAAAAAAAAGGGGGAGAGAATGTGATCAGGCAGGAGACTAGAACAAAGCCATACACTAGAGATTTAGGATATATTTTGATCTGTTAGAAGAAACTATCTCAAAATTTTAAAGAGAGAACAACTTATATATATATGTCAAAAATAAGGGTAACTACTATGAAGGGATAGAATATGACTCTAAAAATGAAAAATAAAAATGTTTTTTAAAAAAGGGATTGATAAGATGTTGGTTGAAAAAGGGAAAAAGAAAAATTCAAAAGAAAAAAGATTGGTAAAAAAAATTAACTTTGAAAGACTACAGAATCATGGTAAAAAAGCCATGGATTCTATGTGCAGTATTTCCCTAGCTCTGGAGTTCTGCCGTTCTCATTGATCGGTAAACTTGGTCTTGGCTGGCTGTTCTTGCTGATCTTCTGGGGGAGGGGCCTGTTGCCGTGGTTCCCAAATGTCTTTGCCGGAGGCAGAATTGCCCCACCCTTGCCGGTCTGGGCTAAGTCATCTGCTCGGGTTTGGTCTCCGGGGCTTTTGTTCCCTGCGAGCTTTCCGTACAGCTTTGGAGGTGGAGAGTGAAAATGGCGGCCTCCCAATCTCCGCCCCGGAGGAGCCGAGAACTCGGGGCCCCGCTCCTCAGTGAGCCCCCAGAGAAAGGCCGCCAGTCACTCCCGTCTCCCCGGTCTCCGGCCACACTCCGTGCTCACCTGGCCTGTGACTGAGCATTTCTATCTTCGGCACCCGACCCCGGGTGGAGTCTCCAAACCCTGCAGATCCCTGCGGTGCACTCCCGCGCGGCTCCTCCCGGGGGAGGAAGGTGAGTCTCCCCGGATCTGCCGCTTGTTGGGTCCCTGCTGGAGGAGCAGGGGCCCAACTGTGCCGCGGATCCCGGTTTGTGTCAACCCCGAGCTGAGAGCCCGCGCCTGGGCTCCGCCTCTGCAGCCGGCTTCCCTGCTCCGATACCTGGGAGCCCTGCCACACTCAGGCACCCGCGGTCTTTCTGTGACCCCGAGGGTCCTGAGACCACACTGTCCCGGAGGGTTCCAACCCCCGCTTAGACACTGGAGTGACATCCCACAGCGGAGCCGACTTCTAAAAGTTCTGGTTTTGTGCTCTGCTACTCTTTCACTTTCCAGAAACGGCTGACAGAGGCCCCCTCCCCCGCCATTTATCCTCCCAAATATCCCTCAGATTCACTTCTCCGCACATTCTACCTTCCAGAAAGTGGTCGCTTTTCTGTTCAGAGAGTTGTTGCTCTTTTTTTCTTCGATCTCCTGTTGGGTTTGTAGGTGTTCAGAATGGTTTGATCCCTATCCAGCTGAATTCCCGAGACCAGATGAAATCCAGGTCTCCTACTCCTCCACCATCTTGCCCTGCCCCCTCCAAAGTTTGCCAAATATTTCTTAAAAATTCAACAATAAGAACATGCATTAGCTCACCCCATATTCTCTGTATGCTCACTAATAATCACAGAATATAGGAGGGAAGGGGAAGGAGACAGACTGTAGTTAAGGGGATAAGATGAAGAGCAATTGCTATAAATGCACATTACAGGTGTACATGATCTGATGTCACTGTGGGAGTGCTTTTGAAGCAAAACTTTTTGGCTCCAAACTATTACCTTTGTCTCATAGTAAGGCATTACAGAAGTTAAATTTGCCATAACTGATTTGTTGACATTTTCACTTAGTAACTCATTATGTTCTTCATCACTCTTATGTAGTCAACTTTTAAGTGAAATGTCATATCGGATTTCTAGTACAGCTTCAATTGACTTTATAGCAAAGACACTTGGGCCTTGATGTGATCAATTAAAATCTTTCAGTCTTTTACTTTTCTTTCATTGATCCACATTAGTTTCCTATCCAGGGCATGCCTGCCTCATAGCACAAGGCATTGAATCTGAGTGCTGTGCTTTTCCAAATTAAAAAGAAAGCCATTAAAAACAAAAACAAAAAAACATCTCTCCTGGAAATTGGCTTAAATGATAAGCATGACCTCAGTGCACTTTCTAACTACAGTTGTCAAAACCATACAGTCCTGGCATAAATCAATTTTTATTTAATAAAGCTTGAATAAATTACCATATCTGCAATGTACCATCCCTTATTGTAAACTTTTTATTTATAACATTGCTCAAAAATTTTAAAGCAATAGTTTGAATTAAAGAGTGCGTTCTTGTGAAATATAAAATTCACAGAGCTATGTTTTTTTCTTTAATGGTAAGCAATAAACATGTCAGAAAAGCCATGAAAACATATGGCCTTTGGTTTATGTCTAAATTAAAAGCAGCCAAATAATTGAGTTCAAAATTTGGTAAGAAAATTGCTTTAACATGAGAGTGGAATAATTCAAAAGAAAAGAGAAAATAAGATATTCTCAGGAAAAAATAATGATCACTCTTGCCTAATTTTGGAAGCGTTAAGTGTCTCTTCTGTTGACCTCTGTAATAATAAAGTACATGTCACATTGTCACATTAGAGTGATTGTTGAGAAACTTCGCTTCTTCCTGTTTTAAGCATCCCATCTTGCAGAAGAAACTGGGTGGGATTCAATGATAGTATTGAATCGAAAGAGCTTTGTGGTAATGTCTTTAAGCTTCCAGGCTTGATATATGACCCCAGTTAAATTAATTTGTCCTGTTTAGGTATATGTATTTGATTTAGCCTCATATTGTGAGTTTCAATATGAAAATTTAAGTCTCTAATCAGGTCACAATTTTTTTTTATTACCTCAAATATTGATTTGGTTTCAGGGTTTTTTGTTTTTTTTTTTTTCTTTTTTAATAAAATATACCAATTATCTGTTTGTTGCTTTTTCATTTTATTTCTTCTAAAACTTATCTCATGATCTTCATCTCTTTATTTCCCTCCACATTTTTTCCAGTTTTTTATTTAAATTCCAGCTAGTTAACACACTGTGCAATATTAGTTTCAGGTGTAGAATTTAGTGATTTATCAGTTATATACATCACCCAGTGCTCATCACAAGTGCCCTCCTTAATACCCATCACCTATTTAACCCATCCCCCCCCCCACCTCCCCTCCAGTAGCCATCAGTTCTCTATAGTTGAGAATCTGTTTCTTGGTTTGCCTCTCTCCCCCCAACTCCCCACTATGTTCATTTGTTTTGTTTCTTAAATTCCAGTAATTTCCAGTGAAATCATATGGTATTTGTCTTTCTCTGACTTATTTCACTTAGCATAATACTCTCTAACTCCATCCACATCATTGCAAATGGCAAGATTTCATTCTTTTTGATGACTAATATTCCATTGTGTATATATAGACATACATACCATACACACACACACCCACACACATACCACTTCTTTATCCATTCATCAGTTGGTGAACATTTGGGCTCTTGCCATGATTTGGCTATTGTTGATAATGCTACTATAAACATCTGGGTGCATGTATCCCTTTGAATTAGTACTTTTGTATTCTTTGGGTAAATACGTAGTAGTGCAATTACTGGATCCTAGGGTAGTTCTACTATTCACTTTTTGAGGAACCTCCATACTGTTTTCCAGAGTGGCTGCACCAGCTTCCATTCCCACCAACAATGCAAGAGGGTTCCTTTTTACCCACACATCCTTGCCAACCCCTGTTGTTTCTTGTGTTATTGATTTTAGCCATTCTGATAGGTGTGAGATGATATCTCATTGTGGTTTTGATTTGTATTTCCCATGATGAGTGAAGTTGGGCATCTTTTCATGTGTCTGTTTGTCAGTCATCTGTATGTCTTCTTTGGAAAAATGTCTATTCATGTCTTCTGCCCATTTCTTAACTGGATTATTTGGTTTTTGGGTGTTGAGTTTGACAAGTTATTTATATATTTTGGATACTATCCTTTTAGCATATATGTCATTTGCAAATATCTTCTCCCATTCCAAAGGTTGCTTTTTAGTTTTGTTGATTATTTCCTTCACTGTGCAGAAGCTTTTTATTTTGGTGAAGTCCCAATAGTGTACTTTTGCTTTTATTTCCTTTGCCTCAGGAGACATATCTAGTAAGAAGTTGTTAAAGCCAATGTCAAAGAGGTTACTGCCTGCATTCTCCTGTAGGATTTTAATGGTTTCCTGTCTCACATTTAGGTCTTCCATCCATTTTGAATTTATTTTTGTGTATGGTGTAAGAAAGTGGTCCTGTTTCATTCTTTTGCATGTTGCTGTCCGGTTTTCCCAACATCATTTGTTGAAGAGATTGTCTTTTTTTCCCATTGGATATTCTTTCCTGCTTTGTCAAAGATTAATTGACCATATAGTTGTGGGTCCATTTCCAGGTTTTCTCTTCCGTTCCATTGATCTATGTGTCTGTTTTTGTGCCAGTACCATTCTGTCTTGATGATTACAGCTTTGTAAGAGAGCTGGAAGTCTGAAATTGTGATGCCGCCAGCTTTGCTTTTCTTTTTCAAAATTGCTTAGGCTATTGAGGGTCTTTTGTGGTTCCATACACATTTTATGATTGTTAGTTCTAGCTCTGTGATAAATGCTATTAGTATTTTGATTGCATTAAATGTGTAGGTTGCTTTAGGTTGTGTAGACATTTTAACAATGTTTGTTTTTCTAATCCATGAGCATGGAATGTTTTTCTATTCTCTCCACATTCTTGAAGTGTTTCCCAAGGGTTAACCATCTTTGTCTTCATTCTGTTTTCCTCAGAATCAGCTCAAAACTTTGTGCTTTAGAATGTAATTTTAAATTCTAGTATGGCATTTTTGTTTTTACTTAGTCAGCCTTCTTTATCTCTCTATTGTGTGTTTCCTGCTTATTTTAGAGGATCCATGTTTTTTTTCCCCTTTAATTGAATGCTTTCTCAAGAGGAAGGGGGAAAAGACTGCTATATAATTATGTCAGTTTTTTTTATCAGTCTTTTGTAGCATATAGTATTTAGAAATATACTCTTAAAACTTATCTTAAAACTCTTACATGTTTTTTTCTATAATACTATTGAACCTTTTGGTAGGAAGATGATCTGCTTAACGTTTACTTAATTTTTCATTCTTTATTGACAAGAGGACTAGCCTGACCTAATTTTTCTTTAATTTGGGGAGAAGACTTATACTCTCCACAAGCTAGTTGGTTTTGTTTATTTACTTTTTAAGATATGTGAAGGGTTTATCTATCATTATAGTTAGAACTACAAAATAGTTCCAAGAGTCAGAGCTATACAAAATGCACATGACTGGCTAAAAGAAGGGGGCATCCTCACATATGGCTATCCTGGATTGGCTTCAGTATTAAGAGACTGAAGTCTGGAGGAGGGGCACAATATGGGGGATCCCAGAAAAACCAGCAAGGGACAGGTCAAGACTTTCTGAGACACTGCAAAGAGTCATGTTTGATCAACATAAAGAACTCCAATAAAGAAGGGAGATACATTCCAAAGGACACACCTCCTCCTTGTTTTGTTTACCTGTCTCTCCTTTTGTTACTGTTCTTGCTGCTGGGACTTTTTTTTTTTAACAGTATGTCCTGGAGATTAACCTATATCAGTTAAAGACATCTTTCTCATTTTTTTTATAGCTGTATAGTTCCTATTAGTGGATGTATTATAATATATATGTATTATATATATTTATACATGCATACCTATATGTATACACACATACACATATATGTATACACACATATACATATATACACACATGTAATATATACATATATACATACAGGTATACACACATACATGTATGTGTATACATATACATGCATATAATATACATATATGTATACTTATATACATATAAGTAATATATGTATAATATATATATAACATGCATATGTATAATATATATGTATACTTACGTGAGTATACATATACATATAATAAATGTATACATATATACATACATATTATATATCTCTATCTATATAAAAGCATTTATATTATTTCCAATATTTTGTACTCAAAACCAGTGCTGCAATAAATAGCCTTGTGCATATGTTATTTTCATAATGTTAGAGGTGTAACTTTGGGAAAGATTCCTAGACATGAGACTGCTGAATTAGGACATTAGAGCATATGTAGTTTCATTAGGCACTGCCAAGCTTCCTACCAAAAGGATGTACAATTCCAACTTGAGGGTACATGTTTTCCAACATTCGTACCCACAGAATGTATTGTCATATGTATTTTTTAAATTGTTGCTAATTTGATACAGAAGATATTGTATCAGTTATTTTAATTTGCATTTGTCTGAGTGAGTTTGAACATGTTTTCCATATATTGAAGGGCCATTCTTATGTTTTTTACGTAAATGGTCTTTTAACAACTTTCCTTAATTTTTCTTCAGATTCTTATAGTTCTTTGTCTCTTAATTCTTCAGATTTTTTTTAATTAAAAATGAATGTATTCTCTTTGGCTCTGACAATCTCATTCTCCCATTTTAGATAGAGGATTAGATGGTCTAATCAGTGAGTAACCAAGAAGACAAGAATCGGACCAATAGGATTCCCCTCAATATGATGTCCCTGGTATTCTGCTTTATTTTTGTGCTTGGTGAGACTTCTGGGCCAGAGGCCACTTTTTATTATCTAATTGTAATTTTTCCTACACACCACTTAAGATAGGTGATGTGGTTGCATTTACTGTCATGATAGTTGCCCTTGTCTTCCTTGCCAAGAAGAGTATTGGAAGAGAAGCCATCAAGATAGGGACATCTCAGGCCACCACAAAGGTTGTGATTTTTCCCCCATTTTTCTTTCCAAAATAAAAATTTCTTTGAGGTATATTTTAAGTCCAAAAAAATACTAAAGATTAGGTGATTTCAGATTAAACATCTATATCTGTTTTCTTTTCCTACATGATTATGTGACACAGAAAGGAAATTTAAAGGGGTAAATAATAATAGCAATAGGAAATAAAAAGATTGATCAATGGTTTGTATATTTAAAAAAAAAAAAATTCCTGGATGCTAGAAAGCAAATCATGGATAAACAAAGATAGAGAAGATTCAACCTAAACATACACAGGAAAGAAAAGATAATTCCCATAAAGGGTCAACAAGTACAGAGGAGGTGATTTCTAGGCAATTGTCAGGGCAACTAATTAAAGGAAAATGTTTTGAGCATCTGAGTTCATCTGGGCTACTCTCCCTCCAACACAATCACTATGCAGTAAAGAGATGCACTTTGTAAACCCATTGATTGCGCTTAGTATGAATTTGGGCTGGAAACAGAGGCCAAAGAAAGTCTTAGGCCTTAGGAATCATCATAACATAACTACAGAGAAAGAAGACAGGAAAAGGAGAATCTGACTCTAGGCTTTATTGAAGGTAAAGACTACTGCTGTTTTGTTAACTGTGTTCTGGGTGTTTTGTAGATCCATTGTTCTTTTCTTCCTCTCTTGCTATCTTCTTTTGTGATTGATGACTCTGTAGTGTTATGCTTTGATTCCTTTTTCTTTATCTTCTGTCTACTAGAGATGTTTGCATTGTGTTTACCATGAGGCTCACATAAAGCATGTTATAACAGTCTATTTTGAACTAATAACTTAGCTTTGTTCACGTACTCAACAATTTATTCCCCCACCACATTGATGTTTTTGATATCACAATTTACATCTTTTTACATTGTGTACCAATTAATAAATTATGGTAGCTATAGTTATTTTAAATTATTTTGTCTTTTAACCTTTATACTATAATTATGGGTGATTTACCACCATCATCATATTGATGTCTTCTGAATTTGACTATATATTTACCTTAGCAGTGACATTTATACTTTCATATGATTTCATGTTATTAGTTAGCATCCATTCTTTTTAACTTGGAGAAATTCCTTTAGCATTTCTTGTAAGGCAGGTATAGTGGTGATTAACTCCTTCAGCTTTTGTTGTCTGGGAATGTGTATAACCCTCCTTCAATTTTGAAGGATAGCTTTGCCACATAAGGTGTTCCCTGTTGGCAGTTTTCTATTTTTCCTTTACACACCTTTTTTTCCTTTACACCCCTCTCTCCCAATTTGTAAGGTTCTGCTGAGAAATCTACCAGTAGCCTTATAGTAGTTCCCTGGTATGTGATAAGCTTTTTTCTTGCTGATTTCAAGATTCTCTCTTTGACTTTGATTTTTGACAGTTTTGTTATGGTATATCTCAGTGAAGTCTTCTTTGGGTTGAAACTGATTGGGGACTTTTGAGCTTCATGTACCTGGATGTCCATATTTTTCCCCAAATGAGAGAGGTTTTCAGTCATTATTGCTTTAAATAAGCTTTCTGCCTCTTTTCCTCTCTTTCCTCCTGGGATTCCCATAATACAAATATATTTTTACTCGATGAAGTCCTGTAAGTTCGTAGGCTTTTTTCATTCTTTTTTCTTTTCTGACAGAATAATTTCAAATGACTCATCACTGAGTTTCTGACTCTTTGTTCTATTTGACTGAGTCTGCTGTTGAAGTTCTCTTTTGCATTTTTAAGTTCAGTCTTTGTATGCTTCAGCTCTAAAAATTCTGTTTGTTTTTTTGTTATGTTGTATTTTATTCCTGTATTTTCCTGATTTTTTTCAGTTGTTGATCTGTCTTATCTTGTAGCTCCCTGAGCTACCTTTGATCAATTGTTTAGAACTTTGCCAGACACTTTATGGATCTACATTTCTTTGGGGTCAGTTACTGGAAGTTTGTTGTGTTCCTTTAGTATTGTCATCTTTCCATGATTTTTCATGATCCCTATAGCTTTGTGCATTTGCCTGTACATTTGAAGAATGGCTATTGGTGTGCACTTGTGAGATGGCAGAAGCTAGTTGCAGGCCTGCATATTGGCATAGTCCTGCAGAAGTGCTTGGGACCAGCTCCAGGTGCATGAGCAGTTGTGGGCACCTTGGCTATCAGCATGCACTCATGTAGCTGCAGGAGCTAGTCACACGTGTGTGCATGGCAGTGGAGGTTAGGTGACAGGAGTTCAGCCTGGTGGCATACAAGTGTACTGCTACAAGGAATAGCTGCAGGCATGACTGGCAGTTAAGAAGGCCAGTGACAGGAATTGGAGCTGGCCCTGGGTGCTTGAGCAGCTGGGGGACTGGGCTGTTGGGGTGCACTCATGTGGTTGCAGGGGTTAGCTGCAGGTGCATGCATAGCAGTGGGGGTTGGCCATAGAGGCTAGGCTAGCATCGAGTACTTGTGTAGTCAGAGGCCAGGGCTGGCTGCTGACATGAATCCCAGGGTCCAGGGTATCCATGGGAGCACTGGCTAGAGTGGCTCTGGCAGGCAAAGTTGGGGGTGGGATGGGTGGACTCAGGCAGCTAGAACCTGTGAACATAAAAAACGATGGGGTTTTCAGTGGTGAAATATGCAGGCATTCTGCAGCGGTTGTGCTAATGACTGGTTTTCTCAATGGCAAAAGCTGCTGGAGTTCTCTGCAGAGCAGTCCACTGGGATCTATAATAGGGTCCTCAGTGATGTGAGTTGTGGGAGTCCACAGCATCCACAAGGGCTGTTGAGATCCTGAGTGGCTAAGGCTGCTGAGGTCCTCTGCAGAGTAAGCTACTGGGAACCACGGTCATTCCACCACATGGCCAATACTGGTAGCCTCTCCCTTTCTTCCGTGTCCCCATCAATCTCTAGACATTGTGGCTGGTCTCTAGGTTATGTAAAACGGGGGCAGATTCTCTGTGTATTGCCCCAGAAAGCTGAGGAAGCTGGTCACTCACCCCATTCTCCTTTTCCCACTGAGAGGAATTTCTATCTTGGCACTAAGCATGCCTGCCTGGGGGATGGGATGATGCAGGCAAAAGGAACTGTTCTTCTTACCAATTTTTGTGCCATTATTTACAAGGTTTTTTGCCCTACTATGCTGCTAAAGCTTCTTAAGTGGACTCCTGTGCTCTCCCAGAGCTATTTTTGTTTGTGGATAGCTAATTGTTGTTGTTTGTGGGAGAGTGGTGGCTGGGATCTCCTTCATTGTCTTGGTGACATTGCCCTTTATGTTGCATTTTAAGTAAAATAGAAGCTAGAAGATGGTGGAGATAAAGCGTTTAAAGTTATAAGAAAAATAATTGTAGCTAGAATTATATATTATACCCAAAGTTATACCCCATTATACCCAACTGTATTATATCCAACCAAACTAGATTTTAAGTGGACGAGAAAAAGAAAATCTTAGACCTAAGAAGGACCCAGAAAGTTGACCTTTATAGAGCAAATGGAAAGAATGACTGAGGAAGAGTTTCTTTAAAAAAAAAAAAAAAATCTTTTTTGGGGCGACTGGGTGGCTTATTTGGCTGAGCGTCTGACTTGATTTTTGACTCAGGTCATGATCCCAGGGTCCTAGATTGAGCTCAGCATAGGGGAAAGTCTGCTTGAGATTCTTTCCCTCTGCCCCACCCCCTGCTCATGCTCATGTTCTCTCTCTCTCTTTCAAAATAAAATAAATAAATCTTTAAAAAAAAACCACACATCTGGGGCGCCTGGGTGGCTCAGATGGTTAAGCGTCTGCCTTCAGCTCAGGTCATGATCTCAGGGTCCTGGGATCGAGCCCCACATTGGGCTCCCTGCTTGGCGGGGAGCCTGCTTCTTCCTCTCCCTCTACTGTTCTCCCTGCTTGTGCTCTGTCACTCTCTTTGTCAAATAAATAAATAAAATCTTAAAAAAAAAAGCAACACACCTTTTTAAGTATTTTTATTTGCAAAATTATGACACAGGAATTATTTATTTTTTCTTTGTACCTATCTTGTGCTTTTCTTCTGGAAACCATTAGATTTTTTTTTTTAATTCCTGGAATTCAGGAATTTTACCAAAATATATATATAGGCAGGTTTTGTCCCTTCATCAAAACTTCCTAGAATCTGGTATATTCTTTAAAACTGTAGATGCAGGGGCGCCTGGGTGGCTCAGTCGCTAAGTGTCTGCCTTCGGCTCAGGTCATGATCTCCAGGTCCTGGGATTGAGCCCCGCATCGGGCTCCCTGCTCTGCGGGGAGTCTACTTCTCCCTCTCCTCTGCTTCTCCCCACTGCTCCTACTCTCTCTCTCTCTCTCTCTCTGTCTCAAATGAATAAATTAAAAAAAATTCTTTAAAACTATAGATGCATATCCTTCTTCAACTTGGAGAAATTTCTTTTTTATATTTGTTTAATAATATTCTTTTGTCCATCTCTTCCTTTTTCTTCTTCTGTAATACTTTTTTTGTTTTGTTTTGTTTTGTTTTTGGTCAATGAGGCTTCCTTCAAATGCAACCAAGTATCTAACTCTTTTTCCTTATTATTTCCATGATTTTGTATTTATGCTGTCTTCCTTAAGGTATTTCTTCTACTTTGCCTGCTAGGCCACTAACTCAGCTTTTAATAGTGAATATTCTCTCCTTTGTATCATCAGCTGTATTTTAAATTATAAACCTATAATTATAGGTTTCCAGAAATGGAAATGCTCTGACCTAATTTCTGTAATTGGTCTTGTATTTTCTTTTCTTTCTTTTCATGTGTGTATGTGTATGTATGTATGTGTTTGTGTTTATTTGTTCTAGTTGCTCTGTTTTTTTCGGGAGATCTATCTTTCTAGATATTGATTCTATTTGTATTTGCTCTCTCTAATGGCTGGACCCATTCCTAAGTGCTGGCTCACTGGGGTCTACTTATCAGAAAACTCTGGAGGTAGCCCTGCAATTAATGAAGGATGCAGAATTCCCTTTTTCCTCATTTTGGTGATGTAATAATGGTTAGTGAGACTCCCTGCTCCTTTGGCCTCCCGACATTCTCTGTGGCAGGTTAAATTCTTGTTGCCAGTTCTTTCTCTTTTCCTGTATTAGAATTATACATCACTATCCGTTGTTTTCTCCCTTTGCATTACCTCCCAAATATTTTATAGTGGAGAACATTTTTAAAAAAGGAAATTTTAATATAATCTCTCAATTATAATAGAGGGAACAGGGAAAGAGCTTGTAACGGTCACCTCTCCAGAACATACATCCTATTCCACTGGATTGGGATAGTGTTGTAAATGTTGGGGCCAGAAGGTCTTAGATGATAGCACACTGCTGACAACTTTTTCTGTCTCTGCCCTGCGTTGTTTGGTGAGTCAACGTGGCTATTCTAGATCCTGCCTCCTGGGCTGGGAAGTTTGCATGCTGTCTCCCAGTGTCTTCATGCATCAAGATAGTTGGCCCTTTATTTCCTTTGGCAGTACTAGCCAACAGATAGGAATGTTAGAATGTTCTTGGCACTAATCAAAGTGTTAGCCAATCACCACATGTACACTTGAAATGAGACTGGTGTGACTGAGAAGCAAAATCTTTACTGTTTTATATTTTAATAAATTTAAATGTAATAGCCACAGTGGTTAGTAGCTGCCATATTCTAGTACAGCTCCAGAGCATGCTTTGGAGTTCCTTTGATGAGCATAGAAAAGTCTGGGGATTGCCTTGGGCTAGTGGAGGTCAATTTTATGCACATTTTGGCACGTTTGAGGTTTTCTGGCAATCCAACCCTCTCAAACCCAACTTAAATGTGAGATGCTTTCATTGTGTGAGTTTCAGTTGGCAGATGACAAATTATAAAATATTGCTTAGCCATACCTTTTATCATGATTCTCTTTACTTCACTCACTCTTTGAAATAGTAACAGGCTCTGGGAACTTGCCTGTGTTCTTATGGACTTGGCTTAAGAGCTCTTCTCTTTGCCTCAGCCTATTCTTCTGCCTTGATTGGGATACTGACACAGAACTAATCTGCTCTCTGCCCCTAGGCTGTGGCCAATTCTATCAGTGCAGTTTGCAGGGAGGCCTTATTACCTCTGCCTGGCAGCAGATGCTTGGTAGATGTCTGCTGAAATCGGTTTTGCCAATTCCTCTGGCTCTCTTGGTATCTGCGTTTCTGAGCAGCACATTCATTTTGAATGTAGAAGAGAATATGGCTCGTGCAATTTAATAGGCACACGATTCTCTGACATTAGTTGGTCTGCGATCATTGACTGTAGTCTGAAAAGTGAGCAAAATGGTTCTCCTGCTCTTCTTTGTCCGCATTCATAGTGCTAACTTGTCTCCCCCATACTGAAGGACACGAAGAAGGGGCCAACAGACTCCAACATCTGACCTTTTTCTACCAAATCGTCTTAAAGCTTCAGCTATAATGCACCCAATATCTGAGTCTTTGAAATGATAGGTAAGTCTAAATAATGACTTTATTATCTCATATCACAGATTCCTCAGGATGGATGTATCACTTGCAATACGTCTTTTTTACAGGTAGCCATTTTTTATATCAGCCAAGAGTTTTTGTTGTTGAAATAAAGAAGAGACAATTTATGTAGTTGGTCACTTCATCTTTTTGGAAACATTTCTTTTCATTTGACTCCTGGGACACCAGATTTATCTGGTGTTTCTCTTACCCCACTGTCTACTCATTTTAAGTCTCTTTTGCTATCTCTAACTCTGCTTTGTCTTCAAGATTTTAGAGTATGGAGGACTCACTTTTCTTCTTGGTTTATATTTTCTTCCTTAGGTGATCTCATTTATCCCCCTGGTTTAAATAAATGAGCAAACACATATCTACATATTGATGACTTCCAAATGTATATTTTCTGTATCTAGCTATTGCACATCACCTCATGGATATCCAAAAGGCTTGTCAAATTAACATATCCAAAACCAAATGTCCTGACATGCTTTTCTCTAATCTTCTCTATTTCACTAAATAGTATCACCATTTACTTAGTTGTTCAAACTAACAATCTAGGAAGGATTTAATGCCATTTGTCCCCTCCTGCCCACACCTAATATATCAGGACATTGTTAGATCATTTCCCTAATCTGACCAGTTTTTACCCATTTCTCAGCTAGTACACTAAATTAAGCCTTCTTCATCTTTTACCTGGCTAATATACTAGCTACCTAACCATCTCTTTGCTTGTATTTCTGACCTTCTAAACAGTCTTGTCCCCAAAGTCATATTGATCCTTTAAAACTATAAATAAGATCCTATAACTCCCTTGCTCAAAACACTCTAATGGTTTTATATTATACATAAATAAACTCCAAATATCTTACTATTATGTCTAAGATCTGAGTGATTGGGCTGCTGACCACCTCTCTGACCTCACCTTCTAACCTCTGTCAAACTTCCCATTGCTCAGCCTCTCTAGCCCCATGGTCCTTGCTTTTTTTCTGACTTGCCACAATTACTCCTTTCTCAGGAACAAGTTCCTTTTTGATTGCTCTTTCTTTAGAACAATCACTGCCTCCCCCCTCCCCAATATTTCAAGACTTGCTTATTTCATATAGTTCTTTATTCAAATGTTATGTTCCCAGACATTTCACCTGAGTACCAACTTCCACTTTTTGCCCTTTCCTTAGGATTTTCCAGTCTGGGTGCCATGCATTGTGACAGTTGCCAAGTATTGATCCCCTTACCTCTTGGGATGGGTAGGCAGTGTGTGGGAAGACTTTATCTTCCTGTCCCCAAGCTACCACGAGTTCCCTCTGACTAAGGAACAACCCTAAACCACTTAACTTAATGTGCTGCTTAAATACTAAGTGTTATTATTTATTATTTGTCATTACATGAGTGAATTTGGGAAGCATACTGTTTTAGCCTGCCCTATTTCTTTCTTATTGCATTTGTTAGTATAAATGACTCAACCAAATGGAATTGTATCAATCAGCCAGATGAAATTATGTTATGTATTTATGTGTTTACTTTCTATTGTCTGCCTTCCCCAGTACTATTTGTAAATTTTCATCTGGAAGTCTTATAGGCTTAGCTTATCCAAGTTACTCATTTCTTTTTGAGTGAACTTTGGCAATTTGTATCTTTCAAGGGATTTTTCCATTTATCTATATTGTTGGACTTCTTGGCATGAAGATGTTCATAACATTCCCGTACTTTTCTTATAATATCTATAGTATCTGTAATGGTGTTTCTTCTTTCTTATATTTCTTATATTTGTCTGCTTTGTTTTTTTTCTTAATCAGACTGATTAGAAGGTTTTTCATTTTCAGTTTATTTTTAAATTTTATTGATTTTTTTTTTAAAAGAAACAGCTTTTGATTTCATTAATTTTCTCTATTTACTGCAAGTGTGAATTTTGTTCCCTTGCATCAGGTGTCTTCCTTTTACTGGCTACTTTTCACTGGGCTGTGTTTGGGGCTTTTGGGGGATTGAGTCAGTCTAGTCAGTAGTTGAGCTAGGTTTGGGTTTTATTATTGCTATTGGTTATCTCCAGTGTACCATTTCAAATTCTTCTATGCTTAGCCTGTGTGTAAAGTGTTAGCATGGTTGACCAGAAGATTTTTCTCAACGTTTTTGCTCTACCTTCAGCTTTCAGGCTTCCCTGTGTTACTGTGCCTCTGAGAATCTCTCTCTCTGCTTTCCTCTACCCCATAGCATTAGAGTTCTGTTACTTGTTACTTGATAATCAGTTACTTGGGGGCAGTGGTGGAGGTGTGTTATTATTGCACTGGCCAAGCCTTATCTTAGATGGCCCCTACATCCCTGTTTCTCAGTGATCCTTCTCCTTCACATACTGGTAAGAGACTTTTTAAAGTTTTTATTTAAATTAAATTTTAAGTATTTATTTAAATTCCTACACTATAATATTAGTTTCAGGTGTACAATATAGTGATTCAACACTTTTGTACATCACCTGGTGCTCATTTTTACAGCACGTGCACCCCTTAATCCCCTCACCTATTTCACCCATTCCCCCCCCACCCCCTCCCCTCTGGTAACCATCACTTTGTTCTCTGTAGTTAAGAGCCTGTTTCTTGGGGCGCTGGGGGGCTTAGTCAGTTAAGCGTCTGACTTCAGCTCAGGTCGTGACCTCAGGGTCCTGGGATTGAGTCCTGCATCAGGCTCCCTGCTCAGCAGAGAGTCTGCTTCTCCCTTTCCCTCTGTGATCTCTCTCTCACTCTCGCACTCTTTCTCAAGTAAAAAAATAAAATCTTAAAAAAAAAAGAGTCTGTTTCTTGGTTTACCTCTCTCTCTCCCCTTTTCCCCTTTGCTTGTTTGTTTTATTTCTTAAATTCCACATATTAATGAAAATATATGGTGTTTGTCTTTCTCTGACTGACTTATTTCACTTAGCACAATACTCTCTAGCTCCATGGAATATGAAGCAGCCATAAAAAGAATGAAATCTTGCCATTTGCAACAATGTAGATGGAGGTAAGAGACTCTTGATGGTCTGTAATTAAGGATAACAGGAATAATTACCTGGTCTTCATCAAGAGGGAAAGGTGATTTCCTCCTCTCTGTTCCTTCCTCTCCCTCTCCTCTCCCCTCTCTTTCTCTCTTTTCTTTACTTTTCCTTAGCTATAATGGGTCTGTGCCTTGGGAATGGCAGAGTTTGCTGTCTTTCCCCCATCCACTGAAGGTTTTTTGTTTGTTTGTTTTTCCTTAGAGGAGAAAAGTTCATTTGGGGTTACATGCCTTTTCGTCAGTGTTGATCTCTCACATCTTCAGACTTGAACCATAAAAGGTGTATTTCTCTGGCTTTCTGCCTGTCCCTGATCTTTCTCATGACCATGACATGAAAGTCCATGGAGAAGAATCTGCTAGTAGGTGAGAACTCCCCTTGTGTCTGAATCTCCCAGGCTTTACACTATCGTGCCAGCCTATACTTGGCCTTTATAGCAATTACATGATAATTTTAGCTGAATTGTTCTTGCCACTTGTATGCCAGCATCATTTTCCTCCCATGCTCTTCTGGAAGTGAGCCAGTGGTTTTGTCCTTGTCTCCTTGGGGGTGCTTTTATTTCCTTAAAGTGCAGCCAAGTTGTTTGTCCTGCAACCTTAACTCTTACATGGATTCAAGAAAAGTTATTATTTTATAGGTTATCTTGACTTTTTAATTTGTTGAGAGCGAACAACTTTTCAGTTTTCTACATTGTAGGTAGAATCTTTCAATGAGGATATTTGTTGAACGAATGAAGTAAGTTTCATTTAATTCTTGTCTTTTTTTTTTTTTTTTCTGGTCAAATACCAATAGCTCAGACCCCTTCCTCCCATTTGAGATACTGTTATAGTTATTTATCCGTACCAGGCTCTCAAGATTTGGAGGGGAAAAGGGCCCTGCTGAATAATTGAACAGGACTGAGGCTAGCAAGAGAGGCAGCTCTCTTCCTCCTCCTTCCCTTCCCCTGCACCTGAACAAACCCCAATAGTGCTCTCTGGTCCAGCTTGCAGAGCTGTGGCCATGGCCACCTCTGCATGCACCCCTCAGAACACACGTGCACGTTAGGATGTGGATGGGTATGGAGACACCTACGTGCCCATACAGGCACCAGCGAGTGCACAGGCACACATAGGCTCAGACAGATGCATGCATAGATGTGCTCATAGACACTCGCACACAGATTCACACTCAGCACAGGGGAGGGGCACAGGGTGTACACATGCCCGGAGGCACACATGTGCACACCATACATGTTTGGCCACAAGCGATGAACATACACATGGACACCTCCTCCCATGTAGGCAGGGATTTCTATATCCTGCAGTGATGGAGACTGTTACTAGATCACTCCTCCTGTATTAGTTTTCTGTTGCTTCTGTAAAAAATTACCACATTTAGTACTTTAAAAGCACAAATTTATTATTTTACATTTCAGAAATCTCAGATGGCTTATGAAGTCTGCATTTCTTCTGGAGGCTCTAGAGGAGAATCTGTTCTCTTGGCTTTTTCAACTTCTAGCACTGGCCCACATTCCTTGGGTCATGGGTCCTGCATCATTCCAGCCACTTCTTCTGTTGCCACATCACTGTATCTCTGATTCTGGCCTTCTTTCTTCTCTCTCATAAAGACCCTGAGATTACATTGAGCCCATCAGATATTCCAGGATAATCTCCTCATCCCAAGATCCTTAATTTATTCACATCTGCTAATTCCCTTTTGCCACGAAAGATAACATATTCAGAGGTTCCAGGGATTAAGACACAGACATCTTTGGGGAGCCATTATTTAGCTTACTATGCCTTTTGGCAGAAATAGCTGTAAAACTACATGAAGTATATGATGCACCTTTAGGTAGATATTAAGCATGAGGTAATACAGGACTGAGACCTCTGAGAAGGAAATCTTATATGGCTGACCCTATTATTGTCCTAGGTTTCTGCCTAGACGTACTTTCTGGCCAGTGTGGCAAGTGGAAAGAGAACCCAAGCAGAGCTGAACTGAGAAAAAAGAGAATGGAATTTAGGGGGGTTGCGGTCTGTCTCTTCCTTGTGCTTACTGTCCATCTTTTTTCTTTATCTGTTAAGATCGCTTTGCCTACTTGTATGTGTTTCCATCTCAATCCGTGTCCAGTTCCTTAACATTCTTTCTCATTACAGGCTTTATATTGAACCAAAATATATATTTTGGGACTTGTTGCACTTCTAGTATAAAAGATTGTGTTGCATGTTCTAAATATTTAAAGCAAGCACAGTGAGCACTTTTTATTTCTGTAAGTTTAAAAATCAGCCTTAATAAACCTACTTTTTAACCTTGTGGTAGCCCGCAATTGATATTCTTCTCCTTAGGTCCCTGGTCCTTGATAG
This sequence comes from Mirounga angustirostris, assembly GCF_029215605.1. NCBI lineage: Eukaryota > Metazoa > Chordata > Mammalia > Carnivora > Phocidae > Mirounga > Mirounga angustirostris. The sequence goes on from NW_026991725.1 coordinate 18,498,272, forward strand.
GAGGGGGAAAAAAATGAAATCTACCTGATTAAAAACAGTTTTAAATATACACATGAGACCAATCTGGTTTCAACAAGTGGTTAATTTTTGCCAGATTTAGTAAAATCAATTTCATCAGGTCAGGCTGTTTAATGTGCTGTATGCAGAATCACATATAAATACAGACTAGGATTAATATCAAATGTAAATTTAAGAATATAAAACCCATTAACTAAATTTATTCTGCCAGCAATTAAAATTTTAAAACAATTCTTTCAGGATTTCCCAATTGCATAAATTATACTGCTTCTTTGTAATATGCCTGTAATGATTTTGACTTTTGTAGCACTATTTCTGGGTTCCCATAAAAAGGAGTGACTTTGAATTATCCTTCCCTTAGCAAATTTTCCTACCTAAGCAAAAAGTGCCAGTTAGAAATCATTCACAGATGCTAAGGCTGTCATTTGCTTTTCAGCAGTGGAGGGTTCATTAACATACTCAATTTCCAGTGAATCTACCCCTCCCCACCCCCACAACAGAAGTAGTTCCCATTCCTTTAACACCTACAGTCTTGGTTAGCCTATAGCCTCGGGAGCCAGACTCCCTGGGTTTTAATCCCCACTCCAAACCTGTCTAGCTTTGTCATTTGGGGCAAGCGATTTAAACTCATTCTGTCTCAGTTTCCTTACAAAGTATATGTGTTTGGGGGAGGTGGCTGTGAGGCTCAAATGACCAATGACCAACATTTGTAAGCATTTGGAATCTATCTCCTCATGTAACAAACAGTCCCTCCATGTAGGATATCACTACAGAGACCAGGACAGACACTTCCCTGACCACCACAGCTCTTCCTGCCATTGTCAGTTCTAATCCCAACCACATGCCAGCCAGGTATTGTTTATCTCTCCTTGAAGAGGAGGCGACTAAGGATCACAGATGTTCAATAACTTTACTGAACTGCAAATATAAATTGCTGAGTTGCGATTGAAATACATTTCTGTCCACTTTTTTCTACCAAGACTTGTTGTCTTCTCGTTAATGAAAGGATAGACGTCATAGTTGAATGATTAAATATCTCCTTCATTCCCAGGGAGTTGAAAGAAAGATTTGAAAGGGGGCTCCTAGTGCTCTAAGTATAAAAGGTGTGGTTTCTAACCCAGGAAAACCACCTGATGGCGGGTTCTTCTCTAAGCTCGGACACTTGGCAGAGCTTCGCAACTGCAGTTGGGGAAAGTGCACAGCAGCTGTTTTGACAGCCTGGTGAGAGAATTTGGTGCCATATGCCAAGACTTGGGGAACAAGCACAGCCTCTTTGGTTGCCTGTATTCATATCCATCTGTTGTAAGTGGCATTTTGCTGAATCGTAATGAAGGAACCAACCAAAGAGGATTTTCTGAGAAAGAAGCTTTTCCTTTCCTTTCTTTTTTTTTCTTTTCCCCAGAATTTGACCATCTGCCTGGGGTCCAGAGATACTCTGGCTTTATAGAGACTACTTACAAAGTCACACTGAATTCTTATTTCACAGAAATGTCTGATTGATTGAGTACTTCTGGAACATACACAGCTTCAATTAATTTTCAGATATTTCAAAATATTTGCATAAAAAGTAGAAATGCAAGGGATTAACATATTTAAAGTCTAGTATGTAATAGGCTATTTGCATATGTTATCTTACTTAATCTCCACAATGATCTTGAGTCAAGAATGAATATCTTCTTTTACAGAGAAGGAATCTCAGACTCAGAGAGGTTTGTTAACTTGGCCAGTGTCATCACCCAGCTAGCAGGTGGTAAAATGGGCACTGGGATGTAGGTTTTTACAGTTCCTAGGAGTGCACTGATTCCTTTAGCCATGATGTCTGTCCACAGCTACATCACAATAAACCATAATATATATTTTTTCTAAAGACTTGTTTCTTTTTTTTTTTCTGTAGCTTTCCACACAAGCTCAATTTCCCATATGATTTGCTAGTATTTATAGCCATTTTAGAAGATAAGGTTACTGAATAAAAGTTGGTCCTGGCTGTAATAGTTTTGCTCAAAATAAACAGGAGTGAAAGCCCTGGCTGCTAGATACTGTAAGGCATCCTCTGAAGTTTATGGATTTTTTTTTCAGTGTTGAACACTAAGACTGTGTTTTGTTGTTGTTGTTTGTTTGTTTTAAGCTTATTTATTTAAGCCATCTCTACACCCAACATGAGGCTTGAACTTACAACCCTGAGATCAAGAGCTTCATGCTCTACTGACTGAGCCAGCAGGTGCCCTGAGACTGTGTGTTTTTATATAAGCAAGTTGGGAAGTATAGTGGAAGGGTGTGTGTGTGTGTGTGTGTCTGTGTGTGCGCACGTGCACATGTGTGTAAGGTAGATAATTTTCAAATGAGAATCAAAAGTGAAACAAATCCATATGATGCGATATCCTAATTGGGTTCGCAAGCTTGCACAATGGTGAAGAACTGGACTGAATTGGCCTGAGACATACTCTGTCTGTCTTGAATAATTCAAAAGTCTCTGGAAAGAGGTAAGGCAGACGATGTTAAAACTCTAACAATGTCACAGTCCAGTATGTCCAATACAAGTGGATATTTAAATTTAAATTAAGTGAAATTAAATACAATTTAAAACTCATTTCCTCAGCTGCACCAGCCATATTTCAAGTGCTTAATAGCCATGTATTGGAGAGTGTACGTATAGAATATTTCCCACATTGCAGAAGGTTCTATTGGATAATGTTGCTATAGATTGTCAGGTTATTTAGACTTCATGCAGTAAGGACATCAGCTTCTTGGCTGTTGAGGGGGGTAGCATTGAAGCAGTGCATCTGTCTCAGTACAAAAGTGGAGATGTCACTTAAAAATAATTCTGTCTTAGCAATTTTCAAGGACAATGCTGTTTCACCCTTACTGTTCCAAGTTAAAAAAGAAAAAAAAAAAAAAGCTAAAGGGGTATTAAAGATTGCTTTCCTCTTCCCCATTAGCTTGATACAGGTCTTTCTTGACTTACAATGGGGTTACGTCCTGACAAACCCATCATACATTGAAAATACCACAGCTCAAAAATGCATTGAATACACACAACCTACTGAACATCATAACTGAGCCTGGCCCACCTTAAACATCCTTAAAACACTTACATTAGCCTACGGTTGGGCAAGATCATCTAACACAAAGTCTATTTTATAGTGAAGTGTTGAATAGCTCATGTAACAAATTGAATAGTGTACTGAAAGTGAAAAACAGAATGGCTGTGTGGGTAGAGAATAGTTGTAAGTGGATCAGTTGTTTATCCTGGTGTTTCCATGGCGAACTGGGAGCTGTAGCTTGCAGCCACTGCTCAGCATCATGAGAGAATAATGTGCTGCATATAGCTAGCCCTGGAAAAGAACAAAATTAAAATTTGAACTACGTTTTCTACTGAATGCATACCACTTTTGCAACATTGTGAAGTTGAAAAATCGTAAGTTGAACCATTATAAGTCAAGGAGCATCTATAAAATAACAATGATTAAAATATAGGACAACATAGACTGATTTATCTGTTTCCTAAAGATAATTTTTTTTTTTTTTATCACGTCCTTTAAGTGAAACCAGCAAACCAATGGAACCCAGTGGTATCTTAGTTTGGGTTGCTATAACAAATTATAATCAACTGGGTGGCTTAAACAGCAGTCATTTATTTCTCACCGTTCTAGAGGCTGGGAAGTCTAAGATCAAAGTGCTGTTGCCAGCAGATCCAGTGTCTGGCAAGGACCTGCATCCTGTTTGCAGATGGCCATTTTTTCCTTGTACCTTCACATGGTGGAGAACAGAAAGAGAAAGGAAGCTCTGTTGTGTCTCTTAATATAAGGTTACAAATACCATGATGAGAGCTTTACCCTCATGATCAAATTACCTCCCCAAAGGCCCATTTCTAAAATCTATCACACTGAGAATTAGGGTTCCAAAATAAGAATTTTGAGCAGAGGGGTACAAACATTAAGTCCATGGCAAATGGGTTACCACACAGAAGACCTTTGGAAATGTCTGGCATACTTGTGGAATTATTTCAGATGACTTTCCATTTGCCCTCTTTGCACCCCCCCCTTGCCCCTAGGCTTTCTAAATATCTGGATCCCACACATTGGTTTCTATAATCTGTCCAGGTCCTTTGCACTGGCAGGGGAATCTATGTTTTATCAGTTGAATTTTGATGATTTTATTGCTACTTGGCCCTGAATTGACACTTCCTAACGAAGAGGAGATGTACTCCCTTAAGCCCACTGGACCCACTGTGTGATGTGCTTCAGCTTTGTCCACCTTTTCTCAAGCCCCCACTTGGCATGGAAGATGATGAGTGGGACACATAATTCAATCTCTGTTACTATGGGGAAAAATGGAATGTCAGCAATGGAAGCAAACTTAGAGATTATGGATTTGACCTATAATAGTTGTGAATATGACTTCAGTGATTCTGAGTGAAAAGACATGATGTCATCAGAGTCATCAAATGGAGCTAAATATTTATTTGTAGCCCCTTGCCTGTGGTTTATGGGAGGTAGCTCTTTTTCCTTAACCTGTCTAGTGATGCCACTTTTAGATTAAACAATTAGCCACCAAGCCTCTTTAGACATTAAATGAAGGAAGGGGATGCAAAAGACATTTCATTTGACTAGGAATGATGCATCAGCATCTCGACTGTGTAAAACCAAGCAAGAAAGGGTGTTCCAAGGGGCAGTCAATTTTAAGGTTGATATTTCCAAGGATGCTTTCCCTCAACTTTATTTCAGAGACTGGTTGAGCGCTTGAAATATAAATTTTCTTGAGAGCACTGAATCTAATAAAGAAGCTAGAATTCAAAATAGACTTGGTCCAGGAATGAGAGCAATGAGGGCTTCATGTTGAGATGACTTCTTTATCTATTACCGTTGAGTAAAGTTTCTCACATCTAAATAAGAATCAAGGAAGCTCAAGGAAGACATGAGGTCCTGCTAGACTGTTGAAGTCCACTGTTCAATAGACATTTTGAGTCTCTCTCATGTGCCACACACTTTTCTAGGGTACCTGAGCTTACAGAGCTTTTGGTGTATGTACCATCACAGCCCTGAAAGATTTATAATAATTAAAAAGCAAACAACTTGGGGCGCCTGGGTGGCTCAGTCGTTAAGCGTCTGCCTTCGGCTCAGGTCATGATCCCAGGGTCCTGGGATCGAGCCCCACATCGGGCTCCCTGCTCGGCGGGAAGCCTGCTTCTCCCTCTGACCCTCCCCCCTCTCATGTGCTCTCTCTCATTCTCTCTCTCTCAAATAAATAAATAAAATCTTTAAAAAAAAAAAAAAAGAAAAGAAAAAGGAGGGTGCCTAGGTGGCTCAGTTGGTTAAGCGACTGCCTTCAGCTCAGGTCATGATCCTGGAGTCCCGGGATCGAGTCCCGCATCGGGCTCCCTGCTCGGTGGGAAGCCTGCTTCTCCCTCTCCCACTCCCTCTGCTTGTGTTCCTTCTCTCGCTCTGTCTCTGTCAAATAAATAAATAAAATCTTTAAAAAAAAAAAAAAGCAAACAACAAAGCAGTGATTGAGCCACTGTAAACTAAAAATGAATTTTTTCTAAAAATATTGTGTTTTGGGAATAGGTAATAAAAGAACCAAGGAGAGATTATTCTTCCTGGTAAATCTCCCAATGGTATTTACTTATGTGACTATCATTAATTTTGACATAGGAAAATATCATTGTGAAACACAATCAGTATGGTAAAAGAGACTTATGAAAAATTAAATAATTTAATGGATTGGTTCCCTGAAAGGACTGCACAGATAAGATTTGATATGTGACGGCTCCAAGTACAAACCCTTCTTAAACATATATTCAGTATGTGTTCAGTGTCCATCTTCATAAGGAGAGTCTGGCACAGGGAGTTGTTGACATTTTGTACATCTTGCAAACATTTTACTTCTTTGAATAAAAGCTCGGCATTCTCCTGGCCTCAAGCCTACTCTAACTTCAACAGGAATGATTAGCAACCAATGAAAGAATATCTGTTTATGAAAGCAGTGTTGGAGAGCTACATGAATAACTCACAGGCTAGGCAGTTCTAGAGGAACAATCAGTTGCAAGGGTGATTTACTATTTCTGCAAAATGCTCTAACTACATCAATCTTTGCTTGGAACTGAGTCACTGCAGAAAGTGACACAAGATATAAGTAGCTTCAGTCAGACACCGGGATAGAGTACTGTCAGACAACTTCCAGAGGCTACGATAAATCATCCTGCTACTTATTTTGAGCAGCCCCACAAATACAACAGGGAGGTAGGAAGCAATTCGGTGCCTTGGTGGCAGGTCTTGGACTCATTTAGAGTTTTTGTTTTGTTTTGTTTGTGCCTATACAACTGCCATCCCTAAAATAAGAAAGATCAAGGGAGAGGTGGAGATATGAGTGACTGGTGTCATTTAAGGGCTCTGCTGGGGCTACTGAGTTGCACAACTCCAAAGGGGACCAACCCTACTGGCTTGGGCAACATGGAGTTTTATAACAGGTTGGCCCTGTAGATGAGACATTCTGACACTCCATCACCCCATGTCCTTGAACTTACCTTTTAATCTCATCAGGCAACTCCACTTGTATTTCCCAAACCTGTTCTAGCCCTTCATCTTCTCTTCCACTGATGTGTGTCTGTATCAAATATGTGCATGTGCACATGCATAGGAGGTGGTGAAGAGATGCTTAACTCTCTCTCCTCACTTTTCCCCTCTCCTGGAGGGAAAAATAAAGAAGAAACACTTATGATGTAACTTCTCTCATTCACTCCTCTCTGTGTTGTGGAGGGTGAGGGGTATCATGCAAGTGGTTGGAATGGATTCCATAACTTGAATTATGGGATAGATTACTGGGGAAATGGACTTCTCTTAAGCCAGAGATAACAAGATAGAGATGCATGTACTTCTCAGTCTCTCCATTATCTCTAGGAGACGCATGCCAGCTTAGGCATCTGCTGAACGCAGAATGGGATCTGCTCTAGGGGAGGGATACCCCCCACCTCAGCCTGACCCATGGATGCCACTTTTATAATAGAAGCATGAGAAAATTGCCTTGTCTATAGAGAAGCACAGGTTACTTGGCACTGTACGGTCCGGATTTGTAGAGCTTGCTATTTATAATATTTTCTGGAAAAGCCAACTACTCTGCACCTGAAACTTGGGGTCTGTGGGATGATGCAGTCCATGAAAAATAGTGGTCCCAGTCCCAAGGGAATTGAAAGTTGAAGTTTTCCCTTTTTGCTAGAGGAAAGGTGAGCCCTCAGATTCTAGCTAGCTTGTTATCTAAGCAACATAGTTCATGTTTGGACAACTCTGCTCCTTGAATAACACTCCCTGGGGGAAGAGGAAATAGTTATCTAATTGGTGAATTTGGAAAATAGAGGCAGGGATGTGTAGCTTAATATGTTGTTTTTTGTCTTCTTATAGGCTTACTCCTTCCTTGGTAATAAGGATTCTCTCCTCAAGAATGCACTTTATTTTTCAAGTGAGACTGTGTTCTCTGGAAGTTTGTTAGTGACCTATTCCTGCCTAACAAATTACCTCAAAACCTGGTGACTTTAATGATTATTATCTCAGTCTCATGGATCAGCAATCTGGGTTCGGCTTATCCTCCACTTCCCAGTCTCTCGTGGGTTAAAATTAAGGTATTGGCCAGAGCTACAGTCTTCTCAACACTGATTGGGAAAGGATTCACTTCACTTCCTAGTTTACTCATCGTTAGCTGTTAGCCAGAAACCACTCTCAGGTTCTTCCTTTCTCTTTTTCTTTTTCTTTTTTAAAAATAGAGAGAGAGGGAGCGTACACACAAGCAGGGGGAGACGCAGAGGGGGAGGGAGAGAAAGAATCTCTAGCAGACTCTCTACTGAGCACAGAGCCCTATGCCTGGCTGGATCTCATGACCCTGAGATCATGACCCAAGCGGAAATCAAGAGTCTGACACTCAACCGACTGAGGCACCCCCCCACCGCAGTGCACCCCCCACTCTCAGGTCCTTCCTATGTGCACCTCTCCATAGGACAGCTCTCAACAAGGCAGTTTGTCTCACCAAAACAAGTAAGCTAAGAAGAGCCAGGAAGAGAAAGAAAGAGTAAACACAAGATGCAAGTCAGAGCTTCTTTATAACTCAGCCTCATGAAGTGACATCCTATACTTGCATTCTCTTTATTAGAGGCAAGTCCATAAGTGAGCCCACACTCAGGAGGAGGGGATTACACAGAGGCATGGATATCAGGAGTAAGTAAACCAGACGCATACTGGCATCGCTGGGAGCTGTGCCAGAGGTTGCCTACCATACGAGAGTCTCAGAAAATGTTTCATGGCCACACCTCTACATCACTTCATCCAGTTAGAGCCTTTAACAGGAGTAAAGTTGGTATTTTTATCTCCATCTGTCTATCTCCAAGCCTTTCTCTCAGTTGAATTTAAATTCAGAGTGAGTGACAGCATCCTTCTTCATATTTTTTCCTCTTCCTAGATTTTTTTCTTCCTCATCCACATTGGTAAAACTTACTGGCTTTTCAAGATTCAGATTTAATATCTGTGTCTTTAAGAATTTTTATTAAGCCCCAGGGAGCCAATACTAACACCCATATCAGTTTCTGGAGGTATTATCTAAGTGTGAAAGAAAAGATAGAGTTATTTTCCTTGAACTCAGTAGAGTAGCACTTAGAGAATGGGGTGGGTATCCTTTCCGTAAACTCCACTCCTAACCCAGCCCCTGAAGTGAAACCCAAGGTACTCTCTTGTTTCCATCAATTTTTTTTAGTTTGTCTTTATTTTTTTCAGCTTCATTGAGATATAATAGCATGTAACATTTTACAAGTTTAAGGTGTATAACATGATGACTTGATACATATATATATATATGTATATATGTATATATATACATATATATATATATATAATATAGTGAAACGAACGATTATCACAATAAGGTTAATAGATCCATCACCATACATTATGACTCTGTGTGTTGAGAACTTTTAAGATCTACTTTCAAAGCAATTTTCAAGTGTACAATACAGTATTGTTAACGATAACCACCATGCTGTACAGTGAATTCTCAGAAATTATTTATCTTGTATAACTGACCTTTATGCCCTTTGACCAACATCTCCCATTTCCTCCACCCTCCCCTTAGCCGCTGGCAGTCACCATTCCACTTTCTGTTTATATGAGGTCAGTTTTTTGTTTGTTTGTTTGTTTGGGGTTTTTTTTTTTAGGTTCCACATATAAGTGAGACCATATGGTTTTGTCTTTCTCTGCCTGACTTATTTCACAACCAAATTACATGTTCCTCCAGTGGGATAACCTCACTCCTTTAAGATGAAGTGACTGTATTTGCTATGCCCTCCTCCCTACCTCCACATGGTGGGGTCTTAGAGTGCTCCAGCTTTTGTGGGGTGAGCACTGATGCTTGTCACCCCCAACTGCATCCATTCTGTAGGTAGATGGAGATGAGGATAGGCTCCAATTGATGTCCAGTATTGCTTTTTAGGTGACATATATTTTACACCCATACTGAGGGAATAATGTTTTGCTTATTACATGAAACCTGCTCAGATCTTAAGAGTCAGCAGCTTATTATTGTGGTGTCTTTGATTTCTTATCTGCTCAAATTGGACCCTTTTGGAATAATAAAGCACCTCATTAGCTTTTTAATATCTATTCTTGCTATTTCCATGAATGTGTGTCAGTCCTGATTTAGCCATTAACGTCAGCAGTCCCATTCTGATGGATGAAATGTGTGTGTGTGTGAGAGAGAAACGGATTGCCAATTTTTCCTACCATATTAGCAAATAAACAAAAATTAAATAAACTATGTATTCAATGAAGTAAGATAAGAAGAGAACATGAAAGAGAATAGCAGTTTTCTTAAAGGGGAAAAACATATTGTAGGCAAGAAAATGAAAATAAACTTGAGCAATGAAATGCTTGTCTGACAATGAGATTAAAGATAATACTTGTATCAATTTACACTAATAAATTTAGGCACCTAGATTAGATGGTCAATTTAAGGAAACCGTAATTGAGCAAAATTTCTTAAGGCATTTGATTAAATCTATAATCAGGAGACAAAATTGAAAAGTTATAATTCTAGATTTCACCCTAAACGCAGTTTTATTTGTGCATTTCCATCAAGTCTGCAAGGAACTGTTAATTTTTATGATGAAACAATTCCAGAGCCTAAGAAAAATTCCCAAGATTATTTACTGTAGGTTATATTGCATGCATACCAAAAGCAGACACAGAGAGAATACTAGGGAAGAAGACCAGAGGGCAAGGTTTTCAAATTGACATAAGCACAGGTATGAAAAGCAGCTTGTTACAATGATGCTATGCCTAACAGCTGGTGGCTAGGAGATAATGAGAAGACTTTTTGGACTTTGGCTAAGGAGATGAGCTTTATTCAAATTTTGATGGTGATTTTGAAAAAGAAAGCACTATGTAATTATATGGATAAATACATTCTTTTGGTAGTTGGTTTATTTTATAAAAGAAAATATGAACATTTGATTCAATCCCGTCAATTCCCCCACGTAAAAAAGGAAAGCTGTTATTAACCAGCAGTGCATCTTACAATACAGGGCATCCTAGAATCTGAGAAAAATGGCAGCAGAAGTGGTGAAGTCAGAAAGTTCAAAAGCAGCAGCCTTGGAGAACTAATTAAAATCTTACAAATGTAAGTGAAGTAAAACTTCCAAGTAGGAAGGTTTGCTTGAAGGAAGGCTTGAAGGATTAATTAAAATCTTACAAACTGGGTTAAGCATAACTTCAATTAGGGATGAGTGGCATAGATTACAAGGCTGTAGAAGGATAGGGCTTTAGCCTAAGGGGCACCGAGAGAAAAGAACCAGGAGGGATATTCACAGAAGAAACAAAGACCAGTTTGAGGAAGGGTAATTATTTCTTAATGAAAGGATTGGGTTTTAGCCCTTCCTATTAGTTAAATGAAGAAAGGTATACCTGGACGGATTTGTTCTTAGCACAGAATATGCACGGAAAGATAGGAAACTGAGGGGGTGGGGGCATGGTAACTATGATTAAGTGTAGAGTAATGATTAGATATGAGGCTATGACTGTCTTCCAAAAGAAATGTTAAGGGCACCTGGGTGGCTCAGTTGGTTAAGTGACTGCCTTCGGCTCAGGTCATGATCCTGGAGTCCCAGGATCGAGTCCCGCATCGGGCTCCCTGCTGTAAGCAGGGAGTCTGCTTCTCCCTCTGACCCTCCCCCCTCATGCTCTCTCTCTCTATCTCATTCTCTCTCTCAAATAAATAAAATCTTTAAAAAAAAAAAAAAAGAAATGTTAAAAGAAATATGTCTCGGCCGTGACACCTTTCTCCTGAACACAGGAAGAGTATTGTTGAGACTTAACATAAAGCTAAGTAAACAGATTCAGAGAAGTGTAATGGTCAATTTACATGTTCAACTTGGCTTGGACAAAACATTATTGAGGGTACTTTAGATGAGATTAATATTTAAACGTGATGGGCTTTGAATAAAGCAGTGACCCTGCATATGTGGGTGGGCCTCATCCAAACAGTAGAAGGCCTGCATAGAGCAAAAAGATTGGCCTCCCCTGAGGAAGAGAGAATTCTCTAGCAGGCCGCCTTCACATGTCATCTGTAACATGTACTCTTCCTTGTTTTATGGCAGACAGCCTTTAGACACAAACTGGAACATCAGCTTTCCTGGGTCTTCAGCCTACTGGCCCACCCTGTAGATTTGGGATTTGCCAGCCTCCGTGACCACATGAACCAATTCTTTATAATAAACCTCTCTTTCTCTCACTTTCAGCATAGATCTAGATATATAGATATGGATTAGTTACAGATACACACATTCTATTGGCTCTGTTTTTCTAGTCAGGGTTCTAATACATGAAATAAGTTAACAATTATTTCTGATGTCAGAAGCTCAGATATAAGCAAACCAGTAAGATTATAGGAGTGAAAGGCTTCTTTCTTTCTTCCCTTCCTTCCTTCCTTCCTTCCTTTTCCATACGTGCTAAATACAGGTCTAAAAACGGTTGGTGGGAGTAAAATTTATAACATTTCTTTCTATTCAATGCAACTTATGAGATTTTTTTTTTAAAACGCACAACACAGCAATATATATTGTTTATAGGTTCCTACATTTACTTTAAAAGTCAAAAGGCATGCGTAGGAGTAACACACTAACTTCAGAGCATTTGTTAGCCCTGGAAAGGGGGGAGAGAGGAGCAGAGGAGAGAGGGAGAATGAGGTTTTGTTGTTTTTATCATGTTACATTTATTTTAAAATAGGAAGATGTGAAAAGCAAATAGTATAAACTATTAAAATCTCCTTAATCTCAGATGTAGATGCATGAACGATTGCAGCATTGTTTTCTGTACTCTGGTGGGTGATTAAAATATTTTATAATTAAAATGAAAATAGTATATGAAAAAGAATGCAACCAGGCTGGAAAGTAGATTTGAATCTTTTTTTTTTTTCTTCTTCTGAGGAACAGCTACCAAGGGAGGCATTCACTGACCAGCTATGGAGTACTGTTAGTTGTGCTAAGTGTTAGAGATATAACCAGCAGTCAAGACCAGCCTCCCATACCTCAGAAGCTCAGTCCAGAGAGGTAGACAGAGACACATAATGAAAGAAAACTTGGTAAACCACAGGCATCAGACTATTGAGGAAATAATTTTGCCTGAGAAAGAGCAGGGAAGCCCTCATAGAAGAAGTGATATCTGAGCATGAGGTTTATTTTATTTTTTTAAAGATTTTATTTATTTATTTGAGAGAGAGAGCTAGAGAGAGAGAGAGTGCGTGTGCACAAGCAGGGGGGAGGGGTAGAGGGAGAAGCAGACTCCCCACTGAGCAAGGGGCCCGATGTGAGACTCAATCCCAGGACCTTGGGATCATGACCTGAGCCAAAGACAGACACTTAACGGACTGAGCCACCCAGGCACCCTGAGCATGAGTTTTAAAAAAGAAAAAGAATTTTCTGTCATCAAGGCTTAGAAGGGCTTTCTTGGACATCAGTGAGGTAAGAGCAAGAAATTACAATTTCACCAGTAGAATAAAATACATATTGAGCTATGGCAATAATCAAAATTAATCTCTCAAAAACTCAAAATTTGGCAGAGATAAAACTAGTGCAAATTGTTATTAAAACCAGAAAAAAAAAAGACAAATGGATGTCTAGTAGGAGAGAAGGGTTAGTTTCCTGCTAGATGCCAGAGCAGCATTAGGCTGTCCATATATGACGTAAAGAGAGCTTAAGTATATAGAGTAAAGCCAAAGACTGAAACTAAATAATAGTTATAATAATTATAAACAACAAAGTCATTAATGCAGGCACAAGAATTACAAAAGAAAATAAAACAAGTAGAAAAAAATCAAAAGACAAAGGGAGGAAAAAATAACGTTCAAGGCAAAACCAAATTAATGAAGGGAAGATGAGCAGGTCAAACAAATACATTTGCTACCCAATACAGTGTTGAGTATTGTGGGGATTATGACGCAAATTGTGGTACATCTACTTCCTGTACTGTTACGAAGCAGTTATAACAAGGGCTGTGATATCAATAATACATTATATGTTAAGAAAAAAAGAAAGAAGAAGAAGATAGCAGGAGGGGAAGAATGAAGGGGGGGAAATCGGAGGGGGAGACGAACCATGAGAGATGACAGACTCTGAAAAACAAAATGAGGGTTCTAGAGGGGAGGGGGTGGGGGGATGGGTTAGCCTGGTGATGGGTATTAAAGAGGGCACGTTCTGCATGGAGCACTGGGTGTTATACCCAAACAATGAATCATGGAACACTACATCTAAAACTAATGATGTAATGTATGGGGATTAACATAACAATAAAAAAAAAGGGCTGTGATATCACTGCATCATGTGCATGGTGCATGGATTAGCAGGAGACACCATTATTTATGCCCTGGGATTATACTTTGTGACTAATATAAGCAAGGATGACCTTGTGCAGGCCCTGGACAGATACTTTTGGTGGCTCCCTGTCTATATAAACAATTTTATTAAAAATGTATTACTGAATTCATTGGCCCATGTGATGTGCAGTGACTCACTGATGATGATTTAGAATGATGGATAGAGAAAAGGTTGTTAAATATTTGAAATTTTTTCATCAGTGCACGTGTAGATTCTTCATAGTACCCAGGTGCCTTGTCTATTCCTGCTTAGGTCCAGAAACTCTTGTTCCCTTCATTCCCTTCAGGTGCCCCCCAGGATACTTTTCTTTTTTTTTTTTTTAAAGATTTTATTTATTTATTTGACAGAGACACAGCGACAGAGGGAACACAAGCAGGGGGAGTGGGAGAGGGAGAAGCCAACTCCCAGCTGAGCAGGGAGCCCGATGCGGGCTGCTCCCAGCTGAGCATGAGCCTGATGGGATCATGACCTGAGCTGAAGGCAGACACTTAACGACTGAGCCACCCAGGTGCCCCTCAATTTTTTTTTTTTTTTAATAGACACACGACATTTGTTAACAATAGCATAAAGGAGGGAGCATAAAAGAACCTATATGGTTGTGGTTTTTCTGCATTTTTCTTTAAGTGGTAAAATCTGAACTCTATGTAGACTGTGAAAAGATAGGTATATATATTTTAATCATTTGAGTAACCACTAAAACACTATAGACAGTCAAAAAGTAAGTAGGCAAAACTGAATACTAAAAAAATCAAATAATCAAAAGAAGGCAGAAAAACAGAGTAATGAAAAACAGAGCAAACAAACTGAAAAACAATAAAATGACAGACCTAAATCTAACCATATCAATAATTACATTAAATGTAAATGTACTTTATTTTATTGATGTACTGTATTTTATTTTTAAATATTTTATTTATTTATTTGACAGAGAGAGACACAGTGAGAGAGGGAACAGAAGCAGGGGGAGTGGGAGAGGGAGAAGCAGACACCCCGCTGAGCAGGGAGCCTGATGCGGGGCTCGATCCCAGGACCCTGAGATCATGACCTGAGCCAAAGGCAGACGCTTAACCGACAGAGCCACCCAGGTGCCCCAGGATACTTTTCTATCTCCTATCGTGAGAAAAAGATAGCCATGCCATGATTGCTCACAACACCCGGTGGTGGTGGTGGACCTCCAGTGGCCTGGAGCCCTGATCTCATCCTGTGGTAGCATATGAAAGTATAAAGGTCATTGGTAAAGGTAAATATATAGACAAATACAGAATGCTGTGTTAATGGAATGGCTGTGGGTAAATAACTTTGAATTCTAGTATAAACATTAAAAGACAAAGGTGTTCCAAATGACTATAATTACATTAGTGGATATACAAAATAATTAGATATAATTGTGACATCAGTAACAATGTTGGGGGAAAGGTAAAGGTGTAGATTTTTTTGTGTGCAAATGAAGTTAAATTATCAACTTAAAATAGACTGTTGTAACTATAAGATATTTTATGTAAGCCCCATGGTAATCATTGTCCTTTACAATTTAATTTATTTTCTTGCGAGGCTTTGACATTTTATGCCATACAGTACCCACACATGTGACTATTGCAAGGCTTTTTTCAGAACCTACAAGTGAAGAGCATTTCTTTGATTTCCTTCATGATTAGGCTTACCAAAATGATAAATAATAAAATTACATGGATCCTATATGCTATATAGGGGGAAAGATTCATTCATCCTGTCTATAGTCACTGTTCTAGAAATGATGGCTACATCAAGGAAAGATATATATAAAAAAAAAATTCCTGAGCTTATGGAACTTATATTCTATGGGGAAAGATGGGCCATAAACATAAACTATTTCAGTATGCAGACTGTGCACTGAGAGGGCATGCAGGAACACTGATGTCTGGTTTTGACTTGAGGTTCTGAATGAGGGAAGCTTGAACTAACACAAGAGAAGGGGAAAGGTGGTGTGCAAAATCCCCTCTAACTCAAGGTCTCTGGGTCTTTGGAAGCCATCAAAAAGAACCTAAGCAGTTTGTATAGCTCCATATAAAGGAACACTGGTCTGCTCAGGAAGTCACCAGGCCAAGAAAGGGAATCCCCTACCAGAAGGACTGTTACTGGGTGAGACACATGTTGGTGATCCATCACCAATGGGCCAAAGATAGAAGGAGCTCTCTTTAAATCAGATTAACTGAAATTTCCCAACATCTCTCGAAGTTTGGAATAGTATCATAAGGCATAGAGACATAAATTCTTGCCCGGATTTTAAGTAAGTCGATGGTAAAAGTATAAAAAGATTTCATTTCCCAAGCTTACCATTATATAGCAGGATAAACTGGTGTCAGATTTCTTTGCAAGTTCTGAAGCCTGGGCACAAAGGGAAATTGAAAAGCAAACAAACAGCAAAAACAATAATAGCAACAAAAGCTTCCACTCCCTCCCATCTTTGAAAAACTTACCAGAAAGAAAACAGAAGCATTATCTAAATTTAAGTCTTATTTATTACTATTTGTTCATGATATTATTTGGATATTATTTAAAATGTATGATGCCTTCTGTTCTATAAAGCATAAGTGAAGGAATAGAGCTGATACTAAAAATATATATATATGAAAACTTACGTGATCAACTGAGTATTTTCCCAACCAAAGAGTGTTTAGCAAGTGTTGTTTCTGAAACACAGGGTAATTTCAAAATTGCATTTTGGAAGTCTCTCCAGGGTCTGAAACAAATTTTTTGAGAAATAAATTCATGGCAAACTTTTTAACCTTGGAGGATAAACTTGACTTTGAGAAGCAGTTGAAAGTGATTTTGAGTCATATGGTTAATGATCAAGATGAATATACCATCTTTGAATGTTGCTTCCTTGGGAAGCATAATAATGGTAATATGATGCAACAGGCTTAGCAGCTGCTCTTCACTTCTGTTAAATGCTTCCCTGAAGCCAGCTCTGGGCTATGCTCTGTATGCATTATCTCATTTAATACCTGTGATAAAACTTAGATTAGATATCGTTATCCTCCCTAGAGGCCAGTGTGGCTGGAGTGAGTGAGTGAGGGACAAGCTAGTGGAAGTGAGACGCATAAAGATCAATGAAGGGGTTAAAGAAGGCAGATTTTATAAGGCATCAGAGCTCATAGTAAGGACTTTGGGTTTGGGGCTTTTCCTCTGAGTAGAAACACTATGTTTTTTAAGGAGATAATCTTGGCTACTGTTTTGAGAATTGTCTTCAAGGACAGCAATGACAAAAGCAGGGAGATCACTAAGACCCTATTGCGATAATCATGGTCACAGATGATAGTGGCTTAGAGCAGAGGCAGTAGGGAAGATGGGAAGTGGTCAAATTATAAATATTTTGAAAGTAGAGATGACAGAATTTACTGATGAGCCAGTTTTAAAGTTTGGATAAAATGAATTAAAGGTGACATCAAATATTTGGCGTAAGCAGTAAGAATGGAGTTGGCATTAAGGAATGAGGGACAGTCCATAAAAAGCTTTTTTTTTTTTTTTTTTTTTCATAAAAGGCTTTTAAAAAACATTTATTTATTGAGAGAGAAAGGGGGAGAGAGAGCGAGTGGAGGGAGGGGCAGAGGGAGAGAATCTCCAGCAGACTCCCCTCTGAGCCCAGAGTCAGATGCCAGGCTCAATCCTGCGACCCATGAGATCACAACCTGAGCCGAAACCAAGAGTTGGATGCTTAACTGACTGAGCCTCCCAGGCATCCCCATAAAAGGCTTTTTTAAATGGAGGGATAGAACTCATCTAGAGCTTAATTTTAGACATGTTGAGTCTGCCCAGTCTACTAGATGTCCAAATGGAGATGTCAAGCAGGCAGTTGAACATGCAGAATGGTAGCTGAGAGAAGTAGTTTGGGCTAAAAGTATAAAACTGTGAGTAATCAACATGTAGGTGATATGAATTTTCATTTTAGATGTTAAATATCTTCTCTGAGGCCCAAATGGTAGAGCTGTCTGACTCTGAAGCTATGGTCTTTCCATTAAACAATGCTGCTACTGTAATCTTAATTTTTTTCTTTGTAAATTTACCTACATTATTCAATCATTCATTCAACAAATATTCAGTGGACCCTGCTGTATGTTGGATACTCTGTAAGTTGCTGAGAATAGAGGATTAAAACAAGGGATGGATGAGGTCTCATCTCACAAACTGTACAGTCTGAGAGACCAGTCTCAGACAACCTGGGAGCTTTGATTACCTGGCTTAAGGTAGTATTTGTCACCTTTCTTCATTGCAAAGTTGCTCTTTTTTCTTTTCCCTTCTATACTGTATTCTTTGGAAGAAAGCCACTATGCTCAGCTCACACCTAGGAATTGGTCATTATGTTCAGCTTCCTTAAGAGCAAAATATCTGTAGCTATCATTTGGATCCTTCTGCATGAGAAATTTGTCTGTTCTCCCCATTTATTTACTTTTATTTTTGTTCAATCATGTACTTGCATCAATATGAACTCATAAATATTTATTTCATTCTTTGGGTTGTAATCTAATACATTATTTTATTTTATTGCTCAGGTTATTCCAGTGTTGGCTATCAGGAGCTCTTCCAATTGGTCCCAATATCTCTCTGACATATCCCCATCATAGGGATTTTTAATTTATTTTTTATTTATTTTTAAGATTTTTATTTATTTGACAAGAGAGAGCACAAGCAGAGAGAGAGAGAGGGAGAAGCAGGCTCCCCGCCGAGCAAGAAGCCCGATTCGGGACTCGATTCCAGGACCCCAGGATCATGACCCGGGCCGAAGGCAGCCGCTTAACTGACTGAGCCACCCAGGCATCCCAGGATTTTTTATTTTTGAGCACTTTCTTTTTTTCTGGCACCATAGGATGCTTCAGGCTCACATTGTATATTTTCTGCTCCAGTCCTAGAACCAGCCATTTCTCCAAGGAGTTCTGGATCCTTTTATTGGAGAATGATATTAGAAATCAAGATCTGGACACTAGGTGTCCTCATTGCTAGTGGGGCGTTTTTGCTTTTCGGCCCTTGCAGCTGATTGGGCCGGAAGATATTTGTGTGCATACTAACCAATGTATATACATATTTCTAAATATTTCTGTATGTAGCCATCTGTAGCTATATTAAGCTAAACATAAGTTTATAGTGCTGTCTTCAGTGATCCAGCTTGTTCTCACTTTATATCAGCTCTCCCTCACTTTATATTCATCTTTCTTCCCCAACTGCCTGCCTCGTGCATTTCAAGATCCAGCATCAGCTGGGCAGATAACAGCATTACAGACACTGTTAAACTGGCTTTCACAATTGTGAAAGGTAAAATCCCTATAGCAAAAACAATTCCATATATATATATGGAATTGTCATATGTCATATAGTCATAACTCCATATATATATATATATATATATATATATATATATATATATATACACACACATATTTGCTCATTCATTCATTCATTCATTCATTCTTGCAGCTCTGAAAGCTT
Organism: Mirounga angustirostris; assembly: GCF_029215605.1. Lineage (NCBI taxonomy): Eukaryota > Metazoa > Chordata > Mammalia > Carnivora > Phocidae > Mirounga > Mirounga angustirostris. The sequence goes on from NW_026991725.1 coordinate 18,517,650, forward strand.
TGGTCTTGAGATACCTGCTGGGTATATATATACAAGTAAATGGGGTCTGTGCTCTTCAGGCAAAGACCATAGGTATATCTGCAGTAGAAGAAGCTTTTACTTTTATTCATTGTAGTGAGCAAGGATATACACCATGGAGAAATGTGAGTTATCTCAGTAAGAGGGTATTAGAAAGATCTATTAAAGAATTTGGACTTTGGTTGAGTAATTTAGGGGCGGGTGTAAGGAAGCAAAGGTTTGATCTAAATTGGGGGTTACTGGAAAGCAGAGGCAATTCTGTAATTGGATATTTTAAATCTTATCCATAGGGAGGGCACACAAAAGTAGGGATAAAGCTGACCCTGGCAGGGAAGTAGCAGTCACTCATTTAGTGAGAGGGGGATGTTTGATATTTTGTGTTGCACAGTGTCCTCTTTTGAGGTAGATGTTCTGTGAGATTGTTTATGTCCAACAAGAGAACAATATGATTTAATTGTATCAGTTTGCATCATCTCACTTTGTAATAACATTAAGAACACTGAGGCTTAGTTATGAAAGTCAGATCAGTTCCAGGATATCAGGTTGCTAAAAAAAAAAAAAAAAGAGAGAGAAACAAACCAAAAAAACAAGAACAACAAAACTACTATCTGTCTGTCTCTCTATCTATCTACCTATCTATTCCACTAGTTCTGCTTCTTTAATTGAATCTTGACTGATAGAATATGAAAAGTAAATTCCTTGAAGCTCCAGGCATTATCCTCTTCAGCTTTGCTGACCTCCTTGTGTTTTCTGATGAAGGGCAAAACCAATCACAGAATTCCAAGGAGGAAAATCTCAAGGGGGCAACAACTTACAGCAGGGAATTGTATGCAGCTGAGCTCCAAAGTGTATCAACCAGTGGCCAAGACTGGAAAGGGGACCCAGAAATCTCTCCTTGGCAAGCACAGTATGACAGTGCATTAGCATGGTATGTTGTGCCACAGAGCAAATATTGAAACATTTGTTCTCTTGTTTATTGGGAGAGAGGGTCAAGTGAAAGCATTCATTTTTGCCGCTCTGAAAGCTTTGGTCTTGAGATACCTGCTGGGTACCATCTGACAGGTTTTGCCCATGCAAAGGGAATGTGGATGTTTTTAATTAGTATAGGACTATGCAGAAAAATAAAGTTTTCTTGGAGACATAATGTCATTTAGCAGAAAGTGGGCTGGGAAGGGAATTTAGAGAGGTACAGGTTAGCCTTTACTCTCCCCAGCAAACTGTGTGAGCTTGGACAAATTACTTAACCTCTCTGCACTCTTATTTTCCTCATCTCCAAAATGAAGAGTCTTGACTTATTTATCTCTCCTGGCCTTTCTGACTCTAATTTTCTTTGTGCTTTTTATATTGCAGCAACTTATCAACTATAAAAAGAAAGTAAATATCTGTGTAGGTAGATTTCATTGTATCTGTGGAGATAGAAGCAGAATTTTAAGGTTAAAAACAAAAACATCAAAATCAAGGTCCATATGAGTTATTTGTTTAGAAACTCAAAAATTCCCATATTCCTAAAAAACACACACACACACACAAATGAAAACAAAGACAATTTAGGATTTCTAGCTACATCTCTAGCTCATAAAATATTTTCAAGTTGCTTTTTGTCCTTATAGGAAAGAGGAAGAGGAAAAGGGGGTAGGAAGCAAGAGGAGAGTATTGTTTATCCTTGCTTTTTGATTACAACTAATGCATGTGTTTTGCTGAAAAAGTAGAATATACTCATAAATTAAAAATACATTTTTATCAGTCTGTAACACTACCACCTGTTCAGTGTATATTCTTATACATAGACACACACAAATACACACAGAGACATCTATAAACATAACTTTTTTTTTTTTTTTTTTTACAAATATATGCGATGTGGGCGCCTGGGTGGCTCAGTTGGTTAAGCGACTGCCTTCGGCTCAGGTCATGATCCCGGAGTCCTGGGATCGAGTCCCACATCGGGCTCCCGGCTCGGCGGGGAGCCTGCCTCTCCCTCTGACCCTATCCCTTCTCATGCTGTTTCTCTCTCTCTCTCTCTCTCAAATAAATAAATAAAATCTTAAAAAAAAAAAAAAAAAAACAAATATATGCGATGTAAGAAAATATTATTGTCTGGTGTTCCTCCAAAATTTATTATAGCTCTCTCTCTCCACATCAGTAATATAGAATTGCATCATATTTTTAATGTTTGCGTAGCATTCAATCACACAGATTTGTGTGGGGATCTAATTCGCACCCAATCTTCGTTTGTTGCTATTTGTGGTATCTTGTACAAATTTATTAACTCTTCTGAGTTTCAGTCACTTCATCTGCTAAAATAGGAGTAACTTTTTTTTTTATGAAGAATAAACATGAAAATTAAATGAGTTCTTGTCAAATGTGTGTAGTTTCCAAACTGTGTTTAGGAGAATGGCAGCGGAAGCTGTTCGGGATATAATAAGTGTTGGTGGATTTAATAAGGTGAAATAAACACGAAAGTCTGCCTATGTGTAAATAAGTGTAACTATAATTGCCTATATTTCACTTTGGGATCGATCAGAACATTTGTTATGCCAATGTGTTTTGGTAATGAGTGCTCCCAAGCTTACTTACCAGAAAATCCTTATGTTTCTTTTTTTCTTTCAAACACTATTGTTGGGATATAATCCACACACCATACAGTTAACCGATTTAAATTCACTGGCTTTTAGTATATTCACAAATGTGCAGCCATCACCACAGTTGATACTGGAACATTTTCATCATCCCGAAAAGAAACCTCAACCCTCAGCCATTACCCCCTCCCCAATATTCTGATCTCACCTGGGAGTCACTCATTTACTTTCTGTCTCAATAGATTTGCTTCTTCTTGACATCTCTTATAAATAGAATTGTGCAATATGTGGACCATGGAATCTTTTGGACACTGAGCACAAGTTAAAGATCATCAAAATAGTGATGGACAGAACACAAACACTGACTTAGGATACCTAATATCTTTGATATCGTCAACATTCAATAAATAATACTTTCCAGTATGTGCTAGAGGCTCAGATTGTTAGGTAATGGCCAGTGGTGGAGGTTCCGAATTATTTCTGCCTCTGCAATATATAAAACAAGGGCTATTTGTAGGTGGGGAGATGTGAGAGGAAGAAGGGATCCAAATTAACCTTTGTTAAGAACTTACTAGGCACATGGCAGGAAGATGGGGACTGGTACCTTCGATGCCACATAGGGTCCCCAAACTTTCATGAGGAGGGAAGGACTCTTTTTTATTTTAAGATTTTATTTATTTATTTATTTGAGATAGAGTGAGAGAGAGCACAAGAGGGCAGGAGGGGCAGAGGTAGAGGGAGAAGCAGGTAGCCCGATGTGGGACTCGATCCCAGGACCCTGGGATCATCACCTGAGCCGAAGGCAGACGCTTAACTGACTGAGCCACCCAGGTGCCCTGGAAGGACTCTTTCAAAAGAGAAGCATTAATGTTCCTTATTACTTGGCCATGCTGGTATATTTAAAGCTTGGATAGGCATAAGGATGTACAATATAGGAAATAGATAAATCTTTATAGTGCACAAATTTGGACTAGCAAAGTCCAGAAATGGACAAACAGTATACATTCTATTGACTGTGAAGAGCTGTCTTCCAAGTGACAGCACCACTGTAAGAATTAATGGCAGTTTGTATGATTCTTTTTCTCTCTGCTTGCCTGGTGTTTGGATATATCACTAGACTGAGAAATGCAAAAGGGAGAGACTGGATAATTACTAATAAAGGTAGATGTGTAATCAATCAGAAGAATAAAATATTAATTGTGATTTTGTCATAATTTGTTCACTGTGCTAGATTAAAATTAATTTACTCAACAAATTATTACCAAATACCTACTATACTATGGCAGGCGCTCTTCTAAGCATTCAGAATATATCCATGAACAAAAGAGACACAGACCTCCACCTTCAAGGAGATTACATTCCTAGAAAGTCATCTTTCCGTTTCTTTCCTTTTTCCTCATTCCACGAACTTTTACATACATCATGTGAACATTATCAAGAGGTTCAAGACAAATCAGGGTTTCTTCACCCTGGTTATGCTTGATAATCATCTCTGAGGCTTTAATACTTGCACATGTCAGGTGCTCTCTCTCGTGATTCTGACTGAGTAGGTGGGGCCTGGTGGATTTAAATGTCTTCATGTTTTTAAAGTTCTTTCAGGAATTCCGTAGTAGTGCGACCACTGGAATAAATATTTACCCATGACTCACCAATGAAATCAGAAAGGAACAAGGCTATTATTTTCTGCATCTATTCCTCCCCAATATCATGGGCATGATATTTCAAGCCCAGCTGGGCTCTTCTATGTCCATATGTAATCAACAAAAGTTGATTAAGTACATACAATGTGTTACATACTCTGTAGGTGATTACATGCTGCTTTAAGTACTGTGTGAGAATATGTTCTTAAACTGACTCAGATTTTGATTTAATAGCTATTAGAAATTCTTAAAAACTTTATATCTGCATTACCAATGTAATTAGTAATGCAGTCTTTTCGAATGAAAGATAAGTATCATTTTTTTATTCTTCATCAGGGTTCCTAAATTTCTGATAAGAATAGGGTGATCATGTCAAAATAATATACCCTCTCTTCCCTGAGTATAGATAGACAATTGTGTCGCATATTGTCTTTGTCCTGTCCAAATCCAGCATTTCTACCCTTCTCTGAGCTTTGGGAAGCTGACTTCTGTGGACTATATCAATGCGTGACCTTGACTTCGGGCATTTGATTGGATTTCGGCAGTTGAGAAGCAAGAACATAAAGGAATAGGGTGTGAGATCGCTCCAGCTACTTTCTGTGGACTCAATTACATTAGCCGTGTCCCTTAAAAGCAGAGGCTCCTATCAAACAGTTCTGAATCTGGGTTCCTGTAACTGTTCATTGCCTTTGCTTGTTGGGCTTAGGTTAGTGACACTTCCTTCGGATTTTACAATCTCATGGAACTTCGTTAGTTTTTTGTAAATAGTCATTTTATTAACCTTTTTCAAAATTACCAATTTAAGTATGCCATCTATTTTATGGCAGTGCTGTGACTGATAACGGCAATTTATATGGCTCTAGACTCCACTAACTTTCACAGAGCACACAAAAGCAGACCAGAGAAAAGACTCTGGAATAGACAGAACTGTCTTTGAACTCTGGGTCTGGCACTCACTAGGTGTGACCTCTGCCATAATACTTAATTATTTTGGAGGCATCAGTTGCTTTGTGAGAGTGAGATAATGATGTACTCTAATACATGGGTTTGTTGTGGCTATTAAAAGAGATAGGGTGGAGGGGTTTAGAGAGGAACAAGGTCATCTCTATGGTGTTTATTGTTTATGATGGGTTATTGGTACATAAGGGTTTTCATTATTACTATTCTCTCTACTTTCGTGTATTTTTGAAATTGCTCCTATATTAAAAAGGAGGCAATATCTTCTTCTTTTTACAAAGCATACTATTGAGTATACTCTAAGAGCTGAGATTGACCAAGCATAGAAAAGTAGTCATTACAAAGCTGTGTCTCAGTCTTTGTGTAACCAGAAGATGTCTGTCAAAGGAGAGATGAATTTATGCTGGAACATATATACTGGAGAGCATAATACCCTACTAGGCTTCTGGATACTACTTGGCATCAATAAGATTAGCGACTCCATGGCAGGTTTTGCTCACCATATAGTGTAGCTCCACTTAAATAGCATGAATAGTGCTATTCATGCTGTTGACAGAGACCCTCTGGGAGTTATGTTGTACTTAGGGGACTATCTTTCCTTCACAATATAAAATTGTCATGAACTGTGTTAATGTTACAGGTCCTGCAAATTTTGCCCATGTAAATCATCATCCTTGATCAACTCCAGGACTTTGGAAAGATTGATTCTAAGTCTGGTCAGCTAAGTACATGACCTTAGAAAAGATGAGCTCATTTGTCCATGTGACCAGCCAGTCTTCGCTCGCTAATTTCTTTTGGTCTTTCACTTGGCTATTCTTTTTCCATTAGGAACTTCCCGTATTACAGATCATTCAAGTAAGCTTCAGAGAATTTAAGTGCCACTTCAAAAGCCCTTCAGCTGGTAAGTGGGGAAGCTAAGAATGCTTCTTCTACCTTAGGTTTTAGTGGAGAATATCCTTAGAAATAAAACTAGTCATTTGACTTGTTTGAGAAGTAGAGATCAGGTGCTTCACAGTTAGGCTCTCTTCAATTTTGGAGTCACTACATTTGCCACCGTCAGATGATCTATTTAATAATAAAAATGATAATGATAATAATAATAGAAGAGTTGTGGATGGCAATATTGAAAGACAACATTGATTTATTTAAAGTATGTCCAAGTATAGAATACTTTCATATTTTCACTGTATTATCAGAATGTTGGGAGAATGGGAAATTCAAATGGCCTGGAATGGATAGTTTCAGTGATGGATAACAAGGAAAGTGCAGCTTTCTTCTTCTCAAGTAAAGTATGGGTCTCTGTATTGTCATTTTTACTGCAAATTACAGCATGAAAAATTAAGCAGAGAATTGCTCATGAGCTACAAGTGATGACTTTTTATTTACATTCAACTTGTTCAACCATGTAGTGATATTTTAGAGTGAAGTCCCTCATATTATCATTAATGTCACTATAATTATGTCATTATTGATAATATTACCATAACATAATTTTATTAGCTGTTTTTCCTTCAGATTCAGTGATGGCCTAGTGTAACAGAGAATAATAGCTCAGTGTAATGACTTTGGAACATAATTTTTGTTAATATGCTTCATTAAAACGTCAAGAATGTGCTGAATACAATGACCTCATTTATTTCCTGAGATTTAAAAACCCACACCTGTATGTTAATTTAGGTTTGTATGCTTTTGAAATGAATTGATATTACTTTTAAAATGGAAAGTCTAAATTCTACCAAACTCAGGGACAGATAATACAAGTCACTGTATCTGCCCCAACCCCTACCACTCTCCATTGACAGCATAATACTGAGAAAAGGGTAATGTGCTACCATAACAGAAAGAGTGCTGAGTGATGACAGAGACTAAAACATATATAGTGTTATGGTATTGCTTGGTTGTATGACTGCAGGCAGTTCCCTTTGCCTTACCAAGGCAACCGGCCATCAGTAGTCCCAGTCTGGTGGACTGAAGGGTGAATTCAGAAGGCATATGCACATGACTCATTTTTTAAATTTGATTCTGAGTGCCTGCATGTGATGTGGATTCTCTTCACTTAATTACATTTCCTACCACTGCTTATTTTCTCTGACCCTTGAAAGCATTTAAGATGTGTGAGCTCTGGATTGCTTCTGGCCCTGAGTCTTTTGCAGCCATTCGAATGCAAGAATTTTAGTTTCCACTGGAGCAACATACATTTCCCACCATTTCTGTGTCTCAACATTAAAGGTCTGAGCCCTCTTTGTTTTCCTCTGTTGGCTTTATTGTGGATTTTTTTCTCAAGGAAGGCCTGCATTCTCTGTGTCATGATACTTATCTAGTTTAGTCTCGCGATGCTACCTGACCACCTTTGCTTTTATGTGATAAATATTGGCATAACATATGTTTTTAGATCATTAATACATTTTGGGGCTGGTGGTCTTCAGATGGGCTCACGTCCATCACATCTTCCACTGCTGTCTCTGTTACGTAGGTATTACGTCATCACAGGCACATTTTTAGACACTCCTACAACAGGCAGATATTTTCACAAAAATATCGGATTTTGTTGATTTTAGTCTTATGCTTCAGCTGACCCACAGTTATCTCCAGGAACTATTCTTCACAACAGCTCATGTTCATGCATGTGCTTCCTCTCCACGGAGCCCCCCAGTACACACATACTAATTATATAGGGGCTTCATTTACACAATGATTATTATTACTAATCCCATATTGTATAATGACCACACCCTAGGTAAGTAGTAGGTACGCTGTACCTTTGTCTCTGATACCCTTCCTGCCCTTCTCCATAATTCCAAAGCCCTCTTTTCTCATGCTCACATAAATAACATTTCCATCACAGCCTTTCATAGTCCTGTCTTGAAAATTGTGTGTATTTGAAAATCCCTTGCATATAGAATGATACTTGTAACACAGAGACAGTTTAAAAGGTAATTATAAAGTGTGAAGGCTAACTGGAACCCACTCATGTGTCTACCACCTATGTTAAGAGATATTATTCATTGCATGTAAACTCTCTTTGCACATCATCCTGCCTCTGGAATAGAGACCATCAATAGCCTGACCCCTTCTTGAGAAACAGTCTCCTGCTGTTATTTATAGTTTGACCATGTATGGATACATCCTTAAAAATAACTTAATTTTGCCTCTTTTAAAATTGTATGTAGCTGGAATCATTCTGTATATATTATTTTGTGGTCTGCTTCTGGTTTTGAATACTTTTTGTGAGATGCACTGATGTTAAAGCATATAGTTATAGTGCATTCATTTTAATTACTATATAGTATCCTATAGCATGGACACATCACGTTGTTTTTTATTTTGTTTTGTTCTGCATTTATCAGGTCTATTCATGATGGACATTTAGGTTGTCCAATTTTGGTTTATTACAAACAGTGCTTCTATGAACATACTTGTATGTTTCTCCTTGTATAGTTTTGCAAGAGTACTTCTCACAGATATCCTGAGAGAGGTACTATTGCATCCTAGAGTATGTATGCCTTACATTTTCCCAGATTATGAAAAATTAAATCTATAAAACTCTTTTTGCTCTATATCTTTGACACTTAGTAGATGCAGACATTAACATTGTTGCTAAACTAGCCAGGGTGTGAGGATATTTAATTGTGGTTTCAGTTTGCATTTTTCTGAATATTAATGAGGCTACACATATAAGAACCATTCCCAATCATCCAGCTGGGACATCTCCTCTTCCTTGGAACTTTGGCAACACATATTCAACATGATGCTGTTACAGGGTTTTCTTCTTCTATCTTATATTGTACTTATTTGTATTCAAAATGTATGATTCCTGAGAACAGAATGCAGTTTTGACTCCTGTTGGTATCCTATGCAGTCTTTTTTTTTAATTCTTATGTTAATTCCCATACATTACATCATTAGTTTTAGATGTAGTGTTCCATGATTCATTGTTTGAGCATAACACCCAGTGCTCCATGCAGAATGTGCCCTCCGCAATACCCATTACCAGGCTAACCCATCCTCCCAACCCCTCCGCTCTAGAACCCTCAGTTTGTTTTGCAGAGTCCGTCGTCTCTCATGGTTCGTCTACCCCTCCGATTTCCCCCGCTTCATTCTTCCCCTCCTGCTACCTTCTTCTTCTTCTTCTTTTTTTGTTTTTTTTTTAACATATATTGCATTATTTGTTTCAGAGGTACAGATCTGAGATCCAGCGTCTTACATAATTCACAGCGCTTACCAGAACACATACCCTCCCCAGTGTCTATCACCCAGTCACCCCATTCCTCCCACCCCACGCCCCACTCCAGCAATCCTCAGTTTGTTTCCTGAGATTAAGAATTCCTCATATCAGTGAGGTCATATGATACATGTCTTTCTCTGTTTGACTTATTCAGCTCAACATAATACCCTCCAGTTCCATCCACGTCGTTGCAAATGGCAAGATCTCATTCCTTTTGATGGCTGCATAATATTCCATTGTATATATATACACCACATCTTCTTTACCCATTCATCTGTTGATGGACATCTTGGCTCTTTCCACAGTTTGGCTATTGTGGACATTGCTGCTATAAACATCGGGGTGCACGTACCCTTTCGGATCCCTACTTTTGTATCTTTGGGGTAAATACCCAGTAGTGCAATTGCTGGATCATATGGTAGCTCTATTTTCAACTTTTTGAGGAACCTCCATACTGTTTTCCAGAGTGGCTGCACCAGCATGCATTCCCACCAACACTGTAGGAGGGTTCCCCTTTCTCCGCATTCCCGCCAACATCTATCATTTCCTGACTTGTTAATTTTAGCCATTCTGACTGGTGTGAGGTGGTATCTCATTGAGGTTTTGATTTGGATTTCCCTGATGCCGAGCGATATTGAGCAATTTTTCATGTGTCTGTTGGCCATTTGGATGTCTTCTTTGGAAAAATGTCTGTTCATGTCTTCTGCTCATTTCTTGACTGGATTCTTTGTTCTTTGGGTGTTGAGTTTGATGAGTTCTTTATAGACTTTGGATACTAGCCCTTTATCTGATATGTCATTTGCAAATATCTTCTCCCATTCTGTCGGTTGTCTTTTGGTTTTGTTGACGGTTTCTTTTGCTGTGCAAAAGCTTTTTATCTTGATGAAGTCCCAATAGTTCATTTTTGCCCTTGCTTCCCTTGCCTTTGGCGATGTTTCTAGGAAGAAGTTGCTGCGGCTGAGGTCAAAGAGGTTGCTGCCTGTGTTCTCCTTTAGGATTTGGATGGACTCCTGTCTCATGTTGAGGTCTTTCAACCATTTGGAGTCTATTTTTGTGTGTGGTGTAAGGAAATGGTCCAGTTTCATTCTTCTGCATGTGGCTATCCAATTTTCCCAACACCATTTGTTGAAGAGACTGTCTTTGTTCCATTGGACATTCTTTCCTGCTTTGTCGAAGATGAGTTGACCATAGAGTTGAGGGTCCATTTCTGGGCTCTCTATTCTGTTCCCTTGATCTATGTGTCTGTTTTTGTGCCAGTACCATACTGTCTTGATGATGACAGCTTTGTAATAGAGCTGGAAGTCTGGAATTGTGATGCCGCCGGCTTTGCTTTTCTTTTTCAACATTCCTCTGGCTATGCGGGGTCTTTTCTGGTTCCATACAAATTTTACGATTATTTGTTCCATTTCTTTGAAAAAAGGGGGGGATATTTTGATGGGGATTGCATTGAATGTGTAGATTGCTCTAGGTAGCATTCACATCTTCACAATATTTGTTCTTCCAATCCATGAGCATGTAACGTTTTTCCATTTCTTTGTGTCTTCCTCCATTTCTTTCATGAGTATTTTGTAGTTTTTTGAGTACAGTCCTTTGTCTCTTTGGTTAGATTTATTCCTAGGTATCTTATGGTTTTGGGTGCAATTGTAAATGGGATCGACTCCTTAATTTCTCTTTCTTCTGTCTTGTTTTTGGTGTATAGGAATGTCACTGATTTCTGTGCATTGATTTTATATCCTGGCACTTTACTGAATTCCTGTATGAGTTCTAGCAGTTTTGGGGTGGAGTCTTTTGGGTTTTCCACATAAAGTATCATATTATCTGCAAAGAGTGAGAGTTTGACTTCTTCTTTGCCAATTTGGATGCCTTTGGTTTCTTTTTGTTGTCTGATTGCTGTGGCTAGGACTTCCAATACTATGTTGAATAGCAGTGGTGATAGTGGACATCCCTGCCGCATTCCTGACCTTAGGGGGAAAGCTCTCAGTTTTTCCCCATTGAGAATGATATTCACTGTAGGTTTTTCATAGATGGCTTTTATGATATTGAGGTATGTTCCCTCAATCCCTATACTCTGAAGAGTTTTCATCAAGAAAGGATGCTATACTTTGTCAAAAGCTTTTTCTGCATCTATTGAGAGGATCATATGATTCTTGTTCTTTCTTTTGTTAATATATTGTATCACATTGATTGATTTGCAGATGTTGAACCAACCTTGCAGCCCAGGGATAAATTCCACTTGCTCGTGGTGAATAATCCTTTGAATGTACTGTTGGATCCTATTGGCTAGTATTTTGGTGAGAATTTTTGCATCCATGTTCATCAGGGATATTGGTCTGTAATTCTCTTTTTTGATGGGGTCTTTGTCTGGTTTTGGGATCAAGGTAATGCTGGCCTCATAAAATGAGTTTGAAAGTTTTCCTTCCATTTCTATTTTTTGGAACAGTTTCAGAAGAATAGGTATTAATTCTTCTTGAAATGTTTGGTAGAATTCCCCTGGGAAGCCATCTGGCCCTGGGCTTTTGTTTTTTGGGGAGATTTTTGATAACTGCTACAATTTCCTTAGTGGTTATAGATCTGTTCAGGTTTTCTATTTCTTCCTGGTTCCGTTTTGGTAGTTGATACATCTCTAGGAATTCATCCATTTCTTCCAGGTTATCGAATTTGCTGGCATAGAGTTGCTCATAATATGTTCTTATAATTGTTTGTATTTCTTTGGTGTTGGTTGTGATCTCTCCTCTTTCATTCATGATTTTGTTGATTTGGGTCATTTCTCTTCTCTTTTTGATAAGTCTGGCCAGGGGTTTATCAATCTTGTTAATTCTTTCAAAGAACCAGCTCCTAGTTTCGTTGATCTGTTCTACTGTTCTTTTAGTTTCTATTTCATTGATTTCTGCTCTGATCTTTATTATTTCTCTTCTCCTGCTGGGTTTAGGCTTTATTTGCTCTTCCTTCTCCAGCTCCTTTAGGTGCAGGGTTAGGTTGTGTACTTGAGACCTTTCTTGTTTCTTGAGAAAGGCTTGTATTGCTATATACTTTCCTCTTAGGACTGCCTTTGCTGCATCCCAAAGATTTTGAACAGTTGTGTTTTCATTTTCATTGGTTTCCATGAATTTTTTTAATTCTTCTTTAATTTCCTGGTTGACCCATTCATTCTTCAGTAGGATGCTCTTTAGCCTCCATGTATTTGAGTTCTTTCCGACTTTCCTCTTGTGATTGAGTTCTAGTTTCAAAGCATTGTGGTCTGAAAATAGGCAGGGAATGATCCCAGTCTTTTGGTACTGCTTGAGACCTGATTTATGACCTAGGATGTGATCTGTTCTGGAGAATGTTCCATGGGCACTAGAGAAGAATGTGTATTCCGTTGCTTTGGGGTGGAATGTTCTGAATCTGTCTGTGAAGTCCATTTGGTCCAGTGTGTCATTTAAAGTCTTTATTTCCTTGTTGATCTTTTGCTTAGACGATCTGTCCATTTCAGTGAGGGGGGTGTTAAAGTCCCCCACTATTATTGTATTGTTGTCGATGTGTTTCTTTGCTTTTGTTATTAATTGCCTTATATAATTGGCTGCTCCCATGTTAGGGGCATAGATATTTACAATTGTTAGATCTTCTTGTTGGATAGACCGTTTAAGTAGGATATAGTGTCCTTCCTCATCTCTTATTACACTCTTTGGTTTAAAATCTAATTTGTCTGATATAAGGATTGCCACCCCAGCTTTCTTTTGGTGTCCATTAGCATGGAAAATGGTTTTCCACCCCCTCACTTTCAATCTGGGCGTGTCTTTGGTTCTAAAATGAGTCTCTTGTAGACAGCATATCGATGGGTCTTGTTTTTTAATCCAGTCTGATAGCCTGTGTCTTTTGATTGGGGGCATTTAGCCCATTTACATTCAGGGTTACTATTGAAAGATAGGAATTTAGTGCCATTGTATTGCCTGTAAGGTGACTGTTATCGTATATTGTCTGTGTTCCTTTCTGGTCTATGTTGCTTTTAGGCTCTCTCTTTGCTTAGAGGACCCCTTTCAAGATTTCCTGTAGGGCTGGTTTCGTGTTTGCCAATTTCTTTACTTTTTGTTTGTCCTGGAAGCTTTTTATCTCTCCTTCAGTTTTCAATGACAGCCTAGCTGGATATAGTATTCTTGGCTGCATATTTTTCTCATTTAGTGCTCTGAATATATCCTGCCAGTCCTTTCTGGCCTGCCAGGTCTCTGTGGATAGGTCTGTTGCCAATCTAATGATTCTACCCTTGTAGGTTACATATCTCTTCTCCCGAGCTGCTTTCAGGATTTTCTCTTTGTCTGTGAGACTCATTAGTTTTACTATTAGATGTCGGGGTGTTGACCTATTTTTATTGATTTTGAGAGGGGTTCTCTGTGCTTCCTGTATTTTCATGCCTGTTTCCTTCCCCAAATTAGGGAAATTCTCTGCTATAATTTGCTCCATTATACCTTCTGCCCCTCTCTCTCTTTCTTCTTCTTCTGGGATCCCAATTATTCTAATGTTTCATGTTATGGTATCGTTTATCTCTCGAATTCTGCCCTCGTGATCCAGTAGTTGTTTTTCTCTCTTTTTCTCAGCTTCTTTATTTTCCACCATTTGGTCTTCTATATTACTGATACTCTCTTTTGCCTCATTTATCCCAGCAGTTAGTGCCCCCATTTTTGATTGGACCTCATTAATAGCCTTTTTGATTTCTACTTGGTTGGATTTTAGTTCTTTTACTTCTCCAGAAAGGGTTTCTCTAATAACTTCCATATTTTTTTCAAGCCCAGCTAGTATCTTTAAAGTGATGATTCTGAACTCTAGATCTGACATCGTACTAATGTTCGTATTGAGTAGGTCCCTGGCAGTTGGTACTACCTCTTGTTCTTTTTGTTGAGGTGACTTTTTCCTTCTTGTCATTTTGTGCAGAGGAAAATAGATTAATGAGAGAACAAAATGCTAGCAGAGTAACCACGTCCCCAGAAAATATACTCTAAACAAATCAGAAAAGACCTGAAACAGTGGGAAAAGAAAGGGAAAGAGAGAAAAAGGAAAAAGAAAAAAAAAAAAAAGAAAAAGAAAAAGATAAAGATAAAAACAAACAAAAACAAACAAAACAAAACAACAACAACAAAAAAAACCAGAATGTGATCAAATATGATCCAGCTGGTATATAGATCAGTACCACACACTAGATTTGGGGTGTATTTTGGTCTTTTGGAAGAAAGTGCCTCCCGAAATTTTAAAGAAAGAAAAACATATATGTACAAAAATAAGGGTTGATATGATGAAGGGATGCAATATGACTGTAAAGATGGAAATTATAAAAAATTTTATAAAAGGAATTGATAAGAAGTTGTTTGAGAAAAGAAAGAAGAGGATTTAAAAAAAGAAAAAAGAAATAGAAAAAAAAGGGAGAGGATGTGATCAGGCAGGGGAATAGAAAACACCATATACTAGAGATTTAGGGTATATTTTAGTCTGTTAGAAGAAAGTATCTCAAAATTTTAAAGAGAGAACAACTTATATATATGTCAAAAATATGGGTAACTACTATGAAGGGATAGAATATGACTCTAAAAATGAAAAATAAAAATGTTTTTTTTTAAAAAAGGGATTGATAAGATGTTGGTTGAAAAAGGGAAAAAGAAAAATTCAAAAAGAAAGAAAAAGAGAAAAAGACAGTTAAAAAAAAATTAACTTTGAAAGACTAAAGAATCATGGTAAAAAAGCCGTGAATTCTATGTGCAGTAGTCCCCTAGTGCTAGAGTTCTGCCGTTCTCATTGATCGGTAAACTTGGTCTTGGCTGGCTGTTCTCGCTGATCTTCTGGGGAGGGGCTTGTTGCCGTGGTTTCCAAATGTCTCTGCCGGAGGCGGAATTGCCCCACCCTTGCCCCCTCCCGGCTAAGTAATCTGCTTGGGTTTGCTCTCCGGGGCTTTTGTTCCCTGCGAGCTTTCCCTACAGCTTTGGAGGCGGAAAGTGAAAATGACGGCCTCCCAATCTCCGCCCCAGAGGAGCTGAGAACTCGGGGCCCCACTCCTCAGTGAGCCCCCAGAGAAAAGCCGTCAGTCACTCCCGTCTCCCTGGTCTCCGGCCGCACTCCGTGCTCGCCCGGCCTGTGACCGCGCGTTTCTATCTCCAGCACCCGACCCCGGGTGGAGTCTCCAAACCCAGCAGATCCCTGCGGTGCACTCCCGTGCGGTTCCTTCCGGGGGAAGAAGGTGAGTCTCCCCGGATCTGCCGCTTGTTGGGTCCCTGCTGGAGGAGCAGTGGCCCGACTGTGCCGCGGATCACGGTTTATGGCCACCCCGAGCTGCGAGCCCGTGCCTGGGCTCTGCCTCTGCAGCTGGCTTCCCTGCTCCGATACCTGGGAGCTCTGCCACACTCAGGCACCCCCGGTCTTTCTGTGACCCCGAGGGTCCTGAGACCACACTGTCCCGGACGGTTCCACCCCCCGCTTAGCCACCAGAGTGACGTCCCTCGGCGGAGCAGACTTTTAAAAGTTCCGATTTTGTGCTCTGTGGTTCTATCACTTGCCAGAAGCGACCGACGGAGGCCCCTCCCCCGCCGTCTATCCTCCCGAATATCGCCTCGGATTCACTTCTCCACCCATCCTACCTTCCAGAAAGTGGTCGCTTTTCTGTTCAGAGAGTTGTTGCTATTCCTTTTTTTGATCTCCTGTTGAGTTTGTAGGTGTTCAGAATGGTTTGATCCCTGTCCAGCTGAATTCCTGAGAGGAGACGAAATCCAGGTCTCCTACTCCTCCGCCATCTTGCTCCGCCCCCCTGAATAAGGCTCCTATGCAGTTTTTTTTTTTTTTTTATGATTTAATTTATTTGAGAGAGAGAATGAGAGAGAGAGCACATGGGGGGGGTGCGGGGGAAAAGCAGACTCCCTGCTGAGCAGGGAGCCCGATGCGGGACTTAATCCTGGGACTCCAGGATCCTGACCTGAGCCGAAGGCAGTCGCCCAACCAACTGAGCCACCCAGGCACCCACTCCTGTGCAGTTTTTAACGCAGGATCTACCAATGGTAAGCTGTCTGTTATTACCTCCTGATGAATTGATGAGTGTCTGAAGCTATGGATTGCAGAGCAGGCAAAGAGTGGGGTTTACAAAACAGGTTTAAAAGTCAGAGAGATTGGGGATGAATACTGATTCTTTCACTTACTAGCTGTCTGATCTGGGGAAATATATTCACTCTGAATAAATACAGTTTTCTTCTCTGTAAATTGGAGGTAACGTTAATGACAGCTTCATAAGATTCCTGCAAAAATTAAATGAGATATTTTATGTAAGTCACATATAAGTCATAACATTGCCTGCTCAATCTCGGGTAGCTGTTGTTGCTTTTGTTCTTCTGATGATGATTATGATATTATTATTCAGATCTTGTTCTGAAGACATTGCCCAGAAGAGGGAGGAGTTTGTGTGTGTTGCTACTCTTTCACTGTCAGAGATCAGTTAAAATATCTTCCTCTTCTCATGAGACAGCCTTCAGTGGAAATGGAAACAAATAGTAGAATGTGTGTAGAAATGGACTGGAGGAAAATTTTGGATCATTCCTATTTTCACTATTCAAAAGTATATGGGAAAGGGGCTGGCAGGGATGAATAAGAAGAGGAAAATGTGCTGGAGGAGGAAGAAGTTGGCTAGATTTTCATCATCCTCTTCTTAGTAGCAGACTTGAGAGCATACTGAGGATGCCACCATTTCAACTTATAAATGCCCAGGGTGAAAAACCCCCAAATGGGATTAAGGAGTGCACTTGTCGTGACGAACGCTGGGTGATATGTGGAATTGTTGAATCACTATATTGTACACCTGAAAACTAATATAATACTGTATGTTAACTACACTGGAATTAAAATGAAAAAAAAAATTTGGTTGGGGGGGAGGCACCTGGGTGGCTCAGTCATTAAGCGTCTGCCTTCGGCTCAGGTCATGATCCCAGGACCCTGGGATCGAGCCCCGTGTCAGGCTCCCTGCTCAGCAGGAAGCCTGCTTCTCCCTCTCCCACTCCCGTGCTTGTGTTCCTTCTCTCGCTGTGTCTCTGTCAGATAAATAAATAAAATCTTTAAAAAAAATTTTTTTTAAACTTCTAGACCACCTCATAAAAGGTAGCTAGTTGCCACATTTTAGAATCCAGTGGGGGAGAAATATCACAAATATGGGATGGTACCTAAAAACACTTTGAAGTCAGAGAAT
This sequence comes from Mirounga angustirostris, assembly GCF_029215605.1. Classification (NCBI taxonomy): domain Eukaryota; kingdom Metazoa; phylum Chordata; class Mammalia; order Carnivora; family Phocidae; genus Mirounga; species Mirounga angustirostris. Next base: position 18,535,254 of record NW_026991725.1, read on the forward strand.
ATGTTGAAGAAAATTAATCAAAACACTCAAATGAATATGCAAAAAATAATTAGGTAGAGCAACGGCAGCGTCAGGAATAGATCTGCATAATTCTAACAGCATTTTAGGGAGAAATGTAAACTAAAGCCTCTAGTGCCTTGTTAAGCCAGTGTCAGTAAAATGTAAGCCTCAGTAAATGAGCTATGTGTTTGCCAGTGATGAAATCATTTCCAACACTCAGAAAGAGGTTAACATTTAGGAATCTGGATTTCAGTGTAAACGTATATTCTTTAAAATATTCCATGGCAGTATTTGCAAAATGTTTTCAGAGTAGTTGCATTTATATCCCTGGTCTCATATAATTTACATGTACTTTTCCATAAAAACAAAAACAAAAACAAACAAAAAAACAATATCTTTTTATTTATTTATTTATTTTTTATTCTTATGTTAATCCCCATACATTACATCATTAGTTTTAGATGTAGTGTTCCATGATTCATTGTGCACAACACCCAGTGCTCCATGTAGAATGTGCCCTCCTCAATACCCACCACCAGGCTAACCCATCCTCCCACCCCCCTCCCCTCTAGAACCCTGTTTGTTTTTCAGAGTCCATCGTCTCTCATGGTTTGTCTACCCCTCCGATTTCCCCCGTTTCATTCTTCCCCTCCCGCTACCTTCTTCTTCTTCTTCTTTTTTCTTAACATATATTGCATTATTTGTTTCAGAGGTACAGATCTGAGATTCAACAGTCTTGCACAATTCACAGCGCTTACCAGAGCACATACCCTCCCCAGTGTCTATCACCCAGTCACCCCATCCCTCCCACCCCACCCCCCACTCCAACAACCCTCAGTTTGATTCCTGCGATTAAGAATTCCTCATATCAGTGAGATCATATGATACATGTCTTTCTCTGTTTGACTTATTTCGCTCAACATAATACCCTCCAGTTCCATCCACGTCATTGCAAATGGCAAGATCTCATTCCTTTTGATGGCTGCATAATATTCCATTGTATATATATACCACCTCTTCTTTATCCATTCATCTGTCGATGGACATCTTGGCTCTTTCCACAGTTTGACTATTGTGGACATTGCTGCTATAAACATCGGGGTGCACGTACCCCTTTGGATCCCTACTTTTGTATCTTTGGGGTAAATACCCAGTAGTGCAATTGCTGGATCATATGGTAGCTCTATTTTCAACCAAAAAACCAATATTTTGATGTGCAAATGTAAATAGCAAATTAGAAGCAGTGGTTTACCCAAACAAACCACTTCAAGACATATCTGTAAAAATAAGAATTTGTAGAGGTAGATCACTTTTCAGCTTAAAATGCTTCAAGGGTTCTCTCATGACTTGCAGAATAAAGTCCAAATGCTTTAACATTAACATGAACTCCTTCTAAGGTGCCCTCTCATTCTTCAACTAAGTTTCCAGTCATTCTGCGTAGACTTCACACGTAAGCTGACTGTAGTTTTGTCTGCTTTCTAGTTGATGCTGTTCCCTCAATTGGGAAAATCTATTCCAAATTTTTTTTATTTGGCTAAATCTTACTTAGTTTTCATGAGTAGACATATGTGTTTCCCTGAAACCTACCTAAAGCATCCAAAGTTAGCTAAGGATGCCCTGCACTCTTAACACACCGTGTAGGCCTTTATCTTTCTACTTACTGCATGGCACTTATGGTAACTGTTTATATGTCTGCCTCTTCCTCAAGTTTCTGTGCTCATCAGGATCAATCACTCTGTTCATCTGTGTAAGCTGTAAGCCTGATGCATAATAATCACATTGTAAATTAAATACTTGTGGCACTGAGTCTTCACAAATCATTCCTAATTCTTACTTGTGGAGTGATTTTTCTCACCATTATCAGAACAGAATGGCTAGATTCAAAATTGGGCATTTTCACAGTAGCACCTTTGCGGTGAGGCATTATAGGTATGTGAATGGGGTTAAGGAAAGGGGTGAGTTCAGCAGGACGCTGAAGAGCGCCCATTGCTAAGAAGGAACTCCTCACTCAGTTGTATTGTTCAAGGAAGTGCTGACTATCAGGGACTCACTTTTGTGCAGAGGTTAGGATGGTTAATGTGGGTACCCAGAAATCTTCCCTGAACATCATATTCCTAGCACAAGCTTGTGGTTATTTTCTCAGCCCTGCCAGTTGGAAAAGGGGAGGAAGCAGGGTTACTATGAATATATGTTCTACCTCTGCTGAAATTGGCTGAGGCCAGCATATGATTGGGATCAAAGAGTCTGGTGAAAGGGTGTGTTCAGGAGACTGGGTTCTTTTATGAGCAGTGTAAGGGTGCAAGGGCAAGAGAAATCAAGCCAAGACGGACAATAAAAAAAAAATGGAGGTTAGTCTACTTTGTAAGCTGAGAAAATTTAAGTCCATGTTATAATACTTCCAGAGCCACTCAGTCTGATATCTTTGCATTTTACAAAACACACTAACAACCATTATCTATTTCGAGCCCAACAATTCTATGAATTAGATTTAAAGACTTTTGAGCTAGATGTGACCTCTGAGTTCACCTGGCTCAGTGCTTTAAAATATATTTGGCTGTGAAAGAATCTTACACAAAAATCTAATATGCAGACATAAGATGCTGTGGCTGAAGCAGGGAAAGAGGGAGGGAGACCTTGTTGCCTACATGCTTCTCCACCACGTCTCCTGAGCCAACTTGGAGGGTTGTGATTCAGAACAGAGACTGAGAACCATGGGTCCAGTAGCACAATCCTGTTGTAAAGAAGTGAAGTGATTCATTCACTGTCCCACAGATAATATACAGCTAAGCCAGCAGTCCTTTTGAGTTGAAATGACTATGAGAAATAGCAATATATTACTAATCATGTTTTATTAGTGAAAAACCTAAACCTTGGTGCAACTATATAACCACCCAAGGTCACGAAGCTAATAGGTTCAAGGAACAGAACTACAACCCAAGTCATCTAAAGTTACATGTCATAGACCTACGTTACCATCAATATTTATAAAGGTATAATGGCAATTATATGACAGTGTAATTCCTAACCGATTGATCAGAATCAGCTGGAGATTTTGTTTTCAACATGTTTATGTTAAGATCCAATCATATTTATAAAAAATCAAACTTTCCAGTATTGGAACTTGGGTATATAATATGTTAGAAACCTCCCGGAGCTATTCAGATGCATCCTCATGATAAGAAGATCCAGTATAGAGGTTTAGTGTCTGCTTCATTAAGAATCCCTAACGGCCAGAGAAGACTTTATGGGGTAGTATGGGAAGATGCTTATAGATTAACAGTGGCCTTCTGGAACACTGTTTTGAGAAGGATTATGAAAATATGTGCAATCTCAGTGATGTCTACCTTGGGCATAGAAATGAAGAGCTGAGGATTACATACCATATTCTCTCTTTTTTTTTTGTAAGATTTTTTAAAGCAATCTCTACACCCAACATGGGGCTCAAACTCACAACCCTGAGATCAAGAGCTGCATGCTCTACCGACTGAGCCAGCCAGGTGCCCCCACACACCATGTTCTTATGCTCCCTCCCTCCTTCTACCCTCAGTTAACAAAATTATAAAATCTATAATTTAATATCTAGTCATTTGGTATGTAGGCAACAAAATAAATATATACCTAACTGGAATCAATCATAATAAACTTGGATCTATTCCTATTCTCAAAAAGAGGGTCTCTCCTTTGCAATGGTAAGGTCTCCAGTGTCAGTCTTTATTTTACAGTATATGCCATAAAGCTTTTTATTCTATTAAATATTAAGTATACAGTAAATTCATAGTTAATTGATTTAAAATTAAATTATTACACACTTAAAGCTATTAGTTAATTACACAAAGTTAAAATATTATAGAACAAATAAAAGTTATTTGACCATCAACCTCAATCCCCCTCCCTTTCCTAGAGATAACCACTGTTATCAGTTGTGTACATTATCCTTCCAGATTTTCCTATGCATTCACGCACCTATGGAAATTCAGTGCTGATGACAAATCTAAAATAAAGATGACTCTCTGTTGGGAATGGTTGTCCGTGGAGAATGCTCATTTTTCACAAGTTCCTCACTCACTGATTTATACTAAAATTCCATTTCTGAGTCTGGGAAACATGCAGAAGCATGTAAGAATAAGATGTCAAGACTGGAGCTCAGTTATAAACTTTGAAGCCTTTGCCTGAGGGTTGGAGGAATCAGAGGCCGCCCTGAGGGACCCCAAGTGCATTGTGCTGTCTTCCAGAGGCAGGCTGCTGGTCTACCTGAGGCTGACAGTGGAGGGTAAAGGCAGGGAGGCAACAGGCTGTGTTTCCCATTTAAGAAATAGAGGAAAAGCGTGGCTTGCTGGGTTTCAGCTTGCTGGTTTTCAGCCCAGACATAAGAACTTTGAAGGATAGCCAGAGTAGAAATTCAAAAGTATTTCTCTTTCAAATGTTGAGAATTCTCCTAGATCCCCACTTTTCTGAGTTTTCTTAAAATGAAGGGTATCAGTAACTTTTGCTGGTTAGCTGAGTGTCTAAGATGAGGGAACAAGAAATAGAATCTTTTTTTGTAAGGCAGAGAAAAACTTTGAGAACATTTGTCCCTGCTCTCCGAACCATCAGGATAAGAAAAGAGAATTAAAGGGATGCCTGGGTGGCTCAGTCGGGTTAAGTGTCTGCCTTCGGCTCAGGTCATGATCCCAGGGTTCTGGGATCGAGTCCCAGCATCAGGCTCCTTGCTCAGTGTGGAGCCTGCTTCTCCCTCTGCCTACCGCTCCCCCTGCTTTTGTGTGCTCTCTTTCTCTCTCTCTCTGACAAATTAAAAAAAAATTTTTTTTTAAACAAAAAAAAAAGAATTTTAAAAACTTGGTGCACTCCATATCCTTTTGGATTATTTTTTTGGTCATGCATGCTTCACATAGTTCATCTCATATTTAATCTTCTATCCTACTCAAACCTATTTTTCAGGGATTGACTGAATGTCAATGGTGATTTTGCACATTTCACAGTCACTTTCATAAAGTGGTAAGTGGAAAAAAATTATATTTTCCATTTTCTGGCAGGTTTTATTTTTTACCCTTCACTTGCAAAAATGTCCAAATCCCCAACTCACACTTTAGAGGTACAAGTTTTGGTTGTAGGTTTATTTTTAAAAATTTACAGATGGAGTTAGTTGCTCATTCTATCCCTTTATTTTCTCTAAAGCAATATAATTTCTGGAGTGTGAATGAGAAAGAACGAAGAGGCCTGCTGCAGGAAAAAAATTCAGTTAAAATTTCTCCTCTTGAGTTTAATTCTGATATTCTACCAATATTAACACAAGCAATGCACAATTATAAAGGTGTGCGCTCTTCTGCTTTCATTTAAAACCTTCTGAAAGAAGAAAGTGCTATTTGATGGTTTACAGACCAGTGGGTCTTTGCTCTGGTGCTCATCAATGACCAATGGAACTTTTTTTTTTTAAAGATTTTATTTATTTATTTGACAGAGAGAGACACAGCAAGAGAGGGAACACAAGCAGGGGGAGTGGGAGAGGGAGAAGCAGGCTTCCTGCAGAGCAGGGAGCCCGATATGGGGCTCGATCCCAGGACCCTGGGATCATGACCTGAGCCGAAGGCAGGCGCTTAACGACTGAGCCACCCAGGCGCCCCCCAATGGAACTTTTAAAACATACAGAGCCAAGCCCCATCTAAAGTTTCTGACTTAGGTGTCTCATGTGTACAACCTTATCCAGGGATTGTAATACATAAATGATCATTGGTTTGTATTATAAGAGATATTGAAAGTGTTAACTACGTTGAGCTGTTCCTAAAAGAAATGTTATTTGATGGAACACATTATTTGATGCTTGGATATTAAGCCTCGTGATCCTTAAACTGAGATACTCTGTGCTTCTTTCCAGTCATTGTAAGCTAGAATATTTATAAGTCAAGGTCCCCTCAAATAAAACGTTTATAATTTTCCTCTGTCAAATATCAACATTTGTGCCAATCAGCTGCTATATTGATTAAGAGAAATCCAGGAACCTAGATGTGTGGCTTCAGTATGCTCTTTAATTGAAATGCTTTCAAGGTGTTTGGGTTATCTGAGAGACATTCAGTGAATCACTAATAATATTCAAAATGGAAAATAAATCTATTTTTCTTTCCTCCCCCTAGAATAATGCCTCTGGATATATAAATGCATCAAGTTGCATAAACATGACAAAGTTATTATAATTATTTTTTTACTTATCTCCTGACTCTTTCTTTATGAATATATTACACTACAGTAATTCTATTTAATAGTAACCTAGCAACAACATGCCTGAAGGAGGTTGCTCTTTCACTGATGATGGAAAGCTTTGCAACAGATAGATATAAGACTCACATTCTCCCTGGGCCAGGAGATCTCATGGGAAAATCTCATTACTCCCTGACCTCAAAAAAAAAAAAAAGGCTAATTATGGAAAATAGCTCAATTTCTCCCTTTTACCCCTTTGTCAATAATTTTGAGACATTTGTGATAAGATCCCTATTTTGAAAATTTAAAAAACAACAATAAGAAATTGTTATAAGATTTATTTTTGTTCATTAAAAACCAGATGCATACTTCAAAATGCAAAAACTGGTATGTGGGTTTTGGTTGCTTTCTTGGGCAGTCTCTTCCTGACTCAAGCTCTGATAGACTTGATTCTTGAAAGTCTGTAATTTTTGAGATTTTGACTTTCTGTCCTAAATCACTGAACTGTATGGCCACACAGGTGCAAATACAGTTATTGTCTTCCATTCCTGAGACAATTTGTGAAGACAGGAGGTTGAATAATTCCTGTATTTATTATTAGTTGGAACATTTTATTGATCTTTATGATGAAAGGTGCAATAAGAAGGTAAAGTGTTATTGAAATAATTCATCTTTTTTTTTTCTTTTGTGGCTTTATTTTTGAGCTTTCATGTTATTCTTCTGGATAAACCAGTGTTGATTTATTTTCTCACAAGATAAACATAACTTGATATCACCTTTAATGTATAGTGCCCCAGGCAGGAAATCATCTCCAGAGAAACTTTGGTATTAGCATACATATGGGGTATGCAAATTCAAAAAATTATTTACACAAAACTTTCTCTAAGGATTTAAAAAAAAGCTTTATACCTATTATCTACTGAGTCTTTAACACAATCCTGGGATATAGGTGGAGAGTCAATATTATTACATTCTTTGTTCCTTCAAAAGGTCCTTTTTATTCTTGAGCTCAGAGAGACTTATTAGTGTTAAGTACTATTAATTGCTTCTAGGTTTTAAGAGGAATTTGTACAACTATGTACGTTCATTTATTACATTATATGCACATCATACATTTCATATGAATACAAGTATGTAACGTAGCATGCAGGTATAAATATGTATCTCATGTGTTCTGTGCATGTGTGTTGATATTTGTTGAAGAATTCTTTTTTGTGCTTACTTAGACATCATATTAACATTTGCATTACCTCTAGACCTTTGAGTGGTCTAAAAGAATTACATAATATTTAATGCAGGGCATTTGAAAAGCAAAGAAACTACTCATTTTAGTTTAGTTTAAGAAAGGGAATATGAATCCAAATCGTAGGGTAAAGCAAATACTGACTGTAGGTTCAAAGGCTCTTTTGAATGTGGACATGCTTGCCAACGAGATAGATGGTGGTTTGTAGCAGTCAACAGCCAGTTTTGGGTTTTTGGTCACTTGAAAGGATTCTTTTTTCTCCTTCCCAAAAGAGGGCTAGAGTGGAAGGTTTGGGACTCAGGGTGTTATCTGAAAGGGGCAGAAATTATATCAACTATAATAGCCATAGTTCGTGGACACACTCAAAGACCTCTTACCTGTGAAAAAAGAGACAGCTGGTTACTGGTTTCTCTTACACAGCCTGTTACATCAAAAGTGGAGGCTTGGGACACCTGGATGGCTCAGTTGGTTAAACATCTGCCTTCGGCTGGGATCCAGCCAGGCATTGGACTCTCTGCTCAGTGGGGAGTCTGCTTCTCCCTCTCCCTCTGCCCCTCCTTCCCACTTGTTCTCTCTCTCTCAAATAAATAAATAAACTCTTAAGAAAAAAAGTCATAGGCTTATCAAAGCATCTGAATGTTTTCCCTGTACTGTTGAGAAGGATGCAAGTATATTTGCATTTATCACTCCTCTTCAACACAGTACTGGTGGTCTTAGCCAGTGCAGTGAGGCAAAGAAAAGAAATTAAAAATCATCCAAAGTAGAAAGGAGGAAATAGAACTATTATACTTACAGTGAACATGATTATGTATGTAGAAAACCCCATTTTTAAAAATCTCCTAGCAGTAATAAGTGAGTTTAGCAAGTTCACAAGATTCAAAATCACATGAAAGTTAATTGTAGTACTATGCACTAGAAATATACAGTTAGAAACAATTTTTTTTAAGATTTTATTTATTTATTTGATAGAGAGAGCAAGAGAGTACAAGCAGGGGGAACAGTAGAGGGAGAGGGAGAAGCAGGCTCCCCGCCAAGCAGGGAGCCGGATGTGGGGCTTGATCCCAGAACCCCGGGATCATGACCCCAGCCGAAGGCAGACGCTTAACCATCTGAGCCACCCAGGCGCCCCTAGAAACATAAATTAAAAGAAAAATTATAATAACCTCCCAAAATGAAATCCTGAGATATATATCTCACAAAATATATACAAAATTTGTATGCTAAAACCTTAAAAATTCTGACGAAAGAAATTTATAAAGGCCTAAATAGAAATACATATAATGTTCATGGATTTGAATAGGTAACATAGTAAAAATGTCATTTCTCTTCAAATTGATCCCTAAATTTAAACAATACTAATAAAAATCCTGGAAGATGATTTTGTGTTCACCAGGTAACTATAAAATTTATATCAGAAGGCAAAATCTATAATAATTTAGAAAGGGAAGAATAGAGTGGGAGGAAACATACTACTAATTCTAAGACTTATTGTAAAGGGCTGAAATAATGAAAGCAGTGTGGTGTTGGCAAAGGTATGAAGACAGAGATTAACGAAAGAGAATAGATGGTCCAGAAACAGATCCAAACAAATATGGATAACTGGTTTTTGACAAAAGTGCAAAAACAAATCAATAAAGAGAGGTTATGCTTTTTAACAAGTGGTGTTGGAACAATTGATCATATGTAAGGAATAAACCTCAAACTAAACCTCATACCTATACAAAAATTAACTCAAAATGGATTATAAATATAAAACATAAAAACATAAAACTCCTAGGAAAAAAAAAAGAAAAAAAAAAGACTTACAAATCGCATATCCATCAAAAGACTCGGATGAAACACACACAAAGGAAAATAAAGCTCAACAATAAGAAAATAATCAACCAAATGGAAAACTAAGAAAAAGACTTGAGCCAACACCTTAGCAAATATAAGATTAGCAAATACACATATGAAAGTATGCTCAGCATTGCTTACCTTCAGGAAATTATGAATTAAAGCCAGGATGAGGAGCACCTGGCTGACTTAGTTGGTAGAGTGTGCAACTGTTGATCTCAGGGTCGTGCATTTGAGCCCCATGTTGGGTGTAGAGATTACTTAAAAAATCACATATTTGGGGGGAAAGGAAAGATGGCAGAGGAGTAGGGGACCCTATTTCAACTGGTCCCTGGAATTGAGCTGGATATCTACCAGGCCACTCTGAGCACCCACGAAACCAGCCTGAGATGTAAGAAGATCAGGATCTCTACAAACAGAATATCGCAGGTGGTTGGTTTCGCAGTAGGACGTGGGGAGCCATGATTCCGTGGGCAGATATTGGAGGATAAACAGCAGCGGGAGAGTGCCTGGCCATGGGGATCCTACACTGCCGGTGAGCGACAGCCTCGTGTGCTGGGGGCGGGGCACAGACACGCAGACTGGTAGTGGCAGGGAAAGGACTTTAGGGCAGCCCCTGGGGCGGATATTCAGAGCGGCGGGGTCGCGCGTGGGAACTGGGGGCAGCTGGCGGTTTTAGAAGCACAAAGGGCAGAAACATGCCCTGACCTAGAGGCAGGACTGGGGGCGCTACGGAGGGGCGCACAACCCAGGACGCTACAGTTTATAGCAGCACAGACAGAAACGGAGACTGTGTGGCCTGGAGAGCTCACTGAAGTACAGACTGCAGTCTCTCTGCTCTGAGGCAGAGGGTTGGAAACGGTCTCTTCTGCTCTGACTCACGGAAGGGATGCAGAAAGCTGCCAGAGTACAAAAGCCCCCAAAACTGATTCCTGTTGAGCCCATCCCCCACCACAAGGGGGCAGGGCAACTCCTCCCAAACAGGGTTGCCTGAGTAACAGCGCCACCCTACTTCTAGGCATCTGTCTTAGAGAAATGAAAATTTACACTCACACATACTGCATATTAATGTTTATTGCAACTCTATTTATAATGCCAGCACTAGGAACAGCCTGATGTCCTTCAATGAGATAATGAGTAAATATATAGGATGATTCTATAAAACGGAACACTATTCAACAATAAAAAGGAATACTGCTCAAGAATGTTTGGGTCAACCAGGAAATCAAAGAACTTAAACAATTCATGGAAACCAATGAGAACAAAAACACATTGGTCCAAAACCTATGGGATACTGCAAAGGCGGTCCTAAGGGGGAAATACATAGCCATCCAACCTCACTCAAAAAAACAGAAAAATCCCAAATTCACCAACTAACTCTACACCTTAAAGAACTAGAGAAAAAGCAACAAACGATGCATAAGCCACACATTAGAAGAGAAATAATTAAGATTAGAGCACAGATCACAAACAATGAATCATGGAACACTTCATCTAAAACTAATGATGTAATGTATGGGAATTAACATAGGAATAAAATTAAAAAAAAAAAAAAAGATTAGAGCACAGATCGATGTATTAGAAACCAGAAACACAGTAGATCAGATCAACAAAACTAAAAGTTGGTTCTTTGAGAGAATTAATAAGATCGATAAACCACTGGGAGACTTACCCAAAAGAAAAGAGAATGGACCCAAATTAATAAAATTATGAATGAAAGGGGAGAGATCACGACTAACACCAAGCAAGTAGGAACAATTATTAGAAATTATTATCAACAACTATATGCTAATAAACTGAGCAATCTGGATGAAATGGAGGCCTTCCTGGAAACCTATAAGCTGCCAAGACTGAAACAGGAAGAAATTGACAACCTGAATAGGCCACTGACCAGTAATGAGATTGAAGCAATGATCAAAAACCTCTCCCAAAACAAGAGTCCAGGGCCTGATGGATTCCCTGGGGAATTCTACCAAACATTCAAAGAAGAAATAATACCTATTCTACTGAAGCTGTTTCAAAAAATAGAAACAGAAGGAAAACTTCCAAACTCATTCTATGAGACCAGCATTACCTTAATCCCCAAACCAGGCAAAGACCCCATCAAAAAGGAGAATCTCAGACCAATATCCCTGATGAGTATGGATTCCAAAATCCTCCACAAAATCCTATCTAATAGGATCCAACAATACATTAAAAGGATCATCCACCACGACCAAGTGGGATTTATCCCTGGAATGCAATGGTGGTTCAACATTCACAAATCAATCAATGTGATAGAACACATTAATAAAAGGAGGGAGAAGAACCATATGGTCCTCTCAATTGATGCAGAAAAAGCATTTGACAAAATACAACATCCTTTCCTGATTAAAACTCTTCAGAGTGTAGGGATAGAGGGAACATTCCTCAAGTTCATAAAATCCATGTATGAAAAACCCACATTGAATATCATCCTCAATGGGGAGAACCTGAGAGCCTTTCCCTTAAGATCAGGAACACATCAAGGATGCCCACTCTCGCCACTGTTGTTCAACATAGTACTAGAAGTCCTAGCAACAGCAATCAGACAACAAAAAGAAATAAAAGGTATTTAAATTGGCAAAGAAGAAGTCAAACTCTCTCTTTTTGCAGACGACATGATACTTTATGTGGAAAACCCAAAAGACCCCACCCCCAAATTACTAGAACTCACCCAGCAATTCAGTAATGTGGCAGGATACAAAAGCAATGCACAGAAATCAGTTGCTTTCTTATACACTAACAACGCAACTGTAGAAAGAGAAATTAGAGAAACGATTCCATTTACAATAGCACCGAAACCATAAGATACCTCGGAATAAACCTAACCAAAGAGGTAAAGGATCTGTGCTCTAGGAACTACAGAACATTCATGAAAGAAATTGAAGAAGACACAAAAAGATGGAAAAATATTCCATGCTCATGGATCGGAAGAATAAACATTGTTAAAATGTCTATGCTACCCAGAGCAATCTATACCTTCAACGCCATCCCGATCAAAATTCCAATGACATTTTTCAAAGTGCTGGAACAAACAATCCTAAAATTTGTATGGAATCAGAAAAGACCCCGAATTGCCAAGGAAATGTTGAAAAAGAAAAACAAAGCTGGGGGTATCACGTTGCCCGATTTCAAGCTATATCACAAAGCTGTGATCACCCAGACAGCATGGTACTGGCACAAAAACAGACATATAGACCAATGGAACAGAATAGAGAACCCAGATATGGACCCTCAACTCTATGGTCAAATAATCTTTGACAAAGCAGGAAAAAACATGCAATGGAAAAAAGACAGTCTCTTCAATAAATGGTGCTGGGAAAATTGGACAGCCACATGCAGAAGAATGAAACTCAACCATTTTCTAACACCATTCACAAAGATAAACTCAAAGTGGATGAAAGACCTCATGTGAGACAGGAATCCATCAAAATCCTAGAGGAGAACATAGGCAGTAACCTCTGACATCAGCCACAGCAACTTCTTTCAAGATACATCTCCAAAAGCTAGGGAAACAAAAGCAAAAATGAACTTTTCAGACTTCATCAAGATAAAAATCTTCTGCACAGCAAAGGAAACAGTCAACAAAACAAAGAGGCAACACACAGAATGGGAAAAGATATTTGCAAATGACACTACAGATAAAGGGCTGGTATCCAAGATCTATAAAGAACTTCTCAAACTCAACACCCAAAAAACAAATAAGTCAAAAAGCGGACAGAAGATATGAAAAGACACTTCTCTGAAGAAGACATACAAATGGCTAACAGACACATGAAAAAATGTTCATCATCATTAGCCATCAGGGAAATTCAAATCAAAACTACATTGAGATACCGCCTTACACAGTTAGAATGGCAAAAATGGACAGGGAAAGAAACAACAAATATTGGAGAGGTTGTGGAGAAAGGGGAACCCTCTTACACTGTTGGTGGGAATTCAAGTTGGTACAGCCACTTTGGAAAACAGTGTGGAGATTCCTCAAAAATTTAAAAATAGAGCTCCCCTATGACCCAGCAATTGCACTCCTGGGTATTTACTCCAAAGACACAGATGTAGTGAAAAGAAGGGCCATATGCACCCCAATGTTCATAGCAGCAATGTCCGCAATAGCCAAACTGTGGAAAGAGCCGAGATGCCCTTCAACAGATGAATGGATAAAGAAGATGTGGTCCATATGTACAATGGAATATTACTCAGCCATCAGAAAGGGTGAATACCCAACTTTTACATCAACATGGATGGGACTGGAGGAGATTATGCTAAGTGAAATAAGTCAAGCCGAGAAAGTCAATTATCATATGGTTTCACTTATTTGTGGAACATAAGGAATAGCATGGAGGACACTAGGAGAAGGAAGGGAAAAATGAAGGGGGGGGAATGGGAGGGAGAGACAAACCATGAGAGACCATGGACTCTGAGAAACAAACTGAGGGTTTTAGAGGCGGGGGGGATTGGTTAGCCTGGTGATGGGTATTAAGGAGGGCACATACTGCATAGAGCAGTGGGTGTTATACGAAAACAATGAATCGTGAAACACTGCATCAAAAACTAATGATGTAATGTATGGTGATTAACATAATAAAATAAAATTTAAAAAAATCATATTTTAAAAAAAGCAGGATGAGAAACTATTATACTTCCTATGAGTGGCTAAAATTATAAACAAACAATAAATTCCAGTAAGATGTTGAACAACTGGATCTCTCAGACATTGTAGGAAGAATGCAACATTTTACAGCCACTGTGGAAAATAATGAGACGGTTTCTTTTTTAAAGATTTTATTTATTTATTTGAGAGAGAGAATGAGAGAGAGAGCAGGAGAGGGGGGAGGGTCAGAGGGAGAAGCAGACTCCCTGCCGAGCAGGGAGCCCGATGCGGGACTCGATCCTGGGACTCCAGGATCATGACCTGAGCCGAAGGCAGTCGCTTAACCAACTGAGCCACCCAGGCGCCCCAATGAGACGGTTTCTTATCAATTTAAACATACACTTAGCATATGACCCAGCCACCCTACTTCTAGGCATCTGTCTTAGAGAAATGAAAATTTACACTCACACATACTGCATATTAATGTTTATTGCAACTCTATTTATAATGCCAGCACTAGGAACAGCCTGATGTCCTTCAATGAGATAATGAGTAAATATATAGGATGATTCTATAAAACGGAACACTATTCAACAATAAAAAGGAATGAACTATCGATATATACAAGTTGGATGACTCTTAAACGTATTATGCTGAGTGAAAGAAAACCGGTCTCAAAAGGCTAAATAGGATGTGCTTCCATTTCTATGACATTCTCAAATCAACAAAGTTATAGTGAGGGAGAATATCACTGTTGTCTAGGAGTTGGTTTTAAGGGCAGGGTGTAACTATAGAGAGATAACAAGAAGTTTTGGGGTGATGGAACTGTTTTCTGTCCTATTACGGGCATAGTTACATGTATCTGTACATGTATTACAGTTCACATAACTGTACCTCAGAAGAAAAAGTAAATTATATATGATACTTAAAAAATAAAATCGTATATGATACTTAAAAAATAAAATTAAAAAACTTTGAAACCATCAAAATTCATAGTAGTATTTCTAAAATGTTTCTTTTCTGGTGTTTCACAATATGTGCAAACACTACCAGTATAAAAACAACACAAAACCAAACAGAACAAAATAACAGTGAAAACAAAACAGCAACAACACAGCATCTCCAGGTGAACTGCATCCATCCAAATAATGTATTGTTGGAATTCTGTAATTACAGCATGCCTTATCAATCTTGTATTAAAGTATCCTTCTTTGGGGTTTATTGTCAGAAAACTTGGCTTCATGTAACCACTTGACCTTCTTTTTTTCCTGTTGATATTTTGATGAATAAGTTTTTACTCCAGGAATATATTCAGTGGTTAATTCCGAAACTTTTCTTTGAGTGTTACAGACTACCCATATGCATAGTAACACTTGAATTTTAATGTACTCTCTAAAGATTATCCAAAAGCACTTAATGAATACTCTGGTTCACATAATAAGATATTGCTATTCACACCTCAGGATTTCAGAGTACATACATATTGAATAGGAATTAATATTTATGGGTATTCCCATAATTATTCTAAAACACAGAGAAAGCTATAGAGGTATTATCTGATTATTGACCTAACAAGATCCATCTCCAAATGCATCTACTTCACAAATTTAAGAGCAATGACTTAATTTACAAGAAAGATGCAATTTACAAACTCTTCACATGTCTGATACAACTAAGGCTAAACACTGTGTTTAAAAACATTGGAGTCTTTGAAACTGTGCATAGATTTTAGCCTCAAGATTTATCTCTTTTGCTCATCTGGCTGAAAAGTTTATTGGATTATCTTTTCTTGAGGTGTTAATTTAAAAGAAACCTACCTGAATCTTTCAGAGAAAACTTGGCTGTTTTTTAAAAGCCAAAATCACTGTATTTTTACTAGAAGTACATTTTTGCAAAGGTGTTTTAGAGGACTTCATACAAAATGGTTTATTTCTTCTTTCTTTTAACAGAACAAAGAAATATTGCACTAAATTATTCATTTCTTTTACAAACATCTTTTTTTGGTTTTTGTTGGTTTTGTTTTGTAAAAGCACCTATTGTATACCAAGTCTGAGAAGGGTACTGGGAATACAGTGGTTATATGAGCTGAATTATGTCCCTCCCCACAAAGAGTCCTAACCCCCAGGACCTCAGAATATGACTTTGTGACTGTATTTTGAAGATAGGGTCTTTAAAGGTGAAATTAAGTTAAAATGAAACCTTTACAGTGGGCCCTATCCCAGTATAACTGGTGTTCTTATAGAAAGAGGAGATTGGGACACAAAGATGCACAGGGACAAGACCATGTGAAGATGTGGGAAGAAGGTGGCCATCTACAAGCCAAGCAGAAAGGCCTTAGAAGAATCCAATCTTGTGGACACCTTGACCTGGGACTTCTAGCCTCCATAATTGTGCAGAAATCACATTCTGCTGCTACAGCCACCCAATCTGTGGTACTTTGTTAAGGCAGCCCCCCCCCCCCCGCAAAACTAATACAAGTGGTGGAAAAAATAGATGAAAATATGTCTTATAAATACATCAAGTACGGGAGTAGATACAAAGACATTACACAGGCAAATATTAACATAGATTTTATCTGAGAAATTGGGGTGCTACAACAGAATAAAACAGGGACACTAAACATATTTTTTTAGAAACAGGGCGTCTGGGTGGCTCAGTTGGTTAAGCGACTGCCTTCGGCTCGGGTCATGATCCCAGGGTCCTGGGATCGAGTCCCACATCGGGCTCCCAGCTCAGCGGGGAGTCTGCTTCTCCCTCTGACCCTCTCCTCTCTCATGCTGTTTCTCTCTCGCTCGCTCTCCAATAAATAAATAAATAAAATCTAAAAAAGAGAAACAAGGAGGTGATATTTTAAGGTGAGGTTTATAGGGCATGATAGTCACTAGACTAAATAAAAAAAAGATCGTTCCAGGCAGAGAACACTATATGATCCAACCTCTTGAGACAGAAAGAGCGTGTCCCCCTGAAATAATGGAAAATGATTTTTAAATTATATAATTTAATGTTAATTAAAATGTATTTACTTATGGTTTATATTATATTTTAATCAAACAAAACTCATTTAAATATTTTAAAAATATTTATTTAAGAATGTAGATGGTATTCAGAGTGGAAGAACAATAGGTTGTAGGCAGGGCTAGATCAAGCAGAGAATTTTAAGACTCACTTTTGAATTCTCAGCTTTTTTTTCTTTTCTTTTCTTTTCTTTTTTCTTTTCTTTTCTTTTCTTTTTTTTTAATTGTTTTATTGTTCTGCTGCCGTTCCCTATTCTTATACTCTGAATGTTGTCTAAAACTATCTTCTAGGAGAGAGTAGAAAATTAAAGTGAGACATTTCAAATTTCTTTTGGCTTTAATATTCGGTGACTCTAGGAACTTTTTGTGTCTATTAATCCTTCTATATTGCTTTGAACATTGGATATACACTCAGCAGCAGGACGGGTTAAAAAATATTTGCTGTAAGATTTAAGCCACAGGCTTTTAAATTGTCCTCTCATTGGTACAGTTTGTACATCTGTATGTCTGTCTGTATATTTGGTCACTCACTTACCAAATGTTGATTGACCATCAACTATGTGCTCACTCTCTGCTAGATGCTTAGTGGTTTGTTGACACTATTCCTCCTTTCTTGGTCCTTAGCATCTAGAATGGGAGACAAACATTAAGAAGCCCAATAAATACATACATCATTGCAAATTGTGACGCATGCTTAGTAAGAAACAAAGTGGGTACAGAGACTGGAAAGTTTAAGTAATGAAAGGACAATCTCTTCAAGTCGAGCATTTTCATCCTTAAAGACGAGAATGAAGTACGGACAAACCAGTTATGGGTAGAGGGAATTGCAAAATCAAAGGCCTTGAAATGGGAATGACTTGGGTACTCCAGGAGTTAGAAGGCGGCCAGAATGGTAGGGGTAGGATGTGGCAAGAAGTCACAAAGGAAAGCTTGAAGCACATCATGGCTTGGTAGGATAAGGCCAGGAGTTTGGATTTTATTTAGTGTGCAATGGGGAGCCAATGAATGTTAGCAGGGTAGTTAGTGAATTAAAGAAAAAAATTAGAGGGGCGCCAGGGTGGCTCAGTCGTTACGCGTCTGCCTTCGGCTCAGGGCATGATCCCAGGTCCTGGGATCGAGCCCCACATCAGGCTCCCCGCTCCGTGAGAATTCTGCTTCTCCCTCTCCCACTCTCCTTGCTTGTGTTCCCTCTCTCACTGTCTCTCTGTTAAATAAATAAATAAAATCTTAAAAGAAGAAGAAGAAGAAGAAGAAGAAATTAGAGCAGAAACGTTATGAAATTATTCAGTGATCTAGAACTCAAATTTCTTCTTGTCCTTAATAAGACCGAGTCTTTTAAGATTGTATTGTCTTTTATTTTTCTGAACTTTGACTATAGGTGCATGATTAATTTAATTCTCTGTCCAGGCTGATTTTTACTGACACTACTATATTTCATTCAGTTTAATTTACGGGATTTTAGGGCAGTATTGTATATTGCATGGGAAGAGGGAACATATCCCCTTTCATAGAAATACCTTCAGTAAAAGAATAAAAGTTGAGAGAATGATGGCATGTGTGCATTGTTATCTGAAAAAAATGTACTGACTGACCTCCATCATTCCAACTCTGGTTTTCAAAAAGACTGAACTGAAACCTGGCCATAGTTCAATTAAATTCAACTCTATTTGGGTTTCTTCACCTGATAAGGTAAAGAAAACTTCTTTTAACAGGTAAAATTAAACCAAAAAAGAATAAATCCATTGTGCTGAGGCTTTCTTTTGAAGTTTCAGCAGTGGTATAATTAAAGTAGGATTTCTGTAGAGGGAGAAAGAGGAGCAAATCAGCTATAGGAAGGAGAGTACCTTTAAAAACAGCAAAAAGTATTAAGATTAAAGTTATTTAAGAAACACAAACCTTTACCACATATAAAGAAGTTGACTTCTTTGAGCTTTTTGAAATTTCCTTTCAAAGGCCAGGGGAAGACATTAAAGAAGAAAAATGTAGGATGAAGAATAGGAATAGTTTCAAGGTATTATGATGTTAAACAAAACCTAGAAACTCTTGCAGATAAAACAATGAAAATTCTATCATTTGAGCATTGAAAACAGAACCACACTACATAAGATATTCTATAGGTTGAAACCAATCTTTTCCCCCCAAAAATACTCAATCACAGTCCTATAAATAATTTTTTCCTTTATAAATATACTAGATACTCATTTTGGTAATTTTGGAATTTGTAAAAAGGTAGAAAGAATATAAATAGGCTCGATATTTCTACCACTCAAAGACAATAATGATGACGGGTTCATATTCTTCCAGTCCCTTGCCCGTGTTTAATTGTTTGGTTGGGATTGCATTCCATCTTCAGTGCAGTGTGCTGTCTCCACCTTCAGTTCCCCATAACCCTCCCTATGATCAGAATCTCCTGGTGACTCCATGCCCAAGTTCCACGGTAGTCCATGTAGTAGATTCAAGGCCATCTGTAGAAAAGCATCTCTTCTATGAGGCAGTCAAGTAAACTAGTTACATTTGTTTTACCTAATACTCTTACAACCTTTGCAACATGATAACTTTTTACCATCTACGTATCGATATTATTCACTGTTTTCAGATTTTACACTACCCCTACATTCTTGGAATTAATCCCACTTCATCACGCTTTTTTTTTTTGTTCTGGGTCTATTTTGCTGGATTTTGATTTTTTGAGATCTGGATGAAAACATTTTGCACTGATATTTGTAAAATAGATGGTTTTATGATTTTCTTTATTTTGTATTGCCTTTGTAATTTTCTCTTAATATTAAGGCTTTATAATCTCAGCAAAAATGAATTTGAAAGATTTTTATTTTTAAATGTTCTCAAACAGTTTAAGTAGCTTAAGTTGCTTGGAGGTTTTCTGTCTCTTAAAAACTTAAAAGTGTGTATAGGATAGCTTCTGCCTAGTGAGTTTATTGAAGGCTTTTGGTTGTTTTGATTTTGTTTTTGTTTTTCATTTGCTTTAATGATAACTGGTTATTTTTCATTTCCTAGGTTTTTGGAAATTTTGCTATTCAGAACAAATTTGTATTCAGTTGAAGTATGTATCTCTTCATCTATATACTGTTTATTTGCAAGTGTGTTTTATATTTAGCTATGACATATACAAATACATTTATTTTTGTCTTTCAAAAGCAAATGTGGATTAAGTGTTAACTTATTACTAGTACCACATTTCAACAGGATGAGCTAATTTTTCTTATCCTGTTTTCTCAGAATAGATCTGCATCCTATCTAACATCTGATAAAACCTTTTTTTATTTTCTGAAAATAACAGCGGGTTTGAATTTGCTATATTTTTATAGTACACATTTTTACTTTTCTCTCTTCTCCTCTATCTTTGGTTAACCTATCAAGATGGGTCTTCCATTCCATTTTTGTCTTCCTTGTTCTTCCTGTGCTCTTATTCATAAAACTCAAATAAGAGTATTACAGTAAAATATTTGAAATATTTTCCCTACTAAAAAAGCAACCAGTTGAAAGCTGTGCTTTACATCTTAATATTAGGAACCTTATCATTTTTAGTTTATGGCTGAAGTAAACATATAATGTATCAGATATTGAAGGGGGCAGGTTTCTAACCCAATACCCTGTCAGTGGGTGGCTGGAGACGCTATCTTCATTGATTTGATCCACTGCTACACAAAGTAAGATGGTTATACACCGATAAAATGACCGAGTGACAGATGGAAAATCTATTAGTGAGAACATCAGAGACCAAAATAGTAGTGCCAGCGGTACAAGTGATCCCAATCCTGTAGTCAGATCAGTGCTGGCGAAAATGGAATTTCAAATTTTGCCTCAGCCAGAGTGCTGGGGTTAAGACAAATAGGATATTAATATTCAGAAGTGGGGAAAAGTCAGAACGTATTCCAGCAGCTTAACAGGAGCTGTAGCTTCGTTGGTGCCATTATTAAAGTGAAATAACTCAGCAGGAGGTGCTGGTCACCCATAAGGAAATAAGGCAGAAAGGGCAGGATTGTTAGTAAGGAAAGCCGAGATGTTGAGAGAGAAACTTCTCAGTCTGACAGCTGGATGGTAATCTAACCCCTACCCTTTGCTAGCTGGGTGACTCTGAGCACTACTGAACCCATTTAAATTTGGAATCTGGGAGGCTAGAATTTTGATCCACATCCCTGAATTTCCTTTAAAAGACATCATGTAGGGGCACCTGGGTGGCTCAGTCAGTGAAGCATTGGATTCTTGATTTCAGCTCAGGTCATGACCTCAGTGTCATGAGCTCAAGCTCTGCTTTGGGCTCTGTGCTCAATGCAGAGTCTGCTTGAGATTCTCTTTCTCCCTCTCCTTTTGCCCCTCCACCCCCTCAAAAAAAAGTGATTCAAGAAAGAATTTTTACTGATGAAGCTAAATGCATTCTAAAGAGTATTCTGGATTCTTAGCATGTTAATACAACGTTTGGGGAGTAGACTGATTTCCCAACATAAAGAACATAAAATTTACTATTATGCTATTGAAATAGGGAATAGTGAATAAATGTTTTGTCTGTTTGTTTGAATGAGTGAATAAACAAATGGCTTGTTAAGGTGTACAACTTGTGTGGCCTGAAAAAGCTGTGAGAGCTGACTGATTTGAATATGTTTCCATGATTTGTGTTTCAAAGAGAAGCCAAACCTCAGATGCCCTGATGCTCCTGAGTTTAGGGACTATTCAAAGACAGATGTTTTGCAGTTTTGCTCATAGACATCTTTTCTGGCAGATCTACTCTCGGCATAATGTGTGGGCTGCAGTGAAACAAAGTTTGCAACTATCTAGAATTCTCACAACAATAAAAAACCTTTGCAAATCCAGGATACAGAATTTGGTAGCAGAAATGCGAACTCCCCCCCACCCCCAACACACACTGGGTCTGTGCCTTCTTATAAACCTCACTACCATCTTATTTGCCATGTAAACATTTCCCCATAGCCCCAGAGACTTCCATAGACAAATTTATTAAACTTGTCTTATCCAGAATGTTAATGTTTCTGTAAATCTTCACCATCTGTTGTACCATCTAATTGCAAATGTAGAGTGAACATAATTCATGATTTTATCATAATAAATTTAGATAAGTGATTTAAATGCATTCAAATATTCTTTATTCAAAGCAACGTGGATTTCCAGCCTTCCCGTCCCTCACATGAACTGTTGTGAAGTGCGAGGCTATCCTTTCTCGGTACTCTGTGCCACAAAGGAATTTTCTTGAAAAAAAACAAAAAAAACAAAAAAACTCTTCTCTAGGCCTGCTAAACCACCTCCAAGTGTAACAGGCAGTAAATGAGATGCCATTATTAGGTTAAACCCAAGCTGCCTCCTAAGAAACATGAATAATTGAAATCCTTCACATACATATTTATCTCTTCCTCTCTGCTTGTCAATCACTCATCAGTGGCCACTACTGTGAACATACCTGCCTACAACTCAAATGCATTATATTTGACCTCCACCTCAGCCCCTTTATTTCAATCTGTAAGAGGATTTTACACTGCTCATTTTAAAAATATATCTATAAAATGTCTTATTATCCCTATAAGAAAATCACATTTAAGGTAATTATCAAAATATTTCCATGGTGCTGTTATTAAATCACAAGCTTATATTTTGTACATTTCTGAAGTTTATTGTCTACCTGATTTGATAATTGTATCATTTGACAGGTAGGGTACACATTTAAAATAATAATAAAAAAAGTCGTTTCCATAAGTGAACAGTTCATTGAGAAATAAGTGGACAGATGGTCTAAACCTTTAAACGAAAATCTAGCCATAGCAGTGTAGAGCTACTAAGCCCTTTTGGCATCCAACACAAAATTTCTAAGCCAGATTCAGCTGTTCTCTGAGGCTTTAAGCAGAGTCGGCTTGAGTAGACTGCAAAGTAGGTCATCTGATGTCACAGCGGAATGTACATCGTGAGCCATTTCATCTGGGTGATACTACAGTCATCAGGCTTCTGGCTCCCTGGGCTCTACTCAAACCCTTAGGCCGTTAGCACACCCAAGTAATGATACTCAAGCAGATTACTATCCTGCTTATCCTGTAGAATATGAGCAACGGGAGTTAGGATTGTGCCCTCCTTTCCTGTATTCTCAGAGGCTAGCATGGGGATGACGTGTGGGAGGATGCACAACAAATACTTGTTGGATCGGGGACTTGCACGTGTGGAACACAGTGAATGCATGTTGAATAAATGCCTATGTAGAAAATATCTCTGGTGAGAAAAGAAGGCCCATGTTTTCCAAGGGAGGATCTTTTTTTTATTTGTTTGTTTTGGTTTTACTGTTAAAAACGAAGACAATAGGGGTGCCTGGGTGGCTCAGTCGGTTAAGCGTCTGCCTTCGGCTCGGGTCATGATCCCAGGGTCCTGGGATCGAGCCCCGCATCGGGCTCCCTGCTCCGCGGGAAGCCTGCTTCTCCCTCTCCCACTCCCCCTGCTTGTGTTCTCTCTCTCGCTGTCTCTCTCTCTGTCAAATAAATAAATAAAATCTTTAAAAATAAAAAAGAAATGAAGACAATATTAGCTTGTCTAGTCAGTATATAAAAACTTACCTGTTGAAAAAAAAAAAACTGCTGAAGGAATGGTAGGAAGGAGCATGTTCGAGGGTCACCTTAGAAGGCTGGTGGATTTCTTGCCAATAGCTTCACTTGGGAGGGCATCCCAGTGATGTCCTGGGGTATGCTATCCTTCGCTGTAAGGTGCTGCACAGAGGTAAGGTAAAGGTCACTTCAGGGGCTTGTGATTCTGCCGCACATTGTTTCAACTTTTGACACCCCAGCTGAATGAATCTCTCAGATTTAATTAAATTTTCCTTCAACTTTGAAACCATTCCACTCGAAAAGGCTCCAGGTCAGTTGATTTATCTAGATATTTTCAGATAAATGTATACGGAGAACCCACAGTATCTTTAAATAAATCAGATTAAAAAAAAAAATACTTTAAGTGTAGCAGAAAGAAGCAAGGATAAAACCTTGAAACAAATAGCTCAGATTCAAATGTATGTATAGCTGATTACAGTTCTGATGTATGAACATGGAATCTAGTTATACCCAGGTAATTATTATTCTAATTCTTCCACTAAGTTATTATGTTGCATTTAAATATTTATGCTCATAATAGTTAATATTCATATTTTTGTAGAGAGTTATTAGGAAAAGCAGAAGAAAGTGAAGAACCTGGCTCAGTCTCCTCTCTGAGTGAGTTCTGGAGAATCAGCACCTATATCCTCTAACCCTGAGCCTTTAACTGTGGATAACTCAATCATGGACCAAGTGGCTGGTTCTTAATAAAACTGAGTGCTCCTTGGGGTGCCTGGGTGGCTCAGTCAGTTAAGTGTCTGACCCTTGGTTTCTGCCCAGGTCATGATCTCAGGGTCCTGGGATCAAGCCCCACCTTGGGCTCTGCACTCAGCAAGGAGTTGGCTTGAGATTCTCTCCCTCTACCTCTGCTCCTCCCTACTTACACACATTCTCTGTCAAATAAATAAATAAGTCTTTAAAAAACAAAACAAAACAAAACTGAGTGCTCCTTAACCCACTCTTTTCACATCTAAAGGCTTGGTCCTTTGTATGTTCCTGAGTTGCTGTGCACTGCACCCAGCTATCCTGCATTTACTCTGCTGTAGAAGTTATGAACTATGGAGCTAGAAAGTGATGGAGGTTGTTTCTCCTCTTGCTTTTGACCTTGGGTATAGTGACTGCAATCAGAGTAATCTTTCTAAAATGCAATTCTTCTAATGTTATTCAAGTACTCCTCCAATGGCCCATAAAGAGGTCTACACACACACCTGGGCATTCATCTCTCCACTCCTATAGGCTGCTAGGGAATTAGGTTCTGGTTTTAGGATTTGACCTATTCCTTTATCTTCAAAATATGTGACTTTAATCTTCTTCTTTGTGGATGTGCCATAAACAAAAGTAATAATTATAACACAAAGTCTTAGAAAAAGCCATTTTATTACATTTAAGTAAAAAGTTATTTACTGCAAGAACAGGATATGATGCATAGATTCAGTCATGACTAGGTAGACTTTCTAATATTGCTCTTCATAAGCAGGAAGCCTCCTTTCAGTTTTTGCTGCACATTTGTCATTGATGACATCCAGTATTTTCCAATAATAGATGAAGCGGTAAGCCCAAACCAGTACTTTTCTGCGTTAGCTGCAACCACAGTGGGGAAAAAAGGTATAGAAATGTAAAGAAGGCAGAAATAAGACAACTGTCTGTAGCTTATTGTGAATTTATCACAAGTATCGTTTAAACCTCAAGTAAATTTTTCTATTATGTTATGTTAATCACCATACATTACATCATTAGTTTTTGATGTAGTGTTCCATGATTCATTGTTTGCATATAACACCCAGTGCTCCATGCAGTATGTGCCCTCCTTAATACCCATCACCAGGCTAACCCATCCCCCCACCCCCTCCCCTCTAGAACCCTCAGTTTGTTTCTCAGAGTCCATCGTCTCTCATGGTTCGTCTACCCCTCCGATTTCCCCCCCTTCATTTTTCCCTTCCTACTATCTTCTTTTTTTTTTTTTTTTTTTAACATATAATGTATTATTTGTTTCAGAGGTACAGGTCTGTGATTCAACAGTCTTGCACAATTCACAGCAAGTGAACATACATTATCTTACTACCACAATTAAAATTTTAGAAACAAGAGTGAGGCAATTGAATAATACTATAGGTACATACTATATATATCAATTATATATGTTATAACATATATACATATCTATATACATATAGTACATATATATTGTATGCATTCTATATATATTACATATATACATTACATATATACTTTGCTTTAATAAAATAAGTTTTTATCTACATTGGCTATTGAGTGCTTTAGAAAGTATAGTCTGTTACCTGATGCTGGGTCATGAAATTAATGAAATAGCACCAGCACTTTTTTCATTGAAAAAGAAGAGGGTGGAAATATAAGAGTGCAACACACATAGAAAGGTAAGTGTTGCTTCTTGAAACTTTTGTTTCATAAAGAAGCACACACACACATATATATGTATAAGAATATTATATAAAATGTATTTCTTACTGTGAGGGGTAGTTAAAAATTTGGGGAAGCCTGAGCTATAAAATACAAAAATGGGTAAGCTGATTAAAGACCCCAAATATCTATTTTGCTAAATAACAGGAAGAAAAGAAAGAGATTACAAGTGACACTGACTCTTCCCTCAGATTAAGGCTTAAAGATTTTTAGGATGAGGATTCTTTCCCTCTCAGTCATTGTTTGCATGAAACATATCTAAAATCATCATGGGTATTAACTAAGAACCAAATTCAGAGTTTAATATTCAAGGTTTGTTTCACTAGTGAAAATGCAGTGCTACTTACACTACCCACAAATAGGGATCAATTCTTGTCCCAGGCAACCATCTCTTAAGTGTGTTCCCTCAAGAAGAATCAGGTAATGATGTTAAAATAATCAGGGTAGTCCTACCTCTAATACTGAAGAAAAGACAGCGGCTGAGAAGAGCAGAGGGAGACAGAGCAAGAAGGTCATGTAAAGATAAAAGTGAAGAACAGGAGCAAATTCATTCTCCCCAGACCTTTCCACGTCAGAGAAGCAGCCTGAAGCTCTAATTTACCTTATCAGCTGTGTTGGGATTCCTCCCAGGAAGAATTGCTCTGCCCGGAAGACCTCCTGTTCCAGCCTCATTGAAGGAAGAATACCCTGAGGGACATTGTCCCTCCAAAGGAACCCAGCCTTTCACTCCTGTCTGCGCACAGTTAAAATTCCAATCACAATCACAATGGCTAAAAAATATCTTTGTCCTATAAACCTGGTGCTAATTCTCCTAAAAGAAAATTAACTAGGAGGAGATTCAACCATATCTTTCCTATATTTGTTCTTTGACCCTTAAGTAGATTCACACTTAACTAGCAGTAAATAAGCCATGGTGATTTAATGCACAGTGTAATGAACTTAGATAATATTTTACTATAATTATATATGGTGATACTATACATATACACTATATGTATATGTATATGTATATGACACTATAACACCATTCATATTACAATATAGAAATGTATCGAAGTAACATTTTACATCTTAAGTGCACAATGTTATTGGTCAAATAAACTCAACAAAAAAGCTTAATTAATTAAGAGAAGCACCAACTATGATCTCACCTGAATTTGGAGGTGTTCCCGTAATACAACATTTTCATTGTTTGAGTTTTGTGAATTGATTACTTCCCTGTGGTTAGTTTACTTACCCCAAGTTTTCTACTTCTACTGCTTTTCAGCTGAATAATTTCAAAGAGCAATTATCTTTCATGTATGGGAAATGAAATACCTCTATGATTTTTGGAACTCTAAAATATTTACTGAGCAACTCCCAAGTAGTTGCAGAGATGGAATATATATTTGGGGGAGAAATTTTTTCTCCTTTTTTTTTAAGTCTCTTTTCTTTATACTTCTTACAAAAGCTTTTCTGGCACATGAATGTCGGTTGTTATTATCAAGGGCTGTTCTGGAGGACTTTGAAGATCACTTAAAGACCAATATCTGCTAGAGGAGAATGAGGCTAGGAATTATGGGGAAGCAATTCACAAAGAGTTTGGTGGTCTTTATTTTGAAATTAAAGAAAAAGAGAGAGAGAGAGAGATTCCAAACATAAAAAAAAGAATAAAAAATAAAATAGTTCACAACTATGAACTACCAAGAAATAAAAAAAAGATTATAACATTTTTCCATATTAACTTTAGCTCTCTCATACTCTTTGTGTTTTTATTTGTTTGCTTATTTGTAATAAAACATAAATCCCTCTCCACAATATTTGTTCTCACCCACCATCTTCTCCATGAGTAAACTCTACCATAAGATTGGTGTACTTTCAGACATGCTTTTTTTTTTTTTCTCCTTTCATTGAATAGTTACACAGTTTCCCTGGCCTCAGTGTCCTCCTCTATAAAAATAAGTGTAATAATGTAGGGGCAGCTGGGTGGCTCAGTTGGTTAAGCTTCCCACTCTTGATTTCAGCTCAGGTCATGATCTCAGGGTCATGGGATTGAGCCCTGACTGGGGCTCCGCACTCAGCAAGCAGTCTGCTTCTCTCCCTTTCCCTCTCCCACCTCCATTCACACGTATGTGTGTGCTCTCTCTTTCTCTCAAATAAATAAATAAATCTTAAAAAAAAAGTGTAATAATCTATCTACCTCATAGGGTTATCATGAGAATTAACTACATTATACATATAAATGCTTATAACCGTGCTTGCCACATACTATAAAGTCAAGAAATTTGGTTAGCTATTAAGTTGTTAGCTAGTTACCGATAACAATAGCCACAGATAACATATACTGTTCTTTAAATGTGTTTTAACAGATTAAGTTGAATCGCATTGGAAATGACAATAGTTGACCTTATTTGGTCTATAAAAAGAGCAACTTTATATAATTCAATTATTATATAATGGTTTCAGCTGTATACAGTACCTGCCACCCCCACCCCTTATCCACGGTTTCACTTTCTGCATTTTCAGGTTCCCATGGTCAACCACGGTCAGCATATAGTCAGAAAGTCAATAGTAGACTAACTGCTACATCAGTATGCTGACATCATTCACCTCACATCGTCTCATCTTGTTGGCATTTTATCATTTCATCATCATCAGAAGGGTGAGTACAGTACAATAAGATATTTTGAGAGTGAGACCACATTCCCCTAACTTTTGTTACAGTATAGTGTTATTCTGTTTTACTAATAGTTATTGTTGTTCATCCACCTCTTACTGTGTCTAGTTTGTAAATTAAACTTTATCATAGCTATCCATGTATAGAAAAAAAAAAACATGGTATATATATAGGGTTCAGTACTATCTGTGGTTTCAGGCATTCACTGGGGGACTTGGAACCTATCCCTTGCAGATAAAGGGGGACTGTTGTGTGTATATTACATTGCATATAACCTTTCAAATACGAAATTATTTTTAGTACTATTAATGATTAGATCTGTGTTATTAATATTTACTGCTTGACAGAATTCTATTTTGTCATCATATAGCAATTTATTTAAGCTTTCTCAACTGAGGTTCTGCTACATTTCTTCCACATTCTCATCATTATAAATGGTGTAGTGATGGACATGATTGTATATGCTTCCTTATGTGTGAATTAGTTCATTAAAAGTAACAAAGTAGGATTCTTAGGTTGGATGGTATGCATGTCTTTCAAATTGCTAGGAGTGGTGGAATTACTTGCCAATGTGGTTGAATCGATGTACCTTTTCATTAGGAAACCCCACCTTACCCAAGGTCATAAATATATTCTCTTGCATTTTATGCTAAAAGTTTTAAGTGTTTGTGTATTTATTTTGACTTTCAAACAAGAAGACCATCATAAAGCTTCTTGATTAAGCAAAGCTAATTTTATTATTCCTATATAATTAAAAAAAAAACCATTTTGTCAGAGTCCTAAAATGTGTCTTTGGAAGAGGTCACCAGGAGAGGATGTTTCCAGATGAGAGGTGTAACCTCCATGAAAAAATTAAATGAAAATACTAGAAAAGAAAAACACAGTACAGGGCACCTGAGATATAGATCCAGGATCTGGAAAACAGTGGATTTGTAGGGAGATAGAATTGATTTATATTGGCCAAGTTTTGGAAGGCAGTGACATACATTTTGAGTGTTCTTCATTACTTTATGTAAATACAAATTTCTGTCTGGTATCATATTCCTTCTTTAATATTCTTGGAGAGTAGGTGAGTCGGCAATGAACTCCCTCATTATTTGTTTGTCTGAAAAAGACTTTATTTCCCCTTCATTTAAAAAAAAGATATTTTACTGGATATTAAATTATGGGCTGAGATTTTTCTTTTGGCACTTTAAATATATCACTGCTTTGTCCTTTAGCTTGCATGGTTTCTTAAGAAAAGTCTTGTATAATTCTTACATCTTCATCTGTAATGTCTTCTTTTCATCTGACTTCCTTCAAGAGTTGTCTTTTGTTTAAGCAGTTTGAAAATGAAAATATGACTCATTTATGTGTGTTGAATTTCTTTTCTTTACTTTTCCTTTTTTTTGGATAGAACTCGATGATAATTCTCCCTGCTGGTGTTTCTTGAGCATCTTGGATTTGGTTGCTGTCATTAATTTTGGAAAACAAACTATTATTTCTTCAAATTTATTCTGTCTTCTGTCCCTCTTCTTCAAGGATTGCAATTATGTGAATGGTGGAGAGTTTGATATTATCCCAAACTCTTGGATGCTCTGTACTTGTCTTCTCTTCCTCTACTCCTTTTCTCTCTTTGTTTTTAAGTTTGGATAATTTCTCTTTACCTATCTTCACGTTCCCTAATTATTTCCTTGGCTGTATTAAGTCTACTATTGATAAGCCCATTGAAAGTTTTCTATAGTGTGTTATTTAATTCTGGTGTTTTTATTTTATTTTTTATTGTTTCATTTTATCTGCTGAAATTATCAATTTCATCTAGCATGTTTCCCAGCTTTCTTATTAGGGCTTTTAATACTTTAATTGTAATAATTTTAAATTAGTAGTTGCAACATCTGTCATATGTGGATATGACTTTAATAATTTGTCTCTTGGTTTTATGTTTTTTCTTGCCTTTTGTGTAGGACAGTAGAGACCAAGGTAAATATATTTATAGCTGAAAATAAGCACACCTTTCTTTTTTCTTTTTCTTTTTCCTTTTCTTTCTTTCTTTTTTTTTTTTTTTTTTTTTTGAGAGAGAGTGTGCATGCACATGGGGGGGGGTGGAGGGAGAGAGAGAACCTTAAGCAGGCTCCATGCCCAGGGTGGAGCCCAATCTCATGACTCTGAGATCATGACCTGAGCCAATTTCAAGAGTCAGATGCTTAACAACTGAGCCACCCAGGGCCCTGACCTTTCTTGATGCTTTCTTTGTGTACTGGATTTGAGTTAATCTAATCAGGAGTTGGGTTGAGTTTGAAGTCTGTGGTTTCTATGGTTACTTTCAGTTTACCACAGGCTTCAAAATCCTTTAGGGATACTTTGTGTTTGGAGTGGGAGCTGATTTGCCAGAGGGATTTTTTCTCAATTGCTGCTCCATCCTTAGATTAAGGTCTCCTCTTTGAACCATGCTTTAGACAAGGTATGCCTTTTACAGTGAACTTGTTATTCAACGCTTGTTGGAATTACGGTTGGGAGTGGGAGATGTTCTAGGGCATCTGATTAAGCTTCAGACAATTATTTTATCCTAAATTTCAGGGATGTGGTCTTTCTAGTATTCTTGCCTCTCTCCTAGTTTATCTCTGACAGCAGTACATATCCCTGCCCCTCTGCAGGGTAGAGGACACTTTCTCCCCCTGTTCTCTTCTGGCTACAAAAGATCTTCACCAGTGCCCTAATTATGACCATGTTTGTCACCTTTCCTCACCCTTCACGAGTGAAGGCTTTGTTTCTAGGGGAGAACTTTGTATAAAGCTAACTTTAAATCACAAACTGTTCAGGTTTATGTTTCCAAAGAGGAAGTTTGGTTACTGAAGACTTACTTAAGTCCTAAAAAGGTGTGTCTATTTAGTTAATACACATTTATTGATTAAATTGTAATTTATTTTAGGAAATATTTATGTCCTTCTTGAGCTAAAATGGTATGTAAATAGATGGGGCGCCTGCTTGGCTCAGTCAGTGGAGCTTGCAACTCTTGATCTCAGGGTTATGAGATTGAACCCCGTGATGGGTGTAGGGATTACTTAAATAAAACTTAAAAAAAAATTTTTTTTAATGGTATATAAATAGAAGGAATTGATCTTTGAGTTCAAGTCATCTTTACTGTATGGCCAGATGTCATCTACAGGTTGAATAACAATAGGATCAAATGGATTCATCAGGTTGTGAAGGCCCTGGCAGAGAACTTGGGAAAACTAAGATGTCTTTGTAAATCCTGAAGCATAAATGTAAAGGTCTATTGTTGACCTTGCCAGGAGAAGGCAAGGAGGCATGAATTATCTTGATCTAAAGGGACAATAAAGAAAGCAGAACACCAGTCTATGACTGTAAATTATATAGCCTCATGTGACACCAAATATAAAACTGTATTTGTTTTTGGTACCACAGGGAAGTTGAAAAAAATCTATATCCTTGCCTGTTTCTTAACTTGGATCATAAAAGTATTACAATAGCTGGTACAGATAGAATGTATCTTTATTAGGTTTTCATTTATTGATTTAGTCTCTCTTCATTCTAGTTTTAGAGAGTGTTGTGGGAGAGGAGGTTTGGATGGGTTTCTCTGAACCTTCAGGCGTCCAGCCTCCATAATTCTGCCAATATCCATGGACATTGTAGTGCACAGAGATTCCAGTTCTTTGTGAAGAGCTTCAATTTGGATTGGATTGAGACACAAGAATACCAGTAAGCCAATGTCCAAATTATCTCTGACCTTATTAGGAACAGGAGAATCCTGAAGGATTTCAAGAAAGAGGCTATCAGGAGAACATTGAATCTGGCAATTTGTACATGCCATTCATGTAACTATGAAGTTAGCAGCTATGATGTCACAAAGAAGGAAAGAATATTATCAGTTAAATATATGAGAGTGAGTGTCCAAGGGGCATTAGAGATACCTATCACCTGAGCAGTTTGTTGACTTTGAAGCTAAGGTTATATAAGAACACAACACTTTATGCTTGTGTTGTAATATCTGTGTAAATAAATTAAAAAAAAAAACTTATAAGCTTGTCCTCTAATATTTAGATAAATTTCTTCTTGTAGGCTTAAAGATAAAACAGAAAACTGAGCATTTGATTCCTCCTTAGGTCATCTTTATTGATTGCCTACTTTTTTTTTACTTTTACTTTCTTAGTTATCATTGGACAATTGTATTCTCCCCCATCCCCCAATATCAGTTTTATTCGTGGTATATGCATTGGTATCCTTAGAAGAGATTTCCCGTTAGAATCCTTAATGACTGGGATGAGAACATTTAGTTGTTTTATTTGTAAGGGCATCAGTGTATTCTAGGTCTTATTCTATTTTTGTTCCACAGCCTCATAAAAATATTCAGTGAGCAGAAGATTTGACAAAAGGACTATTTTCCATTTGACTTTTGCTTGCATATTAAATCCTCTATTTTCTGTTAAAGCTTTAAAAAAAAAAAAAAAGAGGAGGAGAGAGCTGTGTTCACATTTGCTTCAGGATCTACTCCTGAGTATTATTATCTAAAGTTGTTAAAGAGCTTATCCTTAATATCTCCAATAGACTTATCCTTTCCTTGCTTGCAGGATTTGACTAGAGTCCATTTTCATCAGAAAGGTTTTGGAGATAGTCATCAAAGACCTTGTTCAACATCTAAAGCTTTTATGAACCCCTCTGATTTGGGGTTAATGCAATTTGTAGCCCTTCAGTGGCCCTCAAAATTTTCCACCTCTGCCCTCCCCGTCTCAATTTATGCATATGAGATTATTTCCGTTATAAACTAATTAATATAGCTCTGGGAGCCCTGTCATAACTGAGTGAGTGAAAAGTGTTTATCTTAATCCAGAGAGCAAATTTTTAAAAAATACAATTCAGCTTATAGGGAAGAAAAGAGGAATAAGGGAACCAAAAATAGATGGAACATATAGAAAACAAATAGCAAGACAGGAGATTGAAATACATCAATGCTTACAGTAAATATAGATAGAGCACTCCAAAAAGAAGTGAATACTGGCAGTCTTGATAAAAGGGCAAGGCCCAGTTCTATAATGTTTGTAAGAGATATACACTTTGAACACAGAGAGCCAGAAATTTGAAAGTAAATGGGAAAAGATATTCCATGCAAATACTAGGCATATGGAAGCTGGTGTACAAGTAGATTTCAGTACAAGGCATATTGTTCAAGATAAAGAGTAATATTTCATGATGAAAAAAGAGTCAGTTCATAACGAAAACATAATTTCTAGAATTTGTATTTGTTTTGTCCTTCATTTCAGCCCATTTTTATTTCAATTCCCTTTATCGTTTCCATAATTCTTTAATCAATAGACACACTTAAGTAGAGTCTCTTTCAGAGTTCTATTCTTCATACGCTTGGGATCCTGAGTCTTTATCCTAAATTTCCATTTTATTTTATTTTTATTTGCTTCCTGCATGCTGATTTCTCACTTCTGATGATCACGATTCTTTATTTCTCAGGGATATTTTCGTCGCTCTGCCTTGCTTAGACAGGTTTGTGCTTGTACTGGCTGAATTAAGACTCTCATTTCGACTTCAGCATCTGACATCTCGGGGATCCGTAGGGATCTTCATTTTCCTCTTTCCTTGAGGTCACTGAAGGTCAAGCCCATAGCTTACCCAGTTTGATAGCCATTTTCCCCCAGTTGCCTCTGTAGTTTCCCTCCTACCATGTTAACTATGAATAAGATCAACTAAATAGAAATATACACACACATATATATATTAGGACTATGTATGTATATATATTATATATATATTTTTTAATCACATTTGCAAAGTCCCTTTTGCCATGGAAGGTAACATGCTCAGAGGTTCTTAGGGATTAGTATGTGGACATCTTTTGGGGGGATGGGGCATTTTTCTGCTTACTGTATCTTTCTTCATAGGTTGTATCACGGTTTATGATTATAGGTTTTTGTGATTATTGAGCATTTATTTGCCTTCTCCTCTAAGTTATAAACTACAGAGGTCATGGTTTTTATGACTATACCCCAGCATTTATTAGCACAGTGTCTGGCTCTTAATAGGTGTTCCGTAGGCTGAATGAATAAATGAATTGTGTCTTAAAGCTAAGATTAGTTTATCCTCAAAGCAATGGATATACTTCTGTTCAGATATTTTTATAATTTCCTACAAAGTGTTATTTAATCACATCAGGATATTTATAATTGACTTTACTTGTTTTAGTCCTGTGTTTACCTACAGTCTAAATTCAACTGATTACATGTGGCAGTATTGATTACCTATTTTGAGGCTTTGTGCTTCTTGCTCTATGCCATGAGCAACATAACTAATTGCCTAATTAAAACTATTCATGCAATATTCTGTATTATAAAGTGGCATCTACTGAAACTATTCTGGCTCCGAAGCTAAACCAAGTGTTCCGTGGTCTGTAAGTTATGTAGTTCAATTGTAGGCACTGAAGAAATTGCTAGCTTGCCAACTATGAACACAAAGTACATTTTTTATATGCCAAATATCTGATTCAGAATCACAGCATTAAATCAAATGTTTGTTGATTTGGTTTAAAACGTGCCAACCTGAACATTTCTGGAATCTAACCTATGTTTCCCACCTTTGTAAAAGGCTCTACTGTATATGCCATCACCCAAAGAAGAAACATGAAAGTCATCTCTGTTTTTCCTTTTCTTCTCGCCCCCGTATCTGATCAATTGCCCGGTCCTCTTGAACATCTCTCACAACATTTCATCCTCTATATCCCTCTGTTTGCTTTATACTCTGATTATCTCTTAGCAGAGTATTGCAATCATTTATGAGCTGGCTTCCTGAATCCTGGAGATGAATCACTGGATACCCTTTCTTTACATAATGTGGCTTGATTTTTTTCCCTTGTTGTGAAAGTGTCATTTGAACGAGAGGAGATTTACTATTTTCAATTAAAAAGACACTTTTAAAACGCAGGAAAACCTTTCAGGCTAGAAGTGGATGCCAGTTTGCAGTGGCCTCAGCTGATTCCTATGCCCTTGAAGAGTACCTCTGTCTTTTTAGTTTATAGTAGGAAACACCAAGCTTTGATGTATAAGTGAGAGAATATGTGTGCCTACACATATGAACTAAGTATTTGAAACAGGATCTTAAAACTACCACGTTTCCTTGACTCTGTTTTTTTCCTTCTGTTTCTCAATAGCACTTCCCAAGTGGGATTTATAAAGTCCAAACTTGATTTTATACAGCCCTTCAATAAAACTCTCCAATGGATTTGGTAAATAATTGAAATTAACACTTTCTCTCTTCTTTTTCTTTTGTGGTATCTAGTATCCTCATGATTTGGTTCCCATTTACCTTTCAAAATCCATCTTCCACTGTTCTTTCCCCTATACATGACATTCTGAGAAAGTGTTAAGTATTTAAAGCTCCCCAGTCCTTTTTTTTTTTTTTGCCTCCTTCTTATCTCATCACATAAAATTTCCTCAGCTTAGAATTCTATTTCTTTTCTTGTTTTATAATGAATGTGTATTTCTCCTTGATATTCTAGCTCAGTTTTGGCTCCTTCTCCAGAAGTCTTCCCAGACAGACACTTCATACATGTGTCCAAACAGTACTGATCATGCTTTCCTTTCTACCAGACTATATCATATAACATGGATCCCACTGTAATCTCTTGAGCATATGAATTCATATCCCTTAGGATTAGGCTGAGTGCCATCCCATTTTGAAAAATACCTTCAGGCAGAGCACTGAGGTATTAGAAGTTATGTGACACTATCTTAGGAGGACCAGGATGTTTCCTAATGGGTTTGAAATTAAAAACATAGAGGGATAATTAATTCAGTCAATAATCTTTATTTCGATACTAATCTAAAAGATTTCTTTAAAGCCTTATATTTTACCGATTGAGTCAGGTCAGCATATAGGAATGTTTCACTGAGATGTAGATATTTTTCTCATCAAAGAGGGAACAGAGTTTTGATACGTGGACCCCACCATGGATGAATATGAAAATTCGATTGTAAAGTGAATGCTTGATGCTAACAAGAGGCTCTCAAACAGAGTGGGAACATCTCCACTCTGAAGCCCTTGTCTACAGTCAAATATTGCATAAAATCCTTAGTGTGTTAGTTTTCTCTAGAAGGATCAATTATTTTCTTGTTTTGGTGCAGGTGGGTTCTCTAGAGCTTTTTCACCCTATGTGTGTAAAGGTATGTATTTCTGTGGAATCAATGTTGGGACCCTCGTTGGCACAGATAACAGCATGAAATTTCTTGTTTTTATTCACATAGAACTTCTGATACAAAAAGTCTTGCTTGTTCAAAAACTAAGCAGTATAATTACCGATCAGGTTTGAAAATCTTTTCACAGGAATATCTCAAATTTTGAAAAGGATTAGAGAAACATCAGTTTTTCGGTTATTGAAATTGGCTTTTTTCTTGGTGTTCAGGCCTAATAACAAGAAAAAAAAATGTATATGTATATTGCCTTAACCACACGAGGTAAATATGTTACAAGAGAAATGAGCCTAAACTTAGAACCAAAAGTCTCATTTTGGATCCCAAACCCTCTTGCAAATGGTCGTGTGATACTATATTGTTCATCTACTGATTCTTAGTTCTCTTGCCTGTAAAGTGGTTGATAATAATGGAATTATTACAAAATTAACTGTATGGTAAAATGCTTTTTAAAAGTTGATGTTCTTCAGTAGTATTAGTTACTGTTGTATCACTGGAATATTCATAAAACGTCAAAAGATTCAAACTGTTAGAGATCGAGGCTGACATACAATATGCATTGTAGTTTGCTAGAATCCATTTGAAGTGTTGAGTATACAGGCCACCCCAATTATTAAATGCTATTATGAGCCTTCTTACAGAGGGTTCTCCTTCATGTTATACTTGCAAATGTGCATTTAGAGGTAATTGAATGTTGCTCCTCCTTTATATAAAGATTTCAAAGTTCTCATAAGTTAGTAACTATAAATTAACTGAGTTGCATTCAAAGATTCTAAAAAAACTGTGCTGGTAGTAGTCAGACCTCCACTGGATTCATGGTAAATCACAGGAGTAAATGTGGTATGTGGGACCTCTTTAATCTGCAAAGAGCTACACAAAAAATTATATGTGTTTGTGTATATGCAGACACGCCTATATTTGGTGAATATGTACAGTAATCATGTTTATATTAACTTATATAATATTAGCTATAAAATATGTTTTTTAGATTGATTTTCAACTAGCAGTGATTCTGTTTTCAGCCATTTATATTCAAAGAAGTATCTCTAAGTAGCTGTTCCACTTGGTTAACCCTGTCAATACAAAACATATGACGAGCTAAGATTTCACTAAGATTTCTCTATAGTGCTTTTGGGGCATGTGACTGAAATGCAAAATGAATGACATACTGAGAAAGATTGACCTCTGTGACTTCAGGAGAGAAAGATTTCAAGCCTCTGGTTTGAAATGCCAGGTATAGAAATAGCTCGGGCATGTGGAGAATGTAAAGACTTAACTTTATAAACATTTGTTCAGTGGCTCAAGTAATATATTTCAAAAACTTAAAATTATTTTTTAAATATTTCATAAAATATTCATAAACGGTTATATGTATGCTGGATTAAGCTAGACTTTTTCTTTGGTGTGATTTGTAAACTTTTCTTGGTCTTGAGTAATTAGTTGTGTTTTTCATCAGATTGTAGATTTTGTGAAAACTTTATTCTGCTCTATAAAAGTTGGCTAAAAAATAATTTTCAGGTCTAGACCACGGGCCTAGAAAAGTCTAATACATGACAGAGTAGTCAGTGGAAGTAGGAGCAGAAGAAAACTTATTCTCACTGAAACTAGAGAAATTATCTTAAATAGGATTTAATGGTAGAATGTAGTTATTTACCATGTGCTAGACACTGGAATACATGGTATCTGTATGCTTTTTTATATTGTTATCACCACAGCTCTGTGAGTTAGTATAATTATTTTCATTTCATAGACGAGAAAAAAAGGAAAATACACGTAATTTATCTAAACTATCATAGATATTAAGTGGCAGTACCACTTTTTGCTATTATCCTTTTTTTCCCAATATTTTTATCCTTGGTTTAGATAAGGTGGCCCGTTATCATAAAAAAAAATCTTGCAAATACAACTCTTTTAATTTTTTTTTTTTCACACTGCTCCAACTGAATGAACCCAGTGGCTTAATTTATTCACTCCTGAATTTGAAAAACTGAACTTCTGAACAAAACAGGGAAGATTTAAATCACTGTCAACAATATTTCCTTGAACCCATGATGTTACCGATTCTGAGATATTCCATTGTTTTGTGTACTGCCAAGAAATATTTTTTTTTAAAAGTCAATTAAACACTGACACATTGTTTTATTGCTATATAATAAAGTATCACATGTGGAGGGACTTAAAAATTACTGTTATTATTATTACTTTTTTTTTTTTTTTAAGTTATTATTCCACAGGTTCATGGGTCAGAAGTCTAAGCGCAGGCTAGGGAAGTCCTCTGCTCAGGGTCTCATCAGGTTGAAATCAAGGCATCCAGGTGCTGTGTCTGGCATCTGCTGCCGCTGCTTTCACAAACTGGATATTGTTTCTGCTGCCCTTTTCTCCAAAACAGAGGTGCTCCCCTGTTCCTTTTGTTCTTTGTGCCACTAGCTCCGGATTCAGTGAACAAAACAGATGCCTCTGATTGCTGACCCTAACTTGTATGTCTATGCCTTTGCTGCAAGGGAGGCTGGAAAAGCTAACAGATGGACTGAGCTCTTTGTTACACACAGTAAAGCACCTGCTGTTTGTTTAAGCAAAAGGGAATTTATTACACGATACTCAGTAGCTCTTAGAATCTTTAGGAGCACCCAAAGTAGGTATGTTGAGTGTTGCATGGCCAGGAAATCAATGGGTTATTGCATTATGAGCTATTTCTAGTGATACACAATTGCTGCTCAGCACAAATCTCCCTCAGGACTGAAAACCAGATGCTCTACCTCAACTTCCCCCCAAAGGTCTACATATATGGCTCTGCTACCAGGCTTATGAAAATATCTGATCACTACGCTGGCCTTCAGTTCTTATGCATCAAGGTCTTACGTGAAGCTATAAGACTTGTAGAGCCTAGGCTCTCTGTCTCATCAGTAGTTGCAAGGAAGTATGGGGCATGTTTTAGTTCCCTAGCTTCTAAAATTGAAGACAATAAACCCATTAGAATGGATGTGGAGTGAACCAATCTACCATATCCATGGCATTTTTAGGTTCATAATGAAAGATGAACTCTGTTTCCCATCAAGACATATGAAGTACAGTGTTTCCTGAACATAG
Source organism: Mirounga angustirostris (assembly GCF_029215605.1). Lineage (NCBI taxonomy): Eukaryota > Metazoa > Chordata > Mammalia > Carnivora > Phocidae > Mirounga > Mirounga angustirostris. The sequence goes on from NW_026991725.1 coordinate 18,575,112, forward strand.
GAATTGGGTTCAAATACTAGGTAGACCCAAAATGATCCAGGTTCAGGGGTGAGGTGAGTGACGTGCTCATCTAGGATGCAAGATTTCAGGGAGTACCAAACAACTCAGTAATCAAGATCAAAAATATTTTAATGTCAGTTTTTTTTTAAAAGCAAACAAAGTTAATGCAGAAAAATCCATAATGAGCTAATGTTCAGTATTTTAAATGAAGGATCATGGCATGTGAGCCCTACTGGAAGTTGAGGCAAAAGGAAAAGTCAGTAATACTGATGCTGCCTTGAATCTTCTACCTGAGGCAAATGCCTTGTTCACCTCACATCTCAGCGCTGAACTGGGACGGTCCCACACTAATTCACTATATTTTTAAAATGGCTGCTAGCAGTCCTATGGTTACCTATCACCAGCTTAGCCACTCCAGTGAAAAATAATTTCACGTTTCTCGCATATATATGTGAATCCAGAGAACATACCAATTGATTCTGGTTGAGTCGTGGCCCCTTTGTGAGCCATGCACTTTGACTAGAGGGATGGGGATACTCTGAGTAACCACCAAGGCTAGTCAGTCTCATCTGGGACATGTGGAGGTTTTGGGGGGGGGGGAGAAATTCCCCAAAGGAACGAGAAGAGAGATGTAAAAGCAGAGTGGGCAGACAAAACTGTAACGTGACTGCTGAGTGTGTCCAGATTGCCGTAAGAATCTCTGTCCTGACCCTTTTACTTCTATGCTTGCCTTCTACTCTCTGCTCTGTATCTAATATACAGGTCAGCCTTCAGTATGCAAACCTGATCATATGTTTCAGCGCAACACCCCTCAATAGCTTCCCATCGTGCTTAGAACAGAACACTGAATCTATGCCTGCGCGACTACACTCTGCATGACCCCGCTCCAGCCTTACTTCGGTTTCAGTTTACCCTCCAAGCCGCCTTCCTTCCTCACTAGGCTCCCACCCCCCTGCCTTCCCAGTGTTCTAGTACCCTGCCTCCTTCTACATTTCAGGAAAGCCTCACATGCTTCTCACCTGGGTAACTACATAGTCTTCACATCTGAGTTTAAATGCCAGCTCTTCAGCGAAGTCTTTCCTGACATGTTAATATAAAATGCCGATATTTTGGGGTGCCTGGTTGGCTCAGTTGTTAAGTGTCCACCTTTGGCTCAGGTCATGATCCCAGGGTCCTGGGATCGAGCCCCGCATCGGGCTCCCTGCTCAGCGGGAAGCCTGCTTCTCCCTCTCCCACTCCCCCTGCTTGTGTTCCCTCTCTAGCTGTCTCTCTCTCTGTCAAATAAATAAATAAAATCTTTAAAAATAAATAAATAAATAAATAAAATGCCAATATTTCTTGCTCGTAGTACATATCATACTTCATAATTGCGTGGATACTTCGGGGGATTATTTTAGGTACACTCCTTCCACCCCCACCTGGAAGATGCTAAGAGCAATGAAAGCAAGTGCATAACTGTTTTACTTCATTCTCTTTCTTGAGTCCCCAGCCCTGTACAGTGTCTGACACAGAGCAGGTGATTCATAGTGCTTTTGTTGAATTAAAATAGGGCCCTGACTACATGTAAAACTGACTTCTTTCTTGATTCCTTCCAAGGTTAATTTTCCATCTTTCCTATAAGTCACCAACATCCTTCCAATAAATTCTCTTTTTGTTTAAGTTAGAGTTGTTCTCTGTTGCTTGTTACCAAAGAAGTGAGCTCTGTACAATCCATAGCAGGAAATGGAGTGGAGGGCAGTCAACAGGGAGGCACTTTTCCTTCTTGGCATTCATTTTGGTCGTTCAGTCTATGGTCCACTTGCTTTGCAAATCCTTTCCTGGAGGATCTCAGTCTGCTGCTTTCCACAAGATGCCAAACTAATCCCAACGGGGAGAAGAAGAATTTCCCGTCTTCAGCCCTCTGCTACCTGGCTCTCCAATCCAAATGAGCTCAGTGCAACTTTCAAAATGTGCCACGTGATCCTGGCCCTCTTGGCATCAATGCGTTCTGCTCCTTCTCTCTGGGAAGACCTTTCCACACTGCAAAGCTCACTCTCTTTTCTCTTTCCACTGATTCACTGTCACTTATCCCTTGAGTCTCAGATGAGGCATCAACTCCTCCAGGAAGACGTCCTTCCCTGCATTAGATGTCCTTCTGTGTGTTCCTATCATCCCTTCTACGTACTCCAATTATAATACTTCCAAAGTATGTAAGAGCCTGTATATTTGTCTTCTTCCACTGTCTGCTGTGGACACTGCATTACATAACTTATATTTCCAATGCCTCAGAGCCTAATACATTGTAAGCATCCAGTAAATATCTATAGACTACACAAAGTAAAAAAAAGAAAGAAAGAAAGAAAAGAAAAGAAAACTTTCAAAAGTCCTTAGTGCCTACTTACCTATTTGGATTCTCATATTCTGCAACACACACACACACACCCTGGACAGTTTGACTTGCCAATATTGGCCAGGCCTATGCTTTCTTCTCCTTGACCCTGCTTCTCCGTGGTCAGCTGCTGATGGAGGAATACTTCCTCATATACTTTACCAGCTGAATAGGTGGGTATTCACAGAGATCCTGACCCCTGCCTAATCCATGCACCCTGTCCGCTATCGTGATGTGGTAAAGACCTACGTGATGGGTTGATCATGAGGATGTGGTGGTGAGAACCTCAGAAGAAAAGATTCTGGTGACAAAGTTTCAGAGGTATTGAAGATGAAAAGCATGAAATGTAGAAAGGCCAGTGAAAGGGGCAGCTGCAGAGCACAGTGATGTTATGCGTGCACCAACCTAATAAAAAAGGTAATAAATGCACAGTTTTCAACCTTTCACCCAGAACATCTTTATGTTCTTGCAAAATCTTCATTAGGAGATTTCTCTGTGTTATGAAACCGCTTCCCGATGTGTCCACTTCAGTTCAGGATCTCACCGAAAGTAATTGAAGATTTGTTAAGATGCCGTTCAACAATGTGCCCCTTATCTGGTTATTTCCTAGCCCTGCACTTATAATAACTTTCTCATAAAATGTATTTATCAAACTCCAGTATTAATTCAAGATTGTTCCATTTATTTTTTATTGAAAAAATGTAATTAAAGGACCTATTGGAAATGCCATTTGTATTAATGAAACTATTAAATATTAATTTTTTAGAAAAATGTCTTTGCTGGTATATTGATGCCAAAGTGGGCTTCACTCTAACACATCTAATATTTCAGAAAATATAGTTCTTTTTTTTTTTAAGGAATGAAAAGTAAGAATATTGGATGAGAAGAATAATCCTGGCATCAAAATATGATTGACAGTATATTTTTTCTTTTTTTTTTTTTTGAGAGAGAGAGCAGGAGTGGGGAGAGCAGAGGGGGAGGGAGAGAGAGAATCTTAAGCAGGGTCCATGCCCAGCACAGAGCCTGGTGCAGGGCTCGATCTCATGACCCTGAGATCATGACCTGAGTCAAAATCAAGAGTTGGATGTCTAACTTACTGAGCCACCCAGGCGCCCTAACAGTATATTTTTTAATAGATGTCATGAGAAGTATTTGAAATCTGTTTCATTTTAGTTTTATTCATTTAAAACATTATATTATTATTTTTTAGTATCTTATTCCCCTAACTTGCCTAAGCTGAATGAAGGTGTATTCTAAGTACAACAAAATGACTGTGGGATCCATGGTCTACATTTCAGACCAAGAAGGGCATTTCTAACTTTCCTCTTGGTCAAAAGAGACTACAGTAAAATAGTTTGTGTTCCCTCTGCTTGTAAACCCTGTATTTTATCACTGGGACCATTTATACATTTTGCAGTATTGAAACCTTCTTAAAATAGTAAAATATGTCAGAACCATGCTAATGTTGTCAAAATACCTTGAAAAAATCTATAGTCTCAGTAAAATACACAATGGGATTTCTCTGTTTTCGAAACCATTTCCATTCCAACTATCTCATGCTGGTAAACAGAGTAAGGATATAAAATATCCTATCTTGTACCATTAATCTTAAAAATAGACTCTGAGTGAATAGCATGCTATTAGCCTTATTTGCTGACAGATGCCAGAGCTGGCCAGCTACTTAAATTGCTTCCAGCTAGTTATCATTCTAGGCCATTTCTCTTTGCTCTCCCAGAGCGTTTCAGAATATATAGCTTTTCTACCAAAAGTGTAATAAATAAGATAGAAACAATGGGAATGGGCAGAATATCCCTTTCAAGTATTTTAAGTCCTAAAGAGTTGATACAGGTTTCTAGATCACTGCCATTTTTCTCCCTTTACCCTGCTCTTGAGCAATGAGAGACAACCTGAAATGTAGGGAGATCCAATATGTCAAAAAAAGGCCTGAATGTTTCCAGGGTTTTCCATGTCTACAGCCTGATTCTTAGCTCCTGTCCTGCTCCTTTCAACTCAGTCAACCACCTTACAACAGCATCACGGCTACAACAGCCACTGAGTTTGGGGTGGAACAGCAATAATATAGATTCTCTAATGTTTCCTCACGGCAAGTTCTGTGAGATGCTATAATGACTACATCCCCGATAAAGTGATCCTACAGTTATGACAGCAGAAACTTCTTTGAGATGTTTCCTGGAAGGAATATAACTTACATTCAAATTCATCACAGCACAACATTTGGCAGAGTGATATTTGATGTGCTTGCTTTGGAAGCTAGTAATGCTATCTTGCCCACCTAAAATGGAACTTGGTAATTTTTACTTTATTTTTTAAGGTTTTTATTTAAATTCAAGTTAGTTAACATACAGTGTAATATTAGTTTCAGGTGTCCAACTTAGTGATTCAACACTTCCATACATCACCTGGTGCTCATCACAACAGGTGCACTCCTTAATCCCCATCACCTGTTTCACCCATCTCCCCCACCTACCCTCTGGTAACTAATAGTTTGCTCTCTATAGTTAAGAGTCTGTTTATAAGCAGGATAATGAAGAACTCTGTGAAGAAATCAGTTGAAATAATTGTGTGTGTGTGTGTGCACGTGCGTGTGTGACAGATGAAACAAAAACATTGGAGACAATAGATATTATAATTAAATCTTGAGAATATACACTACGTTGGGCTCTATTCTTAGCACTTTACATACATACAACTCTTTGGGGTAGATGGCGTGATCATACTTATTTCATAGGGAAAGGAGCAGTGGACTGTAGGGAGCAAACACCATGCCCAGTGCCATCTGATTACTTGCAAAACCGGGGCAGAATTGCTGCTGCTGTCTGATTTCAGTGCTGATGCTTTGTAAGATGTATGTTAGAATACCAAGCTGCACATTGTGCTTATTTCTGAGAGGCTATGTTTTACAGTGGCAAATTATAGCCTTGCAGTTCAGTTCAAAGAGTTTGAATACAAACCACAGCAACAGTCTTTGTAAAAGAATTCCCCAGATTAGGACACTACTACTGGAATGATAGGTCACTCTCCATCTTTTCCTCTGCTACTTCATTTGCTTATGATTCTATGTCCAAGCAGAGACCAGCACTTAGCCAATTTTGAATGAGATGTCTGCTCCTGTTATGTGCCAGACAGTGAGAAGGATCCTCCATTGACAGAGTCAAGTAGCTTAGTTATCACCAAGACTAGTATATAGTGTTTGGTGAGATACTTTTCCAAAAGAAAACCAGGGTATCATTTGAAAGGGAACATGGATGCTAGGTGGTTAAAAACCAACAAAGTGTTCACTACACTGTTCATCTTTCCGCTGCCTATAGCTTTTGCATAAGCTGTCAAAATGTCTAAAATAAAAATGTCCTATCCACCAAGACAAATTCAGATCAAAGTTCATTACTCTTTTGAAACATTGACTGACTAAGCGCAATGTGGTTCCCCAAGTAGCTAATATGCCCTGAGGTTAACGGGCAAAGGAGCAAGGGGATCTATAAATAGTCTCCATCAGCAAGTATTTGTTCTCCAAGGCTTCCAAATTTCTCAACAATGTTCGGCCTTTTTCTGTGGTCTTTTAGTTTTTCTGGCTTAAAGTCTCAGTTAGGTGCTGATATGCCGTGACCACCTCAGCTTAACACTGTTTTAACAAGTACTGATCTTCTGCAGAGCAGGGCCAGCCTGCAGGTAGCTCATAGGCAGTAGAAGCAGCCAGAGAGAGACAGAGACAGAGGTTCCAGGTGAAGGGCACCAAGGAGAGAACCACACTGAAAATGCACAGTGCGCTCCTGAAATCAAAATACTAAATCATGTAATGAATGGCATATCCAAAAATACCAATTTACACACAACACATGTGCCATCTATATTTGTAACATGTCTAGACATAAATAAATTACTATTAATTAATTGTCTACTCATTTATTTTCAAGCACATCCATCCCCTCGGATTGTAAACTCCTACAAAGCCTGCATAAATTGCTATCGTCAGAGAGAAATGAGCATTTTACTTTGATATCAAATTTGCAATGTCAAAATGAAGCGCTTGGGGAAGAAGAGTAAGATGGCGATCAGGAGATGCAACTGGCACGATTTCTGGTGGTGCCTTACGTCTTTCAAAAGAATGTGGCAGTCCTAAGGCTAGCTCAAACTAAACAATAGGAATATAAAGAGAGCAATAAAAATATGTCATATTGGAAAGATAAAGAAATGGTTGAAGGATGACGAGGGAAAAAAAAGAGATGGAGATATGGATACGTAGTTGATATGTAGATAGTACCGTGGAAAAGAAAATGACTCCTTGGCAGAATAAATTCAAACCTGACAGCCTTATAAAATGAGCCACAGAAACATGAGGAGTTGCAAGGAGTAACACTGTATCTAGCAGCTCTGCTTGAATTCCCATTATGTCATTTAAACACCCTGGGCCTGAAAATTTCAGGCATCTTGCTTTTGTGATGATTCTTTTTTGAGAACTCCCTCTAAATGCATGAGCAAGAATATACTCACTTTCCAGGTAATTGTTTTGTTATAGGTTTTCTTTTGGGTGGTTTGCTTTATACCGGGGAGCTTCAATAGGAAGTAGACACATTCATTCAATGACGGTAATGCTTTCTTCTTCATGCACTGAAACAAAATATTCTCCCTTTTGTGATTTGGTATCTCACGAGTTCAGAAGGAGAAGCCAGGAAAGAGTCAAGTTTTAAAGGAGAATTAGGGTGAACATCACTGTCATAGAAAGCAGTGAGTCTAGGTCAATCATAAGTTCAAGTTCATATTTTCGTGGATAGGTGGGAGAGGGCTAGGCTGATGAATAGAAACCAAAACCCACATTGTCAGTGTAAATTGAGAAAAGGCAATAATACAATTTCAAGAAGGCAAACTGTCAAAAGCCTAGGACATCCAAAATGTTAGGGACAGGGAAGTTCTATGCTTTGCGTGCAAATAAGTGAGTTGAGTCCACACTTCAGGTATTTGTAAAATCAGAAAGAGGAGCCAGAAAACAGGACTTTGTTCTCTGATCCAAGGGTAGAGGCTGTCCTTTGGTTTCTGTGCTCTCTGTTGTGCAAAAGTAGGAAAGGTTTATAAATGTATGTTTACAGACAAGAACAGATAAGGACAGACAGAAAGGCCAATAGCTACCAAGAGATTCTGATTATGCAGTAGTAGTTTCTAAACCGAGTGTGTAAACAAAAGTTGAAGACAACAGTGATTACAGAGCTTCTATAGGTAACAAATGCCTGAAGCTAGATGTCGAACAGATGCCCCATCTTAAAGGGGGTAGCTTCTGCTCGTTATGACCAAAAGGGAAGGTGGATCCAATTTCTCAAGGCTTCTGATTTTTCAAGCAAAGGCGATTATTATAAAATTGTCCACATCTATTTTGGAGAATAATTTATCTGCATTTTAGAGTGGTTCAAATATTACTTGTAGTGAGGGTGAAAATATCCATTGCCCAGATAACGTAGAGTCCAGATGAAAAATAAAAATCAATAAGTGGTTGGTCTTAGCAACACAGAACTTTGTCAAAGTTATCACTGATCCCAAAAGACCACAGCCAGAGGCTAAGAGGTCTTGGTATTAATAAAATATGATCCAGAGGAACTAAAAATAAAATAATGCTTAAAATGATTAAGAGACAGAAGCAAAAAAGGTTGCTAAACAATGACATTTGATGAAGTCAACTGCATTTCAAATAATCTAAGTATAATTAGGCATCTAATGGTAAAGCATCAATGTATATATTGACTCCCTGTCAAAATTGTGAGAGTAACACAATCATTATAGGAATGTTTAATATACCACTATTGTTCCGTGACAAGTAAAACAGATACAAATTTTTAAAGGCTATACAGGATTTGAATTACATAATTAATAAAGATGAAATAAAAATTAGATAATAAAGATTGTCTCCCACAAATAGAAAAATATACCTTTTTATTAAATTTTATATACTAACTCTAACATTTGTTCTGTGCCACTCTAAAAAGAAAGAAACAAACAAAAAACTTAGCTCTTGAAAAGGAAGATATTACCCAATCCACATTCTCTGATCAGAATATCATTTAAAAAAAAGAGAAAAAAGGAATTGAAGCTATCAAGCAAACAGATTAAAACTGAACTATCCATTGAAGAGAGGAAAAATACTCTTCTAAGTAACTGCTAACCCCCCAAAAAATACAATTTCAGTATATATAGAAAATATTAAATAAGAGAATTGTGCTTTCCAAAACATTGATTCCCTAAAGCTCCTCTCAGATGTCAATCCATATTTTTAATACTTTCATTATAACAAAAATTACTGTTCAGTTCAGACCTTCAAATACAGAAGAGCAACTCTAGTGAAACTAAAGGAAAATATTAAGAGAAAACATTATTCAAATAAAATATATAAAATAAAATGTAGAATAAAAACTAATCTGATCATTTAAAAATAAAATATGACATCAGCATATCTAATTAGAAATGGGTTGAAAATAAAGAGAAAAAACTAGTGAAAATAAAAAAAGTAAATGTATATACACATCAGATCTCCTATAATTAGCATACTTGTTGGATTTTATGATCAGAAAGTAATGTTTTTAAAGATTTTATTTATTTATTTGAGAGAGAGAGAGCGAGCACAAGTGGGGGGGTGTGGTGGGAGCAGCAGAGGGAGAGGGAGAAGCTGTTGAGTATGGAACCCAATGTAGGACTGGATCCCAGGACCCCTAGATCATGACCTGAGCTGAAGTCAGACACCCATCTGACTGAGTCACCCAGGCAACCCCAGTAATTATTTTGCAAAAAGAAAATGTATCCACTCAAAAAATCACCTTGTGTTCTTTTGTGGTTTTGTGTGTGTGTGTGTTGTGTAGTAAGAACACTTAACATGACATCCTCTTAACACATTTTAAAGTGCACAATAGCGTATTGTTAACTATAGATACTGTGCTAGACAGCAGATCTCTAGAACTTACCTTGCCTAACTGGAACTTTAAACACATCGGGCAAGAATTCCCTGGGTATGTTTGGTACCTTGATTATGTGATAATAGAATGGTGTACATACATGTGCACACTCACCAAGCTGTATACATTAAATGTGTATGCTACTTTGCATATCAATTATACCTCAGTAATGCTTTAAAAATATGAAACCATGGGGGCGCCTGGGTGGCTCAGTCAGTTAAGCATCCAACTCTTGGTTTCAGCTCAGGTCATGATCTCAGGGTCATGAGCTCAAGCCCTGCACGGGGCTCCGCTCTCACGTCTGCTTGAGAATCTCTCCCCCTCCCCTCGCTCATGCTCCGTCACCCTCTGTCCCTCCCTCCACTTGTACTCTCTCTCTCTCTCTATATATATATATGAAATCATAATCATGAAAGACCTAAAAATAATTTTAGAGAATAGGATGGGGAGCTAAGAAGTTGGAAGCCACCCTGAGGTTGAACTATGAATGGGTGATGAGAACATGAAGACAGTACATACAGACTTAGTACCTTGGCTGCAGAATTAGTGCTATTACTAAAAAGAGACATATATGATTGAGGAGATACAGGTTTCCCTCGCTATTTGAAAGTAGTGCATTCCCATGGAAGGTTTTGTAAATTGAAATGACTTAAAGGAAAGAACCAATTACAGGGCACCTGGGTCACTCATTTGGTTAAGCATCTGCCTTCAGCTCAGGTCATGATCCCAGGGTCGTCGGATCGAGCCCCACATCGAGCCCCTGCTTCTCCCTCTCCCTCTTCCTGCCACTCCCCTTGATTGTACTCTCTCTGTGTGTCAAATAAATAAATAAAATCTTAGGGAAAAAAACAATTACCATTAATTTATATGGAAAAATTCTTAGTGTTCCGGTCCCCAAAAAGAACCTCTCTTAGCCTTTTCCTGATACCTTAGGACATGCCTTGCTAATGGATACACAAAATAAATGGAGATTAAACACAGATGCTCACAGACACAGTTGAAAACTATGGCACTTGATGCTGAGAGGCTGAGCATATTCCCGGGGGGAAGGAGCTGGGCGGGGCCGCCGTCGCTGCTCCGGCTGTGAGCTGCTTCCATAATGGCTTGCTGCAAAACAAATGCTGAATGTTATTTTTGCTTTTCACCTTTTTCCATACAAGTGAAAAATCCTCCTTGGGTTTCTTTTGGTTCATGAAAGCAGAAAGACCAGGTAGGTCTTTCATAAAAGCAAAGTGGCATAATGCAAACTTGAAAAGTGGGGGATATGTTGATTTAATATAGAAGAGGCATATGTTTTCTCAGATCAGATATATAGAGGAAGGAAAGTGGTTGATGTTAAGGAAAAGGTAGAGCTGGTAGAAGAGTTTTTGGAGCAGGGTAGATAGGATAATATTCATAGTATGGATGAGAAATGGTTATAGCTGCCTATGAGGTGGAGCCAGGATGGACGGAGAGGCGGCAGTGCCATTGCGTTAAGTGGAGAGAGGGGAGGTGAAGTAAATTGTGGTGGTGACGCAGGGCAGGGAACTGGAAAAGAGAGCTGAGGGGACGTAAATGATCAAAGGGTCAAATGTGCTGTGGTCTAGACTGGATATAGGAAATGGGGTGTGGGCTGGGCGAAGTATAAAAACCGTAGGTTTTCTGTTAAGTCTGAGAATTAAAACAAGCACACGCAAAATGAAGAAAACACTCTCTCCTATAGAAAGTGTCATACTTCCTCAATTTGACATTAAGCCAGCAAGCCCTCAGATTTGGCATGAACTAATCACAAACTTGCTGATGCTCTTTCAGCAAGGCTCCAATGGAGCGGAATGCCAATAAGCAAAATAGCGCCTTTCAATTCCAGCCACTAAGGTTCCAAAATGTCTTTTCCTAGCTTTAGGGAAAACAAGCATCTGATTTCAAGAACCCTTGCTGTAAGAAAATTTAAACTTACAGAACATATAAATTAGAAGACTGGGGCGCCTGGGTGGCTCAGTCGTTAAGCGTCCGCCTTCGGCTCAGGTCATGGTCCCAGGGTCCTGGGATCAAGCCCCACATAGGGCTCCCTGCTCAGCGGGAAGCCTGCTCCTCCCTCTCTCACTCCCCCCTGCTTGTGTCCCCTCTCTCGCTGTGTCTCTCTCTGTCAAATAAATAAAATAAAATCTTAAAAATAAATAAATAAATTAGAAGACTATTACCTAGGTATACATTACAAAAAATAAATAAATAAAACTGAGACCATAAAACAACAACACAATATTTTCTTAGCAAACTTAATCCTCCTGATAGAATGATATACTATTGAGTACCTTTAAGCATTTTTTTTTCAGAAACATATCTGTGATGGATGAGCATAAAAATATGGCAAAATCTGAAATCCTTAAAGTTCTAAAATAGTTCTAGAATGATAAAATTTCAAGGTGGTTTAATAACTTTCAATATTCAGTTAGCTTTTTTTCCCTCTCTCTGAATGCATCAGGGTCTCAACTGCCAGCTATTGGAAAAAACTGTGTGATTTATTGATTTTCATTAATTAGCAACTGTAAAATGATCTGAACCACAGGAATTTACAAATGGCAAGCCATGTAGCAACAAGCAGTAGTTAAAAAGCTCCATCAATTACCTAGTAACCTTAGATGAAACTAAATTAAACCTCAGTTTCCTTATCTGTAAACTGGAGACAATATTACTTACCTAAAGTGCTATGAATTGTTAAGAGAAACAAGATACATAAAATTACTTTTGCAAACTCTAAATCCTTGGACAAATATAGTGTTATTGTATTTTGTAGTTATAATCCATGGGCGAAAGGGCATGCAAAATCACAAACTGACAATTATAAAATCAGAAAGGACTTGTTGGCAGGCAAGGTTATCTAATACATTCACTTGGAAAAATAATAGACTCTTTTAAAAAAAAATTAGCCTTGGCACCCACTGGATGAAAGGGTCACCTTCCTACTTAGTTGATTGAATATTCTGGCACAGGCTGGCTCCCACGTGAGCTTCTTTCTGGGGGGGCTACAGTGACAGAGAATTCTATCACAGGCAGAGTTTAATAATAAAAAACTAAGTCATTTAGGTTTTTATTTACATTAAGCCTTCAGGCCAAACCAAAAATCTCACTACCTGTCAGCAATGTCAAGTTATACAGAGGAAAATATTCTAACTACAATTGCTATTGTTCACACTATCTTGTTATTTTAAAGAGTCATTCTGGCAGGGATTCAGCCAAAAGATAGGAGAAATGAGTCTAAAACAATAACCATAAATAAAACATGAAATCTATAAAATAGAGTGTTTGATGCATATCTGACCTGAATACTGCATCAACCTTGAGCAAAACAGCTGGATCCCAAAGCATCTAGTCATCACATGAAATAGAGGAAGGTAAATTGGGGACAGATTACTATTGTTCCCACTTGCAAATTTTTCATTTATACAATTTCTACAGTGTGAAATTTTTCACAATGTAATTCTGCAAGTCCCAACTAAGTGAATTTTAGAACTTTTCTTCAGGAGAGCTAGTGGGCTGTTAGAGTTGTACCTTTAAAGAAAGAATTCCTATTTTTTTGTTTAGTGCATTGCAGTTTAGATTTTATGTTAAAAAGGTTAAATATCAAAATACAAAATATCATAAATGCAGTTATATATAAAGAGAAACCACTGCTAAGAGTATGTAGATGATTATCATCAACATTTTTGTATGTGTATTTATTTCTGGATCTGTTTTCCTACTTCTCTCCATATGTATGTTATTTCTTTCTCCCTCTCTCTCTCTATAGACTATATATATATATATATATACATATATAAAACCTATATTAATGTGGTTTAAAATGATTTTTAATGACTGCTTAATATTTTATTATATAGATCCATCAAACTTTAGCCAATTATTTCCTTCTGTAAGGCATTCCTTTCTGTATTAATTATTTTAAGTGTTACAAGAAATATTTTTTATATGGGAACAGAGATTTATTTCCCTATGTTAAATTTCCTAGAAACATATATCTTGGGATGAACTCTTTTAGGGCTCTTGATACACAAGCAAAAGTGTAAAATGACTATATAATACAAAGAAAAGGTATTTAAAGCAAACGGAGCCAGGTCACAAGAAAGCAATTTACTCTGGTCGAGACAAGTATGATCAGCTAGATCAGTAAGTCAGGAAGGACATTATCAATATTGGGAGCAGCATCTGGTCTCATAAGGAAGAAACAGAAAGGATTTTTAAATGCTTTTTTCCCATTTGAGATAACTGGAATGTTGAACATGCTATTGTCCAGAAGGTCTGCTTGCTTTCTTTTTTTAAATTTTTTATTGTTATGTTAATCACCATACATTACATCATTAGTTTTTGATGTAGTGTTCCATGATTCATTATTTGTGCATAACACTCAGTGCTCCATGCAGAATGTGCCCTCCCCAATACCCATCACCAGGCTAACCCATCCTCCCACCCCCCTCTCCTCTAGAACCCTCAGTTTGTTTTTCAGAGTCCGTCATCTCCCATGGTTCATCTCCCCCTCTGATTTCCCCCCCTTCATTCTTCCCCTCCAGCTATCTTCTTCTTTTTTTTTTTTTTCCTTAACATATATTGCATTATTTGTTTCACAGGTACAGATCTGTGATTCAAGAGTCTTGCACAATTCACAGCGCTCACCATAGCACATACCCTCCCCAGTGTCTATCACCCAGCCACCCCATCCCTCCCACCCCACCCCCCACTCTAGCAACCCTCAGTTTGTTTCCTGAGATTAAGAATTCCTCATATCAGTGAGGTCATATGATACATGTCTTTCTCTGATTGACTTATTTCGCTCAGCATAACACCCTCCTGTTCCATCCATGTCATTGCAAATGGCAAGATCTCATTCCTTTTGATGGCTGCATAATATTCCACCATATATATATACCACATCCAGAAGGTCTGCTTTCTAAAGAAGGTTTATGTTCATTTTTCTGATACTTCAAGGCAATTTTATGTTTTAGAAATTTTATGTTTTTAGAGTTTGCTCAACGAAACAAATAGAAAAGTCACAAATTTCTCAGAGCAAAGTTTATAGAGTCCAAAGTTATCAATTCTGAATATATAGTTGTCAATTCTGAATATATAATGCCATGCTCATGGCAGGACCTATGACATCCTCAGAAGAAATTACTGAAAAAGAGTTCCATGCAGTAACTGCTTCCAGAGGTTGGGCAGAGGTAAAGGAACCATCCAGGGCTGAGAGACGGCAGGCACTAGCAAGAATGAGACTCATTATGAGTTGGGATGGGAAGGTTCAGAGGAGGAAGCCATGTTCCCAGAGCCCAATTCAGAGCTATGGCTGCTGGAGAGAAGCTGTTGTCTAAAGATGTAGCTTCTGTCAAAGCCGCAGCTCAAAGAGTGGGGTTGGGAAGAACACATGGGAGTGTACCTTGATGTCTCTCTCTTGCCTTCTTATTTCTTGCTTGTCTCTTCTATTGTTGGAATCCAACTGGAAGCTGGAGTGTAGGTAGTATTTATTTGTAGAGTTGAGCTGTCTTGAGCATAGATGGGGCAGAGACGAGTCAGGAAAGGATGGGGGGGGGTGTATATCAGGAAGAGTGTTAATAAAAATAACACGTGGAAAAATAAAAAGGTAATTTATATCAATGCTTCATAAACCTTAATGTACATGCATATTTGAGGATTTGGGTAATGTGCAGATTCTGATTCAGTAAATCTGCAGTAGGCCTGAGAATTGGGCATGTTGACTGATCCCCCAGGGGGTCCTGAGGTTGCTGCTCCTCAGGTTACATTTTGAGAGGTAAAGACTGTACCGTTATCAATGTCACTTCCTCTTAGACATTTTCAATGTAGATTTCAGTAATTTTCCAAGCAGTTACCAAAAATCAGGCGTGGTATGATATGCATTTCATAAAGTATCACATTTGATCTGTGTAAGAATCCCATAAAATGTGGGGATCCTGTCACAGATGCAGGGTTTCTTTTGTTGGGGTGATGGGGAATACACAGTGCAGTCTGTGTCCAGATTCTCAGGAGACTTGCTGGATGGGAGAGGTGTTCACCGCACCTTGGTAACAAAGGCTTAAAGGACCATATTCCCAGATCAAAGGAGAACATCTAGAATAAGGCTTGTAAGAGCCACACAAATATATCCGACTTCTTCTCTTCATCATTAATAATCCACATGTAAGGACAATCAGCAGAGATTTCAGCAGGTGAGGTGGGAGGACCCAAGTTCCTTAAGCAATCTCCATTTACTGTTCTGATAGAAGTTTCCAGA
This sequence comes from Mirounga angustirostris, assembly GCF_029215605.1. Lineage (NCBI taxonomy): Eukaryota > Metazoa > Chordata > Mammalia > Carnivora > Phocidae > Mirounga > Mirounga angustirostris. Next base: position 18,590,686 of record NW_026991725.1, read on the forward strand.
TAAGATTTGCATAAGTTCACAGTTTTGCACCAATGGAATTGCTTTGTTCTCCTCTGCCAACAGATAAAAGAATATAAAAAAGTATGTATGTAGTTATGATGTGGTTTGGAGTGGTGGGGTCCAGAGCTAATGGCCAAGAAAGAATTCTTGAGGCATCTTTGGCACAAAATGTGGGCTTATAAAAGCATGGGGACAGGACCAGTGGGCAGAAAGAGTTGCTGCACTGGGGTTGTAAGGAGTGACTAATTATATACTCCTGAAGTGGGGGGGAGGTAAGGAAAAAGAGAGGTTTCCAAAAGGACTTTCATATGCTTAAGAAGACTCACAGTTTTCTAGAGTCCTGGCTATTATTGAGCTAAGGTTGTTTTCCTCTCTAGCAAAGCATTAACATTAAGATAGTTGGGAGTTTCCTGGAGGAAGGTTATACTCTCCCTGCCAACAAGTATTTGTCCATGGGCTACTGGTTATAAGGAAATTTAATTTTTATTTCTTTTCCCTTCTGCCTTTGTTTCCCCACGTCACTATGGAGGGTTAGGTCTCCAGGAAATTGAGTCTATGGGTTTCTGGAAGGTAGGCTATTGATAAGACTGCCTTTTTCTTGTAAACCACTAAGATATTTGTAAATTGATGGAGACTTTTATGTCCAGCAGGACTGTGATCTCTGTCAGTTAACCATTGTTTTTTGTTTTTTTTCCCCCTTCCCTTAGTTTTAGGCATCCAGCAGTTCCCCGGGGGAAAGTCACGCAGATCCCACCTGGGGGGACGGGGTTGGGGGGTGCAGGTGGTCAGCTTGTACTTTGCCCTCAGCTTGCCTTCTGCTTCCCTCATTAATTAACATTGTTGTGCCACTGTTAATTTATTGGCTTTGACGAACATGTCATGGTTACATAGGATGTTAATATTAAGGGAACTAGTGAACGGAATACAGGAATACTGGATTATCTTTGTAAATTTCTGTAAAATTAAAATTATTTTGACATAAAAATTTGAAGATTAGGACACCTGGGTGGCTCAGTGCCTTAAGCAGCTGCCTTCGGCTCACGTCATGATCCCAGAGTCCTGGAGTCCACATGGGGCTCCCTGCTTCTCCCTCCCCTTCTCCCTCTGCTCCCCCACCCCCACTCGAGATCTTTGTCTCTCTCTCTCTCTCAAATAAATAAATAAAATCTTAAAAAAATAAAGCTTCATAGCACCAATAATAATGAGTGCAATAAATATACTATTTTTAGTACTATTAATGTCATTTTTATTCAATATCTTTTTTACTAAGTCTCTACATCTTAAGTGGAGGATCCAATATATGTCCCCTAATCTGGCTAAAAACACTTAAAATTTAGCACTGTCATCAAAACTTGACAAATGAGGAAACTGGGAGTGAGGGAGTTTACATCTGTTGCTCAAGATCATCCCCTCAATCAGAACATAATGGGACAAGACCCCAAACTGGCTTCTCAGACTTTAAGTTTTAGTACTCTTGCTCTGTCATGCTGTCTCTTTTATAGTGAATTCTTGCCTTTTTTTTTTAAATACAGAAAAAAAACTTACTCCAAATAAAAGTATTACCCAATAACTGCTTGGACCTCCCCATCACTTCCAGTGACCTATTTCCCAAGACTCGCCAATTCTCTGGCTGTTTGCTCAAGAAGACAGAAACAGCTCACATACTCTCTTGCAGAGCCTTGAGCAGAGAAAACAGATTACTTCTGAGCTGAAGCGTTTTCTAAGTATCAGAAGAGGGGGATATACTTCCTCTCCACTATTCTACTAATGGCATGCACAGAGCATAACACCTAGACTAATTAGCCATGCTATGAGACCTGCACCCACTTTGCTTAATTGCCAGACTATAGTACCTAGGGGAGAGGCATAGAGGGTCTGGCTGCTAAGCAATCTTGTCGTCCAATGCCAATCACATATTCAAGGCTAACAGGAAAATTCCCCACAGCTGTTCATATGGCTTGTGTGTCCACTGGCAGCAGTCATTGCCACCAAGTGGAGAGCTGAGCTCAAGGGGGTGTGGACACAATACTGTGTACAACTCTTCAGTTAGAGTGAGAGAAGACTCCCAACCATTCCTTCCACTTGTCTGTCAGTTGCCCTATTTATTATTCTTCATCTGTGTCCCCTCACCCATTCCTGTTGCCAAGCTTTTATCACTGTCACTTGTAAGTCTTTGTTCATCCTTGTGGAGAGCAGTGTATTGATGCTTCTTCCCTTTATGATATATGATAGAACACTTGTCGGTAATGAGAAATGGTCAGTTGCCGAGGTGTCTGTCAGCTTCCTGGAAAAGGAGAGTTCATTAAGTAAGGTACCCATTTTTATAGCATGACAAAGTGGCTACTTTTTTTCCTAGATGTTTCAGGTAGTGGAGTTCCTTGGAACTAGACCCATATTTTCCAATAAGACCAAAGCAATGAAGTGAAAAACAGGAAATAAGAATATAGTTCACTTTCCAAGGGATAGAGTTAGCTCACTGATGCTGTAGTGCTGAGAAAGAGGAAAGGAAGACATCTCAGGTACTCAAGTTCCTGTGTCTGAATTCATCCCTCTAATTGATGCAGTCAGAGTCCCTTAAAACCCATGACTTCAGCCCCACAGCTGAAGTTTATAAAGCCCCAATTTTGCACCAGTTTAATCATTAGACTAGTATAGTGATCTTACACGGTTTCAAAAACTGGACATTTGCTTTGTTCCCTGTAACCAAGAACCTCTTTGTATAAAGTTCCAATAACTGCCTCTGGTTCGCAACTCCCATTTTGTGCCTACGTTGATTTAACTACTTGATGCATTGAATGTATGCCAGAAACAGCAGGGATACTAACCTAAAAGGTATAAGAAATTCACTGTAGGTGTGTATGTGTATGGGAACGTATATAAATGTATACATATATTCATGTAATTTTAGACATATACATCTATTCATTGGTTTATTCAGCATATTTATTGACTTCATAGTCTATGTGCTAAGTATAAAAAAGGTGAGGATAATCAAAATAGAGGGAGGCCCGGCCCACACAGAACTTAAACAGCTGGAGAATGGCAAGAAAAGTAAGCAGGCAATTACTATATTCTATAATAAACACAAGTGAGGCTGCTATGAAAACACGTGACTCAGACTTGAGACCTGAGTGGTCAGGAAATGCTTCTCAAATGAAGGCCATCTGATTATTTGGCCACTTAACCTGGGTAAGATTTCCAGGAAGGGCTGTGGGGAGAGAGTGAGACCAAGAGGCGGAAAGAGAGGAACACGACAGAACATTTCTAGGCAGCATCAAGAAATCTCTTCACAGTCCTAAATTTACTGAAAATTGTATAGCCCGAATACATAAATTGGGAAGAACTTTGGTCTTGTTCTAGGCTTTGCTGAGATGTTTTCCTATATTCTCTGTCTGATCTTTTTATTTTCTTCCAAGTACTTTGTCCTGTAGGGAGCTTTGCCTGCCACTGCAGCTGGACCTTGTTCTTCTTGGGGTTCCAGTGGAGTCTGTGTTGCACTGAAGTATGAAGGTTTGTCTGTCTCCCTATGAATCTGTGAACTTTCTGATGGCCAGGCTATGCTAACTTCAGAGCATAGTTCTTGAAAATCAACATCGATCTGAATGGCAGCTCCCAATTCCTGAAGATCCCTCAGGTCCTCATTTAGATTTTCCCAGCGGGGTTATGGGACCTCAAAATATACTTCTTCCTGTCAGGAGATCCACCCAAGGGGAGCTCTGCCTTGGATGCCAGTTCTTTCTGGGCTGAAGCCAATGATTAGTCAATCTTTCTTACGAGACAAGCTTAGACTAATGATGAGCTACTTACTTCTTTCCTGACAAGCGACTTTACTATATAGTTGTGAGGAGAGAGTTCATTTCTGGTCTCAAGCAAACCTTTTAACAATACTAACAAAGATGGAAAAAGAAAACTGAAAACTCTTGAAGAAGCTTTGACTCAATAACTTTGAGTAGGAGCAATTTTTTATTGTTATGTTAATCCCCATACATTACATCATTAGTTTTAGATGTAGTGTTCCATGATTCATTGTTTGTGCATAACACCCAGTGCTCCATGTAGAATGTGCCCTCCTCAATACCCATTACCAGGCTAACCCATCGTCCCACCCCCCTCCCCTCTAGAACCCTCAGTTTGTTTTTCAGAGTCCGTCGTCTCTCATGGTTCGTCTACCCCTCTGATTTCCCCCCCCTTCATTTTTCCCCTCCTGCTATCTTCTTCTTCTTTTTTTTTTTCTTAACATATATTGCCTTATTTGTTTCAGAGGTACAGATCTGAGATTCAACAGTCTTGCACAATTCACAGCGCTTACCAGAGCACATACCCTCCCCAGTGTCTATCACTCAGTCACCCCATCCCTCCCACCCCACCCCCCACTCTAGCAACCCTCAGTTTGTTTCCTGAGATTAAGAATTCCTCATATCAGTGAGGTCATATGATACATGTCTTTCTCTGATTGACTTATTTCACTCAGCATAACACCCTCCAGTTCCATCCACGTCGTTGCAAATGGCAAGATCTCATTCCTTTTGATGGCTGCATAATATTCCATTGTATATATATATCACATCTTCTTTATCCATTCATCTGTCGATGGACATCTTGGCTCTTTCCACAATTTGGCTATTGTGGACATTGCTGCTCTAAACATCGGGATGCACATACCCTTTCGGATCCCTACTTTTGTATCTTTGGGGTAAATACCCAGTAGTGCAATTGCTGGATCATATGATAGCTCTATTTTCAACTTTTTGAGGAACTTCCATACTGTTTTCCAGAGTGGCTGCATGAGCTTGCATTCCCACCAACAGTGTAGGAGGGTTCCCCTTTCGAGTAGGAGCAATTTTAAATGGATGTCTGAAGTTAGTGAAACAGAGGTTCAGAGATATAAAACAAGTTACAGCTAATTCAGTATTTAGGCTGGATGAAGAGCTGTCTGACTCCAAAGCTTGATTGTCCTCTACTCTGATAGACCACACTTCCTCCCAAATCAATTAATTTAGCCATCTAATGAACAGCTTTATCATTACAGCCTGTGAAGTGTTGAGCTTGGGTTCTTGGCAGGCGACAGAACAGGAACTCTCCAGAAATTCTGACCTTAGGAAGCTGTGTGTTTACACACATGTATGTGTATTCATCTGTGTGTGAGTATAAGGGCTCTGTGAGAGCTTTGGGGTGTTTCACTCTTTTTGCATCTTATGCATATTTTGTAAATAAATTTTAGAGAGTAAGTTGTGACATTTTCTTTCTTCGTGAGGCTCTCAACTATATAAGGGTCACTGCCTAGCTCAAACATATTTCATCCGTATTTTCTGAATAATTAGCTAATCTTATGCCCCCCTCCTTACTAAATCTGTTTTGTTTTTTTTTAATCTCTTTAGAAAAAAAGAGAATAGGAGGGAGTCAGCCAAACTGTCGTTTATAATGTTCTCTTCAAGACAATTGAATAAACCTCTAGGAACAAATTTCAGTAGTTTGAGTAAAACTGATATTGGCATTCATAAATTAATAGGTAAAGATTATCAAACTGTATTATTTAGTGTCCCCCAAAGACAACTGACATTATATAAATTCATGTTGAATATTTCTCTTTTACATGCTGCTTGTAGGTTACCAGGGAAAAGCCAATGCCAATATTTAAGGCTTGAAGTTAAGAATTATCATCTGTAAGCTACCAGTTGCTATCCAAGACATCAGGAATTCAATCTTAGACAATTCCTCATACATCTTTCTCATTATTCTAGGCTGTCAGAAGGCATTATAACTCATTAATTAAATGTGAGCACATTAATGGTAAATTAATACATGGATCAAACTGTTAGAATAGTGAATATGTGTTTTGTAAGATTTGAACCAGTAAATCTCTAAGTCTGTACTGAGGTAAATATAGTTATTAAATAAATAACCTTATCATATATGTATGGGTCATATATATGTGTGTGTGTGTGTGTTATAATTTTTGGAGGAAATTAAGTTAGGTTCTCTATGTTTCACTTAAAACACAGAAGATCTTAAACCATTTGAGCATGGCTTCTAATAAAACAGTTAAACTTTAAAATGATACTCAAAGGGAGATAAATCATGTATGTGAAAATTCATAGTTTACATGATATTACTTCTTCTGTACTTTGATATAATCATATCTGCAGGGCCTATTGAGCAATTAAGTATTATTTTTGCCTTTTAACCAAAATATCCTAGGGTACCATGCTTTCATAGTATTTCTTCAACCATTAATTCTTTTGTGGCTGTTGGTTTATATTACTACATCCATTCTGCTACCTAATTTTCTCATTTGCTTAAATGAAGACCTGAGTGTGTTTCCACAGAAGTTCTGCTGAGCAAAGTTTGTGCATTTTATTAATATTTGCTCCTCAGAAACCTTTTCAATCCACCTCCTTGTAAGTTTATAGCTATGTTATTAAATATTTGTGCTGGTTGAGTTCAGACTTATACATAAGCTATTAATATAACTATAAATACGTCTTTAATCCATATCTTTAAATCTCTTGGAAGATCTGGATTGCTCAATGGTGAGGGAAAATCAGTCCAGCACAGGGTGTTCTAGCCTTGACACTTTTGACATTTGGAGGTTTTTTCCTTCGTTGTAGGGTCTGTCCTGAGTATTGTAAGATGTTGAGCAGCATCCCTAGCTCCTAACCACTAGATTCCAGTAGCAATCCTTGCCCAATTGTGGCAAATAAAAATGTCTCTAGACATTGCCAAATATGCCTTGGCAGGGGGGCAACAAAATCACCCCCAAATAAGAACGACTGAAGATCCTGGAGTAAACATTTTAGGATTAGCTATTTGCCTGAGCCTCGTACTTTTTAAAGTGAGCTACTTTCACCACGAACCAAACATCAGTACATGGTCATGTAAACTGTTATTAATTATCCAGAACTCTATGTTTAAAGTTACTGTTTTCATTACATTTCTGTCCAGCTCTTGACATTTGGCTTGTTCTTGATCTTCAGTCCTTCTAACTGAAAGTTTGTCAAGCGTCTCCAACAATACAGATTTATTGCAACGATGGTGTGAATGGATGACTTCCCTAAATCCAGTCTCTGCAATGTGACCATACAGCTCCCTCCTACAAGAAGTAGAGTCTATTTTCTTTTCTTTGGAATCTGGATTGGATTTGTGACTTGGCTGGCCTACAGCCTGTGGCAGAATTGACAGTGCACCAATGCTGAAGTTAGGTCTCAAGAAGCCTTGCCTGCTCTGCTTTCTCATCAACCCTTGAGCCTGTCATGTGAACATATCTGGACTTAAATGCTGGAGGGACGGGAGGGATCACAAGGCAAGTCATCCAAGCAGAGGCCATCGGAGATGACCCTGCCTTGAGCCAACCGGCCAGCTGACTTCAAGATCATGAGGGAGTTCAGATCTTTGGATCCACATCAGAGGAATCCATCCACCCAACCCACAGACTCAGGAGCTAGATAAATGCTAATCATATGAAGCCACTAAGTTTTGGAGCTGGTTATTCAGAATTATTGATCAGTTGATAATATCTACTTAACTTGATTTCCCAGATTATCTCTAAAACTTTGGACCCGACGTCCTCCTTTTACTCATTCTGCTTCAGCCACTCCAAGTAGGATTAACTACTGATCCAGCTTTTGTCCTCAACTGTAGCCCAGCTCCACTTGGTCAGGATCCCGTAAGTCCTTTCCCAAGCCCTGAAAGGGGCAGAGTGGTTCAGTCATGGACTTTACTTTTCATATTCTTCAAAATGACCTATCTTAATTTAGAATAGCTATAGTTTTGATTAATGCCACAATCTGAAAAGGCCTTTATAATACCTAGTAATGACACTTATATAGACATGTCAGATTTCAATTAAATAGACAGTTAAATTCATAGATGTGACTTGGCCAGACTTTCCACGAGGATTTAAAACTTGGAATCTTTTCAGTATAATGTATGGAAACCATCTGGGTATTATCCATTTATTCCAGCTCATTTTGGCATTGTTCTGGTCTCATACTGTAAATCCAGTGTTCAAATATGTTGGACTTACTGTTGTCTTCAATAATTTATTCTATCTGATGAGTACCTTGGTATTATCTGCCCCCTTAAAAATAGGTTAGTTTATGTAATTTGGCTGATGACTAGCCCACAAAGGTGCAGGATACAAGCAAGTACGAAGTAGCCTACAGGACTAGTTTCAGAAACTGATTGCAAATGATCTCTTTGGGGATTTGTGAGCCTATTAAATGTCCATTTGATTCATTATTTATATCAATTTATGCTATTTAAAGACTACTTAATATCTGGTTAGCTCATTATTGGAAGAAATGTACTCACTTTTTAAAAAATTTTGGACACTTGCCTAATTAAAACATTAATACAGGTTTTTCCCAATACTTGAAAGTATAGTATTCCTATGAAACATTTAATAAGCCCAAATGGCATAAAGCAAGGAAGCAATTACCATTCATACATATGGAAAATTTGGGGGGTGTTCTCTGTTAGGCTTTTCTGACACTTGAAGACACATCCTGCTAAAGGATGCACAAAATAAACCAAGACAAAGCACAGACACTCACAGACACGGTTCAAAGTTATGGCAGCTTGATGCTGAGATGCTTAGTTCCCAGGGAAGGAGCTTAGCGACACCACTGTCACTGCTCAGAGTGCGCTCTGCCTCCCTTCATAAGGGCTCACTGCAAAAACAAATGCTGAGCGCTATTTTCGCTTTTCACTTTTTTCCATACGAGTGAAAAAGCCTCTTTGGATTTCTTTTGGTCTGTGGAAGCAGGGAACAACATAGGCCTTTCATAAAAGTGAGGTGGCATAATGCAAACTTTTGAGAAGTGGAAGATACCTGGATATCTAAGAAGATGAGAAATGGGAAACATTTGGGACCTCAGGATTAAGACATGTGCATGTCCTATTAAATAATTATCAGAGGCTATTGTCAGAGCACCATAAAGGATATCTTGTTTGGTGGAGAACACAAGTGATGACAATTAAAGAATGTGCCAATCATATAATCAAAGAATCCACCAATTATGTAACTATGCATTTCAACAGTGAGTATAATGATATTTCTATTATATAAGCATCTGCTTGAAGACAGGAGATATGTTTTCTTTTTCTGTTTCTGACACTCAGCGTGTAAACTAGGACTGTAGACCAAAGATCTCTGAATCCCATGTGCCCTCTGCGGCTTCTCTAGGTTCTAAATTCTAAAATCTGTGTCCTCAACAGTCTATTCTGTATAATGATCAGAGAATTCATGCAGCCCTAAAAATGCAATTCTAAGATTATCTTAGAAAATAAGTGCATTGTTGGCGTGCCTGGGTGGCACAGTTGGTTAAGCGACTGACTCTTGGTTTTGGCTCTGGTCTGATCTCAGGGTGGTGAGATCGAGCCCAGTGTCTGTTTCAGATTCTCTCTCTCCCTCTCCCTCTGCCCCTCCTGCCCATGCTCTCTCTCTCTTTCAAATAAATAAATAAATCTTAAAAAAAAAAAGAAAGAAAAGAAGCCCATTGCAATATATCTGATCAGAGTAATAATCACAAACGGGCAAACTGAGGCCAACAGTTTGAATATTCTGCTGCTAATAAACTGCCAGGTGATATGATAGAATTATTCTACTTAGTGTAGGAATATTAAGCAAATAAATACAAATTTGGAAATATAAGCACTTCAAAATAAAGTCAATTTCTGGTCAATGGTGTGGTCTCATAGTACTTTCATGTTTATTGAGCAGCCCTATTTATTTCTCGTTCTGTAAAACTATGAAAGGGAGTATGGTAGCATACTTAATACCTCATCAGGAAAATTCAACACCCCCAATAGATGTGTGCAGTTTACTTGGGTATAGTCTCCCTGTGGACTTTTGTCTGCCTGTTACTTCTATTCTGTAGTTCTTCCCACCCTCCTAATAACAACATCCCTTCTTAGGTAACATACTATGTCAGCTCCTTCCATTTCTTTTGGGAGGGAACAGGCACCTATAATTGCAACAGAAATAACACATTTTGTTCCTAAATAATGGTTTAATTACAGCAACCATAAGATGATGACTCAGAAATCCATGTCTCTAGACCATTTTTTTCCTGCGAAGTTTCCAGACTTTTATAGTCACCTACTGGGCTTTCCACTTGGAAATCTAATGGACACTTCCAATTCAACACATTCACATTTAAATTTGTCCACACGTCCCTTCCCTCCATTATTCTTGATATATTTTTGGCATGTTACTACTGGGCACCAAAGGCAGAAACCCTGGAACTAATAGTTGCATTTATCCTTACTGCCCACCTGCCATTCTCCTTTATCTGGCCTTTTCCCAAATCTTATTAATCCTACTTTTTTTTTTTTTTCACTTAGCCCATTTATTTCCACCCTATTGCCATCGCCCCCTTAAAGGCTTTAGGTATCAGCTCTTTGATAGTATCATCATCCAAACTTCTATCCCATTCTAGACCATTTACTATGTGAGTTTCAGTGATTTTTTAGGCTGTACACGGAATTCCCTTGCTTAAATATTTCCCACTTAGTAAAACAAGGTGGCAAATGTCTACATAGTTCAACCAGGTAAAAAAATTAATGAAAAAGCAGCAAGCCCATTTTGGCCACCTGGAAAGCATGGGTTCCACCTACAGAGGTCAATAATTACTCAGCTGCAGCCAATTGTTATAAAGAAGTGTGGGCCCGTTAGAGCCAGAGGGTCTGATATTTCAAGAGAAGCCAGAAATTTGTGTAAAGTCTCCCAATTTTTAAATAATTGCAATGAATTAATTTTTTAATGTGTCTGGCCTGGAAGGTAAAGTTAGAAATCTCCAGCATGTTAATAAGAACCTCTGTGATCTGGTATCACTCTTAAATTTCCTCTTTCAGTGCCATCCTCACCATTTACTCTTTGGGTAACCAATGCCATTTGTTGTTGCCAGATAGTTCCAGGCAATTTTGTGTTTCCTTGAGTACCCTCACCTCTTCCAGCTGTCCGCTAACCAACTGTGTATTCTTTATACTCAGATGGGGACCACTTCTCCTCAGCCCCTCGGATATTTCCCACTCCCTAATGTGGTGATCTCTGTATCTTTTACCATAACACTTACAGTCCTATAATTGAAACTGTATGTTTGCACTGCTCTCTTCCTATGGCAATGTGAGGTCTTTGGAAAGAGAAACTGGGTCTTCCTCTTCTTTGTGTCTCCAGCTTTAACACAGTTCCTGACACTCTATGGATGTTGAGTATATAAAACTCAAAATGAATAAAGTAAATATTTTCTTTTTTTTTTTAAAGATTTTATTTATTTATTTGAGAGAGAGAGAGTGAGAGACAGAGAGCATGAGAGGGAGGAGGGTCAGAGGGAGAAGCAGACTCCCTGCCAAGCAGGGAGCCCAATGCAGGACTTGATCCTGGGACTCCAGGATCAGGACCTGAGCCGAAGGCAGTCGCTTAACCAACTGAGCCACCCAGGCGCCCTAAAGTAAATATTTTCTAGCCACTGTTTAGAAAATATGGATTTTAGGGAAGAATCCAAAAAGTAAGTTGGATCTCAAATATTTTTGTATTAATCAGAGTTCTATTGGGAGACAGAAATCACAGTGATAATTTGAGCAGGTATAAAGTTGTTAACCAGGTATCAGAAAAGATAAAAAGAAAACCATAAAGTATCACAATGGCAGCACTGTCAGAAAGCAGCCACCACTCCCAAAGCTGCAGAAACAGAGGAAAGAGGTTGGAATTATCAAAACTCAGCAGGTTGGAGGAGGGTTGGAAGAGGAGGGGTCTCAAGGAATGAAACCCAGACCTTTGAGGGCAGGGTTTGGCAGAGCTGGTGATGGAGTCTCTGAGTTGGAGGAAGGTCCTTCGGACTCAGGACCTGAACCTTGGAAGGGGGAAAGTTCCAGACTGGAGCTGGTGCATGTGGGCCACAGTGAGGCCTTGTTCTGTGAGATTTAGAAAACTGTAACCTGGATTCAACTGTTGCTTCTGCGAAGAACTGTTACTGCAGAGTGCAGAAGAGGGGATGAGGTGGGCTGCCGGGAATGGGGGAATAGAGGGAAAGAGGCAAAAGTGGCCCCATTTGCTTTCTCCAGCTTTAGAGTCTCCCTTTTGTGCCTCTTCTTGGCAGAGCCAAACATGGGATCAGCTGGCAAAGGAGAAATATGGTTTGCAGAGTCCCAGTCCCAGCAGCAAAGCGCTGAGTGCACCAGTGAGAGTTTGAAGCTGAGAAAAGATAACTGAGTGGCATAAAGTCTTTTAAAAAATAATAGGAAAGTCTGAGATGAAGAAAGCAAAAATTTACATTGAGCAGCAGTTAAGCATACATAACTAAAGTAAAGGTTGACTGACTTTCTGCTTTACTCATACAGTCTCTTCTTCTAGACTTAAACCACAGCTCTTTATGTCAAATTGAAACTTATTTTCAAGCTCATTTCAAGATCTACCTCTTCCATGAAACTTTATCTAGGACTATAAGAAAAAAATGTAATGTTACCCTGCTTTAAATTCCATTGAGTTTTCCAATTGTGCTAAATTATTAAAAATTAATTGGTACTATTACTTCCTTTGGGATCTTGGATCTCTAGAAAGAAGCAGAATAATGTATACAGTAGGATCCAGTTATGTACAACACATAATCAGACTGAAAAACCAACCATCGTGATCCACCTGTTAACAGGCTAGAGAGGAAAAATCACATCATGGTATCAACTGACTCAGAAAAATTATTTGACAACATTCAAAACCCTTTCAGGAGAATTTCCTCAACTTGCTAAAAACAATCTACTAAAAAACTGCAGTTAGCCTTATATTTAATGGTGAATGATTGAATGCTCTCCCCTTTCCCCAAGAATGGAGCAAGGAATGGAAGTATACTGTTACTACTGCTAACTTTCTAGCCAGTGCAATAAGTCAAGGGAAGAGAATAAAAGACATACAGATTGGAAAGGAGGAAATAAAACAGTCACTATTAACAGCTGACATGATTGTCTACATAAAAAAAAATTCCAAATAATCTACTAGAAAAAAGAAATCTGGAACAAATCACTGAGTTGAACAAGGTTGCAGAATACATGGTAAACTTGCAAAAATCAATGATGTTTCTGTATACTAGCAATGAGCACATGGGCAGAAATAAAAAATACAACATCATTTATAATGGCACAGAAAATGAAATACTTTGATGTGAATCTAAGAAAGCATACTTAGGATGTGTATACTGATAACTATGAAATAATGATTTAAAAATCAAAGAATACCTAAATAAATGGAGAAATATTGTGTTCACGGATAGGAAAGCTTAATGTAATAATGATGCCATTTCCCCCTAAATTGATACAAAGAGCTAACCCAATTTCTAAAAAAATCTCAACAAAAAATTTTGTTTAGGTATAGACAAAATTATTTTACATTTATATGGCAAGGAAAAGGAATTGGCTATAATGATAGCTAAAACGATTTTAGAAAGGAGGAGTAAAGGGAGAGAATCACTGTTACTGATTTAAAGACTTGTGTAGCTATAGTTATGGTAATTAAGACTCGTATTAGTGGAGGGATAGACACATAGATAATGAAACAGAATACATAACCAGAAAGAAAAATCGCAAAACATGATATATGCTCAACCTATGCCTCACCATGTTGCAAAAGCAATTAAATGGAGGAAATATAGCTTTTTCAACAAATCCATAGGCAAAAACAAAACGACAATCAAAGAAACAAAAACCTTTGATCAAATATTATAATCTATATAAAAATTAACTCAAAATATAAAGTGTAAAACTATAAAACTTTTAGAAAAAAAAAGAGAGGGAATCTTTAGGATCTAGGGTTGGAAAAGAGTAGACTTAACACTGAAGGGATGATCCATAAAAATGACAAATTGGACATCACCAAAACTAAAAAACTTTTCCTCTGTGAATAATCCCATTAAGAGGACAAAAAAGACTAGCTATGTAGTGGAGAAAATATTTGCAAATTACATATGTGACTAAGGACTAGTATCTGGAATATATTTGAAAAACAAATAAACAACAGCAACAACAAAAAACCTCTCAAAATTCAACAGCGAAAAAGCAAACAAGCAGATTGGAAAAGGAGAGTAAGAATGGAAAGATGTTTCACCAAAGATGATCTGTGGATAGCAGATAACCACAGGAAAATGTGCTAACCATTATTAACTGTTAGGAATTGCAAATTAATGCCTCAATGAGATATCACTATCAGAATGGCTAAAATAAGCACAAATAATGAGACCACAAATGCTTGCAAAGATTTGAAGAAACTGGATCACTCATGGAATGCTGATGGGAATATGAAGTGGTACAGCCCCTCTGGAAAACACATTGGTGTGGTCTTTAAAAGCTAAACATGCAACTCCTGTATGGCCCAGCAATTGCTCTGATGGGCTTTTATATCAGAGAAATGAAAACTGTACAAGAAAACCTGTACACAAATGCTTATAACACTTTTACTTATAATGGCTGCAAAGTGGAAACGAGTCAGATATTTTTCAACTGGTGAATGATTACATAAACTGTGGTCCATCTATCACAGAATAGACCAAGCAATAAAAATGAACAAACTACTGATGTACACAACCACCAACAACCTGGATGCAATCTCCAGAGAATTAAGCTGAGTGAAAATATCCGATCCCAAAGGTATATATGATTCCTTGCATATATCATTTTTGAAAAGACAAAATTCAAGAAATGGAGAAGAGATGAGTGGTTGCCAGGAATTAAGGAGGGGTAATCTCAGCAATATGAGGGTTCTTGAAGCATATCCTCTTTGTGTCAGTGTCAATATTGTGGTATTTTACTATAATTTTGCAAGATGTTACCATTTGGGGAACAGGTAAAGCATACATAGAAACTCTCTGTAATCTTCTTTATAAGTGCATATATCTCAAAATAAAAAGTTTAATTAAAAAAATCTTCTTTCTCTGTGATTCCAATGTGAAGACAAGGTCAAAAAACACCGCAAATTTAGCACAGTCCTTACCAGTTCTAATGGTTTCCTCAACTCTGAAGTAGGCAGAGCTGCCAGCTGCCCTTCATTGACAAGTTTGAGCTCTTGTTTACCCAAGAGTAAAATTATCAGCCAGTAAAATGATCACCTATCCTCTTTCTCTGAAATGCATTTTGGATCTGATCTTTGAAAGCATTAAATTTTATAGACTCTCATCTAACCATGTAGGGTGTGTGTGTGTGTGTGTGTGTGTGTAAAGTTCTGGTAAAATAACAATTAAAATGCTTCCATGTTCTTTTGGAGTAAATGAGAAGAAGGGCTTGAAGAAAGCATATAGTTCTGAAGGATGCCAAGATAACAGCATAGACCAGATTTAAAAAAAAAAAAAAAAAGGAAAAGGAAAACAAAAAGGAAAGGAAAGAAAACAAAAAGGAAAGGATTTCATTTGAAAATTGTCTAGGCTCAGTCATCAATGAATTTATTTGTGTGTTGTAGGGGCATATTTATATTTGGAAAGAGTATGATGGATAATAATACTTTTAATCAGAATAAAGGGATGGATGAATGGATACAGAGAAAGAGATAATATAGATACATAGATAGGTATGTAGATGTGTAGTTATGTAGATAGGTGGATACCTAATGAGCTTACTATTCCACATTAATTGTATAAAGTCCTTTTATGATGGTTGATAGCTGAGCTCACCACTTGTTTGGGCTGTGACTTTTAAAAGTATCTGGAGGGGCGCCTGGGTGGCTCAGTCATTAAGCGTCTGCCTTCAGCTCAGGTCATGATCCCAGGGTCCTGGGATCGAGCCCCGCATCGGGCTGGGCTCCCTGCTCAGCGGGAAGCCTGCTTCTCCCTCTCCCACTCCCCCTGCTTCTGTTCCCTCTCTCGCTGTCAAATAAATAAATAAAATCTTAAAAAAAAAAAAAAGTATCTGGAGAAGTCCACTACTTGTTAGAGTCAAGCTGTTTAACCTGTTTAAGCTTAAATTCTTTATTTTAAAATTGGAATAATATTAGGATTAATAGTCATTTGTAATGATTGAATGAGATAATGAATATACCACTTAGCACAGTGCCTGGAGTCTAATATATACACTCAGTAGGCGTAGCTGCTACTGCTAATATTAATGCCATTGTGATTATTATCTTAAATGCTTTGGTCTGCTTATATAAGAAACTTATATTTTAGATCTCAATAATTCATTTTATTTTTCCTAGATATAGAGCACAGATCAGAAAACATGAGGCATGGGTGAAAATACCATCTGTTCGGGCCCTGGCTCTCTAGTTCATGGCAGGCTGTAGTATGCAGGAACAGGGTCTAGAATGAGATCAGAACCAAGGTATAGCTTGCTTATGCATTGGGTAGCAGTGAGGAGAGCTAGCAGGTACTAAATACATACAAAATACCAGGTATGTACTTGATGGTTTTATTTTATTTTATTCTCATGAATTTCTCTTTAATAGTAATAATTATATTAATTAACTTTATTAATTTTATTTTACTAATATT
The DNA here is from genome assembly GCF_029215605.1 of Mirounga angustirostris. Lineage (NCBI taxonomy): Eukaryota > Metazoa > Chordata > Mammalia > Carnivora > Phocidae > Mirounga > Mirounga angustirostris. The sequence continues at coordinate 18,607,149 of NW_026991725.1, forward strand.
ATTATTATTATTATTATTATTACTTTATGGGTGAAGAAATGGAGGATGAGAGATGTTTCCCCAGCATCATTACATTAATAGGTGATGGGAGGCTGAATTTGAATTCAGAACTCTCTTATTCCAAAATTCACACCCTTGATGCTAAACTTGGATCTTCAGGAGCTATGTGTATGCTTCCTGCCAAATGTTAGATCTGAGTGTGTTTTATCCCTGCAGGTGTTAGGGAAGTCAGAGTGGGTGGGGGCAAGCTGCTTCTACAAGCTACAATCTGAAAGAATTACAGTAGCACCAGATATACAATTGAGATTATAAATCAGCACCTTGCACCTTGGGAGAAGTGGAACTTGAAGTTTGATGTATTTTCTCTGGACAGTTCTAATAAACTCTGTGATCTATTTATTGAAGACCTAAGTTGTACGGTAGCACAAAACAAGGACAAGATAACTAGCACCTACACTCTGTTCTGTTAGCCCTCTATGTATACTACTATTAATATAACACTCCTCTCTGTGTGTAGTAACTACCCATTTACAGGCTTGTCTCTTTAGTTTTGACTGTGAGTTCTTCTACTAGGACAGAAATTGTGCCTTATTCCTCTCCTATTCCCAGTACATAACTTAATTCCTTAAACATAGGAAATCAATTACTGTTTGTTGAACAAGTGGGCAAAAGTACTATAATGTACTTTTATGAATGTAATAAAATGATGTTTATGAAAATGCTTTGTGAACTTCAGATGGCTATTAAATCAGAGGTTACTACAGCCAAATCAATCCCAGTGTCTTTTTTTTTTTTTTTTAAGATTTTACTTATTTATTTGAGAGAGAGAGAGAGAAACAGAGCTGAGCAGGGAGCCCGACATAGGGCTCGATCCTGGGACTCTGAGATCATGACCTGAACTAAAGGCACATGTCCAACCAACTGAGCCACCCAGGAGCACCCCCCCCACCCGTGCCTGTTTTTGTGAATAGTTTTATTAGAACGCAGGCCAACTTGCTAATTCATTTATCTATTGGCTATAGCTAGTTTTGCATTACAGTAGCATAGTTGAGTGGTAGCTAAAGAGACAATATGGATCACAAAACTGAAAATATTCGTGATGTGACTCTTAAAAAGGCTGTCTATCCTTGTATTAGATGCTAGTTGTTTAGAGGCAATGTTGCTGGATGCTGGAAAAGGGAGAAAGGGAGATGAAGGAATTTTACAATAGTCCAAGCAAAAAGTCATGATAACTTATTCCCATCAGAAATGAATGAAAAGGAATGTATGTTTACTCACTTCACAGGTAGTTATTCAGTACCTACAGTGTTCTCATTACTTTTTCAGGCATTCAACAAGTTTATTTAATAAATATTTAGTGAGTAGCTACTATGTCCAAACGCCATTTCATTCCACTGAACTGACATTTGAAGGAAGAATAACGAAAACTAGGTGACAGATAAGATACAGGGATTAAAGGACCGGAAGAGTCTTAGATATTTCTACCAGCATATAACATGTTAAGCTGTATCATATTCACATGTATTTGCATGTCTGTCTCCCTCTATTTGGTTGTAGGATCCCTGAAGAGCGTTCACCTCATATTTGTTACTGTAGTTCCACACTTGGGAAAATACCTGGAGATAGATACATACAGATATAGATATAGATATCCATTTAGATGAAATAAATGCTTGAGAAACTAGAGATAAAATTCAGCTTAGAAAGAAGGTTATGAGGTTCATTTAAGATATGTTGTTTAAGACAGTAATGTGGAGCGCCTAGGTGGCTCAGTTGGTTAAGTATCTGCCTTTGGCTCAGGTCATGATCCCAGGTCCTCACTGCTCAGCAGGGAGTCTGCTTCTCCCGCTCCCTCTGCCCCTCTCCCTGCTCATGCTCTCCTCCTCTCTCACTCTTTCTCCCCCAAATAAATAAAATCTTTAAAAAAAAATACAATAATGCAATACATCCAAGTCAAAATACCCTGTAGACAGAGAAGAGAAAGTAAAGACTCAAATCAAGAGACAGAGCTCCTACTTTCTGATTCCCAGATCAGCACTCAGGCTTTACCATGCATTAACCCAATGAATAGCAGTCAGCACAAATGCTTCCTTCTAAATGGGTGGGAAGCTATGCTAAATTCTCATTAGCATAAAAGGTATAATCATTACAGTTGCATTATTTAGAGAACAGGGGAGTTAAGAGGTATTGGCTACATCTTCCCTGATTTTGTCTCTGTCCTTACAACCCAGTCCACCCACCTTAATGGTTCACTGCCAACATCTTGAGTGGCTTTCCTTTGCCTTTGATAATGAAGGGAAACACAACTGTCAGGGAAAGACATTCTAGAGAGATTTTATTATTTACAAACTGTATGCACTTCAACACTAAAATCAACATTATCACAACACACAACTTAAGTCAAAGACATTCTTTTTTCAGTCCAATAGAGTTTCGCTGAATATCAATAGGGTAATGGCTATAGCAGTTTTTTGGCCAATTAACATACATTTCTTCTGCTGAAATTCACACCATTTTTCTTAATTAATCCTGACCTTTCATCCTGATTTTATAAGCTTCTTAAGAAGTTGGAAATAAATAATTCAGTCCACATATTTTCAGAAAATAGACAAGCTGTTTTACTCTATCCTCAGAGAATAAATTAGATAGCTATTCAGATTAAGCTCATGGAAAATTGGATAAACAAATGCAGAAGTCATATATCTTCTGCATGAAGCACATAGATGGAGGCTTGCTGCTGCTGAAGGAGGCCAAGAAAATTTCTAGGGATTCTGGAGGAAGTGTTAGGGGAGGTAGTCACCTGTTTCATATGTTGAGGAGGGCATCTAGCTTTTAGGATTTGGAAGCTTTGAAGTTCACAGTCAGTGTTTGAAATTTAAATCACACCCTTGTGTTCTTTCACATTCCCCTGATGTTGCCCTGGGTAAAGGGAATATGCAAGGTATGTGTCACTAAATCCGTTGCAATTTTTCACCATATTACAGAAATGTCTATCTTCTTCCCCATCATGATTGCATGGTCCCTCAATGATAGTGTCTAAATTTTTAGAGTAGTGTTAAAAACCTACAGCTCTCTTCATTTTACTCTCACACATTTAAATATTCAGGGGTTTCCTATTGCCACTAAATGATTTGATTATACCTCACCTTTTCAGTCTTACTCCAAATTATCTCCATCTGTATATCCTGTCTTCAAGGAAATATGTAAATTCTTACTATTTATCAAGATATTACCTTTCCTAAGGTGATTCTCTCTGACAGAAAGCTCTTCTAACATGTAATAATTTCTCTCCATTCCCCTCCCTGTGCAAACATCTCTCTGTCTGGTGAAACATTATCCATTCTTCAAGGTTTAAGCCTTAAAGAAAGCCTTTCATAATCCCTTCAGTGAGATATGTTCCCTTCTACCCCTGTACATAGTTTTTTCCTGGCATTTAACCTACACTACTGTGCTTTATAAATTTTATGCATATACAACCCATATAATATTTACCTGATAACTTTAAGAGCTCTTTCAAGGACTTGGGTATGTTTCTCCAGGGGTTAGCGAAGTATCTGTCATATTAGATGAGTTTGGTAAAAGTTCAGTGGTTAAGAGAATCTCTACCTGTATTAGGAGAAAGTTTTCTAGAAAAGAAATAAGAATTTTATATATCTAAGTGTCAATTCTTTAACATTTCATATAAATCTTAGTCAAGAAAACCCTCTTAAATAATATTTTTGAATGAAGATAGTACTCTTCTGGTGAATTAAAAGGGATAGGGTTACAAATACTTTGCTTATGTAATTTTTTAGTACATATAAAGTTTTATGGGCTAAAAATGGTTAAAAAATAATTAAATCCATTCTGGAGACTAAATGACTTGCCCACAACTTGCATGTATTAGAGATTGAGTATGGATTGGAACCTTGACCTTTCAGTTTCTCATTTAATTTCTAAGAACCATCAGCCAACCATCTTGTCAAAGACATAGATTTTGATTGCTAAATCTGGGGAGGGATGACAAATAAAATGGGAAACCCATATACAGGAGATACAGGAAAACATTTGCTCATGTACTTAAATTTATGTTCTGACATTAAACTCTTTACTTCCTGTGTTTCCTCAGTAAACTCATAATCTGAAAATTCCAGCCTCGCTTCAAGTGGAGATACAATTCATTTGGTCAAATTCATGTCTTTCATGCTCTATGACTATCTTTTTTTCCTCTCTGAGCTACTAATACTTTTCTCATGATTTTGTGTTGTTCAAGAATGTTTGTTTTCGCTGGCAATATGATTTGAGAATACATCTATGTCTTTCCTTACGGCATTTAGTAAGATATAAGAAGTTAGGTTTTGGTTTTGTTTTGTTTTTCAATGTTTTCATGTGTTTTAATTGACTTTTGATGAAAATACTTCTATTAGTATTTTAAAACCAGAGTCCTACTTTAAAATTTCCAGACCCCATCGTGATATTATTATATTTCAGAAAGATACATTTTGCTATTAGCTCAAAATTCTTTGATAGAAATATGACTCAAAATAGATATTTATGAAACACCTTAAAAAACAATATATCAGAACCTGTTATCTGGAAATTGTTTAAAAAATCTGAGCTCCGTTTGATGATTAGTCCTGTGTTCACACATACACTGATGATGTCATTATCACTGGGTAATCTCTTCAAGATTAAAATCAGAGACTCTTTTCTCTAAAATCCACCTATCCCACTAAATCATCACAGCCTCAGCTAAAGAGGATATTTGGCGATCTCTGGGTTAAAGAAAGTGGCACATATCAAAGCTAAGCATGAAAGTGTTTGAAGAGGAGAAAGGAGTTGACCTAATTCATCTTGACCTTTTACTGCAACCCACATGCATCACAAAGATTGTTTTAGTTTACTGCTTTGTCAGCCGCAGGTGATTAACAGAGTTCTTCATGGATAATAAATTATTATTTTACCCTTTGTTTAGGGTCGGCCAACCTTGGCTAATGCCGATTTCAAGATTGTACCCTTTCCCAGGTAACCATGTTAGCTGTCATTGGGGGGGAAAGAAAGTGAGCTCTATTTCACCTGACTCACTCAACGTTTTTGGTTAGTTTAACCATCTGACTTTCGTCCTCATGATGACTTCTAAAATGTTGGTTCTGAAGAGGAAAGTCTACCCACTGACTGATATTGACATTTTATAGATATCATATGACCATTCTTATGTCTCTATTTACTGAGGGATTAATTCGGTGCCTCTGGAAGACTCTGGGTGATCACAATAATTGGAAAGCTCCACTAACATTTAGTAGGTAAGAACAAGAGATGCTAGAAACCCTTTAATGCAGGGCAGAGTACGCATAATGAAGATTCTCTCATGTTATGTATGACTTTCAAATGTCTTAGTGATCATCCAGGTAGATTAAAAATGTTTTAGTAACGGGGCGCCTGGGTGGCTCAGTTAGTTAAGCGACTGCCTTCAGCTCAGGTCATGATCCTGGAGTCCCGGGATCGAGTCCCACATCGGGCTCCCTGCTCGGCAGGGAGTCTGCTTCTCCCTCTGACCCTCCCCCCTCTCATGTGCTCTCTCTCTCTCAAATAAATAAATAAAATCTTTGAAAAAAAATGTTTTAGTAACTATCTGAACCCAGAACCTAACTCACTTTTACACATAAATCCAGATGTTTTTCCTGATTTTTTATGCACATTGCATTTCCTAGACACTTAACAACTGTGAAAATCAAGGGAAGAGTATGCTTTACTTATATTTTTGGAAACTTATACCAAGAATTATTTGCTATTTTGGAAAATATTTTACTGACAACAAAGTAGTTTTACAATTCAGATCACAGATACCCAGAACTTTATTGGTCTTCATTTGTAGTTGACATATGAATGGTCATTTTTAGGTATAGGTGCAAACATCAACTATTTAATTAAATCTTCTAACATAGTCATGTCCAAGCCTTTAGACATAGAAACACATGTTATTTAATTGTAAGCTTGGTTTTCTCTTCTATCTCCTTTATGTTATGGTTAAGGCTTTATATTGATTTTATTAAAACTAATGCATATTAGTATTCAATAGTATCTTACGAATTTTATTCTGGAATAATAGAGGTGGTACCATAGGAAAATGTTATCAAGGGGGAAATTGGGTATCATGAGGTTGAGAGTCACTGCCTTAGTCAGAGTGAACTCACTTTCACAGAATTCAGAACAATGTTAAAGGATTTTGAGATCTCCTATCGCTTTTCTTTGTGGTTCACACCAAGACTAAAAAGCCAAAAATACCTCATGTGAAAAGCTTTTTTTGTGATTGAACTGCATAAGATGTACAGTTCATGGAAGCATTGGCTTAATTTAGGGATCCTGAACCCAAGCACACAAATTAAACCCCTTTCTCTATTTTGGTTTGGCCAGCATTATAGCTCAAAAATGTTTCATGTGAATGACTTTAGATGAGGCACATGCTTTAAGATGCACCAAATCTGCTGGTATATATAAGAGGAGCAAAATGGAAGCTCACCTGCACGGGAATATGTTATTTTGTTACTCTCTCTCTATATATATATTTGCCAGTATTTAGAAATTAGGAGACGATATGTGAAATATCTTGATTTCTGGCCAAGCTTAGAAAGAGGATCTGGCAATACTGGATCTTTATTCATAACCCTGTGGCAACAATAATCTGGGGCTGAGAAGAGGCTGCCTCCTTTGGACAGGCAGCAACTCTCTAGGGGGGCAGAGTATTTTATTGTCTCTCTCATCTGTCCTGATTCACTGATTTATATTATCTGCCAGAACCTTATGTTTGTGACCTCTGGCTTAATTGGATGTAAAACTACACACACGAAGAAAAATAAAATATCCCAAGTAATCAGAAATGTGTAGAGTGCTATGAAATATCAGGTCATATTTTATTATAAGGTTATATGTTAATTACAAGACTAAATAACATTATCGTATAATGTGATGTAATGGGGGGAAAGTCCCACCAGAGCCACAAAGCCTTTACAGCCGGGGTCTTGTGTCATCTGTTCACACCTTTACCTGTAGATGGTGATATATGAGTCATATTTACTTTCTAAACATCAGGTTTTTTCATCTTTTAACATGAGCCAGTAAAACCTGACTGTGGTGTACAGTGTTTGTATTCCACTCATATATCTTTGGATCACTTCTTAAAAATACTGTTTGATGTATCCCTCCCTACTCCTAACTTCTGAGTGTTTTTGCTTCCAACAGCAAACAAAGGACTGCCCTTGGGCTATTGAAACCTATTTTGCCTACAAATGGGATGCGACAGAATTACCTGGAAAATCATGTCTGCCTTGGAAAGGCATAGCCAATGTCTGAAGGCAACGGGCATATGGAAGCTTGAATCCCTATCTCAGATCAGTAGAATTCTGAGACATAATTTGTACTCTGAAATTTCCGTGCAGATGATATTAAGTTACCCTCTACTCTTTTTTTTTTTTTTTTTTTTCCTGATAAAAGGGCAGCCTTACTCCGGATTCCTTCACTTGGGATCTTTTCCTTACTTTATCTTACATAAAACCTCCTCTCAGGGTCTGATTCTGGGGGAATTACAACTAAAACACTTACTAGCCAAGCTCACAGTACTGGTGTGAGGTATAATGTGATACATGACAATGGAATTTAAAAATATAAAATGCTTTTCTTAAAAATTCTGGTAGAATTTTCAAGGCAAAATCCCAGTCTTTTTCCATGCCCAGAACTTAGTGAGAGAATTAACCTAAGGAAAATATGAGAATAATCTGTCCATTCTCTCCATATCTTTACATAATGAGGAAGTCAGAAACTCAGTAGGAGTCAAGAAGTAATGTTTTGATGATGGATACATCACTTCTGTAACCGAGTTCTATTTGACTCTATAGCAACGATGAGGAATAACATAGCATTATGGTGTCCTTTTTCATATACATATATGAAATATATATTATATTTTTATAGATATAAATTTTAACTCAAATTTTATATTATGTTTTGGAGTAAAAGAAGCTCTTCACTGTATCACCATTTAGAAGGTTATTGCTGAAGCTGGTGTAGCCACTCTGGAAAACTGTATGGAGGTTCCTCAAAAAGTTGAAAATAGAGCTACCATATGATCCAGCAATTGCACTACTGGGTATTTACCCCAAAGATACAAAAGTAGGGATCCGAAGGGGTACGTGCACCCCAATGTTTATAGCAGCAATGTCCACAATAGCCAAACTGTGGAAAGAGCCAAGATGTCCATCGACAGATGAATGGATAAAGAAGAGGTGGTATATATATACAATAGGATATTATGCAGCCATCAAAAGGAATGAGATCTTGCCATTTGCAACGACGTGGATGGAACTGGAAGGTATTATGTTGAGTGAAATAAGTCAAACAGAGAAAGACATGTATCATATGACCTCACTGATATGAGGAATTCTTAATTGTAGGAAACAAACTGAGGGTTGCTGGAGTGGGGGGTGGGGTGGGAGGGATGGGGTGACTGGGTGATAGACACTGGGGAGGGTATGTGCTCTGGTAAGAGCTGTGAATTGTGCAAGACTGTTGAATCTCCGATCTGTACCTCTGAAACAAATAATGCAATATATGTTAAGAAAAAAAAGAAGAAGAAGAAGAAGGTAGCAGGAGGGGAAGAATGAAGCGGGGGAAATCGGAGGGGTAGACGAACCATGAGAGACGATGGACTCTGAAAAACAAACAGGATTCTAGAGGGGAGGGGGGTGGGAGGATGGGTCAGCCTGGTGGTGGGTATTGAGGAGGGCACATTCTGCATGGAGCACTGGGTGTTATGCACAAACAATGAATCATGGAACACTTCATCTAAAACTAATGATGTAATGTATGGGGATTAACATAAGAATAAAAAATAAAAAATAAATAAATAAATAAATTAATTAATTAATTAAATTTTAAAAAAAGAAGGTTATTGCTGAGTTGCAAAAATTACCTCTCCATATTTTTCCCTATATTACCATGATTTTCTCTGCTTTTCTCCCATTCAATCTTGGCTGCCACAACCAGACAGACAGAAAGCACGAGGATGATTTTTCTTGCATCTGTAGTGGAAATTCTAGCAGCAGACAGTAACGGTACCAAATAGGTCTGCCAAATAGATGCATTCTATAACTTTGATTATGTATTCTGTATACCCAATATTGTCTTCTTATGATAGTCTTGCTATTATCCCATGATAATTGCTTTGTTTCATTGCAATATCCAACTATCCTCAAAGTTAGAATCCACTTTCAATGACAAAATCTGAGCACTAAACTTCCAGTTCTCCAGTAGGGGCCAAATGTAAGTGGGCCAAAAAGAGACACATTAAGCCTAAACTAACATCTGCAGCTGTTTTGTTAATTTGATTGTTGTGATGGTCAATCAGCATGTGTTAAATCACTCAAAAACAAACAATTAAAATATAAAGCATTCACTTGAAAAACCACTTGTTTTCACACTAAATGATTTTTTTTTTAGTCCATTAAATGAGTCGCTTGGTTTAGAAACATAATTTCAGTATAAAAGATTGGTTTGATACATTTCCCTTCCTCTATTTTATACACAATAGGGAACAACCTGGAAAGAAATACTATAGCCATCAAGTTTAACATATTTTTGTATTAGCTTCAGGAGGTGATTGATTTAAACCAAAATTCTTGTTTTTAGTTATTATAGTCTCAGACTTGATGCGCTTATGAATAAAAACCACTCCCAATTAATCATCTTCTTGGAAGGCAAGCATACATATCTTCACAGTTATTTATGGGAAGGATAATGTATACAATGACTTGGGAGGCATTTGGCTGAGTACATGGACACAGATATCAGAATATGAAAATTTATGGCAGGAACTATAACAGTTATGCTCAATCTAAAAATTTACCATAACCTGAAGTATAACTCTATTATAAAAATTCAGTAACTTCTGTTCTTGTCGGTAGCTATGGAAATTTTAAATACTTGTATCTTTCTAGCTTTGAATTGAAGACTATATGTAGAAATCCTAATCATGTAAGGTGCACGTGTAAGTATTTATGCCTTCAGAAAAAGGCAAATATGTAATCAAAATTGCAAACATTTGAAGACATGGCTCCTATACTCTGATGTAGGATCTAGTTCTGTAGTGAGGCTCTAAACACAAAAGAAAATTACAGAGTAGTAAGTGTCTTGACGTGCATGATGCTGTAGGAACATATATGAGGGTAGCTAATTCAGACTTGGGAACTCAGAGAATGCTTTGCAGAGGATGTGCAGAAGTCATACATGGGGACATTTTACTTGGGAATTTTCCAGAAGAACAGATGTAGGAAGGTCCAGGTGAGGTGTGTGTGCACATCTGTGAGAGAGAGGGGGAGGGAGAGAGGAAGGGAGGGAGAGGGAAGGGAAGGGGAAGAGAAGGAGAGAAGGAGGGAGAGTGAGGAAGAGGGGAAAAGAGAGAGGGAGAGGGATGGAGGGAAAGAGAGGGAAATTAAGTATTTTGGAAGTGAAAAGAAAGTCAATAGAACATGAAATTGTGTGAAGGAGGAAAGGAAGATGTATAGGTGCTTATGGGATAAATTAGATGGAAAAGGAAAGCAGGAGCCAACTAGGCCGGTTCATTAAGATCAAGAGTTTGTCCTTGGTCTCAGAAGAGATCAGGGAAATGGGGAGCCTTCCAGAGGCTTCAAGCAAGAGACTTTCAGGCTGAGATGAAAATTTTAAAGAGTTCACTCTGGTTGTCATGAGGGAAAATGAGTGGTAGGTGTGGGGCAGGCAAGACAGGAGGCAGGAGAATCAGTCAGAAGGCAATTGCAGTCAGGCATGAAAGGGATGATTCTTATGGTAACCAAAGGAATGGCAGTGAGAATAGATGAGTCTGAGAGATGGTGGGTACAAGGAAGAGATAGGAGGAGCTGGTGGTGTCTTCACCATGAATGGTGGATGTAAATGGGAGAGAACAGCAAAAAGGCAGTGAGTTTTCTGACTGGGAGATTGGGATTCCACACCATAGTGTCTTTTACTGAGAGCATGTTTCTAGGAGAAGCAGACATTAAGATGCCAGGTTTCGATTAAATTATAAATTGTAAATAAATTATTTACACTAAAAAGGTGTGATTTTCAACTTCTAAATGTTGGCAATATGTCTTCCTCTAAAGTAGACCTCTTAATTCCAGATTGGTCTGTTGCCTTAATAGGAGAATGTAGGCAGTGTTCAACTCCTGGAATGGATGCTTCTAAACTATGTGACAGAGGGTAAATTACTAACCTTCTCTGAGATCTCTTTTTATCTGCTTACTTTGGATATTATCATCTAACTTGCTGAGTTGTTTTGAAAATTCTGTAAGGTAATGTATGTAAAGGACCAGACAAGTAAGCAAGTAAGGGTTACTTCTCAACTCTTACCTTCACTTTATGTTCTTACTTGTATCTCTACAAGTAAGCCAAAAGGTGCACAGCTTGATCCCTCAAACCTGTAGATATGCCACTGTACGTGGTGAGACTTTGCAGATATGATTCAGGGTGAGGACTCTGAAATGGAAATATTGTCCTCAGTTATCTGGGTTGGTCCAGTGTAACTGCACAAATCCATAAAAGCTGTAATTAGAGAGAAAGGTGATGGAGGAAAGATCAGAGAGAGGCAACCTCGCTGGCTTTCAGGACAGAGGAAAGGGGCAGCTAGACTCCAGGAGCTGGAAAAGGCAATGGAGCAGATTTTCCTTTAGAGCCTTCAGAAAGAAACAGCCCTGCCAACATTTTGATTTTAGCCCAATGATAGTGGACTACTTCCAACCCAAGAACTGTAAGATAATAAATGTATGCTTCCTTTTAAGCCACTAAGTTGATAGTAATTCTTTATGTCAGCAAGAGAAACTTTATATATATTTTATTAATATAATATAGTTAACATGTTTTATATGAATAAAAGTGAATGGTAACTTTTAAAAATAGGGGACAAGGAGCTATTTGGAGATAACAGGATAAGAGGCCCCAAACTACATACATCCTGTGCTTTGGATCCAATTTCTGACCTCAAGTCCTCTTTACCCACATGAGGATGTCCATGGGGACTTGAACATTGATGGTTGAGTCTCCCTCTCTTCTGTCTATTGATTCCATGACACACTGCCTCAGTGGAGGGTGAGGAGATGTCATGAGATCATGAGATGCTTCCTCCATATGATCCCAGTCCAGGAAATAGTAGCCATGGCATATGCTTTCAAATTTGTATGTGAGTAGAAAGTAACAACCAGCCTTCCTACTTGAGTGCAAGGCTGGAGAGAGGGAAGTGGCAGTGAAGGGTATTGAAATGAAGGATACAGGGGAGCTGGGAGGAGAACTCTAGAAGCTACATATGTGCCCCTTGTCCTGTTCTGTTAGGACCCGGCTTGGATTGTATGTCCTCTCTTGACACCTCCAACTCCCCCACCCACAACATAGATAAACTTCAAAGGCTTCTATGACATTTATTTAAGAAGGCTATGAGGAGCCAATGAACACTCAACTGTATGTTCTCATGTAATATGAGCTGAAAAATATTCATTGAAAACAATGAATATAGAGGTTGAGTATATTTTAATTTAAAGGAAACAGCTTTAAGACTGCTAGGAGTTTAAACAAAAGCTTGCTTTAATGTCATTCTCCAAAATCACACTTTTTTAAGTCTTACATTTTCAAAGGCTGATTTTTTTTTCCCAAAAAACGATCATCAGTTTGATCACTTTTTTTAGAAGTTTATTTAAAAGTAAAATAAATAAATAAATAAATAAATAAATAAATAAATAAATAAATACATATATAAATAAGACAAGTAAAATATTCTGATAGTAAGAGAAAATACTGTTTTCAGGGGCCAAGACTCCAGGTAACAATGGACAGCCTCCAATTTCTCCCTCTCCATTAGCAGTCTCTAGAGCTTCCAGCAAATGGAACATTTCACAAATCTAGAGTGAACCACCACTCAGAAGCTCTTTGAAGTCCCATTAAGGTTTTGGTTTCCAGTGTTTTGAAACATTATCTACCCTATCATACACTGGAAAATGCTTATAATGTCATGTTCAGGTTTCTTTAAAGGGCCATATGTGTCAGGTTCTTAACTCTTTTGTTGGTTGATGATAAATTAGCTTAGCATCAATGTTATATTCCTACATGACCACAAATAGAATCATTTTCATTGAATTGTCCGATCTATTTTTTCTTTTAAATCATATCATGTTTAGTACATGTTTTTTTCAAAAATTAAACTCATTTTCCCCCTATATCATCTCAATTATCTATTTTGGCTCTCTTTAGAAAGAGACTCATTTAGCTAGAGACTCACTTTTTTTTTTTTTTAAGTTTTTATTTATTTATTTGAGACAGAGAGAATGAGATAGAGAGAGCATGAGAGGGAGGAGGGTCAGAGGGAGAAGCAGACTCCCTGCTGAGCAGGGAGCCCGATGCGGGACTCGATCCCGGGACTCCAGGATCATGACCTGAGCCGAAGGCAGTCGCTTAACCGACTGAGCCACCCAGGCGCCCGAGACTCACTTTTATATAAGATTTAACCTAATATCTTAATGTTCTTTATGACAAAATCATGAAATATTTCAAACATGCTAAAAAGTATAATTTTTTAATAAGAACCAATGTACCCACCATTCATTTATAACAACTCCTAATTTTGCCTTATTTTGTTTCAGATTTGCTTCCTATTTTTCATTAAGGAAAACATTTCAGATGCAGTTTGAATTCTATATAATTAAGTGCCCATATTTGATTACATTTACTCCCTTTAATTTCCAGAGGTGAACATTCTCCTGAAAGTGATATTTATTATCTTCATGATTATTGTATACTTTTTTTACATATGATGTGTCCATATAAATGAATGAAATTGTTAGGCAGGTTTTTTTACATGATACATAAGATCATTTGGTACATATCGTTCTGGAAATTGTTTCTTTTATTAATATTATTTGATTCAGATTTACCCATGTTGATAGATTCTACTCTAATTCAATTATTATATGTTTTAAAGTATATCAGTAGATATATATGCAAGATTTTATCTATTCTCCTATAATAGATAATTTATTACAACATTTTCAATATTACAGTGAAGTTCTTAAAATCTTTTATTTTTTGTATTTTTTTTTCTTAAAATCTTTTAAAAAAATATTTACTTATTTATTTTAGAGAGAGAGCATTTGAGTGGGAGGGGCAGAGGGAGAGGGAGAGAGAATCTCAAGCAGACTCCCTGTTGAGCGTGGAGTCCATGCAGGACTCAATCTCATGACCTGAGATCAGGACCTGAGCTGAAACCAGACACTTAACCTACTGTGTTGCCCAGGCATCCCTACAGTGATGTAGTTCTTGGAAATGTATCTTTGTATACATGTGTGAGAATTCTCTCTAGAGTATTTACCACACAGAAATGCTGGATGAGGGCGCCTGGGTGGCTCAGTTGGTTGGGCGGCTGCCTTCAGCTCAGGTCATGATCCTGGAGTCCCTGGATCGAGTCCCGCATCGGGCTCCCTTCTCCTCAGGGAGTCTGCTTCTCCCTCTGACCCTCCCCCCTCTCATGTGCTCTCTCTCTCTCATTCTCTCTCTCTCAAATAAAGAAATAAAACCTTTAAAAAAAAAAAAAGAAATGCTGGATGATGGGATATGTCCATATTAAAATTTATATTATTGTCAAATTAATTTGAAAAGGGAGTGTAGTGGTTTATACTACTACAAGTAGTGTTTGAGAATTCCAATTCCTCATGGACACTTGCTATTGTCAACTTTTAAAATTTTTGCTTAATTGAATGGTGGTGAATAACATCTTAGAGAAAAGAAAGAGTTAGAAGGAAATTGATCACCTTCAGGTCAAACCCCATACTTTCATAGACAATAAAGTGTAGCCAAGACAGTAAACAGCTTTTCTAGTTCATAGATTTAGTTAACAACAGGGGCAAGATGAGAACAGAAACTTGCCTTGAACTCAGAATTCAGTTTGTGCTTTCACAGATTTCATTCGTATATATTTGAGTGATTTGTGAGAAGAATGGTACATCTGTTGTAACATGGAGCTAACTTTCAGAATTGCATCCCATATTTTTATTGCCTTATTTCTCCCTCCCTATTTTTAACAACTAGACAGATCCTGGGCCTTTTGAATAGTGAGTAAATGTTCATACTCCTAAATAAGCAGCTGGATTTGATTTATGTTAAAAATGAATTTTTTAGACATCACCTGTTTTTTTGAAATAATACATTTAAGAGAGTTCTTCTGAAATGAATCCCATAAAAATTGCATTGCTTTTAGTTTTTAAATTCTATTTTATATACCATTGAACAATAGATGTCACTGTTTTGCCGATAAAAATAAATACGAAATTACTTCATTTGATTACTTTTCTTCATAAACAATTCTTGAGCTAAATAGATAAGTTACAGGGTTCTGGTAGAAAAATCTCAAACAGTGGCATCTCTTAAATATTAATATCTGCTAGTGTTGTCTCTAGAAAACAAATTAATATACTCAATGCATTACTTTCTGAATCATCTATATATAACTAATCTAAAACTGCTCATTTTTTGCCTTATATTAACGTTTTGACAATTAGGTGTCATTACAAGGGGAATAAGAAGAAGGTCATTTGAGGAGTATGGGCTCAGGTCAGAGAAAGAAACCTCTCAGAGTATGATTAATAATAGTTTAAGTCCATGTCACGTGGCACAAACTGACTTGATTGATAAGGAATCTATACAAAATGGAAATCAGGGAGAGAGGATTCAAGAAAGAAGAAGTATTGAAAGTAATGCAATCGGGTCCCATTCAAAGGGATGGCCACGTGGTGGACTCTGTTCCAAATCTCACAGCTAGAGTCAAGGTCATATTTAAATTTATATCAATTTTGCCTGACAAATCAGAAGTTTTCAAGAGGCCAAAATAAAGCTGCTAAACTGTTGGCAGCAGGGAGATGACCTGGGAGAAACAGAGGAGAATACTTGGAGATTGTTTAATGATAGTGTATTTGTTTCGCACCTGGGGCATATATGGAAGATTAGGTTAAGGTACAAGAAGACTGCTAAAATTTAAGGACACCTGTTTCCTTAAGTTCTCCATTGATTGCAATGTAGTCTGTTAAAGCCCTAGGAAGTGTGTGCCCAATGTTAAAAATAAATAAAAATAAGTAAAAAAGTAAAAAAAAAAGCTGAACTCAGAAAGTTCGGTGAATGAACAACAGTCAGACCCGAATCTAACAAGCTGTGTAACCTAATTGTATTTGTAAAGTGGTTTAGAATTCATGAAGCACTTTCACATTCATTATCTAGGCTGTTCTCTGACTCTTCAACCCATTGCAAAATGACTTCTGGATGGACCATTTCTCTCAGGCTGATCTCTCAGATGTTATTAATGACCTACCAGTTGTTGGAATCCACCCACCTACTCTTAAATCTTTATTTTATTCAGTCACTGGGGTTTTGTTTTGTTTTTGTTTTAGCATCCTAAACTATTCTCTGTCCCATGCTTCATGCTTCCTGTGCCACTTTTTTTTTTTCCGGGTTTTTTTTCCTACTTTTCTGTCCTCTCCTTCTCATCCTCCATCACTGACAATTTTCCACTATCCTTTTAAATATCCTTTTAAATATCCATGTTCTCAGATTTCTTCCTCTTGTCCTTTTATCCCTGAATATTTTTCTGAATGACTGTGTTGGTGTGGGAAATCATTGAGCCACCTCTGTGCAATTTGTCATTTAACAAATATTTATTTTCATTTATGTACCAGGTACTGTTTTAGGGGCTGGGGACACAGGAGTCACTAAGAATAACACCATCTCTTCCCTTGGTGCTTTGGTTCTTATGAGGAAAAGGGCATGTGTGTGAATATAATGAGTTATTGACTGGTGTATCTATACCTTTTCCTTCATTGCCCTCATCTTTGAAACACACATTCTTGTACTCAGCCCAGACCTAGCAGCTAGGAATTTATGGGATTATGCTTTTTAGGATAAGGTTGTTAACATAGAGATTCAGGGAAAAATAAATGGGTCAGTATTCCATTTTGGGATATTAAAATAGACTTTTAGAATGGACACTAGAGACTATATTAAAATAGACTTTTAGAATGGACATTAGAGACTATATTAAAATAGACTTTTAGATGGACATTAGAGACTACGGTCTTGCAAGAAAAGGCTTTCAGAAGTGCAAGGGGGAGAGTTTTTGGTTTTCTGAAGTATGGACCTATAGGACTCATGCTATAAAGTGTATTCTGGGGGCGCCTGGGTGGCTCAGTCGTTAAGTGTCTGCCTTCAGCTCAGGTCATGGTCCTGGGGTCCTGGGATCGAGCCCCACATCGGGCTGTCTGCTCTACAGGAAGCCTGCTTCTCCCTCTGCCACTCCCCCTGCTTGTGTTCCCTCTCTCGCTGTCTCTCTCTCTGTCAAATAAATAAAATCTTTAAAAAATAAATAAATAAATAAATAAATAAAATAAATAAAGTGTATTCTGTAAGCAACAAGAGTTTTTCCTGCCTGCTTGCCCAAATAAGATACCAAGGGGGTATTGAATGGGAGAGAACATGAGAGGGTTAATAGAGGGACAAGTATGATATGTATCATCTTCCCTTTGAAAAATAGCCTCAAGGGTGGTGGTCAGACCTACCATGATTGATTTAAGGACCCAAGGAGTTACATGTTCAGATTCCTCGTTGGGTTTCAAGATGTTTGAGTCCTCTACAAGTGTAGAGAGAGCTGCATATGGCCAAGCAATGGCTGAACCCAAGCCTACAGAGCCTCAGGGCATGTCTCTGGTAGGTGGCAGCTAAGAGCCAAATGTTTTCCTTGTAGAACTGACTGTGGCAGAGATGTGACAATGGATGTCAAAGGACCTGAAGGAGCCCTGTGGCTAAGACAGATGAATGGCATTCTCAGGTGTGCCATGGAGTTGTTAGCTGGACATTGGAGCTGAGGCCAGGCAGGGACCATAGGACTCCTTCTTTGGACTGTTTGTCAGCCTAGGCAAATGCTAAAGACTAGACATTCACTTGTGGCAACTGCCCCTGCGAAAATTGTATTACTTTCTGCCACTGAGCAGAATGATTTCTCAAAATATATTAATTTTTTTTTAAACCAAGAGCTATACTTTTCCACCAACTCTAACTAGGTGAAACTGATAGAAAATAGGAATATCCCCACAATTGTTGAGTTCCTTTAGTGTCAGGGATCATGTGAGATGCTAATGATATAAACCAAAGAAGACATTGTCCCTGCTCTCAGAGAGCCTACATTTTATTGAGAAAGACAATGCTGAACCAGCTTCTGGCTGATTTTCCTTTCCTTCCACCAAAGAATTCAGCCTACTTACCACTTGGAATGTCTATTCTGTCCTTTTAGGTCTCTACCAGTTTCCTTCTTCATCGTTCTCCCCTGCCCCTTTGGCTAAATTAACCATCAACTTCTATATTTCCATACCACTTTTCATACCAAGATAACACGTTTTTTTAAAGGTATTTCTCATCTGTGTGAGGCTTTGTCTCCTCATTTAAATGATAAGCTGTTTAAAGGCAGAGACAATCATATGCCCAAGTTTCTGTCATTAGCACCTAGGATGTAGAAGATTATCAAAAAAATCTTATTTTATGGAAGATTTTTATGTTGATTTTCCAAAATCACTCTGTGAAATTAGTGTTGCACTTGTAGACTTTTTTTTTTTTAACTGATTTAAAAATAATGAAGAATACAGAGGGTCTAATAACTTTGTCTGAAGCCACACAGCTACTCAGGTGGCAAAACTTGAAATCAAATGCCAAGTCTCTGACTCTAAATCTGACATTGCAGCTCACTTAGCTCATTTGGTTTCAATCTCAGCATTAGAATCATGCTGTGAGAGTCAGTATAAGATTGACAATTGAGATTTGCTGTGGTCCAGTATCACCTTCTCTTTCTTGTCCTCACAGAACTCATGACAAAGCAAGCCTAAGCACGGTATATTAACTGGTACCACATCATTAACTTTTATTCTCAATTATTTCAGGGTGAAACCCTTTGTACTTGTTGCTTTGATGATTTTTCTTCCTCCTGATTATTCCATGTGTTTCCTCTGTTACCATGTAAGCCTTGTCTTCTAGCTCTGACTGGCAGACACCTTCATTCAGGTTGAGAATCACCTCAAATACACGAATACAGAAGGCTGTCCGATTTTTATCCTCAGTCATTGATTTGGTTCAATATCTTCTTTAAGCCATTAAAATTCTCTGGGTGTTTTTTTTCTTTTTAATTACTGAAATTACTTTTATTTAAGATTAGAAAGGAAATGCCTTGAGTAGGAAAAACAATCACATTTCAGAAAGATGATACCTTAAGGTTTTCTATCAGCAGTTGCTCTTTTGGAGAATAAAAAGAATTGCACAAATACTTCATCGATGACAGGTTTGCTTTGAAGATAATATTTAACACTTCGAATAACAGACAGTTTTGACATTTTTTAAAGCAACACATACTAGAAACTGTGTTTTTGCTATTAGAATGATATTTTAAATCAGTAATCGAACTTCAAAGAAAGAATAATTTACTCATTCATTGAACCAACACATAAATATTTATCTAGGACTCTCCTACTGTTTTATTATGTAGATTGTGGAAAATAATGTCACTGAAAAAAAGTCATGGAATGATGGTGTAAAAACTTACTATCACAGATTAACTGTGGGAAGGAGGACCTGAAATTATGAAATCTTAAGTTCAGTATTTTAAAAGCAATTTTATTAGTTGCAAGTTCATGCAGAAATTCAAAATAAGTTTGTCCACTCCAGAAGTGAAGAAAAGCTACTTTAATTAACAGATGCAAGCTTGTAATTAGCGTATCAACTTTTTGTGTGCAAATGGATGTTTCCAAAGTACTGAAAGTATTTTATTTTTCTCACTTTAGTAGCTCTGCCATTTTCCAAACAATCTTGTTAAAGCATTAATTTACTTTACAGCCCTCCTCTTTAACTTCAGGACATCTGTGTGAACTGCCGACAGTTCTCTTTTGGTGGACCCCAATTAATTTTCTGAGTTTCTTCATTTACATAATATCTTATTTTTTAAAAGATTTATTTATTTATTTTAGAGAGAGAGAGAGAGAGCACGAGTGGAAGGGGCTGAGGGAAAAGGATAGAGAATCTCAAGTAGACTCCGCACTGAGCATGGAGCCTGATGCAGGGCTTGAGGTAGGACTCGATCTCAGCACTCTGACATCATGACCTAAGCTGAAACCAAGAATCCGATGCTTAACCCCAATAACATCTTACTTTCTGATGTTCATGTTAAATTCCATGCTATGTGTTTTGAGATCATTTCAAGGACCATGTATATTCTCAGGCAAACATTAACATTGGTGGAAACAATAATGGCCACTTGTTAAGTATGAATGGCAACTCAACAGAAACAACCACACTAAGACTAGTTAGTGAGAGAACAATGTTTTACTAACAGAGAGCTTATAAGTTGTGTTCTACAGATGTGAAATGTTAACAACCCATGGGAAAATTATGTAACTATATATGTAAAGCTCTCTGTGTATATACACACATACATAAATAGGTTTGTGTACACAGCTCTTCCTAAGGAGGGTTAAGCTCTGTAAGTGAATTGCACTCAGGACTTTCTTCCATTTTCTTCTCCATTTCCAAACCTACAACAAATAAGCAAAGACTAGATAAAAGCCCAGTAATAATTAACATATATCTCTCTAGGTGGCAAATGATGCATTCAACATTGTCCTGTATCCAGTTTCCAACAATGGGTACCATTAGTTACCTATGTTGATATGCTGCTCTCCCTTACTTGCTAGGTTTCAACATAGAATGAAAATCTTTTTTTTTTAAAGATTTTATTTATTTATTTGAGAGAGAGAATGAGATAGAGCATGAGAGGGCCAGAGGGAGAAGCAGACTCCCTGCCTAGCAGGGAGCCCGATGTGGGACTCGATCCCGGGACTCCAGGATCATGACCTGAGCCAAAGGCAGTCACTTAACCAACTGAGCCACCCAGGCGCCCAGAATGAAAATCCTCATGAGGTTGAGACTGATTAGAACTTATTATAAGAAATACTACTGATGTGTAGTTTGTCTACAAAGTCAGGTATAAAATGCATAATTATTTATGTCAACAAATATAGTGTCATCAAAATAGATACAAGCTATCTTACCAAGGGCACAATAAAGTTGAGTAAAATATCAAAATAGAGCAGTTTAGGAAGGCATCAAACAACAAGGCAGTCAGGACTTAAGGAATCAAATTGCAGAGAACTGTAGGGATACAAAGTAGATTAGTGATTGATTAGGGCTAGGGGTAGGGGAATTAAGGGATGATGCATGAGGGGTGCAGGATGTCCTTTGGGGGTGATAATACGTTTTTAATTTGATTGTGGTGATGGATGCACAACTTGTGAATATACTAAAAGTCAAAGCTATTTAAAAAAAATCACAGAGAAAAGAGAACTACATTAAGATGGTCATTACATTCTCTGTCACTGCCTTTTCCCCTTGAGGCATTCGCTGATTCTCGAATGTAAACAGTAAGCCCAAATGAGCAGTAGCCAAGTAAATACTGCTGCAGCTTCATAGGGACCCAGTCTCATAGGAATCCAAGATTGAAGTTCAGGCCTCCAAGCCAACAGGAATGATTTTGGAGAAAAGGGGACTGTAGAGGAATGAGACATACCTTCTGTGTGCAAATTCTCCTCAGCTATTTGCTGAATCAACAGCTGTGAGTGCGTAGAACAATATTCAAAAGGGAAAAAAACAGCAGTTGAAAAGTGACTTTTTAAGTTTTTGATTTAGCAAATAATTTAGTAAGCTCACAGTTTTGGAAAGGCAAGTTTCCACAAAGGGGGTAGTTTCAGCGAAGATGTCGTACATGCTATACTCTAAATTTGAGGGTAAATCAGAACTATGGATCAATGTGATATGCCCTGACTCTATGTAGATGAATCAGTGTGTAGGAGAAAATTTATAATATTAAAAGCCTAAAAAAGCTGACAAATTCATGATCTAAGTATTGAGCTCAAAAAGTTGAAAAATGGAAATTATACAGAGGAGGAAAAGTGGAATTAATGAAATGGCAAGAAATATATGATAGAGAAAATAAATGGCCAGGAGTTGTTTCTTTGACAAGACTAATATAATTTATAAACATATTACAAGTCTGATTAAGAAAAAGAAAGGTACAATATCAGGAATGAAAACTTAGGAACCAATAATATGACCATTAAAGATAATGAGCATACTATAGTTCTATGATAATAAATTAATACAACTAATTAAAACTGTATAAGAAAAAAATACTAAATCTAAATCATCTTATATCCACTATATAAGCAGAATCAGTAAAATCTTCCCATGAAGAGAACTCTGGGTGAGATAAGACTCGTAGGGTGAACAAGGTGGTAGAATAGGAAGTCCCCAGCTCCTGTCCTCATCAATAAACAATGATGTGGCCATCCTCGGACAAAAATCACTTTTTAGGAGCTTGGGGATCCAGGTGGGAGGTTGTAAAATTTTGGCGAAGCCTAAGATTGAGGAGAGCTGCTTGGAGAAGGCAGGACCACGTCTTAATGGCAGATTTGCCAAACATGGTCCGCTTGCAGACTCAAAGAAGTCATATACCCTGTGGATTGAGTCTCACTTGGCTCTGGTCCCTTAACCAGCTCCTTCTGCCGCTGACCTGGAGGCATACAGATGAGCATGTGCTGGCTCCAATCAGAGCCCAAACAATCGTTTTTAGAAGATGACAAAAGAAAATACCTTCATGATCTGGGGTAGATAGAGACTGAACCATTAAATTTTAAAAATTGGTAAATTGAACTTCACTAAATCTATAAGCTTCTGATCATTAAAGATGTCATTAAGAGAGTGAATAGGCATTCCACAGACTGGTAGAAGATATTTGCAATACATCTATCTAAAGAACTACTTACATCCAGAATGCATATATTGCATAAGAGAGAATGGCTAAATAGCCAGTAAGCCTATATAATGATCTTCAATTTTAATTATCAGGGGAAAAAACCATAATGAGGTATGTTTCCATACACATGAAAAGGTATAAAATTAGAATTTTACAAAATCACAATACTAAGTGTAGGCAAACATATGGAGGACCCCTAATTCTTGTAAAATGATGATGGTTGTGTAAAATTGATCCAAGTTCTTTAGAAAACTCCTTAGTATGACCTATTATGCTGAATATACACATACTATGGATCCAGGAATTACATTCTGAGACATACTTAACATATACATGTGCACCAAATGACATGCCTAAGAATGTTCATAGCATCATTAGTAATTGTTTAAAACAGAAACAACTCAGTTTTCCATCAGGAGTAAAACTTATAAATTATGAGCTATGTATGCAGCCAAACACTATAGAACAATGTAAAAAGGACAGGTCATAGATAATTTTGATTGAAAGAAAAAGAGATGCATGCGTTTCTAATGTATGATCCCATAAATCTGAAAAAGAGGCAAACGTATCTTTGATGATTTTAGTCAGAATAGTCCTTACCTTTGATGCCGGGTATAGTGAGTGAAATGAAGCAAGAATGAGATTTCTGGGACATTATGTTCTAGATCTTGCTCTATGTGGTGGTTATATAGGTGTATTCACTTTGTTAACATTCATGGAGCTATATAGATAAGATTCATGTGCTCCACTGTATGTTGCATGTCATTAAAAAATAAAATACAAAAAAAAAATGGATGTTATTGGTATGAGAATGTCGAAACTCCTAGTAGGCTACCCAAAATTGTGTGGTGGGGGAGTAGGGAGGCGATAAGGGTGGTGTAGAACAACAAGGACAATGACAATAACAAGAACAATAACAGGCACTAGTCATTGGCATAAAAGATGGGGAGAGGGAGGCAGACAGTAAAATCACCCTCCAATCTTTTAAAGCAGGTGCTATAATTACCTTGGTTCATATAAAAGAAAGCAGTTCAGTGGGACAAACTTACTTGCCAAAAATTACAGATATTTACTATAATAGAACTGGAAATGGGACCCAGGCAAGATTAACTCCATAATTTTTCTTTGCATACAAAAATAATTTAAATTAAAAACATCTCATTTTGAAGGAGAGATCATCTAGTCCTAAGGGAAGACAGATCTCCAAAGTTTCAATTGGTTTAAAAATAGTATATAACTTCATGAGCACAAATAAAGCAGCAGAGGGGGAAAATATTCAGAGACCATAATCTCGCCTAGTTACTAAAGACCAGGTGTTCCTGATGATCCTAATTGTTTTATACTGATAGCTGTTTGCTAGGACACTACTATTCTACTCTCTAATAGTTACGTGTCAGTTTTCCTTAGTGCCAGTGAGGTCTTTGCAACTTAGAGGAAAAATTTTGAGAACAATAGGTAATGTCTGCCAAAG
The DNA here is from genome assembly GCF_029215605.1 of Mirounga angustirostris. Lineage (NCBI taxonomy): Eukaryota > Metazoa > Chordata > Mammalia > Carnivora > Phocidae > Mirounga > Mirounga angustirostris. The sequence continues at coordinate 18,631,514 of NW_026991725.1, forward strand.
ATAGTAACAGAATTTGGACACTCATTTTCTGTGTCCCCAATATTCCCCAGTCTGCCATGTACTTTCTTTGCAAATCATTCCATTTTATTCCTTAAAAAAGGAGTTTGGAACTGGTGGACTTGGAAGCAGAAGATCCTTGTTTCATTATAGCATTTTATCAGTATGTTTGCTTAAGGTAGATGTGTATTAGAGTATTTATTATATTTATATTTGCAAATTATATTAGCTTCTATCTCCTTTTTTTTTTTTTTTTTCCCCCAAAACGATGGACTTTGTGATCTCTGAATCAGGAATTCTTTCTCCTTAGTCAATTGATTTAAGGCATTGATATCTCCCACATTCCTTGTGAGGCCTTTATGGAATGTGTCCTGTTGGCAAGCCAGAACCTTTCTACTACTTTGCTGACTGGCTCCTTACCTTAATTTGATGGAAGAAAGCTTTTTATTTGAGTTATGTAAGCAAAAAATTTGGCAAGAAAGTGAGAGGAAAAAAAGCTTCAAGACACCATAGTCAACAAAGCCAATGCTTAGGCAACACACACACATACACAGAGACACACACTCTATCACTCCCCGGAAGCATAGTACTTTGACAATTCCAACTCAAAGATTAAAAATAAAAATCACTCTCAACTCTAGGTTCTCACACAGAGTCCCTGAAAGGAAATCCCTCCCTTCCCCACCTCCCCAATTATGACTAGAGCTCAGAAACCATTTGAATCTACACATCCACGCAACAGAAAGAGTGGGTATCATTAGATTTACGCCATTGTGTACCCGGTGGTGTGTTCTAATTTTGGTCCCTTTAATCTGCAATGCAGTGCCTTCCCAATCACAGATTTGGGGTGTCTGGCTTCATCACAACTAGGCTCTTTCTACAGCGGGGCTTCTCAGCTTTGGTACTATTGAGATATTCAGCCGGATAGTTACTTGTTGTGGGAGTCTGTCTGGTACATCATACGATGTTTCATAGCACCTCTGGCCTTCTACCCAATGGATGCCAGTATAACCGTCCCCCTCAAACTCAGTTTTGACAATGGAAAATGTTTCCAGACATTGTCAAATGTCCCTGGGAGGCAAGTGGTTCCCAGTTGAGTACCAATGTCCTACAAAATGAAAACAAACTACAGAAATACAGAGGAAGAAGAAAGAGGACATTTCTGACAAGCATATTTTAAGATGTTTTAAGCTTTCCAGGAGGATCTTTATATCTAGATAATTTGGACATTTTCTTTTATAAGAAGGTAAGGGCCACAGCAGTGTATCCATCATTTCAGATCTGACCTCTTGCCATTGGCTCCACCACACTTGGTCTTCTTTTGGAGGTCAGCTCGGAATAATTTCAGTTTCTTTTGAATCTCAGTCAGGATACCTATTTTCTGATCCAAAATGGACAATAACTGGGCAATGCAAAAATCAACATCATAGTTTACCCCACCAGCTGTCTCCTGAAAGTTGTTCCGTGGCCATTGGCTTGATTCCTTCCATGAAGTCCTTGTATCTTCCGCTAATGGAGTGGAGAATGTTTCAATGTCTTTAGCCTGTTCTTCTTCCTCAGTCTGTAAACAAGGTATTTTAATGAATCCATCCCTCTGAAGGGATGTTTTTGAATCTCTAAGGTGATTTTCCAACATCCTTGGCACCTCAGGTCCAACCGGATAGAGACAACAATGGTGGGGCCTTAAATCCAGAGTCAGTTCTTTCACTCTATTTGCATATCTCAAAGTGTTGAGGGTGTTTTCACAAGAGGCCATCCCTGGAGAAATCGTAGCAATCATACAAGTGGAGGAATTCTGGCCAATAAAGGAGTCCCGGAGCACCTGCGTCAGTTTGCTGGCTCTGAATGGGGTATGAGACTTGTTCTGACCCAAAGCCCGGATGCATTCTTTGAGCGCGAGTAGACTTTTATTTATCTCCGCCCCCTCTAGCTGCCTTTTCCGGTTGGCTTTGGCAGTATCTGCTCCCCTTTCGTTCCCAGCTAAGTCAACGAGGGAGAACTTGCCATGCAGTTTCCCTCCTGACTTTAGGATGATCTGGAACACGGCGTGGCTCCTGGAAGAGTGGGCATTGACTGATGTCTGTCCAGAAGTCCGACAGCTGTTTCCTAGTTCCACGAGGTTCAGCACATCCTCCATACTACACACCTCCTGCTCCTGCAGTCCGACCACCTGGATTTGCTGATTGCCATCCTCAAGGACTTGCAGCTTCTTCTTCCAGTTCAACAAATCATACACCTTGCCCCCGTAAATCTCAAAAAATGTCCCATAGACTTTGAGGTCCAGCTTCTCATAAGCTGTGGTTTTGAGCAGGAGGAAGACATCCTGCGCCACCAGGGCATAAATGCCTTTAGAACAATCTTGGTCCCTTCCTGAAAAGGCTCCGCCCATAGTGTGCGTTTTCCCACTGCCTGTCTGCCCGTAGGCAAAGCAGGTGGCCATGCCCTTGCGGAAGATGGACTCCACCAGCGGCTGGGCAGTGAACTGGTACACTAACTCATTGGAGGCGGTGTCATCGAAGGCATGGTCGAAGCAGAAGGTCTGGTTCTCCAGGTAGCGAGTGAGGTCTACCTTTTGCTTGGACTCATGCACCATGACCACGTTGTCCGAGGGGATGGTGATGATGTCTAGATCCTTCATGGTGGTCTCTCGCTGGTTGAGAGGACGCTTCCTCACGCAGACGCAGATCCGGTGGGCTTCCCGGGGCTCCAGGCTGGACACCTTGCGGCAGTCCAGGTGCCTGCGGTACTCTTCGATCATGCGCATGATCTCGTAGTTGGGGTTTCCCGTGTTGACGTTGAGGGTGCGCTGGGCTCGGATCTCCAGCTGCAGCCGCCTGCGCTTCTCCCGCTGCTTTTGCAGTTTCTCAATTTCCCGTAGGCAGGGAGACTTCTTCCGCTTCATCAGGCAAGGATTGCTGGGGACTCGCAGAGCCAGGCTGTCCCCTGAGGGCGTTTCGTTTTTCTGGGGGATAGCCGCAATCCACCGCGCGGCGGTGCACTGGTCCCCGATGGCCGGAGAGGGCGCCAGAGACAAGGGCAGCAAGGAGCACCGTGTGGGGTGTTCCGCAGAGGCCAGCGCGGGATTCAGCAGGAATATGGTCTCTAGGTCAACCTTCTTGCCCTTTTTGACTCCTTTTTCGACCCACTCTACCGTGACCCAAGAGTTTTCTCTTTTGATCTCTGTGACCACAGCAAGATGGATTCGCCCGTCGCTGCGCTGGATCGCCACGCAGATGCCCACTTGGACATCTCCCAAGTGCGGTGTCAAGGGTTTCAAGGAGGCGAGGTGAGGGGCGGCGGGGAGGCGTAACTGGCTGGCCATGGTGAAGGATGGAGGTGTCGGGGCTCGCTTTCAGGGGCCCTTGGGGTTGGAGCAGCAGGACCGGAGCCCAAGCCAGCCTGCAGCGCCCAGGGCACTGAAGCGCCTGTGGTTTGCACCTGCCTTTGTGAGTCCCATGCTAGGGCTCCGCCTGAGCCACTGGCGTCACAAAGGGATGGAGACAAGAGGCAGCGGAGCCGGGGGTGGGGGGGTTGCTAGGTGAAAGGGGGCGGGGGAGGAGGGTTCGTCATGTTCCTGTTTCTAGGTACAAAGACAGCTGGGATAGGAAAATTGTTCTCTGCCACCGAGTCCATAGGGGTCGGAGTTAGGAGTCAGGTATGTGTTCCGTGAACATTTGTGCTTAAGCTTTAGGACTATCCATTCTCCCCTGCAGTCTTGACCTGCAGCGTCAAAGCTAAGTGCTTCGGTTTGAGAACCAGTGAATGTTCCCTTGAACTTCAGCCCTCCAGTGATCAGCAGAACAAGTGAAGGCAGAGCAGTCTGCAAATCACAGGCTTCCAAGGACAGGATCCCAGAGAAACTCCCTCAAACCTGCCATCCTTCTTCCGGCCCGCACCCCCTCCGAAACTCGCTTAAAGTTATTCCTGTTTGATGGGATTTCTCATTACAAAATCAAAATGAGTTGAATGTAGTGGGTTCTTGTGGTAATTTGCTAATATGGCACTTCCTTTGGTACAGCATCTGGGGTTGCAAACACAAAGTGTGGTTCACATTCCAGGTGGCTCTGATAGCTATAAAGTGAGTTTTATTGCATTGCAGACACCACCATTTTTGAGATTATTTCAATAATTACCTTTCTAAATTCCTTCAGTAATTACACTACTGGCCTCATTATCCATAATTTGGAGAGAAAGGAAGGACTGTTGGTGGAAAGAGAGAATTCATCTTATACCCTACCCCATCCCAAAACGTGTGTGTGTGTGTGTGTGTGTGTGTGTCCTTTAGAAGTTGTTAAGGTGGGCTGAGTGGGATGGTCAGGGGAAATGGAAAGGCAGCTAAGATGATGAGAGGCAACCATATATTTTGGCAAGATTGCTGATTTTTTTTTCTGTAGGATGATTTGCTTGCAAAAAAAAAAAGAAAATTGACATCAACTGCTAGATAGGCCAACATGAAGATTAAGGTGACATTTTCTTTTCTTCCCACATATCACACTGTCTTTTGGTAAGTGTGATGGTAATTTCAGCGACAGCCCCAAAGTAGGATGAAGTAGCCTGGTGTCTGTACAACCCTCCTTAGGACCAAGGGGACATTTTGGAAACAAATTCTTGTTATAAACTGACTTCTTTTTAATGGGAAGTTCCTCTCTTCTGTAAATTAGTAAAGCTTAGATTTTGGAAAGAAGGTGTGGGAGGGGGGATATTGGATAAATTGGATGAGTATGTGGTGCTCATTTCAGCGGGATGTTGAATGCCAGTGGAGGGAGGGGAGAAAGTGCTTTATCCAACTGTCTTTTTATTATTATTAATTTTTTATTTGCCACATTCTCAGTATTTAAAGTTGTGCTTGAAATCAGTTTTTGGTTTCCTTTTGCCAAGGACATTATGGAAATGTCCCTAATCCCTCTATTTTTCATTAAGTTAAATTAACCTTTTAAAAAAATTTTGCTTCTGTCAAGTTTTTTTTTTTTTTTAAAGATTTTATTTATTTATTCATGAGAGACAGAGAGAGAGAGAGAGAGAGGCAGAGGGAGAAGCAGGCTCCCAAGGAGCAGGGAGTCCGATGCGGGACTCGATCCCAGGACCCTGGGATCATGACCTGAGCTGAAGGCAGATGCTTAACCATCTGAGCCACCCAGCGCCCCTGCTGTCAAGTTTTTAATATAGATATTATATCTATCTATCTATACCTTTATCTTTATCTTTGAAAAAGTGTGGTCTCTCTCAAAATTATGCAAACTCTAGCTCTTCCTGGTTAGGCACATTTTTATACATAAGCCAGTGATTTTTTTTTTTTTTTTTAATAGATGACAAGGTCCAGGGTGGTCATGTAAAATTCAGAGACTAAAGTTTATTTTGCTATCCAGCATACCCATAAAGGTCTTTCTAGCTATTTCAGGGCCTTCCCCCCTCTTTAGTTCTCATCTCTTGAATATCCCATGTTTCCATGGTTTATTATTATTATTATTTGTATATATATATATATATGAATGTATATATGGAGAAAGGGAGAGTGAGAGAGTGCACTCTTAGGTATTTTTAATTGTTCTTAGATGTTCTAACATCTAACACTGACTTCTCCCTCCTCCTCAGCCCATCCTAATGTGGAGTGAGACAGTCCTTTCCTCACCTCTAGAATTCTTCTGTAACCGTGACATCTTTTAATATCCCAACCAGTTATAACCCTATTTCCTTGGCCATCCTCATCCAGTCAGGGACTCCAGTCGATTTCTCATGAGGCTCTCAGAGTTATCCTGACAGCTAATTCTGTAATACTTAGCTGCTTACAAACATTTCCATAGCTCTCCATCATCCTAATTGATACAGTACAAATTCCATTCAAGGGCACATGGTACACATTGCCATCTTGCCTGCCTTCTCATCCTCAAGCTTTACCACTGTCCACACTTAGTCTAAAATTGAGCCATACTGAAGAATTTGAGGTCCTTCCATCAAAGTATCACCCTAGTGATTCTGATGCAGGAAATATGAGGTGGGGTCAAGAATTTGCATGTCTAACAAGTTCCCAAGTGATGCTGATGCTACTGGTTCTGGGAACACACACCTTGAAAATTACTGCTTTAGCTCTCGGGCCACATTAGCCTCTCTGTACCTCCTCCTTTCCTTGACCTCTTTAATACCTATCTCAAATATCACTACCTCTGGAAATGTTTCTCTGACCTTGTTGACAATACTCAGGCAAAATAACATTAAATGGACATATCCCTTCCTAAGAAATAGTATCTAGTACTGGTTGGGTTTATTTGATCAGGGGGACTCAAAAGCTTCATTTTCAGGAGCAACTACAAAAAAGAATTCTCATAGGTAAATATAATAATCTGTAGAGCGTCATTTGAGTGCTTTTACAATTTAGATAATCTGAAACTACATTTGCAGCATGGTCTTTTTTATCTATTAATACAAAATTCAGAATTCAGTCACTATTGACATAACCTTCTCATTTCATGGAAACAGTCCATCTCAGAAAACACTGTGAATCTTTATTAATGAGATAAATACAGCATTTTTCTTTTTTTTTAATTTTTAAAATTTTTTAAAATTATGTTATGTTACTCACCATACATTACATCATTAGTTTTTGATGTAGTGTTCCATGATTCATTGTTTGCATATAACAGCTGGTGCTCCATGCAGAACGTGCCTTCTTTAATACCCATCACCAGGTTAACCCATCCTCCCACCCCCCTCCCCTCTAGAACCCTCAGTTTGTTTTTCAGAGTCCATCGTCTCTCACGGTTCATCTCCCCCTCTGATTTCCCCCCCTTCATTCTTCTCCTCCTGCTATCTTCTTCTTTTTTTTTTTCCTTAACATATATTGCATTATTTGTTTCACAGGTACAGATCTGTGATTCAACAGTCTTGCACAATTCACAGCGCTCACCATAGCACATACCCTCCCCAGTGTCTATCACCCAGCCACCCCATCCCTTCCACCCCCCACCACTCTAACAACCCTCAGTTTGTTTCCTGAGATTAAGAATTCCTCATATCAGTGAGGTCACATGTATCATATGACTTATTTTGCTCAGCCTAATGCCCTCCAGTTCCATCCACATCATTGCAAATGGCAAGATTTCATTCCCTTTGATGGCTGCATAGTATTCCATTGTATATATATACCACCTCTTCTTTATCCATTCATCTGTCAATGGACATCTTGGCTCTTTCCACAGTTTGGCTGTTGTGGACATTGCTGCTATAAACATCAGGGTGCACATACCCCTTTGGATCCCTACCTTTGTATCTTTGGGGTAAATACCCAGTAGTGCAGTTGCTGGGTCGTACAGTAGCTCTATTTTCAACTTTTTGAGGAACCCCCATACTGTTTTCCAGAGTGGCTGCACCAGCATGCATTCCCACCAACAGTGTAGGAGGGTTCCCCTTTCTCCGAATCCCCACCAACATCCGTTGTTTCCTGACTTGTTAATTTTAGCCATTCTGACTGGTGTGAGGTGGTATCTCACTGAGGTTTTGATTTGGATTTCCCTGATGCCGAGCGATGCTGAGCACTTTTTCATGTGTCTGTTGGCCATTTGGGTGTCTTCTTTGGAAAAACGTCTGTTCATGTCTTCTGCCCATTTCCTGATTGGATCATTTGTTCTTTGGGTGTTGAGTTTGATAAGTTCTTTATAGATTTTGGATACTAGCCCTTTATCTGATATGTCATTTGCAAATATCTTCTCCCATTCTGTCGGTTGTCTTTTGGTTTTGTTAACTGTTGCTTTTGCTGTGCAAAAGCTTTTTATCTTGATGAAGTCCCAATAGTTCATTTTTGCCCTTGCTTCCCTTGCCTTTGGCGATGTTTCTAGGAAGAAGTTGCTGTGGCTGAGGTCGAAGAGGTTGCTGCCTGTGTTCTCCTTTAGGATTTTGATGGACTCCTGTCTTACATTGAGGTCTTTTCAACCATTTAGAGTCTATTTTTGTGTGTGGTGTAAGGAAATAATACAGAATTTTTCAAAGTGTGAAGGCCTAGATACAAGTTATGGTATTATTCTGGGCCAAGACCTACATGGCCCTTGGTAAGATGAGCAGTTTCTCCAGATTAGAAACTGAATACTGGAGACACTGTATTTTTTGACTGAATATAACCAAGCAATCTATTTCTATGAAATCTTAATCACGTATTGCTTCCTAGGTCAAAGGCATACTACCCTCAGGGAGCTTCCCATTTACACTTTTTGTTCTATGTACCGGTTAGAAGCCTATCCCTTGTCAAACAACTGATATATCCTCTTTATTTTGAATCCCCCTTTTTAAGAAGCTGAACAAGTATCAGGTATAGACCCATCAAAAGAGGGTAGTACGGGAGGAAGTAAGCACAGGAAATGAGCTTAGTAATTTTCATTTATTAATTACATACCTGCTCCCAGATTGGGCCTGTCAGAGTTACTTCACAGGACAGAATATTATTTCTAGTTTCATTTTAGATACAAACCTCCCAGGAGAAATGGATCAAATAAGCACCTTTCTAACACTGTTTTAAGGGACATCTAGCAGCTGTTCAGTTTGTTTGATCACCTCGGGAGTCTGTGTTTTTCCAGTATATGGATGCAACCTGAGGTTGATTTAGTTCTTCAGAAGAGCTCAGTAAATTTTCCCAAATCTCTTTGAAGAAATGGAATTCATCATTTCCAGCTTAAAATGTGTGTGTGTGTGTGTGTGTGTGTTTTAAGAGTAGACAGGTAACTTACTAGATGTATGCCTTCAGAAAACAAGGAGGAAATTTACTTTTAGAATGAGAATAGTATTTAACCATTACAGCAGGTACCTCCGTCTTTTGACATTTCAACGTTTTCCCCATGTACCGCACTTAACCAGAACTGATAAGTCCACATTTCTCTAGCCCTCTTACTGATTTAATAGGCAGTTTTTTCTATGACAACAGTATCAACTCAGAGCCATCTTTCCCCAGCTTATTAAACAGTACTGCTTACCTGGGGATATTTACATGATTCCTACATATCTGTTGATTGTGGAAGTTAGTCTGTGATGTTCGCCAAGGTGGTAAAACTAACCACGGCCCATGGCTCGTTTTAAACCCAATTGTTGGTCAGTTTTCATGTTTCAGTTTTACTCAGCATGCTGAGGGGAGAGGCTTGGGTTTTGCTCATAGTGTATATGTCAGTATTATTTGCTTGTAACTCAGACTACAAATACAGAAATCATGCTACCCATGAGCAAAGTAGATGTCTTTGTAGCTCAGCTATGATCCTTTCACTTGAAAGCCACGTGCTATGTTCCTTGCCCTTAGAAACTTCTTTAGATCATGCAGTTCAGGGTATTTAAGTTAATTGTTTGCTATGGAACAAACAAAAACTATAAGGAAGATATAATATTTTTGTGAGAAATAATTGTAGGAACTTGGATATTTGTCCTATAGAAAGTTTGAGAACAGACCTTTCTATATATACTTAAAAAGAAGAGCATAGTGTGTGCTCTTTGAGATAAGGTGTGTGAACATTCAATTATGGAAGTGCTAAGCCATCAAGACATAGCATCACTTCTCTTGAAAAGCATTTCTTGACATCCACTGCTTCCTCTCCTCTTCCTCAATCACAACTAGATGATTTGCCTTCTTCTCTATTCCCACCTTTATTCCATACTTATTTCTGACATTGCACTTACCATTTTTGATTAAAAGTATTTGCCTCTTTCTCTCTAGGTAAATAATTAAGACCCTTGAGAGAAGGGAGAATACTTTATTTGCGTTTGTATACCTGGTATCTGGAATAGGGACTTACCAAGTTTCCTAAAACTAGAAAAACCAGCACAGTAGGTAGCTGTTTCAGAGGGGAGACTTCAGGTCAAACTAATGAAGGACCTCATTCAATCAGGTATGCATTCAACAAACCTTAATGGCTAGCTTTTTTTTATTATTATTATGTTATGTTAATCACGATACATTACATCATTAGTTTTTGATGTAGTGTTCCATGATTCATTGTTTGCATATAACACCCAGTGCTCCATGCAGTATGTGCCCTCTTTAATACCCATCACCAGGCTAACCCATCCCCCCACCCCCCTCCCCTCTAGAACCCTCAGCTTGTTTCTCAGAGTCCATAGTCTCTCATGGTTCATCTCCCCCCTCTGATTCCCCCCCTTCATTCTTCCCTTCCTGCTATCTTCTTCTTCTTCTTCTTTTTTTTTTTTAACATATAATGTATTATTTGTTTCAGAGGTACAAGTCTGGGATTCAGCAGTCTTACACAATTCACAGCACTCACCATAGCACATACCCTCCCCAATGTCTATCACCCAGCCACGCCATCCCTCCCACCCCCCACCACTCCAGCAACCCTCAGTTTGTTTCCTGAGATTAAGAATTCCTCATATCAGTGAGATCATATGATACATGTCTTTCTCTGATTATTTCGCTCAGTATAACACTCTCCAGTTCCATCCACGTCATTGCAAATGGCAAGATTTCATTCCTTTTGATGGCTGCATAATATTCAATTGTATATATATATATACCACATCTTCTTTATCCATTCATCTGTCGATGGACATCTTGGCTCTTTCCACAATTTGGCTATTGTGGACATTGCTGCTATAAACATCGGGGTGCATGTACCTCCTTCAGATCCCTACATTTGTATCTTTGGGGTAAAAGGCATCCAAGTTGGCAAAGAAGAAGTCAAACTCTCACTCTTTGCAGATGATATAATACTTTATGTGGAAAACCCCAAAGGCTCCACCCCAAAACTGCTAGAACTCATATAGGAATTCAGTAAAGTGGCAGGATATAAAATCAATGCACAGAAATCAGTGACATTCCTATCCACCAACAACAAGACAGAACAAAGAGAAATTAAGGAGTCTATCCCATTTACAATGGCATTCAAAACCATAAGATACCTAGGAATAAATCTAACCAAAGAGGCAAAGAATCTGTACTCAGAAAACTATAAAATACTCATGAAAGAAATTGAGGAAGACACAAAGAAATGGAAAAACGTTCCATGCTCATGGATTGGAAGAACAAATATTGTGGAGATATCAATGCTACCTAGAGCAATCTACACATTCAATGCAATCCCCATCAAAATACCATCCACTTTTTTCAAAAAATAGAACAAATAATCCTAAAATTTGTGTGGAACCAGAAAAGACCCCACATAGCCAGAGGAATGTTGAAAAAGAAAAGCAAAGCTGGTGGCATCACAATTCCAGACTCCAAACTCTATTACAAAGCTGTCATCATCAAGACAGTATGGTACTGACACAAAAACAGATACATAGATCAGTGGAACAGAATAGAGAGCCCAGAAATGGACCCTTAACAATATGGTCAACTAATCTTCGACAAAGCAGGAAAGAATGTCCAATGGAAAAAAGGACAGTCTCTTCAACAAATGGTGTTGGGAAAATTGGACAGCCACATGCAGAAGAATGAAACTGGACCATTTCCTTACACCACACACAAAAATAGACTCCAAATGGTTGAAAGACCTCAATGTGAGACAGGAGTCCATCCAAATCCTAAAGGAGAACACAGGCAGCAACCTCTTCGACCTCAGCCGAAGCAACTTCTTCCTAGAAACATCGCCAAAGGCAAGGGAAGCAAGGGCAAAAATGAACCATTGGGACTTCATCAAGATAAAAAGCTTTTGCACAGCAAAAGCAACAGTCAACAAAACCAAAAGACAACCGACAGAACGGGAGAAGATATTTGCAAATGACATATCAGATAAAGGGCTAGTATCCAAAATCTATAAAGAACTTATCGAACTCAACACCCAAAGAACAAATGATCCAATCAGGAAATGGGCAGAAGACATGAATGACGTTTTTCCAAAGAAGACACCCAAATGGCCAACAGACACATGAAAAAGTGCTCAACATCGCTCGGCATCAGGGAAATCCAAATCAAAACCTCAATGAGATACCACCTCACACCAGACAGAATGGCTAAAATTAACAAGTCAGGAAACAACGGATGTTGGTGGGGATTCGGAGAAAGGGGAACCCTCCTACACTGTTGGTGGGAATGCATGCTGGTGCAGCCACTCTGGAAAACAGTATGGAGGTTCCTCAAAAAGTTGAAAATAGAGCTGCCCTACAACCCAGCAATTAATGGTTAGCTTTTAAATGTCAAGTGCTAGATAAGAGATAGTGAAGAAAACTGCCCTAGACTCTGTCCTCATGGGGCTTACAGTCCCAATTCGGGAAACATGTATTAACAGATAACCAGGTGCATGTGTATATATATATATAATACATATTGCAGATATATGGATAACATTCTAGTAATTACAGCTGTCTAAGAGTCAAGGTCCCGTCCTACTGTATATCCAAGCAAAAAGTAAATGATAAATGACAATTTGTTTGGAAAGACAGTGCAGACCAGATTTAAATAAGAGATCCAGGAGTTGGGCTCAATTTGTGTTCTCAAATCAGGCTATATATCAGAATCATCTGGGAATGTGTGACAGAGGACGGACTGTCTGGCTCCACCCAGGCCTGCTGAATCAAACTCTAGCAGCCAGAGCCTAAGAATCTATGTCACTAAAAAGTCCCACAGGTGATTCTTATAATACTGTGAAGCCAGAAAGCATTGGACTGCATGCCTTCTAGATCTCTTTCTGTTCACAGATTTTATGACCCATGGTTCTGTGAACAACAACAACGACAAAAAAGAATGATCATTTGGTATACCTGTGGCAGTGGCTATTGAAATTTCTTTTCTTCTTCTTTCTCCTTCTCCTTCTTCTTCTTCTTCTTCTTCTTCTTCTTCTTCTTCTTCTTCTTCTTCTTCTTCTTCTTCTGTGGGTAATACTATAAGCACTACTTATCATTGTTGGAGCCTGGTATCTGCCTGTCAGAGTAATTTATATTTGCCATTTTGCAATACTTTCTATATTCATATCTGGAAATAAAAAAGAAGAACACTAAGATTCTAAGGAATAGGACATGATGTCAAAATAACCAGTTGATTCAGAAAAAAAAAAAAGTATTTGTCAAAACTCAACAAAAGGATTTTTCAGCCAGAGTGAACAAATGTAATTCAGATCATGTTACAACTCTGTTTTTAAAAACTCTTCAATGGCTTTCCATTTCATTGCTTAAAAACTCAGCCTTTTCTTCCTGGCATTCAAGACCCTGCATACTTTGCCTTTTGCCAGTCTTCTCCCTGTTATCTGTGTCATTCAAACCCCCTTTTAAAAATGATATTCCAGGGGTGCATGGGTGGCTCAGTTGGTGAAGCATCTGACTCTGACTTTGGCTCAGGTCATGGTCTCAGGGTCCTGGGATCGAGCCCCACATCAGGCTCCATGCTCAGTGGGGAGTCTGCTTGAGATTCTCTCCCTCTCCTTCTGCCCCTTCCCCTGCTTGTGCACTCTCTCTCTCAAATAAAGAAATCTTTAAAAAAAAGTGATATTCCAGCCATATCAGTCTTCTTGTAGTTTTCGGACACACCCAGCTTTTTCCTGAAGCAAAGACTTTGCATACCTTGCTTTTCCTGGGACTGGTTCCTTGGCAGTCTGGTCCTCCCCTTAAGAGACGCGTGCCTTTGTCTCTTCTTGGTTGGAACCCTGACTCCATTGCTTCCTAGTTCCATGACTGCAAGTAAACAAGTCGCTCAATCTCTCTGTGTCTCAGGTATTTCCATCTACAAAAGTTACGAATAGTATCTGCCTCGTAGGGGTGCTGTGAGGAATGTGTAAAAATTAAATGAAAAAAAAAATGCTTCTAACAAAGCCTGGCACACCTTTAAAAGCTAGAGGGTATTATGCTGAGGGAAATAAGTCAATCAGAGAAAGTCATGTATCATATGACCTCACTGATATGAGGAATTCTTAATCTCAGGAAACAAACTGAGGGTTGCTGGAGTGGTGGGGGGTGGGAGGGATGGGGTGGCTGGGTGATAGACATTGGGGAGTGTATGTGCTATGGTGAGTGCTGTGAATTGTGTAAGACTGTTGAATCCCAGACCTGTACCTCTGAAACAAATAATACATTATATGTTTAAAAAAAAAAAAAAAGAAGAAGATAGCAGGAAGGGAAGAATGAAGGGGGGGAAATCAGAGGGGGAGATGAACCATGAGAGACTATGGACTCTGAGAAACAAACTGAGGGTTCTAGAGGGGAGGGGGGTGGGAGGATAGGTTAGCCTGGTGATGGGTATTAAAGAGGGCACATACTGCATGGAGCACTGGGTGTTATATGCAAACAATGAATCATGGAACACTACATCAAAAACTAATGGTGTAATGTATGGTGATTAACATAACATAATAAAAAAATACGTTAAAAAAAAAGCTAGCATATGTTCCTTATTATTACCATATTGTAAAATTACTGTGTTTACTTGCTTCTTTTATTGTTTATTCTCTGTTTCTCCTATTAGACTGTCACTGAGTGTCATAGGAAAGCCACCAAGCAACAGAGCTTTAATAAAAGAACTTTAGGTGTGGAGAAAACAGACTTAGATTTGTCAGCGCGGACATTGGTTCTTATTTGATCTCGAGCAAGAAACACCACTTTTCTGAAATTCCATTTCTTCATCTGCAAAAAAAAAAAAAGAAAAAGAAAAAAAGAAATTGACCAAATCTCTCAATTCTCTGTCTCTTAAGTAAAAATGGTTCTAATTTGCAGTTAAGCTTCATTCAAAAGGTGATATAATCATTTTCACTTAGTAAAAATTTTATTTTTAATCTGAATAAGAAACTTGTATATAAAATTCAGTTTTCATCCAGATTTGACCGAGTATAGGTATATATGACTCTGTGCAATCAATTTATTCTCCTAGCCTTCTTTTATTTAAGTATAAGTAGCACGATATATGGTCACAACAATTAGAGAAACATAGTACATGATTCATTAAATGTTTCTAGAGAATTCTGATGCCATTTTATTGAAAATTTACCTTCTGGGAAAGAGAATATTTGAAAGTGAAACATGCATAGGGTGACAGAAAGTTGTCCTAGAATATTTCTACATTGTGAATGGGACCTTTGAGATGGGCTTTGTTTCCTACTTCATTAAAACATAATAATATATAAAAGAGCTATCTCAAATAGAATGGGAGAAAACATCACCAATCTTGTCAGGTTTTATTTGGAGTTATAATTACTGGTCTCATTAATTAAGTAGATAAATTTTATCAAACCAATAAAAATTAGCCATTATAATGATTTACCAAAAACTGGAAGTACTATATTGTCTATTTGATTCTTTAATGGGGCACAATCAATTTTTATTAATTTTATACATAAGAGAAGTGTTAAAATATTACTAGGAGAAAGCTTGTATTTAATATTGCTGCTACTAATTCTTAATTATGCAGAGATTCTATTAATTCAGATTATAGTTTAGTGTTAACTTCACTCTGCGAGCTCATAACACTATCACAGCTCCATCCATATGTAAGTATTTCTTTATTATTGACCAACTACTGATACATACCCTATCGTTTTTGATCCCCCAGCAAACTTTTGAAGTAAACAGGGGAGATATGATTTGTCACATCGTACTAATAAGAAAGCTGGAGGGTACCTGGGTGGCTCAGTTGGTTAAGTGACTGCCTTCGGCTCAGGTCATGATCCCAGGGTCCTGGGATCGAGTCCCGCATCGGGCTCCCTGCTCAGCAGGGAGTCTGCTTCTCCCTCTGACCCTCCCCCTTCTCATACTCTTTCTCTCTGTCTTATTCTCTATCTCAAATAAATAAATAAAATCTTTAAAAAAAAAAAGAAAGCTGGAACTCAGAGAAAACTTTACAAATTGACATTTATAAAAAAGTGACTTGAATTTGAACAAGGGCACAGATACTTTTTTAATATATATATCAGAGCACATTAAAAAAACTGTAAGAACCATAGTTCTCAAATATGAACACTGGGAAAGTTATTCTCAACTCTTAGACATTCTGTTTTGTTGGTGCCTCAAATATGGATAGTGGCTGATTTCATTCGTGTGTACTGAGGACAGTGCATGTGCGACTCTCTTAGCAGAGGACCTATCTGACAGTAAGAATTCAATAAGCCATATCTTAATGGAAGATGTTGAGGACTGATAAAAGGTGATCTTGTTGAGGAGGATTTTGAATCTTTCTGCTTTATATGACCCACAACTTGTGATTTATCTATAAGATGTCTTTAGGCTTTATCTACAGAGTGTTTTTATAGTTTCCTTTTTCCCAGGTTCACTAATGAAAAATGATTTTGTGGTGTTATATGTCCACAGAGACACATGATTCTTGATATCCTCATAGTGGAATTATAGAATGTTAGGTTTGAGAGAACTTAATGCTTCATATTGTCTTTTACTTTGTCCTGTTTTTAAATACTCTACAGACAAGAAGCCAATCAATTAGACTTTTCTGGGTGGAAGCAGATGGATTTTGAGATCCTGCCTGGTCAGTAGAACTCAGAGCTGTCATTCATTAGGTGTGCATTTATTGAGTAGATATTATATGCCAGGCACACACTAGGCATACAGTTAATGTTATATGAACTATTCCTGGAAAAAGGGTTTATATGAAATACATTAAAATTAATATGTATATATATATATATTAATTTAAATTCCAGTTAGTTAACATACAGTGTAATATGTTTCAGGTGTAGAATATACTGATTCAACACTTCCATACATCACCCAGTGCTCATCACGACAAGGGCACTTCTTAATCCCCATCCCCTATTTCCCCCATCCCCCTACCCACCTCCCTTCTGGTAGCCATCAGTTTGTTCTCTAGAGTTAAGAGTCTGTTTCTTGGTTTGCCTCTCTCTCTTTTTTTCCTTTTTCTTGTTTGTTTTGTTTCTTAAATTCCACATATGAATGAAATCAAATGGTATTTGTTCTTCTCTGACTAACTTATTTTGCTTAGCATTATACCCTCTAGCTTCATCCATTTGGTTGCAAATGGCAAGATTTCGTTGCTTTTTATGGCTCAGTAATATTCAATTTATATTTATACCACATCTTTATCCATTCATCAATTGATGGACGCTTGGGCTGTTTCCATAATTTGGCTACTGTAGATCATGCTGCTGTAAACATAGGGGTGCATGTATCCCTTTGAATTAGAGTTTTTGTATTCTTTGGGTAAATATCTAGTAGTGTGATTGCTGGATTATAAGGTAGTTCTATTTTTAACTTTTTGAGGACCCTCCATACTGTTTTCCAGAGTGGCTGCATCAATTTGCATTCCCACCAACAGTGTAAGAGGGTTCCCCTTTCTCCATATCCCCTCTAACACCTGTTGTGTTTTTGATATTAGCCAACCTGATAGATGTGAGGTAATATCTCATTGTAGTTTTGATTTGCATTTCCCTGATGATAAGTGATGTAACATGGAAATATTTTTAAAACTAGGAGTATTTTCTCTTGTGTGGGGAACATTTGTACTATAAAAGGACAATGAATAGATTATTACTTTAGTGTTTAGTTTAAAAGATCCCTATGATAAGGACTTTCCTTGGCTGGGAAAATAATGGCAATTGTAATTCATATCTGTATTTGATGCAGTGTTGAATGGTGAAAGTAGAACCAGGTTATACATAATAGTAGCTTCAGAAAGGCAAAAAGAATGAGAAACAGAGTGAGAGAAAAAAAATCTACTGCGGGGGTGCCTGGGTGGCTCAGTCGTTAAGCGTCTGCCTTCAGCTCAGGTCATGATCCCAGGGTCCTGGGATCAAGCCTCTCATCCGGCTCCCTGCTCAGCAGGAAGCCTGCTTCTCCCTCTCCCACTCCCCCTGCTTATGTTCCCTCTCTCGCTGTGTCTCTCTCTGTCAAATAAATAAATAAAATCTTTAAAAAAGAATCTACTATGTATTGAATGGCTCTAAAGTACTAAGCACTTTGCATCTTACATAGTTTTGACTTTGAAAGTAGTTTCTCCTATTTTCCCTATCTGGGTTCATTTACCCAGTTTCTCAGGCTCCCAACCTAGCTCTTCTCTTACTTCCTGTTCTCCTCATTTCATCATCTTGAAGACTTGTGGATCGGTCCACAAATTACTTTTACTTCTGTCACTGCCTTAGTTTGAGCCACCATTTTCTCTTACATAACTTACTGCAAAAACCTTCTAATTGGTCCCTCTTCCTCCAGATTTGACTCAAATCCAACCAATTCCATGCACTAAGCCATCCACACATCTAAGACATTACCACACATCTAAGACACTTCCTCCCCTCCCATGAAGTCCTATCAGCAGGGCCATTCAGGGCACTGGTGCCTCCATCTTTTCCTTTTCAGGCTTTGGCTCCTACCCCCAGTCCAACTTCATGCTCCAGTCCCATGATGTGCTAGTCCCAAATGCACCATGGCATCAGGGTAAACAGTCTGTGCATTAGAGTCAGATAGGCAGAGGATCAGCTCTAAAGTATAGGTTGCTGATCTTCAGGTTTAAATGAGATATGCAAATTGCTTAGTACAGTGTGTGACCCATAGAACACTGTCTAAAAAGGCTGGTTGTTATTTTCTTTGACTCAGTGTCCCTTCCACATAGAACTCCATCCCTCCCTCATCTCCCCTATTTCTCTTGGTTACCTTCCTTGTGCACTTTCATAACTTACAAGTCATTTTATATAAGATTTCTCTTAGCTCTTAGGTTTGCATTAGATCATTCCCTATGTACTTTATTGTTTCTCTCTGTTGAAGCACTACATTTACCACTTGCATGAATTCTTCACTACAAAATCAACTCCTTGAGTTCAGTGACCTATCATCTAGGTGCACTCAAAAATGTTTGTGAATGAACAATGAATAAACGCATGCTAGAACAATAACTAGAGTGATCTCCAAAGGTCTGAGCCCCGAGCACAAAAAAAGGGGGTAATTTATACACTTCTACTTCCACATACTGGGTACTCTTGGTGCATGCGTAAAGCAGGGCAGGGAGAGGAACCTGGATTGGTGCACGCAGGAAGCAGAGCAGAGAGAAGAACCCGAAAGAACTCCGGGGCAGGGGCTGGAACTCCCTTGCTGGCTCTGTCAGCCATCTCAGGACACAGATTTTTCCTTATCATTATCCCCTTTGATGTCCCTTTAATCACCTAGTTTAGAGGGCATCACTTTCATTCTCTAAGGGGTAATAGTGAGTAAGGAGCAACTGGAGTCTGATCTTAGCAATTTGAGCAGTGATAAACCTAGTAAGGGCATTAAGAATACAAGGACCAAATGCTGCTGTGAGGAGGAGCATTAGGAGGGGGCTGATGAGGGGGGCGAACCAAGGGAACCATTGTGAGAGGGAATCCACCAAGTCGTCCACTGGAGTGCTTCCCATCGGTGATGTTGAGAGATTTGGTCAAGACCTGTACAATGTCTGCTACAAATGTGGGTCCATTGTCACTATGGATTGTTAGTGGCAGGCCGAACTGGGGCATGATCTCCCGCAAGAGGACTTTAGCTACTTCCTGACTTTGCTCCATCCTGGTCGGGAATGCTTCGACCCACCCAGAGTATGTGTATAGTATTATAGGAGATATCTGAACCCCCTGCTCAGCTGCACATTTGTAAAGTCTACCTCTAGATCTTTGAAGGGGGTTGCTCCCATCCTCTGGACACCTGGCGGGGGCTGTGGTGCAGACCAAGCATTATTTTTAGCACGTTATGCATTGTTAACTCGTTGCTGGGCACAGTGCTGGCAGCTGACTGATGTAGTAGTGCTTCTTGAGAAGTGCCTCTAATGCAATTTTTCCCAGATGAGTAGGTTGGTGCTATTCCTTGACTAGATGCCCTCCAGTTGCTGTTGGGAATGAAGATGCACCTGTCTGGCATTATCCACCATCCCTTTTCAGTCAGGGTGGCTCCCTCAGCCATGGTCCATTCTTTCTCCTTTTAGTTTAACAGGGTGGAGGGACTTCTTCCAGGGGTGTCAGGGCCATGGTGAGAGAAGGGGCTCTGTCCATGTCCTCACTGGCTGTGGTCTTGGCTGCCTCATCTGCCAGATGATTTACCTGTGCTATGGAGTTGTCTCCTTTCCGGTGTCCCTTATAGTGCAGGATTGCTACTTCCTTTGGAAGCGCGATGGCTTTGAGGAGTCTCACTATTTCCTTCTTGTATTTGATAGCTTTTCCTGTGGCTGTTAGGAGGCCCCTTTCCTTGTAGATGGTTCCATGTATATGTACAGTAGCGAAGGCATACTGAGTCAGTATAGATGTTGACTTGCTTGCCTTCACTGACTAAGGCTTGAGCTGACCATCCAGCTGGTAATGCCTTAGCCTCTAGGACTTAAGTGGTTGTGGTCACTGCATAACCCGCTTTCCGGGCACCCTCTTGTAGGTAACTGCTGTCATCACTGAACAACGTGAGCTCTGTATTCTTTATGGCTTGATCCCATAGATCTGGATGGCTTGCGTAGACTTCATCAGTTACTTTGGAGCAGTCATGGTCTGGTTCGCCCTCTTCTGGGAGAAAGGTTGCTGGGTTTAATGTCCTTACTGTTTCAAGAATGACCCGCAGGTTTTCACAGAGGAGCCCTTGGTATCTTGCTAACCGAGAGTTGGAAAGGAAGCAGTGCCCCTGTGTGTTCATGAGGGACAAAACTGCATGAGGGACCTTGAAGTTAAGTTCTTGCCCCAGGGTGAGTTTGTCTGCCTCCTTGATAGTAGGATTATGGCTGCCAGCACCATGAGGCATGGTGGCCATGCTGCTGCCACGGAGTCAGCTTCTTTGACAGATGCAACTGGCTGTTGCCAGGGCCCAGCAGTCTGGATGAGTACCCGGAGTGCTATCTTCTCTTTTTCATGCGCAAAGAGATTGAAGGGTTTCTCTATATCTGGTAGGCCCAGGGCTGGAGCCCACCCCTGGGTAGTCTTTATCTTTGTGAAGGTAGCTTCTGCTTCCTCAGTCTAGGAAAGGGGTTCTCGATCTGGTCCCCCTAAGAGATCATAGAGTGGTCTTGCTATTGCTGAGAACCCAGGGATCCAGATGCAGCAGAATCCTGCAGCCACCAGGAGTTCTCGTAGGTCCCTTTTTATCTGGGGCTGTGGCAGGGAGACAAGGACTTTCTTTCTCTCCAGCCCTAGTTCTCTCTTCCCTTGGGTGAGGAGGAAACCAAGGTATTGGACCTGTTGTTGGCAGATTTGTGCCTTCTTCCATGAGACTCGGTATCCTGAGTCTGACAGGAGCTGTAGGAGGGCCTTTGTGCCTTTTGTGCAGTCTTTTCGTGTGTCACTGGCAAGGAGGAGGTCATCCACATACTGGAGGAGGGTGCATTGTGTGGCCTCTCTTGGGAAGCTGGTGAGGTCCATGGCCAGCGCTTCCCCAAAGAGGGTTGGTGACTTTTCAAACCCCTGCAGGAGATGCGTCCAAGTCAATTGCATCTGGCACCCTGTATCAGGTTCAGACCATTCAAAGGCAAACAGTGGCTGGCTCTGGGGAGCTAAGCAGAGGCAGAAGAAGGCATCCTTCAAATCTAGGCAAGTGAACCATCTGGCTGAGCCTGGGATTTAGCCAAGGAGCGTGTATGGATTTGGGACCACTGGGTGCAGAGAGATGGTCACCTTATTGATGGCCTGCAGGTCTTGAACTGGTTGGTATCCCCCTCCTGGCTTCTTGACTGGTACTCGACTAGAATACCTGCTTCTTTGAGTTTGGCCAGATGTTCTTGGATGCCGGTCTTAGCTTCTTGTGGAAGGGGGTATTGCCTTTGCCTCTGTGGTTGGGCTCCTGGGATCAGTTCAACAATGATAGGGGCCCAATTCTGGGCTAGTCCAGGTGGGCTGTTTTCAGCCCATACTGAAAGGAAGGCGAGTCTGAACTCCAGTGGGCTGCTCAGTTGGGCCTGGGCACAGAATAGCCTCCATTCTTCTTCCCTCGGCATGGTAATTGCTAGTACCAGAGACCCCATTTCCTCTTGCCTTGGGTTTAATCAGAAGCTAGTGTGTCTGCTGGGCTCAAAGGTTTTTTGAGCCCTAAGCTTGGAGAGTATGTCTCAGCCCAGGAGAGGGATGGGGCAATCAGGCAGATAAAGGAATTCATGTCGGACCTTGTGGCCCCTGAGTTCACACTGGTGAGCCTGGCAAAAGGGCTGTTGTTTTGCCCATGTCCCGGTGGCCACAAGGATGGTTGCAGTCCTTTCGCTGAAAGGGGCCATGGGGGAGGTGACAACAGAGTGCTTGGCCCCAGTAACAACCATAAAAGTCACTGGTTGGCCCCCCACCTTCATTCTGACCATGGGCTCATGGGGGCCAAGCAAGAAAGAGCCCGGTCCCCTTCAGTCTGAGTCTGTTCCCGCAAGGCCTATGAGGTCCTCCTCTCAGGGTTCTTCCTTGTAGCGTCTGGGCTTCTGAGCCTTTCCCTGGTTGGGACATTCGTTTTCCAATGCCCTTTCTCCTTACAGTAGGCACATTGATCCTTTGCCAAGGGGGTTCTGGGTCTCCCCTCTTTCGGTGGTTGGGGTCTCCCTGCCTTTGTGTCGTCCTTTTCTTACAGGGTGGCAGTGAGGAGGCTGACCTTCTTTTTCATCTTTTTGTTGGCTTCCTGTTCAGCTGCGACCTCCCTGTTCATGTAGACCTTATTGGCAATCTCTATTAGCTGGGTGATATTCATCCTGGTGAAACCCTCTAGTTTTGCTTTTTTTTTTAGTTTAATTTTATTATGTTATGTTAATCACCATGCATTACATAATTAATTTTTGATGTAGTGTTTCATGATTCATTTTTTAGTTTCTGAAGTTTTTTTCTGATGTCTGGGGCAGCCTGAGCCACGAAGGAGGTATTTACTATCTGTTGGCTTTCCTGTGCCTTGGGGTCAAATGGAGTGTATATCCTGTAGGCTTCACATAGTCTTTCGTAGTAGTCCCCAGGAGACTCCCCTGTTTGTTGAGTGACAGAGGATACCTTAGTCATGTTCATGGGTTTCTTAGCTCCTGCCCAGCTTCTCTGGAGGAGGGCCTCTTGGTATCGGCAGATGTGGGCCCATCCCTCATCCATGGTAAAGTCCCATGCTGGGCGCTCCTCAGGTGCAGCTGTGTTAGCCCAGGCAGTAGGGTCGATGACTCCTGCTGGTGCGTGCTCTTCTAGGTACTACCATGCACCTTTCATTATTCTCCTTCTTTCCTCTGTGTTAAACAGGGTGCAGAGTAACTGTTGGCAGTCTTCCCAGGTTGGCTGATGAGTCTGGAAGAGGGATTCTATGAGGTCTACCATAGCCTGTGGTTTCTCAGAGTAGGATGGGATGTTATGTTTCCAGTTGAAGAGGTCAGTGGTGGATAAGGGCTGATAATACATCATGGAACAGCCAGGTTAGACTGTCCCATCTTCATCATGCCTCTCAGGTTCCTGCGTCTCTTGTACAGGCATTTGGAGGGTGCTTGTGCTTGGCCTGGGGCACAGCCTGGCTGCTGGTCCTGGAAAAGGTGGATCCTCTGGGTCTGGGGGCGCCGGTGAAACCACTGGCAGCAGAGTCTGGAGCTGAAGGGCCAGGTGTAGACGGTCTTGGGAGTGCATACGGTGGGGGCAGGATCAGTTCATCCTTGGGATCTCTGGCTAGGATTTATAGAGATTGGGGCTTTTGCTGATCTTCTTTAGGTCGCTTGGATGAGGTGATTAAGACCCTGGCCTGTCCCTGCCTATTGCAAGTGAATCACACCCAAGGGGGAAGGGTCTGAGCAATTCCTAGCCAGGAGTCAATGTATGGAAACTGGTCAGGATGTCCTGGTTCTCCTGTTATGACTCGCCATACTTGACGAATTGTTGGGACATCCAATGTCCCTTCTGAAGGCCACCCGACATTAAAGGTGGGCCATTCCAATTCACATAGAGTTCTCAATTTGCCAGGGTTCATCCTGACTCCATAGTCTCCCGAAAACCCCTTCTTGAAATTTTTGATTATGGTCTCTAGAACCATAGCTTTACTCCGCCCTGACCCCATGGTGATGTTCCTGTGTGTGGTGGTGCAGAGACAGACAAAGAGGGGGTTGCCTCCTGAGGTGAGGAGACCAGAGATGCCCGGCTGGCCATGTCCCAAAGGAGCTTAGGTGAGGCTTGGCCGTAGCAGTCTCAGCGTTGTGACTTACGATCGGAAACTATTCCGATGCCACCATAGACTGTATGCCGTTCACCACGAAATCACAGACGGGCCCACTCAGGCTCTGTAGGCTTCTGGGGACCTTAAGGGTGCCCGCCCATGGAGTCACAGAATCAGTCCGCTTGAGCAAGCCAGGTCGGACTGCACATTCACTCACACATTCACGCTCCCGAAGTTATTACATTCCCTCTCTGGGAATCCCTACCTGTGAGACCTCTAAGAGGTCTTTGGGAGGTGATCAGGCTCCCCTTCCACTCAGACAGGTGGGCCAATCTGGGTCCTGGGGCCCCAGGCCTTACCATAATCCAAAGTTGGGATCAGGTCCTCACCTGCCAAGTCTCCTCAAGTCTGGCAGGAACAGCGGAGCAGGGCGGCCTGAGGTGACAGGGGTGGGAGACTGCCGAAAATTAGGCAGGGTGCACCTTCTCTGTTATGATCTCTTATTCCGTCACCGCCCCGCCGTTGCCCCCAAACCGGTAGCAACAATGGGCCAGCGTGGTTGGGTTTCCTGGTCAGGGAACCAAATGCTACGGAACCTGGACTGGATCGCCCAATGGAAGAACCAAGCAGCACTTGGAGATCTTGGAGGATAGGAGGTTTATTTAATGCCAAGGGGCTCAGAGGAGAGTGATCTCCAAAGGTCTGAGCCCTGCACACAAAGGGGGTAATTTATACACTTCTACTTCCTCATACTGGGCATTCTTGGTACATGCGCAAAGTGGGGCAGGGAGAGGAACCTGGATTGGTGCGTGCGGGAAGCAGAGCAGAGAGAATAACCCAGAAGAACTCCAGGGCAGGGGCTGGGACTCCCTTGCTGGCTTGGTTGGCCATCTTAGGACACAGATTTTTCCTTATCAATACTGCTTATGGAACTTTTATTATGTGCTAGACCCTGGGGTAAATTCTTAAGTATCTTTCTCACTTTCTCTGTCTCCTTAGGCATATACCAACAGTTGACCTTTCAACAAGATGGGGGTTGGCACACCAACCCCCTGTGCAATCAAAAACCAATGTATAAGTCAGGAAATGACAGATGTTGGCAGGGATGTGGAGAAAGGGGAACCCTCCTACACTGTTGGTGGGAATGCAAGCTGGTGCAGCCACTCTGGAAAACTGTATGGAGGTTCCTCAAAAAGTTGAAAATAGAGCTACCATATGATCCAGCAATTGCACTACTGGGTATTTACCCCAAAGATACAAAAGTAGGGATCCGAAAGGGTACGTGCACCCCGATGTTTATAGCAGCAATGTCCACAATAGCCGAACTGTGGAAAGAGCCAAGATGTCCATAGACAGATGAATGGAGAAAGAAGAGGTGGTATATATATACAATGGAATATTATGCAGCCATCAAAAAGAATGAGATCTTGCCACTTGCAATGATGTGGATGGAACTGGAGGGTATTATGCTGAGCGAGATAAGTCAAACAGAGAAAGACATGTATCATATGACCTCACTGATATGAGGAATTCTTAATCTCAGGAAACAAACTGAGGGTTGCTGGAGTGGGGGGTAGGGTGGGAGGGATGGGGTGACTGGGTGATAGACATGGGGGAGGGTATGTGCTCTGGTAAGCGCTGTGAATTGTGCAAGACTGTTGAATCTCAGATCTGTACCTCTGAAACAAATAATGCAATATATGTTAAGAAAAAAAAAAAAAAAGAAGGTAGCAGGAGGGGAAGAATGAAGGGGGGGAAATTGGAGGGGGGAGACGAACCATGAGAGACGATGGACTCTGAAAAACAAACTGAGGGTTCTAGAGGGGAGGGGTTTGGGAGGATGGGTTAGCCTGGTGATGGGTATTGAGGAGGGCACGTTCTGCATGGAGAACTGGGTGTTATGCACAAACAATGAATCATGGAACACTACATCTAAAACTAATGATGTAATATATGGGGATTAACATAAAAATAAAAAATAATAATAAAAAAAAAGAAGAAGCCTTACTGATAACATAAGCAGTCGATCAACAGATGTATACTTTGTGTGTGTATGATATACTGTGTTCCTATGAAAAATTAAACTAGAGAAAAGAAAATGTTAAGAAAGTCATAAAGAGGAGAAAATGCATTTACAGTACTCTACTGTATTTGTTGAAAAAAAAATCTGCATACAAAGCTGTGTTGTTCAAGGGTCAACTGTATCTCTCTCTTTCTCCCTCTCCTATATACATAGATCTTTGCATGTATATATGTGTATATATATACATGAATATGTGTGAAAAATACATAAATATTTTATATAAAATTTTGTATATACCATAGATTATGTGTATCTCTATATATTTAGTTCTATTTCATTCTTAGAACAACTTTATAACTCTCTGAGGCATTCCTATCTTCATTTAACGATGAGAAACTTGAGGCTTAGAGGCAGTAACTTTTCAGTGCAGAATAGTGAGTGGCTGGGATTTGGGCTTACATACAACTCCAAAATCCATGCAATTCTGCCGTATGATACTGTCTCCAGTTCACAGCCTAAGTGTTGTGGCAAAAGAAATTTCCGCTATGAAAAGGAATGGGAGAAGATAGAACGGAGTCTACTCTGACACGTTTAGAAGGTTACAGCAGAATGATATTTTACTGGGATCTAACCGTTCGACACTGTCAGTGTGTGATATTTTTTAATTCATAGAAATGAAAGATAGATAGGACTTATGTTGTTTTACTTTAGGTTTTGCAGTTCTGAGACGGGATCTCACATGGCAGCCTTATCTGTTCAGTCTTCATCCTCACGTACTCTCCACAGTCCCCCCCGGTTTCCAGCCTTTTCTTGCTTGCAGATACTGTGTTTTTATGTGGACTCTCACAGAGATTTCACGGAAGTCTCTGAGCAAAACACTGCTGAAGAACACACACATTGGTGCTGGAAGTGTGTTCCCCAGCTGTGGAATATTTCACTCATCTGAAACAAAATTAACCTTTCTGTGGTGAGTGCAGCCAACTCTCATTCTGAAGTTGGAAGTGTGACTCCATGTGGAACGAAGGTTGCAAGTCCGCCTCTGTTCTTGCCTAGATTTTGATCTTTCTCCCTTCTGAATTTGTAAACAAAAACCTCCTCTCTAGGCCTGAAATTTTTTACAGTGAGTCTCCGGCCAAAAGAAAACGATTCTTCCAAAGTGTGGAGAAAAATTGGCCAGATTTGAGAATGATTTGGATTAAAAGTGGCAACTGTGTGCCAAAATCATAAAGAACATACACATAGCCTCTGCTTATACTCATGTGTACATAAATTACTGATCCTGTGGCTCAGGATCAGATCCTACTGGCTGTGGATCAATTGTATAGAAGGAAGTAAGCCTCAGCTTCTCTCACACTTTGTATGAGATTCGTTGCTCTTTTTCTGGCAGCTGGGTTTTATACATAAGAATTTCCCTTCATGTTTTGCAATTTATCTACGGCATTTTGCATGTCAAAACACACCGCTATTTTGAAACCATTCCATATCATCATGAATAACAGTTCTTTGTTTCTTACACTGGATGTGTAAGCTCCTGTAATAGGATTCCATGAACTGATTGATCCTTTATTGAGGTAAAAAGTCAGAATGGTTTCAATTTTAACACAGTATTTTCACAAATAAGACTCCGCCCCGTTTTTCATTAGGAGGGGAAAAATAATAGTCTTTGAAAAAACCACTATCAAGATACCTGAAAACAAATTTTACAAAACAAAATAATCCTGTTGTTCTTTTGTGCTTTATATAGATAGATAGATAGATAGATAGATATCTGTGTGTGTGTATATATATATGTATATACATAATATGTATATGTATATTTATAATATGTGTATATATATATATTAAGATTTATTTATTTTAGAGAGAGAGAGAGTGGAGGTGGGGAGGGACAGAGGAAGAGAGAGTCTTAGGCAGACTCTGTGCTGAGTGCGGAGCCCAATGTGGGGCCACGACCTGAGCCAAAGCCAAGAGTCTGATGCTTAATCAACTGAGCCACACAGGTGCCCCTCTTTTGTGTTATATTTAATATAGTGCCTTGCAATTTACAGAAATCAGTTACAGTTATTAGCTCTTGTTTAACAGTTTGGATTAGGTAAAAAAATTTTGAGTATCTACTTTTTAGTAATCATTGAACTAGGCTCATGCAATCTTCACTATAATTGTGTGAGGCAGGCTGTATTTTATCTTGTTCCAAGAAGAGGAAACTGAGGCCCAGAGAAGTCAAATTATATGACAAAGGCATACACAGCTCATCACTATTAGAAACAGGGCTTGAAGATCTTTTTATTCCAAATTTGATACCTGTTTTGTGACATTTTGCCTCTATTCTACTACTAGACATAACTCCCTTAGAAATTAATGCCAATCTTAGCTACAGCCAAATTATTTAGTAACACTGCCGAAAATAATCACTCCTGAGTAGATCTAAGAATTTCCCAAAATGAGCTATTTGAAAAATTTCCAAATCATTTCTAACTGCTATATATTGAGCAATAAAAGAAATTGCTTTCTTGTATTTTTCCCTTTTGTGTTTGTGTACCTGCTCACAAAAATCATCTCATACATAATGCACAGTAATAAACTACAGCTTGTAATGGCTGCAAAGCCTCGCCCATGTGGAAATAGAACTGGAAATCCATAACTAGTGATGTCCCTTTCAAATGCAATTCAAGTTTGACAAACATTAAGCAATTTGGGCAGGCACTTGCAACCAATGTTTCCTCTGAGTGCTTTTTAGGTGTCTCATCACCAGGCTATTATTTCAAAATGCTATGAAGAATTAATGATTTCCTGCAGGTAAATCACAGTGGATTAAAATGCCACACTGAAGTAACCATTGCCCATTTTCTTGGGGGAGAAGATAATGGGAGCTCCCTGTTAACATGCTGTTCTTTTAAAATGCTGGTTCTCTTGAAATTCTGTTTTCTTCGTGGCTTCTAAAACTGTTGTCATTTGATTGTAATTTCAAATAAAATTGGTATTTCCTCAACAAAGTAAGTACATTCACTTACAAAAACATGAATATAACTGATAGGTGACTTTGTTTCCTTGGGTATCTGAAACAAAATAGTTTGAAGTTACCAAAGGATTAGAGATTTCCTTTACCAAGGAACATCCCACCTAACTAACAAAAGTGCCTTGTTCACGTTGACTAGTTTTATGCTTATTAAGAGGCATTCTTCAGAAGAATATGAACACATCTGGTTTTGGAATCTTCTTTTGTTATTTTGGACTACTTCAGAGATTGGGTTGCATACTTCTTATTTGATGAAATCAGGAGGCACATATTGTCTGGTTGTCTCTCTTTTATTGTGATGTTGCAGTTGATTCTATTACTGTTCAACAAATAATCTCCCTCTCCTTCTCATGCTTCCTTCTCATCATCCCTCATCAGAGGAATGTACCTCTCCACTCCACTGGTGTTGAGCTTAGCCATTTGACTTGCTTTAGCCTAAGGAATGTGAGTGAATATGACATTTACCCCATCTGTGCCAAAGCTCAAATATGCCTAGTCTTCTAGAACTTCTGCCTTCTGCCATGAACATCATGGGGCTGCTTCTTTCATCTTGGGTTACAGATTGTAAAGGCTTAAGTAGACGTAAAACCAACTCACATTTTGGAGTTAAGCACAGCTTAATAACATCAGCTGACCCACAGACCCAATTGTTTCATAACCAAGAAATAAATATTTGTTGTATGCTACTGAGTTTTGAGATTATTTTTTGAACATTATTGTAGCAGAAGTTTAACGATATAGATATAATATTGATCAGTGGATTAAGGTTTTATCAGATTACTTCATCCTCTTTTAAATAGTTAAAAGCCTCTCAATGTTTTTGGCACCTATTGATGATTGTTGACTAGAGCCTTTATTTTATAATGGTTTGCAAAGTGGTGATATTCTAAGTCTGTCATTCTTTATCTATGTATTTCTCCCAGAAGAGTACCTAAAGAGGTACTCAGATGTTTTTAAAGGAAAGCCTGGGTAATTTTTTTGTGTGTTCTTTCACTTTACTTGCTATGTTTAAGAAAAATGAACTGGTTCTCTAACATCTTCCAAAGGATGGATTTTGTTCTATTTTGTAAATAGGATGTACATATGTATCCCATCATTGTAAAAGATAAACACTATGTGATGTATTTTCACCAATTGCTGATGTTAATTTCTTTGGTGCTCCTCTTATGTACTCTTAAAATGTTATTTCTAATTAAACCCAATATTAATAAGTTTCTTAAACTATAGAGCTGGAGCCTTTCACTTTCATTTTTTGAGTGGAGCTACTTTTCCTTTCTCTAAAACCTAGAAATCACTACTAGGATTTATGGAAGAAGGAAAATTGCTGACGGTAAAATTCCTTAATGGACTGAGTCAAAGACAGGGGTCTTTGGCTGTTAGAAAATCCCCAGAGTAGATGTAGTATACTAGCAAACAGTTGGGAGAGATACCATCTAGGATTTAGAGACCTCACAATTCATGAAGTGTCATTGGTAGGGGATCCCTGACATAAAGATGGCATCCCAGTTAAGTGATCTTCAGTAAATGACAAATAAAGGATTAACTGCCTGGAGCATTAGTCCCACTAATTCAGTATTTATAGCTATTCAAGTTATTAGCTTTTTAATTAACACTGAAAGATCTGAAAGTACCTAATTGTATTCCATTCTAATTATATTAAATTATACACAAGAAAATTAAAATTCTGGTTTTCTAATATTCTCTTTAAGAATGTGCAAACAGAGTTGATGTTTTCTTAATAAATGTCTCTCAACTGTTATTATGTTTCTAAACAAAATAGAAAAAAATACAAGTTAATAGTGCTCATTTAAGTATGTTGCATCCAGTTGGGATTATAGAATTAAAACGGGATTTACACTAGGGTATTAGAGATATACCACGTCCATTTATTTAATTCACTGTAATAATAATCTGCTCATTGAATTATTTAAAACGTCTTTTTATAAAGAACTTTATGCATTCAGGTTTGAATGTGAGTAGATTAGATTGTTACATTTATTTCCTTTAAGACAAAATCAACTAGAAGAGCTATTTCAGAGCCTATAGAATAGAAATGAAATAAAGAAGAGCAAATACAAATTTGAGGAAAGAGTAAGAATTCTACTTTTGACTCCCTGATTGTTTACTTGGACTCAACTTTAATGATGTTGGTTTAGGAATCTTAAGGAGTGAAGCCTCTACCACTGAAAATTTTCAGTTCTTTTATTGTAATATCAAGAAAAATTCTTGTTTTAATGTTGTTTTTTTGTACTTTATTTTATACCTTAAGATAGACATGCTGTCTGTGCTTGACAATATAATCTCATGGATATTTGATAGAATGATCCAAATATTGGGTCAACGCTAGGGTGTAATAACCTGGGGCAGTTTTCTTTGTTGGAATAGCTTGTCAAGCCAAGAGGGTTTGGTTTGATATGTGTCTGTTCTAAAGAGATGTGGTGGGATGATATATACAGCGTTAAGATGTTGCCTGCTACACCCAGATTTTAAAATTTTTACTGTCCTCCCTCCCCATCTGAGATATGATATAGAGAGCCTGCATTTCTCCATGGCCAGCAAAAATAACAGTCACAAAATTAGAGAGAAAAAAATTCATGTTTTAAAATTCAGAATCTTCATGGTGATGAAAGACAGAACGACTTGGAAAGAATCACTGTTGAGGTAGCCATCCCAACCCTCTCTTCAGCTACTTCCACCTCTTATAAGTTGAAAAGGAATAGAGATAGAGACAGAAGTCTTACAATCCTATATGTTCTATAAAGAGGGCCCTATACCTCACCTTCCTCACCCAGTTAAGTATGTGAGGTACAAGGAGCTGTAACTTAATTACATCCCAAATCAGCAGCCTAACACAACTGACACATCCAATGTTCCATAGGATTATAATGGGACTACAGTTATTTAGGGGTTCAACTGGGCTGAAATATCCAAGATGGCTCACTCACATGATTCGGGTGCTGATGGACAGAGAGAAGACTGGGCTGAGCATAGCGAGGGCACTGGGATCGCTAGGTGTCTCTCTCCCTCTTTCTCCAGGTAGTTTCTGGTCCTCTTCCTCTTCATGCCCCCACAGTATTTTTTCTCTAGCAAGTTAGCTGGGCTTCTAACTTGGCAACTCAAGGCTCCCAGGAGGACAAAGATAGAGCCTTCCAGTGCTTCTTAAGGCTTAGCCCCAAACGTTCACAGTGAAACTTTTGTTACAGTCCCTGCACAGATTTAGCTTTGAAGGGGACTTCCACAGGGGCATGGATTCCACAGGATATTAGGGGTCAAATCTGAAAGGTGACTACCATGAGAGTGGAAAATCACTTTACATTTATAGATCTGAGAATAGAAATGCTATTGCCTGCTTTTACCTGGTTGCCTTTGAAGGTGGCAGTTCCTATACTTCTCCCAGAAATCTCACAGCCAGGGAATGACAATGTAGTTCCATTGATTTATGAGGTAAATGGACCTGAGAGAACATCTGAGTTTGCCCTCAAAGGGAGTCAATGAACCAGGAGAGCTTTGCAGTCTTTTTTTTTTTTTTTAAGATTTTATTTATTTGACACAGAAAGAGAGAGAAAGAGAGAGAGAGAGGGAGCACAAGCGGGGGGCAGGAGGGGGGGCAAGAGAGGGAGAAGCAGGCTCCCCGCTGAGCAGGGAGCTGGATGTGGGTCTCAATCCCAGGACCCTGGGATGATGGCCTGAGCTGAAGGCAGATGCTTAACCAACTGAGCCATCCAGGTACCCCTTGGCTTGCAGTCTTGGTGAAGGGATGCTGGGTGCTTTACCTGAGAAATAGGGATTTATACAGAGAAGTAACTTACTCCTTTGTAGAAAACTCATAGATTATAAATGCCTATGAAAAGCCACGTGTTCTGTCTCTTCTAGAAGCAGAGTCATTCTTATCACTGACAGTTGAGAACCTGATGTGTTATAACTTGAGCTATTGGGTTGATTACAATTTCTAGATAACAATTTTTTTTTCCTATTTCAGCATGCTGAAAAAATGTAATCATTAAGACTGTTTTCCATCATTTTTCATTTATTCATCCAACAAATATTTATGGAGAAATGAGGCAGTGTTAGGAGACACAGCAGAGCAAACAATTTACTAAAGACCTGCTTTCATTAGGCTTTTGTTCTGATGTAAGAGAAGAGACAGACAATACAAAAAATAGAAAATATACTGTCTGTGATATGTAATATTAAGAAAATTATAGCAGAAAAGGTGTTACAGTGTGTGTGTGTGTGTGTGTGTGTGAAGGTGGAAGTAGGGGCAGTAGGGTGTGCCTTGCTGAGAATATGCCCTTATACATGTGCAGCAGGGAGGGAGCAGACCAGAAGGACATCTGGGGGGAGACCACACTAAGTAGAGGGAACACAACTGAAAGGTGAGAGTATGTCAAACTTGTCTGTAGAATCTCAAGACAGCTTTTAAGGCTAGACTAGAATGAAGAAGGAGGAAAAAAAATAAAACAAAACAAAAACAGAAGAGGTTAAGTTAGGAGAGGTAGAGGAGACAATGGTTGGAGAGTAAATATTCTCAACTGTGCAAGAGAATTAAATCACATAAAAAATAATTTGAGTGACTTCTTTTTGTCAAGTGTTTCTACCATCACACAAAGCCGGTACCATCAGAATGATGCATACAAAATAACTAAATTCATGACATGCAATGCTTGCCTTAGAACATCAGGGCTCAGTCCATTCAGAGGATACTTCAGTTTGTTTCCAAGAAAGATTGGCTTTCCAGGTCATGATATGGTCTTGGATTTTGCTGCGAGTTCTAGGGAGAGAAGAGTGAGTGGGGTTATTTAATGTACATGTTTAAAGGATCAGTGTGGGTGTTTGGTAGGGTAGAAAACTTTCCCAAACTTCTAGTCATGTATTTTAATACATTCTATGGGAATAGAAGGACATCAGGTTTGCACCATCTAGATATTGACTATATCTCAAAATTGTAAAGAAAATTTCATTGAATATGGTTCTGTGCATGGGAATAAATTTAAAGAAACAAAAATATCATTATAACTCATGATCTAAATAATTTGGGTGTATGTATAGAAGCCATAATGGGTTTTATATATTTTATTTTATTTACTAATTTCTATGGGAATAAGTGAGACTAAAGTTCTATATTTTAAGTGTTTTAGAATGTACTAGATCTCATTCATTTATTCATTCATTTGACCATGAATATTCACCGTGTTAATATACAGTATTGCATAAAACAGAAGTGACTCCTATAGGAAAGAGAAAAAGAGAGAGAAGAGTAGGGGGTAAGAGTGGGGCGAGGGGGAGAGAGAGAGAAGGAAAAAAGGAGGTTGGAGGGGGAGAGAGAGAGAGAGAGGGAAGTAGTGAGGAAGAGAAAGAAGGAGAGAGAGGGAGGGTGGGACAGAGAAATTGAGAGAGGTTGCCTACGCACCTTGGTTAGAGGACCTAGTTCCCATTTTCCCTAAAGTGTGGCTGTTTACCAATATATATTTTCTTAGTCTTGAGTACACCACTATACTTTAGATAAATGTCCAGTTTGCGTAAGCTAGTTTATAATGGGTTATTTTTCCTATCCAAGAATCATCTTAATGAA
Source organism: Mirounga angustirostris (assembly GCF_029215605.1). Classification (NCBI taxonomy): domain Eukaryota; kingdom Metazoa; phylum Chordata; class Mammalia; order Carnivora; family Phocidae; genus Mirounga; species Mirounga angustirostris. Next base: position 18,666,065 of record NW_026991725.1, read on the forward strand.
GACAGCTCTTAGCTACAAATTTCATTCTTGCAGAGCCAAGACATTACATGACTTCTAGGTGCCATACTGGACAGATAGAAAGGAGTTAACTGAGTGTGTTATTATCTCCAGCCCATTCATTCTAAAAGCAAGCTGATCCAATCACAAACTAATTGATTTTGTCGTGTCATAAATTGCTATCAATTGCCTTCTTTGCTTTTCTGCTGTTCAGAGAGAAATTTTCCTTAAATGGATTTCAAATGGTGTTTGTTGAATTTTTTTTCCATCTTAAGTGCCTTCTAAATATTTTAGTGGTGGATCACCTGCTAGGCCATGATAATTTGTCATCGTGAAGAAAGAGGGAATAAATATTTTCGTAGGCAATATATATAAATGATTCTGCAGAATACAAAACCATCCACAACTGAATGCTTGCCTGTTGTTCACATTTGGTACGATTATTGCCTGGCTTATAATAAGCAGCAGGAATATTCTATTTCTGAGCTTCTTAAAATGTCTCTCTATCTTTACATTTTAGACTCACTTTATTTCCCTAAAGGCTATGTTATCAGATGTGCATTTTTTGTTTTGTTTTTAATACATTTTATTAGAATATAATCTACCTGCTGAAAACTGTACAAATCGTTAAGTGTATAGTTTGAGGAATATTCACAAAGTGAACACAGTGATGCAGCCAGCCCCCAGATGGAGCAGAACATTCCCGGCACCATAAAACCCCTCATACTCACTCCTAATCATGACTTCCCCTTGCAAATGTAATCACTATCCTGTGTTCTCACACTTCAGTTTTTCCTGTTTTGTTTTTTTTTTCAACTTCATGTAAAGATGCAGTTTTTACTTTGTGTCATATAAATGTACTCTTTTGGGGGCACCTGGGTGGCTCAGTCATTAAGCGTCTGCCATCGGCTCAGGTCATGATCCCAGGGTCCTGGGATCGAGTCCCACATCAGGCACCCTGCTCAGTGGAGAGCCTGCTTCTCCCTCTCCCTCTGCTGCTCCCTCTGCCAAATAAATAAATGAAATCTTTAAAAAAAAGAAAAGAGGGGTGCCTGGGTGGCTCAGTTGTTAAGTGTCTGCCTTCTGCTCAGGTCGTGATCCCAGGGTCTTGGATTGAGCCCCACGTCTGGGTTCCTCCTCAGCGGGAAGCCTGCTTCTCCCTCTCCCACTCCCCCTGCTTGTGTTCCCTCTCTCGCTGTCTCTCTCTCTCTGTCAAATAAACAAACAAATAAATGTGCTCTTTTGTATCTGGCTTCTGTGCCTCAGTAATAGGTTCATGGGATGCATACAGGTGGTTATAATGTAGCGATCATTTGTGTATTCTGATTGCTGTGAAGTACTGCACTGTGTTTAGATGTCACCACATGATTCTAAGTTATGAAATTGATGCCAGACATGGAATCTGAGCAGGACAGTGATGTCAGTGAGTGGAATGAAAAAGATATGACACTTTATTGAAGGTCAGTTTCCCAGGAAAAGAGCCTCTGAGATGGTGATTAGTGTAGAGGAAGGTTCCTGGAGTGTGTTCTCTCAAGCAACACCCGCAGGAGAAAGGAAGGAATCAGGGTAAGACAGAGGAGAAGTTGAACAGTCACAGCGTGGCCTCAGCCCACCCCATGTAGGATGGTCCTTTAGACTTATCTTAGTTTCCATGAGGGGAGCTAGTCCTTTGTCCCCACATTGACTACTCATTAGATTCATGCTGCCTACAGTATGGGGACTTGACCTTGGAACAGGTAACCAGTGCATCGCAGTGCCTCCTATACTCCTTGTTAAAGGAATATTTAAAAAAAAATCTAACCGTTCCACCAGGCATATGTAATGCTAATAAGTATGCACATATAAGCATTCAGTCAATGTTAGAAGCCTTCTGATTTGGAAATGAAACAAACTTTAAATTGAGCTGGGAAAAAAATGTTGGAAGAAATACTTAAAATTAAACAACTGCTTTTGCGGTGAATGCCACAAAGGAGTATCTCATGTCTCCTGGGTTCTTCATCATCAGCACATTGGGCTTATAACGGAGAAAAAAGAAAGAAGCCTAAATTGCATTGCCCCACCTTCAGTGTTGACTATGTCTGTCTTTCACGGTAGCAAAGAACAGAAGAAAAAGAAGGTAAGAGGAAGAAAAATGAGAAGCAGCATTTACTGACCATGTACTATGTCCAAGGCACTCTATATATTTTACATATTTTGTCTCACTAAATCTTCATTACTTAGTGAAGTATCGATTCTTATCTGCGCTTAAAGGAAGAGGAAAACAGACTGCTGTGGATTGACAGTTCATAAGTGTTATAAATAAAACTCACATTTACATTCATCTAATTCCAGTGTGCTTTGCCTTCCAACCACACATTCTCTCCATGAGATGAGAGGAAATGGGCATAAAATATAGGAGTAGAGCAGGTGAGTATTTTGCCCTTGCTTGCAACTGGGTATGCGTAATTTAACTTAAAAGAACAATAAGTTACTTATTATACAATGCCTCGTTTCCCCAGCTGCAACACTGACTTTGAGTGTTAAAAAACACATTTAGGGCACCTGCCCATTAGAAAATAAGCCCCAAAATGACAGAGACCATGGTCACTTCTCTGTCGCCAGCACCTAAAGCACAGCTACAAGAAGCTCGATAAATATTTGCTGATTTAATACGTGTAGCCATCAGCTCTCACAGTTCTGTGTGGCTTAAACACCAACTGATATGCACCGATTAAGCTAGTCACTTAGCAATAGAATTGAAATATGGATAGATAATAATTCAGGCATTTTTCCATTTTCAGAAATCTAACAGAGTTAGAGCATCTTCTGTGAGCACACACTTATGACTTAGATTTTCAATGTAAGGAACTATTTTACAAATGAGACTTTCAGTTTCTTTCTGTCTCCTCCCCCCTCCGCCCCCCGCTTTCTCACTCATCCTTTCCCTTCCTCATGTTTGTTAAAAAAAATATGTATATATATTTATGTGGGAATAACTTCTGAGAGAATTAAACACCAAAGGAGTCAGAGACCCTGATACTGAAGGGGACAGTGAGGACAGGTGGTGGCGACATTTCCAGGGGTGGCAGCTGAGGAGTTTCAGCCAGCAAAAGAGGTTATTTATAGTTAAACGGAGTGAACAAAAGACTGCTTGTGAGGATGTTGGCTGTGAGGTTGTGTTTTGAGTGTGTGGAATAAATAACACCCATACCCCAAACAGAAAAGATTGAACTTGGAAAATCTCTTTGATGACAGAAAAGAGGAAGCTGTGAAATTTGCTGTAGTGAGGGTACTTTGCAGTGGAAGAGTGATTGAATCCCGAGAGCCTCTGCTTTGGGGCATCTACAAGGACCTCATAAATATCAAATTCATTTGCCTGTAGGCATTGCCATAAAAAACAAAAAACAAAAAACTGATTTCACAGTTTCTCCACTGGATCATCTGGAAAGGACAAAACACTGACCAGTACTAAGAAGAGTTTGATTTACTTTCCTTCTTTAGAGTTTCAGGCCAAATTCAATAACTAGCTAGTTACTGTACTTGCTGCATTTTTTTCATGCCTGGAAGCTAGACTTAATAGCTGAATAATCCTCAGTTGCTCAATTTAAGAACATAGGGCCACTCTGTTCTGAAAAGTCATGTGTTAGCATCTTTTTTCTTTAAAAATTTTATTTATTTATTTGAGAGAGAGAGAGTGAGCCAGCAGTGGGGAGGAGCAGAGGGAGAGGGACAAGCAGACTCCATGCAGAGTGCAGAGCCTGACTCAGGGCTGGATCCCACCACCCAGAGATCATGACCTGAGCCGGAATCAAGAGTCCGATGCTCAACCGACTGAGCCACCCACACGCCCCTCTTTTTAAAAAATTATTTATTTATTTATTTGACAGAGACACAGCGAGAGAAGGAACACAAGCAGGGGGGAGTGGGAGAGGGAGAAAAAGGCTTCCCACGGAGCAGGGAGCCCAATGAGGGGCTCGATCCCAGGATCCTGGGATCATGACCTGAGCTGAAGGCAGATGCTTAAGGACTGAGTCACCCTGACTCATAGTGTTGTATTAGTTCCATGTGTGCAACATAATTCACTATTTGTATGTATTGTGAAATGATGACCACAATAGGTCTAGCTAACATCCATCAATATACAGAGTTAAACTTTTTTGTGTTGGTTGTGATGACAACTTTTAAGATCTACTTTCTTAGCAACTTTCAAATATGCATTCCAGCATATTTAACCACAGTCACCACATTATGCATTATATCCCCATGACTTATTTATTTTGTACCTGGAAGTTTGTGCCTTTTGTACAAGTTTGTATCACCTTCCCCCGTTTCACCCAAAAGGCATTAGCATCATTTTTAAGTTGTGCCGCTCTGCTCTCAAGGCAGGTTTGGAGGAGGTCTAAGCAAGTTGTCTACACATTTTTTTTAGCTTATAGATTTCATGAAATTGCACTTTAAATGAACATTTGCCCTTTTATACATTTAAATTGACTTCTAATTTTTTGTTTGCTGTTGTGATTTTATTAAATTAATATTTTTTACATAGAGCCCTCGGGTGTAGGAGCAATGTTTCATTGCAAGACAACAGGAACTGAAACAGAGAAGTTTATTACTCTTAAGTCCTAGAGGAATTACACAGTGTGCTTTGAGGGGGCACAGGGAGAGGTCAAGGCAGGGGGCAAGCAGAAGGAGCAGGGACTGGGGCACATGCCTTTATTAGGGTCTGTGGGTAGAGAGCTTTGGGGTTCATGGGCTAAGACCAGATTGGTCACTTCAAAAACAGTGGGGTTTTGGTAAGCTCCACAAAGGGTCCTATCTAAGGAGTGCACTAGAAAGTGGGGAAGACTGTTTATCAAAAGGGTATTAGGGAAGTTATATTAGGAACTTACATTTACTTGTAACTCTGTGGGCTGTTTTCCAAGGCATGCACTTCATGTGGGGCTAATGCCATTTTAAGACCCCCAAAGCCTGCTTAGCCAAATAAATTGGATGCCGAGGCAGCAATAAGATGAAGTGGCTTAGTTAAACCTTCAATAACTGCAAATTGTAATGTTTAATTCCCAACATACTGTTTACATTGTTACATACATTTTCCTCAAAACTTTGAGCTGTTGATTTCCCTCTTTCAGTTTATGGAAAATATTCACCATATAATCCAAAGGGTGGGGGGAAGCTAGACCTCATTGGCCAACCATTCAGCCAAATCAGAGTTATTTTCTGATTATATCTGAGTTCATTTTTCAAAGCAGATAAATGTGTTAATAGGCATCTCCTTGACAACCACCTCTCCACTCTATTCGAATTATAAGAGGGGTGGCTAGATAAGACCTAGAGTCTTAACGATGTGTGTATCACCTGAAATAAGGTACAACCTTTGAAGTATTTCTTACTTGGGCTCATTTTGCTTTGGTGTGATAGAATTGTCTTTCAGGAGCCTTATATTCTTGGGATTGTTCCTTTGTTTGGGGTCCAGAGGTTTTGCATCCCAGGGCAGTGCCCCACAGTAAAATTCAGCATGGATGAGAGGAATAGTAAGTGTGTTTGTGTGTGTGTGTGTGTGTGTAGCTATCTAGAAAGAGATGCCTTTTCAGCAGATTTCAGGGTATAACAATACTCCAGGGCAATTTGCCATATGTGCTTTTACTAGCTTAGATGAAATTAAAAATAGGGAAAAAAGAAGGAAAGTGCCCTTGTATTCCTGCAACCTGTATAGTAAGGACGTGTTTAATTGGCTCTGTCTACAGGAAATGATTTATTCTTTGCATGCTTGGAGGCTTCACATAGCAAGTCTTCAGTGTTTAAGTAACATGGTTATATGTGCCAGGCTCTAACAAGCCAAATGTGACTATGACACACTCCTTCTCCAAGGAAGCTTAGAGTTTAGGGGAAAAGGAAGCCTTCTAAGAAGCAGTTTGTTTGAGCCGGGCCAATGAGGAGTGTGGAAAGGTCACAGCGTCTGCAGTGAGATGCAGTTGAGTTTCCCTCTTCCCTGTTCTGCTTTTGGCCAGCTATATGGCCTTCAGTGTGTTTCTTTATATTTATGGGCCTCTCTTTCCTCATATACAAAATAAGGATAATAAGTACTTTGTAAGATGCCATGAGGGCTAAATGAATTAATATATGTTAAGTTCCTGGAATACACAATCAATATGCTTGATTCATAAAAATTGCCTAGCAACATGGAAGAGGTGTGGATCATGTGCTATCGGGACTGTGCTTCCCAACATAATTCACACCATTGGACTCATAGAAAATGGTCATTGTTCTATGGTCCACTGGGGTAAAAGTCATCCAGCTGCCTCATGGGCTGGGGGATCTGTGTCCGGGCATATTTGGGATCCATTTGGGTCACACCAGAATGCCATGGCACACTGGTTGGGAGGGAGGGCACAGAAGTAGTATATGCTGTCTTTACTTGCCTCCCTGGCACTCAGAAGCATCCAGTTCCACATTTCCAGACCCTTTCTTAAGCCTCTGGCTTCTTTGTCTTGAGAACTCTGGCAACAGCATAGCCTTGTAGGAGAACTCACCTGCCTGCACACCCATTAAACTGAGAAAGAGCCCAAAGAAGTGGCTACCACAGTCCTTCCCCACCCAGCTCTCTTTCAGCTCAGACCCTGAACGCGAGACAACTCAGGGTAGAACCAGGAGTAAGGACGTCAGGAAACTCCATGCTCTAGGGCATAGTGTTTGTGTACTGCCCTCCCCCGGGGGCAGGAGTCTTTCTGTAACTAATTAGATGTGTTTGGCAAGGAGGACAGTGAGAAGCTTCCCTGTTTTTCCTTCTCATGACCTCTCCCTGCTCCCACTACCCACACTAAATCCATATGTATTTTAACCTCCTGTATCCTTTTGAACTTCATGTAGCCATTCACAAAAGTATTGGTTCCAGGGACTGCTTTAAAAAATGAAATGCCTGGCAGATTATGGAAGATAATAGATTAGTTGGTTGGGCAGGTGGGATCACAAGTGTTTTTTGAGGAGTAGGAGGGAATAAGAAAAAAGGAATTCCATTGATGTTTGTTGTAAGAGGTAGGGGGAAAAACCCCAAAAATTCTAAAGGCAGAATTCTACTTAATATAGAAGCTACCACTGCTTTCTCACATAATCCTTTAAATCCTAAATTCCTAATTTTTCAGATTCCTAGAGATTCGGTTGATTATGGATTGATAAGCCAGGTTATCTTTCCATTGTTATTTTAATTTTATCACTGGGTCAGAAATACACTGTGATTAAAGACCATAACTTCATAAATTGTTCTGCCTTCATAAAGATTCAAATATAAGTAGATCCCCCCCCCCCCATCTCTTTCTGTATCTCAGCATTTAAGATTCAGGTACTTTTTCATCTAAGGAATTTTCAAAACCTGAATGTCTTGGATAAATTTTAAAAACTTGTCTTGACTCTTAGGGAAAACAAGAGTGTTAACCATCTCTCTAGATTTTAAATGCCCAACTCTGAGATTTAACTAAGAGTGTTTTAAACTATAGCACCTTTGATTTATTCCATAATAAAGCAAAAACAAGGTGCATGGACATATTCCACCCACAAACTATATAACCTTTTCAATGTGCCCTAGAATTCTTAATATTAAAATTATAGAAATTGAAATATTCAGCCCTTTCTAGTGAGGTGAGTAGTGGGGAAAGTTCATTTGACAAAGAAAATGTATGGTAATTTATCTATTTCTTGACTTTATGAAAAGGTAGCACTCAGAGCGCACTGCCAATGCAAATTTATGACATTTACTTCAAGTAGGGAGTTTGCCTCTCTCTCTGATTTTAGCTTTGATCTGAGTTTATATTAACTAAAATTATTCCTATAAGATATATATGTTCACCTTGGTGATCTAAGTGAATCATCCCAGACGAGTTTTGAATAGATTGTATGAAACCAACCAACAGTGGCCTATCACAGCAAATAAAAGGCTGGGTTCTAGGATCAGAAGTACTAGATTTGAGTACGAACCTTAGCACTATACTACTCATAATGAATTGAAGCACTAGTAATAGGAATAAAGTACTAGCTTTTAATACAAATCCTGCTGACATTGGGCAAGATCACTTCTATACATGAAGTTTCTTCATCTGTAAGGCAGTAGCATTAAAATATCTACTGCATAAGTTAAGTAGAAGTATTAAGTTAAATATATGTCTGGCCTAAAATAAAAACAGAAAATGTTAGCTATTACTTAGTCTAGCACTTGAGAAAGGGCTGACTATATAAGAAAACAAGAGGCCAGCAACCCTAAGGTCCCAAGAAAACAGGTGCATCTTGCTTGGGTTCTGGTCAATAATGTGGACTCTATACATTCCCTCAACCGCCCATCAACAGAATGACTATGAGGAGGAAACCCCAAAATAGAAAAGACTCAGAGATTATGACTTATGCTGCAGATTTACAAATGGATGCAGATATAACCAAGATGTTGGAAATGGAATTCAGGCTAGCAATTGTGAAGACAATAGCTAGAATGGAGAAATCAATTAATGGCAACATAGAGTCTCTAAGGGCAGAAATGAAAGCCGAATTGGCAAAACTTAAAAATGCTATCAATCAGATCCAATCCAATCTAAATAACGTAACAGCTAGGGTAAGTGAGGCAGAAGAATGAATAAGTGACCTGGAAGACAATTTGATAGATAAAAAAGGAAAAGAGGAGGCCAGGGAAAAACAACTCAGAATCCATGAAAATAAAATCAGAGAAATAAGTGACACCATGAAGCATTCTGATGTCAGAATAATTGGAATCCTGGAGGGAGTGGAGAGAGAGGGAGGACTAGAAGATGTATTTGAGCAAATCGTAGCTGAGAACTTCCCTAATCTGGGGAATGAAACAAACATTCATGTCCTAGAGGCAGAGAGGACCCCTCCCAAGATCAAGGAAGACAGGCCAATACCACGGCATGTAATAGTAAAACTTGCAAATCTTAGAACCAAGGAAACCAACTTAAGGGCAGTTAGGGGGAAGAGATTCCTTAAGTACAGAGGGAGGAACATCAGAATAACATCAGACCTATCCACAGAGACCTGGCAAGCCAGAAAGGCCTGGCAAGATATATTCAGGGTACTAAGCGAGAAGAGCATGCAGCCAAGAATACTTTATCCGGCAAGGCTGTCATTTAGAATGGATGCAGAGATGCAGAGCTTCCAAGACTGGCAGAAACTGAAAGAATATGTGACCACTAAGCCGGCCCTGCAAGAAATATTAAGGGGGGTTGTATAAAAGGAGAAAGACCCCAAGAGTGATATACAACAGAAATTTACAGGGACAAACTATAAAAACAATGTCTTCACAGGCAACATGATGACAATTAATTCATATTTTTCAATAATCACTATCAATGTGAATGGCCTAAATGCTCCCATAAAATGGCACAGGGTTACAGATTGGATAAAAAGACAGGACCCATCCATATGCTGTCTACAAGAGACTCATTTTGAACCTAAAGATACATCCAGACTGAAAGTGAAGGGATGGAGATCCATCTTCCATGCCAGCAGACCTCAAAAGAAAGCTGGGGTAGCAATTCTTATATCAGACAAATTAGATTTTAAACTAAAGTCCGTAGTTAGAGACACAGAAGGACACTATATCATTCTTAAAGGGTCTATCCAACAAGAAGATCTAACAATTGTAAATATCTACGCCCCCAACATGGGAGGAGCCATCTACATAAGCCAACTGTTAACCAAAATAAAGAGTCATATTGATACAATACGTTAATTGTAGGAAACCTCAATTCTCCACTCTCAGCAATGGACAGATCATCTAAGCAGAAAATCATTAAGGAAACAAGAGCTTTGAATGATACACTGGACCAGATGGACCTCATAGACCTTGACAGAACATTCCACCCTAAAACAACAGAATACTCATTCTTCTCGAGCGCACATGGAACTTTCTCCAGAATAGACCACATCCTGGGTGACAAATCAGGCCTCAACCAATACCAAAAGATTGAGATTATTCCCTGCATATTCTCAGACCACAATGCTTTAAAACTGGAACTCAATCACAAGAAAAAAATTGGCAGAAATTCAAACACTTGGAGGCTAGAGACCACTCTGCTCAAGAATGTTTGGGTCAACCAGGAAATCAAAGAAGAACTTAAACAATTCATGGAAATCAAGGAGAACAAAAACACATTGGTCCAAAACCTATGGGATACTGCAAAGGCAGTCCTAAGGGGGAAATACATAGCCATCCAACCTCACTCAAAAAAATAGAAAAATCCCGAATTCACCAACTAACTCTACACCTTAAAGAACTAGAGAAAAAGCAACAAATGATGCCTAAGCCACATATTAGAAGAGAAATAATTAAGATTAGAGCAGAGATCAATGAATCAGAAACCAGAAACACAGTAGATCAGATCAAGGAAACAGGAAGTTGGTTCTTTGAAAGAATTAATAAGATTGATAAACCACTGGCCAGACTTATCCGAAAGAAAAGAGAAAGGACCCAAATTAATAAAATTATGAATGAAAAGGGAGAGATCATGACTAACACCAAGGAAATAGGAACAATTATTAGAAATTATTATCAACAACTATATGCCAATAAACTGAGCAATCTGGATGAAATGGATGCCTTCCTGGAAACGTATAAGTTGCCAAGACTGAAACATGAAGAAATTGACAACCTGAATAGGCCAATAACCAGTGATCAAAATCCTCCCAAAAAACAAGGGTCCAGGGCCTGATGGATTCCCTGGGGAATTCTAACAAACATTGAAAGAAGAAATAATACCTATTCTACTGAAGCTGTTTCAAAAAATAGAAACAGAAGGAAAACTTCCAAACTCATTCTATGAGGCCAGCATTACCTTAATCCCCAAACCAGGCAAAGTCCCCATCAAAAAGGAGAATTTCAGACCGATATCCCTGATGAGTATGGATTCCAAAATCCTCAACAAAATCCTAGCTAATAGGATCCAACAATACATTAAAAGGATCATCCACCACGACCAAGTGGGATTTATCCCCAGGATGCAAGGGTGGTTCAACACTTGCAAATCAATCAATGTGATAGAACACGTTAATAAGAGGAGGGAGAAGAACCATATGGTCCTCTCAATTGATGCAGAAAAAGCATTTGACAAAATACAACATCCTTCCCTGATTAAAACTCTTCAGACTATAGGGATAGAGGAAACATTCCTCAAGCTCATAAAATCCATCTATGAAAAACCCACAGCGAATATCATCCTCAATGGGGAAAAGCTGAGAGCCTTTCCCTTAAGATCAGGAACACGTCAAGGATGCCCACTCTCGCCACTGTTGTTCAACATAGTACTAGAAGTCCTAGCAACAGCAATCAGACAACAAAAAGAAATAAAAGGTATTCAAAATGGCAAAGAAGAAGTCAAACTCTCTCTTTTTGCAGACGACATGATACTTTATGTGGAAAACCCAAAAGACTCCACCCCCAAATTACTAGAACTCACCCAGCAATTCAGTAATGTGGCAGGATACAAAAGCAATGCACAGAAATCAGTTGCTTTCTTATACACTAACAACGCAACTGTAGAAAGAGAAATTAGAGAAACGATTCCATTTACAATAGCACCAAAAACCATAAGATACCTTGGAATAAACCTAACCAAAGAGGTAAAGGATCTATACTCTAGGAACTACAGAACACTCATGAAAGAAATTGAAGAAGACACAAAAAGATGGAAAAATATTCCATGCTCATGGATCAGAAGAATAAACATTGTTAAAATGTCTATGCTACCCAGAGCAATCTATACCTTCAATGCCATCCCAATCAAAATTCCAATGACATTTTTCAAAGTGCTGGAACAAACAATCCTAAAATGTGTATGAAAAGACCCCGAATCGCCAAGGAAATGTTGAAAAAGAAAAACAAAGCTGGGGGCATCACGTTGCCTGATTTCAAGCTATATCACAAAGCTGTGATCACCAAGACAGCATGGTACTGGCACAAAAACAGACATATAGACCAATGGAACAGAATAGAGAACCCAGATATGGACCCTCAACTCTATGGTCAAATAATCTTTGACAAAGCAGGAAAAAACATGCAATGGAAAAAAGACAGTCTCTTCAATAAATGGTGCTGGGAAAATTGGACAGCCACATGCAGAAGAGTGAAACTCGACCATTCTCTAACACCATACACAAAGATAAACTCAAAGTGGATGAAAGACCTCAATGTGAGACAGGAATCCATCAAAATCCTGGAGGAGAACATAGGCAGTAACCTCTGACATCAGCCACAGCAACTTCTTTCAAGATACATCTCCAAAAGCTAGGGAAACAAAAGCAAAAGTGAACTTTTCAGACTTCATCAAGATAAAAATCTTCTGCACAGCAAAGGAAACAGTCAACAAAACAAAGAGGCAACACACAGAATGGGAAAAGATATTTGCAAATGACACTACAGATAAAGGGCTGGTATCCAAGATCTATAAAGAACTTCTCAAACTCAACACCCAAAAAACAATCAAGTCAAAAAGTGGGCAGAAGATATGAAAAGACACTTCTCTGAAGAAGACATACAAATGGCTAACAGACACATGAAAAAATGTTCATCATCATTAGCCATCAGGGAAATTGAAATCAAAACTACATTGAGATACCACCTTACACAGTTAGAATGGCAAAAATGGACAGGGAAAGAAACAACAAATATTGGAGAGGTTGTGGAGAAAGGGGAACCCTCTTACACTGTTGGTGGGAATGCAAGTTGGTACAGCCACTTTGGAAAACAGTGTGGAGGTTCCTCAAAAATTTAAAAATAGAGCTCCCCTATGACCCAGCAATTGCACTCCTGGGTATTTACTCCAAAGACACAGATGTAGTGAAAAGAAGGGCCATATGCACCCCAATGTTCATAGCAGCAATGTCCGCAATAGCCAAACTGTGGAAAGAGCCGAGATGCCCTTCAACAGATGAATGGATAAAGAAGATGTGGTCCATAGGTACAATGGAATATTACTCCACCATCAGAAAGGATGAATACCCACCTTTTACATCAACATGGATGGGACTGGAGGAGATTATGCTAAGTGAAATAAGTCAAGCAGAGAAAGGCAATTATCATATGGTTTCACTTATTTGTGGAGCATAAGGAATAGCATGGGGGACATTAGGAAAAGGAAGGGGAAAATGAAGGGGGAGAAATCGGAGGGAGAGATGAACCATGAGAGACTATGGACTCTGAGAAACTTACAGGGTTTTAGAAGGGAGGGAGGAGGGGGATTGGTTAGCTCGGTGATGGGTATTAAGGAGGGCACGTACTGCATGGAGCACTGGATGTTATATGAAAACAATGGATCATGGATCACCACATCAAAAACTAATGATGTATTGTCTGGTGACTAACATAATAAAATTTAAAAAAAAAATTCTCTAACACTCATTGGATATTTACTATGAGCCAGATACAATTCTAAGCATTTTATTTATAATCATTTATTTAATTAATTGAATGAATTAACTAAGAATAATCTATATTAATAAGATATTCTTTTTATAAGTGTGCTATTCTTAAGGTCTCTATGATACTTCTGGAATCCATGGATGGTTTTCAAGGAAAATACCACTCCTTGAAATTTATGTAATTTTTATATTCTATGTGCGTATATGCATTTTTCAGAAAGGCAGGTGGCAAAGCAATCAGATTTTCAAAGAGATTCTGTAAACCTCCAAGTAGGTAAAGAATCATTGCTACAGATTATTGCTTTGATGGCCTCTTCCAACTGTGTGGGGCAAGATGCGTGAAGTTCAGAAAATGGCTAAATAATTCCTAACATTATCATTATCTTGGTTTCTGAGAGTAACAGAGAACATGCTAATTCATCTCTGAAGATTTTTCTCTTGTTATAAATAGGTCACCCGTGGGTTTACCTCCCCCATCTACTTCCAATGTCTATATAAACTGATGACTGTTGAGAAGAAAAGCAAAAGAAATCCTTCATTTTCCTTAACATTCACATTAAGAACAGAAAGTTTTATCAAAAGCTGTGACACATCTATTGAATAGGTTTTCCAATCTAGTTTCCAATTTAGTCCTGTTATAAGGAACATTTTGGGGAAGAACCTTGTGGTTACTCATACTGTTTTTTATCTCTACCTTACACAGTTCTTGTCACAGAGTAGCTGCTCAAAAAATATTTATTGAAGAAATTAATGACTAAATAAGTCCTTAAATTTTAGTAATCCCATCAGCATCTTCCATTCCATATGGGGGCAGACCAAAGATTTAGACAACTTTCTACTTAGTGTGTTATTGATAAGAACCAAGGCCAGCAGAAGAGAACTGAAATGGAATTTTGAAGTTTTTACTTTTCCAGGTTACGTAGGGTATTGCTCAGATATGTATAGCAGAATTTCTAGATGGCCTGGTTTTAACTAGCTTTTCCTCTTTTCTAATGAAACCTGCTTTATCATTTCTGATTTTGTTCATTGTAAAATAAGTAAATAATCCAGACAGAAATGTAAAAATTAAAAATAAGGATCACTTGAAATTCACTGACCCTAATATGGCCCCCACTAATATTTCTTAAATTGAGACATAATTTACACACCATAAAATTCACCCTTCTAAGGTATGCAATTTAGTGGTTTTTAGTATATTTATAAGGATGTGCAACCATCACCACTATATAATTCCAAAAACATTTCAACACCCATCACAAAACTCTGTACCCATTAGTCCAATCTCCCCTACCCAGACTCTAGCAAACACTAATCTACTTTTTGTATGTGTTTGCCTGTTTTGGACATTTCATATAAGTGCAATCATGCACTATGTGACCTTTGTGTCTGGCTTCTTTCTCGTAGCATGATGTTTTCAAGGTTCATCCGCATTGTAGTTGTTCATTAACATTTAAGTGACGTATATTAATGGCGTCTCTCTGAATCTAGGTGTATTTCCTGGTATAAAGGATCAGCTGGCAGGCTGAGCTATATGTAATTCAAACCGTGTTAGACAAATTGTCCATTCTACCTGGCAGTTCAAGAGTGCACAAAGATGGATACTGTTAAGCATACTGACTGATGTGTATTATCCACACAGGTGAATTTAGCAAGTCTGCCTCTCAGTCTTTTTGGCTCAGAAACTTCAGTTAGTCTTCTCTTGAAAAGTGGACCCATTTCTCAGACAAAGTTTCGTATCAACAGAGCTCATGAAACTTATCTGTTGAGAAATAATGTTAACGTATTCATTCATAATGAGGAAAACTGTCAAAGGGTTGGAAGCATTTTGGGCCACATGATTCACATATTCCCTCACTGTAGACACACCTATATGTAAAACTAAATTATGATCAGAGTGCTGCTTGAAGTGTATCAGAGTAGAAAGAATTAGATAAATTGATTGTTTAATAGCTTAATATACTAATCTCATTAAAAAAATAGTCTTATGTATAAAATTTACTATCTAAGGTTTTTTCTTCTCCTGAGTGGGTTTGGGGAAGACGCTGAGGTCTTTATTTTTCTTTAGATCGTTTGAGGCAAATTAGCCTCTTCTTCTGATTGACATATTTGAAGAAAAACAAATTACAGTCTATCAGATTATTGAGGATTCTCTGGTCTGTGAGTCCTTTTGTCTTTTTAAGGTGTTTTGCTTTTTTCACATCTTTACCTTTTTTCACTGCCTATTGCTTAACAGAGTGCAGTCTGTTTTAAGTTCTTAAGATGACATCTCCCTGTACCTTCCAAGTACTGTATCTACAGCAGATACCAGTCACAGAGGTGAACAACTCAAACCTGTAACTGCAGAGTATTTTTCTTCCAATTATAACATCTCTGTGACTGCTGAGGGGAAAAAAAAGTACATGTCTGAGAAGTACTGTAAAAGATGTAAAGTAAACATCTGTGGTGGTGCAGGTGTAATTGCTGTATTTACACATACTTTAGACAAAATTTTATTTTGAGTCTAAAATGTGTTAAATTACACTAAAGTTATCTGAAAAGTTAGCTGAATCAAAGTAGACTTTTTAAATTAAACTTTTGTTTTATTAAGAAATGATACGTTTGCTAGGGCCATGTTTAACTCTGTTAGCCTCCATTAACAACTCTTGGATCTTGCTTGATTTGCTGCTATCTGCTAACAAGGATTAGCTGTCAGCCAAATCTATATCTGTGGCCCAGTGCCTGCAATATTGCATATGAATAAATGAATCTATCACTCAATCACTACATGTATGAGATGTCATCAACTAAAGGAACCTCCATGATTCTTTTTTTTAAGTGAAGAAATGCTATTTAGGTGGAAAATATTTAGCAATCTAGATTTTCATAAAGGAACTCTGGATAACAGAGGTTAGTTCCCAAGTATTCAGGAAAAAGAAGTAGTCAACATTCTACAATAGACTTGCTAATTTCCTAAAAAAAAAAAAAAAAAAATTTTTTTTCAAATATAAACATACAAAGTGATTATGCTTTGATCACTAAGAGGACTTTTTTGATTATGCAGTCACTAATCTCAGCATTTATGATTATATTATGGAAATTCCTATTCAAAGATAGTTCTGAAAAATAGAATACTGATCAATAGAACACTAAAAGGATAAGCAAGAAAATAAACAAATAATTCCCACCTGCGAATTGCATCAGAGTAACTTTTAGAAAGTTTATATGGCCCAGTCCTTCTGAAATGGAGTGTTCAGAATGGCAGGAATATTTCATTTTCTTTTAAAATGTTCATCAAGTGGGGCGCCTGGGTGGCTCAGTTGGTTAAGCGACTGCCTTCGGCTCAGGTCATGATCCTGGAGTCCCTGGATCGAGTCCCTCATCGGGCTCCCTGCTCGGCAAGGAGTCTGCTTCTCCCTCTGACCCTCCCCCCTCTCATGTACTCGCTCTCTCTCATTCTCTCTCTCTCAAATAAATAAATAAAATCTTAAAAAAAAAAACCTTAAAATAAATAAATAAATAAAATGTTCATCAAGTGTACTTCAGAAGCATATTAATTAATAAATATCACTCCCCCCCACCAAAAAAAAAAAAAAAGGAGACCAGATAGACCCCAATTACAGCATTTAGATCTCTTTTATTCAATGGAAAAATGGGGAGTCATTTGATTTTCAGAGGGTTACCACAACTAGTATGATCAACAATCCATATAGAATGTTTTAGTAACTGTAGGGAGTAGAAACAAGTGAGAGGAAGAAGGGTTTTACAGGAAAACAGAATAGGCTGCCATTTCTTTTTTTTTTTTTTTATTCTTATGTTAATCCCCATACATTACATCATTAGTTTTAGATGAAGTGTTCCATGATTCATTGTTTGTGCACAACACCCAGTGCTCCATGCAGAATGTGCCCTCCTCAATACCCACCACCAGGCTAACCCATCCTCCCACCCCCCTCCCCTCTAGAACCCTGTTTGTTTTTCAGAGTCCATCGTCTCTCATGGTTCGTCTACCCCTCTGATTTCCCACGCTTCATTCTTCCCCTCCCGCTACCTTCTTCTTTTTTTTTTTTTCTTAACATATATTGCATTATTTGTTTCAGAGGTACAGATCTGAGATTCAACAGTCTTGCACAATTCACAGCGCTTACCAGAGCACATAACCTCCCCAGTGTCTATCACCCAGTCACCCCATCCCTCCCACCCTACCCCCCACTCCAACAACCCTCAGTTTGATTCCTGTGATTAAGAATTCCTCATATCAGTGAGATCATATGATACATGTCTTTCTCTTTTTGACTTATTTCACTCAACATAATACCCTCCAGTTCCATCCACGTCGTTGCAAATGGCAAGATCTCATTCCTTTTGATGGCTGCATAATATTCCATTGTATATATATACCACCTCTTCTTTATCCATTCATCTGTCGATGGACATCTTGGCTCTTTCCACAGTTTGGCTATTGTGGACATTGCTGCTATAAACATCGGGGTGCACGTACCCCTTCGGATCCCTACTTTTGTATCTTTGGGGTAAATACCCAGTAGTGCAATTGCTGGGTCGTAGGGTAGCTCTATTTTCAACTTTTTGAGGAACCTCCATACTGTTTTCCAGAGTGGCTGCACCAGCTTGCATTCCCACCAGCAGTGTAGGAGGGTTCCCCTTTCTCCACATCCCTGCCAACATCTGTCATTTCCTGACTTGTTAATTTTAGCCATTCTGACTGGTGTGAGGTGGTATCTCATTGAGGTTTTGTAGGCTGCCATTTCTATGGAACTGAAAACCCAACTAGGGAAAAGAAAACAACTACAAAACAAACATTACTTCTCTCATCTGCCCACTGAGGCCTGAAATTCATTTTCTAGAGAACATTAAGTTTCATTCTACAATTAGCAATAGCATTTAAATTCCTCTTCTAGCTATGATAGAGCAAGGAAACAAATTTACATTTCCTGCTTAAACAATTAGAAAACTAGGCAAAATATATGAAATTGTTTGCAGACATTGGGCAACAGGCATTGCAGGGAACAGAGACGCCTGAGAGAAGGGACATAAAGAAGGTAAGCCCTGTGATTGCCCCAGCTTACTTCCTGAAGTTTCCCAAAGAACAGCACAGGGAAGGAGAAGCTGAACAAAGCCTGGTAGTCTGGCTGAGTTAAGAAAACAGAATTTTGTGTTTGAGGAGATCAAGGCAGCTAAAATTTATAGACAATCACCAGAAAAGAAAGCTCTAGAGAGCTTCACAGAGAGAAATAGAAAATGCTGGAGATCTGCAGTGGGTTGCCCTTGAGTCTTTGAGAACCAATGTGCACATGTAGGTGGGGCAATCCCCAAAGATCATACAGGGTTGGAAGAGTTCCTATTCTCAACATCCAAAGTGGAAAGAACTCATGATACATTAGACAGAAGAGCATTGCCTCATAATGGACCAAATTAGTCATGTACTAAAATTTGCTCTGGACCTTTCCTAACAGATCTGTAAAACAAGTCTCAACATAATTCAGCTGATTTGAAAGAATTGTATCCCAGGGAAAAAAAGGCCAATACTCTTTTCAAAAGTTCAACACTAAAACATGTGAAATTCATAATGTGCATCCAATCAAAAATTACCAGGCATTCAAAGAAACAGAAAATATGACCCATAGTCAAAAGAAAAATCAATCAATAGAAACAGACCGAGAATTGACACAGATGGCATTAAAATAGCTGCCAAATCAGGCATCTAATTATATTAGTCCTTGATGAAGTGTAGAGATACCAAATCATAGGTGACACCAACTGTAGACTTCAAGAAGTTGCCAGCATCAGCAGGGCAAGCAATACCAAGTTAGATGAGAGAGATAGTGTATAAACCAGAACACAAGACAATGTCAAGCTTGAGGATTTTGACTCCACTTTACTATCATACATTCAAGAAACCACATCCTTCTCCTTTTATGGGAAGAGGGAGGCCACCTGAGAGATTTTTATCCCAGAAACTGAACACTACCCAAAAGGGATTATTACAATCTTGGATCTCATGAAGGTTTTGTTTGTTTGTTTTTGTTTTTTAAATTTAGGTGTAATTGACATACAAATTCAATTAGTTCCAAGTGCACAACATAATGATTCAGCATTTTGTATATATTGCAAAATGACTAGCACAATAAGTCTAATTAACATTAGACACCATAGAGAATTACAATGCTTTTTCTTACCATGAGAATTTTTCAGATCTACTCTTAGATAAAGCTTTAAATTCCTCTTCCCCTGAGATAATCGTTGCATGAGTAATTGTAAGAATCACCAGCTTAGAAAAAATTTTTAGAAAAAATAAAGGACCTGTATTTTCTCTGTACATCCCAGTTATGTTTAAAAATCTGGCCCATTTCTCTTCAGTGTGATCAACTCTATTCAGAATAACTCTGCTTTGATGTTTTGTTGATGGATCCTCCTTGAAATTTTTTCTACTTCAACTCAGTTATTTATATTCTCCTCTGACCTACAACTGTAAGGTTGATACTGCTCTCTGTTTACTTTTCTATAACTGAAGTGCACTATAGGTGGTGGTATTGTGAATTGAAAAAGAGAATCAGAGCTAGACACTGATATTTTGTGAAATATCCTATACTGTAGGATATCCTAAACTGTAGTTTATTCCCACCTTACTCCCCAGTTGGGGGTTTAACTTACTTCAGGAGGCAGAGACACTTGAGTTTGTGATAATTCATCACCTCAAAGTGGTTTCTTGGAAATGGTAGGCACTTATTTTTCCTACTATTTCTTGGATTCTATACTTAGGACCTATTTCCCTTGAGATAAAGGGCCAGAAGTGGGAATCCCCATGATTTTTATCAGGTTTTTTTCCTTGTATTTCTCTTGGACTGTGGTATTAAGATTAAGAAAGTTGGCAGAATCTTCTGTTTCTTTCCTTGGCTACTACTTTTTTTTTTTTTTTTTTTTTTGCTACTACTTTTAAATTTATGACAGAAGATGAATCCCTTTTCTTGTTTCACAGCTAGTAATAAAAAAATTTGTTGAGTTTTACTATTTTTAGTTATTTTATCACAGAAAGGTTAACTTCTATTCTTCTATCTTTACCTAGAATCTTTATTCTGCTATCTTTAATTAAATGGAAGGGGAAGTAAGAGTATTACAGTATAATTTTTATTTTATTTTATATTTTTTATTATTATTATGTCATGTTAATCACCAATATTACATCATTAGTTTTTGATGTAGTGTTCCATGATACATTGTTTGTGTAAAACACCCAGTGCTGCATACAGAACGTGCCCTCTTAAATACCCACCACCAGGCTAACCCATCCTCCCACCCCACTCCCCTCTAGAACCCTCAGTTTGTTTTTCAGAGTCCATCGTCTCTCATGATTCATCTCCCCCTCCGATTTCCCTCCCCCTTAATTCTTCCCCTCTTACTATCTTTTTTTTTTTTAACATATATTATTTGTTTCAGAGGTACAGATCTGAGATTCAACAGTCTTGCTCATTTCACAGTGCTCACCATAGCATATACACTCCCCAATGTCTATCAGCCAGCCACCCCATCCCTCCCACCCCCACCACTCCAGCAACCCTCAGTTTGTTTCCTGAGATTAAGAATTCATCATACCAGTGAGGTCATATGATACATGTCTTTCTCTGTTTGACTGATTTCACTCAGCATAACACCCACCAGTTCCATCCACATCGTTGCAAATGGCAAGATTTCATTCCTTTTGATGGCTGCATAATATTCCATTGTATATATATACCACCTCTTCTTTATCCATTCTTCTGTTGATGGACATCTTGGCTCTTTCCACAGTTTGGCTATTGTGGACATTGCTGCTATAAACATCGGGGTGCACGTACTCCTTTGGATCCCCACATTTTTATCTTTGGGGTAAATACCCAGTAGTGCAATTGCTGGATCATATGGTAGCTCTATTTTCAACTTTTTGAGGAACCTCCATACTGTTTTCCAGAGTGGCTGCACCAGGTTGCATTCCCACCAACAGTGTAAGAGGGTTCCCCTTTCTCCACATCCCCATCAACATCTGTCGTTTCCTGACTTGTTAAGTTTAGCCATTCTGACTGGTGTGAGGTGGTATCTCATTGAGGTTTTGATTTGGATTTCCCTGATGCTGAGAGATGTTGAGCACTTTTTCATGTGTCTGTTGGACATTTGGACGTCTTCTTTGGAAAAATGTCTGTTCATGTCTTCTGCCTATTTCTTGATTGGATCATTTGTTCTTTGGGTGTTGAGCTTAAGAAGTTCTTTATAGATTTTGGATACTAGCCCTTTATCTGATATGTCATTTGCAAATATCTTCTCCGATTCTGTCGGTTGTCTTTTGGTTTTGTTGACTGTTTCTTTTGCTGTGCAAAAGCTTTTGATCTTGATAGGTCCCAATACTTCATTTTTGCCCTTGCTTCCCTTGCCTTTGGCAATGTTTCTAGGAAGAAGTTGCTGTGGCTGAGGTCAAAGAGGTTGCTGCCTGTGTTCTCCTTTAGGATCTGGATGGACTCCTGTCTCACACTGAGGTCTTTCAACCATTTGGCGTCTATTTTTGTGTGTGGTGTAAGGAAATGGTCCAGTTTCATTCTTCTGCATGTGGCTATCCAATTTTCCCAACACCATTTATTGAAGAGACTGTCTTTTTTCCATTGGACATTCTTTCCTGCTTTGTCGAAGATTAGTTGACCATAGAGTTGAGGGCCCATTTCTGGGCTCTCTATTCTGTTCCATTGATCGATGTGTCTGTTTTTGTGCCAGTACCATGCTGTCTTGATGATGACAGCTTTGTAATAGAGCTGGAAGCCTGGAATTGTGATGCCGCCAGCTTTGCTTTTCTTTTTCAACATTCCTCTGGCTATTCGGGGTCTTTTCTGGTTCCATGTAAATTTTAGGATTATTTGTTGCATTTCTTTGAAAAAAGTGGATGGTATTTTGATGGGGATTGCATTGAATGTGTAGATTGCTCTAGGTAGCATTGACATCTCCACAATATTTGTTCTTACAATCCATGAACATGGAAAGTTTTTTCCATTTCTTTGTGTCTTCCTCAATTTCTTTCATGAGTATTTTATATTTTCTGAGTACAGATCCTTTGCCTCTTTGGTTAGATTTATTCCTAGGTATCTTATGGTTTTGGGTGCTATTGTAAATGGGATTGACTCCTTATTTCTCTTTCTTCTGTCTTGTTGTTGGTGTATAGGAAGGCCATTGATCTCTGTGCATTGATTTTATATCCTGCCACTTTACTGAATTCCTGTATGAGTTCTACCAGTTTTGGGGTGGAGTCTTTTGGGTTTTCCACATAAAGCATCATATCATCTGTAAAAAGTGAGAGTTTGACTTCTTCTTTGCCGATTTGGATGCCTTTTATTTCTTTTTGTTGTCTGATTGCCATGGCTAGGACTTCTAACTCTATGTTGAATAGCAGTGGTGATAGTGGACATCCCTGCCATGTTCCTGACCTTAGGGGGAAAGCTCTCAGTTTTTCCTCATTGAGAATGATATTCGCTCTGGGTTTTTCATAGATGGCTTTTATGATATTGAGGTATGTACCCTCTATGCCTATACTTTGAAGAGTTTTGATCAAGAAAGGATGCTGTACTTTGTCAAATGCTTTTTCTGCATCTATTGAGAGGATCATATGGTTCTTTTTCTTTCTTTTATTAATGTATTGTATCACATCAAATGATTTGCAGATGTTGAACCAACCTCGCAGCCCAGGGATAAATCCCACTTGGTTGTGAATAATCCTTTTAATGTACTGTTGGATCCCATTGGCTAGTATTTTGGTGAGAATATTTGCATCCATGTTCATCAAGGATATTGGTCTGTAATTGTTTTTGATGGGGTCTTTGTCTGGTTTGGGGATCAAGGTAATGGTGGCCTCATAAAACGAGTTTGGAAGTTTTCCTTCCATTTCTATTGTTTGGAACAGTTTCAGAAGAATACGTATTAATTCTTCTTTAAATGTTTAGTAAGATTCCCCTGGGAAGCTCTCTGGCTCTGGGCTTTTGTTTGTTGGGAGATTTTTGTTGACTGCTTCAATTTCCTTAGTGGCTATAGGTCCTGTTTCTTCCTGGTTCAGTTTGGTAGTTGATACATCTCTAGGAAAGCATCCATTTTTTCCAGGTTATCTAATTTGCTGGCATAAAGTTGCTCATAATATGTTCTTATAATTGTTTGTATTTCTTTGGTGTTGGTTGTGATCTCTCCTCTTTCATTCATGATTTTGTTGATTTGGGTCCTTTCTCTTTTCTTTTTGATAAGTCTGGCCAGGGGTTTATCAATCTTGTTAGTTCTTTCAAAGAACCAGCTCCTAGTTTTGTTGATCTGTTCTACTGTTCTTTTGATTTCTATTTCATTGATTTCTGCTCTGATCTTTATGATTTCTCTTCTCCTGCTGGGTTTAGGCTTTATTTGTTGTTCTTTCTCCAGCTCCTTTAGGTGTAGGGTTAGGTTGTGTACTTGAGACCTTTCTTATTTCTTGAGAAAGGCTTGTATAGCTATATAATTTCCTCTGAGGGCTGCCTTTGCTGCATCCCAAAGATTTTGAACAGTTGTGTTTTCATTTTCATTGGTTTCCATGAATTTTTTAAATTCTTCTTTAATTTCCTGGTTGACCCATTCATTCTGTAGTAAGATGCTCTTTAGCCTCCATGTATTTGAGTTCTTTCCGACTTTCCTCTTGTGATTGAATTCTAGTTTCAAAGCATCGTGGTCTGAAAATACACACGGAAAGATCCCAATCTTTTGGTACCAGTTGAGACCTGATTTGTGACCTAGGATGTGATCTATTCTGGAGAATGTTCCAGGGGCACTAGAGAAGAATGTGTATTTTGTTGCTTTGGGATGGAATGTTCTGAATATATCTGTGAAGTCCATTTGGTCCAGTGTGTCATTTAAAGTCTTTATTCTCTTGTTGATCTTTTGCTTAGATGATCTGTCCATTTGAGTGAGAGGGGTGTTTAAGTCCCCCATATTATTGTATTGTTGTCGATGTGTTTCTTTGCTTTTGTTATTAATTGGCTTATATAATTGGCTGCTCCCATGTTCGGGGCATAGATATTTGCAATTGTTAGATCTTCTTGTTGCATAGACCCTTTAAGTAGGATATAGTGTCCTTCCTCATCTCTTATTACAGTCTTTGGTTTAAAATCTAATTTGTCTGATATAAGGATTGCCACCCCAGCTTTCTTTTGGTGTCCATTAGCATGGTAAATGGTTTTCAAACCCCTCACTTTCAATCTGGGGTTGTCTTTGGGTCTAAAATGAGTCTCTTGCAGACAGCATATTGATGGGTCTTGTTTTTTTATCCAATCTGATACCCTGTGTCTTTTGATTGGGGCATTTAGCCCATTTACATTCAGGGTAACTATTGAAAGATAGGAATTTAGTGCCATTGTATTGTCTGTAAGGTGACTGTTGCCGTATATTGTCTGTGTTCCTTTCTGGTCTATGTTGCTTTTAGGCTCTCTCTTTGCTTAGAGGACCCCTTTCAAGATTTCCTGTAGGGCTGGTTTCATGTTTGCAAATTTCTTTAGTTTTTGTTTGTCCTGGAAGCTTTTTATCTCTCCTTCTATTTTCAATGACAGCTTAGTTGGATATAGTATTCTTGGCTGCATGTTTTTCTCATTTAGTGCTCTGAATATATCCTGCCAGTCCTTTCTGGCCTGCCAGGTCTCTGTGGATAGGTCTGTTGGAATCTAATGTTTCTACCATTGTAGGTTACAGGTCTCTTCTCCCGAGCTACTTTCAGGATTTTCTCTTTGTCTCTGAGACTCGTAAGTTTTACTATTATATGTCAGGGTGTTGACCTAGTTTTGTTGATTTTGAGAGGGGTTCTCTGTGCCTCCTGGATTTTGATGCCTGTTTCCTTCCTCAAATTAGGTAAGTTCTCTGCTATAATTTGCTCCAATATACCTTCTGCCACTCTCTCTTTCTTCTTCTTCTGGGATCCCAATTATTCTAATATTGTTTCATTTTATGGTATCACTTATCTCTCGAATCTGCCCTCATGATCCAGTAGTTGTTTATCTCTCTTTTTCTCAGCTTCTCTATTTTCCATCATTTGGTCTTCTATATCACTGATTTCTCGTCTGCCTCATTTATCCTAGCAGTTAGCACCTCCATTTTTTATTGCACCTTATTAATAGCCTTTTTGATTTCTACTTGGTTAGATTTTAGTTCTTTTATTTCTCCAGAAAGATTTCTCTAATAACTTCCATGCTTTTTTCAAGCCCAGCTAGTATCTTTAACATCCTCATTCTGAACTCTAGTTCCGACATGTTGATAATGTCCATATTGAGTAGGTCCCTGGCAGTCGGTACTGCCTCTTGTTCTTTTTGTTGAGGTGATTTTTTCCATTTTGTCATTTTGTCCAGAGGAGAACAGATGAATGAGAGAACAAAATGCTAACAGGGTAAGAATGTCCCCAGAAAATATACACTAAAGAAATCAGAAAAGACCTGAAACCGGGGGAAAGGAAAGGGAAAGAAAGAAAAAATAAAAAGAAGATAAAAACAAACAAAAACAAAACAAAACAAACAGAATATGATCAAATATGATCAGACTGGTGCATAGATCAGTGCCACACACTATATTTTGGGCGTATTTTGGTCTATTAGAAGAAATACCTCCCAAAATTTTAAAGAAAGAAAAACTTATATGTGTACAAAAATAAGGATTAATATGATGAAGTGATGGAATATGACTGTAAAGATGAAAATTATAAAAGATTTTATAAAAGGAATTGATAAGAAGTTGGTTGACAAAAGAAAGAAGAAAATTAAAAAAAAAAAAACAAGGGAGAGAATGTGATCAGGCAGGAGAGTAGATCAAAGCCATGCACTAGAGATTTAGGGTATATTTTGATCTTTTAGAAGAAATTGTATCTCAAAATTTTAAAGAGAGAACAACTTATATATATATACTAAAAATAAGGGTAACTATTATGAAGGGACAGAACATGACTCTAAAAATGAAAAATAAAACATATTTTTTAAAAAGGGGATTGATAAGATGTTGGTTGAAAAAGGGAAACAGAAAAATTCGAAAAAAAAAAGTTAAAAAAATTAGCTTTGAAAGACTAAAGAATTATGGGGAAAAAGCCATGGATTCTATGTGCAGTATTCCTCTAGCTCTGGAGTTCTGCTGTTCTCATTGATCGGTAAACTTGGTCTTGGCTGGCTGTTCTTGCTGATCGTCTGGGGGAGGGACCTGTTGCCGTGGTTCCCAAATGTCTTTGCTGGAGGCAGAATTGCCCTGCCCTTGCTGGGTCGGGCTAAGTAATCTGCTTGGGTTTGCTCTCGGGAGCTTTTTTTCCCTGCAAGGTTTCCGTATAGCTTTGGAGGCCGAGAGTGAAAATGATGGTCTCCCAATCGCCACCCTGGAAGAGCTGAGAATTCGGGGCCCTTCTCCTCAGTGAGCCCCCAGAGAAAAGCAGTCAGTCATTCCCCTCTCCCTGGTCTCCGGCCGCACTCCGTGCTCACCCGGCCTGTGACCGAGCATTTCTGTCTCTGGGACCCGACCCCATGTGGAGTCTCCAAATCCAGCAGATCCCTGTGGTGCACTCCTGTGCTGCTCCTCCCCAGGGAGGAAGGGGAGTCTCCCCCAATCTGCCACTTGTTGGGTCCCTGCTGGAGGAGCAGTGGCCTGACTGTGCCACGGATCATGGTTTACGGCAACCCCGAGCTGAGAGCCCGCTCCTTGGCTCTGTCTCTGCAGCCAGCTTCCCTGCTCCAATACCTGGGGGCTCTGCTGCACTCAGGTCTTTCTGTGACCCCAAGGGTCCTAAGACCACACTGTCCCAGGGAGAATTCCACCCCCCGCTTAGCCACTGGAGTGGCATCCCTCAGCAGAGCCAACTTCTAAAAGTTCCGATTTTGTGCTCCACTGCTCTATCACTTGCCGGCAGCGGCTGACGGAGGCCCCCTTCCCCGGTGGTCTATCTTCCTGAATATCACCTGGGATTCATTTCTCCACATGTCCTACCTTCCAGAAAGTGGTCATTTTTCTGTTCAGAGAGTTGCTGCTATTCTTTTCTTCGATCTCCTGTTGAGTTTATAGGTGTTCAGAATGGTTTGATCCCTATCTAGCTGCATTCCTGGGAGCAGAGGAAATTTAGGTCTCCTACTCCTCTGCCATCTTGCTCCTCCCCTTTATCATATTTTGTCAGCCAATCAACATAACCTCATTTATGTGTGTTTCTGTTTAAAGATACCTTATTTAATATACATTCTTGATTTATTAACATTGAAATTATGGCCAAACACACTCATGCCTGAACAAAACCCATCTGGTACACAGGAGTCTAAGTAGTCAAATCATGGCCTCCTTGGACTTATGAACACTGGACAGCACTTCAGAACCATGGTTGGGGTCCTTTTAAACAGGAAAAGCACCAACTGAAAGCACCAAAATGAGAGAAATTTGGTACTGAATAGACAGCAAAAAGGATGTCAGCTTGGAACCTGCATCTCAGGTAGCTCAAATATTCACTATTTGGTGGTATATGTACATATGTCCAGGGCTGACTGAAATAAGCAGTGATACTTATTTTGAGGTCATGAATAAATTTTCACCAAGTAGGTGCAAATAGGGAGGATTGACTGTATTTATGTTTGTAACTAAATGAACATCAAGGGCTAGAACTGTAAATATTTTTAGTTTTCTAAAATATTTATGAGTTGATTAAGTTTTTAAAAGGTAAACAACAGATTTAGCCTAATTTACATGATTTAATATATTTATTGTTTGTATTATAATATAATTAACATGTGAATATATCCTTAATTATATAACTTATATTTTGCCTTTTAATTTTAAACTATTTAGATAAAATAGCTTTTTAGAAGATGTATATGAAAAATAGTTTTAATTTTTTAATTTTTACATTTACTTAACTTACATTTTAATAACATATATTAAATTTTGTACCTTTTTCATGTAATTCGATTTCACTTCTTTCATTTCTTATCTAACATTGAGAATGAGTATAAATTAAGATCATGCTTAAAATCTAAAAGGGGGAGCTTATAAAAAAATTTCTGAAGAACTGAAAATAAATAAATAAATAAATACACTTTTACCTTATCAGTATAGGCCTACGGAGCATATTTGTTAGCTTGATTTGTAACTTCTAAATAGACATAAGATATGAAACCTCCATTTGTACTCTTGTTCTGGGCCCAACAAAAGCTAGGCATTGACCTGCAGCTAGAAGGGAGATGATAGTAATGCAGAGTAGCAACATTTGGAATATCCACTGGTTACTGTGGCTCCCATCCACCTGACCATTGGGTAGGGGCCATTTAGCAAAGTCAACATCTATGGAGGAAGGCTTCCAAAAAAAAGGTGAGATTTGGAAGAAAGGGAGGCAAAAGACCTGAGAAACTCACGTACTATGGAAATGAGTTAATTTAAATGCCTCATTACTGGGATTAAAAAGGAAACACCTTTAGAAGTTCTACTTCAATTGCAAGGGTTTGTTATTTATGATCACTATTTAGATTAGGAGTGCAGTGGCACAGAGCTTGTTTTCATCAAATGCTAATGAGTAATAATTGCTATCGTAAGTAATACTACTCTTCATAATGACACAGTAGAATACCTCTTTATCATATCTATTTACGATATCAGTGGACAGAATATAAAAGGGAATAATTTTATGGAGAGACAGAACACATAAACCTTTCAAATGAGCTGTCACAGTAGTGATAGAAATAATGGTGAATAACAACAAAGATTTTGCAGCTGATGTACCCGAGATGAACTCCTAAGAATGCCACTTATTATTGGAGAAATTTATTCCACCTTTGTGAGACTCAGTTTGCTCATCTGTAAAAATGGGGACATTACGAGCTATTTTGCAGTGCTGTGAGAATTATGTGAAGTGATGTACCTAAAGCTCTCATTAGAGTGCCAGGAACAGAGGTCAGTAGTCCCTCCTTATCTGTGGTTTTGCTTTCCACGGAGTCAGTTATCCATGGTCAGCCGCGGTCTGGGTCTGATTTAAAGTTGCAGGCTTCCTCCTGATAAGTCTCTATCCCTTTAGCTGCTTTGTTTTTCCCAGTGCTATTTACTGTGCCGTTAAACATGACACATTTCTTATTACTTCCACTTTTTTGTCTCTCCTCATTGGGAGGTAAATTCCCTGGAGTCAAGAGTTTGGGTCTGTTTTTTATCATTGTTTATATTGATAGGCCCTAGAACACAGTCTGGCCCCTACTAGGCACTCATTAAATATTTGTTGGATGATGATGATGATGACGACATGTGATGGCAAACATGAAGACAAATGCATCTATCACATTTATTCACTTAGCCCTTCACCGGATATCTTATCTGGGGGTGAGAGAGAGAATCTAATGTTCCTGAATATTTTGTTAAGGCAAAGTGGAAAGCAGAAAGAGGCAGACAGCTTGACCTTTAACCCCAGCCATGCCACTAGGTAACTATGTGCCTTGCGTGGTGATCACCACCTCTGGATTTCAGGTGCCACAGGGGTGAATAAGATTAGAGACCATGAGCCTTAGAAGCCTTTCCTTCTCCAGCACAAGGGATCATGTTGTTTCATTGTCTTACATTTTTTATTGGCAAAATCATGGTATATCAGTATTCAGATTTTTAAATAACAATTTTTTGGTACTCATCTGTTTCTTAAACTCCCCACTCCAATCTTTCCCCCGTCCCCCGTACTCTAATGAGGAAATTATTTTACCTTGAAGCCTTAGAATTCAGAAGGTGCATAGAAAACTGTTGTCTGTCCCCTTAATTATTCATTCTCCTTTGTGTTTTCCATAATGATATAACTTTTAGCTTGGCACACGGCTGCTCCCAAAAAGAATATATTTCTCACGGTTCTTTGCTGGCGGCCATGGCCATCTAACAAGGTCTAAATTGTGGCCTGTGGATTGCTAATGAAAGTGATACATGTAACTTCTCAGTTATGGCCTTAAATGGGAAGTGTTCCTGTGGGTGGGATTGTGGGTGTGGTAGCAAGTCGTCTTTGACCTTGCAGACAAGAGCAATACCTAAACATTCTTGATGGAAGAATCCTGCCTCCTCAATGCTATAAAGATATCCCAAACACCCTGGAATGCCTTCCAAGATGAATAGATCTAAGAGAGAAATTGACCTCTGTCTTGGTGAAGGAGGGCATTTTTCAGTCTCTTGTTAAAGCAGGATAGCTTCTGCATCAACAAATACAAGGGATTACATAATTTTAATAACATTTTTGTTCTAAACTACGTTGTCAAGACTAGAGTCATCATTAAAAAAATAATATACTCCATTTATACTGAGCCATGCCATATGCCAGAAACTCTGCTAGGCAATGATCATTTTTAACTCTCAAAGCAATCTAGTAAAGTAGATATTATCCCAACTTTATAGATGAGAAAGCTGATGCTTTGAGAAGTTATGACGCTGGCCCAAGTTTATTTTAGTAACTATTCAAATCATGAATTAGTCTGTCATTTCCAAAGTGTTTTTGGTTATAGAGGCCCTCATCCCGACACACCACTAACAGAGCCCAAATGAAGTAATGGTGAAGGTTATCCCTAAAGGGGATGAGTAGATGATCCCTAAAGGATGAGAGTGGTTTATTTTGTGAACAGGGAAGGGAACAGCATTCTAGGCAGGAACAACATGTACAAAGGAAACATGGTAGGAATGAATGGTTAAAAGTTTCCTACAGCTAGCGTGAGCAAGATTGTAGTGGGAGATGAGACTGGAGAAGTAAAGACCTGTGTCTACAGAGTCCTAAATGAGATATTAAAGAAATGTATGTTTAAATATTTGAAAAGTTTTAAGGAAGGAGACAACGTGATCAGATTTGCATATTAAAATGATTGCTCCAGTAGAAGGGTGAATATGGGATATCAGGAAGAAAAAAAAAAATATATATATATATATATATAAATAGGTCTCTGCTCCTGGTTCCTGGTACAGAGGTCCTAAAACACTTGTACAGGTATCCCTCACTTCTTGAAAGTTTGCATTATACCACTTCACTTTTGGAAAAGATGTTAGTATCTGTTTTCACCAACCTCAAGAAATCTGAAGAGGATTTTTGCTTTTATGAAAAAAAGGCAAAAAATGAACATAGCTTTCAGTGTTGTGTTGCAGGCATGTTACCCAAGTAGGAAGAGCGGCCCTGTCGAGCTCCTTCCCCTGGACCTGCACTCAGCATCTCAACATCAAGCCGCCAATAGCTTTGGACTGTGTCTGTGAACATCTGTGTTTTATCTTGATTTATTTTGTGCATCTGTTAGCAAGCTATGTCCTAAATTATCAGAAAAGCCTAAGAGAGGGTTTGGGGGTATCTGGGAATACTTAAATTTTTTTTCACAGAAATTAATGCTAACTGGGGCGCCTGGGTGGCTCAGTTGGTTGAGCGACTGCCTTCGGCTCAGGTCATGATCCTGGAGTCCCTGGATCGAGTCCTGCATCGGGCTCCCTGCTCAGCGAGGAGCCTGCTTCTCCCTCTAACCCTCCCCCCTCTCATGTACTCTCTCTCTCTCTCATTCTCGCTCTCTCAAATAAATAAATAAATCTTTAAAAAAAAAATTAATGCTAACTGTTTTTCACCTTATACCATTTTGGCTTAGGAATGGTCTCTTAAGAATGCTCTACTTTAGGATAGTAGAAGAAACCTGTAGTTTTGTAAGAGATAAGAACACTAGGGACATCTCTTGTTCTAATATTTGGTATTTGACTCCATCACTAATACAGGGCCCCTAAAAGCCTGGTAAATTCCTAAGTTATGAGAGCATTAGGAGCATCTTTTATTTTTATGAGACAACTCTCCGTGGGTTCCTGGTTGGGGGCTGGTCAGTGGAAAGACCAAGTCATAATTAACCAGCTTGAAATTTTTAGCCCCAAGTTAACCTGTGGGACCTGACACTTTCTTCTGGTTAAAAGTCAGTATTGAGTCAAATTGTAGGATACCCAGCTGGTGTCACAGAGAACTGCTTAGTGTGGGGGAAAAAAAAAGCCCACATATTTAGTGAACATAAATGAAATATGTATTCTGTGTAAGTAAGGAAGGAAATGCACAGTAGCAAAGAACTGGGTTTTTCCCTATATAAGAAGGGAAAAACTAAGTTTTTCCTTTATAAGTTAGGTAATGAATTTCAGAAGTAAATAACATGTTAGAAAACTTACTGCAAGGGGCCCCTGGGTGGCTCAGTTGGTTAAGTGTCTGACTCTTGATTTTGGCTCAGGTCATGATCAAGGTTGTAGGATCGAGCCTTGCATCAGGCTCCATGCTCAGTGTGGAGTCTGCTTGAGATTCTCTCTCTTTCTCTCTCTCTCTCTGCCCCTCTCATGCTCATGTGCTCTCTCGCTCTCTCTAAATAAATACAATCTTTATAAAAAAAGGAAAACTTACTGCAATAAGACATGATAGTAGCTTGAATTAATATATTCACAGTGGATATGAAGAGAAGAAGCCAGATAAAAGATATTCAGGAAGAGATTAAGACAATTTGATGAAGGCTTGGGAGAAACTCCCAAGGTCTCTACAGATTTTTGTTTTGGGGCATCTTACCACAAAACAAGTATTTACAGCATAAATAATAAACCATAATAAACAACACTGAAGTTGGAGATAAATAGAGGTATGAAAACATGTAATAGGTATAATTATGACTGAACCAGTGATTTTGAATAGGATTTAAAAAAAGATATCAGAAGTGTTTGCATTTGAACTGAGCTTTGAATGATGTAGAATTTTGTCACTGGGCAGGTCAAGCAAGATGCTTATCCCTTAAATGTGCCTCTCTGAGAGGCACCTGGGTGGATCAGATGGTTAAGCGTCTGCTTTCGGCTCAGGTCATGATCCCGGGGTCCTGGGATCGAGTCCTGCATCAGGCTCCCTGCTCAGTGCAGAGCCTGCTTCTCCTTCTCCCTCTGCTATTCCCTCTGCTTGTGCTCTTCTATCTCTCTGTCAAATAAATAAATAAAATCTTAAAAAAAAAATGTGCCTCTCTGAGAAATAGTGGCTGCCATATTGCTTGCTTCCTTCCTTGCTCATGGGTCAGTATGCTTAGTATACTAGAAACTTCTTATCTTGACCAAAACTGACTACATCTAAGAGCATAACTGAAAGACCACATATAATGGCTTTCCTCTATTTATATCTGGCCAACACATATAAAATGGTCAGGTGCCTTGCTCCTTCTAGTTCTGCATGGAGACTGGCTTATGCAATCAGAATAACTCAATCAACTAGTCACTAGTGGCTGGAACATAGAGGTAGGTTGGAAAATAGCTCAATCATTTTAATGGTTGAGTTTGAAGCTAAGAAGTGATGGATGCCTATTATCTGTGATTGACTGGAAGCCAGGACTTGAGAACAAGCCTGGGTCTCCATAACATTCCACTTCTCCATGAAGACTAGCTATACAACTACCTCCCCATCCCCAGCCTTGCTTGATGTCTTGATCTGAGTATATATCTATTCCTTGCAACAAAGTGACTAATCAATTATGAATGCCCAGTTTTTTCAACCATTTTAACAATTTGACCTGTTTTCCAGAAAATGCAAGGTACTTGGTTTAAAAAGGTATAAAAATACTGATCTCATGCTTTTATTAGGTAGGAACATTTCGATATTTTTAAATTGAAAAATATATAAATGGATTTTAGCATCAGCATCATTATAAAGCTTCAGAAATAATTTGCAAATGTGAAAAATGATGAAATTTGATTTTTTTTCCCCCTAGGGATCCCATGGATACTTATGTTCAATAACTTGAATGATGATAGAAGGAATCTATACCTTCTAATCTGTTCAGTGCTTTGATATTACATATATCAGTGAGAATATCTAGCTTTTTCAAATGTAAATTCAAATGTCTTAACTATTTTAAAGAGATCAACTTTTAAAAATAAATCTTTGTTCACCTATAATTAATCCTCTGTGATGTACAATGTTTCCTTCAAAATTAGGGCTAAATACTTATAATTTTACTAGAAGTTACCAATATACATTTACTAATACAAGAAAAAAATTGAAAATTATGTTAGTGACAAGTTTCTTATCACCAGTAAAAATCAAAAGTTATTTTCTATATTAGATTTCTTGACTGACCAAATTTTCACCAAGTTACAGTGAAGTAATAATAGAAATTCCAGTGATCTTCTGAGCCCTACAAAATAGTGAGGCTTATTGTGAATGGGCACAGACCAAATCTCAGAATCTTGTCATGGTTTCATACAAAATCTATGTCAAGTTAAGATGTTAGAACTTGGGTTTAACTAAGTCTTTTATTTTTCACTCAATTTTGTCATCAGTGGGTTATTATTTTAGGTTTATATTATATCTATCTCTATTTTCTTCCATTTATAGAAGTAGATATAAAGAATCTTCCTTATTACCAAGTATTTCTGTTAAGATTTTTTTGAAAGCTTCTAATACATTAGAAGTTGCCTCACATGACACACACACACACACACATACACGCGAAGTTGCTTTCTACACATTATTTATATTTGCCCCTAAGCTTTCTTCAAATTTTTTTCTATTAAATTTATTCATGTATATGGCTTAAAGGCTCAAATAATACAAGACATAAAAAGATGGCACTTTCCTGTCCCACCCTTCCCAAACCTGAATTTCTGCCCACTCCCTAGCAACCATTCTTTTTTTTAACTGTTTTGCTATTTATGTCTATATTTCCTAAATCATATGTTCATATTATTATTCCTTGATTTTTTTTTCAATCACAGACAGTATCTCTTGCCAGTCCAGGAAGGATTTAGCAGACTCATACATACATTACCCACACTTGCCATAAACCAACACTTTCCTTTTTCCATTTCCCCAATATAGTTCTAGGACAGTTTGTGGTTTAATCAATAGTCACTACACTAAGAAGATATCATACACACTTGTGTCACATAGTGTACTACCTTAAATAGTTCTTCCTGTAAATCTTTTTGTTTTCCCTACAGTTAATCATTGCTTTTTTTTTTTTTTGCTTAGTTTTCTTTGGAGCTATCATTAATTCTTCTTTTAAATTCTTTACCAAAAGCATAAAACTTATGTCAACATAGTCATATACAGCAGATATTCTATTACTTTGATTATTTTCCTCTTGGAAATATCACTCCTGGAACCCTGCATACTTTTACTCCAAACTGATAGATTACCTTTTGTGCAGCTGTTATCCTGGGATCTGATTTCACTTTTATTTATGGGAATTGTCTTCACTGTCTTTTATGCAAAATATAAACTTTGATCCTAGCTCACACCATATACAAAAATCAATTTGAAATGGACCACATACAACTCTTTGAGATAGGGAAATTTTCCATCTTAGGAAGCCTTCATTTCTGCTGTGTCTATGCTAGGTCCCTTTTACTTAGGTTCTGTATTTCACCTTGCATCTGAATAAACCAAAGAAGATATGTTCCTGCTCCAAGGGGGAAGCAAGGAAGTTAATCATTCTCTTAGTTTCATCCTAGGCACCAAAACACCTGATAACATCTAAGAAAGGCTGGATCCCAAACATGTTGCAGGACATTAGCTTTGAACAAACCTTGCTGGTATCAATACCCTCTATCTTTAGTGGTTTATGAAATAGCACCTGTTATTCACCTGTCACTCGTCTTTGATTGAACCCTGAATTCCTGAAGGAATGCGTATCCTGGACCCCTTTTCCAATATAAACCCCTAACCCCAAGGGATGAAGAGACTTACTTTCTTTTTCTTTCTCAGTTTCTGAGACACTCCATCTGCTATACTCTATCACTTAGGCTTTTCAATAAACTCTGCTTTCACTCCTTTCTGGCTCATATTTGATTCTATCCTACATAAAGCCAAGGACCTTCTTGTCTGGTCAAGTTTCTAGGAGACAACATTTAAAAGGTAATAATGACTTTGGGTTGGAAGAGTTCTTTAACAGAACAGTAGAGACGCAGATGAAAAATAAAATAGATAAATTAAAATTCAGCAAAACTTAAAATGTTCTTTAAAAGATACAGTTAAGAGAAATAAAAGGCAAACCACAGCCCAGGACAAAGAATTTGCAAAATATATATTTAATAAAGAAATGTATAAAGAATATATATAAAGAAAATATAAGAAACTCTCACTACTAAATAATAAGATAAATCAATGAAAAATGGAGGGCCCAAGATTTGAACAGACACTTTGCCAAAGGAGATGTATGGGTGACAAAAGAAAAGTTGTTCACCATTATTAGAGAAATGCAAATTAAAACTGCGATTAGAGACCACTGCTGTACCAGTTATTAATAGATTATTTTTCAGGTCCAGATTTGCCCTTCAATACCCACTCTGTAATATCGATCCAGATGGATATCGATATTCCTTAAGCATTCCTCCCCTATAGTGAGCAGGGTGTTAAACATTCTCTATGGAGTGCTCTAGGGCTACACTGTAGGAGGAAGGGGGCTTGTCTTGCTGGTTCTAGCTGCTGCACTTTGGTTCAGTTGTGTAGATGTGTACACATCCTATGGTGCTCTGTCTCAGCCCTGTGCCCAGAACTTATGGTCCCTGAACACACCTGGAAATGTGTTTCAAAGTCAGTAACAAATGCAAGGGAGGTCAAGATAAATATTGGGGTCTGGGGAGCATGACCAAGAGGAGTAAGAGCTAGGATAAAAACTAGTATCATCTTTTTTTTTTTTTACGATTTATTTATTTTTTTTGAGAGAGAGAACGAGCCAGCAGCATGAGGGGCAGAGGAAGAGAGTGAGAATATCTAGCAGACTCCCCGCTGAGCACAGAGCCAGACACGGAGCTCCATCCTAGGACCCTGAGATCATGACCTGAGCCAAAATCAAGAGTCAGATGCTTAACCAACTGAGCCACCCAGTTGCCCCAAAACTAGTATCTTCCACAGGAGCGAATGAGTACAAAAGCTTAGAAATTACCAAATATAAAAGACTTTTGTCCTTAATAGATTTTTGTATGTTTCTGACTGTATGTTAGGGGGGCCAAAACCATTTAAAAATCTTTGGTCCAGTAAGAAAGCTCAAATAACTCACTCAGATTCCTGCAGCTAGTATGTGGCAGAAATTGGATTTGAACTTGGGTCTAATAGTCTATGAAATCTGCCAACATCACGCAAGCATTTCTCAAACTCTATTTTGCTGAACATTACTTTTCCTCGATGACAATAGTTATTACATGGTGGGGAAGGAGATCTCCTGAGCAGTTAAGTTTGGGAAATGCTGATAAAATAGCTATCTTTACTGTGGGACTTTTAAAGGAATATACTAGCTGTTAAAGAGGGCATGCATGCAACATAGGGCAGATATATTTCACCCCCTAACTGTTTTCCTTAAAGGCACTTCTCTTGGGACTGATCTTCTATGGAATATAATTTGGAAATTGTTGCATTACAAATTGCAGCCCATGATAATGTCATAATAATTTAATTCTCCTTTCATGCTATAGAGGCATAGCATGTTCTCAAAACAGTTGCAGTATGAAAGCCACCATTTACTTATTCTGAGCATGGGAGATACAATTTCTTTTTTATACTTCTGTGTGGTTTTATAATACTCTAGCCTCCTATAAACAAGCAGAAGAATCAGGCTAATAGTCACTTGAAAAAGAAAATCTACATTGCTGATGGTTACTTGAGCATGTGCTAATTACTACCCCTTGCCTTGCTTTCCTGGATGCTTCATAGGACACATACTGAATGCAATAGATCCTTTTATCAAATTGCTGCCTTACAATTAACAATTTCAGACACTTCTGAGGATTTACAAGTCCCCTCCACTTCCAGTATTTTTTTTTTTTTTTGAACAGAGCCACTTCTCCGGACTCTTCTAAAGATTCTCCACAGTAGTTACTTGAGCTTGCTTTTCTGTTTTCCTCTAGTTGTTTCCAAGTACTTAGGGATATAGTCTTTAACTTAAAAAAATCTTTTCAAGAAGTAATAGGTTTCAAGAGGGCCCATTGAGGAGTGTTACGAAACAGCTCCAGAGAATACAAACCATATCTGATGTAGAAGGTGGTAATAGTATTTTAGGAATTTTTAAACTATTCTTTTTTTATTTTCTAAAAATAATAGGAGCACATTGGAAGCAATTCAGGAAGCAGAGAAAAAAACCAATTTCATTACTTTGATTTAATCATGATTAATGTCTTGGGATAATTGCTTTTTCCCTATGCGTTTTTACCCTTGTTTTTGTCTGAGTTCCCTTCCAGTATTGAGTTCTGCTGTTTCACTTCTGAGTACAGAAACATTTTTTCCATGATGCTTCATGTTCTTCATAACCAGAACTTTAATGACTCAAAAATATTTCAGTAATTTATTTAATTATTCCCCTTTTGAAGCATATTCGGATTATTTTCTATTTTTTCTCTATAAATTCTTCTGTAAGAAACATATGGTGCATAAAGCTTTTCCCCATATTTTGAACTCTTTATGATAGTTTCTCTTAAGTGAAATTACTAGGCCAATGGACATGAACCTTTTTATAGCTCTTATGGTTATTATCAAATTGCTTCCTAAGAGATTCTACCAATTCACAGTGCTACTAACTAGGTATAAAGCTCCGTTATTTAGGGATAATCTTACTATTAAGGCAACTGTTAAGGATGCTAGCTTGTGCTGTTTCTGTGTTTCCGATTTTATTGACATTATGTATAATAGGGGATAATTAAGCTATCAGTAAATAGACCTCATAATCTGCTTTTGTTTCCCTCCAAGTCTGTAAAGTAAATGCATTCAAATCAAAGCATTTAATTGCCACCTCCTGCACACTCTTCTTTGTGCTGGGAAATTGTATGTAACATAGTAGGTAGAAAGGCTTTGGGGGGATACCTGCCCAGCCCTCATTGATTCTCTGAGATCTGTCACACGTGAGTCTCAGGTGCAGGGGTGGGTTCTTCAATTCATGCTTTACTAGCTCTCTCTTCTTCAGCTGTAGCTCATGGAAACAGAGCTTGCCACGTGACCCAGATTCCCTCTTTCAAGAACTTGAACTAAGAGACCCAGAGGCTTTCAGTCATCAGCATTTTCTCAGAAATGAAAGTTATGGAAGACCTTGGAAGTGGGCTAGTCTTGTGGAGGTCCAGATAACTAAGGAGCAGCAGAAAGAGGGTTTCTTCAGAAAGAAACAGAGACACTGGAGAAAGAGACAGAAGACAAAGGGTGGCTTTGGTTCTTTTTGGCTTTTTAGTTTCCATATTCAGTCTCTAGTATGACCAGGCTGTTAAGCTTGTCTAGTATGGTACGACATTGTCACATATTAATTTAGTACATTTCCTTTTGCTTAAACAAGGAAAGAGAGAGGGCACATCTGCAGAGCCTCCCACAGAGTCCCAGGCTCCCACCCACACTCCCGGCACGGCAGCCAGGGCACAAGTCCTGAGATGCAATGTGCACTCCATAGCTCCCGGTGGGATCAGGCTGAGGCTGAAACGTCCCCTGATACGGCACCCTTTCTTGGTTAATTCCCAACTTATGTCCTGCTTCTCCCCGACTTTTACCTTTCTTCTAGGAGCATTGACCCTATAAATCACTAGCATTCAAATCCTTGGCTCAAGGTCTGCATCTGGGATAACCCATCCTAAAACAATGGCTTGTTTTACAAGCTCGGGACAGAGTAGATATATACATAGTAAAGTGAATGAACTGCCAGCTATCATCATGCACCATTTGAAGTTTTAAGGGAGGTGTTACCTCATTCTATAGCTTATCTTGGAAGAATGGCAATTAAAGCACTATAATCTGAAAAACAGATTCAATCTGATATAGTATCCATAAGCCAACCTTCTTAATAGTAAGTAATTCTGTGCCCTGTGTTTGTATCTCTTTGGGGACCAGAAAAATATTTGATAAATGGCAAATCCCATGCTCTGGTGTAACCTGTTATACAATCATTTTAATGTATTCATACTCTGGGCAGAAATAATATAAATAATCAAACATTTTGAACTTACACTCTTGGATCATTTCTCTAAGTCATGATACAAATAAACAAACCTATTCTTTCCTGTTGTAGATGTTGTATCACAAATAACAGGTTCATCAGAGAAGAACATTTTTGAAGGTCTCAGGGAAGCTGGATGATACTTGAAAAAAGGGGGCATGTTCCTTGCCTTCAAGCTGCTTAAAGTATAATGAAGACAGGAATTTTATTCATCTCAAATATATTTATTTATATGTTCACTTACACCTTGAGGAATCTCACATCTTTTTGGGGGGATAATTTTTCTCAAGAAATGACAATCGGCAGTGGTAAGACCTAGCAGACACATCCTAGGCCTGATACATACTCTTCAGCATCGGCATTTGATTTTTCTGGTTTCTAGTTTTCTCCTGGGTAAATAAGGCCCAGTTCTATCCAAGGTTTTTATATTGTCTTATTCTTGTAACTGTTCTAATACTCCCTCCAGCCAAGAGAAACTAAACTTCACCTTAAGTAAGTACTTCACCAAGTCTTAAGTGTCTACTCCATCCAAAGAGAGCTAAGCCTCTAGAAAAGTTTGAATTTCAATAAGTTTCCAAACTTTCTAGCTGAGTCTTTACTTTCCAAGCTTTAAGACCTGTGAATAAATACAGAGTTTCGTGAAAATACAACTCTGGTGAAAAATGCCAACCCTCACACCGTATTAAGAGAAGACGGTACTTTAAGCCAAGAGCCTATTTCCTCTTCAAATCTCTGTCTGCTTTATTCTTTTAACCACACTTGCTGCCTCCCTCTCAGTGCATCTTCCTCCACTTAATCTCTATTCCACCTCTGGGCCATCACTTTGAAATATATAGTACCTGGAAAAAAACGACCTCAGGAGAAGATATGATTCCTCAACATATTTTATGGGTGAATCTACAGGAGGAAGAAATAAAATTTTTTAAAAGCCCAAGATTTAATGAAAATGGGAACAAATCATAGTGGAATGCAGTTCCAGTTATGAGCTACAAGTACATTAAGGAACATTGAAGTGGAGTGTGCTTTATATTCCTAATGTCTTGAGCACACTGTGATTTAGAGTGGCCATTAAAAATTATGCAAAATATGCAAAATTAATGTGCATTGATTTTCCTTTTGGTGAATCCCCTTTTTTAATTTTACTGAGCTCTGCCTGCTTGCCTTAATTTACCTGCCCTGTCAGTTCGCTTGAGTTCAGAAATAGCAAAGCCAACTTATTTGATCTTATGATGGTTGAGTTTGACTTAACAGAAACCACATGGCAGAGTGAAAAGAGATAGGGACTCAGGGATCATAAAGAAAGGGGTTAAATTCTAGCTCTTTTGCACCTGTTTTTTCCTCATCCAGTTTGTCCAACTCTTTGGTTCCTCGGGTTTTCATAGATAAATAGAAATAATGCTCACTTATTTGTTAGCAGTTATTGTGAGGTGTGAGATAATGCAGGTAAGACATGTAAAATGCTTTGCCAGGTTCTTGGAATATGAAGTCTGACTGTCCTTTAACATAATTTTTGACAATCCTTATAATTCAATTACTGATAATTCCAGGTAAAACATTTGTTTGCAAACATATATATAACTTAGAAAATGTACATTGCCAGCAAATTAAGGGAATGGACTATATTTTCCTTTGCAACCATCTCTTCTCAGTTCCTCAGAATTGTTATATTTTAGGTGCCTAAGAAATAAGTGTTGGACAGACTTTTGAATCATGAAAACTAATCATAAATTAAGTATGGCGGTTGGCTTTTTTTTTGTATTTTCACATTTTTATGCATTGGGAGAAAACGATGCACAAGATTGACAATTTAAATTATTGCAAAAACATATCAAGTAAAAATGAGGTCTCATAGAAAAAGGACAATAGTAGAAAAAAAAAAGTGAAATCTTAGTAAAGTGTGGAGTTTAGTTAATAGGAAGTTACCAGTGTTGGTTTCTTAGTTGTAACAAATATACCATGGTGATGAAACACATTAGTTGGTACTTATAAAAAAACAGGAAATAACGAGTGTTGGCAAAGGCTGTGGAGAAATTGGAGTTGCTAGTGGAAATTGCTAGTGGGAATATGAAATTGTGCAGCCACTATGGAAAATAGTGTGGAAGTTCCTCAAATAATTAAAAATAGAATTAACCATATGACCTGGCAATTCCACTTTTGATACATACCCCAAAGAACTGAAAGCAGGGACTCTAAGTGGTATGTGTACACCCATGTTCATAGCAGCATTATTCACAATAGCTAAAACATGGAAGCAACCCAAGTGTCCATCAAAGGATGAAGGGATAAGCAAAATATGACATGTGCATATGATGGAATATCATTCAGCTTTAGAAAGAAGGAAAATTCTGACACATGCTACAATATGAACGAATCTTGAGGACATAATGCTAAGTGAAACAAGCCAGTCACAAAAAGACAAATAGTGTATGATTCCACTTGTATGAGGCACTTACAGGAGTCAATATTATGCAGAGAAAAAGTAGAATGGAGCTGTGGAGGTTTGGTTTAATTGGTATGCGTTTTCAATTTTACAAGATGAAAATAATGATGGAGATGGATGGTGGTCATGGTTGTACAGTATTATAAAGGTGTTTAGTGGCACCTGAAGTCTGCACTTAGAAATGGTTAAAATGGTAAATTTTATGTTATGTGTGTTTTAGCACAATAAAAATATTGGAAAGTATAAAGGGAAGCTGGATGAGGGATATCTATCTTTGCAACTTTTCATAAATCTGACATTACTGCAAAATAAAAAGTTAATTTTAAAGAAGCAGTCACTTTTTCCAATCAAAACCCTTAATCCCCAGGCCCTCCTCAGAGACAACTACTAGAAATATTTCCTTACACACACACACACACACATAGTGAGACTTCTCAAGAAAATTCCCAAAAGCAGCCTGAGAACCCACCTCTCCCTTAATTCCAAACAGCCACTTACTGATGTTTCCTTCTTGTGGGTGAACGTGACAGGGAGATAGATTATGATCACTTCTCTAAAGCAAGATACGCCAAACACGTTTGCTGGATGCTTTCCTCTAAGTCATCTGCATAACTGCACTGAAAGAGATTGATTGAAGTGCATTTCACATCTCCAAATGTTTTTAGAGAGAACCATGAGGTTCTTGGAAAAATCCACAGACTAGCTCTTGATAGGCGAAAGGCTGAATGGGGCTGTTTTCAGAATGCTTCAATTCAGTCAGGTTAGTAAAAACCAGAACTTCTGAACAACAACAAAAAAGATCAATTATTGAGTTGTGGTTCAAAGTTCTAATGTAAACTTACACTGTTAGCCATTATTATTATACTTTTTTTATTAGTATGATCTGGTCCTATTCTATTTCTTTTTTAAAAAAAATAAATGTAAGTATTGTTTTATCTTTT
Organism: Mirounga angustirostris; assembly: GCF_029215605.1. NCBI lineage: Eukaryota > Metazoa > Chordata > Mammalia > Carnivora > Phocidae > Mirounga > Mirounga angustirostris. The sequence goes on from NW_026991725.1 coordinate 18,709,729, forward strand.
TTAAAGATTTTATTTATTCATCTGAGAAAGAGTGCAGGGGGAGGGGCAAAGGGAGAGGGAGAGAGAGAATCTCAAGCAGACTCCATGCTCAGCATGGAGCCCAACACGGGGCTCTATCTCACAATCCTGACATCATGACCTGGGCCGAAATCAAGAGTCAGATGCTTAATTGACTGAGTCACCCAGGTGCCCCTGGTTCTGTTCTATTTCAAAGCCTGTTTTCAGAACACAGAAATGGATGAGGTGATCGTAATCTGAAAACCGGTGTAAAATAAGTGAGAATTGTATGTTTCATTTGATGGGTTATGGGGGAAAATATTAGAAAGCTTTTTTTTTTAACCTTTGCTAGTTCTTTATGCTAATATTTGGTCTTAGGGTTGCCCAAATCTAAGGAGTTAATGTGCAGGTTTTGAGCCATTGTGAAGAGAGACTAGGTCAGCTCCATGCTGCACTGGGCAGGGTAACTATCACTTTAATAATGACATCCCAAGACCTGGAACTCTAGAAACTTCCCTGCAGCACAACAGAAATGCTTTAAAAGTTGATTGCCTCCTGACTGCCTCTCTGATGAATTATTGTTCTCTGCTTCTTTATCACATACATAACTCTGGATTCAAGCTTTCTTTTTTTTCCCCCATGTTTTCAAGGTTCTGTGGTCAAATTTTCAATGGCCTCACTGCATCAAAACTCTTTTCGTTGTGGCATCAGCTTTGACCATCATCCATGATGTATTCCCCTATCAGCCATGACACTGAGCTCCCTAGCCTCGGCAAGGGACTCCTACATATTGATTTCCGGCAACCAGAGGGAAGGACACTTTTGTTTTGCAATGTAGCTCTCACCTTGCGGCCCTTTATCAGTCTTTGGTAACTGTGACTAGTCTTTGGAGGCTAATTGTTCAGACCCAAATTGGGTATTAAGGGTCAATATTCAGAATAAGGAAGCATCATCCTAATCACTGATTCAGTATAATGCACAGTATTACATTGATTAATGTCAATTTTAGAACAACTTTCGCTAACAGATGAGGAGGTAAACTTGGAGGTAAAGTGATTTGCCTGCAGAGGTCACGATAAGTGAAACAATCTGGCCACTGCCTACACCATCGTCCTTGTCATCCATCCTTAGGGACAGTCTTTCTTCCAATCAGAATCTGCTCTTAGGGAAGGTGCTTTGAATATCTGTGTGGTACCCCTCTAAGAGATACTTGCATTTTAATCTGTTCATTTATTCAGTCAACAAGGAACATTTGTTCATTGTAAGCAAGTCATCGTGAGAGATGGAGAATATTGCAGTAAACAAAATGGGCACGTTTTTCCCATGTGAGGTGTTGAAATTCACAAGAGCAATTGAGGAAAAGATCACAAAGGGGGAAGAATGAAGATGGTGTGAAGGAGTACGATGTGGGATTTTATTCTTGACTCAGTGGCCAGAGAATGCCGTTTTAAGGAGGTAATATTTAGGTTGTTACTTAAAGTAGATCCAAATGTTCATTAAGCAAAGGAGGGTGTGAGTGGTAGAATGTCCTTTTAAGGCATGGGGATGCTGGCACGAGAGCCCCTTGAAATATGTCTCATGTTACTGGTGTGCATTCACTTTTCATGGGTGTGTGTCAGAGGGAATAAACCCTCTCACTGGCAAGAGGCACTTTTCACTCAGAGTTGCATGCTTGTCGCTTTCCAGAGCTTTGAGGGGAGGTAAATGGGGACATTTTTTATACAATCTGTACCAAAAATTGGAAATACACTTCACTGCCTGCTCAGGAACGGGAGTCCGTATGTGAGGAAAGGATATGTCAAATAGTGGGAAGACTGAAGCACGGGTAAGGCCCTTGGTAACTGAAACTGGAATATTAGGACTTGAACCTGAGGCCAGTAGCTTCTAGGTATGACCCCAGGCAACCCCAAGGTGAACAATGTAACTGAATGAATCAGGTCTATGACCCATCATAAGGCTGCCTGACTCATTTTTATGTACTAGCAATAGCGATGTCATGTAGAGACTATAGAAGGAGACTTATTTGGAATTCCCAAATCTCCCAAAGAAGACAGATGTCCAGCTTGGGAAACTTTCTTTTTTTTTTTTTTTTTCCAAAGATTTTGTTTATTTATTTGAAAGAGAGAGAGACAGCGAGAGAGGGAACACAAGCAGGGGGAGTGGGAGAGGGAGAAGCAGGCTTCCCGCCGAGCAAGGAGCCCGATGCGGGGCTTGATCCCAGGACCCCGGGATCATGACCCGAGCGGAAGGCAGTCGCTTAACCAACTGAGCCACCCAGGCGCCCCGGGAAACTTTCTATCAGAAGTTGCACATGCTAAGGCAAGAAGACGGGGCTACTTCAGGAAGAGGAGACAGGAGCAGAGAGAGAGAGCATAATGAGTGAATTAAGAAACTTACATTATTCAAATGATCTAAGGAGTAGTAAGTAGGTAAGGGATGATTAAGGGCTGGTTATCTTCTCCTAAAGGCTTTGGAGTTTCATTATGTAGGCTGTGGTCTTCCGAGACTGGCTGCCGGAGGACCCTTTGTAGATTCTGTGACTTTAACTGGAGAACATGTGTCATCAAGTCAGTTTTGGCCTCAAACATATTTGAGACTTTTGGAGTTTCAGATTTCTGCTCTCTAATCATTTTGTTCTGTGCCTTAATCCCTTCTTACCAGTTCTGTGTTTTCTCCCTAAGTGAAGCGAAATCACGCCCCAATCTCTGCAAAGAAGGGTTTTGTTTTCACTTCCACACTCCCCTTACCTCTTAACTGAAATATTGCACATTATTGCCACCAAAGAATTAATTTTTCATGCCTGACAATTCAGCAGATAATGTTATTTCTTTGTAACAAGTGAAAGGGCTCAGACCTCCAACATCAGCTGGCCCCACTGGCACATGAAATGGAGTATTGTCAGCAGGGAGGGTCAGGAAGCCCCCCCAAGCCATTGCCTCTGTTGGTCCAACAAGGGGACCCATCGTTTCTCCTCATTGCCATGGGGCCATTTGCAGAGTGACAGGTCTCTGATGAGGGCCAGAATCCAGGGACCTTCGTCTCTGATGCCATCAATCATGTGCACTAGAGTCAGGCGGCAGTCCCATTGCACAGGCATGGCGAGCAGCCTCTGCTAATGGATTCTGGCACTGGGCTATAGCCACCAGTCACTGCATATGACAAAGCATTTGAGCTGTGTGAGTTAACGGGAAAAATCTCCCCATGTGAATAACCCATGTTTTTCTCCCCTCCACTGCAAAGAGTTTGCTAATTTCCTGAGCACAAAGCAAGTTTAATTAAAGCCAGCGGAGCAGGGGGATGCCACAGTCGAATGCATTTTTATGTGGCTCACATCGTGGGAGCCAGGCAAAATATGAAATGTGATGATACAAGCTTTGTTTGGTAAACAGTCTCACTCACTCCAGGCACTTCCCTCAATCCCTGGGGCACTTTGAAGTAATTACTGAATACTGCTTCAGCTCTTCCTCCTCCTCTTTAGAGCACCCAGTCTTTCTGATGTATTAACAACCACACTCCGCTTCCAAGAGACATAAGGTAGATGTAAAACTCAACAGGGAAAGGGCCTCTGCGCTTGTCTTTGGCATGACTCTGGGCTGTGTCTGTTCCAGCAACCGCCCTTCTTGCTTGCTCAAGTAGAGAGGTGATTTCACAGACTGGATTCAGGGTTCCCACTGCTTTGGTGCCTGCGCAACAGTGCTTGTCCATTTGCAAAGAGGTCCCCCCGCCTCCCCCACCTGCCGCCCCAGCATTACCTGTCCGTCTGGAGAGAAATGTCTTTTTTAAGTTTAGAAAGCAATAAAGTGAATTTATGCTGATTCTAATAGAACTCCAGTGAATAGTCTGGCTTGAAAAAATATAATGGAAGTTTCCATTTCTTATTCTCTTATTTTATGTTCTATAATATTTATTTCTATCATTAATTTTGTTTTCTGTTATTAATACCATTGTATCATATATGAACTCAGACTTCTTATTAATAACTTATTTTTCACTGGATTTGGAAATGAGCAGATTTTTGCATGTCCAGGCCATATTCAGAAACCAACTAATTCTGGGCGCCTGGGTGGCTCAGTTGGTTAAGCGACTGCCTTCGGCTCAGGTCATGATCCTGGAGTCCCTGGATTGAGTCCCGCATCGGGCTCCCTGCTCGGCAGGGAGCCTGCTTCTCCCTCTGACCCTCCCCACTCTCATGTGCTCTCTCTCTCATTCTCTCTCTGTCAGATAAATAAATAAAATCTTAAAAAAAAAAAAAAAAGAAACCAACTAATTCAGACATTGATGACTTCAATTTTCAGCAAATATTTACTGAATGCCAATTATGTGCCAGGCACATTCTAGATTCTTGAGATTCAGCAGTTAATATAGATCTTCATGGAGCTTATATTCTAGTTAGGAGAGACAGATGGTAAACACAATAATAAGTCGTATGGAGGGAAATGAATGAATGTGACAGAAGTCCTGGGTTCAAAGGTTGTAAGAAGTTTGGGCAGACACATCCTCCCGGCAAAGATGGTATATTCATGAAGACTTAATGAGGTGTGGAATAGAGCCACAGACATATCGGAGGAAGCACTGTCTAAATAGAAACATCAGTTCTGAGCCTGAGGCAGGAACACTCCAGCCAGGCTTCAGGTCTGGGACCTGCATGAAGGCTGGTGGGCCTGCTCAGAGTGACTATCATGGGCTGAAAATTAATATGTTAAAGTCCTGAACCCCAGTGCCTCAGAAATGTGGCTGTATTTGGAGATACAGTTTTTTAAAATTGTATTTATTTACAATTTACGGGGCGGTGGGGGGCAGGGAAAGGAAGAGAGAATCTCAAGTAGATTCCCCGCTGAGCACAGAGCCAGATGCGGGGGCTCAATCCCACGACCCTGAGATCATGACCTGAGCTGAAACCATGAGTCAGGCGCTTAACCCACTGAGCCACCCAGGCTCCCCTGGAGATATAGTTTTTAAAATAGCAATTAAGTTAAAATGAGGTCATTAGGATGGGTTCTGATCCAATATGACTGGTATCCTTATAAGAAGAGGAGAGAAGGACAGAGATAAAAATACAATGTGAAGATACCAGAAGAAGACAGCCTACAAGCCAAGGAGGGAGGCCTCAGAAAAAAAAACCAACCTTTTTGCTATCTTGATCTCCGACTTCTAGCCTTGGTAACTCCAAGAAAATAAATTTCTGTTGTGTAAGCCACCCAGCCTGTGGTGCTTTGTTGTGGTAGCATCAATAGATGAACAGGGCGGACAAAGGGTTGCGTAGTAGGAAATGAGATCTGAGAGTGAGAGGAGTATGGGTCACAAGTCCCTGTGAGCCATCATCTACCAGGACTTGTGCTCTTCCGCTAAGTGAGATGGAGTGCCCCTGAAGGGTTTTGACGGAGGGGTGTCCTGCTTTCACTTTCATTCCAGGAGGGCCTCTGTGCTGCTACACTGTAAACAGACTGTAAAGGGGGCTGGGGTGGAAGTGGAGAAACCATTTAGGAGCCTAAATCATCCAGCTGACAAATGTTGGTGTCTTTGATCAGATGGTAGTTGGGGGCGCGATGAGAAGTCATATTCTGAATATCCATTGAAAGTGGGGCTAATAAGAGCTGCTAATGGATTGGTTGAGGCGTGTGAGAAAGAAGAAAAGGTCTGTCATTCAAGGATGTCACCCACACACATCATGAGTGGCACACGGTGCAGATAGAGCACGGAGCTTATGGGAGATGGTCTTACAAGCAGAGAATTAGCAGAACAACCCAGAGTTCCCTGGACTCTCATTCCACAACATGGGGCAAGCATCGATGTTCTGTCAGCGCCAGGGTTCTAGCAGAAAGGGCCTGCCTTAGCCAACAGGCTGGATGTGACACTCAGAGTTCTGAAAGAGAAAGGGGCCTGACCCCACAGCTCGGCTCCTCCTTACAGTTCAGCCCAAAAGAGGCAAGGGAAAGCACAGTGACTTAGAATGCTAAGTAACAAGGAATGTGTGAAAGAATTTCCTGGCCAGGAACAACGCTAGGGGTTGTGTGTGCAGAGGGCCAAGGTCTGCACATTAAGGGCCTGGGGGCAGCCTTTCATGCTGGCAAAGGTAACAGCAGGTAGAGAACTATCTTTTCATAGGCTGGTTCAATCCCAGTGAACTGGCTGTCTGCTCAACTACCAAAAGTTGGAAGGAAATGAGCCTTCAGGTCCAGCTGGATTTGTCTCTTACCAGAGTCAAGGATGAGCCAAGGGTTTTATTCTCAGGAATATAAATATAAATTTATATTTGATATTGGATCAAGATTTAATATAAATTTGGTATGGATCAAGATTTGTTTTGGATTGGTAGATGTAAAATATCTGGCTAGACATCCAGTAGGGATGGCAAGAAGGGAGTTCAGTATAAGAGTATATAGACTTAAGAGAAAGTTTTGGGTTGGAGTTGAAATTTGGGGAATCGCCAGATGGTATTCAAGTGATAAAATGGTGGAAGAATCATCACAGAAACGTGTGTGGATAAAGGAGACAAGGAGAAGAAACAATGATCAATGGTATGTAGGATGGAGGGTCTGGAATTGACCCTTGACTTTCCAGTGTGTGTCATAGGTGACCTTGACAAGGGCAGGTTCAGAAGAGCAGTGGGGGAGGGGACCTTATTGGAGAGAGTTTATGAAATAGGAGGAAAATACTTCATGACAGGGAGTACAGAGAACTCCTTCTAGGAGTTTTTCTATAGAGAGAAGCAGAGCAGTGGAGTGGTGGCCAGTGAGGAAGTGAGCCAAGAGATGTTTTATATGTGTTTGCAAGTTGATCACCATGATCCAGGAGAGAAAGGGGAAAAAAAATGATGATGGAGAAGAGAGAGTGGCAATTGCTGAATCAGTGTCCTCAGCAGATGAAAGGGGAGGTAATTTGTGCCAAATGGAGAAACATGGGTGTATCATCCATGTCCAGAGAAGTGCATCTCTAGAAGCTGATCTAATGATCCGTCTTACTTAGTGTGGGTGGAAGGAAAAACAACTTTTAGCCCACTTCAAATAAACAATATTAGCCTTTTTAAAAAGGTCAGAATGATTGCCTTTTTTTGAAAACAAGTGATAGTTTAATAAACGTTCATCGGAGCAGATATAGTATAATCATTAGAAGCACAGCTCAGGAGCTAACAGCTTAGTTCAAATCCTGTCTGTACTACATTGTAACTATGCACCAAGAAAGTTATATACTCCCTGCCTCAGTTTACTTTCCTGTAAAATGGACATCCTAAAAACTATCTCACGTGAGATAATATATGAAAAACATTTAAAGCCGAGACTGAGCCATAGCAAGCTCTCGTTAAATTTAACTATTAATATTTGGCTTTTGGGGCACAGTGTGAGATTTGGGATAGGTCATGTACAAGGATGAATAAAACATCAAAGCAGATTGAGAGAAATGGAAGAATCCAAGAGAAGCCAGCTCAAAGGTGGAAATTGTAATCGCTCACAATAATTCCCCGTGTCTTTTGGCCATGAGATATTAATCCCGAGGTCGAGAGATTCACCTGATCCTGACTTTGCCAATGAAATTATCTCTCTGAAGTTAAAAATCCTGAATGGAAATTAGGGACGTAAGGCTGTTGGAACAGACTTCACGTGACATAGGACCCTGGAAAGGTGGTTTCTCAGCTTCCGCTGCTGAGTTTCTCAAAGCTGTGCTAGTTTTTGTGCTTCAGGAAGCTTAATTCAGCTTTCTTTTGATTCTGTGAATCATCCCAACAGGTAAGCTTTCATTTGCATAAGCCAAAGCCAAAGTGTTTCTTTCTTGATGTTTACGAAGATCCTTAATTTATACATTCAGTGTTGTACGTTTTAATTTGGACATTGTAGTCTGGGTCACAGTTAATTCTTAACGGCAATTATATCTCATTTTAACTCTGACTAAATTCTAAACATAAGAAAACTGACTCACTTGAAGGTACTCAAAAAACCTAATTACTTAATTCATCAGGGTCTCCTTGGTATCATTTTCTGTGCGAGAACCTTTCGGTAGTCTGTTAAAACTATGACCATGAATTGGATCAGCATTTTACCAGATCCTCCTACACAGATGGTGTGAAGCACAGTTTTCTAGAATATGGACATTCTTTAAGAATTTTATCATTGATTTTAAATCTCTATCGGAGATCAAAACTCTATCGGAGTAACACTGACCGGCCCTTGCTGACCATGTGCTGATGAAGTTCAAGATCTGCTTTCCAGTAACACGCAGCCTGAATCAACTCTAGTCCTGTGATCTATCTATATCTGTACCCTTACTATCAGGTCTTCCTCCTGTTCCATGAATTAAGTGTGCCTGCTTCTGTCATAGGGCAACCTAGCCTCTGAATTCTAATTCCTCTCTCTTTCTCAAGGATTTCTCACATATAATCATACCTTTTTCTCTTAAATCATTAATGTTTCCCTTTCCCTTAAATTACTCCCATGAACATTAAAGCATGCCTAGACATTTCCATTTAGGAAATAATAATAGCTTTCCCTGGTCTCATATTATCCCTCTGGCTATGAAAACTTGGCTTCACAGCAACTTTTCCTAGAAAAATTGTTGACAGTTACTTTCTCCACTTTCTCATGCTAACCTCCACTTTTTCCCTCAGTGCATTCAGTTTGGGTTTCTGTTTGTATAATTCTTGGATAGTTGCTCTTGTTAATGTCACTAATGAACTCCATGATGCCAAACCTAGTCGTCCTTTCTCTTTCTTCTAATATGACCTATCATCAGTGTGATGCAATTAATCTACAATTTTTCTTGGCTTTCAAAATATGCATTCACCTGGTTTCCCTCCATCCTTATTGTTGCTCCTTCTTAGTTTTCTAAATACAGGGCTTCATAGACCTCAGGGCAAGACTGTTTCTTCTTTCTCTGTAGACATTCTCACTCAAGACACTCTCGTTCTCTGGAGAGCATCACTTAGCTCCATGGTTTTAAATATATTTTTATGGTCTCCTCATTTGTTTCTCCAATCATAACTTATCCCTTGATTTCAGACTGTCATTGTCTAGTTGCAGCTTGTCATCTTTTCTCAAATGTCGAGTTGGTATTGCAAATTTACGTGATTGAAACAAAAGTCTATCATCACCCTGTCTCTACTAGTTCCACAGCCAAAATTCTCACCTTCCTCATCTTCATATCATGTAATGAATAAATATTAATTCACTCCATTGCTCAAAGCAACAACCAAAGAAACATCCCGGAGCCCTCCTCCAAATACAGCTTACCATTCACTATGAAGTCCTATTGATTTTACTTCTAAAATGGGTCATTTCTCTCCATCTCCCTCCCTACTACTCTGTCTCTTGGACTACTCCAATAACTCCTTTAACTGGTCTCCAGACTTCCATTCTTAACCTTTTTGGTTTGCTTTGTGAAGTTATCAGTAAGTTAAAAATAAAATTAATTCAAATCATGTGGTCTCCTTCTCTTAAAATCTCTCAAACATCTCTCACTGCACAGAGAATGAAATTCAAACAATACCTTATACTATAAAGTGATGAGGAGTGTGTAATCAGGATTCTCCTGAGAAACAGAACCACTGATAGATAGATAGATAGATAGATAGATAGATAGATAGATAGATAGATAGATATAATATAGATAGGGACACAGATATAGGTATGTAAGAGGAGATTTATTATGAGGATTGGTTCATACAATTATGGAGGCTGAGAAGTCCCACAATCTGCCATCTGCAAGATGAAGACCCAGGAGAGCTGGTGGTATAATTCAGTCTGGGTCTGGAGGCCTGAGGAAAAGGACCTCTGATGTATAAGGGGAAGAGACCTGGATATCCCAGCTCAAAAAGAGAAAGGGAGAATTCACTCTTCCTCACTTTTTTTTGGGGGGGGGGTGCTTAAGGGATTGGTTAGTGCCCATGCACATTTGTGCTTCATTACTCAGTCTACTGATTTGAATGTTGATCTTTTCTGGAAACATCCTCACAGCCACACCCAGAAACAATGTTTACCTGGTGTCTGGGCATCACTTAGCCCAATAAGGCTGACACATAAAATTAACCACTACAAAGAGCCTTTTATCTTCTGTTCTGCTACTCTTTCCCAGGCTCACCTTGCCAGAGCTATACCTGTCTGCTTTCTGTTCCTTGACTATGCCATGCTCCTTCCTGCTTAGGGCTTTTGTATTTATGATTCTCTCTGCCTGAAAACAGACTTTCCCAGATCTTTGCAAGCATGCCTCCTTCTCGCCAGTAAGATCTCTGCTTAAAGAGGACCTCTTTGGAAAAGCCTACCTGACCACCCTACTTGAAGAAGCCCCTAGACCCTAGACATTCAGTATCCCATCTTCCTGTTTTATTTTCTTATCACTACCTGAAGTTTTCTTTTTAATTTATTAGTTATATTCTGCCCCACTCCCCAACTAGAGTGTATACTTTAAAAGAACATGGCCCATGTCTGTCTTGGTCTCAGATATGTTCTCAGAACCTTCAATGTTGTCTGAGATATCATAATCACTCAATATATTTTTATTGAATGAATATTTGAATGAATGAATTCTCAGTGCCAAGAGCAGGAGGCACTAATAGCTGCTAAATCACCATTGCAGGAGTAAATTATTCCTCTACTACTGAGGTAAAAAAACAACTTTTTAAAATATATTAATGATCTTCTTATGTATTGTACTTTTTGCATGTTTTTTATTTGTTTCCAGGCTTTGGAGCAAAACAAAAAATGATTCCTTTTCTCTATAAGTCAGAGATCTGAGCCTACCCACCTAAAACCCATTTCATTATGCAGTTGAAAAATTACATTGAAATTTCCCTGGTGGAACTGAGTAAAATTAACTTAGTTTTATGTCACCCATGCACACACAGACGACACAAAATTTTGTACTTGCACATTTCTTGTGAATGAAGCCAAATGAGTAATATGATACAATGGCAACACTTAGATCAAACAAAAACTCCATCATACTGAGTTTATCTATGCATGTTTTTTGGTCTTAGAGAATGTTTCTTTCATTAAATTCTTAAGAATAGTTGTACTCTAAGTAATTTTCCAATCTGTTTCTTATTTGGCAAACAAATTGAAATGGAGTTAGATATGCTCTTCTGTAAAGCAACAAGGGATTTCTATAATTTCATTTATTGGCTTCAAGAAAGGAAAATTCTTCCCTATTCTCTCCCTTCCTTCCCAGCTCCTCTTTTCTAACATCTCATTCCTACCTTCAAGAGACACATGACTCTCGATATCCATGTGTTGTGTGTCCATTGGCCCCATTGTAGTGGTCGGGGCATGTTTGGCTATGCTAAAGAAAGTGCATTACCATTTCAAAGCTTAACATAAGAAAACGTGCTTCTTTCTCACACAGAGTCCACTACAAAGCAGGGTGACTGTCCAGGAAACTGTCATTCATGTATCTACTTCCAGTTCTCTCTTCTCTTCCTGCTGCTAGCCTTTACACTTGCCTGTTCTGGTTCAGTTCTAGGTGGGCCATTAAATTTTCACCCTGCTTCCTCTCTTCCATGCTCCCAAGACCTATAACAATAATCTCCCCTTATCCACAGTGTCGCTTCCTGCAGTTTCAGTGACCTGCACTCAACTGTGGTCTAGAAGCAAATGACCCCCCTGACTTATCGTCAGAAGGTCAATAATAGCCTCACTATAGTCACAATGCCTATGTCATTCCCCTCACCTCATCTCACCATATAGGCAATTTATCATCTCACAACCTCAAAAGAAGAAGGGTATGTACAACACAAGAAGATGTTTTTGTTTTGTTTTGTTTCGTTTTTTTTAAAGATTTTATTTTTTTATTTGACAGAGAGAGACAGCTAGAGAGGGAGCACAAGCAGGGGGAGTGGGAGAGGGAGAGAGAAGCAGGCTCCCTGCTGATCAGGGACCCCGATGCTGGGCTCCATCCCAGAACTCTGGGATCATGACTTGAGCTGAAGGCAGACACTTAATGACTGAGCCACCCAGGTGCCCCTCAAAAAGGTGTTTTGAGAGAGAGAGACCACATTCACGTAACTTTTATTACAGCATGTTATTATAGTTGTTCTGTTAGTATTGTCGTGAGTCTCTTACTGTGCCTAATTTATAAATTATACTTTATCACAGGTATGCATGTAAAGAAAAAAAACATAGTCTATCTAGGATTTGGTACTATCCACGGTTCCAGGCATCCACTGGGAGTCTTGGAATGTTACGTCTTGCAGATAAGCGGGAACTACCGTATATACACTTCGGTCTCTAGGCTGCAAGTCTTACAAAGGTGAGGACATTGTCTTATTTATCAGTGTGTTCCCAGCACCTAGCACCATGTCTAAAGTATAAGAATCTCTCGATAGAAGTTGCTTAAATTACTGAAGAAATGTGTTTTCTTTATTTGATATTGCCTAATAACATAATAATATAGACTCATCTGTTTGTTAAATTATTAAACACCTCGAACTTCTGCTGAAGCATTCATTTGATGCTCCAATGTAAGCAAAAGGAGCACAGATTGTAAGAAAAAAAAGCTGTGATATGGTATTTTGTTCTTATGTGATTTTTCTTTGAGTGAAGGATGGTATATACAATGGCATGCCTCTCTGATGCTACCTATCTCAACTTTGCAGGCTCTACTTTTATTATTCCCAAGGGGCCTGAAATAGTATCTATTTGATAAGCAGAAGCTCTGGTTTTGTCCACCCCAGGAAGGAATTCGTATGCTTGAGAAAGCGGTCCTAAGTCTAATACCATGCATTCCATCCCTGGATGGAACTTACCTTTTGAATATACCCTCTCCCTGCCTGTTCTCTATCCTCAGCCTCTGGCCTGTAGAGCATCTCCAGTTACCTCCAGGTGTTTTGAATTTATAATTTTCAACATAAAATTAAAATTTCCTTCATTTTAACTTGGCAAAGATAAATAAAGCATAATTGGATAGGACATCCCACCACTCAAAGGACAGCAGGGGAGGATTCTAAGTCTTAATGGTGTTTCTCCAGTTGATTATATTGTCCATGTATTTGGAAGGCAGGCTCCCAGTTAAACACCGTGATATTCCTGGGTCACAATCTGTAGGCATTTAGAAGCAAAATCTTCACATGAAGATTTAAATAAGAAGGGAAACAGGTCAGAAATACAAACGGAAAATAAGAAATAATGATTTTTATTGAGAATATCCCATTACCTATAAAATAAAAGGTAGTTTTCAATATTTCTGTGTGTGTGTAAGTGTGTGATAAAACACCAATAGATATCTATCTCCTTAGCTTCAACTTACACCTAAAAGCCGTTAAATTTTAAATTCATTTTTAAAAAGCTCCATATTCTCCATTTTCTTAGCAAGTCTTCCTGACATAACATAATCAAAGCAAGCAGAAAGCAACCTAATACATCCTCCTAATGCAAATTTCATCTCCTATTTCCATTTTTTGCCTCTGCCCACTTCACCCTCCCCTGTGCCTTAATATAAATAAGGCAAGAATAGCTATTTCAGAGTGAGCCTTCAGTAGCCAGCCATTCCCTATCCCAAGTTTAAGGCATTAAAGTGTTTCAGAAGCATCAGCTGAACTACAGTGGAAAAAATCAGTAAGACTCTCACACTTGGTATGGTACATTCATATCCTTTTGCTTCAAGTGAGAACTTCATACAGTGGAGAAGGTACCCATCACCCACCTCTCTCAAGGCTGAACAAATTTGCCATCCTCATATGGCCCCATATCCTTTTGGGGGACATGTACAAGATCCACGGATTCTATGAGTTTCTATTCTATTCTTAATGCAAGAATCAATGTTTAGATAAAGATGTGGGTGTTGTTTTTTACCCTTTATTTTCCCATTCTCAACTGGAATATTAAAATTCTGAGATGCCAGTAATGTCCTGATGGGTTAGGGACTTGAATCAGCTGAAAACTTTTAGCTCCAGATTCTCTGTGGAAAGTGTGGCCCAAGATAGTGGATTTTGACCATATGGGGGGGGGACTATTGACCTCAGAAAAGCTGGGGAAGGCTAAAGAATGAGACAAAGGGCTCTAAAAGAGAATTAGGTGGGGCTGAGTGCTGTCAAACTACCCCCTTTGCAAACTAAACTGTGCTCTGACAGGAGACGCTATCTTGGTTACTGGACAGTTTACAAACCTGCCCTCTGCTACAGAGGAAGACTATGTCCATTTTCCAAGCCTCTTTGCTATACAAACATCCTTGGAAATATGGTTTTGCATAAAAGGGAAGTCAGTGCCTCTGCTCCCAAGACTTGATGGAACATGAGAGATCCGTGGAAAATTGTCTCCCAATGAGTGTGTGCAGCATCTGAAAGAGATCTCATTGGGCACAACCATATTTAAGTATTTTTCCTATATTTCCATTACTTTATTTGGAAATTAGAAGGACACCTGCACACACACACACATACACACACCTATACACACAAGCACAGATTTCTTTCATTGTGATATCCCTGCCTTCAGCCCACCATAGTTCAAAATCAGGATTAGCTGAGAAAATGTTTTCCTTCTTTCCATGATTATTAAAATTCAAAACAGGCTTAGATAGTCTAGTTAAAGTACCTTCAGTTCTCTGCAGCATAGTGATTTTAAAAAAACACATATTGGTGACTAACATAACATAATAACAAAAAATAAAATAAAATAAAAAATAAAAAAATTTAAAAAACATATTGGGGTATGATTCACATGTAAAAAAAAATGTACATATTTAATGTATATGGCTCAGTGACATTGGGCCATAAGCATATCCATCACCTCCCAAAGTTTCCTCTGCCCCCTTTATGATGATGATGATGATGATTAACATAAGGCCTTCCCTTCTAATAAATTTTAAATATAAAATACAGTATTATTAGCTATAGAGACTCTGCTGTCTAGGAGATCTCCAGAACTTATTTATCTTGTATAATTCAAACTTCGTATGCTTTGATGATTACCTCTCCCATTGCACCCTCCCCCCAAGCCCCTGGCAACCACCATTCTAGTCTCTGCTTCTATTTGACCAGAATTTGACTATTTTAGATTCTACATAAAAGTGAGATCATATATATTTGTCTTTCCATGTCTGGCTTATTTAGCTTAGTGTAATGTCCTCCGGGTTCATCCATGTTGTTGCAAATGGCAGAACTTTCTTCTTTCTTTAAGGCTGAATAATATTCTCTTATAGGCGTATACAACATTCTCTTTATCCATTCATCTGTCAGTAGACATTTAAGTTGTTTCTGTATCTTGGCTATTGTGAATAATACTGCAATAAACATGGGAATGCAGGTATCTCTACAAGATCTTGATTAAAATTCCTTTACATAAATACCCAGAAGTGGGATTGCTGGATCTTATGGTAGTTTTATTTTTAATTTCTTGAGGAACTTCTATACTGTTTTCCAGAGTAGCTGCATCAATTTACAATCATACCAGTAGTATATGGGGGTTACTTGTTTCCACAACCTTGCCAACACTTATTTATGTTATTTTTTAAATAATAGCTATCCTAAATTGTGTGAGGTGATAACTTATTTTGGTTTTGATTTGCATTACTCTGATGATTCTTGATGTTGAGCAACTTTTCATATTAACTGTTGGTGTCAGCAACTTACTTAGAAATTTATGTAATGATAAGGAGCCTCCTCTTAGACAAAGGCAAACACAAAGATAATGTTACATACAATATTAGAGATTACAGACTCTAAGAACCCCATTCACAGGTGCATTCAGCTCAACATCACTGGTTTTGTAAGAAGAAAAAATACATACCAAATATAGGGAAATCTAGATTAATTGGCATTTGCTGAGAGTGTCTTGTTTGAATTTATGAATTTTATATTTAACAGGAGGACAGCAACATGTGTTTGACCCTTATATTTGGAGTTATTTCTAAATAATAATAATATACTTTTGTGCCTTTGACCATATCATTTTATTGGAGTTTCAGATTATGTCCTTGGACTTCTATGTAGGAAATTGATTCTCCACATAGGAATACTGAATTAGTTATGCATATTTTGGGACAGGGATCACAAGCAGATAAAGTGAATAATAAAGGAGACTATTTGGCATACAAAAACCACTGTGGTAGAAACAGAATAAAATAGTGTTTGATGATAAAGAGTAAGTGACACTCAGCTTCAATGTGTGGTGTTATAAGGAGTAGTAGAATCTGTGGCAAACCAGAGTGTGCATGTGCTCTTGAAAGTAGTTAGCTGCAAATCAGCTACAGCAAATCACTGGCCATGTTAAATGCTGTCTCTATATTATAAGACACTCCTTTTATTTTTCAAGAGAAGATGCAAATATAGGTTTTTGTATGAAATCTCCCATTTTAAACGTGTTTTAAAACACGTTTTTAACCATACTTTTAAAAGTAGTATATGGGACCAAACCAAGTCTACTTGTTCATCATATTTGGCTCACAGCATAAGAAATTTCTGTTTAGGGGATTAAGATGAACATATTTTATCCCAGAATCTACTTTAATGGTGTTTTAAAAACAAAATCTGTATGGACTACATTTAAAAATTCCAGTTATTTGGGGCGCCTGGCTGGCTCAGTCAGTAGGGGGTGTTACTCTTGATCCCCGGGTCATGAGGTTCAGCCCCACATTGGGTACAGAGATTACTTAAATAAATAAACTTAAAAATATATTATCTTAAAAAATAAATAAAAATCCAGTTACTCAATAATAATGATTAAAATAAGGTTTTCATGATAATTTGTATTTAGTGTTTCCTAATTTGTGAAGCGTTTTCCTATACCCTAGCTCACTGGACCCTTTGAACATCTAGAAAAATATTCATGAAATGAAAGAATATCCCTGTTTGTACATGAGAAAATTGAAGTTCAAAGGAAAATTGAGGTTCAAACATCACATAGCTAGGACATCTCATAGAGAAAATAAGAAATGGAGCCTTAGGACTTTTGCTCAGGCTTCATTTCCTGTGTTTCACTCTGTCTCATATAGTAGATGTTTGTCCCTTGTGTTCACTGTTTAAGGGGATATAACATTTATTGAACAACTACTATATGTCAGACATTGTGCTAGGTGTAACAAAACTGTAAGCTAGTTAGCGTATTCCTGTTTAACACAAAAAGAAACTGAGTGACAGATATTAAGGAATTCAACTGAAGTCATGTGTATGAGTGAGGAGTCTTACCACCTCCTCTGTCACTGTTGGGTTTTAGTGAATGAAACTATGAGCTTGACTAGAACTATAGGCTGTAATTTGATGATGGTCAACTAGAGTGCTTTAGATACCCATTCTATGCACTATAAGCACATAAACAGAAGATGGCACTCTGAACCCAGGATTTACATTTGACCCTTTCTAGCCTTTATCTATTCCCTCTGCACCAGAAATGACAACCGTGGCAATTTTGGCCACATCCACAGCTTAAGAAAGTTTGCACCTGCCCAGCTTCGTTGGAGCCTGATTCAGTCTTACTCTGATCTTTGACCAAGGCTGGTTGGCCTGGAGGAAGGAATCTGACTAGGTTGCGCCAATGAGATTCTTTTTGTTGAGAATTGGGAGACAAAAACAAACAGCAAAAAACAAACAAAAACAAAAAACCGAAACACTAAAGAAGCATAGTTCGGTCAGTGTTGGGTGCACCTGAGCTAATAGGTCATGTGGACTCAGGACTTGAGATCACCATTTAGATCAGTCTCTATGTATCTGGTGTAAATAGGAGTGAAGAAGCAGATTTGCTGAAAAAGAAGGTTGAAGAACATATTTATATTGCTCACTATTTGCCAGGTATTGTTCAGATTATTTTTTCCATGTTTACTCCCAATAACAATTCTATTTTATGAGTAAGATAATGGAGGATCAGAGAGGCTAAGTAACTTCCCTGAGTTCACACAGCTAGTGAGTGGTAGATCAAGGATACAAACCCAAACTATAGTTTTATTCTCTGCCTAATTATACATTCTAGTCCTTTCTAAGTCCTCATGCTCGTGGATCCTCATAGAATCCAATGTAATGACCTCTTCTCTGCTGACTTCCATCATTCTTCACTAACCTGGCTCTTCTCTTGATTTCCTCCTCCTACTTCCAGAGGGTGTGTGTTCCCAAGGTCCTGACTCATTCCGCCTCTCACCACTGTCTACATGATCTATATCTACTCTCTCCTGAAATGTCATCACTTATGAGGCTATAAAGTCCTGGCATCCTATCTTCTCAAAACATTAGTTCTTGCCTCTTAATTTCAACATTTTGGGTCTATGGCTCCGACCATATATATATTATTCATTATTCTATCCCCCAATTATCTACCGTCCGCTGATTTTCCCAGGGGTGTTTGTTTTGGTTTCGTGGCTAATCATGTCACTAATCTCTAATCACTGTTCTTTAAAATCTCTGAAAAACTTGGCCCTGATCCCCTAGTTTCCTTGTCTCTTTATCTATACTATCTTATCTGTCTTGAACTCTCATTCTCAGTTTCTTTCTTTCTGCAAAAAGTTACCCATTCTTCAAAGCTCAATTCAAGTGCCATTTTTGGGGACGCCTGGGTGGCTCAGTTGGTTAAGCGACTGCCTTCAGCTCAGGTCATGATCCTGGAATCCCGGGATCGAGTCCCGCATCGGGCTCCCTGCTCGGCAGGGGGTCTGCTTCTCCCTCTGACCCTCCCCCCTCTCATGTGCTCTCTCTCATTCTCTCTCACAAATAAATAAATAAAAAGAAAAAAAAAAGAGAAAAAAAAATCAAGTGCCATTTTTGTTTCTATGTAAATTTCTCTGTGCAAGGAGGGCTTTTGTGCAAGCACCCATAGTGTTCCTTGGTATATGTTGCCATCATTATTTTGCTATATATATATTTGTGTCCATATTTCATTGTGAACTAGAGCAAGTTCCTTGAGGATGAGGACTTTGTTATAGCTGTAGCCATATCCCCCACTGTGCTTAGCATAATGCTTTACCCATAATTGGTATTTTTTACTACGTACTTGGCTTAAAGTAGACACAACCTCATCATAAATGAAGTGAAAAAATGAAAGGGAAAAAAAGGAAGAAGGGAAGGGAGGAAGGAAGGAAGGAGTTAAAAAAAAGAACACAACATGAAAAACCAGCCAAGATTAAATATTTGTTGACAGTATCTTGTCTTGGTGAATGAATCCCAAACATGCAAACTTATGGACTTACGATTTTTCTGCTCAGGCCCCAGATGGCGCCTCATGGAACAGCGCACCAGTGACAGAACTTCTTAATTGTGGCCTTGCTACAGTTGCATCGCATGATCACTGCAGAGACACATAGCTTCTGTGAATAGTGTTTTTGGGACACCTGCTGGGTATCACCGTGCTTTCGGTATTTGCCAGGATGAAGTTACCCTGTGAGCCTGTCAACGAAGACTCATGAGAGATGTTTGAGTATATTTAGGGGTGGGCTGGGCAATGGCATGCTGAGTCCAAAGCCGAAATGCCCATGAAGAGTCACAGGAGTCTCACGCATTCCTAAGTCAGTCGCAGTGCCGTGGCCTGACTTGAGTGATCTCTGGCAGGTGTCAACTCATGATGTAATCACCCTGCAGTTTATAAAAGCAACCTATAGCTGTTTCTTCCATCCTGCTACCAGGTGATATTGCCCCAGAAAATTCATCCATAAATAAACATTTCTGCCCTCACATCAGATCTGGAGGAGAGACTTAGCAAGTTTTAGCACAAAGGCTATCTCTACAGATCAGATTGTCACGTTTGACCAGCAAACCCCGAGACGGCAAATGAAAAGATTACTCCAGACACCTTAGTAGGAGTAAGGAGAGGGCCTGGGGACCAGACGCCCTAGTGGTGAAAGGCCCTGAGCCAAGCTTTGTCTCCGCTTTTATTGTGAATTTTATCAATACACCAAGCACAAGCACAAAACAAGAAGGAATGTGTAGCTTTAATGATCAGGACAATAATATATGGGGCAACTGTGTGATAGGGACAAGCAGTGCTCGTGACATGCATGCAAGGCAAGGAGTTTGTGAAGTACGTGACCACCACAGGTGCCTGTTTTTCTTCAGAATTTAAGCATTTACTGCCAAGATGAGAACCTTGAGCCACGGTAAGAATCTGGCTGCTTTCAGCCAAGAAACTTCAAGGGAGGCCCAGTGTTCCGGGCATTCCTCCTTTGCTTTTCAATTAGTCTCATCCAGGGAGGCATATACAAGTCAGATTTTATCTATCCAGGCACTGTAAATCCCTACATCAGATGTGCCTTGGAGGGGCAAAAGAGAACATTTAAATCAAGTGGCCCCAGCTTTGTGTTTGTGGGACATTGCGTGGCCTCAGGAACCTGCTGGTGTGACTCAATGACTGTAATTCCCTCATAAGGACCTGAGCTGAGACTGGGGCATCCATGCTGTGTACAAAGAGCCTCCATCACTTCAGAGATAATCACACTCCACTCCCAGGGCACCGGGAAGAAATTAGAAGCGGGACCAATTTAGGAAATCCGTGTAAGCCCTTTGAGGGACTGATCATGCCCGGCTCTTCTTAATGTTTAAGTTTCTGTTGTCTAAAAAGCTTAACCGTGAGAATTTACTGCTCCTTAGTTAAGAATTTTACAATAGTCTCTAGTTCTTTAGCCAGGAGGAACGTCACTGATTAGGTTAGATTTTGGTCTCTGATCCTCTATCATTTTCCCTCTTTGGCTTAAGCAGTGAGGGTGCAAATTATATAAAGCTTCCTAGCCATTTTTCCCCTCTCATATCAAATGATCCAAAATAGGCTTGATTTGTTACCCTCTCTGAAGTGTGAGTTGTAATTGATACTCAGTAGAAGGTCTCTAAATTGAGAACATGACTGAATGCCATTAGCTTCAAATGATCTGCTTTCTCAAATTATTTCAGTCTTAAGCAGAGGCGCCTCGGAAATTGTCAGGGTAAAAATGGTTCAGTGTTTTTCTCTCCACATTATAGGGACTAGATTAATGGCTGCTGGGCTGGTTTACAAAACCTATCTGGCACTGTGATTTTCTTGACGTTCAAGGGGAAACTGAAAGAATTTCAAAGACATGGGCGCCTGGGTGGCTCAGTTGGTTAAGCGACTGCCTTCGGCTCAGGTCATGATCCTGGAGTCCCGGGATCGAGTCCCACATCGGGCTCCCTGCTCAGCAGGGAGTCTGCTTCTCCCTCTGACCCTCCTCCCTCTCCTGCTCTCTGTCTCTCATTCTCTCATTCTCTCTCTCTCTCAAATAAATAAATAAAATCTTAAAAAAAAAAAAAAAGAAAGAATTTCAAAGACAGGTAATGTGAATCTCAAGTGCTGACTATAAACTCTCAACTGAAATAGAAAAACCTGCATGAAACACATTTTAAAAAGGAAGCTGGTGCAGGCAGGACAGGTGTGAAGGAGACATTTCACGTCATCCTCCTCCCTCAGTTATCAATGATTATACATTTTTAAAGATATCTTTAACTTGAAGAAACTAGAGTAAATAGAATAATAATGCAGGTAAATTATTGACATGGCAAGTCACTGTCCTACGGCTCTTCATTACACCCTCTGGTAGCAACTCCCCCACCAACTTCCTTGACTCATGTTGAACCAGTGATGATCATTTATTTTGTCTCTCTCTTCTCCATCCTCTCTGCCCTGAGATAGCTTTCCCTCACTTCCCTTTAACTTTAAAGATTTTATTTTTATTTTATTTATTTGAGAGAGAGAATGAGATAGAGAGCATGAGAGGGGGGAGGGTCAGAGAGAGAGGCAGACTCCCCGCCGAGCAGGGAGCCCGATGCGGGACTCGATCCTGGGACTCCAGGATCGTGACCTGAGCTGAAGGCAGTCGCTTAACCAACTGAGCCACCCAGGCGCCCACTTCCCTTTAACTTTAAAATGCACTTGAACCTTATCATAAATACATTTCCATTCTCACCCCCCAATATAAAAATAATCTGGTATAAACTGAAAAATAACAGGACAGGTGGGTTTTTTGTTGTTGTTGTTTCATTCTGTTTTGTGTTTTATTTTATTACATAAAGTAAAATGAAACCGAGATTTTAATAGATTATTCAGGCAAAAAAAGTAGGTTTAAAAAAATTTTTTTTTTCACCAGCATCCCCGTGCTCTCTTCAATTGTTAACGTATCTGGCCACTTCATGGTTATTTTACACTTATTTTTCACCTGAAAAGGGTAACTTTGTTCCCTGTACCATAGCCTTCCAGATCTCCCCTGTCTCAGCCAGAGATTGGCTTGAAAAGCACAGCTCTGAAATAGAGCAGGCCCATCCATAATGCCCATTAATGCAGTGTCCTCTAGCCAGACAGCATCATTTATAACCCGAGAGTGGGGTCGGGACAGCTCTATATCTGCAGCCTCAGCTCACCAGTTTATGCAGCCAGAGCCAATGACTCAGGCAGTCAGAAATCTCCCAAGGAGCAGTAAACACACACACACACACACACTAAGGAATGAAAGTAGATAGAGGTGTTCATATCATGAGAATCAGATCAATGAGGGTATCACCAACTGGAAAAATAAAAATCCAGGAAAACAATCAGGTCCGGGCATGCCTTAGTGTCTGAAGGACAAGAAAGAAACAAAATAATCCATAAGGTTTTGGTGTTAGGCTTCTTAAAGTAGGCTTTACTTTCTCATACTATTTGGATACAGCATGTTCGTTTATGTGGAATTCCTGCCCAACCAGGGGTTTGTACAAAATGAGTGCTTGATAAAATTGTGTCAAATTAATAAAGGGCAGTGATGTACCATAGAGCATACACTGACTAGTTAGCCTCTGAGAGATGTCCAATACAGCATTGAATGAGAGAAGCCTTAACTTAACCCCCAAAGGAAAGTATTTGATGGAAATTAATAGCTGTAAATAATAAAGCTCTGATTTGCTTCATAGCACAATATGCCTGAATGTGCTTAAAGTACAATGATTAATTAAGAAGGATTTGTTAAGGCAGAAAAGTGGCAACCAGGCTGTGGAAGTTTTAATTACAGCTGACTAGACACCCACTACCATCTTTAGGGAAGATTCTTCTTTCCTTGACATACTCTATTGATGCTTGGTATTCTGATTTCTTCATAAGGACTTAAATCTCATGTTAAAAGAGCCTACCAGGGGCACCTGGGTGGCTTAGTTGGTTAAGCATCTGCTTTTGGCTCAGGTCATTATCCTGGAGTCTCTGGATCAAGCCCCATATGGGGCTTCCTGCTCAGCAGGGAGTCTGTGTCTCCCTGTCCCTCTGCCCCTCCACTGCTTGTGTTCTCTTGCTCACTCTTTCTTTCAAATAAATAAATAAATAAAATATTTAAGAGTCTGCCAGAAGCTGAGAAAAGTGAAACAGACACATTTAAACTTATTCTGATGAAATTTTTGAATCTCAGTTATGATGAAAATAAAATCTTAAAAGTTTCCAAAAAGAAAAGATAAAACCTAAAACAAAAATTGTTTACCTACAGTGAAATGATACTTAGACAGCCTTAGATTTCGTAGCTGCAACAGGGAATGGGGCAGACAGAAAGCAGCGTCTGCCAAGATAGGAAGAGAAGTGAGAGTGGGACTGAGCTCTCATAGCATTCAATTGGAGGGGAAAATAAATGCATTTTTGAGACACGTAATGACTCATAAAATGTCTAGAAAAGAATGGACCATGCCCTCCAAAGGAACAACAGGTTCCAAAAAGAGAAGAAAGTGACATATAGGGAATAGTGATACTCAAATTTAAGAAAATATGGAAGGAAAAGGTGGAGTTAGTAAGTGAAAATGGACTAAAGGTTTTTGTTTTGTTTAAGGGTCAGGCATAGACAGAAAACCATATTTGTTAATAGATGTTTATTAAATACTTAAGGGAAACCAGTAGAATAATTATAAGGAATGTA
The DNA here is from genome assembly GCF_029215605.1 of Mirounga angustirostris. Classification (NCBI taxonomy): domain Eukaryota; kingdom Metazoa; phylum Chordata; class Mammalia; order Carnivora; family Phocidae; genus Mirounga; species Mirounga angustirostris. The sequence continues at coordinate 18,733,489 of NW_026991725.1, forward strand.
TAATTTCCAAAGCACTAAGTCATAAAAAAGAATGAATCAAAAGCTTTTTAATCCAGCAAAACTCTGAAACAGGGAAAAGTAATAGTAAAAACATATGGTCGTAGTTAGCATATCACTAAACCCAATAAATCTGCTCAAATTAAATTTCCCCATGAAACTCCCCCATGCTTTAAAAAAAAACAATCTAACTATATGCTATTTTCTCGAGTCACGCTACAACGATAATGATACCAAAAAAAGTTAAAAATAAAGAGATGGGCAAAATCATAACAGGAAAAATAAAGCAATAGTGGAAATATTAAAAAGAGATAATTTAGGATTCACAGAAGAAAACAATAAATAGGATAAGGTAAACTATTTTATATCAGTTAGAGCTAACGTTAGCCAAGCAATTTACATGATAGTTTCATTTAGCCCTTATGAAAAATCCTATAAAGTTGCTACTATTATTATCTTACTTTGCAGACTCATCTATGATAATTGGAAGGTTGGAGAATTTAAGAAATTTGTCCAAGATCACAAAGCTGGTGAATGACAGAGGCAAAGCTCTGTGACTCCAAAGCTTATATAATTAATCATTGCATTATATTTTATTTAGAGAGAAAACTTGGAATTCTCTAAGAATATTTTATCATGAGTTATTGCTCCTTCTGGAGGTGATTGGGTGGGGAAGAGTCTGTCACTCAATCTTGATCCAAGCACTAATAACATCCCAGCATGGAGGGTTTGCTCCCTTTTGGGGCCCTGGTCTGCCATGTGTTGAGGGCCAGGTCTAAGGGAAGGAGTGATTGCCTTCCCCAGCCCTGCCAGGTCACATATGTCTGGCAGGTAGGAGGAGGGGAATTCAGATGCTGGTGGGCCATGAAAGTGCTGCATGCAGAGTTGTGGGGCTGGCCCTGGGTGCCTGTGAATATCCCCATGCTGGAGAGGTGTGCCAACTGCCTGGCTCAGTTGGTAGAGCATATGACTCTTCATCTTGGGGTTGTGAGTTCAAGCTCCACATTGGGCTTGGAGCCTACGTAAAACAAAACAAAACAAAAACCACCATGAAGGAGGGAAAGAAAAGAAAGAGACATAGAGACAGAGAGATTGGAAAAAAATGAATATTTTATGCATTTAGTCCCTTTTACAGTTTTTGCCAGTCTTTGAACAAGGGCTTCCTCCCATTTTTTTTTTTTTTAAAGATTTTATTTATTTATCTGACAGAGAGACAGCGAGAGAGGAAACACAAGCAGGAGGAGTGGGAGAGGGAGAAGCAGGCTTCCCGCTGAGCAGGGAGCCCGATGCGGGGCTCGATCCCATAACCCTGGGATCATGACCTGAGCCGAAGACAGACGCTTAACGACTGAGCCACCCAGGCGCCCCGGGCTTCCTCCCATTTTAATTTTGTACAGGGCCCCACAAATTATGTAGCCAATCCTACTTTATATATATGATACTTATTACATATATAGTTATATATGTTATATAATTATTTATTGTATGTAATGTTATATTTATTATATATAATGTTATAATTACATATATGTTATAATTATGTACATATGTGAATATAATACACATGTTATATGTGCATATATGTTATAATTTTAAAGATAACAAATGGAGGAGTACCAAAGATCTTGCAATAATTCCTTTGAGGAAAATGTGCATGTGAGCAAGAAAAGGAAATGGCAAGTTAGGGAACAGGAAGTGATGAATTAAAAAGATGCTGGAGCTGAGACCAAATGACTTGGTGACTTAGTCACTGGCGATGAGGAACGAGGAAGGAATCTAAGAGGATTCTCAGGTATCCAACTTCGATAAACCAGGATAAAAAATATTGGGTATGATGGGCTGGAGGTGCCTGTGGATGTACATTGAAGAGAATGTTGGATTCAATCAATCAGTTGTTTATACCTGGAACGCAGTTGAGAGATTTGCGTTAGTGATGCCGATTTGAGATTTATCACCTTAGAGGAGGTAACTGGAACCATAAGGGGCGATCACTCGGCTCTCGTTTAAGAGAACAAAAACTGAATACAATAATATGTTTACTATTTTAACCAATACTTATGGAGCTCTGCGTCCATTCCACCATGCTAAGTGGCTTAATACCTTTAACGTATTTTGCCTTGTGCCTCCATTTCGCTGGCCACTCTTAATATTTTTACTGTGATAATAGAACTTGGGGATCACTTATCTTGTTTGCTTTGTTGGGAGCACCTGTATAACTGACAACTATATTGTTTGGTATGTTGCTGAAAAGAGCACTGCCTGAATCTTCATACAGAAGGATGAAGGCTATTCGTAAACCTTCCAACTCAAGCTGATACCTCCAAAGTGATGCATCCTCTGTGTCTGCTTGGGCCTGATGAAAAGGCTATGCCAGCTGAAGTCCATAGCTGGGAAAACAGCCAGGCCCATTTCACCCTGTGCTCTTTTTTTTTTTTCCTTTTTTCTTCTTGTTTTTTTTTTTTTTTTATTCTTATGTTAATCCCCATACATTACATCATTAGTTTTAGATGAAGTGTTCCATGAGTCATTGTTTGTGCATAACACCCAGTGCTCCATGCAGAATGTGACCCCCTCAATACCCACCACCAGGCTAACCCATCCTCCCACCCCCCTCCCCTCTAGAACCCTCAGTTTGTTTTTCAGAGTCCATCGTCTCTCATGGTTCGTCTACCCCTCCGATTTCCCCCGCTTCATTCTTCCCCTCCTGCTACCTTCTTCTTCTTCTTTTTTTTTTTTCTTAACATATATTGCATTATTTGTTTCAGAGGTACAGATCTGAGATTCAACAGTCTTGCACAATTCACAGTGCTTACCAGAGCACATACCCTCCCCAATGTCTATCACCCAGCCACCCCATCTCTCCCACCCCCCACCACTCCAGCAACCCTCAGTTTGTTTCCTAAGATTAAGAATTCCTCATATCAGTGAGATCATATGATACATGTCTTTCTCTGTTTGACTTATTTCACTCAACATAATACCCTCCAGTTCCATCCACGTAGTTGCAAATGGCAAGATCTCATTCCTTTTGATGGCTGCATAATATTCCATTGTATATATATACCACATCTTCTTTATCCATTCATCTGTCGATGGACATCTTTCACCCTGTGCTCTTAAGTGAAATCTGTATAGACATGAAGCCAAAAGCAGTGATGAAAACATGACAGGGACGTAATTAATATAGGGTTTTCTTCCTCCCTCCTTTCCTTCCTTCCTTCCTTCCTCTTCCTTCTTCCTTCCTTCCTTTCTTTCTTCATTCTTTCTTTCTTTCTTTTTCTTCCTTCTTTCTTTCCCTCCCTTCCTTCCTTCCTTCCTTCTTTCTTTTTCTTTCTTTCTTTCTTTCTTTCTCTCTCTCTCTCTCTCTCTCTCTCTTTCTTGTCTTTTCCATATGGCCAACTTATCTTCCTCCATTCCCCCAACTTGTCAGTTTTTCAAGGAAACATGCAGCGAACAAGGTTTGATTCTGAATCATAACAACAAAACAGATTGCTTGTGAATACCAGCTATTGATCTCTGTGTGTAATAAAAAGGTCTTTCGTCTGAGGACATTTTGGAAGGCAATAGAATAATCCAACACTATGCCTGTCTGAATTTATGGGTATTGGATTAAGACTGCTAGGCAAGAGCACCACTACCTTGCACAGTGTTATTCCAGCTACTAGTGTAATGTTTAACCGTTGTGAGTGCCCAGGGGGCTTCTGTCCCTTGCAGTGAGCCATAAAGGTGGGCCTGTTCTGTGAGTTCTGTGCAGTAAAAACCCTGCATAACAAATGCCTTCTCTGGTTCTTGTACAAAATATTCCCAATTATGTACAGTTTGCACCATCAGGAGGAGAGGAGATGTAAGGTCGGCTCTTTATAACTGAAGCAGAAGCCTTTAATCAGTACGTACTCCGCAGCTTGAACTATCTCAAACAACCTAATTACTTCTACAGGAAAAAAAAAAATCCATCCACATATTCAAATGGTCCACTGGAATCAAACAGCACATAAAAGGGACCATGAGATTAAAGGGCAAACATGTGTAAAGTGCAGGGAGTAACATTTTGTTCCTTTTTAGATTGAGTTCCCATCTTTTGTTTTCACTTGGGAATTTACTACTTAGGGACAAGGGATTGTCAGACAAGACTGACTGATCAATCAGCTTATTAATAAATTGTATCATATATTCAGCCACTTATCACTTACCCTGCTTTCTCTGGTCCCTGCCTGGGCTAGCTAGCTGCTCTATTGAGGAGAATAAATATGATGTTCTTCTTCTAATTTCTATGCAGTTTGAGAAACTGCTTTGTGACTGATGATTCACCCCTGGGGAAGTCCAGTCTACTACAACCAAACAATTGTGATGCTCTGGAGAATTTTGTCTGAATGAACTTTATGGGGGTTCTGAAATAAGCAAACCCACCAAACATAATCAGTGAGAGCAGGCATTAGGAAGTAAGGCTTAGAAGCAGGTACTGGGAAGTAATTCCATTTATTTCTTTTCCTTTTTTTTTTTTTGCTATGGTGAGTGCTGTGAATTCCATTTATTTCTAAACCGAGGTCCTGTTTTATGCTTGGAAATCGATTTTATTTATTTATTATTTTTTAAAGATTTTATTTATTTGACAGAGAGAGAAAGAGCGCGCGAGCGCACGCACAAGCAGGGGGAGTGGCAGAGGGAGCGGGAGAAGCAGGCTTCCCACTGAGCAGGGAGCCCGACGCGGGGCTCGATCCCAGGACCCCCGGATCATGACCTGAGCCGAAGACAGACGCTTAACCACTGAGCCACCCAGGCGCCCTATGCTTGGAAATCGATTTTAAAGGTGGTTGGATATATAAGAGAAAACCCCAGAAGTTCCATCCTTTCACTCTGTTGGCTTTCAGATGAATGCCTTAGCCTCAGCGTGGGCACCCCAGTTTTTTGCAGTGTCTTTTGTAGCACGTGACTGTGCGCCCCCTCTGCCTCAGCGTGGGCACCCCTGTTTTTTGCAGTGTCTTTTGTAGCACGTGACTGTGCGCCCCCTCTGCCTCAGCGTGGGCACCCCTGTTTTTTGCAGTGTCTTTTGTAGCACGTGACTGTGCGCCCCCTCTGCCTCAGCGTGGGCACCCCTGTTTTTTGCAATGTCTTTTGTAGCACGTGACTGTGCGCCCCCTATGCCTCAGCGTGGGCACCCCTGTTTTTTGCAATGTCTTTTGTAGCACGTGACTGTGCGCCCCCTATGCAGCAACAATTGAGGATAGCAAAATGGTGACTATGTGCTAAGCCCTTCACCCCCTTCACTTTTCTCAACAACGTTCTGAGGCAGATCCTATTATCACCCCTACAAAGGATGTAATTTTCTCAAGGTTCCATAGTTGTTTGGTAAATGTATCAGCTAGTTTCTGGTATGCTGACAATTAAAAATAAGAAAACTCTTGATAAACTAAATAAAAGGTTATATACTGGAAGGCTGGTAACCCCACTCAGGGAGTGGCTGGAGTGTTTCCAGGGAACCAAGAAGTAGAAACCATGGCAGCAAGTATCTAGTCAGGGTCATTTTAAAAAGGAAAAGTTTCCAGGCGCCTGGGTGGCTCAGTTGGTTAAGCGACTGCCTTCAGCTCAGGTCATGATCCTGGAGTCCCGGGATCGAGCCCCGCATCGGGCTCCCTGCTGGGTGGGGGGTCTGCTTCTCCCTCTGACCCTCCCCCCTCTCGTGCTCTCTCTTTCTCATTCTCTCTCTCAAATAAATAAATAAAATCTTTAAAAAAATAAAAAAATTAAAAAAAAGGAAAAGTTTCCAATGGTCATATATCTGCCCCATAGTTGTACTTGGATGGGAAGAGAATAGACCTCCCGCCAAGCATGCTTGAGTTGGAAACAGTTATCTAGATTTACCATTTTGCCAAAGGAGGTAAATACACAAAGAAGGAGACACATTTGTTAAAAGGAGATCAGGATGTTCTTAGGAAAGGGGGAAATGAACACCATGTGGCCACAATTGTCAATACTTGATATCACAGTAGGGCCACATTTGAGTCCCATGCACTTAAGCACTTTCAGATTATATATGAACAACCTATTTCTAGCTCAGTAGTAAATGCTATTATATATTATATATATGTATATGCATATACATATATTTATAAATATATATATATACACACACACTTAGGAAATTAGTATTAAAAATTAGGGAGGTTTAAATCCCAAGATAGAAATTTATTTTAACTTTAGTTCTTTGAAGACATTTACCTCTTTGAAGAGTATAAATGAATTTATACTCATTTTTTCATGGACCACTTACCATTTTGTCATAGACCTGAAAGAGTCCAAGTGTCTGCACTTTTATCTTTCACACTTGCAAGATGAAAAAGCTTTAGAGATGTGTTTCTTAACAATGTGAATATAGTCAACACTACTGAACTGTACCCTTAAAAATGGTTAAGATGGCAAACCTTATGCTACTTTTTTTTTTTACAACAATTGGAAAAAGTGAAATTAATCCAGATCTTTCCTTTAGGAAAAAGACTATTTTTTTTTAAAGATTTTATTTATTTATTTGAGAGAGAGAATGAGAGACAGAGCACGAGAGGGAAGAGGGTCAGAGGGAGAAGCAGACCCCCTGCTGAGCAGGGAGCCCGACGCGGGACTCGATCTCGGGACTCCAAGATCATGACCTGAGCCGAAGGCAGTCGCTAAACCAACTGAGCCACCCAGGCACCCCGACTATATTTCATTATAAATGCATACATCCTTCGTGACTCAGTTAAGACACAGGTCCAATCTGGAGTATGCCTGCAGTTGAATGATGTACTATTAATATACAGGTAAAGGTGCCTTACAATTTCAGGTAAGTGCATTAACAGTGCCAAGGTGATACACAACAGTATGCTCTGTTACACTCCATTTTTCAATTTTTTCCTCAAAATCATATTAAGCATGATATACTAAACATGACATACTCTAGAGCATATGTCTTCCCTTCTAATGCTATCAAAGTTAATTTCCTGAACATCTTGACTTTAATTACCTCTTCAATGCCTGATGTAGAACTTTTTGCTAAAGTAGGAAATCGGGGAAATTAGATTGTTAAAATCTGCCTTTTTTTTTTTTAATTCATCTATTTTTTCTTACCCGAGCACAGAGGTAACTCAAGCATTCTGCAGGTTATAGTTTGAAACACTGCCCAGAAGGATTATTCTTCTATCCCAGACATATGCCTTTGTGAGTCGGCTGCCCCTGCCTCTCTTAATCATAGCTTTGCTCTATGAATTGTGCATATACGGTACTTGTAACATTCCTCCGCCAGCCATTCATTCCCAATTTCCAAGCACATGTGATGCTTAGCATCCACATTACACTTTCCAATTGTAATTCAAACAGCAACAGGCTGGGTATTTACTTGAGCATTCCAAATCAGTAGAGACTACCAAATAGTGATGGATTTTAAGAAGCATCTTCTTGAATATAGAGAATTTGAATTTTATTAAGATTGAAACATGGGAAAAAGTGAAACCAATATTTGTTATCCTGTCCAGTCAAAGCAGCAGTTCTTGTAAGAATATGAGATTTTTTATATCTCAACAAGAGACTGAAATAAGAGTAAGGCTATGAAATTAATCACAATGATATATTGATAAATGCCAAATTGTCATTTGAAAAAAGATATGCTTCCTTCGGGAGAAGGCATGGTGCGTACTGGAACACATAAAACAATACCTTGAATTTAAATTATTTCTTCCTTATAAAACAAAGGCAGCAGAGCATGTCCTAAGCCAAAGGGCTGCAAATTTACTAGGTTCTGCTCATGATCCTTGCTGTCCTTCCTCCGGGGGCTTTAAACTCACTCACAGTTATTAAAAGTTATGTTCAAACTACAGACTGTCCTATTGTTACATACTTGAGGTGAGAGAAAAAAAAAAAAAAGGTTATGTGTAACTCTTTGCCCTTAGGCCCTTGCCAACTAGAAAAGAAAACAAAGTTAGGGGACACATCCTAGGATCCAGACATCTGTTTAATCGAGACGTTTATTAAGCAAAATGTAATTGGCCTGCCAGACTGGTGGGTGTTTCTTTCTCCCCTGGAATATTGCCATTTTTACTTTGATTCTTACTGTATCTCTTGTCTCCATACTTCATCTTCTACTCTATTGTCATCATTTGACTTTTTTTAAAATTTTATCTCTCTTTTATACCTTGTGAAAGTATTCTCTTCTTAATTGATCTTTTAAAATTTTTTGCTAATTCTAGATCTGCCTTTTCCCCCCTCTTTACTGTGTTTCCCATTCCACTCCTTTGTTCTTGTCTTCTAATTCTTCTATAAAAACATGAATTTAGCTCCCTTGTAAGGTAATAATTTAATTATGAGGATCACCTCAGATTATATTTTTAGCATTTAATTTTTTTCTCCATTTTTCTTCATTTTAATCTACTGAACTATCTATGCTTTCTCTACTGATCTTTTTCTTGCCATTCTGCTCTTAAATTTGCTTCATTTTCCAAAGTGACCACATGATTGGTAGCCACAAGAGTCCATGTCATTAACAGGATATTTTAAGAGCCCCCTACTGCTCACATATCCCTGTAATCTCCATGCTGGCTTCCCCTGATGGATATGCTATCTATTCCAAGATTATTTCTTAAAAAACCCTTGGGAGATATAACTTGGGAGATACTCTGGCTAACTCTGCTCAGGCTAAGACATTTTTTCTTGCATATTTTAAGTCTCAAGCTCAATCTCATGGCCTCTGAGAATTCTTTTTTTTAATAGTTAACATATAATATTATACTAGCTTCCAGTTGTACATGTAGTGATTTGACAATCATATACATTATGAAATGTTCACCCTGATAAGCATAATTACCACCTGTCATCAGACAGTGCTATTACAATGTTATTGACTGTATTCCCTATGCTGTACTTTTCATCTCTGTGACTTGTTTTTTATAACTGGAAGTTTGTATCTCTTTATCCCCTTCACCTATTTCACTCACCCCCCCTACTGCATCCTCTCTAGCAACCACCAGTTTGTTCTCTGTATTTATGAGTCTGTTTCTCCGGACTCCACTAGTTCCTCCTAGTAGGTACTACCATAACCCTCTGGTATTTTCACTAGTTTTGACATTTACCACACAGATACCATGTCAGCCTTGCTCACTTCACTTAGCGCAGTCTTCATTCACAATGGATGCTCAGTAATTGTTGAACAAAGAGAGTAGACATACCTGATTCATTGGGATGGTGTTGCTTCTTTTTATAATAATTGTCAGTTTTTATTTAAGGAGCTCTGGATTTCTGACATTTGTCTCCCTTAGTTCCTTTGACAGATTGAATAAACCCTTAGATCATGAGTCAGGAGAAGGGACACTTCTGGTGAAAAGATACTTCTTCCTAGGAGGTGGAAAATGTGCTCTACACAGTGTCCAAGGACGCTGACAAGACACATCACATTAAGTTGCTTCTGTGGAGGGAGTTGCTTCAGCAGATATTCTGCCTCATGCACAAACACACAACAAAGGTTGCATTCTTAACATAATGAAGGGTTAGAGATTACACATTGGAATGTCCTCTTAATTACCACCGTCCCGCCTCTAAACTGTAAATCAGTGAAGATTTCTTACCGCAACCTCCCCTTTCAGTGTCTTTCCCTCTACTGACAGTGTCTTCAAGGCAATCTAAGTTTTTTTCTTAGTTTTTTCCAGTTTTTGCCATTATCAATTCCAAAGACACGTGCATATTTTAAGGTATTTGTTATAGCAGCACCCCGCTTCCCAGAACCAAAACCCATGTTGATTTCCTAGAGTACAACAAGCTAGTGGCTTAAAACAAGAGAAATGTGTTGTCTCACAATTCTGCAACACAGAAATCTAAAATCAAGGTATTGGCAAGGCTGTGCTCTCTCTGAGGGCAGTAGGGAAAAATCTGTTCCAGGCCAACTTCCCTCTGTGATTATCTTGTATCAAGATTTCCCTTTTTATAAGCACACTGGCTACCTTAGATTAGGTCCCATCCTAATGACTTTATTTAACTTGATTATCTCTGTAAGCACTTCATTTCCAAATAAAGTCACATTCTTAGGTATTGTGGGTTAGAACTTAAACATACCTTTTTTGTTTGTTTGTTTTAAGTTTTTATTTTAATCACCTGGTGCTCATCACAAGTACACTTTCTAATCTCCCTCACCTATTTCACCCATTCCCCCTGCTGCCCCACCTCCCCTCTGGTAACCATCAGTTTGTTCTCTATAGTTGAGTCTGTTTCTTGGTTTGCCTCTCTCTCTCTCTTTCTCCCCCTTTGTTCATTTGTTTTTTTTCTTAAATTCCACATATGACTGAAATCATATGGTATTTGTCTTTCTCTGACTGACTTATTTCACTTAGCATTATATTCTTTTTTTATTATGTTATGTTAATCACCATACATTACATCATTAGTTTCTGATGTAGTGTTCCATGATTCATTGTTTGCGTATAACACCCAGTGCTCCATTCAGTATGTGCCCTCTTGATTACCCATCACCAGGCTAACCCATCCCCCCACCCCCTCTCCTCTAGGACCATCAGTTTGTTTCTCAGAGTCCATAGTCTCTCATGGTTTGTCTCCCCCTCCGATTTCCCCCCCTTCATTTTTCCCTTCCTACTATCTTCTTTTTTTTTTAACATATAATATATTATTTGTTTCAGAGGTACAGGTCTGTGATTCAACAGTCTTACACAATTCACAGCACTCACCATAGCCCATACCCTCCCCAATGTCTATCATGCAGCCACCCCATCCCTCCCACCCCCCACAACTCCAGCAACCCTCAGTTTGTTTCCTGAGATTAAGAATTCCTCCTATCAGGGGCGCCTGGGTGGCTCAGTCGTTAAGCGTCTGCCTTCAGCTCAGGTCATGATCCCAGAGTCCTGGGATCCAGCCCCGCATTGGGCTCCCTGCTCAGCGGGAAGCCTGCTTCTCCCTCTCCCACTCCCTTTGCTTGTGTCCGCTCTCTCACTGTGTCTCTCTCTGTCAAATAAATAAAAAAATCTTTAAAAAAAAAAAGAATTCCTCATATCAGTGAGATCATATTAGCATTATATTCTTTAGCTCCATTCATGTCATTGCAAATGGCAAGATTTCATTCTTTTTTATGGCTGAAAAATATTCCATTGTACATATGTAACACATCTTCTTTATCCATTCATCAATCAGTGGACACTCAGGCTGCTTCCATATCTTGGCTAATACAGATAATGCTGCTATAAACATTGGGGTACATTATCCCTTTGAATTAGTGTTTTTGTATTTTTTTTTAAGATTTTATTTATTTATTTGAGACAGAGAGAATGAGAGAGACGGAGAGCACATGAGAGGGGGGAGGGTCAGAGGGAGAAGCAGGCTCCCCGCTGAGCAGGGAGCCCAATGCGGGACTCGATCCCGGGACTCCGGGATCACGACCTGAGCCGAAGGCAGTCGCTTAACCAACTGAGCCACCCAGGCGCCCGTGTTTTTGTATTCTTTGGGTAAATACCTAGTAGTGCAATTGCTGGATTGTTCTGTTTTAACAGGAACCCCCATACTGTTTTCCAGAGTGGCTGCACCGGTTTGTATTCCTACCAATGCACAAGGGTTCCTCTTTCTCCACATCTTGCCAACACCTCTTGTTTCTTGTGTTTTTGATTTTAGCCATTCTGACAAGTGTCAGGTCATACCTCATTGCAGTTGTGATTTGCATTTCCCTGATGATCAGTGATATTGAGCATCTTTTCATGTGTCTATTAGCCATCTGGATGTCTTTGGAGAAACATCTTCTGCTCATTTTTTCATTGGATTATTTGTTTTTTTGGGTGTTGAATTTGATAAGTCCTTTATATATATATAGGATACTAGCCCTTTATCAGATATGTCACTTGAAGATACCTTCTCCCTCCCATTCTGTAGGTTGTCTTTTAATTCCATTGATTGTTTCCTTTGCTGTGCAGAAACTTTATTTTGATGTAGTCCTAATAGTCTGTTTTTGCTTTTGTTTCCCTTGCCAATGTCAGAGAAATTACTGCCTGTGCTTTTTTTTAGGATTTTTACAGTTTAAACATATGTGGGGTTTTTTTTGAGGAACACAAGGCAACCTAAAATATCAGCAGTAGAGTTTATGAAAAAAAATGCACAATTCTTTTAGTGAAGTGAATTCTATGTGGTCAATTTATAAGTTTATAATTGATATACAATATCACATTATCATAATTCTGAGTTTGCATCAGGTAAATCAGTAGTCTGGGCCAATTATGGCCTACAAGCCAAATCTGGATTGGTGTTTATTTTTATAAATAAAGTTTTATTGGAACACAGACATGCTCATTTGTTCACATTTTGTCTATGACTGCTTTCGCACTGCAATGGCAGAGTTCAGTAGTTGTTGTAGAAACTCACTGAACTGTAAAGCATAAAATTGCTGTCCCTGTAAAGAAGAAGTTTGCAGACCTCTGATTCAAATAATAACTCCCTTACTGAGTGTTGGCCATGCACCAGCTCTGTGTTCTGTGTTTCATTTACCATACATCATTTAACTTCTGCTTATTCCCTTTGTAATAAATGAGGAAACTGAGTACTAAACAGTTAACATTTTTGCCCAAGATCAAATAGCTAGTAAGGCATGGATTAGAATCAAATCCTTGTGGATTCCAAACACCCACTTTCTTTCTACTAAACTATATCTCCACAGTATAAAGCGCCTTGTTATCTGTGGTGGAAAAAGAAAGATATTTGGTTTTTGTCCCCAGTTCCTGGCACCCTTGAAGCTCTTAACTCTCTGAATTTCCTGAGTGATAAAGGTGATAGGAATATCTTTTGTTCTAATGAGATGACCAGTGGGTCCTTCCAGTAGCTTCAGGATAAGGGCTGGCCACCAGAAAGACAAAACTTTGATTAGAAGTTTAGAACTTCCAGCCACATCCCCTAACCCCTGGGAGGGGAGAGGAGTTAGAAATTGAGTTAATCATGCCTATGCAGTGGCCAAAATCATGCCTATGTAATGAAACCTCCAATAGAAAACGCTCAAATGACAGGATTTAGGGTTGCTTCTGAATTGGAAAACATATCCACATTCCTGGAGGATAGCACCCCTGCTCCATGGGGACAAATGCTCCTGTATTCATGACCCTCTGGACATCTTCCTATGTACCTCCTAATCTGGCTGTTCATTTATATCTATTGTAGTAAACTGTAATAATAAATATAGCATTTTTCTGAGTTCTAGGAGTCATCCTAGCAAATTACAGAACCTGGGGGTGGTGCCCTGACTTTGTGACCAAGTAGGACAGAAGTGTGGGTAACCTGGGGACCTGATACTTGCAACTGGTATCTGAAGTAAGGGCATTCTTATGGGACTGAACCCTTCAATCTCAGTCTGATGATTACTCTCTTTATCTCTATCTCTGTCTCTATATCTATCTAGATACCACTTACCCTTTCCTGAAAGTAACACTAGGGAGTATTTTTTACTATTTGGTTGGTGAATGAATGATTGTATCTAGTAGTTTCATTCATTTTTATCCAGCTTTATTGAGATATAACTGACATATAACACTGTAGAAGTTTAAGATATACAATGTATCAAAGTTCCATTTTTTCAATAAAAAACACAACATGGGCTACTGGAGGGAATTAAAAACATTTTAGGAAAAGAACCAAAAGAAATTTGAATAACTCTCATATTTAAATAGAATTACCTTAGAAGATTTGTATTCGATTATTTTGATTTTTAGTGAATTAATACTTGAGGAATGTATTTATAATCTTAAATTGAATTTTGTGTAACTGTTAATATTAATAATTTGAATAAAGTTACATTAATTTATAATTAAAAACTAATAGAGAAATAAAGAAAAACACACTTATACCTTTTTATCTGAAATTAAGTATTACAAACTCTATATAGCCCACTTTTGGTGACCTATGATACTATGGATATGCATGCACATAATACAATATATATCAGTCATTGTAACTCAAATATATGGTACATTGCTTTCATAAGTTACCTGTACAGGGTGAAAAATAAAAATCAGTTCTTAGATGCTTTAATCAGTCAGTGCCTTAATACTCCCAAATCCCAATGAAGGAGAAAGATGGAACGTGTCATCTTGGTTTACAAATGGAAACAAAACAAAAAATATATATACAGAAAGATAAAGCAATTGGTCCAAAGTCATAAAGAAAAGAATGACAGAGTAAGGATTCTCCTCAAGCTCCCCTGGCTCAAACTCACCTACTCAGGAGTTTAATCAACCAAAGGGTTTCAGAGAGAGACAATACAAATATATTGATGGTTTTTTCTTCTTTTTTTCTTTAATCTTTGAACAGAAATCTGATGATAAATTTACTAGTGCTGTTTTCTCTCATAGCACACGTGCCTATTTTTTTTTTATTGAAAGCCACATCTCAATAGGTTAAAGAATATACCCTTAAAAGGAAGCCTTCTTAATCAATTTCCAGATACAATTCTCATCAAAATTAAAATATTACAGTCTTCGAGGATTTTGATGAAGTTACCTTCTGCTATGACAAAGGCAACATAGTTCTAGAATGGCTGAGACCCTAACTTTGTTTGTTTTAAATATTTTATTTATTTATTTGAGAGAAAGAGGGAAAAAGAGCACGAGAGGGGGAGGGTCAGAGGGAGAAGCACAATCCCTGCTGAGCAGGGAGCCCGATGTGGTGCTCTATCCTGGGACTCTGGAATCATGACCTGAGCAGAAGGCAGATGCTTAACAGACTGAGCCACCCAGGCACCCTGAGACCCTAACTTCGAATTAAGTCTTCCAGACTGTGCTCATTCAGACATAATTGAATGAAGTCAATAGGTATGGCCTGATGTATATCATTTTTTACTTCCAAAGAAATGCAAAAAACATGTCAATATTTACTAATGACTCTTATTATAAAGGGAATGTGGACATTTTGATAAATGCAACTAATTATATGCACAATCCCCTTTACATATTAGGCATTGCTTTGAAGCTATGTTCCATGAGTTTAAAAACTAGGGATGGAAATGTTTGGGTCAAAAGAAATCACAGCAGTATACCCTTTATACTCCAGAATTTCATTTGCTCCTTTTATGGATGTTGTCTTCACCTTCAGCCCATCTCTCTAACTATCTGTTCCTCAAACTTTGGTTTCTACTCTGTGTCCTCAGTCATCTGTGTCAATTTGACCACTCTGGGTACCGTATTTCTTTCCTTTAGCAGCCTCACTCCTGACTGTGAATTCTGACTCCACTTAGCTTTGCTATATGATGTTAGTTTATAGATTAAGCCTGTATTTATGTTCATTTGATCTTGCTTTGACCCACTTTTGTCTACTGCATTCTGAATGTGGATATACATGAATAGGTAGCCTCTTGGTTTGCCAACAGCTTCCTGAGTCCCTGATGGCAAAATGTGGTTCACCATCATTGCCTTCCTTCTCCCACTACTATAGTGCTGCATTAGTAAAAAATGTCAAGGCAAAACAATGGGGTGATAGCTCAGATAGGGAAAATTATTAATGATTTTGTGTGTATTAGGGCACTTGGGTGGCTCAGTCGTTAAGCGTCTGCTCAGGTCATGATCCCGGGGTCCTGGGATCGAGCCCTGCATCAGGCTCCCTGCCCCACAGGAAGCTTGCTTCTCCCTCTCCACTCCCCCTGCTTGTGTTCCCTCTCTCACTGTGTCTCTCTCTGCAAATAAATAAATAAAAAATCTTAAAAAAATGATTTTGTGTGTATCATATTTATAATTATCTTACTCTTTCCTAAACACATGAAGTTTTGAATCCACACATTTTGTTTTATTTATTATCACATGCCAGTAAATGACATTATTTTTATTCTCCAATAATATAATATATTTGAATTTGATAACTTTCAATTTTCATGGCATGAACCTGAGGAAGGTGTGTTATTAGCTATTTCAATTAAAGTGTGATTTAAAGAGCAAAGTGCCTCCCTCCAAAAAATGAGTATACTTTTTAAAAATTATTATTTACATCTAGAGATTTGTATAAATTATATAATAAATTTACCTCATTTATTTATAAAAGTTATTTCCATATATGCTATACATCACAATATCTCAACATAATTATGAAAGGAAGCTATAAATCTTATCATAGAAATTTTCAGAAACCAAATCATAACCAAAGATAAGTGATTTATTGATTACCTTTCTTTACATTATTTGTAAATCTACTAAGAATTTTCTATAAAATGTGGTACTTTACTTTTGCATAATTTCTCAGAATTCTATTGTGTTACAGGATTTCCCCTTTTTGCATGCTTATCCTTTTTACAGGCAAAGGTTGTTGAAATGTAGAGTTCAAGAAAGGTTTGTAATTTAAACACTCTACGGAGGTACTAAATATCACTATGGCATCTTTGTGGGAATTTCTGTGCTGGGATTTGAGCATATAGTCAGTACATATTTCAATTATTAGTATATCTTTATAAGAGTAAAATAAGGTGGGTAATCCAGCAGAGATTGATTACAATTCTCAGACATTGTCTCCATTCTTTATCCCCTAATCTCTTGCAATCTAGTGTTCTAAAATGATGTGTTTTCCTGAAGAATACTGTCCCTTTCTAAGTGTGTGTGTATAGAGAGACAACTAGTAAATCCAACAGATATATAAGTGGACAAAAATAAAACATTATTTCATTGGGCAGAGTTAGAGAGGGCAGCCACAGCAAATAATTACGGTTACACTGTGATACACGTTGTAATATAGGATGAAGAATATGTGGAACAGGTGAATTTGAGTCAGTATACACAAAGATGTCAGAGATTTCATAGAGGATGTGACATTTATTAAAAAGAAACAACAGGTCCAAAATGGAGTCAAATGAGCTAAGCTCATCAAGATTTTATGACTAACTTAATTACAGTTTTAACCTTCCCCAGGAGTGCAGTCTTAACCAGTCAGTCTGGAATTTTCTTGTCAGTGCCAATGAGGTAACCCCCCTACTAGACCATTTGCCCCCCAAAGGAAGTTGCCTCACCTGAAACAATCCTTTTTTTGTTTGCTTGTTTATGACTTCCTTGTCCTGCCTTTAAAAAACTTTCTCTTTCTGTAACCCTTTGGAGCTATTTTGTACTTCCTAAATGGGATGCTGCCTGATTCATGAATCATTCAATAAAGCCAGTTAGATCTTAAAAATTTATTTGGTTGATTTTTTTTGTAACTTAACACTGGAGAATAGCACCTATGAAAGGAAATAGGAGATATCAGGACAGGGCAATGCAGATCTATCAAAACTCTGCCAGCCCGCTGGGAACTCTGGAGCACACACTGCCTAATAGAGGAGCCCTGCACTAGGAGAAAATGTTGAGGTCCTTGGTCCGTTATTACCTAGGGGATGCCTCCAAAATAACATGCCCTTGGTCACCATCACCTCTCTCGGTCACTGGCCAGAGGCCATCCCTAAAATAAGGTGACCTTAGCTTGTATCCCCAAAAAGCTAATAGCCAGAGGCTATCAAGTCAACTATTTTCCCCAGATCTGGGAGGTGAGTCCTTACGTGAAGGTGGATCTGAGTAGCATGCCTGCCTATTTACCATACCACTTAAATGAAAAGAATAGTTAAATTTGTATAACCCAAAATCCACCACTCCTAGCAGTCAATTTGGTTAATACATTAATAATAATTTTGTAGAGGGAAGGGGAGCAGAATTTGCCACCCCAATATATATATATGTATATATATATACACATATATGTGTATATATATATACATATATATATATATGTATATATATATATATATATATATATATATGTCTTTTTGTCATACGGATTATCTTGAGCGGGTTAGTTTTAAGAAACAACAGACACAGGGGAAGCTCTGAAAAACAAGTAGAAGTTACCCTTTAGTGAGAGACATTTATATTTATAAGAGAAATCTCTGCTTGGAAGGGCATCTTCCTCTCTATCAGAAAGAGGAAGATGACTAAATCTCTGTGAAAACTCTTAATCAGTGCAGAAGTCAATGGTCTGAACTTGTCTTGTATTACAGGGGTGTCTCAGCCAAGGACCTAGAAGGATAGAAGCAAGCTATCTTTTCTGTCCTATAATTATACACCATAAAACATCATCTACTTGACTATATTTTAATTGTTTGTTAGTGTTTGTTGTTGTTGTTATTTTAATGACATGACTGATTTTATCTTGGATTTGCAAAATCTCTGGTGAACTCAACTTGGGCCCAGACAGAGAAGTAAAGTGCAGACCTTCAGGTGACTTGGTTTCCACTGAAAAATAAAAACATCATATTGTGGCTTTTGCTAACATGGAGTTATAACGTTATCAGTGGACTATACTTATTTTTAACTTAGTGAGATCCTACCGTATCCTTCCCTTACCCTTGACTAGATAGAGTTAGATGGTGCAAATAAAGAGCCATATAATGCATGTGGGACATTGGAGATATCCCAGCAACATTAATCTCTGAGCTTTCTGCCAACCAAAAAGCCTGAGGACACATAAGTAGCCATGAGGGAAACAGATTTATGAGACAGTTGAACTAGAATTCCTTAAAGTTAAATCCAGATTAAAGTTACAGGCATCTTCTTGACAAAAAAGGGGTAGCAATCTTTCCAAATTGCCCCTTGTACCTTCTTCTACTATTTTCCATTGGAGCAAGAGCTGTTTCAGCATCAGGCTGGATAAATCCTTGGGATAGAAAAGCTCAAGGCTTGGAGTCCTAAGACCTGCATTCAAGCCAATCTCTAGCTAAATAGCTATACAACTGTGGATAAATCAGCTCAGATGTGTGAGCCTCAATTTTCTCATAGATAAAATGTTAATAGTATCTCATAGGATAATTGTGTTAGTCAAAAGACATAATATATGTGGAAGTGTCATGAAAATATTGATTCTTGCTTAAAAAAAAATAAGAAATTAATGGGAATACCTGGCTTCAAGGTATACTAAAATCTTTCCTGCAGTAAAGTTAGGGAGAAATGAATAGAGATTTGCCCTCGACTACCGTCTATCACACAGAGTAGAAATATCCTTCCATCCGAGCTGGTCTCCCCGGCTGTAGGGCTGTTCTCACCTGTTATCTACATAGTCTATGATCTGGCACAAATCCCCCCTCTGGACAACTTGTCTGATCACTGAAGGTCTCTTTCCATTTATTAATTTCTTACATTTTTATGTTAATTTGTTGCCTTGTATTATTGGTGTATTTGTATGTACTTGAACTGAATGGTACAAGGGGAAAACCGATAGTATTTGACTTGGAATCAGGAGAGAAGGGTTTTTGTCCCACTTCATTTTCTACATTTTAGTCTTTATTACAAAATAGAGAATGTAAACATGAGGAATTTTAAGATCTTAAATTTTAAGAGCTCCCTCCTAGGGAAAAAATCTAAAATGTGTGTGTGTGTGCGTGTGTGCGTGGACACGCCTCCCGAAATGCTTATTTTCAGCCTTATGTGCTGCTATTTTAACCCCTGCAATCATGCTAGAAAGTAAAAATGAAATCTCTTTATGTCGAAGGATTAAGTTCTGTAACTCCCCCTTAAAGACGCAAACCATTTATCCATGCCTTATATGAGCCAATAATTCAGCCTTCTATATCTAATAGTGTATTAAGATCCATTCTCAAAGTTATTCAAATATATTGATTGTAAGAAATTTGAAGGCATTTCATTTTTATGACTCATAGAATGTGAACATAATGATCAAAATTGTGAGTCAAAAATGAATTGATTACATAATTATTTTAACAAGCTCCGAGATATTATAATTTTAAATTTTTTCTCTATGTCAAAATAATTAAATTTGGGTTGCTAATTTTAAGCTGCCTTAGGATTCATCAGGCAAATTAAACACAAGCACTCCATCTCAGCAGTGTTCACGAGAAGGTCTTACCTCTTTCATCTTTACTGGACATCAGGAGACAATCCCCAACCTTGGGGAAATCCTGCCACATGGATTCTCTGTCTTATTACACACTTAGGAGTATTCCTTCAGAGTTGTTCTCCAATTTCTACATGTATGGAAACAAGAATAAGAAAATCATGTATCAGTGTTTTCCAATCACTCTGCTCTAACTTCATTCTTACAACTTTGCTAGGAAGGCTTCTGAGAGCCTTAATATTGAACCTGAATAGGTAAATCTGCATCCCCTGTGCTTCCTACCCTTTGTGTCCATGAAATGCTGTGTCGGTATTGTCTCCAGTATGTGTGCAGACATTAATAAGATTTATTTATGTTTATGAAATACCACTTTCATTTTATCTTCTGTAATCAGTGATTATATATATACACATATATATGTGTATATTTCTTCCCATAGTTATGATCACAAGCCTAAAAGTTGGCCAACTATTTACTAGCATTTGATAGATACCTAAATTTATATTGTTTAAATTAGACCATTCTATTTTATCATAATTGAACAATTATTTACCTATCCATTAAGCGTTTTTCACTCCTTTCTTTCCTTTCTTCCTTCTTCTTCCCTTTTCCCTCCTTTTAATTTTTTTTTTTGTTTCTCTCTTTCTATCTACACAACTTTATTACTACATTCTAGAGGCAAAGAGGCATATAGTTTCTTGGCATTCAATCTAAGCTTAGAGCATTTTGACCTTGAATATTGCCAAGACTTTCCCATGTGCCTTGAATCCAGGTGTGGTTGCTAAGATACGTTATTAATCTTCCAATAAAAAAATAGAGGGGTCAGGGTGTGAAGAAGGTATGTTTACTAAGCAGACTTGTTGATGGATTTTGTTTGAAATTTGGAACACTTCATGTGATTAGAAAATATTTTAACTTTCAATTGTTTTTCTTCCCTTTTTTATATGATTAAATATCTCAATTCAAAGAGGGAAAATTGTACATTTTTAGAAATTGCAGGATACCATTTTTTAAAAGATTTTATTTATTAATTTGAGAGAGAGTGAGCAAGAGAAAGCACACAAGCAGGGGCAGGGGGAGCCTTTGGAAGAGGGAGAAGCAGGCTCCCCACTGAGCAGGGAGTCTGATGCTGGGCTTGATCCCAGGACCCCAAGATCATGACTTGGAGCCAAAGGCAGATGATACTTAACCGACCGCGCCACCCAGGAGCCCCAGGATACCATTTTTTGAATTATAGTTTTTATTCTATAGCCATTTATGTCCATATGGCATATTCCTTTCCAAAAATTGATATGCCTTTTAATAAAAGATTAATTTCCATAAAGAATAAATTTTTAAAATACACAAGAGTAAGGGCACCTGGGTGGCTCATTCGGTTAAGCATCTGCCTTTGGCTCAGGTCATGATCTCGGGGTCCTGGGATTGAGCCCCACATCGGGCTTCGGGCTCAGCAGTGAGTCTGCTTCTCCCTCTGGCCCACCCCTTGCTCATGCTCTCTCTCTCTCCACCCCACCTCAAATAAATAAATAAAATCTTCTAAAAAAATACACAACAGTAGTACAAATAAGAACATAGAAATGTTAGGCTGATATAAGTAATGTGACTGATCATTAATTTGCACCTTTAGCTTTTTGAAACCTGAAACATAAAGCTACACTTGTTAAATTATATCATTCCAATGGTCTCATAAAAGGAATCTTACTGTTTATCCAGAAATGCAGACATTTTTGTGAAAATAAATCTCTTAAATTTTGTTTGAGGGAGCTATTGTCATAATGGACAACATAGCCAATAATCATACTGCCGGAATAAGCAGTGAGCGGTACCATCCCACATAGGACTCTCCTGAAATATTTGCTGAGCTGACTTGCACTCCTAATCTCAGTGCCCACCCCCTTGCTCAGCACAATAGATGGACTCTCATCTGCTCTTCTCAGTATGTTTACAGCTGATTATTAAAGTCTCCAGCCTTACACCCCACACTACTATTGTAACAAAGAGAGCAGTCCAACGGACCTGGACGTGAGTCCTTGCACTCATGTATTAGTTCTCTACCTTGGCCACGTTAGTTACCTTCTTTATTCTTTACTCATCTGTGTACAGAGCTAGAAATAGTCCCTATCTCATGGAACATGAGCATTAAATTTAATGTTATTACGCATATGAAATACACAGCACAGTGCCCAACTCACTTAAAGTAAGCCCTGTATAAATGTTAAATCTCAATATTTTTATGTTTCTAAAATTCAAATCTGAACATGTCACTCCATTATATCAATTCCGACAAATTATCAGTTACCCACAGAATGAAATCTCAGCTCCTAAGCACGGCATGTAGAGTTGTCTATGAGTGAGTTCTCTGTTTACTGCTCAGAGTACCTGGCCCCTGCATTCTCTTTGTATCAGTCATACAACGCTTGTTGTCCATAACCCCATGCCATGTTGATGTGGAAGAATAGTATCTCGGCCTTAAATATCTGTGGGCCTCATTCGTCTCTTCCCCTCTTTCACCCTGTAGGTGGATAGGCACCCATTCATTTGTCATAAGTCACAAATATCACCAAGATATAGCTTTCCCTAAACTAACAGGTTTTGGAGATTTGTCTTCTTCCCAGCTCTTCCTACTTTATGGACTTCTAAAATCATACTTGTCATAATTTATTAGACTTGTTTATACTACAATCTCTAAACAAGTTATATCATGTGCCCACATAAGTATATTTTTAAAATTCTTCTAATACATGAATATTTTTATTTCTGAAACGTATTTATATACAACTCCATAAATATATTTGTACCATATAAAATATGCACAAAACAGACATGAGAAAGGATGAGATAAAAATATACCCAGAAATGTGAATATTTTGTCCATTTGTCCATGGTCCTCAATGTCAAACCTTGTTCTAGAGACCATTGGTTTGTTTGACCATAAACTCATGGAGAATAGAGGCTTTGTTTTTAGCTCCAGTACTAGGCATGGTGCTCAGCTTGACTGCCAGTATTAAGTAAATATTGTTTGTAGAGTGAGTGAATTAATAAATAATCTTTATTTATATTGATCATGATAAAGGACAGAGTATTTTAGTGGGGATAAATAAAGCGGCCATCAGTTTATAACTTTATGGATCTCTAAGTTTTTCTCAGGTTAGAGTTCAGACTATCTAGGTAGGTGGACAAATATCAATAAAATAATAAGAATAATAGGTGATATTTATTGAGCAAGTCTTATAGACTATAGACTGGACAGGCAGCATATCTTTTAATTTATCTTCCTTGAATGACATCTATTTTTTCCACTGTGAATTTTTTCATAGAAGCCAAAGAAAGGAATTTAAGTTTGAGTAGTAGAGTTGAGATCTTTAAAAAAAAAAACCCAAAACCCTGGAATACAGCTATTCTGATTTCCTCATTGACAGATGATCCAAATACTATATGTGCAGTTTACAGATAATGACAGTATTATTACTATTACCACCATTAATAATAATAAGTTTCCTGATTACTTTCTCTTCACCAAGAAAGGTTCTGAATCATTTTACATCTATTAATTATCTTAATCCTCACACAACTCTATGGGTTAATTAATATTATCTCCTTTTTATAGATAAGAAAATCAAGGAACAGAGTTTTAATAGATAGCTCAAGATACAGAGCTAGCAAGTGATGTAGCTAGGATTTGAATGCAGTTGTTCCTACAGAGCCTACAATTTTAATAATTATTTCATACTGCCTTGCACACATCTTATTCATATACTTCTAGAATTAATGATATGGAAAAGCAAAATAAGAGGATCGTATGTCCATTGTAACCTGTGGTCAATAATAGAGATTAGAATTTTAAGTGACTCAGTGTATATACTAGATCCCATAGTGCTTTAGCAGAGCCTTTTATAATTGAACCATACAATTAGTCTTGTGTGTTTAAAGACTTAGATGAGTCCATAAAGTGAGTGAAAACATGTATGCATGTTCAAAGCACCTTTCTTTTCTTTATCTATATTTGACAGCTGATAGAATAATTGTCATCGCTGCTAAAGTCTCTATATAATGACTTAATCAAATGAAATATTGCTTTGGTATGCTAATTATAATGATGACACTTTGGAACCTCATTAATTGGATTTTTTTTTTTTTTGCTATTTTATTGGCAGTCAGATAAAGTTCTCTATTACTATGAATGGTCACATAGTATCACATTACATTACACTGAAAAGTAATTATCTTTATTGGGCAATATCAAATATATCAAGTTAAATGTCGATGGTATGTAAACTTTGTTATTGGATTTAAAATGTCCCTTTTTTATTGCACTATGTGTATAAACACCTTAGCTGAGCTTTGCACTTTAGCTGGAATATGAATTAATAAATAATAATTTGCTATTTAAAAGTATGAGAAATATAATTACAAATACCTTACATTTCTACCTCAGTTGAAATATATGTGGAATTTTTCCAGTTAATTGTCATGAAATACTCTATGCCCTTAACAGTGCTGCAAGTTTACCCATAAGTCTTTCTTTTGTCTATCAACTCATAATTTACAACACTTGAGCTCAAAAATCCTATTGGCCTGATCTTGCAGAAGACCATGAATCCACTGGCCTGGTAAGGTTTAATGTCTCTAATCCAAACAAAATAGAAGTTAGGCATCTCAATTTTCATAATTGGTGTGCAGAACTAAGTGAAAACATTTCAAAAAAAAAGGCAGATGAGAATCAAGGCATAGTATAATCTCCCCTTTTATAAGTAACAGACTACAGTTCAGCTGGTATATTGCTTTGTAGCATGCACCTCAGGACTGCATTGATAAGAAATCACATCTTCCAACCTCCCATGGAAACTGAAATGGAACTCTAGACCTGCAGCATCCAGTAAATACCCACTAAGCATGTGTCCCATGAGCACCTGGAATGTGGCTTGTCCACAGTGAGATATGCGGTAAGTATAAAAGCCATGCTGGATTTCAAAGATTTAATACCAAAAACAAAACAAAACAAAAAAACAGACCCAAAGATAAGATATTTAACTGATAGTTTTTATATTGGTTATATGTTGAAATAATGATAGCATGAATATCATTGGATGACATAAAATATATTATTAAACTTAATGTCACCTGATCTTTTTATTTTTTCATGTGGCTATTAGGAAATTTAAAATGTTCTGTTCTATTGGAAAGCTCACTCTGGACCTGAAGAGGAAGAGGGGCAGGGGCCTCTGGGTCTGCAGACTGAATTCTGAGCACTTTGAGTGGCCAACTGCCCAGAGGTCGTAGCTTGTTTCACTTGTTGTCAATACAAGAGCAAAGTCAGAGAAAGTATCATGAGAAACAGTGAGACAAGTAACAGGCTTCTCTTAGGAAGCAATGTTTAACAGAGCAAGGAGGAAAGCAGCAGGTAAACTGCAGTGCTCCCCTTGCTTCCTGGTGAAACATCTCTTTGTCTTTTTACCACATGAGAGAGAAGAAAAGAAGGGTAAGAGAGCTGGCTCTCACTATGCCAGGAAGCAAAGAGCAGGATGGTGCACCAAAGCAAGGGAAGGGCAGTGCCTGAGGCCAGGTTTTCCAATATTCCAGTGACATT
Source organism: Mirounga angustirostris (assembly GCF_029215605.1). Lineage (NCBI taxonomy): Eukaryota > Metazoa > Chordata > Mammalia > Carnivora > Phocidae > Mirounga > Mirounga angustirostris. Next base: position 18,758,912 of record NW_026991725.1, read on the forward strand.
CCCCAGTAGATGGAACTGATATCCTCATTCCACTGTAAAAATGTGATTAAGTATGTAAATGAGTCTTCTCTCTCCCTACACTACTCCACCAATGTTCTTCAATTTTAGTTTTCTTAACCCATCAAGACTGGAGATCAGTGACTAAGCCAAGATCAACCAGAGCTCAGCTACCTCCACCAGGGTAGGAGATCATACTGGGCTAATACAGTCATTTTCCCATTTTCAGTGAAGTGCTCCCCCAATAGCAAATGTGACGTTTGGTTTATCTCCCTGGGACCAAGGTGTGGTGTCCCACCTACAGCACTAGTATGCATCACAACAGATCATTTAGTTTTGAATAACATGGAATCTCTCCCATTCTTAAATTCCCAGGGAAAAATTAAAATGCAAAATGAAAGGCATTATTTTTCATAAATTTGAATCTGAAAAACTTACGTTCAAAATCCTTTTATTCCCAGTTCTTGGTCGGCATACTCTTATTCAGAGGCTGTCACCCAGATGCCGGATTAGAGTTTAGATTTCTCCTGGTTTGGCAAATGCCGCCTGGCCAGTGTTAACACTGGATTATTTTTCCCTTCCTCGTGCCAGAATTATACTTCTCTGTGCAATCTGGTGACTTGCACGAGCATCCTGTAGGCAGGGTATACATCCTGGCTTCATTCACTTTGGGTTTTGCCACAGGACACGTGGTGGTCAGTCAGGTATGAGGAGATATGATCCTTTCCATGATCAAGTGGAGGCTTCAGGGTAATGGGTGTGGTTTGGTTAAATTCTTTTCCTTTCTCAACCACTGATCATGACAATGGTGTGTCATAGGCCACTGCTACTCCGCCTGGCTTCAGATTAAAGTCACACATATCGCAGAACCCATCAGTAGAATCCCAGCTTCTGCAACAAGGAGAGAGAAACACTTTTTGCTGTCAACCATTGATTACTTATGTTGTTACCACAACATTTTTGCCTGAAGCAACAACTGTAAGCCGGTGTGTTACTTATGCTTTATGATTATGAATTCGATGATAATTAGGCAAAGTTATGATTCTGAAACCCAAAGCACAGTGCAGTGCAAACCCACATCCTCTTACCAGCCTAAGATTGTCGTTGTAAAGACAGGGTGACGTGTGAGGGGGAGGAGGTTTAAAAAAAAAAAAAAAGGTAAATTACAAGGAAACCCAGAAAACATCTTTGTCTCATCTCAGTTTGTTAATTGCTTTGTGTCGGTTGTTCAAAGCTCCTCCCTAGGAGGAGCCAAGGGTGGAGTGTAGAGAAGAATCTGTAATATTCCCCCTCCCTGGAGATTAGAACACTGGTATCATTCCCTCTAAGGAAATATGTGGGGTAGGATAATAAGTATGCCCTACCCACTACCAGAAAAATGAATTTGAGAACATTTTGAAAATCAAAGTCAAGATATACACAACTCTTAATTAGGTGATTAGCATTTATTGAACTAGAACACATTTTCTCTGTTATATTTGATTGTCAAGGTTTTTGTCACATTTTATATATTTTGTTTTATGAACATATTTTGTGCCATGACATTAAAAGAAAACATAAAGTTATAAGTGACATTTGTAGTCTATGATATCTACCTAGCACTTCATAATTACCAGATTATTTCCACATGCATGATTCCATGATTGTGTTTCTCACAACATCCTTAAAAAGGTACACATGCCAATTATTATCATACCAGTTTTAAAGGCCTTGAGAGTTTAGGCAGGATTATGTAAGCAGAAAGTTTCTGAGTTATACCTGTAGTCCACGGCCTCTGTGTTGTGTCTGGGGCTCTCCGTGCTATGCTCTTCATATGAAGACTGTGCTGATGCGCCCGCCACCCCCCCAGACACACACCTTCCCCATTCCCCCACCACTTACATACAAACATGAAATCTGAGTCAAGTGTTTGCTGTTCTGGACATCCCTGTATCATAGCAATTTTCATAATACTTTATGGCTTTTCCCTTAGTTTCACTAGTGAGCCCTAAAGTCTATAGTCCATAAGGCTAAGAACTATACTTTCTTCTCCTTCTTCCTCCTCCCTCTCCCCTTCTCCTTCTTCCTCCTCCCCCTCCCCTTCTTCTTCTCCTCCTCCTCCTCTTTTTTTGTTGGGAAAGATTTATTTATTTATTTATTTGAGAGAGAGAGAAAGAGAGAATGGGGGAGGGGCAGAGGGAGAGAGAATCTTAAGCAGACTCTGCACTGAGCATGGAGCTGTACTCGGGACTCGATCTCATGACCCTGAGATCGTGACCTGAGCACCCAGGCACCCTACTACTACTACTACTTCTTCTCGTCTTTCTCCTCCTCTTCCCTCTCCTCTACCTCCCCCTCCTCTTCCCCTCCGCCTTCCCCTCCTCCTCTCCCTCCTGCTGCTGCTGCATTTCCTTCTTCTTCTCCTTCTCCTTCTCCTTCTTCTTCTTTTCTTTTGTTTGCTCCAGCCCCACTCACTTTATTAAGTCCCATAAATGCTGCCTTTTGAGTCACTAGAAAATTAACGTATGTTAATAATCAGAGGACATCTTTCTTCTTGGAAGGTAAAGATAACTTTAAGATTAATAACAATATATTTTGCTGGAGTCTTATGGGTTTTCTATATTGAGTATCATGTTGTCTGTAAAGAATGAAAGTTTGACTTTTTCTTTGCCGATTTGGATTTATTTCTTTTTGTTGTCTGATTGCTGAGGCTAGGATTTCCAGTACTATTTTGAACAACAGTGGTGAGAGTGGGCATCCCTGTCGTGCTTCTGACCTTAGGAGAAGAGCTTTCAGTTTTTCCCCATTGAGGATGATATTCACTGTGGGTTTATCACATATGGCTTTTATGATACTGAGGTATGTTCCCTCCATCCCTACACAGCAGAGAGTTTTTATCAAGAAAGGATGCTGTACTTTGTCAAGTGCTTTTTCTCCATCTATTGAGAGGATCATATGGTTCTTGTCCTTTCTTTTATTAATGTAGTATATCACATTGATTGATTTATGGATGTTGAACCACCCTTGCAGCGCAGAAATAAATCCCACTTGGTCATAGTGAATAATCCTTTTAATGTACTGTTGGATCCTATTAGCTAGTATCTTGGTGAGAATTTTTGCATCTAAGTTCATCAAGGATATTGGTCTATAATTCTCCTTTTTAGTGAGGTCTTTGGTTAGGGATCAAGGTAATGTTAGCCTCATAGATTTGAGCTTGGAAGTTTTGCTTCCATTTCTACCTTTTGAAACAGCTTCAGAAGAATAGGTATTAATTCTTCTTTAAATGTTTGGTAGGAGACACCTGGGTGGCTCAGTTAGTTAAGTGTCTGACTTCAGCTCAGATCATGATCCCAGGGTCCTGGTATCGAGCCCCGCATTGGGCTCTCTGCTCAGTGGGAAGCCTGCTTCTCCCTCTGCCTTCTTCTCCCTCTGTCTGCCATTCCCCCTGCTTGTGTCTCTTTCTGACAAATAAATAAATAAAAATCTTAAAAAAAAAGTTTGGTAGAATTCCACTGGGAAGCCATCTGGCCTTGGATTCTTGTTTGTTGGGAGATTTTTGATTACTGATTCAATTTCTCTGCTGGTTATGGGTCTGCTCAGGTTTTCTATTTCTTCCTGTTTCAGTTTTGGTAGTTTATATGTTTCTAGAAACACATCCATTTCTTCCAGATTGCCTAATTTGTTGGCATACAATTGCTCATAATATTATCTTATAATTGTTTGTATTTCTTCGGTGTTGGTTGTGATCTCTCCTCTTTCATTCATGATTTTATTTATTTGAGTCCTCTCTCTTTTCTTTTTGATAAGTCTGGCTAGGGGTTTATCAATTTTGTTAATTCTCTCAAAGAACCAGCTCCTAGTTTCGTTGATCTGGTTCTACTCTTTTTTTTTAATGATTTTATTTATTTATTAGAGAGAGAGAGCACAAGCAGGGGGAGCAGGAAAGGGAGAAGGAAAGGGAGAAGCAGGCTCCCTGCTGAGCAGGGAGCCCGACGTGGGGCTCGATCCCAGGACACCAGGACCATGACCTGAGCCGAAGGCAGCTGCTTAACTGACTGAGCCACCCAGGCACCCCTGTTCTACTTTTTTTTTTTATTTCTATGTTGTTGATTTCTGCTCTAATCTTTATTATTTCTCTTCTCCTGTTGGAATTAAGCTTTATTTGCTGCTTAGGTGTAATGTTAAGTTGTGTATTTGAGACTTTTCTTGTTTCTTGAGAAAGGCTTGTATTGCTATATATTTCCCTCTTAGGACCACCTTTGCTGCATCCCAAAGGTTCTGAACTGTCTGTCGTGTTTTCATTTTCATTTGCTTCCATGTATTTTTTAATTCTTCTTTAATTTCCTGGTTCCTCCATGTATTTGTGGTCCTTCCAAATTTTTTCTTGTAGTTGACTTCAAGTTTTAAAGCATTGTAGTCTGAAAATATGCATGGTATAATCTCAATCTTTTTGTACCAGTTGAGACCTGATTTGTGACCTAGTATGTGATCTATTCTGGAGAATGTTCCTTGTGTACTCGAGAAGAATGTGTATGCTGCTGCTTTAGGATGAAATGCTCTGAATATATCTTTTATGTCCATCTGGTCCAATGTGTCATTCGAAGTCCTGTTTCCTTGTTGACCTTCTGCTTAGATGATATGTCCATTACAATTGCACCAAAACCCAGAAAAACTAGGAATAAACCTAGCCAAAGAGGTAAAAGATCTGTACTCTGAAAACTATAGAACACTTATGAAAGAGATTGAGGAAGACACAAAGAGATGGAAAAACAGTCCATGCTCATGGATTGGAAGAACAAATAGTGTTAAAGTGTCTATGCTACCCAAAGCAGTCTATACGTTCAATGCAATCTCTATCAAAATACCATCAACAACTTTCACAGAGCTGAAACAAACAATCCTAAAATTTGTATGGAACCAGAAAAGACCCCAAATAGACAAAGTAAGGTTGAAAAAGAAAACTAAAGCTGGAGGCATCACAATTACGGACTTCAATCTGCATTACAAAGCTGTAATTATCAAGACAGTATGGTATTGGCACAAAAACAGACACATAGATCAGTGAAACAGAATAGAGAACCCAGAAATGGACCCTCAACTCTATGGTCAACTAATCTTCGACAAAGCAGGAAAGAATATCCAAAGGAAAAAACAGTCTCTCCCATAAATTGTGTTGGGAAAATGGGACAGCCACAGGCAGAAGAATGAAACTGAGCCACTTTCTTACAAGATACACAAAAATAAACTCAAAATGGATGAAAGACCTAAATGAGAGACAAGGAATCCATCAAAATCCTAGAGGAGAACACAGGCAGCAACCTCTTTGACTTTGGCTACAACAGCTTCTTGCTAGACACATCTCCAAATACAAGAGAAACAAAAGCAAAAATGAACTATTGGACTGTACCATGGTAAAAAGCTTTTGTACAGCAGAGGAAACAGTCAACAAAACTAAAACATAACCTATAGAATGGGAGAAGAAATTTGCAAATGTCTCATCAGATAAAGGGCTAGTATTCCAAAAGCTATAAAGAACTTATCAACCTCAACACCCAAAAAACAAAAAATCCAGTCAAGAAATGGGCAGAAGTGGGGTGCCTGGGTGGCTCAGTCATTAAGCGTCTGCCTTCGGCTCGGGTCATGGTCCCATGGTCCCAGGAAGCCTGCTTCTCCCTCTGCCACTCCCCCTGCTTGTGTTCCTTCTCTTGCTGTGTCTCTCTCTGTCAAATAAATGAATAAAATCTTAAAAAAAAAAAAAGAAAGAAAGAAATGGGCAGAAGATATGAACAGACATTTCTCCAAAGAACACATACAAATGGCCCCAACACCCATGAAAAAATGCTCAACATCACCTGACATCAGGGAATTACAAGTCAAAACCTCAATGGGATACCACCTTACACCAGTCAGAATGGTTAAAATTAATAAGTCAGGAAACAACAGATGTTGGCGGGGATGCGGAGAAAGGGGAACCCTCCTACACTGTTGGTGGGAATGCAAACTGGTGCAGCTACTCTGAAAAACAGTATGCAGTTTCCTCAAAAAGTTAAAAATAGAGCTACCCTATGACCCAGTAATTGCACTGCTAGGTATTTATCGAACAGATACAAACATAGTGATTTGAAGGGGCACAGTCACCCCAATGTTTATAGCAGGAATGTCCACAATAGCCAAAATATGGAAAGAGCCCAGATGTCCATTGACAGATGAATGGATAAAGAAGATATATATGTGATATATATATATACATACACACACATACACAATAGAATATTACTCAGCAGACGAAAAGAATGAAATCTTGCCATTTGCAATGACATGGATGGCACTAGAGGGTATTATGCTAAGCTAAATAAGTCAATAAGAGAAAGACAAATACCATGTGATTTCACTCATATGTGGAATTTAAGAAACAAAACTGATAAATGTAGGGGAAAGGAGGAAAAAATAAAATAAGACAAAAATAGAGAGGGAGGCAAACCATAAGAGATGCTGAACTCTGGGGAACAAACTGAGGGTTGCTGGAGGGGAGGTGGGTGGGTGGATGGGGTCACTGGGTGATGGGCATTAAGGAGGACACAAAGTAATGAGCACCGGGAATTATATGCAACCGATGAATCACTAAATTCTACCCTCGAAACTAATAATACAGTATATGTTAATTAAATTGAATTTAAATAAAAAATTTCAAAAAAGAAAAAAGATTAATAACAATACATTATATCCATTGAATAAAAATATATGATCATTAATTTACATTCAGGGCAAGAGATACCTCTTAAGAATGGTAACTGGCCTCCCATTCCCCAACTTGCCGATTTCCGTAGTCTCAACTTCTCACACAGAGACATCTCTGGGTAGAGCAACCTGTTTATTCCCCTCATGATGGCACTCTTACTTCCCCTTTCTACAGATAACCCACATGATACAGCTCTGTCACACGGCTTGTCAAGGGAAAAGAAATTATATAAATACAGGCTCTATAACAAGTGATTCTTAACCTGACTGCACATCAGAATCCCCCAGGGGAAATTTTGCAAATAACAATCCCACAGACATTCAATTTTAATTAGTCCAGGGTGGGGCCTGGACTTCATTATTAAAAAACAAAAGCAAACAAAAACTCTGAAATCAAATGCGTAGCCAGGATTTAGAATCTGGGCTTCTTAAAATGATGTTGTACTGGTATCTAAGAAGCCTTAAATTTATGGATTTCAGGAAATTCATTGGATGGCAGCACACGGAAATCTGGCTGCAGCCTTCACTTTCATTCAGAAATCGCCTGGGGTCAGCAGAACAAAGAGGAAGGCATTGCTTTGAGGGACAGTCTGCCAGCTGGAGAGGGGAATCAGGCTGTTGGTAAATTGGACCACCACACAAAACTTGGTGATACAGCCTTTCTCCCTATCACCGACTCTTCCACTATTAGATCCTTCTTCTCTACAGGTTATTAGAATTCCACTCAGTTATACAACCTGTCTTGTTCCCCTCCAGCTCAGGCCACCACGTACTTTCAATGGTAACATGGCCTGTTCGTTGGGAGATTGTGAGGCAATTGCTGGAACTAAGCTTGATCCTGCATGGGACCCTACTGGGACTTCAGCTGCTGTGGTCATGCCCAGCTTATTGCTGGCTCGGAGAGGATTTTAAGTAAAGGAGAGTTTCAGAAGCCTCCACAGGAGAGTAGTGATGGCAACTGGGAAAGGTGGGAACAGAACAAACATAAGAAGAGGGAAGAAAAATGCTTTCCCTTCACAGGGAAACTTTTTAGCTTATAACCTCATCAGGTTGTAGCTCACTGTGTCCTTTTAGCACGTGAAACTTCAACGCTGGCAAAATTAAGAGAATGTCATTTTATTTTGCACAGAATTTAATAATTTGAATGGGTAATTATAAAAGTGTTTGACCCATGTGAATTCCAAATATACCCACCTTTTGAAAATAAATCATCAGGTTAAGAACAATAGGAATTTGTTAACTTCAGCAATTAAAGAGAAGGAAGACAATATTTAGGGCAAATGGTCCCATTTGAAAGACACAAATATAGTAAGAATGGGGAAAATTAAAAATACAAAAAGAAAGCAAGTCACACATGCAATAAGATTCAGAAAACAGCAATCTATGAACAGTCTTGGACAAGAAAGATTATTAATGAATAAAAAACACAATGGGGAAGATAAATAACACATTGATTTGTACAAAAAATGAACAGTGAATTATAAGAGCAGATCAAGAAATTTTTCTCATGTTCAAATGAAAGGGACAATAAGGGAAGAGATAAGAGACAAGAGGACAAAGCCAGGTGATTCAGTACATATATATCGTGAATTCCAGAATTAGAGAAGAGACCAGACTAAAAGAGGCCATAAAAGAAAAGTAATCAATGAACACAAACTTTGCTTTATGCACAATGACAAAAGAAAGATAAGCTAAGACATCCTAATGATTTACATTTTTTCGTTATTCTTACAGAAGGTGGTTATGCCTGTGGAGTACTGATATAAATTGGAAAAGGATTGTCCTGCTCCTCTGTTCTGTCCTAATATATTTTTCTTGGGCATATATAATTTAATTTTACCTGAGGAGAGGAGGAAGAAAACAATCCTCAAATGAATAGCAAGCACTATGAATTTAAAGACTAAGGATACTTCATCATGTGCTGGTGAAATGTTCTACTTTAACGCCAAAATAAAAATTCGATATTTTTCAGGCACAAACAAACAAAAAGACAAGCAAGCTTAAAGTAAAGGGAGGAAAAAAAAATTGATATGAAATTTCCCATCTATAATTGAAAACTAGACTACACAGGTATAATGTCTAAAGAATGGAAAGATCGTGAATAATAAAAAAATATATGCAAGGTATATTTTGTAAAAGTGGTGGTGATGGTAGAATCTTTTTGGAATATTTGCAAATTTTCTCCATAAAAGACAGAATACCCAGACGTATAGATCACATCCTTAAAAAAAAAAAAAAAAGTGACATTTCTGCTGAAGCTCTCATAACTAACCAGAAAAATATCTCTTCCATTGGAGAGACATTGATGGGAGTAGTATAAATTAAGAAGGATAGAGAAAATAATAGGAAAGAAAAAAGATGTAGAACATACATAATACACAGAAAAGAGAAGGGAGCCAGAACTAGGACATCACAGAAACAACAAGGTAATACTTTTTTTTTTTAATTTTTCTTTTCTTTTTTTTATTCTTATGTTAATCCCCATACATTACATCATTAGTTTTAGATGAAGTGTTCCATGATTCATTGTTTGTGCATAACACCCAGTGCTCCATGCAGAATGTGCCCTCCTCAATACCCACCACCAGGCTAACCCATCCTCCCACCCCCCTCCCCTCTAGAACCCTCAGTTTGTTTTTCAGAGTCCATCGTCTCTCATGGTTCGTCTACCCCTCCGATTTCCCCCGCTTCATTCTTCCCCTCCCGCTACCTTCTTCTTCTTCTTTTTTTTTTTCTTAACATATATTGCATTATTTGTTTCAGAGGTACAGATCCAAGGTATCTGCATATCACATCTGCAGAAGGCATACTAGGGGAGAGCTAGCAAATCTTTTCGTATCTCTCAAAATCTTAAAAAAAATGAATATAATGTATAAATGAACAACTTAAGAGAATTATGATTGAATCTCACAGAAAGTTATTGTAACAAAAGGATAGCAAGCAGAATATGGTCCCTACAGGCAATGAGATCACATGACAAATATATACATATAAACAAGATAAATCTCTAACCTAATATTTCAAAGCAAGCTAAAAGTTATCTGAAATATAAAGTAATAACATAAATCAGGATGAGGAAAATTCATAGATAAGGTAATAGAACTCAAGAAAGCTAATAAATAAAAGAAAAATTAATTTCAGAAATAAACACTAACTGAAAGAAACAGAGGAGTGGATGTCTTAGGATAAACAGAACGTGAGAAATAAGACAATTTTAAACACCAGGAAAAATTAAAGAGAGAAAAATAGTGAAGTAAGGTGATAAGAAAGAAAAATCAATGAAGCAGAACTAATGCTATGATATACAGTCAGGAAAATATTACTGAAATTTAAAAAAGGAAAAAAAAATGCTTGAATTGCATGCTGAAAAAATACTATGTATTGGGGGAAATGATGCCAGAAAGCTTCAATTGAAATGAAGCCCTGAAAGAAAAAGAAAAAGTAATTCTGACAAAATAGCAAAATGATTAAGTCACTTTAAGGACAAAAAAAAAAAAGAATGGTGATCTGATTTTTACTGACAATAATGCAATGCCAGAAGATAGTGGATATTTTTTGATATTCAAGAAGACAAAATGTGAGTCAAATATCATCTATCTATCTAAATTCATAGATAAATTTTATAAACTGTCATAAATATGTAAGAACTTTAGAAAGTACTCCTGAGATCATAGAGTAAGGACCTCCAACATCCATAAAAGCACAAGAACACAGGCAAAAATTGTCAGAATCAACTTTTTCAGAAATCTGGGAATTAACCAAAGGCTTGCAACAGTCTGAGGAGTATTTATTCAAGAACACTGGCTGAATCTCAGTAAGAACAGCAAGTTTTATGGAGTCTAAATAAGTTCTGTCTCCATCATCCTCTTCCAAGGTCAGCAGTAGCTATGACAAATGGCAGTTTCACAATGATGCTATCTGTGAAAATTGGAAGGCCAGCCACTGAAGAGGACAACACAAGACAGAACAAAAGCCCCATCTTTAGATATCTGTCACTTATTGACCAGGCAGGAAGCTCCCTGTAAAGCTCCATCTCAGGGCATGTTTTTCTTTAACCTGACTCAGAGTTTGTTCTATACAGACAGCTCTATCCTTAGGACATTTTTCCAAAACATAGGAATTGTTTATCATCACAGTTGCCTGATATAACTGACCCAAACCAGGAAAAACTCGGGAATAAGATTCCACAGAGGGATCTGGAAAGCTCCAAAATATCTGTGGTGATCTAGAAGACCAGAATCCTGTGTGCATGCCCAGGAGAAGCATTAGAAGGTTCTCATATCTCACTTCTGGCTGACTTCGAGGCTCCGTGCAAGCAGGATTTGAAGCTTAAGGTAGCATTGTCAGAGATGAAAGGTATATCTCAACACACAAACACACACGCAGTCTTGTCAGCAAGGGCTGGGAGACTTACTGGTTCAAGGAATTTAAGGAAATGTCCATTCATTAGTGACTAGTCATTAGCTGACCACTAAGGACAGACTTCCATAGCCACACAAAATAAAGAACACAGACTTTACCAAATTGGCCCAAGAAAGTTACTTAACAGATAGCAGTAATAACAAAACAGGCAAACAATCAACTACAGCAAACAGAAACAAACAAACCTAAGAATGGGGGAAATCTGATTTCCAGAGTTACCACATTATAATATTTAAAATGTCCAGTTTTCAACAAAACATTGTGAGGCATGTGAAGAAATAAGAGTATGACCCACACCCAGGAAAAAAAAAAAATTAATAGGGGCACCTGGTGGCTTGGTTGGTTAAGTGTTCGACTCTTGGTTTCTGCTCAGGTCATGATCTCAGGGTCATTAGGTCAAGCCCTGGGTTGGGCTCTGAGCTGAGCATGGAGTCTGCTTGAGATTCTGTCTCTCCCTATGCCCCTCCCTCTGTTCACTTTCTCTAAAATAAATAAATAAATCTCTTTTTTTAAAAAGAAATTAATAGAATCTTTTCCTGGAGAAGCCTAGATATTGGACTTAGAAGACACGTACTTTAAAACAACTATTGTAAATATGATCAAAGAGCTAAAGGGAACCACATGCAAAGAAACCATGAGAATGATGTCTCATCAAAAATGTCAATGAAGAGATAGGAATTATAAAGAGGAAACAAATAGAGACTCTGTAGTTGAAAATTTTACTAAAGGGACTCAACATCAGATTTAAAGTAGGAGGAAGAGTCAAGGAACTTGATGACGGTGCAATTGAGATTATTCAGTCTGAGGAAAAGAAAGAAGTAGTGAAGGAAAATGAATCCAGCCTTAGAGACCCATAAGACTCCATCTAGCAAACCAACATACACATAGTGGAAGTTCCAGAAGAAAAGAGAGAATATTTGAACAAATTGTGACCAACAATCATTAGAATGTTCACTTCTGAGTCCAAGATACTCAGAAAACTCTAAGTAGGATAAGTTCAAAGAGATCCACATATAGACACATTATAAACTGCCAAAAGCCAAAGGCAAAGGATCTTGAAAACAGCAAGAGAAAAATGACTCATTACATACAAGGGAGCCTCAACACCAGCTTCACTGTCATTACCATGGAGATCAGAACACAGTGGGATGACATATTTAAAGAGCTATGAGAAGAGCGCCTGGGTGTCCCAGTTGGTTAAGCGTCTGCGACTTCAGCTCAGGTCATGATCCCAGGGGCCTGGGATCGAGCCCCACATTGGGCTTCCTGCTCAGTGCAGAGTCTGCTTCTCCTTCTGGCCCTCCCTTCAGCTCGTGTTCTCTCTCTTTCTCAAATAAATAAATAAAATCTTTAAAAAATTAACAAAAAATAAAGTACTATAAGAAAAAGACTGTCAGGGGCACCTGGGTGGCTCAGACGTTAAGCGTCTGTCTTCATTTGGCTCAGGTCATAATCCCAGGATCCTGAGATCGATCCCCACATCAGGGTCCCTGCTCAGCGGGAGGCCTGCTTCTTCCTCTCCCACTCCCCCTGCTTGTGTTCCCTCTCTCTCTCTCTCTCTCTCTCTCTCTGTGTCAAATAAATAAATAAAATCTAAAAAAAAAGAAAAAAAGAAAAAGACCGTCAACCAAGAATTCCATATCAAGCAAAACAATTCTTCAAAAATGAAGGAGAAATTAAGATATTCTAGATAAACAAAAGCTGGGACTATTTGTTTCTAGTAGAATTGCCTTGTAAGAAATACTAATTAGAGTCCTTCAGGCTGAAATGAAACAAAGAACAGCAGTTACTGATATAAAATACAGTACAGAAGCATTTTTTGTTTGTAACACCTTTTTTCCCTCTATTTTTTTTAAAGATTTTATTTTATTTATTTGAGAGAGAGAGTGAGAGAGAGAGTACAAGGGGGGGAGGGTCAGAGGGAGAAGCAGACTCCCCGCTGAGCAGGGAGCCCAATGCGGGACCTGATCCCAGGAATCCAGGATCATGACCTGAGCCGAAGGCAGTCACTTAACCGACTGAGCCACCCAGGTGCCCTTTTTCCCCCTGCTTTAAAAGGTAGCAGCATAAAGCATAATTATAAAACTGTGGAGATAGGGATGTGATTTATATGATGATTATAGCACATGGAAGGAAGGAGAGACTGGGGTTATACAGGAGCAAAGATTTTGTATACTGTTGAAATTAAGTTGATGTTTACCTAAACTAAATTATAAATTAATATGCTAATTGCAACTCCCAGGGCAACTAGTGAGAACAACTTAAAAAATATAGTAAAAGAAACAAGAAAGTAATTAAAACAGTATACTAGGGGAAAATATGCATAAAAAACAAAAGGTGGTAATAATAGAGGATTAGAGGAACAAAAAAAGACATAATGCATATGGAAAACAAAGAGCAAAGTGGAGGGTATTGGGCAGTGGTCCAAGCACCTGAGTCATAAATTGTTTCTTAAATACAACCTGATTTTTATTAGAGTTCAGAGAAATCTAGGAACTTGCATGGCCTTCCTTTGGAAAAAAAAATTTTTTTTTCCATAAAATTAACTAGAACTAATTAATAAGTCCATGAATAAATTAACAAACTTTTCCCAATCCATTTTCTTACCTTCCAAAACATCTTCCGTCACTGTTGCTATTAGAATTGCATGATTTGTCAGTATCATTGAAACATGTGTTTTCAACATTAAAAGAAAAAAAGACCATCAAGTCTTCTTGTACATAACCTACATGATTTCCATCTCACTTATCCTATATCTTGATTGAGTGTGATGAAATAGCACTAATTATTTTAAGAAGTTGTATTTGGTTTTCACATATAGTTTGGTCAAACACCTGCAAATTCAACATTTTATCCAAAGACAGCACTTTACAACTTTTTAAAAATTGAACTGTTTCATTTTGCACACTTTCAAATAACGTGCAACTTTAAATAGAATTCCAAACACAAACAGCATTAAATGTGTATCTTTATTTTATAACAAGATTGAAAATTCTGACAATGCCTGGATGATTGGCCAATTTTCTTTAGGAATTCTTTATATAATAGCATATTTACCCTTTGGATAATACCAAGTTACTTTAGTTGCATCAGTGAGGAAAAAGTGCAGGTTAGAAAGTTAGTAAAAGTATTTTCAGAAAATAAATCTTAACATTTTCCTTGAAGTTTGAGTTACAATTACCTAACAATAAAGTTCCTGGGAATATTCTCAAGAAATATTTTAGAGCTGTTGTGGCTTTCAACTGAAGCAAAGAAATAAATGAGTCAAAAACAAATTTATGGGAAAATATTTAATTTATCTACAAATAACATAAAAATTAGCAAAACTAAGTTTTGTGTTTTTGTTTTATCCTTCCCAAGCAGATTTATCTCCAGCTGCCTTAAGCCTGCAGGCAATGAGGTAGAGAGAGGAAATAATGTTATAGGAAAGATAGTTTGAACAAAATAACTAGTCCCATGACAGGTAACTTTCAGCCCAAAAGATACTGTTTTTCCACTTGAATTTGGGTTCTTCTTAAAAAAAAGATCTCTATTATAGAAAACATTCCCAGTAGAAGGAATCAGATTGAGAATCCAAAATCTGGTATTTGGAGATTTTGTAATATATTTTAGTATATTAAACACGTTAAAGACTCCCAGAAATCTTGCAGTCAAAAATAAAATCTTTTCTTTCTGAGCATTTCCAAAACTTTGTAAGTAAACATAATTTTCATTTTGCATGCTTTCTGCCATTGAACAGTTTTTTTTAAATACTGGTAAAAGTTAGTTATCAAAACAAAAAGTAAACATAATTTTCATTTTGCATGCTTTCTGCCATTGAACAGTTTTTTTAAATACTGGTATAAAGTTAGTTATCAAAACAAAAATCAAACTAACAACGTTTATTTTTACTATTTTATGGTCATACGAAGTATCAGTGGTGGTATAACGAATGATACACTCTCATAAATTGCTGATGGGTAGCGCAATTGCACCCAGTCTTATGGAAAACCATTTGACAATATGGATGAGAAGTTTCAAAACTTTGAAGCTATTGGACCTAGGTACTAGCTCTTATGAATTTATCCTAAGGAAATTAGATGAACTGTATAACCTAGAGAAATGACAGAAAGGTATGAGCTAAAATGGTAATTTCTAGCCCGGGTAATTATGAGTCCTTTTGTTTTCCTGTATAGTCCATATTGCTGTAATAAACATATATTATTTTTCATAATAAGATGGTATTTATAAAATAGCACATGATTATGTTTTCTCTCATTTTTACCTCCAATAAAAACCTTGAGAAAAGCTGAGACTTTGTAGTGGGTGCTTTGATCTTTTGGAAGCTTTTCATTTGAAGGATTGGAAATGTTGAGTCAAATTATATAACCATATTGTAAGCTATTAATTATACTCCGTCAAAGCTTGTAGTTTGAGTTATATCATTTTGTAACTCCTAAGTTATTAAAGTATATTTTTTTCTTTTAAATATTTTGTGTGGGCTTTTAAAAGATGATGTATGTTTCAAATATATTTTCAAAAGGCAAAATACAAAAGAAGTATTAGAATGAATAAGAGAGGCTTTTGGCATCTATTCAGAATACATAGTATGTGTTTTTTGCAACATAAATGACAGACTAAAATGATGTCTGTTTCACCCCAAAAGTCTAGAGGGCTAGAAATGAGCTGTCTAGCTATTTTGATGGCTGAGCAAGGAAGAGGTGGTTGTAGTGGTTAGTTTCCAAGACTGTATAAGTGCTTCCTGTGATACAGATGTCAAACATACACAGTTGTCTTGGATTCCATCCAAAAGATTACCTGGAGGGGCAAAGCAAAATCAGCAGAGATGAACTGAAGGTAGTATATTCTTACAAGCCAAGGAAGGAGTAACTTCCAGCCAGAAGTAAGATGCATGCACTTCTATCAAAGAAATTGTAGAGGAGATATCCCCAGAAATGGCAAGAGGACCTCTGAAGAAACAATGGGTGAAATTTAGTCAGCTCTGAACATATTCTAACAGGGTCTGTACGCTAATAACCACAACACTATCAATGAATTCAGAACTTTCTTCACTCCTTAGTTGTCATTCTTCCCTCCCAAGCTGCATCCCTGGAGGAGTTAGAAACTCTAGCGGTATGGAGTAACACCTGCTGGGAAAACAGCAGACTTGAATGGGCAGTGAGACGGGCACCTGGGTGGCTCAGTCAGTTGGGCACCCAACTCTTGATTTTGGTTCAAGTCATGATCTCTGTGGGGTGCGGAGACCCCATGTGGACTCAGTGTGGAGTCTGCTTGAGATTTTTCCTCTCCCTCTCCCCCGTCTCTCCTCCCTACTCATTCACACTCTCTCTCTAAATAAATAAAATCTTTTTTTAAATAAATGGACAGTGAGAGACAAAAATGAAACTGTTTATTATTACATCCCCTAGCTTGTGCTTGCGCAGGTAAGCTTTATTTAGTGGGGAAAGAGTAGGATTGTTAGAAAAATACATGAATTTCCATTAAATTAGATTCCATATAAATAAATACTTTTTCTGTAGTGCTACAAATGTTACATGGAATTTCAGTATATTAAAATATTCAGTATTCATCAAAATTCATCAAAATTCAAATTTAACTGAGATTTCAGCATTTTCATTGCCAAATCTGTCAATCCTACATTCTTTATATTACTTGATGCTTTTTGGATGGAAAGTCTTGCTTGATACCAGAAGCATCACCTGTGCTTTCTTATTATTATATTTTTCTGGTTTATTTTCCCATCCATTTATTTTAACCATTCTGGATCACTTTAATTTTAGATGTGTCTCATGTACACAGCAAAGAATTGGGTTTTGGCAGGCGAGAATTCTACCACTGAACCACCAATGCTAGAATTGGGTTTTGATTTGTGTACTCCAGTCAAACAAATCTTTTCTTACTGAGTTAAGTCCATTTAAGTTTATTATTACGGTTAATATGTTTGGTTTCAGTTCTGCCATATCGTGTTATTGTATATTACATGTCAATGCAAAATCATTTCACACTGTTGGCTTTTTTTCTTTTTCCTTTTTTTTTTTTTGTATTCTCTTGGTAAGTAGAGAGGATTATATTTTTATTCTAAAACACTTTTCTATGAATCATTCTTTGGTTTTCTCTCTATGGGGTTGCTATAGACTGTCTTCTGGTCGTAACCATTAGCTATTAGCAGGTGGCCTACTCCCCATGGCTGTCTCTAGCTCCAGGTTTTGATAACTGATGTTTCTCGCTTCAGGTGTGGAAGGGTTGGGGGTGGTGGAGTAGGGAAACAGCACATTGCTATTATTAGTGCCAGAGAAATCAATGCTACCTTGTGGTTTCCTTATATCCAGACCAAACATGTATAATTAGCCCCCCTTTTATTTTTTTTATAAAGATTTACTTATTTGAGAGGGAGAAAGAGAGAGAGAGAGGGAGTGCACACAGAGGGGAGGGGCAGAGAGAGAGGGAGAGAGAATCTTAAGCAGACTCCCCGCTGAGTGTGGAGCCTGATGTGGGGCCAGTACTCAACCCTGAGATCACAACCTGAGCTGAAACGAAGGATCAGCTTCTTAACTGACTGTGCCACCCAAGTGCCCCAATTAGCGCCCTTTTAAAACTTTTCTTAAACATACCAAACTTGATAATTTCATGCATTTCTTGCTAACCCTGACTGATATACTAAGCAAACATTTCATTAACAAATAACAAAAGCCATCATAGTGGGGGCTACAATGAGAAAGAAGAAAAAGATCATTGAATATAGAAGATAATTTTGAAATATTTCCCAAAATATATAAGGAGATGGAGATAAAAATAAGAAAAGGTGCACTACAATGTATGCAAGATCATAGGTATCTGTTATGTATAAAATCTGTATTCCCAAAGAAAGAACATAGATGGTAAAGAATCAATAATGAAGGAAATAATAAAAGAGCTGACTTGAGGAAAAAGAGCCTGCAAATTGAAATGGATCACCAATATTCAGGAAAAACACTGAGGTGATCTTTCCTTAACTTGAATTGGAACATACTCAACAGCCATGAGACCTATCACAATGACGGATTTATGGAAGTCTTTTCCCAGTGAATTCAGTCAATCTCACAATTCTTCAATACGCCCCTAGAGGTCGCTATTAATAATCCATCAGATCTGTAAATTGGATGAACTCTTTTCCATCCCAGAATTTAACATAAAATTTAATTAAGATTAAGACACAAGAAAATACTGTTTCTCCAAATATGTAGGTTGGAAAGATGTGGCTGCCTAAAAAAGGTAGCTTCTATGTGACAAAAAAGTGCGTAAGGGTAATAACCCTGCCATCTTGGTTACTGTTTGCCAGCACCTTGCACCCTGTGAATGCTCAGTAGATATTCAGTGGGTGAATGAAAGATACAAAAATGAAGCTGGCCTCAGAAATCTCAGTGACACTAAAATGTCAGAAGAAAATTGAATAACATTTACAGAAGAAAAATAAATATGATCCAGTCACTGTAGATAAAATATTTCTCAGAAATGGCAGGCTCAGAAAATGCCTTATCTAAATACCCTTCTTAAAGAAAAAAAAAAATCATAAAAATATTTTATGCAAACAAAAATGTTTCAGAGTAAAAATATATGAGTGTCAATTCAGAGTATCATGTGTTATGATAGCATCATAATTATTGACCTCAGATTAATAAGCAAAAAAATATTTATCCTAAAGAAATATTCAGTGGTAAGCATGATATTCAAGAAGGCAATATTTAGTATGTAGAAAAGAATAAAAACAGTGACTGGAGTTCTTATTAATAAGTGATGGCTCACTCATATAATAGATTAGATGAAGTCATTAAAATTATATTTTCAAGAATTAGTTAGTGGCCTGTGAAAAATGTTATAGTTTGATGTTAAATGAAATGAGAAGATGCAAAAAAATTAGGTGAGTTTGGTTTCAGACTCTGCATTATATAGTATTTCATTAATTCCAAGGTACATAGTTTTTATATTTTAACACTCTGCAAGAGATAACACTTTACAGTTGATGGGATCTTAGAATGATTTAAATATAGCAATTTATTTATGATGAATTAAAAATTATGGAATTTGTTGATCAGGTCTTACTGATCTTTGTAACCCTTTCTCCTCACACAATAAATGCTATTAATTTATGGCACTTACTGCGTAATGGTATTGTTGAATGACTGAAATAGTTTTTGAGTGACCAGTCCATCATATTTTTATGCTTTGAGAAACAAGAAATGCTTCAGTATCCAAATACATTTTCTCCACAATCAGCAAACAAGAGAATTCCATTAAAATTTTCCTAAATTTTGAAAAAAAAAAGGAATGTGGAAACAAAATGGAATGATTTTTTGGAGAGAATTCTGTAAGCAATGCCTTTAAAAAATATCAGTGAACTGACAAAACTATATTCATCCACTGACTACAGATTGCACTGATTTTGTATCTTGTTGGAGATATGGACCCAACTCCTTCCAGAGACCATCAATATTATTAATTCTCATGTTTCTTTTTAACTGCTGACTTGTCCTGCACTGTGCTAAGTTTATAGCTATTGATTAGCAGAACTATGGAGAAGATTAAAAAGAATTTTTAAAATCTAAATCTTGTGCTTTTTTTTTGATAGAACTTCTTGTGTTTGAAGTTTAAAAGAATACTAATGCAAAGTAATGTCTTTTTATACTAAATCACTTTTTTTTTTACTATGCTTTAAAATCTGAAAGCAATGTTGCAGTCAAATACTTTAGAATATATTATCTTCTCCCTATTTAATTTGGGGGAAAAGCCATAAATATCCTCAGCTGTGAAGTCAAATGAATTTTTTATCAATATTCTGTGAGAAATCTGTGGAGTTGCTTAGTTTGCCCTAACTACCTAGAAAGATGATTAAAAAATAAAAATCAATAATAGCATCTTGAAATCTACCTTCAACATGTCAGATTTAAACTGAATTTATATTAAAAGCATGTTGACATGGATGAGTTTTTCAGTTTTAGGTAAAAGACTATTATCATCACCCATCTGTTTAAGAAAATACATGATTGCATATAATTTTTATATATAGTGGATGGTAACTTTCCCACACAGAGTATATAACCTAATTTAATGTAAAAGTGTAATATTAAGGCTACTTCTAGCCTATGTAATTGTTTTCATGTTTAAGGCACATAAAGCTCTTCAGATGAAGGATTTCACTTCTTAAGGCCTAGATGTGTCAATGTGTTTTGATTATGGAGGATATCCTGATGGAATAGAAGTAGTTAGAGTTTCAGAGTTGATCAGACATGAACTGCGTGGCCTTGGGAAAATTATGTGATCATTTTCAGTCTCAGTTTCATTTGCATAGACTAGCAGTGAGCATACCTTCTCATAGATTAGGGTTGAAAATTAAACCCAAATATGTAAAGCACCTTATAACAGTGCTCGGTGTATAGAACATGCTCAAGCACTTTTAGAGAGCTCTTCTTTTGTGAATGCAGAGAAATTCAATTTTGGAATAAAATTTCCTTAAATTGTGGTCTTTCCTTTGGAAATAAATTGTTAATATTTTGTCTAGGTATTTAGGAGAGTGCTACAAATTTAAGCACAGTGCATTCAATGAACATAAATAGCCTAGAAAGTGCAAATTTAATCTAACAGGCTTTCCTGCAATTACAAAGTTGTTGTACCACAAAATGGATGTCTTGGTGTTACACAAATGAACATTTAAATTAGAAATGGCCTCTGACAAAATTCTAAAACCAAGCTTTGTCTTTAGCTCCAAAACTTCTGTCAGGCCCTTGTTAGTTTGCCTAGATTCTTTAATCCCCATAGTTGGGCCCCTACATGATCATCTTTTGTGGTGTCCCAGACCTTCTACAGCTGTAGGTCAGAAGCACACCACCATCGTTGAACAGCAACCCTGGTCTGTGCTCTTGTTTCAGTAAATGGTCTTTGGCATGGATCTCTGTTTCTGAGACCTGCTGGTGTAGCTTTCTTGATTCTTCAGGTTTTCTGAGAAACAAAGCTCTGCCTGGCATTTGCCAGTCTTGTCTCTGAACCTCAACTTGATGGATACTGGAGTCCTGATAGCTTTTGACAGAATTCACCAATCTTAGGCAACAAGTTGTCTCTCTGCTTTTTCTACTATCAAACTCTCCAGAGCACCTGTCACAATGGAATGCAAAATTGAGAAGACATCTGATCATCTTGGGCCTGGATTATCAACCCTTCCCGTGAACTGAATGAAGTTGGTTGTGTTGTTTGGCAGAGCTGACAGTCTTTCACTTGGCTGTCAGGCAACTATAATTCATAAAGTAATACAAAAGCCTTCCTGATGTGTTCATACAAACACTAGGAAAATATCACTCAACAAATCTTGCCAAGATTTGAATTGTAAAAAGTTATATCAAAGAGGAAAATTATAAGTTAAAGGCAGGCATAAGTTCTAAGGAAGAATGGAGGGCCCTAAAAAGTGGCAAACTATCCTAGGAAATAAAATTGATTAGTGAAAATTAAAATAGGTGTAGCTTACTTTTACATTTAAAAAAAGAGAGAAATATTTACAAATATAACTTGATTGGAAAAGAGTGAATGAGTTGTCAAAATTTGTTAACATCCTTCATGTGGTTGAATGGGAGATAGAAATGCTGAAACTTTTAAACATTTCTGGGAAAAAATGATAAGTATGTGTATTAAATTGTGAAGGATAACTTCTAAAAGAGAGAATCTGAATATATTGCTTCTAATTTGTCTAAAAGAGGAAGAATTTTTTAAAAATTATATCAATTCAACAGAGAAGACGAAGAGCCAGCAAACATACATGTGTACTTATTAAGTACCTACCCTACTAGAGCAAAACAAAAGTCTAGATGTATAATCTTTAAAAGAAGTATATTTAATGAAAAATTACTCAGAAAAGTAGGAAATGAAGAAATGGAATATGTTGAATTGGTAATCAAGTTTCCTAACTTGAGTGATCGCAGGTCCAGCTGATTTCACAGGCAATTTAAATCAAATGTATTCAAACATCATAGAACAGACCATCCTTATTTATAAAAGTATTTCAGAGAAATAGCCCAAGTTATTTCTTGTAAAAAAAAATACTACCACAAATATATTAATGGTAAGACTTTTGAAGTTGGTCTTAAGGTCACTACAAAGGTCACTACAAAGGTCACTACAAAAAGGGTACTGTTTTTCACCACTGCTGTTTAGCATGGTACTAGAGGATCTAGTAGCTAGGCTTAAAAAGAAGCAAAAAAAAAAAAAAAAAAATTAAAAAAGAAAATGTGAAATGAGAACTAAAAATTGAAAAGGCATGATGAAAATAGAAAATCCAAGACCAGCAACAGTCAGCTCATCAGAATTAATAGGAATTCAGCAAAGTGTCTAGGTACAAAACAAAAATCGTCATACAAACATAGGTACATCAAAATCAAAATTCTTACAATATAATAAAAATAAACATTTAGAAAATAAAATAATAACAAGTATCCTATTTACATCAGCAATAAAATCTATATGAAATGTAGAAGTAAATTTAACAAAATGACATCTAAGGAGTAAAAAAAAAAAAAAAAGAAAAGAAAAATTGACAGACATCAAAAAAGACCTAAATCAAAACAGAGCTATACCATGTCCATGGTTAGGAGATATCATACTATAAAAGGGGTACCAAAAAAAGTAAACATTAAACTGAAGAAACTGGACATAGGAAAAAATACACACAAAAAAAGGGAGAAGAGGCTTATAAATATAAAAGGTGAAATTATTCCAGTAGGATAAAACCCCTTCCACCTTTACAAACACAAATTAATTTTATGATACAATGGTCAGCTTTCTAGGAAAACATTATTTATAAAAATTGACTAAAGGAGACATATAAAACAGATACAAATGTAAATATAGAAAAACTTGAAAATACGGTACATGACTCATTCCTTCAAAATCACTGAATAAAAATGATTTCAACAGAAACATATCAAATAGGTAATGTCTGTCATCAAAATTCTTTTGAGTCCTTAAAAAGATGAACCAATTAAAAAATTACACAATGTTGGGGTAATCTTGATGCACAATGTTCACAAGGAGAGCACAAAGAAGAAAATTATAGGACTGTGTTTTCCAGTTGTGCAATCTACTCAACCAGAACCATTAGAAGGTTTATTTATTTATTTATTTAAAGCTTTTATTTATTTATTTATTTGAGACACAGAGAGAGAAAGGAAGTGAGCACAAGCAGGGGGAGGGGCAGAGAGAGAAGGAGAAGCAGACTCCCCATTGAGCAGGGAGCCCGACCTGATGTGGGGCTTGATTCCAGGACCCTGAGATCATGACCTGAGCCGAAGGTAGATGCTTAACCAACTGAGCCACCCAGGCGCCCTGGAAGGTTTATTTTTGAAATCATTTTCCTAGACTTTGACTCACTTCTGCCAAATAGAATCTTTGAGATGAGCAAGAGTGAATAGGTGGGCAAGTATGAGGCTAAGGAAGCTATGCTCTTTTAATAAGCTTGCTATGTGATTCTGATGCATATGTACTAAATTTTAGAACCACTGCCCTAAACTAATGTAAGTAATAAAGATAGCGATATGTAATCTATAAAATGTAAACAACAACAGAACAAATACAGAATAGCAACAGCTCTGAAAGAATAAAAACACAAATAATGATTATCTGTGAACAGTACTTTGGGGAATTCCCAAAGAACTCCAAGAAATAATCCATGCTTTGCTTGGGTACAATATTAATATATTCCATATTGTTATTATTAGCCAGTCCTAAGTTGATACTTGGAAAATATATTTTTACACCGGAATTTTATTTACTCATATTGATTGTAATTTAATATTACTTTCCTGCATTTCAACAAATTGAGGTTATATAAGGGAGAAAAAAAATATTGGCATTGTAGACTTTATGCAGATAGGATTTTTTCATTCCCATTTTTTAGAACTAGAATCAATAGTGATCTATGTAAATTGAATTAAGTCAATTCTGTAGCAGAGGAATAACCAATATGACGTTTAAATGCTTCTATCAGCTCCAGTTTTAAAGTTTTCTCATTATGCTTAAAGTTCTCCCAGCAAATGAGAGTATATATTATTGATTGGATTGACTTTTTTTCATAATGAAATGGAGCATTCTGTATTCTCAAGTGCTATATAAAGTACCTTGAAATAACTATGGTGACTATTTCCCTGATCAATAATTTTTCAAATTCTGCTTATGTGTTTCCAATGCAGATTTTATGTACAGAGATGTTAGTATACCTTGATGATTCAAGACCAGGGCAGCAGCTGCCATAAGAAGAATTGATGATGTTCTCTGAACTATCTGGGATGTGCCCTTTCCACCAACTGGACATAAGTTCGTTGTATTCACTTTTCTTATTACCCCATCATTCTTTGTTAATTGTTAAGCATATTTTAGTGAAATATTTACATGCTTTTCTAATAGACTTGCATATAGTTTCCTCTCCCCACTCCCCGCACCTAGCACATTCTAGTAAATACATGTTACTACATGTTAAGTGAATAGAATCACTCTAGATAACCTAGTTTGTGAATTGTCACCTTGACAATAAGGGCTGAAGAAACTTGTAAATTGAGGAGGGTTGGAGGGAGTGTTTGTTTGCTCTAAAATCACAAAGATGTTTAAATTATTATAAAGGGTAAAACAAGTGGGCAGTATCATTTTGACTAGACACATTGTTTCCCAGGATCACAATTTCTCAGAGAAATGATTATGTTGGCAAATTATAAATAATAAAATGAGGACATTAAAGATGGTAAATGAAGGAATAGGTACTGCCTTGGGAAATAGAGACTGATTCCTCTATTTTAGGGAGAGGCAGTGCGTGGGACAGAGATGAAACTGACAAAGTCAAGTCAGATTGCTCTAATGGGCACAATTTGCTATTATCCTTATGAGCAGAGGCAAAATTATTGTCTGGATATTGGTGAAAGGTTTTAGAGAAAGTCTTTTGAATACACATGTGCTTCCTCTTGATTACACTGGGCTGAGTATGTTTACATGTGTAATTCTCTTTCCCTCTCTCAAATATCCAACACAGTCTTCATCCCAAGTGCCATGAAGCCACCAAGAGAGGCAAATATCAACACACCCAATGAGGACTGACTAACCAACCAGTCTCATCTAGTAATATGGTAGGTGATGTACAGCATCAGAATTGTATGTATGGTATCATTTAAGTCAATAAATTAAAAGTAGTCAGGAAGGTATAAATTTCTATAAGACAGGCATTTTGTATATTTTTTTCTGATTCTTAGAATGCTAAAAAGTAAATTATTTTTCAAATTATATACACACACACACATATATATGCTCAGAGAAGTTAAGTAACCTGCTTAAGGTCCCACAGACAGTGGTGGTAGATTTCAAATTCATATCTGTTTTTTCCACCAATGTCTATGTGTGTTCCATTCCTCTACACTGGTCACTACTTGAAGTGAATTATTCCATCAATAACATATTTAGTGTTCAAGTTTCATGGTAATTAATAAACTTATCAGGTGTCTGCAATATCATTTAATTTCAACATAACTTCTATATATTTCACCATCTGAAATGAACTTTCACAGAATTATTAGCAGTTACTTGAAGCAATGCATTCCAAAATACATACTAGATTGCTCATAATTCAAACTAATGTTTTCCATTAAAAAAAACTATTACAAGTAATGTAAAGAGCCGACATTGGTCGTTCAAAGCTAACATGCATGAATTGCATAAATATAAACATAAGACCACTATCAGATGGAGAATGAAATCTTTGTGAATATAATTGAAGCATAGAGCAATGTTCAGAACCCATTTGATCTTACAAGTCATTCCATTTCATGATTTTCCTAATGCTTTCACCACATGCCTGTAGTTAATAACACATACGACACAATCCTGATTTTTCAAAGAAATCCCTTTCTATCTATACTACTAACCCAAAATCTTGAAAATTAGGATTAGGATTAAACTTCTATTCACACATGTGATAATGCGAATGCTTTTTTTTCTCGGGTTCCCATATATGTCTAGGCAATAAACCAAGTGAGCTGGGGGAGATATATGAGATTGGTTATCAAAAAAGAATGATCCTTAGGATTTCTGGTTTCAAGAAAAATTTTGAATTTGTTTTAATCATCTGTTTTTCTGGTTATAATTATACTTATATTGTTTATAAAATATAAAGAAGAAAACAAAAATTTATAATCTATTCCCCAAAATAATAATTTTCCATGTGATGTTTTCCCTCGTGCATATCTATGTGCAACGCCACTTTTAAAGATAATATGCAATACCAGTGTTCCAAAAACTTTCTCTTAAATTATGAGAGATTAAATGATGGGCTTAGATCTTAGAGTCAGTGGAGATGGACCTCAGATTTCTGGTTTAACCATGTATGTTGATGGTAGTATCGCTTACCTGGAAGGGGAAGACTGAATTGAATTATGAAAACAGGTTCTAGAGTGGAAATATAGATACCAAGGGAGGTAAGACGAATGTAGTAGGAAATAGAGGAGAAATATGTTGAAGATGTAAGTTTGGTACCTCTCTGCATTTGGATGACATTAAAGTGTGAAAAAATGAATGATATTAATTTGGGCAAGAATGTAGAGAAAAGAAGTGAAGTTGGCAAAAGGAATTGAGAATGATGTCTGGGTGAAAAAGAAACACAGAAGACAGTATTTTCGTAGAAGCAAAGAAAGGAGTATTTCAAGAAGGAAAAAAAAAAAAAAAAGTCCAAAGCCTTTGGAATGTCCATGATTGCTCATGTGAAGGAGAGCAGTCAGATCAGATGAGATTTTTTTTTTGTACTTCTTTTTTTTTTTTTTAATTTTAAATAATATATAATGTATTACTTGTTTCAGGCGCACAGGTATGTGATTCATCACTCTTACGCAATACACAGATCAGATGAGATTTAACTACATAGCGATTGTAATCACACACAGGTCCAGTGAACGGATGAGCAATTTTAGTTGTAACCATATTATAACATACTTTTTTTTTTTAAGATTTTATTTATTTATTTGACAGAGAGAGACACAGCGAGAGAGGGAACACAAGCAGGAGGAGTGGGAGAGGGAGAAGCAGGCTTCCCGCCGAGCAGGGAGCCCGATGCGGGGCTCGATCCCAGGACCCTGGGATCATTGGGATCATGACCTGGGCCAAAGGCAGACGCTTAACGACTGAGCCACCCAGGCGCCCAGTTGTAACCATATTATAAAAACTAGATAACCTGAAACATTCTCCCTATAACGCCTAGGAAGGGACAGCCTTCAGCTATTGGTGGGTGGGCGTGAGTGCCGGCTGCATGCGGCAGGGGGCTCAGCCTGGGGTGTGTGTAGCTGCCTAGTCTCTGCGCAGCCGTATCAGCTGAGGTTAGAGCTGGTGAAGATTGCGGGCATGGATCTTTTCTCCTGTGGGGAAATTCATAGCTTAGGGGCTTCCTCTGACACCTGCTCGGGGGCGCACTCACGGTGGCCCCGTGGCTAATGCACGGGCATCTGCGGAGTGGCCATGGAACCAGGGTCTAAAGTGCGGGCGTCCCTGGAGCAGTCGCAGTGCCGGTCTGGAGCACGCATGCGCATGGAGCTGCGGTGGCTCTGGGGATCCAGGTAGACGCTCTCACTGCAGAGGTGGCCCGTGACTTAGGCACGAGCACCCGGGCGTGGCTGTGGAGCCTGAGTGCATGGAGTATGCACGTCCCTCTCAAGATTCTTAAGAATACTTAAGCTTCTTAAGATCAGATCTGTAAAATCTATTTGTTATTTAAGGTAACATATGTACCAATTTTGAGAACTAGGAAGAATAAGGAGGCCATTATTGTGTCTTCAAACGATTTGGTTTCATTTGCCATAACCTTGTTTAGAATTTTTGTATCCTTAGTCATGGATTTTCTGTGATTTTCTTTATTCTAACTGTTCTCGTCTGATTCTGAAATCAAGTTTACACTGGCGTCATGCAACAAGTTAGGCAATTTTCTCTCTATTAAATGGATGATGTGTAAATTGAAATGATGTTTCTTGAAAGTAGAAGCTCCTTGTAAAATTGCCTGGATGAGATGTTACCTTTGTGAAAATATTTTTAACTTTCTGTTTCTTCAGGCTTTATATGCATTCTGCCTTTACAGTTCTTCTTCATTCAGTTTCAGTAAGTAAAATTTTTCTGGGCATTCATACATTAGATCTAATTTTTGGACCTTAAGTATAAAAGTTGTTCACGGGGGGGGGGGGGGGGGGGGGCACCTGGGTGGCTCATTCATTAAGCGCTGCCTTCGGCTCAGGTCATGATCCCGGGTTCCTGGGATCGAGCCCCACATCGGGCTCCCTGCTCAGCAGGAAGCCTGCTTCTCCCTCTTCCACTCCCCCTGCTTGTGTTCCCTCTCTCGCTGTCTCTCTCTCTCTGTCAAAAAAAAAAAAAAAAAAAAAAATTTCACGGTGGTAACTTACCTTTCTAATTATTGTGTATTTCTAGTTATGTGCCCTTTCTCATTTATTTATTTATTTATGCTTCTCTTCTTTTATTCTTAATGAATTTTGCTACTGTTTCCCTTATTTTGTTAGTCTTTCAAATAGCCACTTTTTAACTTTGTTGATTCCATTATACATCTTTATTTTTTGTTTTATTCAACTTTGCTCATATCTTTAATATGTCTTTACTTTTGATTTCTGTGTATATATTCTGTATTTTCCCTCACATTCCAGTCCAAATATTTAACTTAACTAATTTTTCAGTCTGTGTTCTCTTTTAATGTAGAAACTGAATGCTATGAATTTCCCTCTATATTATGCTTCATTGCGTATCATGATTATTTAACTTATCTGAAAATGACAACCCTTTATTTTTAAAAGATAGTTTTGCTAGATACAGAATTTCAGGTTGATGATGACTTGCTCCCAAACTTTGAAAACTGGATTCCATTGTCTACTTGTTTCTTTTTTGCTATCAAGAAATCAGTTGTGGGGCACCTGGGTGGCTCAGTCGTTAAGTGTCTGCCTTCGGCTCAGGTCATGATCCCAGGGTCCTGGGATCGAGCCCCACATCAGGCTCTCTGCTCGGCAGGAAGCCTGCTTCTCCCTCTCCCACTCCCCCTGCTGTGTTCCCTCTCTAGCTGTGTCTCTGTCAAATAAATAAATAAAATCTTTAAAAAAAAATTTTTTTTTAAAAGAAATCAGTTGTCAGTGTCATTGTCATTGCTTTATTGATCTGATTTTCTGTTATTTATCGCTCTTCCTCTTTGGCTTCAGAATTAGATCTTTTCTTTGTCTTTGGGGCTTTGCACTTTTAATGGAATTTTTTTTTGGAATTTTTTTCCATTTATTTTGCTTATGTATACTGTAATTTTCTTATATTTGTTTATCTTTGATAAATGTACTTCATTAGTTTAAAACAAAAAGCTCAACAGCTTTTCATTTATTACTTCTCTATTATGTTTTGGGACTTCATAATGGTGATAAGAATTTTATTCTGCACATTTTCCATTTATTTTTATATTTTATGTTGTCTAGACTCTCTGGTGCATTTTGGGTATTAATTATTTGTGGTCTAGTTAACTAGTTCTCTTTTTAGCTTAACTTATGTGTTTTTAACCCATCCATTTAGTTTTCTTACTAAAAATCATATTCCTTTCAAAAATTGGGTTTGATTATTTTTCACATCATTTATTATAGACCCTGGCTGCTTTACCAATTTTGGTATTTCTTCTCTTATTTTAAATTATCCTGAATTCATTTATTTCATATTTTAAACCAAAATCAGTTGTATCCTATATCCATTTGTATCCTAAATCAGTTTATTTTCCTGTTGAATCTCATTCACATTGGCTTGTTTCCTTGTTTTTTTGTTTTTGTTTTTTAATTGTTAATGAAAATTTGGTTCCTGGAACTCATGGGAATTCCTACAGCCTAAATAATGCTCTCATCCCTTTGCTTCTTCCAGGATCTACAGTGTTGCTACTAAAGTGGCGGCCATTTTAGAGACCATTGGGTCTCCCTTAGGTTACTGGAGAAGAGTTTTAAATAAAGTCCTCCATTTTGCCACTGACTTACAGCTCAGTCTTTGGATAACAGTATGTATCCTATAAATATTTTCCCTAACTTTTGCATGGTTTGCACTTGTTTCCTGCTCAGATACCATTCCCCGATCCTTTTTTGGAAGGAGAGTTAATGATTTCCTTTACTTCCTGCGAGCCATAATATGTAATAAAATTCTGCTTCCTGTAGGGTCTAATTCCACATTTGAAGTGAAAGAGCCTTTCATAGTGTTTCATCTACCATGCATTCAGAAGTGCAAGATTTTTTTTTTTATTTGTTTATTTGAGAGAGAGAGCACAAGAAGGCAGAGTAGCAGGTAGAGGGAGAGGGAGAAGCAGGCTCCCCACCGAGCAAGGAGCCCAATGCAGGGCTCGCTCGATCCCAGGACCCTGGGATCATGACCTGAGCCGATGGCAGTTGCTTAACAAACTGAGCCACCCAGGCATCCCAAGATTTTTTTTTTAATTATTCACTTTTTGGAGAATCTATTCATTATTAGGATACACAATCAACCTCTGACTGCTTAGATTATATCGCGTTTTTAAAAAAATCTTAAGTCACAAGATTTTTACTTAAGTTTTAAACATAGAATTAGTTTTAAAAATGTTTTAGTTAGTATTTCAGTTTTGAGAGCAGAGGATTTCTCTTCTTTTAAACCTAATTTATTGATACTAGAAGTTTTTTAAGAATTGTATTTCAGTTAATTAGTTTTATATTGTCTTTGACTAGAGCAAATTGATTTTTATGCTTAAGGCCATATGAATAGTCATAACTTTTTGCTCTTTATCATGTTAAAATTATTGAAACAGAAGAAAATTAGAGTTTATGACAGGGTGATATGTGTTAAAGGGCAATGGAAGAGTTAAATTAAATATATAAAATATAGGCTACCTTTTCTTCACTTTAGTGCTCATGGATTTGCTGGTATAAAACTTCATGGAGATATATATTTTGTAGATTTTATACTTCCTTTTTAAAATCCTCTTGCTAAATCTGCAAGCATGTGCATTAGCTCCTACAAAGAACAGAATCAATGTGGACCATATAAATTATAACATCTGATAATAGCTTGATATGTTGGCAGTCTGTCATTCTTTTATCCAATTCTACCTTTGAGCAAAGTCAATTATCTTGGGTGCCAAAATATTTGATCAAAGCTAAATTTGTTTTTCTGGCTCTGTAAAGCATGAAGCACTTAGACTGTAACTGTGGCTAAGTATTTGTGCACTGAAAAAATTTTAAAGATGTATCCAAAATACTTGAATTGAGTAAAATGCCCAGCTTTTTAGAAATTTTAGGCTCATTAAACTCTCAAAATTAGTGTTTTCTTTTTCTTTTGGGGCACTTTTCAATCTTAACCCAATTACTGAATACATTTTGATAGTGTAAGCAAATCATATCGTATCAGAATAACTTAGGTTTGTCTCTTACTAGTATTAGAATTTTGAATCATGACATAAAATGTAGCTCCTTAAAATTTTCCTGTAGATAAAAATGATCAGGTAAGAATGTCTCAGTCACACAGAAACCACACTGATTCATTATTTCATAAAGTAAACATGTCCACAAACTGTTTCTAATAACTTTATAGTAGCATTCTTTTTGTCCACATCCAGGATATCCTGAAAAAAAATACCTTATTGTCTTAAAGTATCCCACACTTAAATGATGCTTGAGTTGAAAGCTCTAAAATACTTGTAAATTATTTTTTATCTTAAGAAAGGTGAGAAACAATTTGGAATCATAAGAATCCTTAACAAATCCATATTAACTGAGAGAATGAATTATAAGAGATTATATTTAAGACAGCTGATTAATTTTTTTCAAGATTCATAATTGCTTAAATCACAAATTACTAAGTTGAGGTTTTTGCCTTAGGTATTAGATTTCCATATGGAATATTTATTTACCTATAAATAATTTATATGCTAAAATTCTAAAAAGGCAGTATGCAAGGAAGTGGACATTCCCTATATAAATTTATTTATCCTATTAATTTGCTTGGGAAATACTTATTTTTGTAATGAGGGGAAGAGCGTGTGTGTGTGTGTGCATGTGTGTGTGTGTGTGTGTGTAAAATTTAGTACGGTCTTGGGGCACCTGGGTGGCTCAGCCATTAAGCATCTGCCTTCGGCTCAGGTCATGATCCAGGGTCCTGGAATCGAGCCCCGCATCGGGCTCCCTGCTCAACGGGAGGTCTGCTTCTCCCTCTCCCACTCCTCCTGCTTGTGTTCTTGCTCTCCCTATCTCTCTCTGTCAAATAAATAAATAAAATCTTTAAAAAAATTTAGTACAGTCTTGGCCAAACTATTGTATATGCTGAAATAATGGCATTTGAATCAGTATGTTATGTCATAGCTCTGTTGGTGTCTTTTAATAATAACCCACCCCAGAGGCTGCAGATTGACCAGAGGTGTTTCTGAAATCATTACGGTAGTATTTATTACACCAAAGTTAAGACATAAAAGTTGTATTGTATGATATATGATTAATTGCCCTTTTAAAATTGAAAACCTGGAGATTTATCACAGAATTTATAGCTAAGAATTAAATCAGGTGATTCTCAGGATTCTTATAGAAAAGCATACCTTTTAAATTCAATACATAAATTAAAAGTTTTGGTCAGAACAAAGGGCTTTATATTATGCAACGAACCAAGAAAGTGATGATATATATTTGGCTATTCTGTGTTTCTAAAAAGATTTTTAGTTTCTTATTGGTGGAGAGAATTTATTTCCACATACTTTTGGTAAACATACCTTAGCATGTATGGCAATTTCATGTTCTTTTCTAGTAGGGTAAAAGAAAAAAAAGATGAATTTTTTCTTTAATGTATTCAGTTTCTAGTTTAGTAACTAATAATGGGTAGAGTTTGTAGATCTTGATTTACTAAGCCCTCTAATTGATTATAGACTCAAAAATTCTATGCATTTCTACTCCTGCTCAGACAGAATGGCACTCAAATGCAGAGCCTGTCTCCTATTAGTAATCTCTGTGGGCTGGCATTTCTTACACTTCTATCAGGGTGCGGAGAAAAGAGTGTCTTCCCAGAATGAGAATTTTCAGTCTTGCGCCCTCTTGTCTCTTGTACTAATTTCAATTTTCTGGAAGACTTACAACAGCCTCAGTTAAGAACTGTGATGTTTTGCCTTGACTTCTTCAACATGATTTTCTGAATCTTTGGTGTTTTTCAGGTCCTTCCAATTCATCAAATTCCTAGTCTTGATCCTACCTGCTTTGCTCCTATATTATCTTGTGTCGCTGTGTTTCCTTCCTTCATACTCTTCCTCCTCATTTTTATTTTTATTTTTTATTTATTTATTTATTTTTAAGATTTATTTATTTGAGAGAGAGAGAATGAGAGGGAGCACATGAGAGGGGGGAGGGTCAGGGGGAGAAGCAGACTCCCTGCAGAGCAGGGAGCCCCATGCGGGACTCGATCCAGGGACTCCAGGATCATGACCTGAGCCGAAGGCAGTCGTTTAACCAACTGAGCCACCCAGGCGCCCCGTCATTTTTATTTTTTAAAATGAAATACCTTCGGGTGCCTGACTGGGTCGGTCAGAGGAGCACATGACTTTTGATCTTGGGGTTGTGAGTTCAAGGCCCACGTGGGGTGCAGAGATTCCTAAAAAAATAAATAAATAAACAAACTTAAATACCTTGATAAATTTGAGCTGTAATCTAGGACAAACTGGTTTTACATCTAAGGGATTTATCTTTATGCATAAAATGATAGACTTGGACTAGTTTCTACTAGAATTTTACTTGGTCCTGTTCCTTAAGTTCTTCAAACAATTTTGTCTTATTATTTCCACATCTTTTTATAAGTATGTTGTGTAGTTTGCAATTAAGAATATATATATATTACATACGTATGTAATATATATACATATGTAATATACATATATTACATATGTATATACGATATATATATATAGTTGACACACAGTGCCACAATGTTACGTTAGTTTCAGGTGTACAACAGAGTGATTCCACAAGTCTATATCTTATTCTATGCTCACCACAAGTATAGCTGCCGTCTGTCATCACACAATGCTACCACAATACCATTGACTATATTCCCTATGCTGTACCTTTTATCCCTGTGACTTATTCATTCCACAGCTGGAAGCCTGGACCTCCCACTGACCTTTACCCATTTTGCCAATCCCCCACCTGTACCCTCTGGCAACCATCAGTTTGCTTCTTGTATTTATGAGTCTGTTTCTACTTTTTTGTTTGCTTGTTCATTTGTTTTGTTTTTTAGATTCTGTGTTTAAGTGAAATCGCATGGTATTTGTGTTTCTCTGTCTGATTTATTTCATTAGCATAACACCTGCTAGGTCCATCCATGTCGTTGCAAATGGCAAGATCTCATTCTTTTTTATAGCTAAGTTATATATATATATATATATATATATATATATATATATATATATACACACACACATATATATATATATACATGGATATATATAGATAGATAGACCTATCTATCTATCTCTCTTATATATCACATCTTTATCCATTCATCTATCAATGGACACTTGGCTTGCTTCCATAACTTGGCTATTGTTTTTTTTTTATCTGTTTAGATTATTTACTGATTTTTTAATTTAATTTTTTTATTATATTCAATTAGCCAACATATAGTACATCATTAGTTTTTGATGTAGTGTTCAACATATCTTGGCTATTGTAAATCAATTGTAAATCATGCTGCAGTAAACACAGGGTTCATACGTCTTTTTGAATTAGTGTTTTCACTTTCTTTGGGTAAATACCCAGTAGTGGAATTATTGGATCATATGGTAGATCTATTTTTGATTTTTTGAGGAAGCTCCATACTGTTTTCCACAGTGGCTGCACCAGTTTGCATTCCCACCAACAGTGTGTAAGGGTTCCTTTTTCTCCACATCCTCACCAACACTTGTACTTGTTGTTTCTTGTGTTTTTAATTCTAGCCATTCTGACAGGTATGAGGTGATATCTCATGTGCCTTTGATTTGCATTTTCGTGATGACTAATGATGTTGAACATCTTTTCTTATGTCTGTTGGCTATCTGCATGCCTTCTTCGGCAAAATGTCCATTCAAGTCCTCTGTCCATTTTTTAATTGGATTATTTGGGTTTGGGTTTTTGTTTTGTTTTGTTTTGTTTTGGTATTGAATTAAAACATATTTTAAGCACATTTTTTAGCCCACTGAGCAATTTCTTTGCAATATGGAATTCATTTAAATAAGTATTTTAGTAAATGTCTTGCTTCAACCTAGAATAACTATATTAGTTCTTTATACTTTTATAATTTTAACTTTGAAGAAGCTTTTCACTGACCTATTTTTTATTATGTTTAAGTTTTTCTGAGCCATTGCACAAACATCTCTCTCTTTTCTGTCATCACAATCTGATATGAGCCACAATATTTAGAGGATTGAGTGCAATACTCATCTCTGAGGTTTTAAAGACATTTCATTGCTCACATATCTTGGAGAAAGACAGAGTAATAAGGAACAATCAGTGAATTGAGAGGAACGTGGTTTCTAGGTCTAAAGGAAGCTTTCCGTGATCCAGTCGATCATAAGAATGTGTGTGCTACTTACTTCTCTGCTTACAAAGAAGCTAATCCTTTTGACCTTGATTCCCAGGAAAGGAACTGATGTCCCAGAGGGAGTCTTGTATCATTTCCACTCATCACCTTTTCCTACGACCCATACCTCATTGGTTTATACCACCCACTTCATGCACAACCTGATCTCCTACATCTCTTGAATTTAATTACCTCCTCCCCTTGTCATCTGGTCCAACAGTTCTAGATCAAGGTCACTTACTTAAATAGGTTCACAATGATCCCGAAAAGACCAGAAGTAAAACCTTCCAAATATTTAGCAGTCAATCATTTGTTGAAAGTCTTTTACATAATCAGGTAGTACTTTTTCTTTTCAAACTCCTTTTTCTGTTATAATAATCCATACAATTTCCCCAAAGGTCATCTGTTAGAAGCTTACTTTAACAGCTATCATCCAACTATGTCGCTAGTAAGAAGTTAAAAAAATTAGTTTAATATAAATGGCATGGAATAAGTCTCCTCCTTATAATGACAACACTATAATTACTAACACATTCTCATTATTGAAAGTTGCTTACTTTAGAACATTAGTCTCTTGTATTTGATCTGTCTGATGATGGTTAAATACAATATGTTCATTACCACTTGCACAAAAGCTCTCTAATAACACTTAATATGTTTTCTAAGTAAACTCTAATTACAAATTCTCACAGTGTGTGAAATAGTCTACTTTTGCCAAAGAGAGGAGATTTAAAAAAAATGTTTAGCATGAATAAAAGGAGGACTCTTTCGAAGCTTGCAGGGTATTTGATAACCTCAGTTCTATAATGGCCCGTGAGCACAGCATTATCTCTGTACATACATTACTGTTTGCAGAGATGTTGTCATTTATACATTTTACTAAAATACAGTACAACACATATTTGAAACCTTCACACAGGATTAAAATACATCAAGTTTGCTTTAAGATTAATCTAGCAAAAGGAGTATTGTCATTGTGAAAGATGAGTGGAACTAAGACCTGTTTTAATGTTTTATGAAAACATTATTAAAAAATCCATCTTTAGTTGCATTCTCCCTCAAGTCTCTAAGCTCAGTTAAAATACATTAAGCTTACTTTAAAATCAATAAAGTATTTTAAAAGATTTTTTTTTCCTGGCACAAAGCAAAAGTGGGATGTATTTATTTTAATCTCACTTACGCACCAATGCCTAATCCATCATTTGGGCTCATGTACTCCCCCAAAATATTATTTTGTTGAATAAATCAGCATTTCAAAGTGTATGTTTCAATTACTTCCTAGATCGAATAGGAAAATCTTGCTCAGTACTACTTGTTTTTTTGTATTGGTCTGTTTCTCAAAGGTGGCTATTTGTTTTCCTACCTGTTGTAACGATCCATTTGGACCCAAATTGAGTCAGACTGGAAAAACTACGGAACTCAAGAAATCTGTAGGGACACAGAAGGACAAATGTTCTATGGTTTCACTCATATAAAGTATCTAAAAGAGACAAAATCATAGAAATGGAAAGTAGAAAGAGCGTTGCCAGGGGCTGGGCAGAGGGAAGGAGAATTAGTGTTTAATGAGTACAGAATTTCAGTTTTGCAAGATGAAAAAGTTCTAGAGATATGTTGCAAACAATGTGAAATACTTAACACTACTGAATTGTACACTTGAAAGTGGTTAAGGTGATAAATTTAATGTCATGCACTGTTTATCTCAATTAGAGAAGGAAGGACAGAGGGAAGGAGGCAGGAGAACAGGAAGGAGGGAGGGAGGGAAGGGATGAAGGAAGGAAGGGAGAGAGAGCAAGCTGTGGGGAGTAACCATATCCTAACCATGGGAACTCTTTCTCATGGCATTTCTCATATTTTCTGCTTGTTGATTTATTCTTTCATCTACTCTTCATATTGTGTGTCCACTCCATAGTGTCTGCTTCCTTATGGCTCTGGCTTACTGTGGTAATTCATAGACCCACTTCTATCCACTGTCCTCTCTCTGGAATTTTTAGCTACTATTCTCAATTTCTTATTTTTTCCTGGTTTGCCCAATATAATTACACAGAGAGACTATGGTAGTCTCAGTTCATTCTTTTCATCTAGTGCATTCTTTTCATCTTAGTTGGCTATCTTACGGAATAACTGTGCTTGGCAAACTCTGAGTCAGTAAACAGTATTCAGGTGAAATGATTTGAGCAACCATTGTAGGGCTGTCCCTTAAGCAGTGGGCAGCAACGTTTCTCTTAGAAGATGTGGTAGCTGCAGTGGGCCTTATAACTGACAGATTGGGTTCACCCGCTTTTATGTCCTTACTCCTCCCCTTTCCCTTCTGAGTTGACTTCATTTGTTTTCATCTTGTTCTCAGAATTTTTTATAAATCAGTGCTTCCCACAAATAGATTTTTCCTCATCCATCAATTGTCCTTCTCCCTTTTACATATTTACAAACATTCACATAAAAGGTATAATTTTAAGGTAAAAAACTGTGCATTGCTCACTTTCAGCATTATTTATTGTGCTTAGCCTGACACGCAGAGAATTCTTGGTAAATATGTTTCAAATATTTGTCCATTGAAAAGAAGAAAGTTATTGAACACAAATGTAATTAATAAAGAGGGCCTATATATAGGTGGATCGTGTTTTCTCTTTAATGTCTAACAATTTTTGGGATGATTTCTGAATTTATTTTACTCTTCATGGTAACTAAGAACTACCAGTAAATGCAGAAAGTTTGCTCTTTCTTGCACTCAGCCGTTAACATAATAAATATGTTTGCATGTAGCTTTAAGGTCCACTGCTGCCAATTCAGAAAAGTAAGAGATTTTCCTTATTTTTTTATCTTAAAGCCAGTTAGCAGTCAATAGCAATACACTCACGACTCCACTAAATCGCTCAAGCAAAATGTAGCCATTTTTTTTTTACTCGACTCCACTAAATCGCTCAAGCAAAATGTAGACATTTTTTTTTTTACTGAATCTATAAGTCCTACATAAATGTCATCTTTTTAATTTATGCAAGTGTTTTCAAAGTCTACCTGAGAGAAAACATTGTGAGTTTCTAGTCCTCTTCTACTATAATGAGACATGTAAACTTGAACAAGTCATTTAACCTGTCTATTCTTACTTATGTATTTATAAAATTAGTCTCTGAAAGATTTTCACTGTTGATCTTTCCAGCAAGTGAAGACACAAAATCCTCTGATATGGACTGCCCAACACCAGTTTTGCTTGCAAATTATGGAATTCCCAAACCACTTCATAAAATCATCAATTTTCACTCTGGGTCAGAAGCTGGACACATGTGAGATATGCTATCCGGAAGGACCAAAGAAAAAAATAAGCTAAATCCCTTTTCCTCTTATATTTGCACACCTTAATGGTTATTATTCAGACCTGTTCAAGAGAGACTACAAGTTTTCTTTGGACTTCAGTGTAAAAACACCTCTACCCAGAGATAGGACCTCATTCTGCATGATACAATTTGCTCTGACAGGCTAGAGGGTTGGTTTTCTATCCATCCAGTGAAGGATATAACTGCCTCTCTGAGCTTCATCTCTTTTTAGATATTAATACTGACTTCCACCTGGCAAAGATGAGCCTTAACTTGGTTTATTTGTATAAGTGTTTAATACACTTTACCTTTCAAAAGAAAATTTCTACTCCGTCCCCTAGACAAATAATGAAAACACCAAGAAGCATAATACAATATGTGCTTTGCTTACTAACAGTCCCTCAAAATTGAGTAAATGTAGCACATCTGGATGAGCTAAATGCATTTTAAACTTCTATGATGACCTGTCATTCTAAATTCTGTATTTCAGTTGCTTTTATCCGTAGTATCCCCTGCTCACTCTCTCTAAATGAGGTTCACTTTTCACTGTGGTCTCAGAAACAATTTCCCATGGTTTCTCACAGACCCCCAAGCTCCAAACATTATTAAGATTTTTCCATATACATTATAAACCTCTCTACAGCATAACAGTGAATCATCATAATTTTGTTATGCCAAATCCGTAGGTGATAGAAACAATAAAAAAGAAACCAAGAAAGGACTCAAACTACATTTTAGCAAATGATTTCTGACCAGTTTGACAGCTCTGTAAAGTTTTAAGAAATGTGTTCATTCTCTTCTTCTCATACCCTTTACCATTGTTTTTTATCTGATATAGTGAGTGAATATAGTGAATACACACCTGGATCCTCTACTCTCTTCCCCTGCTTGTGTTTGTTAACCCTATCAATTTATAAATATGTAACAAGATTAAAGAGAACTTGGGTACTAGGGACAGAGGATCCTGAATGATACCACACCCCTAACAAAACCATTGTTTGCATTTTTGTGTTAGTTCCCTTGCAGACCTTATCTATATGAATAACTAGTTTGAGTCTATATGAATAGCCCAGTAACAAATAGAATGCTCATATGTTTGCTTATGGCTTCTTTCCTGGATATAACATTGTATGCATGTTTTAAATTGTGCTATATTCATAATTGTCTTTTACAGTAACTTAAAAAAAAAGATTTATTTATTAGAGAGAGAGCATGAGCAGGGGGAGGGGCAGAGAGAGAGAATCTCAAGCAGATTCCCTGCTGAATGTGGAGCCTGACCAGGGGCTCAATCTCACGACCCTGAGATTGTGACCTTAGCTGAAACCAAGAGTTGGATGCTCAAGGGACTGAGCTGCCCAGGTGCCCCTTACAGTAACCTTTAATTTCTTTGATTATGACTTTGACCCAGTGCTAATGAACTGCTAGGCAAAACGTATGATCTGTTTCATGGCTTTTGAAATGCATGGCGAATTTACTTTCCAAAAACATCATAAGAATTTCTATTGCCACTTGCTAAGCTCTGTGTGGCAATACCTAGTTCATATATTCTCATCAGCACTAGGAACTGGATTTTGCATATTTAGTAAGAATAAATTATATCTCATTTAAATGCACATTTATTTCACTGAAACAAGTTTAATAGTGTACAGAAATCTTTTTAAAATTTATTATATATTGTTACTGCTGAAAAGCTTTTTCTTTTCTTGCTTATTTAAGCATTTATTTCTTAATATTATTCTGCACAATTTCGTGTGTTTCTTTTCTAAAATAATTAAATTAAACTGCCACATTCCCTGAAATACTTTTCCTAGACTCTGCTTTTTTCGTTGTGTCTGTTATCTTAGAACCATTTTATATTTTAAGTAGTTGACTAGGACTCTTTTTTTTTTTTAAGATTTTATTTATTTATTTGAGACAGAGAATAAGATAGAGAGAGAGAGCATGAGGGGGGGAGGGTCAGAGAGAGGGGCAGACTCCCTGCTGAGCAGGGAGCCCGACGTGGGACTCGACCCCGGAACTCCAGGATCATGACCTGAGCTGAAGGCAGTTGCTTAACCAACTGAGCCACCCAGGCGCCCGACTAGGACTCTTTTAATCTTTAATCTTCAGTGATTCTTAGAAACATAGTTTCATTTTATTTTGCCTACAACTTTTTTTAAATCTAAGATACTATAGGACAAATAGAGTAAACTAGGAGTTGCTATATCAACATATGTTAATATCTAAGAAATGTGTTGAAGTTAATGACACAATTGAGTTCTTTTATTTTCTCTCTATTTTGAATTGCTACTTAATGATATCACTTCAGATCTGGGTAACTGAGGACATTATTACTTCCTTACTGCAATTCAGAAGTCATTTTTACAAACTGATATTTGCATAAGCTTATGCTAATTAAAATTATTGCTTTAAGCCAAAGGAGTCCTGCCTAATGAATGCCATTGTTGGGTGGAACAGGGACATTTCTCTTGGCAGTAGCCCATAGAGAAAACCTATGTCTATGCAAGAGCCTAAAGAAATCTATCCTATAGAATTCCCTCCACCCCCCAAAGCCAGGCTATATATCTTAAATATCTTCTTTTACTATCAAAAATGGGTTTGTTGGAGAATAGTGGAGAATCGCAATTTGAGACTTGCAAGCTATGGCAAAGCTATAGACAAGTCTGGAGAATAAAGGAGAGGAACACTCTTTTATAGAGGAAAGGGAGGAGTTGGGAAAGCTTGTTAGGAACAAAAAGTCCATTGGAGTAAACTGGGAGTTTGAAGTGTGGAGGCTTTTCATTGGCTGAAAAGGAAACTGGAGCACAAAAAGGCAAAATTATGTTTCCCAAATCATCATTGATGACCCCCTAAGATGGGACATATGCTCATAATATTCATATAACAACAGTAATAAAACATTTCTCCATACCCTCAAAATATACCCAGAAGTATAGATATACCCTGCAGGTTTGCCAAGAGCTACTTACAGCATCACCCATCATTTGAATGAGTTTATACAGGAAATATCAGGGATAGATGGGGCAACATTTAAGAACATCTGTTGATCACATATATCCTGGGTATTAATGCATATTTCTTTCATTTGATTCACTTAATATCATTTTAGTCAAACAAGTTTCTTTTCTAATTACTGTCTAGAATGATATTAATTCATCACTGGTGGTGATCTGAGAATTTCTCCTGTGACTAAAAACCGTATCTCTCCTCATTTACATATAAACACATACACACCCTCCAGTGAATTTTTTTTTTTTTTAATCTCTGCTTCCTTTTCCTATGTCCTGATTCCTCCTCCTCATCTACTCCCACTATCATCCAGCCTCTGCATCCACCTGGTCCTTATACCACTTCCCTAAGAAGGGCTGGATTAAGAAATTCATCAGTTTGTGATTACAATAAACTCATGGAAGCCTCTGTGTTTTAGTTCAGGCTGTGACAACAGAATGCCATGGACTGGGTGGCTTAAGCAACAAATATTTATTTCTCATAGTTCTGGAGGCTGGTGCCAGCTGGTAGGGTTCTGATGAGAGCCCTCTTCCTGGTTTACCCACAGCCACCTTCTTGTGGTGTCCACACATAGCAGAGAGGCATTACCTCGCTTATGTATCCTCTTATAAGGGCAGTGATCCCATTCATGACATAATGACTTAATTATTGCCCAGAATGGCTGGCTATTCTTATCTCTTTCCTTCATTCTCTCTGGAAAACTAGGTGAACTTTGGTTGAGCTTGTTGCTCTTAACTGCCTATCACCAAATTGTCCATTGCTGCTAAGAATGCACTTAGCTTTGAAATCTCCCACCTTCCATTTCAAAAAATGTTAGGTCCTGGGGAAAGCTTCAGACCTCTCTTTTTTTTTCACTGACCCTCCCCTTGATCTGAATGTGTGAGCTTCTGCACTGAAGTTGGGTATGGGGACGGTGGCTTGCTTCCCTTAGAGTGATACCCTTGATTTATGACCAGAACACTGGGATGGGACAATATCCTCTGGTTTCCTTGGCTTGCTTCTCCCAGTATGGAATCTCTGCTGTCTGAGTGAGCTGAGGCAAGGGCAGTGAAAGTCCCAAAATTCTTTGCCTGCTTCTGCTAGGGTCAACTTCTGCTCTACAAATGTGGGTTGGTGAAGGAAGGGAGCTTTCAATTTCTTGGCCACACTGGCCAGGAATTTAACCTCTGCAACTTGGAGCTGGGGATGGAGGATGAAAAATGCTGACAGAATGCCCTTACTAGCAAAATAGTCTATCCCTTGCCAGGGGTTGAGGGAAAGAGGAACCATTTTTCTTGGCCATACATGCTAAATTAGAGCTTCTGTTATCATGGTGAGTTGAGGACAGATTAGGGAGAGAACAGGTACCACTGACTAAAATACAGAATTTCTTAAATACATGTTTCTTTCTTTGATGTATACCCTCAGAAACATTTTCTGTGGAGCTCCTCATGCCACCATTCTGGAAGTTACACTTCTTTTCTTCCCCAGCAGAACCAATATCCCGACGTGTGTTCATTCAGTCTATATTTTATAATTTATCACATAGGTTAGAAGTGGCAGTGTGTGATGTCTGGTCTGTAATTCAGTCCTGCTGCAGGAATCATTTTGTGTTTTCAGATATGTCAGATATGTCAGGCTGCTGAGGCTGGGGTTCAAGGTATGAGAGTTATAGTGACTTGGGGTTAAAAGCTAGGTCTCTGAATTCCCATTCCATCCTGTGCCCTGTCTCCCATATGTCTTCATTTTCTGTTAGGCTTTTCTCATCTTTTTAATAATACTACAAAGCTGAGGAAAAACTATGACTTAAACAATTAAATAATTCCTTACTCATTTACCCTCCCTTCAAC
This sequence comes from Mirounga angustirostris, assembly GCF_029215605.1. NCBI lineage: Eukaryota > Metazoa > Chordata > Mammalia > Carnivora > Phocidae > Mirounga > Mirounga angustirostris. Next base: position 18,802,800 of record NW_026991725.1, read on the forward strand.
ACCTAACATGAATCTTTAATTCAGTAGGTTCTCAATCCATCTTGGTCAATTTGCTGAAATTCCAAAAGTCTGAGAGTCAGTGGTACCTGTTTTCTCCCTAAACTATGCTAGGGGCGCTTCCCTGAGAAGCAGTGTTCATGGAGACACACACCTTTCCGGGAACAAAGGAGTTGGCTGGCACCATTTCCCTCCTGTGCCCCTCAGCATAAACACAGAACCACCTGAGGGAGGCAGCTCAGGGTGGACCACTAGCTGCCTAACTTGCTTATACCAAGTCCCATCCCCCTGCTCTCTGTCAAGACTGCCCTTCTCTGTCAAGCTTGCCTGAGTCCAGGCATGGTGGGCCCCTCCCCCAATAGACCAGCACAAACCCCTGCCCGCACCATGTCTCTCAACCAGAGAATCTACAGGGCCTCAGTTCCGGTGCAGTTGGTGTCAAGTCTCATTTCACAAGCAGACCAGAGCACACCTAGAAACTCACCGTATTCAGGCCAGGGACCAAACACTGCCCACAGCAGGCAAGGAGAGCATCTGCAGATGACTGGCCTGAAGAATAGAGCAGCCAAAACACAACAACAGGGTGCACACAGCACACACTGGAGATAATCCCTGAAGCACCAGGCCCTGGGCATTACATGACCTCTTCTTCATAAGGTCTTGACTTTCAGGAGCAGGATACATAACTGGCTTCTCTAACACACAAAAGAAGGCAGAGACTTAGACAGAATGCCAAGATGGAGGAATTTATCTTAAATGAAAGAAGAAGATAAAGCCATGGCCAGAGATCTAAGCCAGATAAAAGTAATATGCATGATCAAAAATGTAAAGATAAACATAAGGATACTCACTGGGCTTGAGAAAAGAATAGAAGGTATCAGTGAGACCCATACAACAGAGATAAAAGAGATAAAAAGAACCAGTCAGAAATGAAGAATACAATAAACAAGATTGGAAACAGGCTTAATGTAATGAATAGCAGGCAGGAAGAAGCAAAAGAACATATTAGTGACCTAGAAGACAAAATAATGGAATATAATGAAGATGAACAAAAGAGAGAAAGAAGAATTATGCAACACAAGAATAAAGTTGGGGAACTCAGTGACTCTGTCAAATGTAATAACATTCATATTATAGGAGTTGCAGAAGAAGAAGAGATAGAAAAAGGGGACAGAAAATTTATTTCAAAAATTAATAGTGGAAAACATCCACTATTATACTACATATACTATACTATTATACTACATATATACATATATATATATACATATACTGTATCTGGAAAACATCCAGATACAGGAGGCACAGAAACACAGAAAACTCCCATTAAAATCAACAAAAGCAGGCCAACACCAAGACATATTGTAATTAAATTTGCAAAATACAGTTAAAAGAAAAATCTTAAAAGCAGCAAGACAAAAGTAGTCCTTAACTTACAAGAGAAAACCCGTAAGGCTAGCTGGAGATTTCTCAACAGAAATTTAGCAAGCCAGAAGAGAATGGCATGATATATTCAAAGTGCTGAATGGGAAAAATCTGCAGCCAGGAATACTCTATCCAGCAAGGCTATCATTCAGAATAGAAAGTGAGATAAAGAGTGTCCCAGACAAACAAAAGCCAAAAGAGTTCATGACCACTAAGCCAGCCTTGCAAGAAAGATTAAAGGGGACTCTTTGAGTGCAAAGGAGTGACCAAAAGTGACAAAGATAAGAAAGTATCAGAGAAAATCTCCAGAAACAATGACAAAACAAGTAATAAAATTGCAATAAATTCATATCTATCAATAATTACTTTGAATGTAAGTGGACTAAATGCTCCAATCAAAAGATGTAGGGTGTCAGAATGGATAAAAAAACAAGACCCATCTGTACGCTGCCTCCAGGAGACTCATTTTAGACCTAAACACACCTGCAGGTTGAAAGTGAGGGAGGTGGACAGACATTTATCATGCAAATGGATGTCAAAAGAAAGTCAGAGTAGCAATATTTATGTTGGACAAACTAGACTTTCTTATTCTTGTTTTTATCCTGCTTTGGTATCAGGGTAATACTGGCCTCATGGAATGATGTTGAATGTGTTTTCCTTTCCATTATTTGTAAGATTTTGATAAAGGTTATCATTAATTATTTTTTTGAATGTGTGGTAGAATTTAGCAGTGAACCCATGTGGCCTTGCCTTTTCTGTGCAGGGAGATTTTTTATTTCTAATTCAACTTTCATTCCTTTTATTGGTTTAAGAAGATTTCCTATTTCTTGGATTCAAGATTCATGACTTAATTGTGGTTAGTTGTGAGTTTTTAGGAATTATCTGGCTTTTTTCCTTAGTTACCTGATTTGTTAGTATATAATTATTGTAATATCACACCATCTATTTCTGTGGTTATCTCTTTTCCTGTTTTCCATTTCTCATTTTGGTTTTTGAGACACTTCCCTTTTCTTTTTCTTAGTTAATGTAGTTAAAGCATTGCCAATTTTGTTTATCTTTTGGAAAAACTGGTCATTACTTTCAATGTTATGTTATTTATTCTGGTCTTTATTTTATTTATTTCTGATCTTTCTTTGTTATTTCCTTTTTCTACTAAATTTTAGCTAAGTTTTTCCTTTTTCTAGTTCTTTGTGTTGTAATGTTAAGTTATTATTTGAACTTTTTTTTTCTTAATAGAAAATTTATAGCACAAATTTCACCCTAACATCTGCTTTTGCTGCATCCCATAGGTTTTCAAGTACTGTGTTTTCTTTTTCTTTTGTTTTGAGACATATTCTGATTTGCTGTTTGATTTCTTATCTGACCCATTGCTTGTGCAGTAGTGTATTGTTTAATATTTACATATTAAATATTTAATATTTACATTATAGATTTTCCAGCTTTGTTTTATTGTTGATCTTTAGTTTTGTACCACTGTGGTTGGAAAATATACTTGGTACAATATCAGTCTTCTTAAATTTGTAATATTTGTTATGTCACTTTGTATGTGATTCTTCTGTGTGTACTTAAAGAAAATGTGAATTCTATTTTTCTTGAATAGAATGTTTTATATATATCTTTTAAAACCATGTATTTGAAGTATGCTTCAAGTAAAAAATGTTCTTGTTGAAGAAAAATAATAACTTTAACTGAGGGTACTTGTTTAAAATAAAACATAACAGAGAGGAGGTAGGTGGGGGGATGAGTAAAAGAGGTGAAGGGGATTAAGAGTACACTTATGATGAGCACTGAGTAATGATGTATAGAATTGTTGAGTCACTATACTATATACCTGAAACTAATATAACACTGTAGGTTAATTAAACTGGAATTAAAATAAAAAAACTTAATTAAAATAAGCAGATAGAAACGTATATATTGTTATTTTTCTCGAACACTGTCAAAGCATTGATAGATTTTTTTTGGGGGGGGAAATAATTTATGGAAGCAAAGGATATAGGCAATGATAAGATAAAACTTTTTGTCAAACAAGATGAATGGGTAGTAATTACCTAACCAAATTTTAAGAATGAATCCCTATGGTGGGACACTAAAAACAGACTTCGTAAATATTTCAGGAGATTTCTAGTAACAGTTGCTCCCATATCCTGAGTATATATTGTATGTAAATCCAATTTATGTTTTCCAAGGGGCATGAGAAGTAATATCAAACTGACATTTAACTATTATAAAGTAAAATAAAAATATTCTGTTATTAAAGAACTAATTATGTGAATTACCCTTTGTGTCTGAAGATCAGTACAGATATAGTGAAGGTTTTCAGTAGGTAGGATAAAACAACACTCTAAAAGGTAACTAACTCTGGTTTATCTTAAAAAAATTACATAGCCATTATTTTTAGTATATATATAATATAAATATATATATGAGAAAAATAGCTGCAAGTTAATTGCCTTGAAGTTGAAAAATGCTGTCATTTAAAAATTTAAATCATTTATATTTTGATTCAAATCTGTAAGAGAATATAATTAAGCATCCCCTCCCCTCCTTTAATTTATGAGCCTGGAAGCAATGTTAATAATATACTACAGATGTCAGACACCTGCACTGAAATTATTCTGGTGTGGTAAGATAATACTTGCCTAAAAGCAAGGTATTAAATATTTGCCTAAAAGCAATTCCTGCTATTGATATTTAGGGGGAACAAAGAGTATTGGCACAGAAATGATTATTATTAAAAGTGAATTCTTTGAGTAAAGTCACTCCCCTCCTTGTCATATTGGAAATAAAGGTAGTCTTTCCCATCATTTTAAAACTCTATGTGATGATCTGGTTTCTGCTTAACTTGACTTTCTTTAGTGCCTGTCTCCCTCTCTGTGATGATTCCACAGTGTTCTTTCTATTACACTAACAGGTCCTTAGAATCTTTATGCTATCTGGAATGTTCTTCCCCCAGTCTTTGCAGAGCTAACATTTTATCACTCTGAACTTGGTCAAAATGAAGTATTCACCACTATGTCATCTTTACCAACTGGCAATTGTTAAGATTACTTATTTGGTTGTTTAGTTTATTGTCTGTCTCTGCCCCCACTGACCTGTCCACTAGAATACAAACTTTTTTGAGAAGAGGAGTTTTTTTCATTCATATTCTTTCATTTCTATCACAAAAAATATGCCTACTATATAAGAGACTTAATAGATGTTTATTATAACAATGTATCAATACAATGTGACACTAGAAAGCACACAGATGAAGTCCAGCAGAAAATCTCCGAGATTATCAGCCATAAAATGTTAGAACTGGAAGGATTTTTAGAGATTACAGTCTTGGTCCTACAAATGAGCCTGACAGTTTAGACGCATACCTCATGTCACACACACAAAGGGTCAGAGAATCAAGTATATTGTCATACCAAACTTCTTCCCTGCTCATCCATCCAAACTAGAAAACTACTGAATTTCTATTTTGTAGAAATACTATACTGAGATCCACTGGCCAGAAGAGTAGACAAGGACTTAGATCGTTGGACTGATTATTTTGTTTTGCAAATAACTTTACGATGAGGAAATAGTAAGGATTTAGAAATTAATAAAAGGGAAAGGTTAAAGAAACAAGTCAAAACCAGAGAGGAGACAAACCATAAGAGACTCTTAATCTTAGGAAACAAACTGAGGGTTGCTGGAGTGGAGGGGGGTGGGAGGGATGGGGTGGCTGCGTGATGGACATCGGGGAGGGTATGTGTTGTGGTGAGCACTGTGAATTGTGTAAGACTGATGAATCACAGACCTCTACCCCTGAAACAAATAATACATTATATGTTAATTTAAAAAAAAGGAAAAGGTTAATATTGTATTAAGGGAAACATTAAAAAAATTGTGGTGGCTGTGCTGAAAAAGAAGGGATAGGATATAATGGAGTCCTTGGGAATGAAGTAGAATAAATTCCTTGGAATTGGTAGAAGACTGCAGGAAGCTGTATTAACCAAAGCTGACATAGGCATTTTGGGTAGAGGATGAATTTGGACAGGTTGTTGTTAATCAGATGATGGGAGACTTGAGAAGGGCTAACATGCTTAACATGTATTCGGATGATAACATAATGGGGGAAAAATAACATGATTCATTTAAAAAGGAAAAAGTGCACTCATCTTTGACCCCCTTCTATTATAGTACCTCTCAAAGTGGCTGTGGGGCTCTACTTTACCAATAAATACCCATCCCTGCCACTGGTGGGTGTGGGGATAATTTTTTTAAGTTTCCCCAGGCAGATTCTAATAGCTCTTGCCTTTTTCTTCCATAATGAAAATGTCTGCTCTTTTAAGTGTATTTTCCTTTCAACAAATGATGTAACACTTTATGAACTGGGTTCATATTCACAGAATGACCTCCACACTAAAGCTATTTGATTACTATCCATGGGTAAGATATTATAAATAAAATACTTAAATAATAAATTAACCCAAAGATATACTTTCGTTAAACCTTCTTGATTTTAAAAACAATTACTAGAAAAAAATAAATTTTAAAAATTAAATAATTAAAACGTAATTATTAACATCAATGTCTAAAAAAGTCATATGTAATTTTAAAGAGACTAAAGGTCATTTACCAGTTGTGCACTTGTAGGAAAAAAGCTTCACAATTTGCATTTCTATAGTTGTAATGAATAATATTTAAAGGATGAAAATAGCATATGTAAGATGAAAAAATTCTCTAAAGATAGATACTGGTAATGACCTTTTATTTGAATACATAAAGATATCATTCATAGATATTGTGAGTTATTCCCATATTTCATGAAAATCCGCGTATTACAAATGGTTTTCTCCTGAACATTGAAGGCTTGCTGCTTATGAGTTTCTCATATAGATGCTGTTTTATGGTATCTTTATAGTCTGCTTTAGAGATTATAGGAGGAAATTTGCAGCAATGAAATTTGTTCAAAGAGAAAGAATAGGAACTATTGATCTCCTTTCGGAAATCAGGTTCTACAAAACCCAGTTATCACAATGTTTTCCTCTTTTTACACCCTATCATTTTGTCTCAGAGAGAGAGAGAGAGATAAAGGCACTATTGGTTATTAGTTGCTGCATACAAAAAAGTTTATTCCAAAATTAAATAGCTTAAAACACAATTTATTTGCTCATGAATCTGTACTATTGGCAAGACTCAGTCTGGATGGTTTGTGATGTTGACTGGGGGAAATTTGACTTGGAATATCCGAGAAGGTTCCATTCACCTGTTTCATGTCTCTGTTGGGGTGGTTGGAATGTCTAGGAGTTATTCTTCCCCCACCCCTCACTTCTCTGTGCCTTTCTCTCCATCCCAGTAGTTGAACAACTTACATGATGGCTGAGGGCACCAAGAAAGCAAAAGTGGAATCAATTGCACCTCCTAAGTGTATTATCACTTCTGCCGCACTCGATAGCTCAAAGCAGGTCATGAGGCTAGCTCAGGGCAAGAGAGGAAAAAATAGATTCTATTCCTCCATAGAAGAAGCAATATATATGTTCAGGGATACAAGGCACCATTGCTGCCTATCTTTGCAAACCATCTAAGAGAGAAGAATGAAAAATAAAGACAAACAAAACAAAACCTTAACAAATGTTGCTTTTCCTGCAATGTTATCCTAGTTAATATCTCCTCTATCCTTTAAGTCATTCAGCACAGGAGTCAAATTACTCCTGCCTCTCCATCTTTCCTATTATACCAAACCTTAAGTACACCTCCCTAATTCTGTACCCATGCTCCCCTTCCCTGCCTCCTTCTCTATGCTAAGCATGGTTCAGCCATCATCTCTCTTCTGGATTATTGAACTAGTTTTTATCTGTCCCTCCTCCTTCCTTTGCTACATCCTTCACACTATTACAGAGTCATCTTTTTTAAAACACAAAATGTCATGTCACTTCCCTCCTTTGAAGCCTTGAATAGTTCCATATTGCATAAACCAGGAAATCTAAATTTCTTATCATTTCATATAAGGCAATCTCTAATCTGTCTCTTGGTTGCTATCAATCTTTTGTCCTAGCTATTTCCTTACAAATATACAACTTACACTCTTATCATCCTGATCTATTCACAGTTCCCCAAATGCACCATACTCATGTTTTATCTCTTTTTACACACATTTCCCTCTCCCTGGAAACTTATTCCCCTTCATTTATTTGAAAATGCCTCACTTTGTAAGATTCAGCCCAAGGATTTCCTGTTCTCTAGAGCTATCTCTGACATACCCAAGCAGAGTTGATAAGCTTTGCATCTGAACTTTTTCTGTACCTGGTATTTCTAGCACTTAACCTATTGATTTACACATGGTAGGCCTCAGTTAATTAAATTAAAAAATTAATAAATGCGAACAAATGTATGACATGAGTGACTATACACTGTATTCTTTCCAGGAAGAACAGATCCACACTGCAAAGGAAACTAAGATCTGAGACTAGACTGGTCCATATACGGAAGTTAACAAAACTGGGAAGAAACAGTGATTTCAGAAACCATGATATATTCAGTTATGGTTTTCATGATACAGGATTATAAAATGGTGCTGTAGTTGAATGACTTTTACCACATTCAGAATCTTCTGGAGATAACAAAGCAAGATGACAGCAGACACTGATCACTGCAAAAGCAAATAACAAATCAAGAGTACAGGGTTTAATGGTTGTCATGATTTTATCCACCACTGACAAATCTGCAAAATATATTACATCTAAAAGGTGTTACTGAGACTAAAGATGGAACTCCTATTGCAATGTAGTAATATCCATTCTGAATGCATGCATTTAAAAAAGATGATGACGCAAAATAGCAATCAAATATTAGATTGTAAAAATGTACTCAATAAAAACAAGTTTTCCCATACCAAAGGACATAAACCTCACTGAATCTTGAAATGCTAGTGACAAAAACCAACACGGATATTTAAAAATAAGTCCAAATCACCCAGCAATATGTTGGCATAAAGTAGTGGAATCTGCCTTTTCTGGCAGTCACAGTGGCTTTATTTCTAATCGAAGATAAACTTTTCATGTTTCCTGGGGTCAATTGAGTCTAGACATGCTCTGGATATGAAGGAATCTGGACCCTGTGGATCCTGAAAATGTTAAGGTTTTGCTGAAATACATGTGCTGTGTAAAACATTCTCTCATTGTGCTCCAGGAGCTGCTTTATAGTATACACATAAAGAGAAGATACTGGTTTTGTGGGACAGGAAGTGAAGAATTATTTCTTAAATGACTAGTGTCTGCCAGGAACTGTGCTTGGCATTTCTGCTAACACTATTTTTTAAGAACTTGCAATAATTGCATGAGATTACTGACACTAACTCTAGTTTATAGATAAGGAAATAGAAACCCAGACAGGTTAAAAAAAAAAAAAAAGTCCTGTGTAAGATCACATATTAGTTAGATGCAGACAGAGGTGGGAATTAAAGTCATCTCTTTATGCTCCTTTAAGTTGGGTCTTACAAGAAATCCACCTAGTATTGAAACACACCACTGCAGCATTTGCAGAATTACAGCCCAGACTTTTGAAGTACAGAAAGGGAAAGTTGGATGGTAGTTTCTTAATAGTCTTGTTAAAAAAATGTTTCAAAGAAATAATGATCAGTTATTAAGACGTAAAATTATCAGTTTCAGTTGCTTGGTACCAAAAACCTTAATGGACAAATTATTATTTTTGTTTCCTGATGACTAAAATGAAGCTATGGAGATTAAGTTTTGAATCAATTAAGACAGGCAAACAAAGGAAACAAAAGCTAATTCCTCAATTATACTGGCTTGTTTTCTTCTGCCTCGTCTTCAGGATCTAGGCTGACACAGGAACCACTCTCTGAGAGAGAGAGAATGAGGGAATACTGCAAACACAAGTGGCCAGTAAGGCTTTTGCCCCGAAATGACGTGACCCATAGGACTCACATTTCATTAGCCAAACCTCCTTGGCCAAACCCAGTCTCAGTGGGGAAGGGAAATATAGCCCTCTCTCTCTACACAGAGAGAAAAGTGGGAATGAGTGACCAGGAATACAGTCTCCCATAAATATCATTATCTAATTTCACATCATGTCAATGAGTGAGCTGGATCTAAACTTAGGCTACTCAACTCTAGAGCCAATGCTCCCTAACATCTACATTTTCTCTCACGTAATAATAGCTAGCACTCTATTTGTCAAGCACTCTGCTAAACACGTTGCATAGATTTTCTTACTGAAATCCTTATCAATCCAATGAAGATAGTATTTTCAGCATCATCATTTTTTCAAATGAAATTCTGCTTTCAAGGCTTGAAGGGATAACTATCTCACCGAAGTCATATTGCTAATGCATGGTATCTTACAACAGAATCACTTTCTTAATGAATACCAAAGTGAAAAGCAGTGGGGTATAAAAATCTACCAGATATAGATTAATACCTGCATCTTACAGTCAAATTAGAATATGTGTTTTGAAAAGCAACATGATGTAACAGTGTGCCGACGTATAAGCAGGACTACACACTCAGAAGGATAACATGTAGAAATTGTAAGAGAAGAATTCACTGCCTTTAAAAATCTGTCTACTTAGAGTTCCATGTAGTCCCATTGCCTTACCAAGGTCTTACTCTAAGCCTCTAGCCCCAATATATTTTTGTAATATTAAGATATTCCACAACTCTAAGTCATCACCCAAAAGTCAGCTCTCATAACATGGCATGTCTTTCATGTAATTAAACCTTGGCTTTTCATCTGGAGTTCTTTCTGTTTTTGAGTTTGTTCATTTGCATCCTGCTAAATTATTTTAATACAATGTACTCAGCCCCAAGGCTTTTACAGCTCTATCCTTCTTTTTGGGTATGTAGTGCTTGCTAGTCATAATTTTATTTTATTAAAATTATGCTAATTTATAAGTAATTATTTATAAAAATTATAATAATTTTGTTTTAAAAACCACAGCTATTGTATATTATATTATATACAATAATACAGCAACCACAACAGGCAGTGAACAATTATATATTGCTTATTGTGTATCAAGTATTTTATTTTTTTTTTTAATTTTTAAAAAAAATTTTTTAAAGATTTTATTTGTTCATTTGAGACACAGAGACACACACACACACAGAGAGCATGAGCAGGGGGAGAGGCAGAGAGAGAGGGAGAAGCAGGCTCCCCACTGAGCCAGTAGCCCAATATGGGGCTCCATCCCAGGGCCCTGGGATCATGAGCCAAAGGCAAATGCTCAACCATCTGAGCCACCCAGGTGCCCCAATTTTTTTAAACATTTAATTTATTTATTTGACAGAGAGAGACACAGCGAGAGAGGGAACACAAGCAGAGGGAGTGGGAGAGGGAGAAGCAGGCTTCCCCCTGAGCAGGGAGCCCAATGCGGGACTTGATCCCAAGACCCTGGGATCATGACCGGAGCCAAAGGCAGACCCTTAACCACTGAGCCACCAGGCGCCCCTCAAGTACTATTTTAAACACAACATAGCATACCTCATTTCATTCTCCCAAAGACCTCATAAGATGTGTCATTATAGCCCCAGTTCATAAATGAGAAAGTAAAGGCAAGGAGTCACAGGGCTGGTAAATAATGGAGCTTGGAATTAGAAGCAGTCTACCTTTGAAGTTTGCAAATTTGACTTCTATGCTGAACTGCTTGCAAAATTTGGTAAATCCTCTTCCTTGTCTTGAGGATGACTATCTTCTTGCTAATAAATCAATTTTCATACATCAAGGAGACAATGTAAAAAAAGAGGAAATGGAAAAATCCTATATGCACCATAATGTTATTTAACATATTAATTAGTTGTATTACACTTGAAAGCATTATCAAATAAATGGAAAATTTTAAGTAATTAATATATCCAATCTGTGTAATCACACTATCTTCAAAAATGTTAAGTATCGAAATTTTACTCACTAAAAATATTTATGCGTTATTACCCAATGTGTATTTTATTAATAGCCAACTTATGCCAAGCATTAGTAATATATAGAACAAGATAGACAAGAAACATGCACTCTTGCACTTACATTCTGGTTAGAAAGACAGAAAAGAGAAACAACAGAGAAGTAATCAAATTAAGTAATCAGACATTATTACTATTATAGATAAAGAACAGGGTCCAAAGTTGTATTACCACATTAAATAAATGCTTATAAATTACACTGAACTGAAAGAATTCATAATAAAAATTTTAGCTTTTGCTTTTGGATTGTGGCATTGTGCTGGGTTTATTTCACCTTTAAATTTTCCTTAATGTGGTTAATTAGGGAAAGACAAACACCCCAATTGAAAAATAGGCAAAGGAAATGAAAAGCTAGTTCACAAAAGAATAAATTTAAATTACCAATTAACAAGAATAAATATTACTTCTTCAGGGAAAATTGCTCTCACTCCCTGATTAGGTTAAGTCACTAACCTATACATTTTCCTAACACTGTGTAACACTTATTATTATTTGTAATTATAAAGCCATTTTTGTGCCATTGTTATTTTTGGTTATTGCTTTTGCTACCCTACATTTTAAGTTTCTGGAAAGCAGGAACTATACCTGTTTGTTCCCCATTGTATCTTAAGTTTCTAGACAATAACAGGGACATAGTAGGCAATCTGCAAGTACTTGTTTAATCAATAAAGTATTAGCATGTAAATTAAGTTAATGAATTCAAGCTAATACAATATATCACATTTTCTCATCAGTCAAGAAGAGTTAAAAATTAAAATAATCATGGGGCACCTTGGTGGCTCAGTAGGTTAAGTGTCCGATCTTGATTTCTGCTCAGGTCCTGGTCTCAGTGTTGTGAGATTGAGCCCTGTGTCTGGCTCCATGCTCAGTAGGGAGTCTTGAGATTCTCTCTGTCTCCCCCTGCCCCTCCCCCTGTTCTCCCTCACTCTCTAAAATAAATAAATAAAGCTTTAAAAAAATTATAATAATCACTATCAGTTATTCATTGCTCGCATGAGAATAAATTGATAAAATACTTTCTGAAGGAAAATTAGCAAAATGTTTCAAGGGCCTTCAAAAAAGGTCTCTTTCAATTCTGCAGTCTCCTCCATATGAAATCATGCCAAAGAAAACAAAAAAATTTGTGCACAAAGTTCATATATAAGATTTTAATAACAGAATGCTTATAATAGAGAGACATTTCTTTGTAAATTTGCATATGACATTTGTTTTTTTCTTCATGGCCTTTATGGACTGATTTTCTCTCCTCAAAATTCATATGCTGAAGTCCTAATTCCCAGTAGATCTTACAAAGTGACTATATTTGGAGATTGGTCCTTTAAAGAGATAATTTTAAATGAGCTCATTAGAGTGAGGTCCTAATCCAATAGGACTGGTGACTTTATAAGAAGAAAAGAGACACTAGGGATGCATTCACAGAGAAAAGGCCATGTGGGGACACAGCAAGAAGATTGTCATTTGTGAGCCAAGGAGAGAGGCCTCAGAAAAACCACACCTGCCAGCCCATTGATTTGGACTTCTAACCTCTAGAACTGCAAGAAAATAAATTTGTATTGTTTAAGCCACCCTATCTATGATATTTTGCTATGACAACCCTAGCAAACTAATACAATGACTTTTAAGCAAATATATTTAATATGTTTATGAATTTGTTATTTTAGCATCATAGTAAAAATAAAGTCTAGTAGAGAAAATAAGAGCCAGTATAAGTCATTTCAAAGAAGTATGGGTACACCACCATGGGAATGCAGAGCTATGGGAATTCAGAGTGGGTAAGTCAGGGAGACTGCACAGAGAAAAATTTAGGTGGGATCTTGAAGATTGGGTAGAATAAGGACATACAACTGATGGGGAGATAAACTAGAAGGTAGTGGGAATAATTTTTTAAGTAGCAAGACCAAATGAGTAGATATGCTATGGCCAGAAAGCATGGGGCACAGAGTGGAAACACTGAAATAGATTGGCTGGAGCACAGGATGAGGGAAGAGGAAGAGAGACAAACTTTTGGGAAGGGTATTTGAGGACATGGTTTGGATTTGACCCAATGCAGACGAGACCAAAAGAGAGAAATTATCTTTCCATGATCACATCTGATCTTCAGACATACACTTTGGTAGAGGATCCTAAGTTTGGAAGGGAGAAAGAAACTTGAGTTAAAATAACAAGTTGATAGCTAATAAAATATTTCAGCCCAAAAGTTAATGAGGAACTAAATTAGTGTTGTTGCAGATTGATAAGAGAGCTGCTAGGAGATAGAAGGGTAGTTCTTGGCCTATGATTGATTGAGTATAGACAGATAGAGAAAGTGAAGCCAGGAAGACTAGCCTGTGCTTTAGGGCTGGTTCAGTTTTGTTTACACAAATCCAAAACGTTTTCATGGATTATGATCCAATTCTGGAGGTAGATCCAAAAAAAAATTGATCACTTTCAGAAATCCCCAGAAATGATCCGCACTTTTGATTACAATGTGTGAGGGCTGCAATAAGTCAATGATCCTACTGAAACAATTTTAAAAAATCTGGTTCATTTTATTTTTATTTTATTTTTTTTTAATTTTTTAATTTTTTTTAAATTTTTTAAATTGTTGTTAATCACCATACATTACATCATTAGTTTTTGATGTAGTGTTCCATGATTCATTGTTTGTACATAACACCCAGTGCTCCATGCAGAACGTGCCCACTTTAAAGCCCATCACTGGCTTACCCATCCTCCCAACCCCCTCCCCTCTAGAACCCTGTTTGTTTGTCAGAGTCCATCCTCTCTCATGGTTTGTTTCCCCTCCAATTCCCCCCCGCCTTCATTCTTCCCCTGCTGCTATCTTCTTCTTCTTTTTTTTTTTTCTTAACATATATTGCATTATTTGTTTCAGAGGTACAGATATGTGATTCAACAGTCTTGCACAATTCACAGCGCTCACCATAGCACATACCCTCCCCAGTGTCTATCAGCCACCCCATCCCTCCCACCCCATCCCCCAATCCAAAAACCCTCAGTTAGTTTCCTGAGATTAAGAATTCCTCATATCAGTGAGGTCATATGATACATGTCTTTCTCTGTTTGACTTATTTCGCTCAGCATAACACCCTCCAGTTCCATCCAAGTGGTTGCAAATGGCAAGATCTCATTCCTTTTGATGGCTGCATAATATTCCATTATATATATATACCACTTCTTCTTTATCCATTCATCTGTCGATGGATATCTTGGCTCTTTCCACACTTTGGCTATAGTGGACATTGCTGCTATAAACATCGCAGTGCACGTACCCCTTCGGGTCCCTACATTTGTATCTTTGGGGTAAATACACAGTAGTGCAATTGCTGGATCATATGGTAGCTCTATTTTCAACTTTTTGAGGAACCTCCATATTGTTTTCCAGGGTGGTTGCACCAGCTTGCATTCCCACCAACAGTGTAGGAGGGTTCCCCTTTCTCCGCATCCCCGCCAACATCTGTCATTTCCTGACTTGTTCATTTTAGCCATTCTGACTGGAGTGAGGTGGTATCTCATTGAAGTTTTGATTTGGATTTCCCTGATGCCGAGCGATGTTGAGCACTTCTTCATGCGTCTGTTGGCCATTTGGATGTCTTCTTTGGAAAAATGTCTTTTCATGTCTTCTGCCCATTTCTTGATTGGATTCTTTGTTCTTTGGGTGTTGAGTTTGATAAGTTCTTTATAGATTTTGGCTACTAGCCCTTTATCTGATATGTCATTTGCAAATATCTTCTCCCATTCTGTCGGTTGTCTTTTGGTTTTGTTGACTGTTTCTTTTGCTGTGCAAAAGTTTCTTATCTTGATGAAGTCCCAATAGTTCATTTTTGGCCTTGCTTCCCTTGCCTTTGGCGATGTTTCTAGGAAGAAGTTGCTGCGGCTGAGGTCGAAGAGGTTGCTGCCTGTGTTCTTCTTTAGGATTTTGATGGACTCCTGTCTCACATTGAGGTCTTTCAACCATTGGGAGTCTATTTTTGTGTGTGGTGTAAGGAAATGGTCCAGTTTCATTCTTCTGAATGTGGCTGTCCAATTTCCCCTACACCATTTGTTGAAGAGACTGTCGAAGATTAGTTGACCACAGAGTTGAGGGTCCATTTCTGGGCTCTCTATTCTGTTCCATTGATCTATGTGTCTGTTTTTGTGCCAGTACCATACTGTCTTGATGATGACAGCTTTGTAACAGAGCTGGAAGTCCGGGATTGTGATGCCGCCGGCTTTGCTTTTCTTTTTCAACATTCCTCTGGCTATGCGGGGTCTTTTCTGGTTCCATACAAATTTTAGGATTATTTGTTGCATTTCTTTGAAAAAAGTGGATGGTATTTTGATGGGGATTGCATTGAATGTGTAGATTGCTCTAGGTAGCATTGACATCTTCACAATATGTGTTCTTCCAATCCATGAGCATGGAACGTTTTTCCATTTCTTTGTGTCTTCCTCAATTTCTTCCATGAGTATTTTATAGTTTTCTGAGTACAGATCCTTTGTCTCTTTGGTTAGATTTATTCTTAGGTATCTTAAGGTTTTGGATGCAATTGTAAATGGGATCAACTCCTTAATTTCTCTTTCTTCTGTCTTGTTGTTGGTGGATAGGAATGTCACTGATTTCTGTGCATTGATTTTATATCCTGCCACTTTACTGAATTCCTGTATGAGTTCTAGCAGTTTTGAGGTGGAGTCTTTGGGGTTTTCCACATAAAGTATCATATCATCTGCAAAGAGTGAGAGTTTGACTTCTTCTTTGCTGATTTGAATGCCTTTGATTTCTTTTTGTTGTCTGATTGCTGTGGCTATGACTTCTAATGCTATGTTGAATAGCAATGGTGATAGTGGACATCCATGCCGTGTTCCTGACCTTAGGGGCAAAGCTCTCAGTTTTTCCCCATTGAGATTGATATTCGCTGTAGGTTTTTCATAGATGGCTTTTATGATATTGAGGTATGTACCCTCTATGCCTATACTCTGAAGAGTTTTGATCAAGAAAGGATGCTGTACTTTGTCAAATGCTTTTTCTGCATCTATTGAGAGGATCATATGATTCTTGTTCTTTCTTTTGTTAATGTATTGTATCACATTGATTGATTTGCGGATGTTGAACCAACCTTGCAGCCCAGGGATAAATTCCACTTGGTCGTGGTGACTAATCCTTTGAATGTACTGTTGGATCCTATTGGCTAGTATTTTGGTGAGAATTTTTGCATCCATGTTCATCAAGGATATTGGTCTGTAATTCTCCTTTTTGATGGGGTCTTTGTCTGGTTTGGAGATCAAGGTAATGGTGGCCTCATAAAACGAGTTTGGAAGTTTTCCTTCCATTTCTATTGTTTGGAACAGTTTCAGAAGAATAGGTATTAATTCTTCTTGAAATGTTTGGTAGAATTCCCCTGGGAGGCCATCTGGCCCTGGGCTTTTGTTTGTTGGGAGATTTTTGATGACTGCTTCAATTTCCTTAGTGGTTATAGGTCTGTTCAGGTTTTCTATTTCTTCCTGGTTCAGTTTTGGTAGTTGATACATCTCTAGGAATGCCTCCATTTCTTCCAGGTTATCTAATTTGCTGGCATAGAGTTGCTCATAATATGTTCTTATAATTGTTTGTATTTCTTTGGTGTTGGTTGTGATCTCTCCTCTTTCATTCATGATTTTGTTGATTTGGGTCATTTCTCTTCTCTTTTTGATAAGTCTGGCCAGGGGTTTATCAATCTTGTTAATTCTTTCAAAGAACCAGCTCCTAGTTTTGTTGATCTGTTCTACTGTTCTTTTGATTTCTATTTCATTGATTTCTGCTCTGATCTTTATGATTTCTCTTCTCCTGCTGGGTTTAGGCTTTATTTGCTTTTCTTTCTCCAGCTCCTTTAGGTGTAGGGTTAGGTTCTGTATTGAGACCTTTCTTGTTTCTTGAGAAAGGCTTGTATTGCTATATACTTTCCTCTCAGGACTGCCTTTGCTGCATCCCAAAGATTTTGAACAGTTATGTTTTCATTTTCACTGGTTTCCATGAATTTTTTTAATTCTTCTTTAATTTCCTGGTTGACCCATTCATTCTTCAGTAGGATGCTCTTTAGCCTCCATGTATTTGAGTTCTTTCCGACTTTCCTCTTAGATTGAGTTCTAGTTTCAAAGCATTGTGGTCTGAAAATAGGCATGGAATGATCCCAATCTTTTGGTACCAGTTGAGACCTGATTTATGACCAAGGATGTGATCGTTTCTGGAGAATGTTCCATGGGCACTAGAGAAGAAGAATGTGTATTCCATTGTTTTGGGGTGGAATGTTCTGAATATGTCTGTGAAGTCCATTTGGTCCAGTGTGTCATTTAAAGTCTTTATTTCCTTGTTGATCTTTTGCTTAGATGATCTGTCCATTTCAATGAAGGAGATGTTAAAGTCCCCCACTATTACTGTATTGTTGTCAATGTGTTTCTTTGCTTTTGTTATTAATTGCCTTATATAATTGGCTGCTCCCATGTTAGGGGCATAGATATTTACAATTGTTAGATCTTCCTGTTGGATAGACCCTTTAAGTAGGATATAGTGTCCTTCCTCATCTCTTATTACACTCTTTGGTTTAAAATCTTTTTGTCTGATATAAGGATTGCCACACCTGCTTTCTTTTGGTGTCCATTAGCATGGTAAATGGTTTTCCAACCCCTCACTTTCAATCTGTGGGTGTTTTGGGTCTAAAATGAGTCTCTTGCAGACAGCATATCGATGGGTCTTGTTTCTTAATCCAATCTGATAGCCTGTGTCTTCTGATTGGGGCATTTAGCCCATTTACATTCAGGGTAACTATTGAAAGATAGAAATTTAGTGCCATTGTATTGCCTGTAAGGTGACTGTTACTGTATATTGTCTATGTTCCTTTCTCGTCTCTATTGCTTTTAGGCTCTCTCTTTTCTTAGAGGACCCCTTTCAAGATTTCTTGTAGGGCTGGTTTCGTATTTGCAAATTCCTTTAGTTTTCGTTTGTCCTGGAAGCTTTTTATCTCTATTTTCAATGACAGCCTAGCTGGATAGAGTATTCTTGGCTGCATATTCTTCTCATTTAGTGCTCTGAATATATCCTGCCAGTCCTTTCTGGCCTGCCAGGTCTCTGTGGATAGGTCTGTTGCCAATCTAATGTTTCTACCATTGTAGGTTACATATCTCTTCTCCCGAGCTGCTTTCAGGATTTTCTCTTTGTCTCTGAGACTTGTAAGTTTTACTACTAGATGTCGGGGTGTTGACCTATTTATGTTGATTTTGAGAGGGGTTCTCTGTGCTTCCTGGATTTTGATGCCTTTTTCCTTCCCCAAATTAGGGAAGTTCTCTGCTATAATTTGCTCCATTATACCTTCTGCCCCTCTCTCTCTTTCTTCTTCTTCTGGGATCCCAATTATTCTAATGTTGTTTCATCTTATGGTATCACTTATCTCTCGAATTCTGCCCTCGTGATCCAGTATTGTTTATCTCTCTTTTTCTCAGCTTCTTTATTTTCCATCATTTGGTCTTCCATATCATTGATTCTCTCTTCTGCCTCATTTATCCTAGCAGTTAGCGTCCCCATTTTTGATTGCACCTCATTAATAGCCTTTTTGATTTTGACTTGGTTAGATTTTAGTCTTTTATTTCTCCACAAAGCGTTTCTCTAATAACTTCCATATTTTTTTCAAGCCCAGCTAGTATCTTTAAAGTCATGATTCTGAACTCTAGATCCAACATTGTACTAATGTCCGTATTGAGTAGGTCCCTGGCAGTCAGTACTACCTCTTGTTCTTTTTTGTGAGGTGATTTTTTCCGTCTTGTCATTTTGTTGAGGTGATTTTTTCCATCTTGTCATTTTGTCCAGAGGAGAATAGATGAATGAGAGAACAAAACGCTAACAGGGTAACAACGTCCCCAGAAAATATACTCTAAACAAATCAGAAAAGACCTGAAGCCAGGGCAAAAGAAAGGGAAAGAAAGAAAAAAGAAAAAGAAAAAGAAAAGATAAAAACAAACAAAAACAGAACAAAACAAAACAACAAAAAAAACAGAATATGATCAAACATGATCAGGCTGGTGCACACACTAGATTTGGGGTGTATTTTGGTCTGTTAGAAGAAAGTGCCTCCCAAAATTTTAAAGAAACAAAAACTTATATACGTACAAAAATAAGGGTTGATATGATGAAGGGATTGAATATGATTGTAAAGATGAAAATTATAAAAAATTTTATAAAAGGAATTGATAAGAAGTTGTTTGAAAAAAGAAAGAAGAGGATTTAAAAAAAAAGAAAAAAAAGGGAGAGAATGTGATCAGGCAGGAGAGTAGAACAAAACCATACACTAGAGATTTAGCATATATTTTGATCGGTTAGAAGCAACTATCTCAAAATTTTAAAGACAGAACAACTTATATATATATGCCAAAAATAAGGGTAACTACTATGAAGGGATAGAATATGACTCTAAAAATGAAAAATAAAAATGTTTTTTAAAAAAGGGATTGATAAGATGTTGGTTGAAAAGGGGAAAAAGAAAAATTCAGAAAAAAAAAAGAGTTAAAAAAAATTAACTTTGAAAGACTAAAGAATCATGGTAAAAAAGCCATGGATTCTATGTGCAGTATTCCCCTAGCGCTGGAGTTCTGCCATTCTCATTGATCGGTAAATTTGGTCTTGGCTGGCTGTTCTTGCTGATCTTCTGGGGGAGGGGCCTGTTGCCGTGGTTCCCAAATGTCTTTGCCCGAGGCAGAATTGCCCCGCCCTTGCCCCCTCCCGGCTAAGTAATCTGCTCAGGTTTGCCTCCAGGAGCTTTTGTTCCCTGCAAGCTTTCCGTACAGCTTTAGAGGACAAGAGTGAAAATGCCAGCCTCCCAATCTCTGCCCCTGAGGAGCCGAGAACTTGGCGCCCTGCTCCTCAGTGAGCCCCCAGAGAGAAGCATTCATCACTCCCATCTCCCGGGTCTCCAGCCGCACTCTGTGCTCACCCAACCTGTGACTGAGCGTTTCTATCTCTGGCACCTGACTCGGTGTGGAGTCTCCAAACCCAGCAGATCCCTGCGGTGTGCTCCCATGCCGCTCCTCCCAGGGGAGGAAGGGGAGTCTCCCCAGATCTGCCACTTGTTGGGTCCCTGCTGGAGGAGCAGTGGCCCAATTGTGCTGTGGATCACGGTCTATGGCAACCCCAAGCTGAGAGCCTGCACCTCAGCTCCGTCTCTGCAGCCGGCTTCCCTGCTCCAAAACCTGGGAGCTCTGCTGCACTCAGGCACCCTGGTCTTTCTGTGATCCTGAGGGTCCTGAGACCACACTGTCCCACAAGGGTTCCACCCCCCGCTTAGCCACTGGAACGACGTCCCTCAGCAGAGCAGACTTCTAAAAGTTCCGATTTTGTGCTCCATGGTTCTATCACTTGCCAGAAGCGGCCGATGGAGGCCCCCTCCCCTGCCATCTAGCCTCCTGAATATGGCCTCGGATTCACTTCTCTGCATGTCCTACCTTCCAGAAAGTGGTTGCTTTTCTGTTCAGAGAGTTGTTGCTATTCTTTTTTTTGATCTCCTTTTGTGTTTGTAAGTGTTCAGAATGGTTTGATCCCTATCCAGCTGAATTCCTGAGACCAGATCAAATCCAGGTCTCCTACTCCTCCGCCATCTTGCTCTGCCCCAAAAATCTGGTTCATTTTAAAAAATCATAGTCTTAAACATCAAGAGATTGTCATAGACACCAATAAGTAGTAGATAAAGGATGATGAGCTATTTTTGGGGGGTGTTTGCGATATTGGACACAGACTCAGAAGTAGTCTGGCTCAAAGATCCTGTGCTTGGGGGAAAGAAACCAATGGCACTTTTAGTGGTTGCTAGTGGCTCTTGTGACTAATTTAAAATGAGACTCACATATATGTCCTGTTTACCCTAGAGGACATTTACTGAATGCCAGACTGTTGTAGGACACTGAAAGCTTCTAAAAATCAGAGTAAAATCTCTGTCTCCCAGTACTTACACAAACAAATGAAGACCTACTTCAAGCACACTGCTGGTTTCCTTCTCTGGACATTTACAAGATCTTGAAACTATTTAGAACATGAGACTTCAGAAATACAGAAAACACATCAGGAAGGCAGAATGAGATGATCTGGTGTATAGCTGCACCCCAGTGGACTCTAAGCAAAGGATGGGTCATGGTCCATTGAGACTGAAGAAATGACCCAGAGGAAGCAAGCAGGACATAGGTTTATTGGGGGAAGATAGACACAGAGAGTCCAGGTGAGGCAGACTAGACAAAGCATCCTCTGCTGGAATCTACATGGTGCAAGCTTTTATAGTATAGCTATTAACCTAGCAACTATCTATAGCCTTTTCCTTCCTTTCAAGGAGATCAAGGCCTGCCATCCAGACATTCTTGGTTACATATGAGATGCTCTGGGTTGGCTACCCCCAGAATCCCTGACCTTGAACGCTAAACAAATGTTTTTCTACATATCCTGCTTGATGGGGATATAGAGGGAGGATGGGATCTGCAGCCATCCTGCATGTACCATACATCGCAAACTTGTGGTAATTAATTAATTTAGACCTTTTTCAAGGAAAGTGCTAGCCCACTTATCAACATTGTACTTAACAATTCTGAAGCTATATAGGGAGAAACTCTGGACAGCTGGGTGACACCTCTGAAAGGAAGAGCTAGATCTCCTGTAAATTTTTAGGATGAAAAGAAAGAGATTGCTGAGCTCTCAAAGATATGCAATGGTTATGTCCTAAAGGCAAATCAGAGATTAAATGAGCTTTATTGAAACTTCATCCCATCCCTGGTCCAGATTAATTATTTTAATAATAGAGGAAAGAAGGAAGCCAGTACAGTTTTGTTTTACATGCACTATCTGGCATAAAATGGAAAAAAAAAATCACTAGATGTAGGAAATAGAAGCATATATAATCAATAATTGAGAGAAAAGGCAGATCTACAAATGATTCAGATATTGAAGTTAGTGGGTAGGAAATGTAAAATGACTATAATTATTATGTTAAAGAATGTAGGAACAAGTTGAACAAATAGATGAACATATGGAGAATTTCATGAAACAATTGGAATACATTAATAAAAGGAATCAAAGAGGCAATTTAGAAACAGAAATGCCTAGGATATCTGATACTAGGAGCATGTGGGTAAGAGCAGATCGAACAAAGGAAAAACACGGGGCTCAGTGAATTCAAAGATAAGTCATAGGAAAAAATATCCACAACCAAGCAAAGAGAAGGAAACAATGACCAAAACAACGGAGAATTAAAGAAGTGTGGAACACTCTCAAATGAGCTAATAGGCATGCAACTGAAGTTCCGAGAGGGAGTGAATTGCCAGAAACAATATTTGAAGAGATAATAATTGAGAGTTTTCCAAAGCTAATAAAAGAGAATCCAAAATGTTCAGCAAAACCCATGAAAGCTACACATGGTGATACTAAATTACTAAGAAGACAAAAAAAAAATCTTAAAAACAGTCAAAGGAAATAAAAGATGTCATACCTTCAAAGGGACAACAATAAAAGTGATGATTAACTTCTCAAAAGAAAAAAAAGAAGTGAAACTTAAAGCCAAAGGACTGTCATCTGCTGTTAGTCTGCTAGGGCCACCATCGCAAAACACCATAGGCCAGGCGGCTTAAAAAACAGAATTATTTTCTCGCAGTTCTGGAGGCTGGAAGTTCAAATCAAAGTGTCAGGAAGTTTGGTTTCTCTGAGGTTTCTCTCTTTGGCTTTCAGGAAACAAAAAGAAATAAAACTAATGGGCCAAAAGAAATTGATAAACTCAATTGTACAGTAATTATGTTAAATATGAATGAACTAAATACTTCAAATGCAATACTAAGATTGTCATAATGAATTGCACAAAAACTATGTTATAAGGGATACTCTTAGATGATAGATAGATAGATGATTCATAGATAGATAGACGATAGATAGATATAGATGGATAGATAGATGATAGACAACAGATGGATAGATAGAAAGATGGCTAGATAGATACTAGGTAGATGATAACTAGCTAGCTAGAAAATAGGTATAGGCAGATAAAACTTAAAAATTGAAAGTTAAAGAATAAAAAAGTTACTAGGCAAACATGACCTGAATGGAAGATAGTATAACTAGACTAGTGTCACACAAAGGAGACAGTAAAGGAAAAGCATTACTAGAGATAAAGAGGAATATTCTATAACGATGGCCACCAATCTCACATGAAGATATAATAATTCTAAATTTGTATACATTCAAAATATAAGTTCAAAATACATAAATCAACTATCAACATAATAAAGAGGGAAAACATAGAAATCTACTGCCATAAAGGAAATATTAGCATGCTTTTCTCCATAAGTGATAGAATAAGCAGGCATACATCCATCACAACATAGAATATCTGAACAGTGCAATTATCAAACTTGACCTGAGTTATATACAAGTGATCAAATCTGGAAACACATAATATTGGCAGGGAGGAGAGGGATAAGGTGGACTTTTTACATGTTGGTAAAATATATTACCTATTATATTTCCTAATCTGGAGGCTGGTTACATGGATGCTCTGAACTTCATGTATGCATATTTTAATTCAGCATAAGGAAAAAATTCACAAGGACTTCCATGTGTGATCTACTTTCTAAAATATTCATAGCTGATTTTCTGCAGGAGACCAAAATCTCTCTGGTACATGTTCGGTGCCTTTTCCTTTATTTAATAATTCCTTTATTTAACTCTCCAAAGGAACTTAATGCCTGCATAATTATCCCTAATTTACAGTGATTCCTCATCTCGCTGGTGGTAGAATTCCATTATTCATACATTATACCACCTTCTCATCAAAATGTCCTTTTTAAATAACCTATTCCCTCACACTTAAGTGAAAGAGGAGGGCTAGAAAAAGAAGCCAATATCTTATAAAACAGTCACATATCTTGCTTAATCACAGAAAAAAGATTAAAAAAAAACCAACAACAGGATTTGAGAGGGGTACATAATTCAATATTTATGTAAGAAAACAGTCAGAAGACTCAGTGAGGTTACAAAGGCAGTACTTGAACCCAAATCTTCACTACAAAGTTTATATTCTTTTCACTTTACTTTTTTATATATAATTAAGTAATTGTGCTTCTGAATTAATGATCAATAATGGCTTAATAGATATTAATATCTGAGTAGATGTTGAATAAAGTTTCCATTTCAAACAGAATTTTTGGTAATAGACTGCAGAAATAAATGACATGATAATTATAGGAACTGATATAAGTAAGACCCACGGGTGAGATTTTAAATCAAGAAATCCCTTCTGCATCCTTTGATTGTTACCTCCAGATATTTGGGAATCCCATTCAACCATATTAAAAGTTAGCCTGGTCTTATATGAATGTGTGCTATGCATTGCCTTTGAAGCCTAATCTTTGGCTTGGTTTTGGGCTTCAAATTTACTTAAAAAAAAATACCATAGCTTCTTCATAGATTAAATTCATACAATTTTATAGATTCATTTTAAATGACAATCAAAAGCTACTTACAAATAAACTACTGAGTTATTAACACATAATACAATTTGCTACTCATAAATTAAATTTGGGATGTTATTAAAGATTCATGCAAATTATAATTCTGTATTCTACCAAGAAATCTGGCTTTTAAAAATGCAAGATAGGGCACCTGGGTGGCTCAGTTGGTTAAGTGACTGCCTTCGGCTCAGGTCATGATCCCGGAGTCCCTGGATCGAGTCCCGCATCGGGCTCCCTGCTCGGCAGGGAGTCTGCTTCTCCCTCTGACCCTCCCCCCTCTCATGTGCTCTCTCTCTCTCATTCTCTCTCTCTCAAATAAATAAATAAAAAATCTTAAAAAAAATAAAAAATAAAAAAAAATAAAAATGCAAGATAATTTTGCAAGGCTCCTATAGATAATTAGGATTTCCACATTTTTCTGTACGAATTTTATTACCTGTTCATCAGAGTTGTTTTGAGTTTGTGCTGTTCTTGATATTAGTTAAATATTATTGGTTTTCCTTCATCACTATCAAACTAACCTGTTGTGGGTATTTTGGTTAACCATATACATGGACAAAGCTACTATTTAAAAAATAATACGTAGTTACTAGAACATAATGCAGAGACATTTCATTATTGATGGATTGCCAGTGAATTTATTTTATTTAATCTATTGCAATATATTATCAAAGTAATGGTAACAACTGTAAGGACAAATACAAATTAAAATTAAGAGGCTTAATTCTCCTTGTTGAAACAAAGAGATTTCTCTTCCCTCCTTTTTCTTAGAGCATTTACTTTAGAAAATGTGTAATTATAAGTGCTTTCTCCCTCTTTGAAATGTATATACATTCTTTTGAAAACTAGACAGGCTTTTGCCAGTGTTATTCCCCAAGATTGTTCTTCTGAAGGACCTGGGAGCCATTATTACATTACACTTTGAAAGGTAAATGCCAAGGAAGATAGTATACCTTTCTTCCAATTTCTGTGGAACCATAGGAATCTAACTCTGGTGGATGCCTTGCTCCACAGTGCAAAACTACTTCCTGTTGTGAAGATACGAAAAGTTTGTGTTTCCTTTTAAGCCAGTCAGCTAACACAGTTAGTTACTCTGATTACCAGGTGAATTTTGGATGACCATGAGTGACAAAAGGGGCTGAGGTCTAGTTATTGTTTATCTTAGAACATCTATGCAATGGGTTGTATCTACTTGGCTATATAGAAGGGTGAGATTTCTTTCTGTCTTTGCAATCTCTTAGTGGATTTCCCATGAGATGCTCACTCAATAATAAAATTGTTCTCTTTCTCTACTACCCTTATGGAGAGGTTTTCTGGGTTGGCAGAAAATTTTAATTACAGTTTCCCAATTCAACTCACTAGGTTATATTTAAATTTATAGGGTTGGGAATAACTGGTAGGGCAGATGGGATGCAAGTTCTTTTACCCTACCTATGTTGGGTCGGTCACTTTGAGACCTGAGGTGCCTTCAATCCTTGCCTTGTCAGTGTATCTGTGGATTTCTCCTCTCTATCTTTGCAGATATCCTCTTCTTTTCAACATTACCTACAGAATATTTGCAATAACTGAGAGTTCTGCTAAAAATACTGTCAAGAGTAGGGATGCCTGGCTGGCTCCATTGGGAGAGCACGAGACTCTTGATCTCGGGGTTGCAAGATCAAGCCTCACAATGGGTGTAGAGAATACTTAAAATATTAAATAAGATAAAATAAAAATACTATCAAGAATAATAAAAACAGAGATTTTTCAATCTACTATGTTCTACTTAGTTATGACAGAGTTGGTGCTTTTCTTTTGGACTTTAAGTTATTGAACAAAACTCATACAAATATGGAGTGCTTTCACTGCAATCTATAATTTATACATAAGTGTTCAGTTTTAACATTTTCTAAAAATTTGTAGAGAGATTCATTTTGTTCATGGGCTGATAAGGGGCCATTTGCTTTAAAAGCCATTTCAAATGATTTAATGAAAGTCAAATGAAAAATAGGTTTAAATATTCATTTTTTTTTACTGCTTAACAAACTCCTCAGTAATGTATCTTTTTTTAAAAATGAGTTCTGTGACCATTATGTGCCACTATCATTATTGTTGTAGTAGACTGAGTCTGTTTTAAGTTAAACCATGAATATTTTAATGCAGAGTTCTCTCTTGACTCATTTGACCAATACGATTGGCATTTTTAGCAAAGCTACTTTACTTCTAATGTATTTCTTATCTTCCTCAATTAAGAAGGTGTTCTTCCTCCTCTATGGTGTCCTTGAGTTGATTTTTTTAAAGTAGTTTTCATTCACAAAGAAGCATCATTCTTCATCTAACTTAATTAGTCCGATGAGTGCTTATCATATGTCAGGTATGATCTCAGACACCGAGGCAACAGTGTGACATAAAACAGAAAAAATCTACTGGGGGAAAAAATCAGGCTGTTTGCAGCAAATTCTTACTATTCTAGAGAAAAGCCCCGGCAGTGAACTGTTCTGGCAAATGAACGATTGGCAAATGAGCCTTTTAATTCCCAGTTTAACTCCCTTTTTGACAAAAGACTTTAATTCCACTTGGGAACTCAACCCTACAGGAGATGCTTGTGAACCTAGAGGTGAAAGGCATTGTGCCTGGTTTTTATTCCATTCATCCACTCCACCCATCTTCCACAAGTGTTAAAAGCAATGTGGGTGCTTTGCCTGAAGAGGAGAAAGAATCCAAGACTTTCTCAGGACATTCTAACTTATTAGAAAGCACCAGGTATCCCAATAGAGTGGAAATGTGTGTGCATGTGTGGCATTATCTATGTGAGAGTGTGTAGATAAAGCTCCAGAAAGTAGGGCAGCACAGAATAGTGCATTTGTTCTATAAAAAGAATAATAATTTTTTTTCTAAAATATGTTATGTTAATATGTAACACTAAAATTATTATTTTCAAGAATTAAGAACATTTTTCCAGTTTTAATCTCTAATATGGTAAATATCAACAGACATATACCATAGAACAAAAGTTCTTTGAGATTGTCAATAATTTTTAAGGGTGTAGAGGGGTCCCAAAACTACCAGGTTTGAGAATTTCATTTCTAAATGTGTTCTTTGTCTGAATCTGGGGATAAGAGGCTACAATTAATTAAATGAGTCAGTAACAAGAAGCTATAATCTCTGGGTAATTTTGGAACTAAGGCATCTGTTCTTGGACCTAGCTAGCATCACTAACCCTGGCAGCCCCGTGAATACTGGCAGCAACAACAGGAGTGAAAATCTCAGCAAATGGGGATGGAAAGGAGACAGACCCCAGAACTAACACATTTACAAAAGTATCTCTGAACTCACCAGAATCATTATATGAAGAATTCTATGTCACAGAATTCCTTCGATAAAGAGGGAAGTGGGGGCACCTGGGTGGCTCAGTCGGTTGAATGTCTGACTCTTGATTTCAGCTGGGGTCATGGTCTCAGGGTGGTGAGATCAAGCCCTGCATCAGGCTCTGCGTTCAGCCCTGGGTCAGCTTGGGATTTTCTCTCTTCCTCTCCCTCTGCCCCCTCCCCTCACTCACGTGAGTGTGCTCTCCCTCTCTCTAAAATGGATAGATGAGATGTTTAAAAAATAAATAAAGATGGAAGTACACACTGAAACTGAGCCCCATAGGGTTAATGATGATGAAACTAGCAGGGAATTTAAAGGTTTTTTTGTTTGTTTTGGGGGCTTTTTTGTTTTGGTTTTTGTTTGTTTGTTTTCAGAGAACTGTTTCTCCCTCATCAGCTATTGTGTCTTTTCAAACCTACTAACATATATAGTCCCTGCAGAAGCTTGGACTCAAGGTCAACTGATAAGGCTCCAGCCTATGAACAAGCAAGGCCCTGCATTCTTTTCCTGAGATAATGAACCCAGGGCCCCATCCAGTTTCTATCGGCCCTTGGAGCATGCCAGAGCCCCTTCTCCTTGTCCTAAAATAGCCTCCTGACGTCAGAGGCTGAATTTTGCCTGTTCTAATATTAAGTCTCCACCCCATAGTGAACATGGGGTGTATATTACCTGTCTGTTTGCTCAATGAGCATGTTCCATCTTTCCTCAAATGTTTCCCCACCCTTTTCATCAGTATGTGTGCAATCTCAACCTCATGATAATTAAGAAAGAAAACTTGTTCTCTCCCCCTCTGGGGAGGCGGGTTTGAGGCTTGCCCTCCCATCTTCTTGTTTGGCTGTCTCTTGACTAAGCCTTTTCCTTGCTGCGTACCTGATGTCTCAGTAATTGGTTTTGCTGCTTGGGTTTGGTTACAACATCACTAGGATAATATTGTTAACTTAACATACCAGCAATTACTTTTTTTGTTGTTCATTATTATTTCAAATGTGTTGCTTATACCCAGACATGTACACATGCAGAGAATGTTGAAGATGTTGCTTAGACGTTTCACTTCCTCATCTACAAAACGAGAGGAATGATTGTACCCATTGCACAGGAATGTCATAAAAGTTCCTTAAGATAATGCAAGGAAAGTTGATGAGGATGATAGTAGGTACTATGTGAAAATCTTAACGATGGTTATAATTGGATGGATTGTGGGCAATTTTTATTTTTTAAAATAGTTTTCTAAAATTTCTACAGAACATGTTGACTTTTGTTTTAATTCAATTTAAATGAAGAAAAAGTAGTTTACTCATTTTCCTCCACCTACTAACTCGTCTCCAGCAACTACTAATCTGTTCTCTGTATCTCTGAGCTTACTTTTTGTTTTGTTTTGTTTGTTGTTGTTTTTAGATTCCCCATATAAGAGAAATTATAAAGTATTTGTCTCTGTCTGACTTACTTCACTTAGCATAATGCCCTCAGAGTCCATCCATGTTGTGGCAATTGGCAAGTTGTAATTCTTTTTTATGACTGAATAATATTCCATCACATATATGAAGAAATTGTGGTATATCTCATATATATATTCATCCATTCATCCACTCGTAGACATTTGGGTTGCTTCTGTATCTTGGCTATTTTAAATAATGCTAAAATGAACATGAGGGTGCATATATCTTTTTGAGTTGGTGTTTTTTTCTTTGGACATATACTCAGAATTGGAATTGCTGGATCATATGGTAGTTCTAGTTTTAATTTTTTTGAGGAACCTTCATGCTGTTTTCCACAGTGGCTGCACCAGCTTGCATTCCCACCAACAGTGCATGAGGGTTCCCTTTTCTCCTATTCCTTACCAACACTTGTTATTTTTTTGTCTTTTTGATAAAGGCTCTTAAAAGACAAAATAGCAATTACTTTTGTGAAATTATAATATATTAAGAGCCCACATATATTTATCACTTAACACACATCAGATACTATGCTGAGTGCTTTACAGGGGTTATCTTACTTAATATTTTTTTAAAAGATTTTATTTACTTATTTGTCAGAGAGAGAGAGAGCACAAGCAGGGGGAGCGGCAGGCAGAGGGAGAAGCAGGCTGCCTGCTGAGCAAGGAGCCCGATGTGGAGCTCGATCCCAGAACCCTGGGATCATGACCTGAGCCGAAGGCAGATGCTTAACGACTGAGCCACCCAGGCATCCCATCTGAATATTAAATAAACTTCAGAGTTAGTTTTTATTATTTTCTCCATGTTTACAGATACTCAGAAAGGTTGTTATTTGCTAGAGAGGCCACAGAGCTGGTTAAGTGGTAGAGCTGAGGTTGGAACTCAAGCAGACTGATTTCAAAATCTAACTTTTAGTTCTTCCTCCCTCCCTCCCTCCCTCCCTCCCTTCTTTCCCTCCTTCCTTCGTTCCTTTTTTTCCTTCCTTCCTTCCTCCCTCCTCCCTCCCTCTCTCTACCTCTCTCTCTATTTCTTTCTTTGAAATCACTGTCATATAACCTTTGAAACAAGCATCAATAGAGCATGAGAATAATACCTCTGAAAAACCTTTGCCAGTAAGTAAAATTATGATAACCTGAGGGTGAACCTCAACTTTGTATTTATAAACTATTTTATATCTCCCCAGGTGAATTCAGTAAAATATTGACTGTGATTATAAAATACCATGTCTTTTTGCTGTGACAGATTTAATTACTCAGTACCAATGGGCAAAAATTCACAGCAGTAAGTCCAGAAACTGTCAAATCATCACATAGTATCTTTCTATAGAAAATTGTGAGGATCGCTGGTACCTCTCTTGGCTTACAAGGGGAGCTTGGTACCTCTCTCGGCTTACAAGGGGAGCTACCTCTGGAGATGCTTCCCTTTTCACTTAAATATTATTATGCGGCTATAATCTGCTAAAATGCACATCATTCAGAGAATCCTTGAGGGGGCAAAAGAGTTCACAAAAGAGAGAATTGGAGTGAAGTTTGGAGTATGAAGAGAGGTAGGGCAGTCCCATCCTTGCTTGGATGAGAGAGGTGATTTGGAAACTCCCTGCACGCACCTGGACCGATTGTAACGCAGACTGCTGGCTGCATCCATGGCTTCACGCCCCTTCTCCTCTTCCCACACGTCTCAGGGCCTGGGGCTGTTGACTTCCTTCATCCAACCTCGTGAAAGATTTGTTTGAGAAGACAGCATGTGTTTTTAGTATGTTTGAGCTGCCATGACAAAACACCACAGACACCGTGGCTTACACAGAAATCTATTTTCTCTCAGTTTTGAAGGCTAGAAGTCTAAGATCAAGGTGTTGGCCGGTGTTGGTTTGGTTTCTTTAGAGGCCTCTCTTCTTTTGCAGAAGGCTGCCTTCTTGCTCTGTCTGCACACGGTCTTTCTTCCCGTGGTCTTCTCTGGTGTTTTCTCCACATGTCCTAATTTCCTCTTCTTATAAGGTCTCAGATGAGTTGGATTAGATCCCACTATAAAGGCCTCATTTTAATTTAATTAACTCTGTAAAGGTGTTATCTTCCTAAATAGTCACACTCTGAGATCCTGAGGGTTCCGACTTCAACATATGAATTTTGGGGGAACACAGTTCAGCCTGCATGTATGCACAAATCACTGGCTTTCCACATAGATGTGACATATTTTGTAAGAGTCATTTATGATATAGGGATCAATATCCATTTTTAAAGCTCTTGAAATCTCATCTATGTTATTTGCATGTGTATTTGTATATCCTTAATATATATTTAATGTGTTTGTGTCTTTAATATACATTTATGCTTAATATACATTTTATTTTTTATTTTATCTTTAATCTTTATCTTTAATAAGTATTTGTATATTAAATGTATATATATGTCTTTAATATATGTGTATCTTTAATATACATTTAAAATATAAGAATGGGGGCTCCTGGGTGGCACAGTCACTTGAGCTTCCAACTCTTGGTTTTGGCTCAGTCGTGATCTCACACTCAGCTCAGAGTCGGCTTAAGACTCTCTCTCCTTGGGCACCTGGGTGGCTCAGTCGGTTAAGTGACTGCCTTCGACTCAAGTCATGATCCCAGGGTCCTGGGATCGAGCCCCGCATCGGGCCCCCCGCTCATCCGGGAGTCTGCTTCTCCCTCTCCCACTCCCCCTGCTTGTGTTCACTCTCTCGCTGTGTCTCTCTCTGTCAAATAAATAAATAAAATCTTTAAAAAAAAAAAAAAGACTCTCTCTCCTTCTCCCTCTGCCCCTTCCTGCCTACCCCCCTCTCTAAAATAATAAATAAATAATTTTTTAAAAAAAATAAAATATAAGAACTCATTTTATACAGGATCTTTAAAACAAAAATTCTGTGAGCTGCCAGACTAGGAGAATGCTAATAGCATCACATTTTCAGAGTATTGTATTAGTAATTTAAGATGAAGATAACTTTTTTTTTACATGATGTTAACACCTGAAAGAGAAATAATAACAATTTAAAAATAAAAAAAATAGCTCACCCTCAATCCAGTCATTGTTTTCTCTAGGGAGGGAACTCTCAGAGCTACTTTTTGCCAGCTTATGTTCCAGTGTAATGTTTTTAGTTCTGAAATTCTTCTGTGCAAGCCTCATGGGAAATGCCCTAGCAGGAAGCAGGTTATACTAAATCCTCATGTGTTGTATGCACTTTGACTTTCAGGGTACCAAGGGATGGAGTTTGCCTTAGAAAGAGATTGTACTGTAACCAGGCATGCGCCAGAATTATACATTACTTCCCTGTTGTTCAGCCTTTAGCCCAACTTGAGGTGGTGCTGGATGTGCAATGCTACTGTGTATCAGGGGCATCATGTAAATAAATTACAAGCGGGGACCTAATGTTTGTACTGATTTTCCATTGCTGACTATCTGAAGGGAGTAATAGAAACATATGTTCCCAAGCCTATTGCTCAATATATTGGCATAGTGAAGTTAAAATGTTTGGCTAGGAAATCAATATTGTTATACTGCGCATCAAGTATAGTAAACTAGAAGAATTGCAAGAAGCTGTGAACTCGCTTAAATCAATGTGTATTCAAACCAGGGAGTAACAAAATAGATAAAACCACAACTTTAAATGGTAACCTAGGGAGAGTTGACCAGCATCCCAGCTTTCGCCACTGCAGGGAGAATCAATGAAACATACAAACAAATAATAAAGCAATTCAATATTAGGGTAGCATTAAGATTCATCTGTAGTAAATTTGAGGACCCTACTATACAGTATTGGCAACTGTATTAAGAAACCTCTGTGCAATGAATACAATACCATGAACAGAAAATAAATGAGAGCGAGAGATTTAGAACTCTACTTGGCAAGAATAACAAGATTGGAATAAAAGATGGAAACATATACTACTGTATATTATGGCGATTTTACTTAAAATATTGGAAATAAGACATAGAAGATTGTCCTCCAAAATTTAAACTTTAAAATAAGCATACCATGGGTTGCAGCATATAAATACTAAATTGCTTGAGTCTGAAACTAGACTCTTAACCTAACAGAATGCATAACATATTTATTGTAGAAATGTGTTGTTTGAAACAGAAGTATGGCAACCATGTAGAACAAGAAGTTACAGAACTCATCTAGAAGTCATTGCTTAGACAATGGTCACCGACTAGTCCATGACCTATTGGAATAATGAGGTGAGCTGGCTTAAGCATGCCCACTTTTTTTCATTTTGTTTTGTTTTCTTTAAATAAACATTTTATTATAAAATTTATATTCAAGATTAAATAAAGAAATACACTTACAATTCACTGTCCAGAGGTGACCATTATGAGCCTTTTGGTATATTGCTTTCTAATTTTTTCTACATAGATTATTTGCTATTTTTTAAACATTACAGCTCTAATCATAATTTTACATATTTTTTTATTTAAATTCAATTAATTGACATGTAGTGTATTATTAGTTTCAGAGATAGAGTTCAGTGATTGATCAGTCTTATATAATGCCCAGTGCTCATTATATCACATGCCCTCCTTAATGTCCATCACCCCGTTACTCCAGCCCCTCACTCCCCTCCCCTCCAGCAAGCCTCAGTATGTTTCCTAAGGCATGCCCACTTTGAATCAAGTCATCTGGGTTCGAGTGATGATTTAACTACTACTTACTCTTCTATGATGTTAGGAAAGTATTCAACCTCTTTGGCCCTTAATATTTTCTTATATCATAAAGGTTTTATGAGAATTTTATTTATATTTTTTAAAGATTTTAATTATTTGTGAGAGAGAGCACAAGCAGGGGAGAGCACAGCAAAGGAAGAGGGAGAAGCAGGCTCCCTGCTGAGCAGGGAGCCCGACGCAGGGCTTGATCCCAAGACCCTGGGATCATGACCTGAGCCGAAGGCAGACGCTTAACAGACCGAGCCACCCAGGTGCCCTGGTTTTATGAGAATTTAAAGGAATTAAATGTGGTTAATATAGATTGTCACATTGCAAGCCATTACAATTGTTGTTATTAGTATTGGAAAGATCATCTCTAATTGGTGACTGGTACAAAATTTTACCCCAACTGCCACCTCCTCAGAGACACTCTATCTATCCATGCTATCCAAGAACTTCCAACCCTGTTATTGTCTTTTTCATCTATTGCTCCATTTATTCACAATATTTAAAACTTATTTCTTTATTTGTTTTGGAGGAAGTTTCTTTTCTTTTTTATAAAAACCAGTCTTTCATTGAAAAATAAAGCATCTTAAAGCAAACATTATTTCTTGCCCCTAACACAAAGCCTGGTACATAGTGAGCGCTCAATAAACTCTAGTTGAATGGATGTATAAATGCAAGATGTTAGTAGCTAATAGACTGCATGCATTTATATGTATTGACCCAAGATCATCCCTATTTTGAAAATGATGTAATTTTCTTAGCCTAATGTCAGCACACCTTTCCTGGGTGATAGCCATTTTTATTTCATTGCAATACATGATTAAGTAAGAGGGCCTGGCAATGTTTTCATTTCAAATTCCTCACAAAGAATAGTAGATCCTCAGCAATTTGATATATGTACTATTTGGGTTTCTGATTCGTTTTTATTAACACTAAGAAGGAAAACAAATAGTTCGTAATTTTCAATTTGTAATGTAGGTCTCTTGGACAGTGGGTGAACCTAGCTTTGAGCCTTTTTGACAACAGTCCCAAAAAGTCTCCTGTAGATATGCACATGTTCCTTACTGAAGAGATTATCATCAAATGAGAGCTAAAATTTTAATACACATTGAAGATAAGATGAAACAGCAGTCCAAACTAGACCATGGACCAAATCCAGCTGGCCACCTGTTTTCATATGGCCCACAAGCTAAGAAGAGTATTTACATTTTTAAATAGTTAAAAATCTAAAAAGAAAACTAATACTATGTGACACTTAAAATTATATGAAATACAAATTTCATTGTCCATAAATAAAGTTTTATTGAAACAAAGCCACACTGATTTGTTTATGTATTGCCTGTGGCTCATTTTGTGCTACAAGGACAGATTTGAACAGTGGCAGTAGACATCCCATGGCCCACAAAGCCTAACATATTTAATGTCTTAAGTAAATATTTACAGATAATTTGCAGAATTAATATGTTAATCCCTCAGATTATAATAAACATAGGGAAGATACATGACTACTGTTGGAAATGAGACTCGAGAGAAGGTCAGAATCATTTATAGTTCATGAATTTAGGACCTTGCAAATGTCCCAGTCTAGGATATGTAGCAATAATGATAAGGCAGAAACAGCGATAGAGACATTAACCCATTCATGTGTCAATGACAAAAGAATTGGGACTATATTGTCCTTCTAAATGACTTTTATATGAGCTCACCTCACCACTCCAATGCTTTGTTTATATTTATCTACATGCCTTAGAGCGCTGAATTTTTTATTTTCCTAGCCTACGTACATGTTACATTCAGCAGATAGCAAACTTATTATTGAAGGATAAGCAAACAGTGTGGCTACAATTTGAAAAAAACTCTCAGGACTCAATTTCCTAAAAACTTGTGTAACATCGAGTTCACAGAGAAGTCTTTTGAGACATTCAGATTTTTACATTTTTAATATCTGATGAATACCAAAGCTTAAAAAAAAAAAACAGCAAAGTTGTATCAAACTTGAGAGCCTTTATACCAATAAGACAAATGAGAACTTGTAGTCATATTCTAAATGGTTAAAACTCATGATTTTTTGGTTGAGATCTATATTTTTTAGAGAACAGGTATACATGTGTATTTATTTTCCCAAATGTAATCCCTTGTTTATTATTTTCTAATATTTATAAAATGAAAAAAAAGGTTCTTACAATCACAAAGTCTGAAATAACAAAAAAACTATGGAATTAGAAACTTAACTATTTTTCTCCTAAAATAACCTCCTCTAGTACCCTAGCATGTGTCCTGACTTAAAGGAGTCACCTTTTCTTCTCTTAGAATGCACTTGTGCTGTCTCTCTGTTTCTCTCTGTTTTTGCCAGGTTTTCTGTTTTTGTTTTTGTTTTTTTCCCTCCATGGTTATAGCTTACTATAAGTACTCTTTTTGGAATAATCAATATTTGTCATGCATCTAATTATAGAATTGCAGTAGTGAATTTATAATTATTGAGAACAGCCTCTACTTAATTCACTTTATGAAGACTCACAAATCTTTGTACCATAAGTACCAATTTAAATCTTTGATCAAAACACTCTTCTGTACAAAGTGACGATATAGATTGCTATCTACTTTGAAAATGTTTTGTGGGGTCTCAGAAGAGTAATGATGTAAAAACAAGGATGTGGCAATTATGAATTCAGTTCTTGTAATCGTGTAATTAAATACAAATTTTATGGAATTAATGACAAAAATTAAGAAGAGAAGTTATTTTCTTAATCTTTTTTAAAGCAAAAAGAACCTTCTGTACAAATGAAATTTTATACACAATCTGATGTACAAGACAGATAAAAGTGGGACTGTTTGGGTTGAAATACAGCAGGGTTCCCAGAGCCTTATCCCAGCTGTAACCACACGCAAATCTGTAGAACCATAGGGTTCAGCATTACATAGTATGAAATCACCAAGCAAAAGTAATCCACTGTAATCCCATTTGCCACGTGGAAAATATACAACATTAAACAAAGTCAGCATTTTTTTGGTTGATTCTTTTTATTATCTGTTCCTAAAACTTTGCAGCCTTTTAACTAGAGACATCTCCCACTGCTGTGATGGAAGATGCGTATCTCTGGACTCCTTCAGCCTAGAGCAGAGGTGGCCCAACATTTTTTATAAAGAACCAGGTAGTAAATATTTTAGGTTTTGCAGTTCATACAGTATCTCTTGCAAATACTCAACTCTGTCACTATAGCTCAAAAGCAGCTATAGACTATATGAAAAAAAATGTGTCGCTGTGTCCAATAAAAATCTATGTACAAAAATACTCAGTGAGGCATAACACCAGCAAAAATGGCAGAGTGGGTAATTCCAAGGGCTTGTCCCTCCATAGAAACACCAAAAAACCAGGCAAAAACTGTCAGAACCCTGGAAAATATTCAAATGTTACAGTATCCAACTCAATGCTGAATCAAGAAAAAAGCAATTTAAAAATGACAGGAAATCTTTTGGACATTTTTACTTTCCTGTGTTCCACTCACCTCTCTAGCTCAGGACAGTCTCCTTGAAGGCACTAGCCCCATGTCTGAGTGTGGGACTCTGGCCCTAGGTTATGGAGGGGGCAAAGCAGACATTATTCTCAAGGAATTGTGGTCGTCTGCTCTGACATGTCTGAGGCTACCTGAAGGAATGACACAAGGTGTTTACCTTTGTTTTACCTAATTCAGAATTCTGGGTGCAGAAAAACAACCACAAAGAGAACATTCTTTGAAAACACTGTAAAACAAATGAACAACCCAGCATCCCCTGCAGATTACAGTTGAGGCAAACAATAGACATGCAGAAGGCTGGGAGGAAAAGCTGAGAAGAGCATTTCTTTGGGAAAGTAGGAAATGGAAAAGTACCTACATTTTAGGGAAATTAGAAAGCCATATACAAGCCCAAAGCAGGTCATGTGTGCAGAAAAAACATGAGAAGATCTTAAACTTTCACCTCAGGCTAATCCCTAGGCTCAGAGCAGCAGGAAGTGAAGACAGAGGGGTTTGTAAATGGCCTGGCTAAGCCCTGAAATAACGCTCTAACACAAAACAAATATGCTACAATCAGGGAATTTTTTCTCTTTATTTTTATTTTCTTAAATTTATTTATTTTTTGGCTTTAGTTCCCCAAGGAAATATCTGTAAAAACACTAGCTGACCACTAGCTAAATTATCAGAGAATTCATAGAACACATGTGACAAAGAATACAGACTTTATGAAAATAGTTTGCAGAACTCACTAAGCAAACAAACTATAAAGCAAACCTTGAGGAGGGGTAAGAATCTGAGTTGCAGAGTTACCACATGATAATATTCAAAACGTCCAGTTTGCAACAACAATATGAAAAGAAAATAAACAAGAAACGATGGCCAATCACAGGAGAAATTAACAGAACTGTCCCTAAGGAAACACAGACAGTAGACTGACTGGACAAAGTCTTTCAAAGACAAAGAATTTCAATAGCATATTTGAGCAGGCAGAAGGAAAAAATCAGCAAACTTGAAGATCGGTCCATTGAAGTTATCTAGTCTAAGTTGCAGATGGATCAAATAATGAAGAAAAACAAACAGAACTAAGACACGTGTAGGACACCATGAAAATGCCAACATAGACAAATGGAAGTCTCAGGAGTTGAGACAGAGAAAATAGCAGAAAGAATTTTTGGAGAATAATAAGGGGAAACATCCCAAATTTGATAAAAGATATAAATCTACAAATCAAAGAATCTCAATAAACTCCAAGAAGGTTAGACACAATGCTACATGCTGAAACACATAACTAAGTTGTCAAAAGACAAAGAATTTTGAAGGCATAAAAAAAGAAGCAATCCATCACATACGAAGTATCCTCAAAAAGGTTAACACACCATTTCTCAGTGAAAACCACTGGGATCGGAAGGGGAATGCTTAATAAGGGCAGAGTTTTCTTGGAGGATAATGAAAATGTTTGAAACATGACAGAGGTGGTGGCTACACACTGTAAATTACTAAATGCCATTAAATTGTACACTTTAAAATGGTACATTTTATGTTATGTGAACTTTATCTTTAAAAAAAAGTAGTAACACCAACAAAAACCCAACAATAAGGTAGATTTGGCTTGTTGGCATAGTTTGAGGACTCCTGACCCAAATTCCATATATACATATCTGGAATTACATATCTTTATCTATATAGAATCCCTGAGTAAGAATGTTTTGGAACTATATTTTATTTTTTAATTTGTTCTGCTTCTGTTCTAGCAGTACTATTAAGTTAACTTTTAATGATCAAATATTCAGTATGAATTCTGAAAGAGAAAGTGTTGATATGGTTTAATTAAATCACGGCTATAACATTTATGCTTGCACTTTACATTAAATGCTCAAATTATTATAGTCTGATTAATGTGGTATTGTGTAAACTACTATAGTTTAATTAATGTGGTATTGTGTTTAGAATTTTCCTTCTATGAAGGAACATAAAATATGCTAATATTGAGATGGTTTATAAAAATAATTCTGTAGTTGTCTTTGAAGATAATGACCATTTGTCTGTAAATTTTCCATGACCTTGACCAAATGTGGTCAAATCTTATCTAAATACTTGCAGCATGCGATCTTTTCTATTTTCTAAGAAGCATATATTGAGTTCAGGAAAATTCAAGTTTTCTAGGAGCTCAATAAATAACAATTTTCTTTTATCCCTGTTTGGAATGAACAGTTTTATCAGGGAGAAACTATAATAATTCATTTAGATATAATAGTATTTGAGAAGTAGATTTAGATGAAATAAAATTTGAATAGTTCTTAAAGATTTTTTTCTAGTTCTATTGCACAAAGTAGAAAGAAGCACAGATTTGAAGATAACAGAATTGAAATATAAGAATATAGCTCCTCTCTTTCTTTAAACATAAATAATATTTTAACTACATAAAATTTTTGAGAACACAAAGTTATAGAAACATCTGAACACCTACCCATAACATATATTTATATTTTTTAAAACAAATTGTATGGATGCAAAAAGAAAACTAAATAATTCATACCACTGATGTCACTGTCAACAAATGAATAGTTAGGATTTTATACTCCTAAAATATATTTTAGGAGTTATATTCTTTAGAAGTTTTTATTCATATTCACAGGTTTTTGTTTTTATTTGCAGTATATCTAACGGAATGAAAAGTAATTATGCAATGGCTTTATGTTATTTAATATACTCAAGTAGCTATTAATACTCTTGTGAGATTATTTTAACAATTTAACAAGCAATCTTAAAAAGGTAGTTTAACAACATATTTGCATATTCTACTTATGTGTTTCAGTTCTCATATCTTTACAAATTAGAAATTGATGTATTGATCAGAAATTGATTTGTCATAAGATACATGCTTGGTCATAAAGTTAAAGAGATGATACTCTAGCAATTCCAAATACCTTATTTTTTGCTGTATTAATTACTATTTAGTATTTGTGCAGTCCTTGAAACATTGGAAATATATTCAGTGGTTCTCAGACTTCCCTCCCCCTGGAAAAGGACCCAAGTCCTTAACTATTGGATAAATCTTCACAGGATATTTGGCACTCTAGGACATTCCTGCATAAGAACAGTACAGGACTTCATACTAAGATGGCCACATGCCCTGGGGCTTCTCAGCCTTGTTCCCAGATTCTCATGGTTATGAGAATAAAATATAAAGGTAGGGAATTTATTATTATTATTATTATTATTCCAAATGGAAACCAACAAGAGTGCCATCTATGCGTTAGCATTTTGAGAAATATTTATGACAAACGACTGCAATAGGGAAGTTTGAACTGCTTAAAGCCCCAGCTAGATAGAAAGAACAGAGAACAAGTTTCTGTAAAACTTCTTGAGTTCCCCATAACTATTTGCCATATGGTTACCTCTCATGTTATGATCATTAGGTGAACATGAAAGTCTCGGCTCTGGAACTGCTCTTCAAAGTAGCCCTCAAAACTCACAGAAGAACCCATCAACTGGTGTTTTCTCCTGATTGAAGGCTTTAATAATCAAAGGTTGCAAAAGTAGGTCTCCTTCAGGAGTCAGGAATTGCAACAAACAGAAGATTCTGGGGCAGTAGCTTCAACAAGCAAGAGTATTATAAATGTAATAAGTGAGGCTATCTTTCAAGGAAATCCAGGATTTCAATGGTTATTCTGCTTGTAGAATCAGTTATCCCATAAGCTATTAAAGAGTGGGGACCATCCAGTAAATGAATAATATATACAATGTGTTTGTTCTTTTGGCTTAATCTTATATTTATGAAAAAAAATCTATCGAAAATGAACCACTTACTAGGGTAATTACAAGGAAGAAAATAAGAGAGCAGGAATAAAATACAAATTACATTTAAATGCTAAAAGATTTAACAGTTATATATTTTTTTAAAGATTTTATTTATTTATTTGAGAGAGAGAATGAGATAGAGAGCATGAGAGGGGGGAGGGTCAGAGAGAGAGGCAGACCCCCTGCTGAGCAGGGAGCCCGATGCGGGACTCGATCCCGGGATTCCAGGATCATGACCTGAGCCGAAGACAGTCGCTTAACCAACTGAGCCACCCAGGTGCCCGTTATATTTCTTTTTTTAATGATTTTATTTATTTATTTATTTATTTATTTATTTATTTATTTATTTATTTATTTATTTCTAAGAGAGTGCACATGTTCAGGTGGGGGTGGGGAGCAGAGGGGAGAGGGACAAACAGACTCCATGCAGAGCATGGAGCCCTGCACAGGGCTCGATCCCATGACCCTGAGATCATGATTTGAGCCAAATTCAAGAGTCTGATGCTCAACCAACTGAGCCACCCAGGTGCCCCTCAACAGTTATATTTCTTATTGTCCTAGAACTCAGGGAAAAAGAAATTAACAGTAAACAAAGAAATGCCAAACAACAACCTGGCAATCCAGTGAGATTACAAAATATTGAGGAAAGAAATGTTCCAAAGCTATTGAGGAAAAAATTAGAAAGCATTGATTCTGTAGATAGAAGTCTATTTGACTAACAGGTAGAATTATTTAGAGGTAATCCGGACATGGCTGGAAGAGAGTTTAGGGTTTTGAGATAAAGATCTTACTATCTTCAGAAGGAAAAAAAAAATCAATCATGAAAGAACAGTAAGATGATTGGGAAACAGGACATCTTAAGCTTTTTCTTAAGTAATATTAAAAAGAAGAGGACAATGGACAATGGAGAAATCATACAAAAAACTTTGAGCTGAAAACATATTGGGGCTTGTACTTAACCATGTAAACTCTATTGCTCCAAGTGTGGTCCTTGGAGCTCAGTGTGGCTATCACTTGGGAACTTGTTGAACATGGAGAAGCCAGGCCCCAACCCAGACCTACGGAATCAGAATCTGCATTTAATGAGATCCCCAGGTGATTTACGTGTACATTCACTTTAAAAAACACAGCACTACAGCCACTCTGGAAAACTGTATGGAGGTTCCTCAAAAAGTTGAAAATAGAGCTACCCTATGATCCAGCAATTGCACTACTGGGTATTTACCCCAAAGATACAAAAGTAGGGATCCGAAGGGCTACGTGCACCCCGATGTTTATAGCAGCAATGTCCACAATAGCCAAACTGTGGAAAGAGCCAAGATGTCCATCGACAGATGAATGGATAAAGAAGAGGTGGTATATACACACAATGGAATATTACTCAGCCATCAAAAGGAATGAGATCTTGCCATTTGCAACGACGTGGGTGGAACTGGAGGGTGTTATGCTGAGCGAAATAAGTCAATCAGAGAAAGACATGTATCATATGACCTGACTGATATGAGGAATTCTTAATCTCAGGAAACAAACAGGGTTGCTGGAGTGGGGGATGGGGTGGGAGGGATGGTGTGACTGGGTGGTAGACACTGGGGAGGGTATGTGCTCTGGTAAGCGCTGTGAATTGTGCAAGACTGTTGAATCTCAGATCTGTACCTCTGAAACAATGCAATATATGTTAAGAAAAAAAAAAAGAAGAAGAAGGTAGCGGGAGGGGAAGAATGAAGCGGGCGAAATCGGAGGGGTAGACGAACCATGAGAGACAATGGACTCTGAAAAACAAACAGGGTTCTAGAGGGGAGGGGGGTGGGAGGATGGGTTAGCCTGGTGGTGGGTATTGAGGAGGGCACATTCTGCATGGAGCACTGGGTGTTATGCACAAACAATGAATCATGGAACACTTCATCTAAAACTAATGATGTAATGTATGGGGATTAACATAAGAATAAAAAAAAGAAAAAAAAGCAATTTAATAATGAGAAAAAAAAACTAATGATGTAATGTATGGTGATTAACATAGCATAATAATAAACACAGCACTAGAGTATGTTTTTGTGTGAATGTGTATATTTGTATATTAATTCTATGTTTAGTCAATTGATTTAGAATTCATTCTCAAGAGTAAACAACCCCATCGGAAATTTTCAAAGTAGTAATATTGTAGAAATATTCTGTTGGGATAATGTTCAACATATGTTATTGAAAATAAAACAAAACAAATTGAAACAAACAAAACCCCGCATGATTGCCAATTCATTCCCTTTATATTACAGTTAACTTCTTTATTCTTGTTCTGAAAATATTTTTTCCTGAAAAGAAGCATCCAGCTACCTATATTTTAGATTGTATTTGAAAAACCATGTGGATTTAAGAGTTAGAGGAAGTAG
Organism: Mirounga angustirostris; assembly: GCF_029215605.1. Lineage (NCBI taxonomy): Eukaryota > Metazoa > Chordata > Mammalia > Carnivora > Phocidae > Mirounga > Mirounga angustirostris. The sequence goes on from NW_026991725.1 coordinate 18,846,775, forward strand.
TATATAAAACTTACCACATTCTTTTTTTAGAACCAAGAAAAACTATTCCAAGAGAATAAAAATATGCATTTCAAGTATTGCATGATATATCATGAGGCCAGATGAAATTGCAGTCCTTTATTTTGCAAGGTATTCAGTACCTTGTATACAAAGACATGCTACTTTTGCTCCTGGTTTCTTATCGTAGAAAGATTATGATTTATTTAGAAAAAATATTTTATGTTAGAATGTGAATACAATTTCTATTTTAAAGAAATAAGTTTAAAGATGACCAGAAAAGAATCTTGACACCTCTGAAAATATATCAAGATGTCAAAATCCCTTACTTGCAGAAACATCATTAGTGTTGGCTTTATTTTTAACAGATTTTACAATTTAATGGAAGATTAAACCATGAGAGTATACAAATTTATATATTCATGTATCGATTTATTCAATCATTCATTGACTCACTCAAAACTGTTAAATACCATCATTGTGTAAATTTGGAATTAAATTAGCCTGTAGTCTGGTATAATTTCATTGAGCCTATAATTGAGATTGTGCTGCAAAGCTCCTCCAGCAAGTTTCTGAGGCTCTAAATATCACCATATGATCTAAATATCATAAGATGTGTATGCATTTAAGTCTCAATACTCAAGAGAAGACCTCAGTAGATAAATTTACAGTGGTAATACCAAAAAATCCATCCCCTCGTCCTAAAAGTGACACCAGAGTGACACACGTAGTTATTCAGATGACTCATAATTTCTTCCATGCTTGTGTGTGTGTATGCATATTACAACATGCGTTCTTACACCACACTTCCCACTAAGCCCTGTACAACAGTATATAAAAGCTTCTCTTAAGTATACTATATACTCATGTTTACTCTTAATCACATACCTCTTTCCTTAGCACATTATTCACTGAGTTGTCTATATCTATGATCCTAATTTGCAAAACCCTTATGAATAAGGCATAATCCACTTACGTTTTTTGCAAATTGTATAACTGGTTTCCTTTTAAACATAACTTAAGTGTTTTATTTGGCTTATTAAAGATAGATATGTGTTGCTTTCAAGTAGCTTTCATTCTACTGAGTGAAACAGATCATGAACAAGATAAAAAACAAAACAAACAAGACAATAACAACAACCATGATTTGTTACATAAGGATACGTGGTATGGGGGGGGGGGGCAGGTAAAATGAGAATGTGTGACAGCCTCAGTCATGGCCAGGAAAGTTTTACTGCTCAGTTTATATATCAATAAAGACCTAGCAGGAGTGAGAGAATAGCCATATGGATCATGACCTGAGCCAAAGGCACACGCTTAATGGACTTAGCTACCCAGGTGCCCTTAGGTAGGTTTCTGCAAACAAATTCACCAACAGAAACAGAACTACCTCCTATTGTATTAATAATCTGAGTGTACTCTGGAATCTCTTCCAAATATTCCTAGCAAAAGTTGGTGAATGGCTTTTACTGGCTCATCCTGCATCAAGTGCTCACCTTTGAATTAACACAGAACAAGAATGCTATTTCTTCAACTGGTCAGGCCCTGGTCATGGGTCAATCCCTGTGGCCAGGAGATGAAACTTACCCATCCTTAACTGTGAAAGCCTAGAGTGGAGGTGGTTAGGTCTACAACAAAAAAATCAAGTGACTATTTCTTAAAGTAAAAGGGAATGGAAACCAGTCAGGACAAAACAGCAGATGTAGACCTCACACTGTTATAGCTTTAAGTATTCCTTTGACAGTGTGTTCAAATGAGACAGTTGGCCAAAAAGCCATTGAAAACACATTTTAATCTTAATTTTGCCAATAAGGGGAAAAGATAATAAAGAAATGGGTAAGAAAAATTCGTAACTAAGTTATTACTTAGTTATACATATATGTATTGTCTGTAGAACCAAATGACAAAATCAAACATAATTTATTCATTGAGTTGATGGGTTTAATTGTGTTGAGAAAAGATAGTGTATATATAAAAGATGTGTGACATGGTCTTTGAGCTTTAATTTTTGCAGATATGGGATCCGGTTATGAATAGTTCCTAAAATATATTACATTTGGATTTTAATCTCCACAAGCTATTCTTGCACAGGAATTGAACATACAAAGAGTACCAGTGAGATACTAGGCACTGCGGAACTTTGAACAAGGTGCATTAAATGCTAAAGCAGAGTTAGAATTGTGGAGAGGTTTTATCAGTGTCATATTTATTGTCTGGATTCCAGTTTTATTAGAGCTGCCTAAAATATTTTAGATGTTCCAGAGTAATATTTGCAAATTGCAACACTATTGCGATGTAATGCTTGTTAAAACCTAAAGGAATTGAATGACAATAGCTATGGGAGTAAATAATGTATTCTTCATACCTAAAGCAACAACTGGCTTCCTCTTTTTGTAATATCAAGACGTTCTTTCTCTTTAGAAATGTCTTAGTAGGTAAGAGTTCAGAACCGTATTTGTGCAAATAATTAACACAGAATAACAGGGCAATATGCAAACTAAAGGCAGACTGCTCTCATTTCTTCCCATAATTCCTTTATGGATGTCTGTTTAAATGCTGTAATGCAGGCGGTACCTCATTCAGAAATCAGCTGTGCTGCAAAGACCGAGTACACATACATTTGCATAATAGGCATTTTATCATCTCGAAATGATTTATTGCAGGTGACCAGCTCTGCAGATTAGCCAATAATCATATTAATGTAAATTCATTGAGTACCTAATTTCTATCAGACACTCTGGGCACCAGAGATAGAGCAAGAAATTAATCAGACTGAAATTTCTGACCTCTTAGAGCTTCCATTCTACCAGAGTAAAATAGATAGTAAACATAAATAACATGATATCCCAGATGGGGAAAAAAATAAAGCAGGAAGGAGTTTGAGGAAATACAGTATTTTACCAAACAAAAAATCAAACAAACGGAGGAATGAAATATGCACTTTTTTTTTTTTTTTTGAAATATGCACTTTTAAAGACCAGGCTTCAAATACATATCACAGTGCAAGGACTATTAAGGTTGTCCAGGATAGGAAGTAATCTCTCCCTGCTGCTAGAGTCACTGCAAAACTTTGAATGTGACTCTTTCGAGTAGTTGAAGTCTGCTCACACTTTTGGGGGCCTACTTAAAAATTTTTTTTCTATGTCTCTGTGTTATAGAATATGTCTTAGAAAGTGTATAGTGTTGGAAATACTTTTAATCAGTATGATCACTCTTAGCCAGAGAGATGAGTTGTTTAAAGTTATCACTTACTAATACATTAGGACTATTTCCATGTTTTGTGATTCATTAACCCTGATTTTTCTCTATATATTTCTTACTGTATTTTTTTTCTGTTTTTAAAGATTGAGTGGTTTTTTTTTTAATTCCAATTTCCCTCTCAAGGGATGTGAAGAATATACACTTTATTTCTCTTAAGAGTTTTAAGTTACTCTTAAAAATCTAATGAGCATAATTAAATTTTTATTCATTCTTTCCTCCAGCATAATTACAGGAATTTGAAATACTTTATCTCTGATCCACAGTCTGTCTTACATGATTTCTGTCTGTGTTTTTCACTCTACCTTGGTTTTTCCCCTGTCCACAAAATACACATTATTATAATATGGACAACATTAATTTTTATTTAGATTTGTCTATAAATTTAGTGTCTCTGCCCACCATGCCTTCTCATAGCTCAGTTCTTCTTGTGGTTTCTTGTTTGTTTGTTTCCTCAAAGAATCTTTCAAAATTTGTTTGAAAGACTGTGAATGATAAAATTCTGAGCTTATTTTTGTTTGAAAATATTTTTATTTCAACATCTTTTCGTATAATGGATTAACTATTTACACAATCTCGGTCTAACAGTTATTTTCTCTTAGTGTATTTGGAAAATAACATTATGCTACCTTCTGGCTTCCAGAAAAATCACTTAGGGTCACAGGGTCTTCTTGGCAGGTAGTCTATCTTTTTTTCTCTAAGGCCCTGGGATCTTATATTTGTCTTTGTCATTATTCCTAACTATGATATGCCTAGATATGGATTTATTTATCCTGCCTAAGTCGTCTAATTGTCCTAAATCAGAGGATTCATTTCACTCCTTAATTATGGAAAATTCTCAGAAACGATCTAAAATATTTCATCTTTCCAATTTTTCTATTATCCCCTAGAATTATGAATGGAATTATAACTTATCATGTACCTCTTTTGAATTGTTCTTTCATATTTTCTATTTCTGAGTCCCTGGGAGCTGCATCCTTGGTAATTTTTTTATATCCATCTTCCAGTTCAGTAATTCTCTTTCAGCTAGATCCAATCTGCTCTTTCAAGCATACATTGTGCTTCCTGATTCCAGTAAATATAACTCTCATTTCTAGAATTTCTATTTTTTTCTGTTTGTTTTTTCTAATTTGTTCTCACTTTATATAGCACTTTCCTTTTGTTAAGTTTTTGTATCTTTTTTATATCTAATTATTTTTTAAAATATCTTATATTGTTTTACCTAATTCTGTTCCTTACTGTTTCTGATAAAGCATTTTGTATTTTTCAAATATTTTATTGTGAACTCACATTTGGAGGGACTTCATCTGGGAATGTCATCAAATCACTCAACTAAAAAAAAAGTATTCTATAAACCCCACACAAATTGGTCATGATGAGAAAATGGAGAGGGGAAAGATAGTCATGGCCCTTGTCTTCTTTGGTACTTCAATATATTAACTGAATAGTCATGCAATGACATGTATAACTAGAACTGTTACAAATGCTATGATATTAAGGAATTTCTTATAACAGTGGGGATTATAAGCAGGGGTTAACAGGTAGCTAATATTCTTAGTTTTGTTTTTCAGTTTACTGTGTCTGTAAAATGGAGTTGATGTTGCTACCTATTACTATTTGGATGTTAGTACCACCCACTATTTCAAAGATTAAACGAGTTAATATGTGGAGAGTACTTGGAATAGTGCCATGCATATAGTAAATACTGAATTAGTACTGATTATTATTATTATTTTTATTTAACTGTTCTAGTAACTCAGAGAAGGCTTCATGATTAAGTTTAGCTATGAAAGAGAAGTATGGGTTAACCAGGTAAATATCAGTTATTATTGTTTTATAACAACCATACATCTCCCCTGGGCCCCCAGTCAACATAAAATGTAGTGGCTTAAAAGATAATAATTTTGGGTGTGATCCTTTGGATTCATGACTGTGGAGTTTGTTTCTTCTATGTAATTGATTGTCTCCAATAAATTGGTTGCATTTAGTTGGCACCTAGATTGGAATAAATAATCTAAGAAACCTTCACTCACAGGTCAGGTGCATTAATACCCCTTCATGTGACCTCTTTCTCATTCTCTAAGTGCTGTCTTACAATTCAGTAACCTAGCCCAAGCTTCTTTACAGCATGATGGCTATCTTCCACAGAGAATGTCCTAAGAGGACCAAACTTAAGGTACAAGAACTTATTAGGCCTTAGCTCCCTAATGTCTATTTGGTCAAAGCAAATTACTTGGCTAATCCAGAGTCAGTGCAGGACGGGCTGCAAGAGGGTATAATTCCAGCTGTGGGGTTTATGAGGGACCACCATGTAAGCATCTACCACAGTGAAGAAGGCAAAAGAAGGCTTCATGCACTTAGAAGTGCATGCATAAAGATTCAGAGACAAAGTAAAGATCAAAACACATGAAAGAAGGCCAACATGGTAAAAAGTGGAATTTGGAGAGAGTGTGGGTTATGGAATAGTGCTATTATATAAGGTCAGACTTGCACTCTGCAAAGCTTATTAAGAACATTAAGGAACTTTGACTTTATGCTAAGAGCAATGGGAAGTCATGGATGTGTGTTATACAGGGAATGGTGATAAAATGTTCAATAAAAATATCATTCTTTTCTGTGACATATATTTGAAGAAAGTAGAAAACAATTGACTGGTTTATAGGCTATTTCACATTTCATTCAAGAGGCATAGTTAGTTATTACCTTGGTATTGATACAGAGAAATAATAAATTCAAGATATGTTTTGAAAGTAATATTAGAAGATGTGGTAAGAAAAATCTTACTAATTATGCCTAGGCTTCCATGTTGAGTGACTAGATGGATAATAGTGCTATCCAGTGAGACAAGAAATATTGGGAATAGGCCAAGTTTGGATTATAAAAATATGAGTTTGATTTTGGACATGTTAAGTTTAAGGTGCCATTAAATCATCTGTGTGGAGATGTTAAATAGAAAGTTTGAAATATGAGTTTAGATCTCAAAAGAGAAGACTGGACAAAGAACAGAGTTTTGTTATCCCTCCATATATAAATATGACCTTAAGTGGACATGGGTAAAATTTATTTAGAGGAGCACATGGAAAATAACACATTTCCATGGACCAGGTTCTGCCTAAAGCATTCCACATTTAATTGCCGTGCTGATAGGTGCAAAGCAGAGAAGACGGGTCTTCAGGGATAAGAGAAAAACTAAGAGTTTTATGTTATAGAAGTCAGGGAAGAGAAAATTTCATCATTCTTGGTAAGAAAACATATCAGCCAAAAGCAAGCAAGATGCAGATAGGAAAAACATCCATTTGTTTCAATTCCATTAAAGCCATTGGTGACTTAAGTTGGACTGTTCTGATGACAGCCTTATGAGAGAGGATTGAGGTTGGAGAAGTGAAAGATTTCTCCTTAAGCCCCTTCAACTCTTTCGAGATGTTTCACTGTGGGTGAAAATAAATTAAGAAATATCTGAAGGGAGTGTGGACTTAGGTGAGGATTTTACTTTATTTAATTAATTTATTTTTTTATTTTATTATGTTATATACTAATCACCATACATTACATCATTAGTTTTTGATGTAGTGTTCCATGATTCATTGTTTGCATATAACACCCAGTGCTCCATTCAGTACGTGCCCTCTTTAATACCCATCACCAGGCTAACCCATCCCCCCACCCCTCTCCCCTCTAGAACCCTCAGTTTGTTTCTCAGAGTCCATAGTCTTCATGGTTCGTCTCCCCCTCCGATTTCCCCCCCTTCATTTTTCCTTTCCTGCTATCTTCTTTTTTTTTTTTTTAACATATGATGTATTATTTGTTTCAGAGGTACAGTCTGGGATTCAACAGTCTTATTTTATTTTTAATGAGAGTTAAAGAGAACACTCAAAAGCTAATTGAGTTGAGAGACTGTGTATAATTATATGAGAGACAATGTAAGTTTCCTTAAAAAAGAGAGAGAGAGAGACAGAGAAGAATCTGGTACACTTTGAGTGCCATCATCATTGTAAGCATTACATTAAAAAGGAAGGGGAAAAAACATGGATGGAAGCTTACTTTTGTGAAATGAAAGAATGAGGATGGGTGCAGATGTAGATATTCTTCAGGTGAAAAGTTCCAATCAGATGGCTTTTATTTTCTGGGTAAATTTGGATGCAAGTTCATTGACTAATAATTTAGAGCAGAAGATGAAAATATTTAGAACATTGCTATCATGCGTCCATTCACTAAACATTTATTGGGCATCTGCCATATGTCAAATGTCAGTCATTGGAGATGTTACGATGTGTAAAATCAGGTCTTGCTGGTAAAGTTTGATAAATAATCTTCAGATCAAATTAATTCTAATTGTGATACACGCTCTTGAGGGAAGAGCATGCATGCACTGCTACGAGCTCATATGACCAAAGACATAATGCCATAAGAGAAGTTGGTGAGAACTACTTAAGTGTGTAACATTTTAATTGAGATAAAAGTAGAAGTAAGCAACATGAAAGGGTTATTCAATATTAATCCATTTTTATTAAAAGAAATACATTTTAAAGACCTAATATGTGCCAGATACAATGCTGGGCTTTAGAGACAGAGGGGAGAGTAAAACATCACACCATTCCCACCTGTCATGGGATGTTTTTTACAAAGCATAATAGACATACTTTGACCTTCCCTTTCCTCTCCTCGAAATGTTTTTCTCCTGGCTAACCACATGGCTTGTTCTTTCACTTCCTTCAGGTTTTACCCTAAATGACACCTTTTCTTTATTCTTTTTAGTAAGCCTTTTCTGAATACTCTGTTACTTCTTATCCTCCACCTTCCCTGTATTTATCCACACTTAACATTTAATATATTTTGCATGTGTATATTATAGATTGTCGGTCTCCCCATCAAAAAGGAGAATTACAGACCAATATCCTTGATAAACATGGATGCAAAAATTCTCACCAAAATACTAGCCAATCGGATCCAACAGTACATTCAAAGGATTATTCACCACGACCAAGTGGGATTTATCCCTGGGCTGCAAGGTTGGTTCAACAACTGCAAATCAATCAACATGATACAATACATTAACAAAAGAAAGAACAAGAATCATATGATCCTCTCAATAGATGCAGAAAAAGCATTTGACAAAGTACAGCATCCTTTCTTGATCAAAACTCTTCAGAGTATAGGCATAGAGGGTACATACCTCAATATCATAAAAGCCATCTATGAAAAACCTACAGCGAATATCATTCTCAATGGGGAAAAACTGAGAGATTTCCCCCTAGGGTCAGGAATGCGGCAGGGATGTCCACTATCACCACTGCTATTCAACACAGTATTAGAAGTCCTAGCCACAGCAATCAGACAACAAAAAGAAATCAAAGGCATCCAAATTGGCAAAGAAGAAGTCAAACTCTCACTCTTTGCAGATGATATGATACTTTATGTGGAAAACCCCAAAGACTCCACCCCAAAATTGCTAGAACTCCTACAGGAATTCAATAAAGTGGCAGGATATAAAATCAATGCACAGAAATCAGTGACATTCCTATCCACCAACAACAAGACAGAAGAAAGAGAAATTAAGGTGTCGATCCCATTTACAATTGCACCCAAAACCATAAGATACCTAGGCATAAATCTAACCAAAGAGGCAAAGGATCTGTACTCAGAAAACTATAAAATACTCATGGAAGAAATTGAGGAAGACACAAAGAAATGGAAAAACGTTCCATGCTCATGGATTGGAAGAACACATATTGTGAAGATGTCAATGCTACCTAGAGCAATCTACACATTCAATGCAATCCCCATCAAAATACCATCCACTTTTTTCAAAGAAATGCAACAAATCATCCTAAAATTTGTATGGAACCAGAAAAGACCCCGAATAGCCAGAGGAATGTTGAAAAAGAAAAGCAAAGCTGGCGGCATCACAATTCCGGGCTTCCAGCTCTATTACAAAGCTGTCATCATCAAGATAGTATGGTACTGGCACAAAAACAGACACATAGATCAATGGAACAGAAAATAGAGAGCCCAGAAATGGACCCTCAACTCTATGGTCAACTCATCTTTGACAAAGCAGGAAAGAATGTCCAATGGAAAAAAGACAGTCTCTTCAACAAATGGTGTTGGGAAAATTGGATAGCCACATGCAGAAGAATGAAACTGGACCCTTTCCTTACACCACACACAAAAATAGACTCCAAATGGTTGAAAGACCTCAATGTGAGACAGGAGTCCCTCAAAATCCTAAAGGAGAACACAGGCAGCAACCTCTTCGACCTCAGCCACAGCAAATTCTTCCTAGAAACATCGCCAAAGGCAAGAGAAGTGAGGGCAAAAATGAACTATTGGGACTTCATCAAGATAAAAAGCTTTTGCACAGCAAAAGAAACAGTCAACAAAACCAAAATACCCAAAGACAACCAACAGAATGGGAGAAGATATTTGCAAATGGCATATCAGATAAAGGGCTAGTATCCAAAATCTATAAAGAACTTATCAAACTCAACACCCAAAGAACAAAGAATCCAATCAAGAAATGGGCAGAAGACATGAACAGACATTTTTCCAAAGAAGATATCCAAATGGCCAACAGACACATGAAAAAGTGCTCAACATGGCTCAGCATCAGGGAAATCCAAATCAAAACCTCAATGATATACCACCTCACACCAGTCAGAATGGCTAAAATTAACAAGTCAGGAAACAACAGATGTTGGCAGGGATGTGGAGAAAGGGGAACCCTCCTACACTGGGTATTTACCCCAAAGATACAAATGTAGGGATCCGAAGGGGTATGTGCACCCCAATGTTTATAGCAGCAATGTCCACAATAGCCAAAGTGTGGAAAGAGCCAAGATGTCCATCGACAGATGAATGGATAAAGAAGGTGGAATGGAATATTATGCAGCCATCAAAAGGAATGAGATCTTGCCATTTGCAACAACATGGATGGAACTGGAGGGTGTTATGCTGAGCGAAAGAAGTCAATCAGAGAGGACGCCTGGGTGGCTCAGTTGGTTAAGCGACTGCCTTCGGCTCAGGTCATGGTCCTGGAGTCCCTGGATCGAGTCCTGCATCGGGCTCCCTGCTTGGCAGGGAGCCTGCTTCTGCCTCTGACCCTCCCCCCTCTCATGTGCTCTCTCTCTCTCATTCTCTAAAAAAAAAAAAAAAAAAGAAGTCAATCAGAGAAAGACATGTATCATATGATCTCACTGATATGAGGAATTCTTAATATCAGGAAACAAACTGAGGATTGCTGGAGTGGTGGGGAGTGGGAGGGATGGGTGGCTGGGTGATAGACACTGGGGAGGGTATGTGCTATGGTGAGCGCTGTGAATTGTGCAAGACTGTTGAATCACAGATCTGTACCTCTGAAACAAATAATGCAATATATGTTAAGAAAAAAAAGAGAAGAAGATAGCAGCAGGGGAAGAATGAAGGGGTGTAATTGGAGGGGAGGAGGAACCATGAGAGACGATGGACTCTGAAAAACAAACTGAGGGTTCTAGAGGGGAGGGGGGTGGGGGGATGGGTTAGCCTGGTGATGGGTATTAAAGAGGGCACGTTCTGCATGGAGCACTGGGTGTTGTGCACAAACAATGAATCATGGAACACTACATCAAAAACTAATGATATGGTGATTAACATAACAATATATATTTTTTTTTAAAAAGATTGTCGGTCTCCCATTTTAGAATGAAAGACTCATGAGGTAGGATTTTTTTTTTCTATTTTCCTCACAGTTACATCCCTAAATTCTACAACAGTGGTGGACATCAAGTTGGTACTCAATAAATATTGATTGGATGCATACTTATGAATATGAGTGAGTTGAGTGTTATGAAGGAAATTCTAGCAATAAATGGTAGAAACAATCCAAAATATATCTTCACATGTAATCTTCATTTTAAGTATTCCTGTCATGCTACTCTACTAGTATATCTCTAATACTCATAAAGATATCTACTGTAGTAAAACTTAGTCTTCTCCTTCCCTGCCCTTCTTCTCACCATTTTATGAGCAGCTTAAGTTTAAAGGCAGCAGTTTAATTAACAGAAAAAATGCATAATGAACATTACATCCACAAAGTATACGTCATGGCTTGATCGTAGATTCCCATTATCATTCTATCTGTGCATCTTCATAAACACACAGCCATTGAAAAGAAAAAGAGCAGATAGACTGCTTATACTGGGAGCTCTCATACTGATCCCTTGTGAATTATCCCCTGTGATCCTTTATAAATTACAGCATATTGCCCAAACACTGGTTTCTTAGCAGAAAAACTTCTGAATTTTTCATGGTAGAATCTCCCTGCTCTGCTGTATGGAGACTCTGTTCTGTGTGCTCTGTAAACTGTAGCACTGTGCTTCTTTTAAGAAATTCTGGAACCCAAGTTTCCCATGTGTGTGTGGGGGGGAAGGTGTTCTCCCCACACCTACAAGCTAGGTGTCAATTCTGACACTCTCCACCCAGGGATAGTCTCGGATCCCACAAGTCAAGGGCTCAGTCTTTCAAGACTGCCTCCACCCCACTGCAGATGCCAGCATCAGGCCCAGGTTGTCATCTGTGCTTCTGATGGACTGACTATAAATCGGAGGTTCCCACGACCTTCTCCTTGGGTTTGATTAATTTGCCAGAGCAGCTCACAGAAAACCCATTTACTCACTAGATTACTGGTTTATTATAAAAGGCTATAACTCAGGAACAGCCAGATGGAAGAGATGAATAGGGCAAGGTGTGGGGAAAAGATGTCAAACTTCCTGTTCTTTCCAAGCGTGCCATTCTCCCCAAAATTCCATGTGTTCACCAACCCAGAAACTCTCAAAACCCAGTCATTTTATTTTTTTATGGAGGCTTCATTACATAGGTATGATTGATTGAATCATTGGCCATTGGCAATTAAATGCAATTTCCAACCCCCTTCTCCTCCCCAGAGGTCAGAGGGTGGGACTGAAAGTTCCAACTCTCTACTAACACAGTTGGCTGCACTGGCAACCATCCTTAGGTCCTTGGTCTTTAGGAATCCCAGAAGTAAATTTAGCTCAAATGTCGAAAAACGACCTCCATGCTTCAGAGCCAAGATATAACACACAAAGACAGAGTTTGGGATAAAAAGGAACAATAGCTTTATTGCTTTGCTGGGCAAAGGGGCTGCAGCAGAGGGCCTTCAAAACCCCAAGCCCACCCAGAGGAAGGGGATCTGGGTGTTTTATAGGGAAAGACAGGATCAAGTGGGCCTCAACAGGAATTGTGTACCTGCTGCCAGCCTCCTTAGTTGTTTTCAGGGTGGTACTGGATTCCTGAAAAAAAAGCTAAGAGGGAGGAGGGGAAATTTGCAGAAGAAAGGAAAAAGGTTACTTAGTATAAAATCAAGCTTCCCTGAAGCTTTAGTGGAGCCATGTTTTTTTTTTTTTTAAGATTTTATTTATTTATTTGTCAAAGAGCACAAGCAGGGAGAGTGGCAGGCAGAGGGAGAAGCAGGCTCCCCGCTCAGCGGGGAGCCCACGCAGGACTCAATCCCAGGACTCTGGGATCTTGACCTGAGCTGAAGGCAAATGTCTAACCCACTGAGCCACCCAGATGTTCCTAATGGAGCCATTTTGATTTTTGTTCAACTTTATGCTTTTAAGCAGTTCAAAATACACTAATACTGACATATTTGATATAACTCAGAATGTCCTCCTGCATATTGTTCAGATTCCCTCTTTATCTTTCTTCTTACCGATCTTGCCAATTCACATGTATTCTACTCAGCACTTTACATGTATGTCATTTAATCCTCAAAAGAAGCATGTAAGGAAGTTGCTTTTATTAATAAGAACATTTATGCATAAATGTTAATAAGCACATGTATAAGTAAAACTACATGTGCATGTATATGTGCATGTGAGAACACAGACATATTTGGGCACATGTGTTTGTGTAGACATATTTGGGCACCAATATGCCAATGATGTCTTTAAGTTTTGGGAGATATAAATAAAAAATAAATTCATAGGGAATAATTACTTTTCAATTTTGCATGGACTAGCCCATTAGTTCGATAATGCATTTCTGTTCACCTTCAATTGAGCTATTGTTCGTGATGCTAATGTATAAAAATATCTCCCTAAAAAAGTGACTTAAAAAGTGTCAACATTTTTGGGGCACCTGGGTGGCTCAGTTGGTTAAGCGACTGCCTTCGGCTCAGGTCATGATCCTGGAGTCCCGGGATCGAGTCCCGCATCGGGCTCCCTGCTCAGCAGGGGGTCTGCTTCTCCCTCTGACCCTCTCCCCTCTCGTGCTCTCTGTCTCTCATTCTCTCTCTCAGATAAATAAATAAAATCTTTAAAAAAAAAAAGTGTCAACATTTTCATTTTTAGGTGTTTCCCTATTAGCCCAGCAAATTCAAGTGGACTTTCCATTTTCCATCCAAGGCAATCCCAGCCATTTAATTCATAACATCTTTTGTGCAATGGCACACCACTTCATCTTGAAATATTTACAGCATTAGCAATTTTATCCTTTCCCTCTCTCTCTCTCTCGTTCTCCTCCTGTATTCATATTATTAAAAGGCAGTCATCCACTATCAGACTCATTCAACCATCCTGAATATACAAGCTTCAATCATTCTGTCATTTTCATTTATTCAAATTACATCCCCAAGTGTAATTGATCCCTAGTCCCCTTCATTTACTCTGAGCTAGAGATTTCTTTAAAATACAGATTTTATGATACATTTCCACCTCCTTGTTACATTTCTGAATACACCAAGGCCCTGAGACACAATTAAATAATTTGGACAGAACTTGAATAGTCCCCCCGTGTACATCTTACTTTGGAGTTCTGTGAAGCATTTTAAGTCGAGAGATTTCCTAAACGCATTCCTCTGCCTTAAATTCAATGGTATTATTAAGGAAGAAAGAGGAAGAATTAATTACTTATGTTTGCTATTTCTCTTATATTTAATAATATTCTGTAGAGGGAGGAAACATTAGTGATTACTCGCATTCCTTTTAGATGCCTTTAACAGTAATGTGTGGAAAAAATAAAAGTCAAGATTGTGGCTACTGTAGATAATATATAATTTAATGTTTCAGAAGAACAGGCAATGGGATGAGATGAGATGATTCTAGAAATAAGCAGAGCTGCATCTGAATATCCGTATCACTGTGCGACCTTGTTTAACTACTTGGCTGTCTGCGACTTGATGTTTGTTTGTGTGTGTTTGTTTTAAGGGAAGTATTGTAGTAAAATAAGGCCTGGCTCTAGAGTTCCCTTTAATTCATCACGCTTCAGTTTCAGAATCTGTGCAATACGCCTTTTTTTTTTTTCCCTAATATATTTCTCATTGGTCTCTATTGGCAACACTTCTGGTTTGGGATTTTCTGATTTGAGTCAAATGCCTACTTTCTATTCGCCGTCCCCTTTTCGTACACATTCGTCTGCTCACTCATCCTATTAGATTGTCTACAAAGTACCTGTTACAATACATCAGACAAAGTGTGATAGAAGCCTTAGATTCGATCTGTATCTGAGATAGGTTCCCTCAGACAATATGCTGACTCATTACAGAGGAGGTACAGGAAAAAAAGAAGAAATGCTGTCATTTGAACATTATCATCTATGTGCCAGGTTTTTTTTTTTTTTAAGATTTTATTTATTTATTTGAGAGAGAGAGAATGAGAGACAGAGAGCACGAGAGGGAAGAGGGCAGAGGGAGAAGCAGACCCCCTGCTGAGCAGGGAGCCCGATGCGGGACTCGATCCCGGGACTCCAGGATCATGACCTGAGCCGAAGGCAGTCGCTTACCCAACTGAGCCACCCAGGCGCCCTATGTGCCAAGTTTTGAAGTAGGTGTTTTATATATGTTATCTTATTCAATTCCTGGACAGACCTGTAACTGTTTTTATTTCTTTCATTAAAAAATTACTGAGGTTACGAGATGAAAAAGAGATCTGGGGATTAGATGAACAATAATGTGAGTGCACATAACACTACTGACCAGTACCTTGAAACATTTTCAAGATGGTAAATTTTATGTTGTGTGTATTTTCCCATGACTGGAGATTAAAAAGATAAATAGTGAACTGTTTAAGTATTTGGCTCAATGTCACCACACATAAGTGAAAAATCTTGGATTAAAATTCAGTTCAATTAAGTTTCTCTTTTCACTGTACTCAGTTGCTGAATAAGATTGTTGTCATAAGAGGGACATCAGCAACCTGCTTTGGAGGTTCAAATAAGTAATGGGTAGTATGTTTGTAACGCTTCTAATGGCTGGACTCACCACCTCTTATTGAAGTGATCTCTGGGGGAGTCTCTTCCACCACAATGTATGTTTTCCAAAGGAAAGGACCTTGTCTTGTGCATCTTGCTATTTCACACCTTGACACTGTACCTGGAACACGACATACGCTCAACGATACAATGTGAGCAAGATTTTGAAGAACCTGATGTTAGAAATTGACCTTGAAAGATGCAGAGAACTTCATGAGGTAAGGCCAGGAAGGAAAGAGAGAAATCCAGTGGAAGGGAAAAACTTGAGAAAGAAAGCTGTGAATAAAAGGAAGCATGGACCATGTCGAGAGTAAAAATCTCTTTTATTTCTTTATGTGGGAACTATATTTAGATGAGCACTGGGGGACATAGATATAAGTCAGAACACAATTGATCTTAAATGTGATGAGTTTCAACAGACTTAGACCCACTGACCCAAATCTGCTAAATCTGGCTACTCACTTCCTGGACCAAGAAAATACCCAGGGTTTTTTAAGTAAAACAACACAAATTAATATTAAAAGATGAACAATCTAAGCAGTACTCTAATGTAAGCATGGAGTTCTCTCAATCAAAAAATATTCTAGATAAACTTACAAAATAGTAATCAATGGTAATGACAAGGAAAGTTCCTCAGAGAGAATACATTGCTTAAGGATACATCCTGAGTAGAAGACAGGATTAGAATGAGAGCTGTGGCCTGCATTATTCCCAAAACAATACCTTTTATTAACTGGAGTTATCTGTTACTCAGCATTCATCTAAAGCTTCAGAATAATGATGACTAATGTTTATTGTGTGGATTCTGTGAGATCCTTAAGTGTCTTCCAAATCATCAAAGAAACATTAAATTATTTCTATTACTTAGAAGAAAATTATATTCTATCATATCCTAATTCTTTAAAAATCGTATTCCACACATTATACCGATGGTAGATGTAGTAATCAGATACTTGATCATTCAGAGCACTTCATTCTTCAAAGCTGCTGAATATTAAAACTGTTATTGTCCTCCTTCCATGTCAATCTCTGAGATATCGAACTTGGGCAACAAATTTAGTCATCTTCCAGCTCCGGGCAATGTTATCATGAATATCTTTTCCTTTCTGGGAAGATTTGTTTCCCAGATTCAGGCTGGTATGTGAATCCCATCTGTATTCGTCTACAGCATGTTCATGATCATAATATATGTCATAAATATTAATTATGTATGGATTGTAGAGGTGGTTATATCTTTAATATTTTACTTTAGTGTTTTTAGTAGACAGGCAAAAGTTTAAAACTTTTAAAAAGACATTGTAATCTATTATTAACATGAACATCAGTGACCGTTCTCAATATGCATTTCCTTTTGTTCATATTTCAAAGAGTATGCTATATGTTAGCTGTTGTCAATGCAGAGCTCCAAGGGCTTAGAAACTATTGTTCCATGTTTTTTTACCCGCATATTTCTCATATTGTGTTTTTTGTCAGTTATTGTCATTTAACTATAGATATCAAAACATTTTAAAAATGGTCAGGGTGATAAGGTTTTAACTTTAATCAATAAGAGAAAGTTAATCTCTATTGGATTTAAGAGGCTTATAAGGATGTTTGAAGATTCAGATAGAATTACAGTGAAACATGGAAGGAGCTACAACCACCTAATGAAAACTAGGGAGGTCAAAGGAAACTTACATGAAAAAAATTGGGAAGTCATCGGTCAATATGGTTTACTTATAGTATGGCAGGTCTTCACTACTCAATGAATAGTCCTAGATAGCCCTGCCTTCCTTCAGTTACACAGGCCAAATGGCTAGTCCAACGGACCGTGAGTAGGATGGACAATGAAAAATGACCAATGGATTGTGAGAAGTGATATGTATCATTTATGGGCTGAGACACAGAGAAGCAGAGTCAATTCCCTACGCTCTGTGTTCTGCTGAGAATCCCAAAGAAGCTAAAGTTTCAGATGGTGCCCCAGTTGTGATATGGCACATATCACATTGGTTTGCCCTGGATAGCTAAGGGACTTTGTGCAGCAGACCCAGTACCAACCTGTTTGGACATGGGGTAGCATGGAGCAAGACACGTAATGCAATATTAATGTGTTTAGCCACTGAATTTTCAGAGTTGTTACCTCAGCATAACCTAATGTAACCTGATGAGAAGAGAAATTCGTACTGGAAATGGAGTGCCTTAATAAAATCTAAAATATACAAGGTTGGCTTGGTGAAAAATAATTAGCATTGGAGACTGAAAAGATACTGATTCGTGTTATATGGTAGCAACACATTCGGTAACACTTTTGTTTATGGTAGATTGGAAGGCAGATCATGTTCTTCCTTATTCAGTAGCACTGCAGAAGAGGTCAAAATGAAACCTTAGGGATGAGGATCAGTTACTATTGCAAGCACTTTAGCAAAGTATTATATAAAAGAGATAAGCTAGGGGCACCTGGGTGGCTCAGATGGTTAAGCATCTGCCTTCGGTTCAGGTCATGATCTCCAAGTCCTGGGATCCAGCCCCCAGGCGGGCTCCCAGCTCAGCAGGGAGTCTGCTTCTCCCTCTGCCTTTGCCGCTCTCCCTGCCTGTGTTCTCTCTGTCTCTCTCTCTCAAAGGAATAAATAAAATCATTTTTAAAAAGAGAGAGAGAAGCTAGGGGAGGATTGGCAAGGATCATGAAGAAGTGAAAGGTCATAGACATTCTGTAAATTGAGGGCACTGAAATAATGGAGAAACCAAATGTTTTGAGGTTTCAAATTATTTTTAAAAAAATTGGACTAAAAGACTTTGATTTAGGGACAAGATCAGATTCAAAGTATAGCTTTCCCATCTAAGAACCACAAAGTGGCTACCATTGCATTGAGAGAAGCTTGAGGGTGGGAAAGCAGATCTACACAGTAGATCCTTGAACTGTATCCTAAAGGGAGCATGGGATATGATTATCTCTGTACAAGACTAACTGAATAAAGTGAACTAGAAGGTCACTCAGTTTTGAAAAGAGTGAACTGACACCTAAATGAAGCCATTCTCAGGAAGGATAGAAGTGATGATGAATAGACTTGAAAGGTTTATGTCCATGAAACAAAGCTAAACATTCTTGTTCTTAAGTCCTGTCCTCCTGATTGCCACATTCACTGACAGTGAAGGGACACTTTAAGTTCATAATAGCAGGCTATTGATCTAATGCTCATATTATCATGGCTATTAAAGGTCAAGAGCTGTATAGAGGGAGGGCTTCATCTAATTAGTCAGGAGTGTATGTCATCAATTTGTTACTTGTTTAAATCTCAAACATGCTTTTTTTTTGTTTTTGAAGACTAATAATTTGGTGGAGCAGAAAATGAATGAAATATGCTTATTACTCATTGTTTTTTATGCCAAATACATAGCCATCCAATGACCCACGTGACTGAAGCCATTCAATATGAAGTTCAATCATTGTTGGCTTATCTTTGAAAACCATCAAGGAGGTAGGATGAGGTTGGAGCATCGAGTAGGGCAAAACCCGTGATGGGATGACAAGCATGAAGCAAATGTTCAGGCTTATGCTGAGCTTGGATTTATCAACTTATCTTCATTTTCTCCTTATATAATTATACAAAGTGAGCTAAAGACTGCAAAGGTATTGATAAACTAATGGTGAGTGGGCTTTTCTAAGAAACTGATATTATCTTAATAGGAAAAAAAAAATCCCGACGGTTTAAGATCTTAGGCAAAGTTGACAGTTTTCTGATTAATCTCTGCATTATTCCAAAGGGATATAATTTTCACCTCCCCTTCAAAGAAAGGACAGCTTAGCACACTGTTCTTTGCTAGTACACCTCCTATCTTGAAGCTACCAGTGACACAAAAATTGTGATCCATATAACCATGTATTTTTATAACATTCAAAATAGCACTGGCTCAACAAAAGTTCTCAATCTACACTTCTTTGCACCCTGAGAAACTACTTCCAGACTCTCAAAGCTGGCATGTACCTCAAGAACCCAGTTAGATAGACAGACCATCAACCTCTCCATATGACTGTAATAGAAACAAAGCCCCAGAAAACGGAGTTCCTTCCCTGACTGAGGGAACTCTACAGTTTCCACTCCTTGAAACAAGTGAAGCCCGGGCTAACACCAATGACTAAGAGAAGTGCATTGAGGATGCTGTCTAGTTTCCCTGAAATTATAATGAGAGGAAAGATACCTGTGTAGGGAAGTGAAAAGACATTCCATTCTACGACAGCCCTTACACCTGAATATCAGAAGGAATCCCAGTTTGTCCCCAAACTGTTCAAGTAGGATGTATCAGCTACTGTGCTATAGTCTAGCAAACTATCTTTTCATTCAGCTGTGGAATTCCTACTTCTATTTTGACAGCCATCATATTATAAGAATAATAATTAATTTTTAATATTTGTTGACGTTTTCCTTTATGCTATTAGTAGAGGGGTTGGCAAGTCCATTTTCAAGATAAGGAGATTGAGGCTCAGAGAGATGAAGTCATATTTTCAAGGTCACTTAGCCACAATGGCAGAGCTGAGAATTAATCCAAGTTCACTTTGGCTTAGTGTCTACATTTATCTATTGTGGAGGCTTGTGCCCTGAGATCTGTGGGCTTTAGTGTTAAGTTCTAAATTACACAATGTTGTGTACGTGTATATGTACATTTTCTCCCCCTGCAAAGAACATTCATCTTTTACATCAGATTCTTCAAGGGATACATGAGTTCAAAAGTTTCACTGCCCAAATGTTTGTAGAAGGGAATCGTTTCCATCAGTATGTCCTCTTAATTCATTGTATTAATTATTTGCCGTTCTTATAGGGTGTGTCTGCTATGCTTGAGTGTGACTGTCCATTTACCATGAACCACTGCGAACTCTCATATATTCAACAGGAATTCATATTTACATTCCCACCTAAATTAGTAATGTTTGCTCCACAAACACTGTACCAGTTTCTTCTCTTTTCTTTCCCTCTTTTTATCTATTACTCTCTTAGCTATGAAGAAAATAAATTCTGAACACTGATGTACCATTACATATTTCAATATTGAACTCTCTCTTACGAGCAACTAAAGATACTGTTTGCATTTAAAAATGCAATGGTGTTCTTTTTTTATTTTTATGATTAATTTGAAACTTTCATGTGATTCAAATATCAAAGTACTATAAAATCTATACTTCGAGGAGTATTGTTCTAATCCTTGTCCTTTTCCACTGTCCTGCCCTTGGTTCCCTAGCGATAACAATTTTATTAGTTATATGTGTAAATTTTCAGTTTTTCTTTGTGCAAATACAGAGAAGTCAAATGTGTACTCTTATATTCTTCCCTTCCTTACACAAAAGTAGAAAATTATGCAATGCCATTTTAAACTTCTCTCTCTAGTGTTACTGTTAGGTTAGCTTTATTTGCATTTCTATTACCCAGTATCCTTCCTGAATTTCTAAACCATATTTTATCTTAAACTTGTCCTGTCTATGATAGAGTGTAAAGATTATTTAGGAGATATGAATTCTCAAAACAAATAAACACCTACTTTTATACTTAAATTTTGTTGGGCTGGCTCTTTTGCCTGTTGATTGATTTCTAAATCTTAAGATGAATAAAAGCTGCAGTCAATTAAATATGTTAGTAGTGTCTTTCAGAAATTGGTTCAAAGGATGAAAGACACAAATTAAAATATATATATATATATATATACATATATATATATATATATACATATCTTCATTGGGGAAGACAGAATGAGAATGTTAATATGTACCTTTCCCTGTGTATATAAAATAATGATATAATAAACTTTAGAAATCCTCAGATCCTTAAATAAGTTAATTTATATTCAGAACCTGTAAAAGAAAAATATTGTGTACAATATCTAACAAATTATATGAAATTCTGATTAATGCTGCCAAGAACCACTGCTCCTCGAAATGCAATTTGGGTAAGAGTGTCTCAGGATAACCAGCAATAAAAGGGATTATTTAAAGTCTCATCAATTCTACTCAGTATTTCAAACTCTGTAGAACAAGTTCTAGCATCACTGCCTGTCAACTTCAGCTATTGGTGGGGTATCTGGGTAGGAACAATCCCAGGAGAATTTCATTTCAATACATTTTCACGAAAAATTTATACTCTCAGTATAGCCAATGTATTATAGTGGTGAGATATAATTACAAGCAGATTAAATCTATTATTAACGGATTGCAATTTCGTTTAGAATCTGCATAATCTCCCTGCCTACCCAGGATACTGTCATAGAAAAATGACACCAAGGTAAAAAAATAAATCCATCAATTAACAGTTGATTGTCAAGCTAAACATTAAGAGGCGTTTTCTTACCGCACCTGTAATTAAGAATTACCTGGTGATGAACTGAGTCCGTTTACTGTACCATGATTAAGGAAGCCACTTTGGAAGAGAGAAATGTCAGAACTAGAAATAAGCATCATTAATACTAAAGGATTTTTGTCTTTGTGTAGTATGTCAAGGGATTAAGTTCTATATATATAACCCTTTCCCCTAGAAATTGATCTTTAAAAATATAGTAAATCCCTGTGGAGTCTTAGAAAATATGACATTTCCAAGTATAGATTTCAAATGAGTCATTCATGTTTAAAAATACCTCTGTAGTCAAAGATGAGATAGATCTCAAATAAGTAAAATAAGGTCAGTGCAAAACTTGGTGAAGAAAAAAATCCATTCTAATAAGTGAAGTGTCATTTCTTTGGCCGTCTCTAGAAATATACTACATTTAATCTCCCTTGGCCCCAGTGTAGTATTTAAAGAAGACTTTCCCCTCTTTGAGAATCACTGTAAGTGCTTTACTTATGCCATTTGCTGCCTGGAATACAGCTTCCTTGTCTTATCTCAAAGGGTGAGAATCTACGTTTCAACTTTCCCTTCATTGCTCCCTCTCCCATAAAGCCTTCCTTAAAGTCTTCCAATTGGGTATTTCTAGCTCTTTCAAACTACCAGAGAATTGTTTGCTTATCTCTTAGAATTCTTGATACACTCAAGTATATACTTACCTCTCTTTCTATCTTAGACTCTAAATTCTTAAGAACAGTTCTGCATTTAGAATAATTTAACGGTGATTAGGAGCCCACAAAATGCTAGTGAATGAGTTGATTTGAATATAATCCAACACTGGCCAACACTGGTGCAGTAAAGAGAGGGGTAATGCCTTATATTTGTGCCATTTATGTGTACTAGGATAATCTTTAATAAATGTTGATTTTCTTCAATGGCTCACTTTTGATATTTAGTAAATATACACAAGTTTAATATCTATGAAATAACAGGATCGATGAGTATTCAAGTTTTAAAATATATGAAAAAATTTAAAGTGAAACCAAAATAGTTGGTTGGCATACCACATAAAGTTTCTTAATATGTCACTAATGTTTTATGAACTGCACATAGAGAAAGAACAATCTACTAGATCACCTTTTGTTGTTCAAAGTTATTTTGGGTGACAAAGTATAAGGTGATCAGCAAGTTGTCCTTGAATGCACATCATACGCCCAGCGTGTTCTGACTGAGGTAAAAGACAGAATAGGAGCACAAAGCATAGAGAGTCATGGTTTCAGTGATGATTTACAGACTCAGATCTCTAAGAAAAGTGCCCTCATCCCAAAGTTAAAAGAATAGATTTAACAAAGTTTTGCCTCATGGATTTGTGCTGGGTAACACTTTCTGAAATGTAAGATGATTCAAATATACATTTTTACTGGCTAGACTATTCTCCATCTTCCTAGCTTGGAGCTTCATGGGCATTATCTTTTCAAAATCTATTTTCCTTGTTTCATACTCATGGACATCCGATATAGGTTGTGTATGTTTTTATTTCTCCTTTTTAAAGTACAGGTTTATTTTTATTATAATAACTGTAACTATGTAGAGTCATGAAATGAGAAGACTGGCATCAAAACGGGGGAAGAAAATGCTTCTGATAAACTTTCATTATTGTCCTTCATATATTAAAAAGAGAAAGTTTTGCGGCTATGTATGAATTGCTTTAACCTTTATGCAGAATGATTTTGAAAATGTGAGTGATCTAATAACGAGACACCTGACGGTGGAAAATAACACTCTCTTTATTGGATTGGCGGCAAAGCTAAAAAAGTAATAGCCTCATTATTTTTGCACTAAGCATCCCCAGATCAAGGGAACCTTGCATCCAGCGGCTGAATCGATGTTTAGTGCAACTGCAGAGTAAGGCACATTGCTTGTGTTCCTGCAATTTCAAAAGTGGACATATTTTTCATGTCTGCTATTTTGATATAAGACTCAGTTCTAATAGTATTTCAACAAAAATACGTTTTGGGGGAATTAGCTTCCTAGTTGATAAGATTCTGACAATGTTTGATGCTTGATACTTCTAATCCATTCATAAATGCTCCAGTACTTTGATTGCCTTTGGAAGTAAAACTAAGATCCGAAGAGAAATATTCTATTACTTTGAAGCATGGCTTGGGCCTGTAACAGCAAAATTTAAATCAGTGGCAACATAGCTCCAGTATCACAACTGAAGCTGTGGTTTTCGTATTTCACCTCCAATATAAAACTTTGATTTCACAAAATATATGGCACAATCTTAGTTTTTATAATTACCATGCATTAGTGATTATGTAGATCATTGAAATACAAGTCTGAAATATAAGTCCTTCAGTTCTTTGTGGTGTGTTGTGAAGTATGACAAATTAGATGTAAAATTGATTCCAACTCTTCAGAATAAAAATCATTATTCTACTTCAGTGTCATAATGCTTGTTGCCTTACCTTCTTGGATAGTTGGAAATGAGCATAATTAATCCTTTAGGTCAAAAACATAACAAAAAATCCCTGATTTTAATTTTTATAAATTGAGAAATTGGCTCTATTTTCAAGGGGGTGGTTTGGGAAGGTCTCTCTGAAGACTAATATTCAAGTAGTGTTGTGAATAAAGGGAGGAGATAAGTTACTATCTAAGAAAGAATATTCTCAAGAAAAAGAATGACAAGTCAAAGGCTGTGAGTCAGGTTGGAGCTTGGTATACCCATGACCAGCAAAAACTCCAAAGAGCACAGTGAGTTTAGGGAGAGTGGTTGAAGGTAAGACTGGCAGTTATGGTGATGTATTTACATTTTACCATAATATGATGGGAAACACTTGGAGTGTTTGAGTAAGAAAGTGACAAGATCTGATGGACATTCTAAGATTTTTCTGACTGCTGGGTGGAGAATAGAGAAGAAGGGATAAAACAAGGATATGAGTAAACTATTTATTTCAGTAGTCCAGGTGAGGATTAGGTAAATTTTAAGAACTGAAGGCCATGTAGGTGTCAATAAATGGTCACATCTGGGAAATTTTTAAGCTAAGGCTAAAAGGAAACGCTGAAGGTTTAAATGTGGGTTCTGGGAGAAGAATTTGTCCTGGACAACTGGATGGGTGGTGACACTATTTCCCCCGAGTACCTAGGGCTCTACTGGTGGGAAGCAGTTTAGGGGATAGGGTCAGCAGGAAGAAAAGTCTAGTTATGACCATGGGAAAAAAGTGGTTGGGACTCAGGAGGTTAAGAAATTGAAGGCCAGTGTTAAATAATGAATTCAGAAATCATTAACAGCAGTAGTGTAGACATAAGGACAGCAGGCATGTGCTAAAATCTTCAGTGACCCAGAGGTTAATATACATCTGCATTAGTGAGGGATGGCTGGCAGTATCCATGAGAGATATCTGCAGCAGGTGCTTTTAATGAACTTTTTAGGGGAGGAGGGGAAAAAATAAAGAAGGGCCTGGAAGCATAAGCTAAGATGAAGAAATTGATCTACTCTTACCTGTGAGCTCTGAGATCCTCTGAGATACTGGGAAATTAAAAATGTGAGAAAATTGGGTCATCTCTTGAAAGGCTTTTAAGTAAAAGGGGAAGACACAAAGACTTGGACTTTGTTGCACGTGTGTACTATGTATCTTCTCCGTGGCTTGCAGATATATTTTCCATCTTTCCCTACCCTGTTCTGTGCCCTGGGTGGATGACTTGTTTGGATTGCATTCCTCGTCCTCCAGCTTCTGGTTGGATTTGACCAAGAGGAGATTGGAGGGGAAAAGGAAAGAGGGGTCATGGCTTTTTTACATCCCCTGTTACTCTCTTGTTGGGTTCTGTGTGAGCTATTGTGTCTCTTAGATCCCAGAATTTGTTATGTGGTCTTCTATGCACAGCTCTCTTATTTTCCACGTTATGTTAATTGCCTTTTGCCCTTGCTCTTTCAAGCCTAAGGGTGGTTATGCTGTTCCATTATTTCTAGTCTTGGTGTGCTGCATCATACCTTGTGGTTTTCCACACTCTGGCCCCACCTTTGCAAATAGCATTCCCAAATTACCTACTTGGAGTACACTGTTTCCTACTATAACAATGACAAAATACAGTAAATGGTGCTAGAGGTGGCCCCAACAAGTGGACCTTTAAAAGGCATTCTGCAATTGGGTTGCTCATAGATTTGAGATAGCTCTTTTGCTGCTGAGAAATGGGAGTGAGTCACCTAGAGTATATGGTAGCATGCAATGTGTGCATGCAGCATGTAATGAGGCTAGGTGTAAGAAAAAGTGCTTGGAGATCAAGGGTCATGTTGATCTGCTACTATAGCCAGTGATTATGAAGATTATGCCATCAGCTAGCTTACTATGAAGGCCATACAGTACAACCAACTTCTGACATATTGACAGTTTCTGATTAGACAGTCAAAAGGCTTGTTGAAATAATTACTAGTACACAGTTGTAATTATATAGCAATCGTGATCCTATCCCTGGTTCTGCTGTATGTTCATTGCTTTGGGTGCACTAAAGGCTTGGTGTTTAAGTCTAACTCTTCATATTTGCTCTGGGACCTCAATTAACCTTATTCAATTCTGATATTAGAAGTTAAATTAAGGCAATTTATTACCATGTAAATAAAGGTTACCAACATGTTTCAATAATAATTTAAGAAAACGTGGCAGTTACTATGCTATGGGCAATACTGAGCGACCTATGAAGTTACTGGCTTTGGTAGGTTATGGCACTTCAAACTTTGTTGGGAAAAAAAAAACAAAACCTACCTATCATGTCAGGTACAATTTCTTCACCTTCTCTTTCCACTATCTCTCTGGTCCCAGAGAATTAGAATGTTGTATGGTAGAGTCTGAATGCTGGGCCATCCATATAACTCTCTAAGACAAGTTAATTTATTATCTCTAGGTCATGTTTTCCTCCACAATAGAATTTGATTATACTACCTTCTTATATTTTTGTAAGAATGAAATAAGATAAGGAATGTGGCTAGTGCAGTGCTCAGAACACAGACAATGTGCAATGAAGACTCTACCCCAATTCTCAGCTCCAAATTTCACCTTGGGAAAAATCACCCACGCCTTATCAAGGTCCTTTATGATTTACAAATAGAATGAACCAGAAAGCATCATTTGCTAATGCTAATGTAATGAATGTAAGTGTGTGTATGTGCATTCAGGATGTTCTATAGGCTTTAACAAATACTTGCTTAACAGTAGAAAATACTTCTTTAGCCAGAATATTCATCTGAAATTACAAAAATGCAATTCAGGCCTTGTTAGGAGTAGAACTGTGTCTCCCCCCAAAAAATATATTGATGTTTTAACCCTCATTACTTCAGGATTTTGCTTTATTTGAAAATAGGATTGTTGCAGGTATAAGAAGACGAGACGGTAGTGGAGCAGGGTGGGCCCTAATCCTATATGGGTAACAACATAAAGGCAGAGATTACTGTGACGCAGTTGCAAGCCAAAGAACCCCAAAGATTTCTGGCAACCCACTAGAAGCGAGAAAGGAACCAGGAAGAATTGTTCCTACAGGTTTCAGAGAGAGAGTGGCCCGGCTGACACCCTGATTTCAGACTTGTAGCCTCTGGAACTGTGAAAACATAAATGTTGTTTTTAACTACCCAGTTTATGGTTCTTTGTCATGGCAGCACCACGACACCAATACAGACCTAAACGTTAGATACAGATCGTTTCTACAAATAGTAGGAATCAGTAGAAAACAGCTTTCAGAACTATGGTTGGCTGTACAGAATCACTCAGAGAGATGTGGTTCCAAACCCACAAAGGCCACCCACTATAGGATGGCAACCACAAACATGAAATATATCCTGCATAGGACAGAGACCACAGCACTTCTCTTATGCAGAGCATGTTGGAATTGGGTTAGTTTTGCCCATTTTCCATTTACTGATCTATTCATTACCTTTTTTTCTCCCCCTGCCATTTAACTAAGGAGGTGATGCTTTCAGACATTTTTCTTTGTTACTTTTTAAGCCTCTCATTGGTCCAAATGATGATTTAGGCAAGTCCAAAATATTTTATTACAATCTCCTGAAAAACAATAGCTAACTGCATCCTTACCCTCCAAATTCAGAACTTTCACAACAGATAAAAATAATGGTGATCTGGTGATTACCAAAAAGAGCAATGATCACACTATTTATGGAAGTTAGATATTATCTTAATAAAGATATGCTATTATATAGAACCCCTTCCTCTATTGTTCAGAAAGGGGCAGGTACATTGCTTTCGCTACAGAATAAATTAACTTTTCAAATGGGAACACATTACTATACATGCATGTTGTTTAGGTCGTAACATATTGAACAGAATCAATCGGGAGATGAATATTAAATGTCTTTCTAATTAGTGAAAGGCATTTCTTTAAATCCCCAGGGATCATTCCTATACTGCTAATGCTGATATTAGAGGGATATTTCTGATGTTCTTCATGGAAGAATGTCTTCCAGATAAATGCACTTTGGGAAAGGTGTGATAGGGTCAAAATTGCTGAATTATTAAAGCCTTAGTATAGTTACCATATGGAAGACCCTGTAGTCTATTATAGAGTATTCCTGGCAAGATATTTTGGGAAGATAATCAAGCCATGTAAACTGGTAGATCAGCCAAGAAGGAAATCAGATGTAAAATGAGAACCACAGGAATCTGAATTATTTCAGTATGGCTGCTGTATTTACAAATGGACTGGGTAAAATATCTCATTAAATAAAGAGTAATTTTCCAAGGGGAAGATTAAATATCCACAATACAGGATAAGAATAAACATAACAAATGCCAAACATTCAGCTAGAACAAACTGTGAAATTAGTTTTCCTCCACCTAACAGAGAGCAAACAGCGGCCTTCCATGTTTATTACTTATCAAGCGCATCCCTCAGGGAATAATGTATTCCTACAAAAGCTTTGAATGACCATTTTATATTAGGTTTACTTCACATAAAGGCAGAATTCTAACTTCCATGCTTTTAATTCAATTATAATGTGTGGTCTTTTATAAAGCAGATGACAAATTAAGCTTTAGCAATATTTTCTAGTGCAGTGTGACACCAAGCGTGGTCTGCAGACCAGGTTGCTCTGCAAGTTACTTATGACCAGAATGTAGTATGTACAAAGATTCTAAGTTTTAAAAATCCTGTCTAGCATGTTGACATCCTCCCAACATCTAAGCATGTGGTCAGTGGACTCTTCTCACTGAACAGGGTCTAGAATAGTTTATATGTCCTTGAACTTGCATGACTTGCATACAGCAGGAGCTTCATACCAATTATGCAGAGATGGACCATGAGCTGGTCTGTGACAGAAAAACAAAACCCAAAACCAAATGTCCTGTAATACAGACAGCTTGAGAAGCACTGGGATAGTGGGAATGGCATGAAGTTTGGAATCAGAAAGGCCTAGGTTCAAATCCAACACCATATTCCTTACTCCATGTGATCCTAAGGATGCTACTTAACTTCAAAAAAATGGAGATGGTCTCCTGGTTATCTGTCTAATATTTGCAGGACTCGCTCTCACTCAGTGCCATGATCCCATCCTGCTGGATAGAAACTTCCAGACGTCAGGGACCAGGTTGTTGTTAATGCCCACTTCCTATGCTCCGAATTTCCCCACATACTATAAACGCTCAGTAAACATTTGCCAGATTAAAAAAAAAAAAATGGAGATGGTAATTCTTTTCCTAGAGGTCACTGAGAACATTAAATGGAAAGCTTACCCGTGAATAACACAGTGACTCACCAGTGTTTCACAGGTACCCCACTAACTTCTGTTCCCATAATTCCTTTCCCACTGAGGAAGGTACTACCCCCATGCCCAGGATGACCAGATCTAGTCCTCTAGGAAGAACAACACAACTTCTAATGGGACCAGTAAAGTAGAACAGCTAGTAATGCCAAGATGAAATTCTCTGCATAAAATAGAGAAATAGTAATACACTATGTGTAGGTGTGTGTGTGTATTTAACATCTAAATCATCTTTTAATCAGAGAATAACAAATTCATCACAACCAGGTCTGAAATCCTCCCTGACATTCTTCAATGAACTAGATTTTTCTTTCCAATCAAGTTCTAAGCGTGGGTAAAGGCATAATGTGATTCCTTTTGCTCCAATCCATTACTTACTTCATATGAAAACCTGGGTACAATTCAAATTGTTGGATTCCAACAATTTGTGTGAATCCAAACTTAACAGGATTGTCTACATTTTGCACACATGTTTAGGTATCTCTGAATATAGACCTCACAGTTCACATACTTAGATGTGTATTCTATGCTGTTCCTTGCTTTTACTGTGTAGGTACATGCCTAAAAAAACTGATTCGGGTAGTGAAAGATGGTGACCAGTGATGCCCATTAAAGCTTGCTTCAGAAATACAAAGAATAGGTCAAGAAATGCAAGACAAATGCCTGAAGCCTGATATGAAAAAGAAAACACAAAGTTTTGGCTAGTATTTAAAAATGGGCTCATCATACAATCTGAGAAGCTGCAAGACAGGCTTCATCAATCAGAGGCCCTATCGACTGTGATTCCCATTCCTGGAACTATAATTATATTAAAAAAAAAACAACAACAACTTAGTAAACCTAAAGGAAAAGTACAATGGATTAAATATGACTTTAAAATATCTCTTAGGGTAAAATCAAGGCTATAAGGTTATGTATTTTCTCTATATAGAGACACTATTTGGTCTTGAAAATAAATATCATTTGGGCAAATGGTATAAATAGGGAGTTCCCAGAAAAAGAAATAAAAATGGCTAAATAAACTTATGAAAGATGTTGAATATTGTTCATAATTAAAGAGATAAACATTTAAATGGTAATGATATTTCTTATACATCTCATATTTCGGACTGGCAAAGATGAAAACCTTGGGTAAAATACAGTATTGGTTAGCATGTGCAGGGGACAAAAATGTTCATTATGTTCATTCTGTTGTTAGGATCCAAATTGGTGCAACAAGCTAGAAGAAGAAAAAAATAGCAATATCTGTCAAATTTGAAAATAACACATAGCGGGGCGCCTGGGTGGCTCAGTCGTTAAGCGTCTGCCTTCGGCTCAGGTCAGGATCCCAGGGTCCTGGGATCGAGCCCCGCATCGGGCTCCCTGCTCAGCGGGAAGCCTGCTTCTCCCTCTCTCACTCCCCCTGCTTGTGTTCCCTCTCTCGCTGTGTCTCTCTCTGTCAAATAAATAAATAAAATCTTAAAAAAAAAAAAAGAAAAGAACACATAGCCTTTGACAAGGAAATTCCATTGTTAGGAATTTATCATAGAATAATCTTGCAAAAATTTGGCCAAACATATACATGAGGATGTTCATGGCCTTGTTGCTTATAGCGCAAAAAAAAAAAAAAAAAAAAAAAAAAAGGAATAACCTAAATATCCATTAAAATGAAACTAGAAAAACAAATATTGTACGTAATACAAAATGTCTGAACAGCATGGACCATCCCATTTTAGTAAAGTGAGGGTGTGTGCGTGTATGTGGAAGTGTGCGCTGTCTGGGGGGTGGGAGGGAGTTGTCCAGAAGGACAGGAAACAGCACATTCAAATAAGTATAATTTGAGGAGTGTTTGATAAAAAGATGTTTTTCAGAGTGAGGATGGTATAGGGACCTAAGGAACAGTGCATACCCTGGGGCTGAGTTTCAGTGGAGACCTTACAACCCCTCAGCCTAATAATGATAGCAGACAGCAGTACCAGAATCTAGAAGCTCAGAGACTTGTAGAAATGTCTGTCCTGAGAGAGGATCTATATAGGAACACAGCCTACTGCAGCAAGACAATAGGAAGGAGACTAAAGGAATAAATCCTCAGTCCTTACTCCCATTGCTCTGTCTGCCTTCCTTTCGAAGCTTTGATTGGCCCAACACAATTAGAAACAGAAGCTAAGGGAGCCTACTGAGACCAGCCTTTTGGGACAGAGCAGGGATATGGGGAGACCCAAGGAGAGTATACAACACAGCATGTGTATACACACATGTGCACACACATTTACACATATGAAAGAGAGAGGGAGAGAGAGATCTGCCTGTCTTCGTCATATTTGTCCAAGTATTATCCAGAGAAGTAAGATTTGAAATGAATTTTACTCTATACTTTTCAGAGTAATTTTTTTTCCTTATTAGATGGATATGATTTTTACATTTAGAAACAACAATAGAGGTATTTTTATATAAAATCAAAAAATAAGATTGGTGAAAATAAGATAAGATAGAGGAGAGGAGACACGATCCAAAGCTGGAAACAGGTTTTCCTTAACCATCGTTAAGCCTATCTTACTGTGCCGGAATCATGCTGTCTCTAGCACTTTGTAACAAAAGAAACCAAACAAAGGGAAAGCTTAGTGTTAAGAAGTCCATTGTGGAAAACCTCCCCAAATGATGCAGAAGCAGAAGGAATGAGAATTAAAGATGCAAAAGCTATTTCCACTTAACCTCGTCGTGAGTCAGAATACAGAGTACACCAGAACACTGTTTTCTCAAAACAGAGAGAGATGATTCACTACCATGGCTTATAGAAAAGTCACGGAACCCAGGACAAAATAAGGTTAGAAATCAGGTCAAAGACAGAAAAAATTGTACCTGTGTTAGCAAAACTTAATACGAATTTACATCTAAATAATGGCTGACATGAATTTCTAACTTGTTTTCCACGAAAACATTTTTGTTTGTGGATATAGAAATGACAAAGCAGAGATGTGAAGTGTTCCCATTTCAGCTCAAATATCTACCTGTATCCATGATCTTGAAAGTCTGTCATACAATGTCTACAGATCAGTGTATCCAGCAGCATGAGACATAGTATGAATCAGATCACTGAGATGAAGTAAAAACTCTATAGGGAACAAGGCCTCTGATTTTTTTCATGTACCATAAGTGAATTGCTAATCTAGTTTTATTTACTGTAATTCTGAGAATATCTAAGGGTACCTGCAACTTGGCCCTTGCCCCAAAAATAGAAGCTCAGAGACTTGTAGAAATGTCTGTCTTGAGAGAGGATCTATATAGGAACACAGCCTACTCCAGCAAGACAATAAGAAGGAGACTAAAGGAATAAATCCTCACTCCTTACTCCCATTGCTCAGGTACCCTGAGGCCTCTGATGGTCTTTCCTCACTGTGACGCATTTGTAGACACAGTATCGCTTCCAAGTAACATTGGACAGAAAGGCTGTAAATAGCCCTTGCCCTTGATCCGGCCCTGTCTTTGTTTTTGTCTGCCACGACTGCTGATTTGTATTATGTAATATTCTGGGTTGTGGATAATGTATCTTCAATCTTCAAAAGCAGCTAATCTTTAGAGAAACACTGGGGCTTTACTAGATACTATATCCTTGTACTAGGTACAGTGTCTAGAGGCTAGAGATAGACCAATGAACAATGCAGTCATAATCTCTACCCTTGTGGAGTTCAAGGATAAGCGCATGTGGTGGTTATTTTATGTGTCAACTTGGTTAAGTCATGGTACCCAGATATTTGGTCAAACACCAGTCTAGATGTTGCTATGAAGATATTTTTAGATGACATTAACATTTTTTAAAAATTTTATTTTATTATGTTATGTTAATCACCATACATTACATCATTAGTTTCTAATATAGTGTTCCATGATTCATTGTTTGTGTGTAACACCCAGTGCTCCATTCAATACGTGCCCTCCTTAATATCCATCACCAGGCTAACCCATCCCCTCACCCCCCTCCCCTCTAGAACCCTCAGTTTGTTTTTCAGAGTCCATAGTCTCTCATGGTTCGTCTCCCCCTCCGATTTCCCCCCCCCTTCATTTTTAGACCTCTACCTCTGAAACAAATAATATATGTTAAAAAAAAAGGGGGGGGGAGATTAACATTTAAATCAGTCCATTCGGAGTAAAGCAAATTACTCTCCATTAAGTGGGTGGGCCTTAACAAATCAGTTAAAGGCCATAACAGAAAACAGACCAAGTTTCCCCAAGGAAGAAAGAATTCTGCCTCCAGACTGCTTTAGGATCCCAGCTATAACATAAACTCCTCCCTGAATTTTCAGCCTGCCTGCAGTTCAGATTTTGGGCTGCAACCCAAACAAAGGGAAAGCTTTTTAAAATAGCCTCTATAATTGCATGAGCTGATTCCTTAAAATCAATCTTTCTCTCTCTCCCTCCCCTTTCTTCCTTCCTTCCTTCTTTCCTTCTGTTTCTCTGTCTCTGTCTCTCTTTCCTCTTTCATTTATACATGAGCCCAGGAAGAGTGCTTTCACCAGGAATTGAACCTGATTCGGCTAGCACTTTGCTCTTGGACTGCCAGCCTTCAGATCTGGAAGAAAACAAGTTTCTGTTGTTGAAGGTACTTGGTCGACGGCATTCTGTTACAGCATCCTGAATGGACTAAGATACCAACATAATTGGGATCCTTCCTCCTTCACAATGTTCTTTAGGGACAGAAACATTTTTCTGGACATTTAGATAAGTAGATACTACCTTCTTCCAAATCTTTTGGAAAACAAATCCATGCCTGTTTGTCTCTCTACATATTACATACTTAGCATGTCCTCTTGCCACGTGCTCTGTGAACCATTGAGGATCCGAGTGCTTATCTTTCAAAGGACTGCATGACACCAACTAAATGCTTGCTTGCTCTAACCCCTGACCTGTTTTTCACCCTGAGAAACAGTATGTGTGGGGCGCCTGGGTGGCTCAGTTGGTTAAGCGACTGCCTTCGGCTCAGGTCACGATCCTGGAGTCCTGGGATCGAGTCCCACATTGGGCTCCCT
Organism: Mirounga angustirostris; assembly: GCF_029215605.1. Classification (NCBI taxonomy): domain Eukaryota; kingdom Metazoa; phylum Chordata; class Mammalia; order Carnivora; family Phocidae; genus Mirounga; species Mirounga angustirostris. The sequence goes on from NW_026991725.1 coordinate 18,881,322, forward strand.
GCTCGGCAGGGAGTCTGCTTCTCCCTCTGACCCCCTTCCCTCTCATGCTCCCTGTCTCTCATTCTCTCTCGCAAATAAATAAAATCTTAAAAAAAAAAAAAAAAAAAAGAGAAAACAGTATGTGTACTGGTTAAAGGCAGATCTCTACAACTACGGTACGCAGCTCTAATTTACAGCCCCAACTTACTAATCTCTGTATGCCAGTGAGTTTCTCATGGCATAAATTTGGTTAAATCAATATATGTAAAAGACAGAGAACTGGCCCTGGTTCATAGAAGCACTGAAATAATAATGTTAGTTTTAATATACTCTAAAATTCGTTGTTATTTCATACCCGCAGCTCTCTTCCTACCAATATAGGGGCATCCCTAGAAATTACTGGAATGCAGTGGGTGAAAGTGTTTGTTTATGTGTCAACCCCTTCCCATGTAACTTTTCTAACCACCCCCCCCCAAGACTGCCTTGACATCTTTGTAGTACTTAAAAAAAAAGATTTTATTTATTTATTTAGACAGAGAAAGCATGAGCAGGGTGAGGGGCAGAGGAAGAGGAAGAGTTAGAATATCAAGCAGACTCCTTGCCAAGCATGGAGCCCAGTGCAGGGCTCGATCCCACAACCCTGAGATCATGACCCCAGCCTAGAGCAGAGCCCAGTGCGGGGCTCAATCCCACAGCCCCGAGATCATGACCTGAGCCGAAATCAAGAGTCTGCACTACACAGGCGCCCTGTATCTTTGTAATACTTTTGGTCTTAGCTGACTAAGTATTTACTGCAAATCACTCAATCATAGACAATTTTTAAGAAAAAAATATATATATACACTCATTATTACTATTTATCATACTCCTATGGCTATCAACCATTGTATTGCCTATAATGGACCCAGGCCTTGTAATAGGTGCTTCATGGATCAGGTTTAGTCAAAATTCATTTAATTGTTTCTTCTAATGTATGTTTATCATCAGCTTTTGAAGGCTTGTTATTACTGTTTTTCACTATGATTCTTTTAAATATTTTCAATTTGAAGCTAAGAAATGCTTTCTGGCTTGCCTCGGCAACTTTTGTTATCAAAACATTTCACTAGAGTCAGCATTTCTGAATTACTTTTCACTGTGTTCAGTGATCAAGAGCCTTTTAAGTGGAAGAGTTGGTATAATCATTCTAGCAAAAAGCACATTTCTGGGTAATAAGTGACCCTAAAACATTTACGGCTCAAAGAGATCCAAATGCAGGAAAAGACAGTCTAATGCAGTTCTTCGTATAATCAGGTAGAAACTATTCTATATTATTGTAGCCCACATTTCCCCAGGCCTCCCCATTTTGGAGCTGAATCTGAGGCCGTTGGGAGATGAATTTTGTCTCTACCGGCTCATAAACACCAGCTCCCTACAGTGTCTCCCCTGTTACTCCTTTTATCAAGTTCTGATGGCAGCTCCTTGAAGATTATCTTTGCAAGTGCGTTTTTAAATAGTATGACCAACCGTCACTGGCAACAAGAGAGAGGCTTTGTAGATTCTGCTAAGCTCTGCTTTGTTATTGCCATTTTACCAGACACTGTAGATCCACCTCGTGGGTGTTTTAACTCCTCACTAAGCCCCATAGGCTTTGCTAGGTATTTGGAAAATATTTTTCTCTAGGGATTATGTTAGTGTCCTGGAGTGGCTAAAACAAAGTAACACAAACCGAGTGCCTTAAAAAAAAAAAAAAAAAACACAGAAATTTATTCTCTTATAGGATGTAGGCTTGAAGTCTGAAATGAACGTGTAGGCAGGCCCATGCTCTCTCTGAAGTCTCTAGAGAGAATCCTTCTATATGCCTTCCTAGCTCTTGGTGGTTGCGGTCAATCCTTGGCATCCCCTGGCTTTTAGACACATCACTAGTCTCCGCCTCTGTAGTCATGTGCCGTTCTTCTTTTATGTATGTTTGTGTCTGGATCTCCTTCTTCTTACAAAGACATCTCATTGGATTAAGGTACATCCAACCCCAGTATGACTTCACTTAAACTTCACTGCATTGGCAAGAACCCTATTTCTAAGTAAGATCACCTTCACCATTACCAGGGCTTTGGACTTAAACATATCTTTTTGGAGGACACATTTCAGCCCAGTATAGGAACGGTGAAGCCATTAAACAAATACTTATTGAGGGCTTACTATGTGCTTGGCATTGCCATTGCCTCTCTCATTCCCATCTACCTCTGCCCTGCATGCAGCATGCACCATGGTCCACATCACTTCCTTGGGGGCAGTCATACCACTGATACATGGAGGCCTTTCAGATGCCAGGCTTGTACATGTCAATGGCAAAAGGATAGGACTATGTCTCTCTCCCGTTTGTAATGACTCCTCTATAAAGGAGGGGCAGAAGCAGTGCTGTTTGTGCCTAGGAATCTTGTAGAGTTTTATGTAACGTGGTTCCTTCCCTTTTGACTTCAAGTCTTCATTCTACTGAGGGTGGGACAACATTAAACGAAAGACCTGAGCTATAATCAGGGAACACAATCAAAAACAACAAAAAGTGTTTTCTGACCCTGTGGTTTTAAAACTAGTCCTAAATCCTCTCCCCAGGATCTTTTCTTTTTTTTCCTCATTGCAGCATTCTTTTTTTTTTTTTTTTTTTGTATTTTCAGTGGGGTTTTTTTATTATTATTATGTTAATCACCATCCATTACATCATTAGTTTTTGATGTAGTGTTTCATGATTCATTGTTTGCATAAAACACCCTGTGCTCCATAAGAAATGCTTCTGAGAGGTCTCAGACTCTCTTTCAACGGACTTTTGGCCATGCTGCTCCTAGACACAGTGCACGCTCATGACTTACAGCATGAGTATCATTCAGCCTTCTGGACAATCGGCTTCATCACAAACGATCTGCCCCATCTCTCCTATTTGAAATGCTAGTGGCATTCACTATCAAGGGAATACCTAATATCATATTTTGAAAATGCAGGCCTAGTTTCAGACAGATCTCAGATCTTAAAATGTCAGTTCTTAGAAAAGGATTGCAAATAATGATTCTTGCGTGCTCACTGTTTGCTAGCTACTAGAGTGAATCTGTGTATATATCTGACTAGATCCTCACAGATATTTATAAAATAAATAGCATGATCACATCCACTGTGCAGTTTAGAAAACTGATATAACTGTTGTGAAATCGATCAATCAATCAATCAATCAACTACCAAGGTTACATAGCTAGAACTTTTACTCAGCCTGCTGGTTCTTAATTTTGGCATTTTGCTTCTGCAATTATCATTCCTGCCACACAGTGCATGGGTGCTTAAAACTCTATAAATATCTGGTGGGGTTTTTATTCTTTTAAAGTTGATGAATAATCAGTAAATAAAACATACCTTGAATGCTATAGGAAGCTGTGCGTGGGAATAAAGCAGACATGTGCAACCGTGTGCTGGCAATCAGCTGGAGTCCCATATTCGGGTTTACTGCTGAATTTAAAGGCACATCATCCCAGAACGTGTCACTCTCATAATCAGCCATTGAATTGTTTTACACACAAACCGCATCTCCCAGTGTAATGTATACATTGTTATCCTCACAACTCTTCATACTCTGTTGGCACCTCCATCTGGGGCTGTATGCAAATATTTTTTACATATGCACACATAAATTTCCCAAACACGAATCCAATTTATTGGTATTAGCATGTGTTTTCACCCTCCAATATGCTGAGAGAGAAAATTTATGTTGGATACTTTGTAAAAACAGAATTAGATGTAGATTCAGAGCTAGAGAGCTGTCTCTGTTAGGATAATATATTCCTTCATTCTGCTTCTTCCTTTTTCTTCTTTAATTTTTTCTAAATGGGTCAAATGAGGCTAAAGCCTAACTGGGCAGCTTTATTTGTTTGACATAATTACTAATTTGGTAGCAGTCTCTTGTATTTATGATTGGTGGTTTTTTTCCTTTTTCTGTTTTTTTTTTTTAATTTTTTCCCATTTTGAGCTAATATAATTTATCCCAGGCAGCAGAGAAAGTACATGTCCTCAGTTTCCAAACTGATGTCCCTTCTCACCAGTTTACTATAATCTAAGGAGCCTGCCTTCAACAAGTGCATCAGGTGAAAATGATCCATAGTGATCCCTTTGAACAGCTTTTATTATCATTCATTCATCCAGCACCAACTACATCATAGGCACAGGCCACCGATTAATTATGTGTCAGACCCTGGTAAATATTTAAGTGATTTCTCGGGCCGTGGACTTTCCAGGTCAGTATTTGGCTCTCCCTGTGTAACTCAGGCTTGAACTCAATCAGAATAGAGATATTTCTACGCTTGAGGTTAATCTTTTTTTTTTCCTTTTTTTTTATTCTTATGTTAATCCCCATCCATTACATCATTAGTTTTAGATGTAGTGTTCCATGATTCATTGTTTGTGCATAACACCCAGTGCTCCATGCAGAACGTGCCCTCTTTAATACCCATCACCAGGCTAACCCATCCTCCCACCCCCCTCCCCTCTAGAACCCTCAGTTTGTTTTTCGAGGTTAATCTTTAAGGTAAGAGATAAATATTTACCCTGAGTAATGTGAATATTTGTCAATGGACGAGTCATTTTTCCCTCTCCCTTGGCACTCATTGTTTTCATCTGTGAAATAATAAGATTGCTCCTTTCAGACCCAACATTCTTTGACCCAAATGATCATCCAATGATAACCCATGCTTATACCAATCTGCTAACGTTTATAACTTCCTATATAAAGTGGGTTTTTTAAATGTTTTTTAAAACTTATAGTCAAAAACAAAACAAAACTTATAGTGAAATTTTTGATCACTGTGGAAATTTTAGATATTACCCATGTTTACAAAAAGGGAGAATAACAGTTGTCCCCAGTAATATATTCCAGAGATGAGCAATCAACATTTTGGCTTTTTTGTTTTGTTTTGTTTTGTTTTTTTCTGGTTTTGTTTTCCTCCCATAATTTTATAGGAAATGGTATTTTAATTGAAACTTTCATAATAATTTTTTTTTGGTTATACGAATATCTCCATCTGGTCCCCAAGGTTTTGTAGTGGTTTTTAAAATTGTTTTCTACATATCTCCAGTAGTTCTTTGGCATCCCTCCAGATTCTGCCATTGGGTGAGAAGAGTAGAAGGAAAACACAAGCTGTGAATGAGGGTGAGTGAGGGTTTCCCACTAGATTCTAAGGAAGCCTAGCATATAGTTACATGAGCAATGAACACAGTACTGAAGCATTATCAGGATTAATTCCATGACTACTGCCTGGGGATCTTCACAGAAAGACCATTTCACAGTCCAGAATGAGAAAATTGATAAATAAATAAATAAATTTATATATATAAAGAAACTTGATTGTTGAGCTCATTTGCACACTTACTGATTCTGGTTGTCTGAGTTTATCAGGAGTCAGGGAGGCACCATTTATGCAACAGTGACTTCCAGGAAAATGATTCGCAATGAAAATAAATGAAGGTCTGTGTTTAATCCAAGAGAAATATTTGCTCAGCTGGAAAGTCAGCCAAGTGGAGTTACACCTGCTCACCTCACACCATCCTCTAGTCAGCTTGTATTTAATTATATGGTAACAGTGGGGATGTTAATGCTTACCTAGCTGTGGTACGACTTCAGAATGTTGTAACTTTCCTGAACTTAGAAAATTCTTCCTACCCCTTCTAAGTATTCTTTTAATTGTGGAGTGTTAACATTTGGCTTTTTGTTGTTTTTAACCTCCTCCACCCATGAACACGATATAAATGTAAAGTATATAGATAGACATTCCCTTTTAGGGTAGTAATGATGGTAGAGAAGATATTTTGAGGTATGCAAAGGGATGGAGGATTCCCTAGTAATCATTCCTTTGCCTTTTCCTCCTAGTTAAAGAGAATGTTGCCAACTCTTATACTGAGCCAGATGTCATACATTTGGCATTAGATGTGGATGAGAGTGTTAGTGTTCTCTGGTCTTTTTTATTTTTTATTTTTCAGTCTTGACCTAAGAAACTCTAGATGCGTGAGCAACGTCTCTGTTCTTCTTATTTAAGGATAGATAAGAACCAGTCCTCTTAAGAAGTTATAAAAAATAAAAAGCCACAGGTAAGCACACATTGTCTGTAATTCCTGATGATTCTCTAGGTTATTCCATTTTCAATCTGTTGTTACCTGGCTTCATCCTCCACTGTTCTACAGAAGCTGTTCTCTTTGAAGGTCAAAAAATCTCATCTCAATCCTCAGTCTTCTTGACTGCTTTGTAACATTTGAAACATACTATCCATAGATTCTTCTTTAAACACTCTCCCCCTGACTTTGGGATGCTGGTCACTTCCGATCCTCCTTGAATCTTTCTGGAAGTTTCTTACGCTCTTCCTTCCCCTTCCTGTGACCACATCATCTACCCAAACTCGATGTCACACATAAAGTGTTCAAGAAAGTTGCTGAAGTTGGTATCGTCATAACATCTCCTCAAGAACTTCAGGATGATAAGTTAATATTTATATAATTCAAGTTTTTCTCAATAGTGGATTAACAACTCTGAACTTGTCATCCTAACAAGCCCTTTATATTTAAGGGTAAAAAGCTAATTGTTGGGGCGCCTGGGTGGCTCAGTCAGTTAAGCGGCTGCCTTCAGCTCAGGTCATGATCCCAGGGTCCTGGGATCGAGCCCCGCATCGGGCTCCCTGCTCGGCGGGGAGCCTGCTTCTCCCTCTCCCTCTGCCTGCCTGCCGCTCCCCCTGTTTGTGCTCTCTCTCTCACTATCTCTCTCTCTGTGTCAAATAAATAAATAAAAAGTCTTTAAAAAAAAAAAAAGCTTATTGTTGCCTACAATGGTTCCTAAAAGCTTCAGAAACATTAGAGATGTCTCAAAGTTCTGTCTCCAGGCCTATTTTCTTCCCACTGTTATCTCCTTGGTTCACATTACGACTCCATCTATAAGCTCTGTGTCAAGAATTGTGAAATTTCACACTTTCACTTTCACGTTTTTATTTTCTGAATTTCAGGTTCTCCAGTACTGGCTGAGGATATGGTGAGTATAATTACATGGCTGTTCCATTAGTATGCGGATCTGTACTTCCCTCCTAAAGTTTTCATAGTGAATACCTACGATGATGACTTTAACGCAAACACACAAAAAAACCGTGCCAGGCATCTTCCATTAGTATATCATTAACATTATTCATGATTAATTAATTAGGGACTGGTCATTTTCTAGTAGTTACCTCGTATGCAGCCAGCCATCTTCCTAGCAAAAATCAGGAGCTGCTTTTATTTTACTTCACCTTGAGTCCTTATATTCCAAGGCAGTCCATTACCAGGTACAGTCTAGCCTGGACTCAGAAATACTCTAGGGAGCCTAATTTAGATAAAACAGAGTCTCTGGCCTATAACTCATCGCCCAGTACCCTCCTTTGCCTTCCATTTTCAACAGGTCCTTGTTATTAAATGTCTCACACCAGTTTACTATTTATTTTACTAGGCCTCTGCATCTCATAATTGTTTCATTTGTCAGGAAGCAGGGTCCAGTTGTGGCTTCTGGATAACTTTTGCTTATTAATATGGTGTTAGACACTCTTTCAACCTGGCTTTTATATGTCCACTAATGCTGATCAGTCTTTCTTGATCTTAGAATAATTCCTTGGGTGCCTGGATGGCTTAGTCAGGTAAGCGTCTGCCTTCGGCTCAGGTCATGATCCCAGAGTCCTGGGATTGAGTCCTGCATCGGGCTCCCTGCTCAGTGGGGAGCCTGCTTCTCCCTCTGACCCTACCCGCCCCCACTCCGCTCATGCTCTCTTTTGCACACATGCTCTCTCAAATAAATAAATAAAATCTTAAAAAAAAAAAGAATTCCTATCTTTTTCAAGACCAATCTACCTTATTTATAATTGCTTGCATTTATCTTTCTTGACTTCTACAGATAAAAATGCATAAGTATACTTTATATAACACCTTATAGACATATATTTAATAGAATAAACATTACCCTGTCATTATTATCCTCACCCAGCTTCATCCAATGCACATCTCATATATTCCTTGTTTCACCATTTTCCTCCAAGTTACATGATTTTAAATTTTTCAGTGTCACTGTAGATTCAAATGCTCCATCCCTCCCTAAATTTAGTTGTTACAGCAAATTCTGCTGACATCACCACATCTTTTTCATTCCCAAACCATTTTCCAAGACCAGTTCCTCATCATCTCTCATCTTAATTTGTGAAGTACTGTCTGAAATGTTTCTCACCATCTTTTCTTCTCCTGTCATTCATAACTCCACCAGAGTTACTACGATGTAATATAAAGAAAATTTATATTTAAGGTGTCATAGTCATCAAGAGGCAGAAAATTCTTTTTCTCCAATCATGATTGCCTATAAGACAATCTCAGATTAGCAAGGTCTCCAAAAGTCTCTGCAATCTCCCTTTTTACAAGTACAGCTGTATCTATCCTTACATTCTTCTAGAGTAAACATTTCATTGATATTTCATACTTTTGCTCCTCTATTCCTTCTATTTTGGATATTCTTCACAAAGTCCTAGTTATCTAAGGCCCAGCTCAAATATGATCTTTTATCATTCAGTTTTCCATGCTGAACACTGAGCAGAATTCAGATTTCCCTTATTTTCTCTCACTTAGTACTTTACCTTATCTCTATTATGTATTATGTATAGTAAATCATTAAAAATATATGACTTCCTAACTGGATTGAGGCAAACTTAAATGTTGCATCTTCTGCTGTGCTCAGAACAGTGTTTTGTGCATAGAAATAACAGCAAATATCTGAAGAATTCAAGAAATGAACTTACTTATGTAATACTCTTTTAAATGATGGGAGTAATAAATCTACATGACACCTACGAGTTCTGTATCTTCCTTGCGATTTCCTTCTGTGTCATAACACTAGGTAAATTTTATACTCCTTGTTCTCATGATTATTATTCATTCAGTGGATCCGGAAGCATGAACTCACTTTCTTATCCTCGTCTGTAAAATCGGGATATATTGGTACTTACCTGATAGTTGTTATAAAGATTAATTCAACCCAAACATGTAAAATGCATTGTCATTTACAGTCCTGCCCATATGCATGATACTTATTGGGAGTTGAAATACTCACATACTTTGTATACAATATCAAACTTCTTCTAACCTCCACATTAGATATGAGTACACCAATTGAGATAAAAGGAAAAACAACCCTAGTTATTCCACATCTCATCAAGGTAAGGACTTAAACACTGAGGAAACCGTAACTTTTTCCAAACCCCATAATTAAAAAAAAATGAAAATGAAAATAATAATATTAACTAGCAGGAACTTTAAAAGAAATTTTAATAAAAATGCTATGATTAATTCCATTTTGCCAATGAGAAGGGCAAATAATTGATGGAAGTTTGCACAACTAGTAAATGTGAGAAGAGATACTTGCCATCCTGATCTGTTCAGTTCAACCAGGCATTAATTTAACCATTTGTAATGTATTTCCCATATAGTGCTCCACTTCTTTTTAATTATTATTATTATTATTATTATTATTTATGTCTTTGCTCTCATTATTCACTCTCTCCAGTATATTTTCTTCTGGATCACCTTATATCCAGAAATGGTTATTTGAAGTTCATGGTAAAAAAAAAAAAATGAAGATCATGGTAAACCTGGCATTTGAAAACCTGGCATATGAAAACTCCATTCACACTCTATAAAAAGGTAACGTTTTTTATCTGAGAAATATGATACTGAGTGGCTCAGTCGGTTAAGCGTCTGCCTTCGGCTCAGGTCATGATCCCAGGGTCCTGGGATTGAGTCCCACATCGGGCTCCTTGCTCAGCGGGGAGCCTGCTTCTCCCCCTGCTTGTACTCTCTCTCTCTCTGACATAAATAAATAAAATCTCTATAAAAAAAGAAAGAAAAGAAATATGATACTAATTTATCTTTACCTTTTATGGCACATCTCATTTTCTACTTGAAGTTATAATTTTTCACATATCTATTTTTCCTGTCCATCTAATCTCTAAGGTTTTTTTGGGGGAAAAACACCTATGTTTTGTCCAGTTTTGAACATCTCAGAATATTCAGCACATTGCATTGCACATAGTAGGCACAAGAATATTTGAGATTTTGCATTTTTTGTTTGTCATGTCAATCTTATGATATATGTATGATAGGTTTCAGCTTTCTTATTTTAAAAGTGAAGAAAAAAGGAGAGTGTTCTCAGCAGTCCCTTTCATTGTATGGCAGGTGTTCACATAGATTTAATCATAGGGCTAAGTGGGTTTGAAGGCAGTTAAACACCAAACAGGTTTCGAACTACTCCTGTTTTCTTTTGATCAGGATGACTATCCTAGAGCTGAGCGCTAAGAAATCTCATGAAATTTAGTTTCTAGAAATTTTCATTCCAGAGTTGAAAGTTTACTGTTGTGAATGCCACCAAGAAATGAATTTTAATTCCTGATGGAAACAATATGCTTTTTCCGTTTTAGAGTTTTCTATATACATATTAAAAGGCAACCATTACGTGACCGATCATTTTATCATTGATATGCTTTTCTGGACCAATGTTTCTTAGCCTCACATTAAGCCATCAAATTGAATCCACAAACTCAAAAAATATCAATGGTCCCCTAAAGTTATAGTCTGAGTCCACTGGTTTCTCCCACACCATATCTATAGTTTCCAAGGTGTAAATAATCTGTTTACAGCTTTCTTCAGTCATTCAAATGACTTTCTAAGTCCCCAAGTCTAATAACAGATCTGTAAACAACTTTTGCTATGTGCAAAACACATGTTTTGTTGATGGCTGAGAACCTGAATCTCATTCTCTAAGACTGGTTCCTGAATAATGGAAGCAAAAATCTCACAAATCTTTCATGGAACTCACTGTTCGTATTTGCTTAAATTAAAAGTCTTTTAAACCAAGTGTTTTTTACAAGGCAATCCGTCCTTTTAAAATTAGGGAAAAGTTCTGCGGAATTCCTAACTAATGATGCAACTTAAAGAGTTTAAATAAGATACCAGGAAATAGCCTTCCCTGACAGGTGACATTACTGCACAATCCTTGACTTGTTTCTTAGTGCTACTCATTGTAGCCCTTTGCTGTTCGATTTCAACAATTTTTCCCTTCTGTGAAAATATTGGTCTAGAACCAAATGTCTTGAGTTCAGTGGCATACACTGTAACAGAGAAACATCCATTCTTGTTTACAGTCAGAATAGTATAAATAGAAACTTCCCCTCTTAAAGCCAGCAACATCAATTAATTATTTAAGCTCTAACATCATTAACATTGCAACATGCTTGCATAAAAAAGAACTAATGAGTTTCAGTTGGTAAACACTTCATGATAAGTTGTAATCCTGTCAGTCAGCATGATCACTATATTTGCAAATTAATCTAGAATCTGAAAATACAAGACAATTAAGTAAGGTCCATATTTAGACTGGAGATGGTTTATGAAACCGTCATCTGTGTGGAAAAGTTTTGACTCTACGGAACTATATATGAAGATAATTCTGCCAATAGCTTCAGTTTGCACCATGATAGCATTGTCAAGATTTCAGATCTCCTTGATGATTTCAAAGATAATCACAATGAACAAAAACCTGTATAGGGCAAGTAAACCCTATAAAATGCTGTTTTTTGTTTGTTTTCCTTTTTTTAAAGTAGGGTCCATGTCCAGTGTAGAGCCCAATGTGGGCTGACCCTGAGATCTTGAGCTGAGATCAAGAGTCAAGAGTCAGACACTTAACTGCCTGAGCCCCCCAGGTGCCCCCCAAAATGCTTTTTAGAACATAATGTATATTGCAATGTATTAGTGTCTACAATGTCTCGGTTTTGCATATAAACAAGTAACATGATTGGAAAGGTTTTATTTTTAATTATTACCAATTCGTCTTTATTATCATCATCCAGAAATAAATGTCTGCTAAGTATAATTTTAAGCCAAAGAAGGTATTTTTTTGAAAGAAGAGTAACAGATTCAAAGTACTTAAATTAATATGAATAAATAAGTAGTTATTTCATGTATACTAAGACATAACTGCAACCATAACCACAGATAGAGATTTTACACATTTTTTAAGGAACTTAGTGGGACATTTGATAAATTAGAGTTTTGGGAGAGGCTTGTTTTCAGTGGCTTCTTTTGTTTTCCATTTTGAGATTCTAGGAAGAATTTACTTATATTTTTTACCTTTAATAAGTAATAATCCAATTATCTTAAGGTTAGAAAATATCTAGCTAATTTATTTCCCTTTGCCCAGATTCAGTATGTTTTCTTTGTAACATTCTTTACACTCCTCAGTAGAATTCAAAGAATCAAAGGGTAATACCCTGTACGACTTGAGATTTGAAACACCTCAGCTTGCAATGACCGGTATGCTGATGGCTCTGTCTAAATTTAAAGCCCAGAAGGATGTATATATGACCATAAGCTATGCATCAAGTAAATGTCTGGGTTTAAATATGAGTTTTAACCTCTGATAATTTTTATAAAGTACATCTGAGTTAGCTTTAATTAACTGCACAGCCACTAACAAATCTACTCAATGTTGATTTACAGCTTTTCAGCGTAACAGTTTAGTTGCAATGAATGATAAATCAAGTTTGTGTTCCCCAAATTCAATTGTTATAAAGGGTAAGAAGTTCTATTTTCCTCATTATTATGTAAGCATATGCTTTTTCCCCTCTTGATAAATTTAGTAGGTTGAATATACATCTTAATAAATCATATTCCTGACTCCTGAAATTATCCATTATCCAACAAGTTTCTTATACTTTAAACTCTACCACTCAGCCAGACCTGCTCTTACTCTCATCTCTGACCTCCAACCACTTGAACTTACCTGTGTCTATTAGAACAAAAAACCTTTCTGGCTGATTTCCCTTCCGGACCATCCTGGACTGATCTCATGGTTCAACATCTTAGTGACTTTCTCTCCACTTCTCTACATATATTTACTCTCCTTTACCTTCTGCTGCTGACGCCTCCTCGGCAGTGCCCAGCTGTTGACCAGTCCAACTGTCTTTCTTTTTCCCAGGCACGGACAAGCTGAGAGCGAAAGCCACACCCCCTCTATAATTATAACCATTACGAGTATAGATTTGTGAAAGCCCTGAAGCAACTCAGCAGGTTTTTGTTTTTTGAGCTTCTTTTGTTGATCGCCTGCCTTATCCACATAGGGGCTATTCCAAACTGTGAAAACTAACTCCACATCTCCAGTCTACTTATTTCTCACTCGTAGCACACAATCTATTTTACTGACACAATAATGGTCATCAATAATGGAATTTTTAAAAACTCGAAGAACTTTCCAGCATGAGTGAAACTTAGTGTATGAAATTAACACACACACATACAGACACACACGAATTTAGGGTAATTCCAGGATGAAATGTGGGCTGAGAAAACAAATGTATGACACAACCTCAGGGAAAGGGTGGACCACATGCTAAAATTTTTGCTACTACTATACATTTATATTGAGAATGAATGATTAAATAAATGAATGATGGCTGGTGGGAGCTGTGTTTCTCACTGTGGGAGTGAGAGATTACAGATTAGATACAAGAGGAGGTTCTAAAGATCCATCTGGTAATGAAGTAGAGTTGCAGACATGGTTATGAACTCATGTACATAGTAGCAGTAAGAGAAGCTTTGTGCAGTCAGAAAAAAAAACCAATAATATTGATAATTTACATCACCATCTTTATTTTCTCATTTCCCTTTCCCTCATCAACCCACCATAATCTGATTTCTAAGAACACTATTCTTCTTTTTCTTTTTTTAATTTAATTTTATTATGTTATGTTAGTCTATTCTAATAAATATTTTGTTTCAGTGGTCACCAATTATTTACTAATTACCAAATCCCTATATCATATCTTTAGTACTAAATCTACTTGACCGCTCATCTTCATTTGGCAGCATTGACCATTCTTGTGTGTGTGTGTGTGTGTGTTTGTGCGTGTAAGTCCTGGTTTATCCCTTCTTAACAATTTTACTTCTCTTTCTTTTCTATAAATAAGGATGTTGCCTAGATTTTCTTCAAACAAACCCTTTTTTTCTCTGAAAAATATCATCCTTTATCTAAGTTCTAAGGTCACCTATTTTCTTATCATTCCCAACATAGGTGGGAAAAGTTCTGGTGGGAGAGCATTTTCTGATTTCTCCAATTTTTAATGAGACTTATTTTGCCTTTATCAGCAGATTCTCAAAGAAATTAATGGAATCAAAATGTCTTAAATTATTTTTAAAAATTCATGCAAGTTTGGGGTGCCTGGGTGGCTCAGATGGTTAAGCATCTGCCTTCGGCTCAGGTCATGATCCCAAGGTCCTGGGATTGAGCCCCACATCGGGCTCCTGGCTCAGCAGGGAGCCTGCTTCTCCCTCTCCCTCTGCCTCTCTCCCTGCTCATGCTTTCTCTCTCTCTCTCTCTGTATCTCTGTGTCTCAAATGAATAAATAAAATCTTTAAAAAAAAATTCATGCAAGTTTGTTGTAGTGTAATGATTTTAAAATAAGCAGAGTGGGAGGTGACATAATCAAGATAGTGAATTAGGTTATTCCCAACTTCTGTCCACCTCACAAGAAGCACAACTAACAACTATCTATAGATAAGACAATGTTGTAAAAATCCCAGGAGCCAGAGGTGAGGCCAAAGTATCTCCTGCACCAGAGACTGAGAGGGGCCACATTGTAAGTGTAAGACGCACAGTTTTACTTAGAACACATTGCCCCTCCCCACTGCACTGCATCACACCCAGAGGACCCTGTGAAACTACAGTTTCTCCAGTGGGAAAGAGTCCAAGGCGGACATCCTAGAAACATACAACCTACCAAGACTGAATCATGAAGAAATAGAAAATCTTTTTTTTTTAATTTTGAAGAAATAGAAAATCTTAACAGACCAATAATGAGTAAAGAGATTGAATCAGTAATCAAATTCTCACAAGAAAGAAAATCCAGGGACCAGATGGTTTCACAGGTGAATTTTACTGATCACTTAAAGAAGACTTAATGAAAATCCTTCTCAAACTCTTCCAAAAAATAGAATAGGGAATACTTCCAAACGCATTTTATGAGGCCAGCATTATCCTGCTATCAAAACCAAACAAGGACAGAACAAGAAGGAAAATTACAAGCCAATATTCTTGATGAACACAGAAACAACAACAACAAAATCCCTGAATAATGATACGGAAGGCCACTTCTTGACCTATGGGCATTGGAATTTGAGTGGAGAGGAAATATACTTTTTATAAGCCACTAAGATTGGAGGGCGTGTTTATTTTAGCAGATAGCTTTACTCACCCCAGCCTACACAAGTCTTTAGCAGCTCAATGTTCTTAAGTAGTAAGTGTTTACATCCTCCAATCCTTCTACAGCGCCATGACAGCTGTATTTCTTTTTTTTTTTATTTTTATTTTTTTTTTTGTATTTATTTGACAGAGAGAGTCACAGCGAGAGAGGGAACACAAGCAGGGGGAGTGGGAGAGGGAGAAGCAGGCTTCCCGCGGAGCAGGGAGCCCGACCCGGGGCTCGATCCCAGGACCCTGGGATCATGACCCGAGCCGAAGGCAGACGCTTAACGACTGAGCCACCCAGGCGCCCCGACAGCTGTATTTCTAAAGCACACCCCATTTCCAAAAATATTTGGTGATTCACCACAGAATAATTTAATGATGCAATAATGTCCAAACTCGTTAGTATATAGCTAAGGACTATAAAATGCCCCACTTTTTTGTCTTTTTAGTAATTCTTCCTGCTATTTTAGTCAACCACCTCCTTACACGTTAAAACCTCATCAGTCTGATTAATTCACATTTTGAAAACGGTATATGTTCTCAAGTTTTCATTTCTTTTATTGTTTTCATTCCCTTTTAGAATTACCCTTATTGCAGATTTCCTCCTGCAGAAGCATTGCTCATATTTTTGACCTCTCACATTTTTTCTTGTAGCATTCCATCTTTTGCTACCAGATTAAAAAATGAGTCCACATTTACACTTCTGTAACACAATATTCATAATATAATGTAGCATTTATCATATTGATCATAAATTCATAAATTCTCCTCTGCAAGCTTTTGAACTGTTTTAAGTTCCTTTTTATTAATGCGGTGTCTATTTCCTAACCCAGTGGGTGTCTAGAGTAAACATATATTATTTTATTTTCAATTGGATGGAATTAATTTCCTCTATTAATTTGAAAATTGTGATTTTTAAGATAAGAATATATTGAATTTTATCTTAACAATTACATTTTAGGGAAAAAACAATTATGAGATAATGAGACCAATAAGGTTGCTAGGGAGAAGATGGAAATTTACCCTATTAAGAAACAAACAAAATCACAAGCAGTCATTTCTGTATTAATAATGCCTAGTACAAAGTATTATTCTTATTCACTTATTAAAGCTAATTCAAGAAATTCTAACTGATGATGGCACTGTCAACATAATCAGTCATTGTTTGTCTTCTGGTATCATGAAATAATGAAAAAAACAACTTCACAAATTCAAAATTGTCTTTCCTTCATTATTTAAAATAATACTTTTATCCTGTATTATAAAATTATTTTGGGCATTTTAAGTACACCTCAGAAAGAGTATGCAGTAGTAATCCAAAAGCTACACACAATTTTAATCAAATTAGTGTGGGGGAAATTTGATAGGTAAGCAAAGCCAAAGATGTGGATAAAACTATGTATCTATTTTTCAAAATGTATTCAGGCTTGAAACTTCAAAAGAATATATTTTTTAAAAATTCAATAGATAAAGACCTATGTGTTCAGAATATTAAACATCTCTATTTCAGTAAGCACAACTACTAGAATGTTTTTTTCTTCAGTATTTTTTTTTTTTTGATAGTGGTATTAGTAATGTCCTTTAAAACATCAGGAACATGAAGAAAATTCTGTAAGCATGTGATAGAATCCTGTAAGATGGCCTGGGCAAATACATTTCCTATAAGAAGCTTATGCAGTATATCAAATAGGCTCAAATATTGATCTTTAGTATTAAATACCATAGCATATAAGATTTCCTTCAGTACCATGGAAATTCATGAAGATCGTGTAATGATGTTGTAGCACAACTCCAGTCCTCTATCTATTCTATTTATTTTTATTAAATAAAAAGGCAAACTGACAGTTTATTACTTGCCTATCATAACAAACCTTTTAAAATATAAAACTAAAATCAGAAACACTATAACAAAACCATACATTATTTTCTGTCTCTCTCTGTCATTTCCCAGTGGAGATGTCATCCCAGAGAGTAGCCTGAGCATAAGCCCCCAGAGCAACTCTGGTAGGCCAGGGTGGGACGTCTAAAATACGTGAGTATAATACGATTTGCTAACGTGAAAAGAGTAATTTGGAAAGAAAAGACTTTATTTTTCTACATATTTTAGGGTTCTATTTGGATGACAGAAATAAAATAGACAAAAATATAGGAGAGGAGATATAATGATGATTTGGAAACCAATACAATAAAAAGATTGACAACTTCAATATTGCAAAAAGATTCCAAGATGTTAGTGTACACTTTTCATAGATGAATCATTTTTAAGTGAATTGAAAAGAAGCAATCTTTGTGTGCTTATTGCAGTTCTAGATGGTTACCTTAATGATTGATAACTATTTTTCACTGTGGAGAGATTTGGAATCTACTGTGATGTTTGGATACCTAGATTGATATAGAAGAAACTGCCAATGTTTCTCATAATTTCTTTGAGAAATGATTTGTTTTATTCTTTCAATCGTCTTCTAGATTTCATGTGCCATGTAAGATTTAAGACAAGTGTAGTGATTATGAATCTTCTCCAGAATACTCCAGGAAAAGAAAATGTCACCTGCTTTTACTTTTATAGAATAAATTAAATTTTCTCAGAGCCCCAACTCATCAGTGTAAACAAGAGTGTCAATCTCTCTGTAGAAACTTTCTGTCTCCCCGAGTACACATAAGAAATCTCCAATTATCTGTTTTCAGAAACCTAGGGGGTGGGGAAAGGCTGTTCCTTATGCATGGGCGTATTCCTTCTACCATTGCTAATAACAACAGATGGTTTTCACTTTGTAGTAAGCCACATTTCCAAATGGGTTCAGAGATGCCTCTCACAAGAGCAACTCTCCACTTCAGATTTAGACTTTCTGCTTGGTTACAACCACTCCCAGTGACATCCTCAAGGCACAGCATTGGTGTCTTCCCTGGTCAGGCAGCTTGCAGCCAGTGCTTCATCCATTTGTAATCTTGTAAGCAATCCCCTTGTAGTTTTCCATCGTTGCAAAAACTCAGAAGCTACCATTAATAGGTTATCGTGTTTTCTATTTCTTTCATCTCCAGGTATTTGTAGATCCTCCAGCCTTTGAATTCTTGAAGAGCCTCCAGACCATGTTTAAGGCTGCTAATGAACCTCAGTTCCCATGCAGATCCTGGATGGGGCGTGTGTTTGGGTACCTGACAACTTCTGTTTTCAGCCCTGAAATTAAAAGTCATTAGAAAGCACCTTTATTCAGCAAAGAGAGCCAGGGTTCCAAACCACTAAATCTTAATGGTCTTATTTGTAAGTCTGTGTGGCAGTAGAAAAGATCTTCCTTCCATAGAGAAAACAAGACAGAAATTAAGACACCAGATAATTATTTTGTCTTATAAATATTATGAGATCCACAGGATGTCTACCAGGAAAAATGAAACAGGCAGTATGCAGACAAGATAACTTCTATTTCTTTTTGTTTTCTTCAGTTTTAATGCAGTATATTCCTTATTGACATAAGCACAAATCAGTTAGATTGGTCTTCTAATATTGTTGGTATCCCATTTCTATGAATTGACATATAAACTATCTTATTAAATGTAAATGAAATGTTTCCTTGTTAAACTATTAGAGAGGATTTCAGGGTTTTTCTTTTTCTATTTTTTTTAAATTTTATTTTATTATGTTAGTCACCATACATTACATCATTAGTTTTTGATGTAGTGTTCCATGATTCATTGTTTGTGCATAACACCCAGTGCTCCATGCAATACGTGCCCTCCTTAATACCTATCACTGGTCTAACCCCCTCCCCTCTAAAATCCTCAGTTGTTTCTCAGAGTCCATAGTCTCTCATGGTTCGTCTCCCCTCTGACTTCCCCCCCTTCATTTTTCCCTTCCTACTATCTTCTTCTTCTTCTTCTTTTTTTAACATATAATGTATTATTTGTTTCAGAGGTACAGGTCTGTGATTCATCAGTCTTACACAATTCACAGCGCTCACCATAGCACATACTCTCCCCGGTGTCTATCACCCAGCCACCCCATCCCTCCCACCCCCCACCACTCCAGCAATCCTCAGTTTGTTTCCTGAGATTAAGAGTCTCTTATGGTTTGTCTCCCTCTCTGGTTTCATCTTGTTTCATTTTTTTCTCCCTTCCCCTATGCTCCTCTGTCTTGTTTCTTAAATTCCTCATATCAGTGAGGTCATATGATACATGTATTTCTCTGTTTGACTTATTTCGCTCAACATAATACCCTCCAGTTCCATCCACGTCATTGCAAATGGCAAGATCTCATTCCTTTTGATGGCTGCATAATATTCCATTGTATATATATATATATATATATATATATATATATATATATATATATACACCACATCTTCTTTGGAGGATTTCAGTTTTGATGCAAATCATCAGATTGCACAAACTATTGTTTGCACAAACTAAACGATAGCACAGGTGTTCTGAACTCAGAATGGAGAAAATCATAGATTATAGGGATGTTTCTTTGTTCTTCTCCTGCTTTTCTTCCTCCTCTTTCTGTTTTCTTCCTTCTTCTCCTTCTCAACTGATTTTACTGACCACCCACAATAAGCTAGATTATCTGAGGCAAAAGACTATATAAGAAAGATATGGTGGCCAACAACTCACCACTTTAACACAAATGTAAAAATGCAATTGAATACTGAAGAAGGAATAGTTGTAGTATACCATGATAAATCCAATTGGAATATCAAATTTAACTCATTTCTAGTAAAGGAAGACACACACAAATGCCTTAAAAAACAATTATTTTTATACTAAAGGAAAAACTTAAATGATAAATAATATAAAATAATTTAAAGTACAGGGCGCCTGGGTGGCTCAGTTGGTTAAGCAGCTGCCTTCGGCTCAGGTCATGATTCTGGAGTCCCGGGATCGAGTCCCGCGTCGGGCTCCCTGCTCGGCGGGGAGTCTGCTTCTCCCTCTGACCCTCCCCCCCTCAAGTTCTCTCTCTCTCTCTCTCAAATAAATAAAAAAAATAAAATCTTTAAAAAATAATAATAATTTAAAGTACAAAGAAGAATGTGATAGCAACTTCCAACAGTCTCTTCAAACTCTTAGTTCTCCTGCCAGTGTACTCTGATATTAACAGAAATTTTTAGAGATATTTAAGAAATACTGATGAAAGAATTTCTGTAAGATTTAATGTTAGAATTCTATGAGTGGCAATCGCATTAGAACATGAGAAAGAATAGCATAGCTATTTAATAGGCACAAAGTCTAGATGCATAGAGAAGATGGGCATAGAAAAATCATATAGGTGGTTTAGAAATACATAGACAAATAAAGACATACAACAAAATATTGGAGCATAAAATAAAGGTAAGCTAAATAACATTAGAACACTGGCATTTGATCAGTAATGGTCAAAGGCCTAGATTCACGTGTGGCAATCTATCTTATAGGAATAATCCAAAATAAGGAAAAAATATTTTAAAGGAACATTCCTATCACTGAAGACATCCTGACCTCAACCCCTACTCCAATAAGAGCAATGTAAGTATTGTTATAAGTCAGAATCAACTCCAAGGGCATGTTGGGACCATGATATTATAATGCTAAAGTAGTGAGAGAAAATCATTAAAGCTCTGATTTCTACATTGTGCTTTCTTTATGAATTCTTTCATATTGGCTTCCCTGTTTGGAATATCATGCTCCATTTGTTTACTGAAAAAGTCTAAGTTGAATGAATAAAATTAGTTATGTTCTAAGACTTAGGAAGAAACCCTCTTAATTCTCTTAATATACTTTCTTTAGTCTTAATTTTCTTTGCTTTTATTCTTCCTCATGGTTAAATTAGGGCATGGATCTTGAAGAAAATGGTTAAATAATCTGTAGGGTGAATCTTCAAATACATACACAAGTCTAGACATTCATTTTGAATGTAAACAATAGTTAGAGGCCAGAATTCTAGAAGAGTTAACAAGGTTTCTGGGAAATATATCTATCTTGAAATAATCAATCTAGCTTTATGAGGCAGATTTAGCTGAGGCTCTTAAACAATAATTAAAATAATTTGTTCACATTGTGACAGCTACAATGGGAACTCAATGAACCTGTAGCATCCTAGAACCCAAGCCACCTAGCCTTGGGATCTTTTCAATAATGGAGCTTAACACACAGGAAGAGAGATTCTCCCTCTTATTTCAAAATATATTGTCTAGCAGACATGACATTATAACTTTCAAGAGCATGTTTTACTCACTGTAAATTCCTGTATGACCCAAGTCAGCCAGAAAACAACAGTCTAGAATGCTAGCCCGAAGGTGATTGACAGTGGCTAGGACCACGTCAGTTTCAGTGTCTATGGGCTCTGCAACCTTTGCCACCTCACCTATGTCATTCCTTGGGGATTCCCGGAAATACTAAACAGAGGGAGCTGTACAAATGCCTAGAATTTTTCACGAGAACTGAGCTTTAGATTCTTAAATCGTAGTGCACATTCTGTCTCCCTCCCTGTACCCACCCCCTCTGCCTCTCTTGAGACATTTTTAGCAAGTAGTATTCTAAAGATGATCTGAAGATGTTCACCACAGTGCTTTTAAAAATTATTGTTGATTTGTGGTGGTATATTTGATTACAAACACTCTTGATTAATATAAAAAATATTTGAGGAATTATGCTCTAATAGAAAATGAACTTAAATGCCCAGGAACAGATGAGTGAAAAATTCACTCAATGGATTATTGTATAGTGATTCAAATGCTGGTTTTGAAAACATTAGGATAAGAAGTAACATTATTTGAAAGAAGCAAGAAGTAAAATTGTAGAGCACGGTTTCAATTATGTGCAAAATCTCAGAAAATTGACTCCATAGAAACATACCAAAATATCTTGGGGTAGTAGACTAATGTTTGATTTATTTTTCTTCTCTATATTTCAAATTGTCAGGTTTTATATATTTACTCTTTGAACAAATAGTTGGCTGAAGAGCAAAGTCATTAAACTGAAGAAATTGAACATTTGGTGAGTTCACATTCATCAACCATTATGGTTATGCACTATCAGTGTGCGATGTGATTTAAGTTTAAAAGGTTCATAACAAGATGTGGTGTCTCTAGTACACCTTATAAGTTGCCTCTATTAAAACTATTTTAAGGCACTATGGGCTTCATATAGATGCTTTTAACAGTTTGATTTCAGTGCTGTAGTGTTTAATGTAGCAAATTATTCAAAGTTCTACCAAATCAATGGCACCTTTACTCCAAATAAGATTTTAATCCATGCCTAAAAGACTGATTTCTAACCTCTGACTTGATAGTCTTTTAAAATTATCTCTCATAGACGATGGACTCTGAAGAACAAACTGAGGGTTCTAGAGGGGAGGGGGGTGGGAGGATGGGTTAGCCTGGTGATGGGTATTAAAGAGGGCACGTTATGCATGGAGCACGGGGTGTTATGCACAAACAATGAATCATGGAACACTACATCTAAAACTAATGATGTAATGTATGGGGATTAACATAAGAATAAAAAAAATTATCTCTCATAAATTATTTCACTGTAGTTAGCCATCTGCCAAGCTTCTGAACCCTAGAGATTTCCATTGTTTGGAAGCTTTTCCATTTCACCTGTGAAATAGGACTATCCTCCATAATTTTGTCAATGGCTACTTCCTGGGGTTCTCCATGCTTCAACTTCAGAACCAAATCCTCTAATCCTCTTGATTTGCTGTCCATCTCTGCTGGTCTTTATAGACCTTACCTGTCTATTGATACCTCATTGACTCTTTTATGCTATAATTATGCTTCTTGGATTCTGGTCTTCATTTCCTCACCTGATATTTCAGTGCTTATGCATCTGCCCCCATTCCAGCTATTTTTCTATTTATCCCCACTTCTTTCTCTATTACCAGCACACATCTTGATCAAACTCAAGGGTTCTCAAACCAAATACATACAGAATCAACTGTTGAGAGTTTATAAAACAAATTGTTGCCTGAGACTCATCCCAGATATGTTTAATCTAGGGTGGGGCTTAAGTTATGGTAAATTTAAAAGCTCTCCTATGTTGGCAGGGGGTGGTGAGAAGTGATTCTAATGCACAGCCAAGGTGGAGAATCACTATGTGGAGACTGATGCCAGTCTCACCTGGCTTATCCTTATAGTCATCATTCAAGGTCCACAGAAAATCTTAGAAAGAAAAAATTAAAATGTCTGATCTTAGCAAAATCTGTAACATCATAAAATATCAGAATTGTGATTCCTGAAATTCTCAAGGGGTAATTTCACCAAGACCGTGGTGAAGGACACTCCAGCCAGGTCAGTCCCCACAGAGATCAGTAATTAGCTATCCACAAATGAAAACAGTTCTGGGAGAGCTCAGGAGTCTGCTTGAGAAGCTTTGTCAATGGAGTGGCAGAAGAAATCAGAGAATAACTTCACAAAAAGGGAAGGAAGAACAGTTCCATTTTGCCTACATTATCCCATCCTCCAGACTGGCACTGCTTGGCACCAAGAGGGACTCCTAGCTAGAAAGAGTTCCCTTCACTGGGGTGAATGGGCAGCTAGTTCAGCCTTTTGGGACACTACACAAAGGGTCATTTTGGTTCACTTCACCCAGGGACCTGCAAAAGCTAGACTTATAGACATGGCTGAAAACAAGGAGGTAGAGTAGAGGCTACTAGTCCCAGCCATTCAGTGAAAGTGACGCCACTTCCCAGTGATCTGCTCTGCAGAAAATCCCAGCAGCTCTCACCGCTGAAAAAAGCAAAAGCCAGCACAGCTACTGAGGATCCTCTGCAGATTTCACCAGTTTTCACCCTTCAGGTTTTCACATTCACAGATGCCAGTCACCTGAGTCCCTCCCTTCTTCCTCTCTTGTCCCTCTTGTCCATGCCCCACTGGAGCCCAGGATCCTCACTGAACAGCCAGCCCCAACCTCTGAAGCTGCTTGAGTGCAAGATACCAACCTAGACCCCCACACTGACCCCCATTGCCATTTGTGTGCTCAGGACTAGCTCCTTCAGCTGTGCACCTGCACCCTGCCTGCTTGACTCCCATCACTGGTTTCCATGCCATGCCCAAATCTGTGGCAAGAATCTGTAGCCACAGGAGTGCATTTTGATGGCAAGCACCCAGGAAGTTGCTTATGGGCCCAGATCTGACCCTGTCTCCTGTCATTGGCCTACATCTCTGGAATCACGAGGAGCTTAGCTCCTCCAGCTATATACCTACAGTAGACCCCTTGGCCTACGCTGCCATGTACCCATGGTGAGACCCGATAGCCTCCGGAGTGTATTTGCAAATCATTTAGCTAATAAGGAGTTAATGTCCAAAATATATAAGGAATTCATATAACTTAATAGCAAAAAAACAAAACAAAAACAAAAAAACCCCCCACCAAATAATCCAATTAAAAATGGGCAAAGAATGTGATTAAACATTTTTCCGAAGATATACAATGGCTGACAGGTACCTGAAAAGGTGCTCAACATCACTAATCACCAGTGAAATCCAAATCAAAACCACAATGAGATATCATCTAAAACCTTTTAGAATTCTTATTATCAAAAAGACAAAAGACAACAAATGCTGGTAAAGATGTGGAGAAAAAGGAAGCTTAGTACACTATTGGAGGGGAGATACATTGGTAAAGCCACTATAGAAAACAGTATGGAGTTTCCTCAAAAAGTTAAAAATAGAACTACCCTACAATCCAGTCATTGTACTACTGAATATTTACCCAAAAAATACAAAAACACTAATTCAAAGGGTTACGTGCACCCCTACGTTTATAGCATTATTTACAGTAGCCAAATTATGGAAGCAGCCCAAGTGTCCATTGATAGATGAATGGGTAAAGAAGATGTGGTATATATATACAATGGAATATTACTCAGTATTATTTAGCCATAAAAAGAATGAAATCCTGCCATTTGCAATGACATGGATGGAGCTAGAGAGTAGAATGCTAAGCGAAGTAAGTTAGTCAGAGAAAGACAAATACCATATGATTTCACTCATATATGGAATTTAAGAAACAAAAGAAATGAGCAAGGGAAGGAAAAAAGGGGAGAGAGGGACAAACTGAGAAACAGACTCTTCCCTATAGAGAACAAACTGGTGGTTACCAGAGCGGAGGTGGGTGGGGGGATGGGTGAGCTAAGTGATGGGGATTAAGAGTACACTTATCATGATAAGCACTGAGTGATGTATGGAACTGTTGAATCACTGTATTGTACACCTGAAACTAATATAACACTGTATGTTAACAATACTGGAATTAAAATTTAAAACTTAGTAAAAAAAAAAAAAAGAACAAGAGATAACCAATGCTGGCGAAGATGTGGAGAAAAGAGAGTCCTAGTGCACTATCGGAAGGAATATATATTGATGAAGCCACTATGGAAAATAGCATGGAGGTTTCTCAAAAAATTAAAAATAGAAGTATCAAATGCTTCAGCAATCCTAGTTTTGGAAGGAAATGAAATTAGGATCTCATTGGGGTATCTACACCCCCAGGTTCATTGCAGCATAATTCACAATAGCCAAGACTTAGAAAAAACTAAGTTTCAGTCAACAGATGAATAGATAAAAGATATGGTGTATTTCTATAATGGAATATTATTCAGACATAAAAAAGAAAGGAACCCTACCATTTGTTTTTTGTTTGTTTGTTTGTTTTAGGGTTTTTTTTTTATTATGTTATGTTAATCACCATACATTACATCATTAGTTTTTTTCTTTGTTTAGTTTTTTATTGTTATGTTAATCACCATACATTACATCATTAGTTTTTGATGTAGTGTTCCATGATTCATTGTTTGCATATAACACCCAGTGCTCCATTCAGTACGTGCCCTCTTTAATACCCATCACTGAGCTAACCCATCCCCCTACCTCCCTCCCCTTCTAGAACCCTCAGTTTGTTTCTCAGAGTCCATAGTCTGTCATGGTTCGTCCCCCTGCCCCCGATTTCCCCCCTCTTCATTTCTCCCTTCCTACTATCTTCTTCTTTTTTTTTTTTTTTAACATATAATGTATTATTTGTTTCAGAGGTACAGGTCTGTGATTCATCAGTCTTACATAATTCACAGCGCTCACCATAGCACATACCCTCCCCAATATCTATCACCCAGCCACCCATCCCTCCCACCCCCCACCACTCCAGCAACCCTCAGTTGGAAACCCTACAATTTGTGACAACATGGTTAAACCTTGAGGGCATTATGCTTAGTGAAATAAATTAGAAAGACAAAGAGAAACACTGTCTGATATCACTTATATGTGGAATCTAAAAACATCAAAGTCACAGAAACAGAGAACAGATTGACGGTTATGGGGGGCTGGGGGAGAGTAAATGTAGAGATGTTAGTCAAAGAATATAGACTCTCACTTGTAAGATGAATAAGTTTCAAAGATCTAATGTAGCATATGGTGACTCTAGTGAACAATACCGTATTGTACACTCGAGAATTTCTATGAGAGTATATCTTTACTGTTCTCACCACAACAAAATTTTTTTAAAATTTTAATTATGCAAAGTAAAGGATATATTAACCTTATTTTGGTAAAAATTTCATTATATCTATGTGTACCAAATCATCACATTGCATACCTTAAACATACACATTGTTGTATGCCAATTATATCTCCATAAAGCTGGGGGGAAAAGAGAATTGTGATCCATGATAGCATTAAGGATTTGCATCAAATGACAATACAGTAATATGGGATATATGTCAAATATGTAAATTCAATCCTGTTCTATGTTACATAAGTAGGACAGGGTCCACAGTGGGTATTATGCAAAGCCACATGATCATGGAATTTGTAAAAACTGCATATCAAAAAAAATCTTTAAATGCTCCTGTAAGGTCATACAAAAATTATTTAAAATATTTTGTATGTTTACAAACTAGAGTAGAATGAGAATCTGGACTAGAGGTGACAAAGTGATTGGGAATCAATGAAAGGCCAGTATACTTCTTTTCTCCATAGTCTTCTAAGCCTAAAGAGAGTCTTTAATCTGCTTTGTCAAAGAAGCTGTACGCTAGATACATTCCCCTCACTGTCTTTCTGGGAAGTTCTTTTCCTGCATCTGCATTTTATTCAAAGTGCCGGGGCAAAGGTGGAAAGGAGGGTGCATTTTAAGAATATTGCACATCAAACAGAAATGAAGTTCTAGGTTTCTTTAAAATTGGAAAAGCAGGCCTGGCAATAGAAGTCAGATTCAAATGTCATAAGGCTAAGCATTACTTTTTTTCTAAAGAATAATTCTGTTCTCTAGAAGGAAGCCTAAAAAACTGAAAATCACTTGCTACAAATCTTGGGATACAAAGTAATCAAAGCTTTATCACTAATAAAGAGAAACAGTATAATCAACTTTGTTAATGGCCTTTTTTTTTTTTTAAGTGATCCCAACCAGGCTTACGGTATGGGCTGTACCAGTGGTCATAACACTAACAGCACATTTAATCATTCCCAGAGATTTTAGTTTAAAAAATCTGGGGCAGGGGTTGGACTCAAAGAAAAGTCTCCAGATGATTTTAATAATCAATGAAGGTTGAGAAAATAGGGCTTTATTAATAAAAACGTTAGGAATAATATTAAATATTTGTGCCTTGAACTCACACTATAAAATATCCAGGGTGGGGGCGCCTGGGTGGCTCAGATGGTTAAGCGTCTGCCTTCGGCTCAGGTCATGATCCCAGGGTCCTGGGATCAAGCCCCACATCAGGCTCCTGGCTCAGCGGGGAGCCTGCTTCTCCCTCTCCCTCTGCCTCTCTCCCTGCTCATGTTCTCTCTCTCTCTCTCTGTATCTCTGTGTCTCAAATGAATAAATAAAAAATTTTTAAAATATATATATCCAGGGTGTGTCTTATATACATCCAGCAGTGTTTTCTAGTACCTATTAGGAGTTGATTTATTTTATAATGTAACTATTTCATGATTTTTAAAAATAATCACACTGATGAAGTCACATCTATTCTGAGCCATCACAGTGCCAGTTTGTTCTTAAAAGAGCCTTTTGCCAGGGGCGGCTGGGTGGCTCAGTCGTTAAGCGTCTGCCTTCGGCTCAGGTCATGATCCCAGGGTCCTGGGATCGAGCCCCGCATCGGGCTCCCTGCTCGGCGGGAAGCCTGCTTCTCCCTCTTCCATTCCCCCCTGCTTGTGTTCCTGCTCTCGCTGTCTCTCTGTCAAATAAATAAATAAAATCTTAAAAAAAAAAAAAAAAGAGCCTTTTGCCAGGCATTATAATCACCATTTTATAATCATGTAACTTGCCCAAGGTAACCATCAGAAGTCTGGTGGTCTGTAGAACATGGTGGAACAACTAAAAACCAACATTTGTACTAAGAAACCATCTATATTTTAATCAGAAATCAACCAGTCAAAGCAATAATGGAAATCTGAATTTCATTGTCCATAACTCCGTGTGCTCATGCCTGAATTCATGTCCTATTTCCACAACCCTGCTTTTCCTCCTGAATTCACTCTATTCCGTATAATGACATTTACACCCACCAACACATCCTAACTAAGAACCTTAGAATCCTATTTGGCTCTCTTACCTCCCTTACCACCTCTCCTAACATCAGACAAAATTTCAGAACCTGTCCATTGTAACTAACAAATATATCTTGATTATAGGTAGATCAATGTCTACCTCCATCCCAGCCATCAAGCTTCAAGACCCAAGCCTCCCTCACTCCCCACATCACAATTTATTGTATTTCTTTGGCATGACTCATAGGACTGCGGAAACTAAAGGGTCAATATACATACTAGGCTTATCAAAAGGAATGAGATCTTGCCATTTGCAACGACACGGATGGAACTGGAGGGTGTTATGCTGAGCGAAATAAGTCAATCAGAGAAAGACATGTATCATATGACCTCATTGATATGAGGAATTCTTAATCTCAGGAAACAAACTGAGGGTTGCTGGAGTGGGGGGTGGGGTGGGAGGGATGGGGTGGCTGGGTGATAGACATTGGGGAGGGTATGTGCTATGGTGAGCGCTGTGAATTGTGCAAGACTGTTGAATCACAGATCTGTACCTCTGAAACAAATAATGCAATATATGTTAAGAAAAAAAAAAAAAGAAGAAGAAGATAGCAGGAGGAGGAGAATGAAGGGCAGGAAATCGGAGGGGGAGACGAACCATGAGAGACAATGGACTCTGAAAAACAAACTGAGGGTTCTAGAGGGGAGGGGGGGTGGGAGGATGGATTAGCCTGGTGATGGGTATTGAAGAGGGCACGTTCTGCATGGAGCACTGGGTGTTGTGCACAAACAATGAATCATGGAACACTTCATCAAAAACTAATGATGTAATGTATGGTGATTGACATAACAATAAAAAATTTAAAAATATATATATACATACTAGGCTTAGAATGGGTCCATAGGAAGCCCTTAATAAATGTTAACTATTATTATTATCTGCTAAATGAATTCCTATAATGTAAGCAGCTGAAGGATGCATGAAGAGGTTAGAAAAGTTTGTCCTCGTTGCCTGTGAGCGACACTCTACTAGAAAGCTGGATCTTAAGCTGTATTTCCCTGTTATCCTGACTACAGTCATTGGAAGCCTTTCTAAGAAGTGCAGACAGTGTTCTGTCATCTCTGACTTCTTATCAATATAGTTCTATAACACAGAGCCCATGCTGCCCCAGTATATAAGCCTGGCTCCCTTCCCTGAACCTGTTTCTCGTCCACTCCTTTTCATTTTCTGTCTGTATATAGGTCAAGACAACATTTCCCCTCATCTCTTATCTCTAAATTGTCTTCTATATCTGTTATCTTATATTTGGAAATTCAGAGGTGATTTCAATGGCGCTTGCTTCCCTCTTTATGCCTCCATTCTTACCCCAGATTACTTTCACTCCACCTTACAATGAGAATGGTGGGAAACTCCCATGTCAATTGATTTTTACACATGGCTGTGGAAAAAGTAGAGATCGTTAGCATCATCATCATTAGTTCTCAGCACTTGATGAGAAACACCTCATTTAAAGTTTATAGGAAAATTAAAAGTAGGCAGGCCTATTGGCTCATATTATAGTCAGAGGCTGAGGCTCAACAATGTTAATTTGCCTAAAGCCAAAGACCTAAGACGCTAGGATAAATGTGTGCCAGCAAAAAAGTAGGAAATAATACCAGGACCAGTTGGATGTTGAAGAGGATCATCTATAGGAAGAAGCAGTCATAGACTCAGGTGAGTGTCTCTGGTGCAGGAAATATTTTATTTCAGCTGCAGCGTGGATGTGACTTGTGGCCTTCAGTGATGCAGAGATAAAGTGAGTAGTGGAAATAAGGCTGAATTGGAGAGTGCATACTCCATCTAAGCAAGACTGTAGGAACTGCATTCTACCCTAAAAAGCAGGATTCAGAGTAGCAACATCTAATTTTTCAAAAGTAAGCCAGAAGTTCAGATGTTCTGTGAAATCTACAAATTTAAAAATATAGGCAACCGATTCAAAGATTCAAAAACAATGTGAAGATTAAAATTACAGGGGTTTATAAAATATAAACACAGGTTGGCCTGATGTTCAGAGAAAGAGAGAAGGTGACATGAGTCCTATTTTGGTTGATGTGAATTCTTAAATGATAATTTGGAGTTAATTTTGTTTAGTAGTGGGAGCTACTTGAGTTGGTTTTTGCTGTTTATTTGATGTTTTTTTTTTTTGCTCTGCGTGAGTCTATGACAGATGGAAGAAATAGGAAAGGGACACATTCAAAACAGATTGAGAAGACAATGTTGTCAGAATTGGGGCACCAACTGGAGTAAGGATCGAACAGTAGTACACAGTGACATTGAAGTCCAGCCTTCATTCACTCATATATTCATTCAATAAACAACTACTTTTGTAGAGAAACTGCTACATTCTGTGCCACAAGAAGATGATTTAGGCTTCATCCCTGTCCTCAAGGGTTTAAGGCTTAATAACTGAACTCTCTAAATATGATCTGTGTTTTCATAACATGTTGTTGTCAGGAGTCCTCTAATTTGTTCCCAAAGCAAGATCATCTTAATTTAATTCACAAAAAGATATGATTATATCTAATATGTCATCCATACGACCCATCTACTTAGACAGTATTAGGACACATGGACACTTGGTAAATCTCTACTCAATGTTTTGAGCATACTATCTTCCGGAGACTTGGCTTTGCAATCTGAGGCTTCCCAAATATATTAAAGGAATTGTGATATAGTATAAAAAGCTTGAACTTGGAGCTTGTTAGCTTGGGATTTTGAGTAAAGTCTCTCTAACTCTGAAATTAGGTTACTCATCTATAAAATGAGTATATTAATGCCTGCCTTGTGAGTTTGGGGGTAGTTAGCAAAAATACATATAAATAACAAGTTGATAAACTACGGTAAGCTAAGGAAAAAGTAACTTTTATTGTCACTTCATCACCATCGTTATCATCATCTTCATGCGCTCATCATCTACCAGAAAAACAGAAAACACACTCAAAATAGAATTAGAAGCACAGAAAACTGCATTTAAATTTCAAATATACATTGTTTATAGTGCTAAGTGCTAACATTCAGAAGGGAAGACAAGATTATGCAGAGACCTTTCAAAGTGGGTTTGGGAAGCTATCGCTGACATTCCTTGATACTCTAAAAGTGAACTGCATAGAATGGGTCTCTGTTAATTTTAAATCTATGTATCTTTAATAGATCTGACTGTTCCCCAAGGTGCCTGATGCAAGGCTCCAATCGCAGACCAGCCTTTTTTTTTTTTTAGAAGTTTTTAAATTAAAAAATTTTTTTTTTGGCTAAAGAGGAGCCAGCTTTGTGAGCCTGGGAACGGGCAGTGTTTGATCTTGAGCATATTTATTGAGGTAATCTCAGTATTAACTTGCTTCTCTGATTGACTATACATTAGGTTCTTCAGACTTCAGTGTGGAAATTGACCCTTTAGACAAGGGCTTGTAGCCTTCGGTGAAGAAAATTAGTCAAAAGTAAATGAATTTTTTAAAAATACATTTTGAATGAGGCCTATTAATAGAGAGGTTGAAAAGTTGTGTACAGTTGGGCAAAGCAAAATAAGTGGAAATGTTATACCCTGTTAGAAGGCATTTGTTAAGCATTCAGATTTGGAAATGTAACTGATAGGATAAAAACGGAAATTATAGCAGAACAGATTTCCAAAGAGCTGGCTGTGGTTTCCTGTTGTTCTTACACAAAGTCAGAGGCAGCAGAACGCATTTTTTAAATGATCTTACCTTTCTTTTTTTCTCATTTAAAGCTTTGGCAACTTGCCAAATCTTAATGTATGGATAGACCAAGCTTAGCAAGTGGTCTATAGGCAAATATATTTGGATACAGTAGATATTTCAACTTCTAATTTTAGGTTTTTAAAGAGTTGATTGAGTTGGTCATCCAGATATGCTCTATTAAAATAAAGTAAATATATTTTCATTACTTAAAGAGAATTAAGTACATAATGATATACAAGAAAAGAAAGTAAAGGAGATATGCTGAATTGTGCCTGCTAGATTTTTCAATTCATCAGGATATGGGAAATTCAAGAATTAATAGTAGAGAGGAATATTAGGACAATCATCTCTTTTCCTGTTTACATATATACTGGTGAGAATGGTTTACAAACTTAGGTAGACCTAATCAGTTTTTATTTTAAATATCTAATATTGCCACTTCAAATTTTTATCCGTCAAGCAGTTACACAAAAGTGCATGCTGAATTCAGCCATTATACACGTATTTAGTGAAATGTATATGGAAGAAAGAAGCTTTCAGAATTGTTAAGCCATTTTTTTTAAATGAGAACGAATGTGTCCTAGTACATATATACCTTTCAAGATAGACTATAGTAAGTCACAGTGATGAAAGAAACAAGGTTCTATAAAACGCATTAAGGGGGGATCAATTCTCTGCCAGAACATCATGGATGCTGGGTAGTTCACTATGTCAATAAAAACATAACCACATCTCAAAGGATTTTCTATTGTTATAGTGGTCTACAAATCTATGTGAAGGGCTTAGATGAAGACAAAACATGCCTGCTGTGTTCTTGTATTACCAATCTCTGAACTCTGCAAACCACGTTTACTCTAATTGCTACAAAACAAGAGGTGGGGTTGGGTGTAAGCTTCATTTCTACAAGTGTGCTTTCTCTGATGTTTTGACCCTGAGGCGTTCATCATGTCGGAGGGTCACAGATTTGAGAGAATAAGGACTTTCCGGTTCCAGGATGCCTACTCTTTAAATCTTCATCTTATTTCACTCTTCACCCTTTTTATTGCCGTGACAAATTCAGGTTCCATGGCGAGAACAGATTTCTTGGCACCCGAAGAGAGGAAAATGTTTTTATGGGAAAACATCACTTTGATTCTCCCTCAGTCTAAGCTGGGAAAATTAGACTTGTTTAAATATATGTTGGAATAACCCAAGAGGGGGGGCATACAACAGTACTAGGAAAAAGCTGTTTTAGGTTTGTACCAATAGCTAAATTTTGTGCTGTCAAACTGAAAAAGGAACAGTCACTGAATATACTGACACTGAATAACAAAAAAATGGAAGGAAGCACCATTAAAAGATCAGGCATGTAGTCAAGAGAATTAAGTTTAAGTCACCACCATTAGGGATTTAATGTGTAAAGCATGTCAGGTAAATTATGATAACTAAGAACCTCATTTTATTTCCCGTCTATAAAATGAGCTGCAATGGCTGTTCAGTTCATCTCAGGTTTGTTGAGAGTATTAATAAAAAGATGTTTTAAAATGGATTTATTATTGCTGGTCTTCAAAGACTACCTTGTTACAATTGTAGGTCAAGATAAAATACCTTCACGAATTCTGTGGGATGAAAAAAAAATTACCACTAATTGAAATATTGAAATTATAATAGTTCTGGTGAATGTTAATCTCAGAAAAATTTGACGATTGCACTCAGAGTTCTCTCCCTCTCCCTCTTCCTCCCCTCCCTCGCTCTTTCCTCTCTCTCTTTTTTTTTTTTTGTTTAGAAGATCATTTTGCTAGGGTTTTGATTCATCAGATTTGGGGGAAAGTGAGAACAGAATGGAGTGACATGCCAGGACATAAACCACATGCATAATCTCATTTAATTTTCTTTTTTTTTTAAAAGATGTTATTAATTTATTTTATTTGAGAGGGGAGGAGGGGCAGAAGGAGAAAGAGAAAGCATCTTTTTAAAAATTTTTTTATTGTTATGTTAATCACGATACATAACATCATTAGTTTTTGATGTAGTGTTCCATGATTCATTGTTTGTGCATAACACCCAGTGCTCCATGCAGAACGTGCCCTCTTTAATACCCATCACCAGGCTAACCCATCCTCCCACCCCCCTCCCCTCTAGAACCCTCAGTTTGTTTTTCAGAGTCCATAGTCTCTCATGGTTCGTCTCGCCCTCCAATTTCCCCCCCTTCATTCTTCCCCTCCTGCTATCTTCTTCTTCTTTTTTTTAACATATATTGTATTATTTGTTTCAGAGGTACAGATCTGTGATTCAACAGTCTTGCACAGCTCACAGCACTCACCATAGCACATACCCTCCCCAATGTCTATCACCCAGCCACCCAATCCCTTCCACCCCCCACCACTCCAGCAACCCTCAGTTTGTTTCCTGAGATTAAGAAAGCATCTTTTTTTTTTTTAAGATTTTATTTATTTATTTGAGGGAGAGACAGTACGAACAGAGGGAGGGACAGACAGAGAGATGGAGAAGCAGACTCCTCACTGAGTTTGGGACTCCATCTCATGACCCTGAGATCATGACATGAACCAAACCAAGAGTCAGATACTCAACTGACTGAGTCACCCAGGCGCCCCATAATCTCATTTAATTTTTCAAAGCAACCTATGTACTAGATACTAGTCATTATCAGTTCAATTTTCCCAGTGAGCAAATTGAGGCTTAAAGAGGTTATGTAATTCACTCAAAGTTACACAGTTAATGTATGGTTGATGCATGAACCAAATCTTAGTATATGTGATTCTAGAAACAAAGTCTTTGATCATTGCAGTGTATGCACATTGGTGATCCTGTTCAGGGCATCTGCAGAGCACTTATTTGTTGATAGTTTGGGTACTTGATGATTGAATTAAGCA
The DNA here is from genome assembly GCF_029215605.1 of Mirounga angustirostris. NCBI lineage: Eukaryota > Metazoa > Chordata > Mammalia > Carnivora > Phocidae > Mirounga > Mirounga angustirostris. The sequence continues at coordinate 18,916,649 of NW_026991725.1, forward strand.
AGGCACAAGCTAGCTACAGGATAGTCCCATATTAAAAAATATATACATGTATATGCAATATTGCCTTTAGAGAAAAAGGGTGAGCTAATTTATTATTGGTGTGTTTTAACTACCTCCTGTCCCTAGTCTACTTTAAAAATGATTTATGAACAAAAATAAGATAATTAATGTAATCTGAGTAATTGATGATAGATGTTATTCTTTATGGCTTCCATTCTTGTCCTAAGAAACAAAGCCTCCCATATTTCTAGATAATAAAAATCAATTTTGCCATTTTCCTTCAGTACTTTTGTAATTTTAGATATTTATTTTTTATATTTTTATGTTGAATACATTTGATTTTATGTGTTGCAAATTTCTTTAAATGACCCCAAAACCCTGCTTCATTTATTAAATAACATTTTTCCTAATATGTTAAAATAATTATTTTATAATGCAATTTATACACACACATATTATTAGCTTACTCCACTAATATATATATATCTTTTCTTGCACATTTTTCCATGCTTTATACTTTTTTTTAAAGATTTTATTTATTTATTTCACAGAGAGAGAGAGAGCACAAGCAGGGGGAGCAGCAGAGGGAGAGGGAGAAGCAGACTCCTCACTGAGCAAGGAGCCCCATGTGGGGCTTGACTCAGCACCCTGGGATCATGGCCTGAACCGAAGACAGATGCTTAACCTACTGAGCCACCCAGGTGCCCCTAAAGATTTTATTTTTAAGTAATCTCTACACCTAACATGGGGCTAGCACTCACAACCCTGAGACCAAGGGTCACATACTCTACTGACTGAGCCAGACAGGTGCCTTCATGCTTTATACCTTTATATCTGGTAAGATCACCACTACACTACAGCATTTTCTTTTCTTTTCCCAAAACATTCTTCACAAACTTGACCACAACTTTTCTAAATAAATTATGGCATCAGCTTACCAAACATAAAAACACTGGATTTTTTTTTTTTTTTTACTAGAAAAGAATTTATAAATGAATTAGGGAGAATAGTGACTTTTTTTTTTTAAAGATTTTATTTATTTATTTGAGAGAGAGAGATAGCAAGAAAGAGCACGAGTGGGGGTAGGGGGAAGAGGGAGAAGCAGGCTCCCCGTTGAGCAAGGAGCCCTATCCGGGGCTTGATCCCGGGCTCCATCCTAGGACCCTGGGACCATGACCTGAGCCGAAGGCAGACACTTAACGGACTGAGCCACCTAGGCACCCCAAATAGTGACTCCTTTTTGTCTGTTTTATTTTTATTGTGTTGGATAGACTCTTCAGTGATAAATGTTTACTCAACACTGAACATTATTATATTTATTAACAGAAGAACGTTTCTTCTGTTTCTTGTTTGATAAGGTTTTTGGTTTTTTTTTTCAAATTCCAGGAGAATTCGTCAGTAGCAATTTATTAATTATATCTTATTTTTTAATTTTAAATTTATTAATGCAGTGGATTGCAGTGATAGATCAAGTTTTAAAACATCCTAATTTCCTAAAATAAATACTAGTTATTTATGACATATTTTCTTTTACATATTTCTGTATTTTTCTTGCTTATGTTTTATTTTAAATCTTTTAGCATACAATCCAACTGTTATGTCCATAGTTAATTTTTCCGTGCCATATTTTCTTCTCTTTAAATCAGCATTATACTGATATCCTAGAATAAATTTGGAAATGTTCTGCCTTTACTGATACTATGAAATATTTTAATACAATAGAAAACATCAGTGCTGGAAATTTTTTCCCCAAACTTCTTAAATGGTTTCTTTCTTGTATGTCTCCCTTGGCTGGTTTCTGGACTCTCTTTTGTTCTATTCATCTTTTTTTTTTTTTTTTTTTTTTTTTTCAGTTCTTTCACTAAGGTCATATTGATGTGAGAAGGAAAGGCAAAAGAAAAATTAAATTTCCTCACTACTTACAGCCCATTCACAAGTCCTTGAAACAGGCAGAGTGACATTCCTCTAGGAACTCAGCTGCTTCCATGTTAATACTTTGCTAAGGGCAAAGGTCAATCTTAGCCCAACCCCCCAACACCCTGTGTAAGTCTACTTTAATGTATAAAAATTATTTTGGGGCACCTGGGTGGCTCAGTCATTGGGCGTTTGCCTTCGGCTCAGGTCATGATCCCAGGGTCCTGGGATCGAGCCCCGCATTGGGCTCCCTGCTCGGTGGGAGGCCTGCTTTTCCCTCTCCCACTTCCTCTGCTTGTGTTCCTTCTCTCGCTGTTGCATTCTCGGTCAGAAAATAAATAAAAAATCTAAAATATATATATATGTAAAAAAAAAAAAAAATATATATATATATATATATATATATATATATGTATATATAAATTCCTTTGGAAATTTCCTTTATCTCTACCCCCCAAGATACAGGTTGGCAATCATCCCCCAAGTGTATGGCCCCACCGGCATACCTCTGAAGGGTCTCATGACTGAGGGAGGTTTTATTAGACAGTAATAAATGACATTTTCCCAACAATATCTAGCCCCATCGAGGTCCTGAAACCTTACTTCCAGAATTTCTTAGAGACTTACACTATCCCTAACCTCCCAACATGGAAGTATATAATCAGCTACTCCTCATGATCCCAGTGCAGCTCACTGGGCCCACGGGTCCTGTCCCCTTGCTTTAATAAAACCACCTTTTTGTACTGAAGACATCTCAAGAATTCTTTGTTGGCCATCAGCTCTGAACCCCACCACTTCAAACCACATCAGTATTGCTTCAGTTTTTATACGTGTTAACTTCATTTATAAGACATAGCAATGTATTTTGTTTTAAATTAGAGAAAATCCTGTTCTAAATAATAAGGACATTGCATGAAGATGGTTTGATTGGGAGCAGGCCATATTTCCCAGCAATTATTTAACTCTACCTGCCCCTCTCTGTGTTGACTTCACTACAGATTCACTTCCTTTCCAGGAGCCAAATAGCTGTATATTATTCCTAGACCTACTGTCACAAAGCCAAACACCACAACACACCAATCACAACACCACAACATAATACTGACCAGCTTGGGCCAATTCAATGTAAGCAAACCGTGTGGACGCCTCCCTTTGGAGTGGGGGAAGTGATAAAATGACAAAATAGTAAATAAATAAAATGACCTGAAGAAGTGACCAAAACATTTACATAAGAGTATTTCTTTAAACTATACATTGATGGCTGTTAGGGCATGAGTACTTTTTTTGTTGTTATTTTCTTTAAATAATTTGATTTTAAATGCCTTGTCTAAACCTGTTTGGATATACTTTTCTTTGAATTTTAAAATCAACTTGTTATAAAAAATCCTTCTTAAAATCTTGGTTAAATTGAGATAGTAGTAGTAATAATTAACACAGCTAGGTTCTAGAATTAGTTTGTAGCAGAAATTTCTCATAATTCTAGATTCCTACATTTAACCATCTCTTAGAAGAATCATTTGGGGTTGGGGTGCCTGGGTGGCTCAGTTGTTAAGCATCTGCCTTCAACTCAGGTCATGATCCCAGGGTCCTGGGATGGAACCCCTCATCGGCTCCCTGCTCACCAGGAAGCCTGTTTCTCCCTCTCCCACTCCCTCTGCTTGTGTTCCTGCTCTTGTTGTCTCTCTCTCTCTCTCTGTGTCAAATAAATAAGTAAATAAAAAATCTTTTAAAAAAAAGCATCATTTGGGGAGTGAAAAAGTTTTCCATGCCATTATGAAATATATAACTTAACTGATTATTAATATTTCTCCCTTTGCAGTATTTAATGGAGAAAGCAAAAATTATATGTAATTGATAATTGCTGATTTGATTGGTTTTTGTTAACAGTGTATGAAAATTTTGATGATTGTTTCATGCTGAGGTCTTATTATGAAATTATGAAAACTACAATAAGTAATAAGAATTATTTCAAATTTCAGTTACAGTCAAAATTGTATATGGTTTATGAGCCTTTCAATCACATATATGTCATATATTTATTGCTTTACTGTGAACCATAGAGAACTAAAGGAATCTATAGACATTAGTGATAACTTCCAGTTCGCCTTATACATTGAAGCCTATTTGAATCTCCTTTGAGCTCAGAACATAGCTTTTTCTTTTGTTTTGTTTTGGTTTTCTTCCTTAAGGAGAAGAAATAGAGGGATAAAAACTTGTAACTAATATTCCAGATGGAGATAGCTTATTTTTATATTTTCAGAACTATTTCACTGTGGTTTCCCTGTGTTGATCCTATTTTGTGGATGTAATCCTCTGACAGAATTCTGTTTGGGAATGTCTTTGTCTGAAATTATAGTCACTGGCCATAGAAATGTCCCCTTATACTATCATGCATCCCTCCCCTCCACCTAGAAAAAGTTATTTTCATGAGACAAAATTATATTGTAAATCTAATTAGAAAAATCAACTCAAGTTCCGCTGAAAAGTTCAGAAAAATATTCATTCATTCATGAATTCATTCATAAGACATTTATTAGGAGATAGTATTAAACTAGGAACTCTGTTTAATACAATGGAAACTCAGACATAGCAAGCAAGAAGCTAATATACCACAAGCTTTGATGGTTTGTATATTCCACACTTTCATAAAGGGTATAAAGTAGCAACCACTCAAGAAGAGTTGCAGGTGAAGTGTGTGGTGGATCATATTAATATGCTTTTGGTCTTCTCAGTACATGCCATTCTTGCTTTCTTACTCTGGTGCAAAAAAATTCACTCCAGAAGGTTTGGGGAGGTGTGTTTTGGATGATAGGGTTGGACAATGAATCAAGTCTGACCAGTCGATGTCCTCATTCCCTTGGCCTCACAGATTAATCCAGCCAGATTAATTAGAGTTCTCCCAGGGTCATTCACTGTGGTAACAAGAAAGATGCTTTCTTTTCTGTTGTTGCTAAGCTGACTGAACGCAGGCCTGGGTCTACTGCAGACCACACTTCCTACATATAGAGAATTTGCTTGAAAACAAAGCTGACTCAATGGGAAGCAGAGGTGAAAGACAAAAAGAGAAAAACAGTAATTCTGGGATGCTGATACCATTTCTAAAGCCTGGATCCTGCCATTTCTGTGAAGATCAATCTCTGTTTTTTTTTATTGTATGTGTTAATAATATCCCTTCTGGGCTTAAGTTAATTTATGTTGGGTTTCTTTTACTTGCAACCAGAGGCCAATGATTTCACTACTACTTAGAGAAAAGTGCTTCTATAAGAAAGAGTCACAGGATACTCCATGAAGGGTATAGTATTTAATGTATTTATTTATTCACCTCCTCTGTGCCCTGCAGTGTGCCAGATGCTAAATGTCTCACATCCCAGAATATCAGACATGGCCTTGCCTTCATCAACTGATGGTGGTGGCAGGGAAAATAATAGAGAAGTTCTTGTTTGTTTGTTTGTTTGTTTTAAGTAGCACAATCTAACATTTCTAAGGAAATAAACAAGATGCCTAGGTTGAGATTAGGTAGTCAAGAAAGGCTTCTCAGAGGAGGAGGTGACATTTACACTCAACCTAAAGAATGAGAAAGGACTGTCCATACAGGGAAGGTGAAGAGGATGAAAGTGTATAGAGATGGGGGTGGTGTGCAAATAATTATATCAAACAAAATACAAAGGATATTTATTACAATAAGGTCAACTTCTATGGGTTCAGGCTTCTGAAACTTTTTTGAATGGAGGCCATATTTACTTTTCCAAAACCCTGGGCCATTCACCTCATCCAGGTGATTTTTAGATTCACTGCATTAGAATTTTCTTGGCTTTTATATGTTACTATTATTATTCATAATAAACTGAGCTATTAACATACTTCAATAAGTCTTGTTGTTTATAAGATGACAATTTTGTGATGGATCAGGGCTGTTTCTGGGGAGTGGGGGTGGATCTTCAATATTCAAAGAGTTGAAGGACTCTCTAAAACAGAAACCATGTAGTTGTAAATTCAAATGGCTGTAATTCTTTATGTACGTACCTCGCCTGGTGGGTCAGATCCATTGCAGGCAAGTTTTAGTAAAAGGGTCTTACTTAGCCATTTCACACTAACTTAATTTCTCTAGACACTAATATTCTGTCCAATTTATTGCTGACTGCATCATTTGTGTTCTTTCTAACAAGAGTTGGAGGTGGGGGAAGAGGATGGAGAGGAAGAAAGGGAGAGAAAATAAGAAAGAACACTGGGTACATTTGAGGCACATCTTTCTGGCATTTTCTCTCTTGCCTGGTTTTGCCGAGTAAGCAAGTTAATTCCTGCCCTGAAATCATTTTGTGAAAGGTTTACATCTTGACATCTGCTGAGTCATAACATCAAAATGGTTTTCCCATGTTGATTGTAAGATAAATCAGGTAGACTCTTTGGTAGTAGTATTGATTCTGCATTAATCACTCAGTTTCCTGTGCAACTTTTCTAAAGAGTATGAGCCTATTATTTTTTTCCAGAAGGATGAGGTAGAAATGTGTGCCTATATAGATATGAATGTAACACTGGTAAATTTAAGTTTTTTGTAAGTTGTAAAATAAGTGTGTAACTTTCTGTTGTTGGCAGTTGATTGGTTTGCTTTCCTTTACCTGATTAATTCCCAATCTTTAATATGTTAAAATTTTTATTGTTTAAATTATAATTATAATTCACTACTGAATACTGGTAAATATTAGTGAGTAGTCAATTGATTCTCTAAGTTAATTATGTAAATGGTAATGGTAAGGTTCTCTTTCAGCTATTGGGATCTTAACATACTAGTGTTTCTTCCCAGTCTCTAGCATCATAGAGGAGGATAAGTACAGAATTTTATTATAAATGCAACATTTATAAAAGTAACAAAAAGCAAGACAATAGAAAATGTTTGCTTCAACAACTAAATTCCCTCTTATTCTCTAACATTTAATATTATAGATTGTAAATTGCTTCCTTTGGGTAAGGCAGAACACTTGATTAATTTTACTCTATTTATTTAATCTTATTACTATGATAACTAAAGCAATGCATGCTAATTTGGAGGAATATTTAAAAATAAATATAATGCAAGGAATAGAATACTTAGCTTCTAATTAAGACATAGACAATTATAAAAGATTGTCTCTTTTTTCCTAACACTCAAAATAAGACAAACTATAAAAATCCACAGTTTTTCTGAACTCACCACAGAGGTCTGGATGCAAACAAACCATGATATAAGCTCTAAAAAGTTATGAGTTTTTTATAAGACAGAGGATCTGGACATATCTCCCCATGAGAGAATGAGTAACTTGCCATTAATGGAAATAGGAAAAAATAAGCTGAATACACTTTTAAGAGCTTGGCTTAAGGGGCGCCTGGGTGGCTCAGTTGTTAAGCATCTGCCTTCGGCTCAGGTCATGATCCCAGGGTCCTGGGATCGAGCCCCACATTGGGCTCCCTGCTCGGCGGGAAGCCTGCTTCTCCCTCTCCCACTCCCCCTGCTTGTGTTCCCTCTCTCGCTGTGTCTCTCTCTGTCAAATAAATAAAATCTTAAAAAAACAAACAAACAAACAAAAAAAAGAGCTTGGCTTAAATAAAAAATTAGAATTTCAAGGAACCAAAAAAAAAAAAAAAAAAGAATTTCAAGGAACCCCAGGTGTAGAACAAGTCTGTACTCATTTACCAAGTCTTCCAAGGGTCTATACTATTTGCTTTGAGACTACATGACAAGGGCTGGGGTGCAGAACAGGAGAATTGAGAAAAAGACTGTCACTAAGGATTGTGTGGCTTTCCACAACTATGAAGTCACCTTCTGAAGATGGAAACAGAGCAAATACCTGAGGAAATAAACACAGATTTTACGTGGGAAGGGGTAGAAACAAAGCATGATGTCATATCAGTCAGAAACTTTTTCTGAGTGTGCAAAGCCTGAAGCAGGTTTTGAGACCAAAGGAAATTCCCCAGAAACCAAAGAATCTGCCTAGTTTAGTAGAAATCACAGAGAAGTATTCCACAATTTGGAAAGCTGATAGCTCAGCTATAAAGCACAGAGTTAGCTCAAGAGTTTCACAAGTTCTCTGACCCCACGCCTCATAGAAGGAAAAAGACCTGTGCTCAATTTCTAAACATGAGGAAACAGAAATGAAGCAACACATACTAAAGCCATTCAGAGTGGGTATGTCAAAAATCCCAGGCCTAGCTCAATACAAATGAAATTGAATGAGGCCCCAATTATAGTAGTTTATCACAAGAAGGTATATTCTTTTTTTCTAAATGTAAATATACTTTATTTCTGTCTATACTGTTCTTTTTCACAAAAGACAATCAAATACTAACAAATTTACAAAATCCACAAATAAGCAGAAACAGAGTGAGAGAAAGACAGGTCCATAGTCAAGAAAGGTAATAGTCAATAAAAGTAGATGCAGAGATGGTGTAATATTAAAATTATCATTCAATGACTTCAAGATAACTTTTTTTTTAAGAACTCCGAAATTTGTGAGGAAGTAGAAGTCTTAAAAGAAATAAATAAAAACAGGCAAAAAATAACTGATGAAAGTACTAAGGGATATAGTTGAAAACATGAGAAACATTAAGTTATAGAGAATTTTAGCAGAGTTGTAGAAATTATAATATCTGAAATGAATATTCATTATATGCATTTAATAGCACATCGAATTCAGTACAGAAAAGAATTAGAGAATTTGAATACAGAGCAGTAGAAAGCACCAAACAGAAACCTAAAAAGGAAGAAAAAAGTGTGAAAAAAATAGAATAAAGAACAGATCTGTCAAAGATCAAATGATCTAATGTGTGAAATGGGATCCTCAGAAGGAAAGGAAATTGAAAATGGAGACGACAACATATTTCAAGAGGTAATGAAACAACACCAAGGATATATCCCCAAATCACTATATTGATCAGAGTAAGTCACACACAGACACACACACACACACACACACAATCAACTCTATCATTTCATTTTTATAACCTCCAAGAACAAATGAAGCTAATTTATGATGATCAAAGCTAGGAAATGGTTGCATCACAATGATGCAGGAAGAGAGAAAAGAGGCAAAATGAATTTTCTTTGGTGATAAAAAAAATTGTCTTGTTTTCTGTGGATTTTCAAGGGTATATCAAATTGTTGAACTGAACTGAACACTAAGGATATGTGTGTGATTTTCAGTTAAAAACATTGTAAGCAGGGAAAATAAAGAACTTTATAGAATGATCACCCAGGAAATACCATGGCTAATCCCTTTATTTTGCACTTCATTTTTTTAATGAGGATATATATTATGATAGTAATAATGAAAATAATGTTTTATATATCTAGTTAACATGGTTTTATACAAGCACATTTCCATTTATATGCCCAAGGAAATCAATAAAAACTTGCAATGTATCTAGGATTAAAATAGGAGAAGACCACATTTCTATCTATTTCAACAAAGGATTTAGGCACATGCCATTTTGGTTAAGAAGTTGCCAAAATTAGCTTACAGAAAAGAAAAAGGTAAGAAAACAGGGTAAGGGATTTCTTTAGAAGCCCGAGGAAAAGGAGCATAATGAAAACTTATGAGAGGCTTAACCCATAAACTAGAATATCTAACCAAATACCCTACACTTTATTGAACTTGGGTCATATTGCCTCACTGAGATCCATCTTAATTCTCTCAGAAGTCCATTTTCTTAATGATTTATTTGGTGTGATGACTGGCTTCTTTTCAGGGTTGACTCATCCTAAATATTGTCATGGATTTATTTATTTGATGGCCCTATACAATAGCCTCAAAGCCATGAATTTTGCCCTGTAGCTTTTTTGTTTCTGTCCACTCTGTTTCTGACCTATCCAGCATCTTAAGCCAGTAAAATATTAAGTGCCAACGAAAGAAATGGGCTCAGCATAAAAATCTAATTTAATGAAGCTGCAAGACACAGTGTAAGACAAGGTGTAGACTCACATCCTATTCAAGAGTATTTTTCATACCCAGAATTGCAGGACTTTGAAACATCTGCCAAGGAAATTTCAGAATGGCTAAAGACCATAATTGGTATGTGTCTCCTATCCATCCTCTTCACAAATGGGGATGTTTAATGTTGGTTTCTTGTTTTTCCCTGTTTCACTGCTTTATTGTGGGTTGGAAGAGGAGGGGTCGGGGGGGGATGATTTGTTTCTTTACTTAATACTTCTCCTTATCAAGAAGATCCACATACAAGGCTAAGATAGACCATGGATTCCTGGGCTTTGAGATTGCAGACATGGTTAGATAAACTGAGACTTCTGGGGGTCTAGAAAAACAGTAAGTGTATTTTGCATTTGAGGACACCAGTGATTGGTCTAGAGGGAAGACTGTGGTCACTGACTGTTATTCTGGCACAAATTAATCCACGCCCCTTGCCCTGTAATCTTGTGTTCTGCATCCATACTCTGACTCTGAGATGGCCTCTTAACTTGTTTGGACTAATGGGGACATGGCAGGAGCGACTATGTGCAGGTTCTGTGTCTCAGCCTCAGAAGGCTTTGCATGTTTAGCCTGATTTCTTGTGCTTTTGAGCTTACTTGCACTTCTGCTTTATGGTAACCTAGTTTGTTGGTTGGGAGGATATGAGAGCCTTATAGAAATAAGACAAAGGGGGGGCGCCTGGGTGGCTCAGTTGGTTAAGCGGCTCAGGTCATGATCCTGGAGTCCCGGGATCGAGTCCCGCATCTGGCTCCCTGCTCAGCAGGGAGTCTGCTTCTCCCTCTGACCCTCCCCCCTCTCATGTGCTCTCTCTCTCTCTCATTCTCTCTCTCAAGTAAATAAATAAAATCTTAAAAAAAAAAAAAAAAAAGAAAGAAGACAAAGGGAAAAGAACCAGCGATGCCCCAGAAACAGAGCTGCCTACTTGGTTCACAGCTGATCGAAGACTCATGATGGACCCAAGCCAAGAAGAACCTGATTTGCCAACCCTAAAGAATCATGAGCTAAAACTTAAATATTATTTGAGGACATTAAGTTTTTGAATAGTTATTCAGCAATTCCCAATAGTAATATCCCCCAATTCTTCCTTATTGTGTTATACTCATTCTCAGAAGCCATAGCTCACAGGCATAGTTACTTCACATCCTAATTTTAAATTCTTATCAATTTTCTACTGTCCCTGAATTAGTTCATCTCAAATTAGATATCCATCTTCTGAAATACAAGGTATGCTGTGAGAAGGAGATTAGGTAGTAAGTAGTACATTGCTGCCTCTAAAACCACAAGAGGGGTATATTCCAAGGAAGGGTAGGTAATCAAGGAGAAAAAGCATGGCCCTTTTTTTCTAATATAACATATTAGAACTACTTTTGTATGACTTGCAAACCAAAAAGAAAAGTCAGTAAATTGAAAAATGTATATATTCCACAGTTTATATGCTCAGGTCACAATGCAAAAACTAAGAAATAAATAAGCTACCACGCAATTATATTTAAGTTAAAAATATTTAGTTTCTTAGAATTCAGTGGGGATGGGGAAGTGCTGCTATATCATCATTTTGTTAAATTCAAATTTAAACCATAATAAGAGACTTTGGAAGGGAAATCCTAATAGCATCACTGTACATCTATATGAACAAAGTCCATTTTTTCTCACATATAGTTAATAGTTTTAAATATTAGTATTTTTCAAAAAATTGGATAAAAAAAGTAAAGTAAGTATTAAATGAAAGAAAGAGAGAAATAATAAAATAAAACCCAACCCAAACCAATGTAATGTTGGGGGAAAATAATGAAGATAAAAAAAATCCCAGAAATTAATAAATTACAAAGTGAGAAATCAGAGGTCAACAGGGCAAAGGAAAATGTATAAATAACTAATAAATAAATAAGGCATGGCACATTACAAAATAGTGGACATGTTTTTAACAAATATAACTTGGAAAAATGGGAAAATACAAGATAACAAAGTAGAAAGAAGATTAAACTAAATAGATATTGAAGAAACTATTAAATAGAACAAACAGACCTCCAGGTATGAATTGGCATAGTAAACATTTTTTTTTTAAAGATTTTATTTATTTATTTGAGAGAGAGAGAGAGAGCACATGAGAAGGGGGAGGGTCAGAGGGAGAGGCAGACTCCCTGCTGAGGAGGGAGCCCAATGCGGGACTCAATCCTGGGACTCCAGGATGGTGACCTGAGCCGAAGGCAGTCGCTTAACCAACTGAGCCACCCAGGCGCCCGGCATAGTAAACATTTCTTTACCCAGTTCTGAAAGCAGTAAGAAGGAAGAAAGAGAAAAATAGAAATTGGTATTTCATCTTCAGTGATAATAGTATTTAAAGATAAAATCTAAACTAAGTGTGAAATGTAGTAAAAAAGAAATGGAAAAAAAAAAAAAAAAAACAGAAAAAGTAAGCAGGCAGTCTAGTGAAACATTTATCAGGGTGAAGAAGGACACCAAGTTGGGACTTCTTCAAGAGCACGGGTATCTCCAAAGTAGGCAACAAATAAGAAGGGCAGAGCCCAGAAGCTCTTGCATAGGTCCAGCACTAAGCGTCTAGCTATGGAGCCTCCTCGGCCCTGGTTGGAACCCCCAGTATGGCAATGGAGGCCATGCTGAAGTGGGTATGGCATCAATAGAGAGACTCCTAGACATGCCATCTGGCCAAATGTGTCACATTACATAGGAAAATGTGTGAATGGTGACCCTGTGGGTAGGGTTTTCAGAAAACAGAAATATAGAACACCCAGTTAAAGTTGAATTTCAGATTTAATAAAAAGGATGCTATTTTGTATAAATGGTGCAAATATTGCATGAGACATTCTTAGCCACACTCAAAAAGGCTATTGTTTATCTGAAATTCAACTTTAATTGGGTATTCTGTTTTTTGTTTTTTTTTTTTTTTGCTAAACTTGGCAACCTACTTATAGCTATTCATCTTTGTCAACTGAAACAATGTAATTATCTATTAGATACACTGAAATCTCCCTTTCAAATAGACCTTTGTGAGATACTTTTTACTAGCCAAGGTAGTGTCCTGGCTCCTCCTTAATACAAAGTGTTCACAAAATACCACTTGTTTGGGAAGAATTCATGGTATATAAAAATAAGTAATAGTAAAATAAACAAACCTAAAATTTTAGGCTTTACACAAAGTACCATTAGAAAAATACAGAAAGAAACACAGGGAAAAGGGTAAATAGAACTTATATAGCAGTAAGAATTTGCCAGGAAATTGAAAATCAGGAAATACTTCTCAACTTATTCTAGAAGCCATCTCATCAGAAAAAAAACATATCACACACACACAACACACACACACACACACACACACACTACAGACCAATACCTCTTATAGACATAGGTTCAAAATATCCAAATTTTCAAAATGTCTACAACTTTAGTAAATTTAATCCAACAATAAGCAGGATGGATATTACATCATGGGAAAATGGCATTTAGCTAAGGAGTGCAAAGTTAATTTAACATTAAAAAATCAATAATGTGAAAGAGGATTCTGGGAAGATGATGAAGTAGCAAGAGCCAGAAACCCGTGTCCTGGGCTAGACAACAATTGCACTGGAAGAATCTATCTTATACAACTATTTTAGAGTCTATGGAAGCCTTACAACTTCCTGGGGAAGACTTGGAGAGTAAATTGTGGTTCATTTCAGTCAATTTCAGCTTTTAGCACCTTAGTAGCTTTCAACCTCCCTGACCCTAGCCAGGCACTTATTACTAGAGCAGCTTACACAGAGCTTGCAGGATCCAGCATGAACAGAAAGGAACCTGTCCTCCCAATACTGGAAACCTGTTCTCTGACCTCTGATTGCTGCTTCTGACCACAGGGATGTAGCCAAACAGGTGAGCAGCTACTATTTTTGCAGATCCCCACCTCTTTTATTGTTGCAAGCCCCTCCCTATGTGACTGGGGTGACTTCCAGGGGATGTGGATTTAAAGAGCCAGTGCCCAGCACCCCCCCCCCCCCGCTTCATTTTTCTCTTTACCCCCTTTCTGGGAGCCAGATACTAAAGGCCAGGTTATTCAAAAGCAACTGCATATAAGGGGGAAATTAGAAAGTGATTATCTATGCCTAGGGCAAGTCTCAGAAAAGACCTGAGAAGACCTTAAATTTATACCACAAGCTAATCTTTTTTTTTTTTTTAAGATTTTATTTATTTATTTATTTGACAGAGAGAGAGAGCACAAGCAGGGGGGAGCAGCAGGCCAAGGGAGAAGGAGAAGCAGACTCCCTGCTGAGCAGACAGCCTGACACAGGGCTCCATCCCAGGACCCTGGGATCATGACCTGAGCCGAAGGCAGATGCTTAACCAACTGGGCCACCCAGGCACACCCCCCCCCCAAGCTAATCTTAAGCACAGAGATAGCCTGCAACAATATAAATAAATAAATAAATAAATAAATAAATAAATAAATAAAACACAGAAAACAATAAAACCTGGTGAAAGGGGAGAATCTGATTTCCAGAGTTGCCATATGATTCATAGCAGCATTATTCACAATAGCTAAAAGGTAGAAGCCACCTAAGTGTCCATTGACTAACAAATGAAATGTCGTCTATCCACACAGTGGAATGTTATTCAGTCTTAAAAGGGACAGGGATCCTGGCATATGCTACAACATGGATGAATTGTGAGGACATTGTGCTAAGTTAAATATGCTAGTCACAAAAAGACAAATACTGTATGGTTTTACTTGCATGAAGTCCTTAAAATAGTCATAGTCGTGGAGACAGGAAGCAGAGTGGTGGTTGCCAGGGGCTATGGGGAGAGAGGAATGGGGAGTTACTTTTTAATGGGCATAGAGTTTGTTCTGCAAGATGAAAAGAGTTATGAGATGGATGGACAACATTATGAAAGTACTTAATCCTGCTGAGCTGTACACTTAGACATGAGTAAGATGGTGGATTTTATGTTTGTATGTATTTTACCTACAACAGAAAAATAGGAAAGGGGTGCCTGGGTGGCTCAGTCAGTTATAGGCACCTGACTCATGGTTTCAGCTCAGGTCATGGTCTCAGGGTTGTGGGATTGAGCCCCATTTGGGCCTCTGCCCTAGGTGTGGAGCCTGCTTAAGATTTTCTCTCTCCCTCCGCCCCTCCCCACCCCTCTCGCACACTGTTCTCTCTCTCTCAAAAAAAAGGAAAAATCAATAATTGGATCCACCATATTAACAAACAAACAAATACAGATGATCTTAATAGACACACCAAAGAGCATTACCAAACCCACTATCCATTTCTGATTAAATCTTTCAGGAAACTAGGTATAGAGGATACTTTGTCAATCATCAACCGGATTAAAAGGCATCTACAGAAAAGATTGGTTATCCTCCTTCATGGTAAAAGACTGGATCCTTTGCCCATAAGACTAGAAACAAGTCAAGGGTGTCTCTTCTTACCACTCACACGCACTTATGCTAAAAGATCCAGTTATGCAATAAGGCAAGGACAGACATAAAAGCATACAGATTAGGAAAGGAAGAAGTAAAATTGTTTTTAGTTGCAGACCGCATAGGAGTCTATATAAAAAAATCTAAACAAACATGCATACAGATCAATGCCGTTTGTGTCATTATATCGTGACCAGTTCAATAATTTGATCACATTTAAACTGATGAAAACTGAGGTTTATTCATTTAACAAATATTTATGAAGCATCAAGAATAGTATGTTAAGTTCTATTCTAAGCATTGTGCCTCTTGAAAAATAGTAAATAAATAAAAATCTTTGCCCTGTTGCAGCTTATATTCTAGTGGGGGGGACAGATAAAAGGCAAAATAAATACATATAGAAAGTGTAATAGAGGGACGCCTGGGTGGCTCAGTCAGTTAAGCGGCTGCCTTCGGCCCGGGTCCTGATCCCGGGGTCCTGGGATCGAGCCCCACATCGGGCTCCTTGCTCAGCAGGGAGCCTGCTTCTCCCTCTCTCTCCCTATGCTTGTGCTCTGTCAAATAAATAAAATCTTAAAAAAAAAAAAAAAAGGGTAATAGAAGATGGTAAGTACTATGGGAAAAAATACAGTGGGAAAATAGGCAATATGATGAGGAGTGGGGACATTTGTAATTTCGTAGGGCGATCAGAGATACCTTCCCTGAGAACACGTGACGGTGTTGAGGGAAGAGCTCCGCACCTAGCTGGGGAAGTGTGGTTACATCCTCTGTACTGTCCTCCTTCACTGTAATAACTTCTGAGCAGGGAGAGAATTGGGAGATGCTGAAATAATACGTATGAGGAATTTCTCCATTGTGTTTCATATTTGTTTTTTATTCACTGGGAAGTATGGAGATGCTGAATCACAATTGAGAGTAAAAAAGAATGAAACTCAATTTCCACCATATAAGGACATGGATGTTGTCAAGGGTGTATCCAGTTCCTTCCTTGTTCTCTCTCACCACTCTCATGAAAAAAAGAAAAAAAAAAAAAGGATACTTCTCAGAAACAAGAAAATAGTTTACTTTTCAGTAAAGAGGACTAAGCAAGCATGTTACCATGTACTTTCTTTTTTTTTTAAACAACATTGTGATTGGGAAGTTAGATCCTTACCTGTTAACTCTCAAGCTGTGCTCAATCCACAGCACATCTGTCTTAGAAATATCCTCAGACGGCCCTTTTGAGCCTCTGTCCCTACACTGATCAGACTGACAGTGCTCTTTTTTTAACTTTGAAGTGACTGCACTGTGATGTTTTCAGGGTGAGCCCAGTGAGAACGGTACAAGATTCTTGCTTCCCCATCGACCCCTGATGGACATCTGCAGCCCCACATTATTTATGTGACTGCAGGGCAGAAAAAAGGACTCCTTCAGGAATAAGGGAGACATTTTAGGAAAGCAGAACAAAATGCTTTTTGACATCTGGCATGTAAAATACAGTATAAACATTTGCTTTATTCTTATAGCTCCCTAACTCTAAGCTGTATTTTATTACCTACATAATTACCTAAGTAAATTCAAATACTTTCTTGTAGTTCATAAGATTCTGCAAAATGGAAAAAAAAAAAATGACTATAATGACCAAACCCTTAATAGTGGCTCTTTTTAGGGTGTGAAAAAATGCTTACTTGTTTTTGCCCTTCTCTACGTTTCTATGGTATGCAGACTTTCAATAGCAACCATGTATTAGTTTTGTAATGGGAAGAATCTTTATTAACATAGTTTATGTTCATATAATAGTCTCCTTTTGTTCAAATCATGAATTGAAGTAGTATCAAGAACAGTATTAAGAATCAATACTTAAGTGCTTTCTGTGTCTGAGCGCCTCGAATGTTTGATGACTAATTCTTGCCGATTTTGTCTTCTAAGTGTCCCTTCTTGTTTCTCCAATCTCTGTCTCTATCACTGACACTAGTGCCTTGCACTTATTATTCAAACTGCAGACCATAGATGAGCAAACCAGACCTCACACCAGAGTATTCAAAGGTTAGTGCAAGAGACAGAATTGAAAAACCTGAGTTCATAACGAAATATCTCTAACTTGACTTAGATCGTAATAATTAGTTTTGCCGAAGACAATCAGGGATCTGTAATAGAAACCCAGGAAGATGCCCTTATTTGGTGTGGGACAACTGAGAAGAATATAGTGATGATGACAATAATAAATCACTAGCATTTATTGAGAGAGGCAGGGGGAGGGGAAGAGAGAGCGAGTGAGTTGGTGGAATGCACCAACCAAAAGGGCTGTGAATAGAACAATCTATCTCAATCTCAGAAATTTTAATATCAATGGCTATTTATTGCAGACACATCTTTTTCTTTCTTTCTTTCTTTCTTTCTTTCTTTCTTTCTTTCTTTCTTTCTTTCTTTCTTTCTTTCTCTTTCTTTCTTTCTTTCTTTCTTTCTTTCTTTCTTTCTTTCTTTCTTTCTTTCTTTCTTCTTTCTTTCTTCTTTTTTCCCCTTTGGCAGCTTCCCTTTGAGACTTTGTGGAATTTGTAGAATTACCCCTTGAAATTTTAGTCAGACTTAGCTGTCCAAAGGATTACATTTAAAATAGTATAAAACTCTATTTTACGTACTCTTTTATCTCTTTAGGTTTCGATTCAGAGCCAAGATGGTTGCCTGCATGTCCAGTCTGCAAATATGTTACTGACAGTAACAGTCTCAAGCGGGAAAATGTCTATCTACCTTTTTTTCCTCCTGTACTTCATAGACAATGTGGTAAGCTTGAAAGTACACATGATATCATATTAATGGAAAAACAAACAAACAAACAAACACGAAGCCAGAAAAGGTTACTTTTAATTATACATAAATATATACAGAAAGAAATTCTAAAATGTTTATGGTGATCATTGCCAGCTAAGGAAATACATATTATCTTTATTTTTGCTTTATATTTTCTAACTTCCAAAATAAGCATGTATTTTATAGTCAGAAAAAAAGTTACTAAAATATAAAATGAAAAAAAAAATACAGCATAGATTATTGAGGCAATAGGATATATAATTCAAGAAATAGGTTCAGTGGATGACAGAGTCCCTCCTGAACTATAATGGTGCTCTAGTGTCTGAGAGAATCAACAGAATTTAAGAAGAGAGGGAAGAATAGAGCATTCTTCAGAGATGGAACTGTATGAGAAAAAAATACATGCAAAGTGAAAAACCTTGAGCTCTATTAACCTGTTTAGCAGAAGCATCTCTACAACTTTTTAAATGTCCATTCATTTACTCAGTAAGCATATATTGAGGGCCTACATTGTGCTAGACCCCTAGGTGCTGGAACTAAAAAGCCAGGTACAGTAGAGCCCCTGTCCTTAAGGGACTTACGAATTTAGCAGAGCCACCAGATAAGTCAATAATTACAGTATGGTAAATATCAAGATAGACATAGTTATATCGCATGGTGGAAACACAGGTAGGTCTCTAACCCAGACTTTGGGATCAAGGACAATTTTCTAGGGGAGGTCATGTTGAAACAGATTTTAAATATCGGCAGGCTAGGGACACCTGGGTGGCTCAGTTGGTTAAGCGACTGCCTTCGGCTCGGGTCATGATCCTGGAGTCCCGGGATCGAGTCCCGCATCGGGCTCCCTGCTCGGCAGGGAGTCTGCTTCTCCCTCGGACCCTCCCCCCTCTCATGTTCTCTCTCTCTCATTCTCTCTCTCAAATAAATAAATAAAAATCTTTAAAAAAAAATCAGCAGGCTAAAGATGGTGACTCTAGACAGAGTGGCAGTTTGGGAAACATAAACTGTGGAACAGGGGACAGGAATGCAGATAGTGTGTTGTGGCAAGGTCAAAGAGATGGGAAAGAGAGGAGAGTTATAAACCTAGGGCAAGATTCCAGAAGGCATTCTATGCTAGCATCCCTGGAATATTGGTTGGCATGAAATAATTGTGGATTTAATGAGTGTGCCATAAGCACATGCATCCCTGGCTAGGGAGTAAATTTAATTGCCTTAACAAATACATTGTAGACAGTGGCTATTGTTGTCCTGTCCTCCTTTGCTACCCGAGTATAAGCTTTAAAAGAGTCTGAAACGATGTGTTGGTAAGATAAAGGTCTTATCCTGAGGGCTTTAAAAGCTAGTTGGGGAGATAAGACACAAAAGAAAATGATCCAGGGACAAGGAGGAGAACAGACCGGAAATAGAAGTGGTGGTTATGGTATTGATGAGCTGTAAGTCCTCAAGGTGTTTACTAATGCAATGTCTCCTGGAGACTCTTCAGCACTAAAGGAGAACTGACAGTCACTTCTGTGAGCTTCTATAATCGTCAAGAGATACAACCCTGAGGCAATTAGTTTATTTCGAAGAGAAGTTAAAAAGATCTGGTGATGATAGGAGCTGAAGGTAGGTCACACAAGGGTTCTCACCATTGACATATCACCTCCTGTTTTATATTTCATTACCAGTGCGGACACAGTGCCCTATCAGATAGAACTTCCCAAGTACAGTAGGACATATATTCATTGGCCTGACGAGCAGCCTATGCTTCTCCACGATAAAAAGGAAGTAGTGTTCTTCAAAGAGGATCAGTTTAAATGGTCCAGCTTAAAAATACTTTTACGCAGCTGAGATGTTAGAGGCTGCAAAGCACTTAAAGTTGGAAACAAGCTCCATGGACAAGAGACTTGGAAATCTTCCATTTCAAGCAGCATAATGCATTGGAAGAGACCTTAAACAGAATCATGGAAAGATGCCAGGAAACTATATATAAACTCAAAGTCCAGTGAGAGTTTACAAGCCTCTTGGCAAAGTTCACCTTATTCTTTGTTGAGACATACTGCTCTGAGTTTAAATTTAGGGCACCTAAATAAAACAAAAACTAAGAAATCTCTCCCTCCCTTGCCTTTTGCCTATATTCTACCACTGAATGGATGATACCAGTTAAAGAACCAAACCAGGACTTTACTTTCTTTATCCATAAAATTAAATTAGAATTAAATAAGGCAGGTGAAAACACTATGAAAACTGTAAAATGCTATTCAAAATAGGAGTTGGTGTGTTAGGTCAGAACTTTTTTTTAGCAAATCTTCCAGGCTTCTCCCCTACCTTCATGGAAGGAGTATACTTTCCCATCCCTGACTTGGACAAGTGGTCAATAGGATCTTAGTAGACATAAGGAGAGCAGTGTACTGACAATGTGCTTGTATTAATGGAGTGTAGGACAAAGACAGCTCACTGAAGGATAATTTGCAGCAATGTTCAAGCCAGCTGTCAAACAGTCATGATTCAAAATCAGTAAAATTAAAAACGAAAGTAATACATAGTAAAAACTCATCACTTCCTATTTGACTATTATCTATGCTCTTGAGGTTACTTCCATCTATTGAATGTGTATGATTGGAATTCTTTGTAAGGATGTGCTACTGCGCATCTCTTCCCATCTGCATTTGAACGTTTTTTTTTTTTTAAGATTTTATTTATTTTTTTGACAGAGAGAGACACAGTGAGAGAGGGAACACAAGCAGGGGGAGTGGGAGAGGGAGAGAGAGAAGCAGGCTTCCCGCTGAGCAGGGAGCCTGATGCGGGGCTCCATCCCAGGACCCTGGGATCATGACCTGAGCCGAAGGCAGACGCCCAACGACTGAGCCATCCAGGTGCCCCTTGAACACACATTTTGCCTTCAGATAACATTAGTCATAAGTGATATGACAAAAATACATATGAATTAAGACAACTAATTTCCTAAAATGGTATTTGGGCAGAGAAGAATTAGCATAAGAAGGCCTGCTTGGGAGGTTCGCTCTTGGCTAGCATCTGGAACTTGAATGTGGAAGAATTCCCACTATTCCCAGAACGAAGAAGAGTGGTTCCCTCTGCCTAAACTGTACAAGCAATGCGGTTTATGCTGAACACCTGCTTTCCTTCTGGGAATTTGGATTTTTGGTGCATGCGAACCAGAGGGTGTCTATGTGAACTTCTCCCGTTACAAACATTGCGCACTGAAGTTCAGATGAGCTTCCCTAGGTGATAACACCTTACATGTGTTATCACTATTGGATGCTGAAGGAATTAAGCATGCTGTATGTGTGACTCCATGGGGAGAACACGCTTGGAAGCTTGGGCCTAGTTTCTCTGGATTTTGTCCCATATACCTCATTCTTTGCTGCATTAGGTCTTTATTCTCTTGCTGTAATAAATCTTGTACTGATTCTTTTGAGTTTATCTAGCAAATCACTGAACCTGGGATGGTTTTGGGCCTCCCAACACAGCATTATATAAGCTCAGTGAGTTAAAAGAATATATAAAGCATAAAAAGGACCTTGTCTGAAGTCAATTCTTACCTTGGATTTCTTGGTGCTGGCTTTGAAGATTAAGGACTGCTTTCCTATATGATACGTTCATTGTTTAAATCCTATAAATTTACTCCCTAAATTTTAATTTACAGTGTCTGGGGACTGTATGTACTAGAGATTTCAGTAAATCTGTAGTTTATGTCTTTGAATGACTTCAACTTTTGATGGTGAACCACAGATAGGGGTTTTGGGTTACATATTAATGCATATAAATTTGACCCTCCTTAAGATATTTTTTTTTTGTTATTTTCAACCAGTGACACAGTATACTTTGTTTTTAATATATTTACAGCATAATGAGCTTATGGGAACCCTGCTATAAATACACTTAAAGACTAACCATAAAAATAGGGTGAATATAGAAACTGACATGCATAATTCATGGATGGTAAGGTATTATGCAAGTTCCATGCTCTAGAGAATGGTTACATAAAATTTTAATGAAAGTTTTGGCAACCCAAAACTCATCTTATGCTCTTGAGTAACACAGGGGAATATCACTTTTCTCAAAGGTGGATCTGGGCAGCTAAATCACAAGTTGTCAAGGAGATAAGTTCATTAAGGTTCTTACAGACTTGGAGGAAATTGGACTGAATTTCTATCTTGTAATCTTAACTATCATCTGTTTAATACTTGCGTTTTTTTAAAAGAGTAAAAATAACATTTCAAGAGGCCCATTGAATGTATATTAATGTAAGTGCTAAGGTTATTGTTAATAATAATACATTGCAAAATATCCAATAGTGGATGTGTTTTATGTATAAACCATGTAGGCTGAAGGAAGAAACTGTTCTATTTAGGGTAATTATTCTTTAAATTGCATCTAGGAGCTTGGCATGAGATTTTAGTAAGTATGGGTAGAAGGTGGTAATAGTTCATTAGCAGCAAGATTTATTGGTGAGAATATTGTGTTTTACCTAACATTCATAATAGAGAAATATAGCTTTTTTTATAGAAGACATGGATTTCATACAGGGCTCAATATGCAGCTTGTTAATATTATCTATACACAAAATGCATATTTTTAAAAATATTTTTTATTCTGGAAATTTTTTTTTTACTTTATGCTTATATCTAGATGGATTTGTCATTTTGGGGACAAGGATCTGAAAAATCATAGGAAACCACAAGATTCATACCCTCAATGAGTTATTCTAGGCAAACCTGTGGTTGAAGCAAATAGACTTTCAGTGAAAAACAAGGAGGTGAAAAGCAAACCAGGGTGAACATAGAGAGTATGGTTACTTTTTTTTTTTTTTTTTGGTAACATTTTCCCCTTGCTTTTGTCCAGGAACTGTATTTGTAAAGTGAAATGTTTTTGATCCTGATATTTTTCTTTTATGTGAATCGATCAAGTGAAGATTGATTGATTAAATTATAGTCTATGGATCTTTCAGAAATATTATTTGAAAGAGAAAAATGCTTCACAGTCTAAAAAAAATGAACTTTTCTTATGCAATGACCGAAATGATATTATTGAGGAAACCACTGGTGATGTTAAGTGAAGAAAGAGAGCAAATTGTTATGTGGGACATGCTTTACCTGAATAAAGCAGCATGAGCCTCGGGGGAAGGAAGCCATCTAATTATAAACAATGGCTACCTCTGAGTGTTGAGTCTGTACTCTTTAGAATATAAGAAATTATTGGGGAGCCTGGGTGGCTCAGTTGTTGAGCATCTGCTTTCGGCTCGGGTCATGATTCCAGGGTCCTGGGATCGAGCCCCGCATCGGGCTCCCTGCTCTGTGGGAAGCCTGCTTCTCCCTCTCCCACTCCCCCTGCTTGTGTTCCCTCTCTCGCTGTGTCTCTCTCTGTCAAATAAATAAAATCTTAAAAAAAAAAAAAAATAGAATATAAGAAATTATAGCAAATGAACATGTATGCTTTTATCATCTGAAATAATACATTCCCTTTAGCCAAAAAAGGGGTGAATGTGTGTCTAAGGCAAGCATGCAGATAGACATACCCCAGGGCAAGCTCACATCCACATCCTGCTCTTTCCATCTTGGCTTTCTTGTGATTAAAACTAATGAGCTCCCACCCCTGACATCTGTCCTTCCCTTCTGCAACTAATTTCAACTTTAGATCCTACTTAACTGTAGGGCTCTTGTTTCTGGTTTTGCTCCTCTTTTTATAGTAAATATTTGCTGAACATTTTAAAACAACTCTTCAGCATTAAACTTACCCTGACTTTGGACCTGGAATTATTTTTGCTTAACTCCCCACTCTTCCTTGATATGCTTCTGTATATCCACTTTAAACCTCCCCTCTCCCTAGCCATGGCCATCCAAACATATTTTTGCATATATCCTTGGCGTATTTTCTCCCTAGACTCCAGGATTACTTCCTATTTGGGGCCCATTCGATTCTTCCCTCAGTGCCCAATTTAAATTTGATAGGTTCCTGCTTCCACAAGCCCTGCATTGATCTTCACTAACTAGTACATGATAGGTCCTCACCAAATGTTTGTTAGAATTAATGCATAAATAAATGAATGAATTAGTACTTCAGAGAAGCTGTCAGAATTATATATGGCTTCTAAGGGTAGTACTTTTTCCCCCTTGATTAAATGCTTGCAGATCTTCAATTCTTGTTTACTAATAGTGTGTGCTGTCTGATGCAGCCCAAGTCTGGGTTTTCAGGGAGGGCTTGAGCTCATCTCAGATTATGTCTTTAGTGTGACAGCTTACTACACTATGAATATTTGTGTCCCCCCAACATTCATATGTTGAAATCCTGACCTCTGATGTGATGGTATTAGGAGGTGTGGAGTCTTTGAGAGGTGGTTAGGTCAAGAGGGGAGAGTCCTCATGAATGGATCCGTGCCCTTATACAAGAGGCCCCAGAGAGCTCTCTTGCCCCTTCCACCATGTGAGGTTAAAGCAAAAAGTCAGCCGTGTTGGAAAGCTGGCCCTCATTAGACACCAAACCTGTCAGCACCATGACTTTCCAGCCTCCAGAAATTTCAGAAATAAATGTTTGTTGTTTCTAAGCCACACAGTATAAGCTATATTTGTTAAAGAAGCCCACACAGACTAAGACATAGCTTTACTGCTGCTCAAGGAAAACAATAAAAATCAGGTTTTGTGTTTATATCGCCAAGTGTAAATATGAAAGCAGTTTAAGTTTTTAAGAGTTATGAAATATCATGCTTATGATTTGAGGGTCTAAGGCTATAATACCCTATAAGCTATGGCAGATTTGATGGTGAAGGTGCGAACATTATTTTTCCAATAATCTAAAAATTATAGCACATACATAGTTTCCTAGGGGACCTAGAAATGCTGTTTGAGTGTCAAAATATATATCAGCTCTCTAATGTTAATGTTAAATAAATAGACACAAAAAGCAAGCTGTTTCAAGTACTGTATTTTATTAAGTATTCATTGAAGAATGCATTGAATAGTTAAATATGTGTGATTAAAAACCAAAAGGTTTCCTTTTAATTTTCCTGTAGATAGTCATAAAGAAAAATGATGATTGTTCTAAATAACAGAAACAGGCTGCATTTAACTTTCTTTGCTTTATTATTCTTCCATCAACATCAAGCCTTGTCTTTGCAACTTTGGCAACTTCCAGCAACAAAACTTGAAATTATGTTGTTTAGCAAGTGTCTAAGAGGGATGGAAGTCAGACAAAGAGCAGCTCCCTCCCCAAACTGTGGAAATGAAGCCTTTCTTGTAATAAATTTCAGTTTAGTCTTTGTTGCTTACAGACTGATTGAACAAGCAACTGTACTGTTACCTTTCTGCAAGGAATCTGAGATTATTCTCGGTCAATCTGAGATAACATTAGCTACCTGTGCTCTGAAAAGTTCTTGACATCTTGGCTTGCCAGTCTCAGCCATGGTCAAACGGAACTCAAATGTCATTTGCAAAAATAAGTTTCAAAGGGAATGTGTATGTATATGGAATATTTTTAGCCATCCTGTTTCTTTTTAAGGACGCATCCAACAACAAAAGAAGCATAAATAATTCTTAGAATTGCATAAATGCATTATATTTCCATCCAGCTGTGAATATTTTTTGGTAGGATTCTGGAACAAATCGGATTACAAAACATCAATAAACTACACATGGAAAATTAAAATTTTAAATATTTATGCTTAACAAAGACAGCTGAAGCATGAGAAAGTCAGGCTGGAGATTTCTGGTAAGAAAAAACTGATATGTCAGATTTGGTGACAGATTACTTATCATTCCAATTACATATACATTATTTTGGCAGTTTATTCTCGTGTGTAATACTGAGCATTTTTTCTCCTTAATAGTAGTTTTGAAGCAGTGCTATTTGCACTAACAAGGCATATTAAAATGAAAGCACTAACTACTACAAAGCAAACAAATGTTCTAATGGCCAGGGGATCCTGGCTGGGGCCAAGTTGACAGTTCAATTATCCAAACAGGTTACAAATGATTGCATTGAAGACAAATGCCCATGGATTTCTGTCTGTGAGTACTTCTCAATAAGACTGAAAAATGTGGGAGAAGATATCTTATCTCTAAATAACTATATATTTGTGAAATGGTAAAGATGTGTGTGTGTGTGTTTAAATAATTAAAAGAACCTAGGACTTGGGGCATTTTTTAAAAGGCAACGTCAGTAAGAGCGGTTCACTGGAATGGAATTTCAACAACTAAAAAAAAAAAATTCTTTTATCTCTCACCTCCATGACATTACAATGAAGAATACTGTCATCATGAATATCCTGAAGTATTACAAGGTTCTGAACAACCTTTGGAATCACCACATAGAAATTGTGCTTTATCTAGTGCTTAATGTGAGTTGTGAGTGTAGTGATTCCATCTTTTATTCTTTATTTGTAAAGTAGAAAATACCAAATGACAATTAGGGCAATCACTATCCATAGTATCTGATTAACAGAACACCTCATTTTACCAATTAGATTGTTATTTAGCTAAAAATGAAAGGCACAGCTGAAGATAGAATATGTAATGGAAGCCTTCACCTTTCTTTTTCTTACAGTGGGATTCTATCTTAAAAAATCATTATATGGACCAAAACAGAAGAAAACTGTTGTGTCTTTCATGTTTTATAAATATGTGGATATTCAAATTATATACATAGAATTTGTGGAGCTTTCATAAAAGAAGGAATGCATCATGATAGGGTAGAAGGAGCACACATTTCAGAGCCGAGTCAACTTGGGTTCCAAGCAAGTAGTGCAATCTTGGACAACTTAGTTAACATTGCTAAACTTTATTTTATTTGTCTCTAAACTGGCACTGACAATATTCCTTATTACTCACCCCATAGGAGTAATAAAATGATGCTCCTAAGTTTCCAGGTACAATGTCAGAACACCGTAAGTGCTTTGTTGATGTCAGACACTGTCATTATACTGAACTGGGCAGAGACAAATCGTCTCCCACTTAGGAACTGAGGGGCACGAGTGTCACATCTTCTTTCATTGATCATCATACCATTCGATATCTGGGTGTAAGTAAGGAATAAAAGGCACAATCTGGTGAGAGCAATATGCAAGCCAAGAAATATTTCAGTGGGGGTAGAGGTATGCACAAGATGCTAAGGAAGCAGTGAGAACAATGACATAGAATGTGGATTGGCAAAAGAATGACCTCTTGGTGAAGATAAGGGTTGAGTAGAGTCTTAAGAATGAATAAGGTTTATCTAGGTGAAAGTGCAGGGCCAATAACTGAGGGGATGTGTTGAAGACATTTGCTAACCCATTTATATTTGGAAAGGAGATTATTAAAAAATGTGTTTCCTAGGGATACACCTGTGGATATCAATTTAGTCTAGGAAAGGAGCACAAGATTATTATAGACATTTAAAGATGCAGAATTGGAAAATATCAGTGATATGTGGACAAAATTTTAAAATCCTATGGGTTTTTTTGAGTCTAAATCTCTATATGGAGTTCTTCCTACATCCTACTTGCCTAATCGAAGACACCCCCATTCAGAAAAGCAAAATGATATCACGTATTATGATAAAACAGCATGAGAATTAAAACAACAGATTGACATCATTTTTCTAAGTAGATGGAAGCCATTTAGCGCAATCATGTATAGACAAAGAAGGTTTTTAAACTAGCTATTTTTGTTTTCTCTTGCTGTTTCCATCATGCAGTAATGTGGGGATTAGTATTAATGGGAATAATAAGCACTTGCAGACACATCTATTGTATTGCTGTGTTAAGTTCTATAAAAGGATAAATATATATACGGTTCTTGCTATAAAACATGAAAGAAACGCATGAATACTTAGTATGAGCTATTTATAATATATCAGGCAAAGAACCAAGCACACTATATTTT
Source organism: Mirounga angustirostris (assembly GCF_029215605.1). NCBI lineage: Eukaryota > Metazoa > Chordata > Mammalia > Carnivora > Phocidae > Mirounga > Mirounga angustirostris. The sequence goes on from NW_026991725.1 coordinate 18,944,575, forward strand.
AATTTTCAGTCTTATAAATAGGGCTTATCATCCCTAATTTGAAGGTTGAAAACATTAAAACCCAAACGAGAGGAGATGCTTGTCCAAAGTCACACAATTTGTTGGAGATAAGCTGTTTCCCATGCAGCTTTGTAATCTCAAAGCTCATATCCTTTTCTACGCTATGAAGACATTTCCAAGAGCAACTTATTAAAAACAAACAAATGAATTTTAAATGAATTTTAGCTAACTTTTATAAGATGACTTTCTTTTTTAAAAAAGATTTATTTATTTATTTGAGAGAAAGAGAGAGAGAGACAGCGTGCAAGCAGGGGGAGGGGCAGAAGGAGATGGGGAGAATCCTCAAGCAGACTCCCCACTGAGCAGGGAGCCCGGTACAAGGCTCTTGATCCCAGGGCCCTGAGATCATGACCTGAGCTGCAATCAAGAGTCGGATACTGAACCGGCTGAGCCACCCAGGTGCCCCTATAAGATGACTTTTTAGTAAAAATGAATACAGAATGACACTCAAATGGTATTTAGAACTCACGGACACATATTTCTCTTGGTTTAATACTGCAGTGATTCAAGGGTGTATGTTAAAATTATATCTAGCTAATTACATGCTTTCTACATACAAAATTTTTATTTCTGTCTGTCATTTTGTGAAATCTTTCATTATTCCTCTAGCCAAAATATTATCATTATTAGTTCTGTGGTGGTGTGTTTAGTAAATCTGCAGCTAAACCCCATAAAGCACCAAGAGCCACACCTGTTCCAACACGTTATGGCCCGTTGCATAAAAGCCATTGAGACATCTGTGGGGCTTGTTTATTGTGTCTGTGTTTGGTTCACACATTTAAAGAATAATTCCCGTTGGTATTACTTGTAGTGATATTAAAGTGATGGTTAATAGGTAGTGAAATCGTAAGAAAAACATTAAACTGATGATTCTCAGATATCATCTGGTGTTATCATTACATAGGTGAGTTTTCTGTAGTCTCTCCTCACCATTTATCAGTCATTTATGGGCTTCAGTTATTAACTTATATGCATATTTGAGACCTAGCTCATGCTCATTTTAGTTATTTGAATATAGTATGACTTTATAAAAAAATTAAGTATCATTC